>NC_082609.1:19427829-20825658 GCF_030936135.1 Gavia stellata
ACCCAACACCCACAGGGAGCACAGAGCTTGTTCGGGACCCAAGCACGGGATCCAGCCCCCCAGTTTTTCTTTCCTGTGGCTTTGTTCGTTCAATAATGGTTTGGAAATAAGCAACGGAGAAAGGAGGAGGAAAAGCAGGTTTATGCTGCTTCAGTTGACACGTCCTAAGCAATAAAGCAGGACGTGATTTTGTGGTCTAAAGATTAGAGAGCCGGAAGATCCCATTCCAAAGCGTGCTTTAACGTCTGACCCTCTGCACCCCACAGGATCACCGCTTTCCTTCACACTCCTCCACAGACCCTCTCATCTTCTGCTGCTCATCCAGGTCAGATGAGTTGCACCGCTCCTCGGGTCTCCCAAAAAACCCCGAAACCATTTCTCAGGTGTAAGAAAAGAGCACATAGTTCCTCTTTTCATACACAGGCAGGTGAAGCCAGTAATATAACAACCCCCCGCTCCGGTATGGCAGGACCTGGTCTTGAATATGGAGTAAAAATTCTTGTCATATGAAAACTACAAAAAAAAAAAAAAGGTCAGCTCATAAAATTCAGAAGGATATTTGCAAACTGGGTATAGTTTAGAGAGTGTCAGTTTTGGATTATTAAGAAAACAACCCTAAATTTTAATAAACTGTATTTGAAACCGGCTGGTTCACCAGAGCTGCCCAGCCCCGGGACTGTCACATACTGTAGCACCCCTTTAATTGCGGTTTTTGACACCGTTTCACTTTGTTCAAGCGACTGCTTGCACTTCTGGGGTGGGAACCACGCTGTCTTGCCCGGCACCTCCGGGGCCAGAGTCACCCGCAGCACCTTGCGTGAGCCTGGCACGGGGAAACGAGCGGCTCGGCATCCCCCAGCCCCACCGCACGCATCCTTCCCTGCCAGAAACCCCGCTGGCCTCGGGAGGGGACACCCCCCGGCACACAGACACCCCTGGGCGATCCTCGGCCCCCACTCCGGCCTCTCCCAGACCGGCTTCTCTCCTGACTTATCCGCAGCATTCACAGACCCCCTGGGGTGACTGAAATGCTGTTTCGAAGCTCTGATGCCCCAATATAAAAAAACCCAAAACCCCACGCGCCCTGCTCATTATTTATTTCCTGCCTCGGACGTCTGCAATGCATTTGTGTCTGTACTCACTGGCAAATAACTCTCTGTGGACACGCTGTCAGGTTATTCCAGCAATGTCTTTATTTTCTCTTGACTCCTTCAGCGTGTTTTGGACACTTAAGAAATTAAAATATATTTTAATGTGTTAGATTGTGACAACGCCAAAAACCAGTACCAAAATCCCCGCTTTAACCTCAGAGCCAGCCTTGCTCCGCAGCCTTCCCAGGGCTCTCACCGGCATTTTTCAGGTGAGACAAAAAGGTTTCTCCATCCCTCCCCTGGCACAGCACCATCTGAAACCAGAACCAAACCTTTCCTGCAGCTCAGCTTGGCGGTGCCGGTGCCGAGGAGGGTTGCAATGCAGCCCTGTCGCACGGTAAATACGGTGGTGCCATCGCTCTCAGCCGACCACGAAGCTTAAGGACTTCTCTTGGCCTCAGCTTGTTTCGACTCAGCTTGAACTCAACCATATTCCCCACCGGTGCAATGAATTCTCCTCGCTGGAACGGCGGAGCTGCCGGACCATCAGGCGAGCAGCGGCTCGCTGCGCTCCCGGCTTCGGTTTAGGTTTGTGCAATTACGCGCTTGTCGCCCTCCAGAATCAGATCATATATGGTGACGGTGCCATACAATTCAGTCCTCACTGTTTAATTAAATGTACAGACCAATTGGCAAGACAGACAAGTTGCCAACGGACTGCTTGGAAGCAGACAACTCGCCGAGATGAAGACTTTGACTGTAAGAGCGGGACAGTAGCTCCTGGGTGTGGAAGCGGGCAGAGCTGGCACTCCATCCTGTGCGGGAGGAGGTGACATTTGGGAAGCCGGCGTCCTGCCAACTGTAAGACAACCTCATGAAGCCAATAATCGATTGGGAGATGACAATAAAGCTACAAACAGATTTGCTTTGCAACGCAGCACCCTTCGGGCGCACCCACCTACCTAAGCAAGACAGCGAGGGAGTATGAGCACCTCCGTTACCCCGTTAATAAGAACGTGAGAACAAAAGCAATTCACACGCACGGTCTTTATCCCAGCAACGGGGCAGCCAGGGATTAAAGCACCCGTTGGTTCTGCAAGTGAAAGGGAAAGCCCCAGCCCTTTTGTTGGTCTTAATCGGAATTTATTTCCAGGTTATTTCTTGCCACGTATGACAACTGTGCGGATTTTGGGAAGGACCAGTGCCCCGGGGTTCCCCCCGGACCCCGCCGTCCCAGCTGGCACCCAGCAGAGCGGGTGTCTGCCCCAGGCAGTGCCGCCGGGGCTGCAGGATCCTGCTCGGGAGGCCCCCGAGCTGCAGCAACGCAGAGCCCCGAAGCCCCCCACACCCCCTCTCTGGCCAGAAACCAAAGGAAATGCAGCTTTTCACAGACAGAGGCTTAGGAATAGCAGTTCTTTCTGAGTTTCAGGTGTACTTTTACATATTTACGGCAGCTCTTTGATTTCCCTGGTAGCTTGTACCATGGGGCAGGAGATGGTGGGTGATGCGGCACAGGGGCACCTCTCAAAGCACAGCGCATCGGTGGCACGTGCCGGGGTCTGTGCCAACGGGGTGAGATCTCCACCTCAGCAAGGAAAGGGGCAGGAGAATAATTTTCATTTAATTTAAATTATCCTCAGCTACGCTCACAGCAGAGGAGCTTGTCCCGGTACCATCTCTACTCACCTCCCACGTATATCAGTCTCTCTTTCAAACCCAGCCCTTGCCTTCCCAAAAATAAGCTCCGATATACTCGAGATAAATAAGATGTCACACAAGAACTAACGAGCCGTCAGAGCAGTCCCACGGGATCTGCCCTTCCTACACGGAGCATCCCCTGATACGCTGGAGCAGCTCCGAGCCACTGCCGAGGGGCAGCTCCCAATGCTCCTCGCACCACAGCCACAGTTCCCCGTTCCCCCTCGGCACCCTCCTTACACCCCCGGGACGCTCCTCCCGGAGCTGCTCTAGCAAACGAGCGTGACCCAGGCGTTAAAACGAAAGCAGGCTGAAGTGCAGCGAGGCTCGTCTCGAGATGGAAACGCAACGGTGGGTCTACAGGAGCACAGTCCCCTCTCCTCCCCGGCTTTGCAAAGCACGTCTTTGCCATCCCTAAATGCGCTTGGGAAAACTGCACGGACCTTGGTCGCTCCTGGGATGCACAGAGGACACGGGAGGGAGGGGTTTAAGATTCACTCAGCTGTGGATGCAACCAAAATCCATCCTGGCATAATAAAATAAGCAGGTTAAGTGGAGACTGGAGGTGAGTGTGGCGAAAGGCGGAGTGGTGAGGAAGAGACAGGGCACGTCGATGTGTGATGAAACAGGGGGAATGACGGCAGGAACCCCAGCACAGAGATACACGATGTCTCCCGGCAGCGCACGGCCCCGACGGCCCACTGCCACCCGTGACGTGGGTTTAAAGCACCCTCCCTTCCCTCCCCACCCTTCAGAAATATGTTCTTGGCTCCCAAGCGGCACTTGAGCGAAGGCGGCCGACTTCAGCTTACGGCAACCGCTTGCTACACCTCTGACGCCCGTCTTTCACACGGCGAGTCCCCGTGCGTTATCTCGGATGCAAAACACGAACATCGTCCTTTCGGCTGGTTACTTGCCGCGTTCCGCAGGCACTGCGTCAGCGGGAGCTTCCTTAGGCGGTCCTTGCGGGCAGTGTAGAAAGGGAATTTTCTTTGTACTGAAAACTGGCTCCAGGAACACGGGATGGTCCCTCTGCCCGTCCCCATCGCCTGCCCCCGTGCTGGCCTCCTGCGGACAACTCCAACATACCTCTGTGTAAGCTAAGCACTAAGCAAACCTTACAAACCACTATTTAAATAGATACGAACCCCCTTTCTTTAAACAGAGACGATCTCTAACTAAACTTTTCCATTCTTGCTCGCTGACCCAAGTGGCTTCAATCCATTGGTGTCCACCGCAGGCACAGGGATGCTGACGTCCTGCAGAGCAAGGGGGTGACGATGGCAATGTAGAGAGCCGCAGAGCGTGGCAGCTGGTTTGCAGGGGCTCCAAATTTAGGGAGCAGCATTTAAAAGCTCACAGTAGGTGCTGCTATGCAGAAGTGTGCCCGGCTCAGGGGGACTGGAGGGTGCTCAGGGTGCTGGAGGGTGCTGGTGTAGATGGGTTTGGGTATGTCCTGGGCCAAACAGTCCGGGGAAAGGCACCAAAGCCTCCAACAGCGCTGGGGAGCATCGCTCCCCACCTCCCTGGAAGCAGCAGTTGGTTTGTGACCTGTAGGATGACATTCATGTAGTAAAATTCTTTTTTTCTTAACATAACCATGGATGTTTCCAGGAGTCTGAACAGCTCCGGTTTCTCGGAGCACCGCTCAGGTCTCAGCCTGGAAGAGCAACCTGGGAGCCGCGGGAGCCATGTGCTGTGCCAAAAGGCAGATACCCCCAAAATACCCAGTGGTGAGGACTGCGGTGTCCCTTCCCCGCGCCCGGACGGAGGCACCACATCAGCCTGAAGAAAGCAAGAGGATGCAGGAGGGAGGCACCTCCGTCTCAGCCAGGGAGCAGCAGCGAGAGCGCAGCTGGGGACCCCACGACCGGTGTCCCCTACCACGGGGGGATGTCTGCAACCAGTCAAGGCCACCCGGTGTTTCTGAAGTACGGCATCCAGCTACAGCGGCGCTCAGATGAGACCGGCCACCCCTCCCTCTTCTCTTCTACCACTTGTTTCCTCTATGTTTTCCATTTTCCTCGCTAAGAACATATTTTTTTCGCACGCTTTTAGCTTTCCGGCGAGTTGCTGGCCTCCATCCCCTCCCATCCTCAAATAATACAGACTTCTCTGCTATTTTGGGTAAATTGAGACAAGACTGCAGAACCACCCCGATGGGGGTAACCCTGAGGTCTGTACTCTGCAAACCAGTACTCTGTACTTCCCGCAAACCAGTCCACCGAGTCAATGATGTCCTGCGCTATCCCGAAACCATCCCAAAACCACCCGTGGCCAAGAAGCATGTGAGATGTGGGCTGTGCCCTGTGCAGCCTCGGCCAGATCCTGCGCCCGGCCCCTCGCAGCGAGAAACGCTCGAGCAGGCGTGCGGCCAGCGGAGAGACTCGCGGCGCAACCTGATCCCGGCGGAAGGACCGAAGGAGCTGGTTTGTTTAGTCTAGAGAAGCAAAGATGGAGAGGAGACGTGATGGAGCTTTTACGTGGCTGCACGCGGGGAGAAGTGCTGAAGCGAGAGGCGCGGGCAGGAGGCTAGACACGCGGCAAGTGCGATTTCTTTTACCAAATCAGACGGATAAACACCCTTCAGTGAGTTTAACTGGAGAGCGGTTCAGCGTGGCTGTCCGAGGTGCCCAGAGTGTTCCCAGGGGTTTCAAGGAGCAGCATGAGCAGCAACACGGGAGCGTTCAGGAGCTTTTCTACTAAATTACAGCAACCTGGGCTGAAAGCAGCTCCCGAGAAATCAGCTAGAGAGAAGCAGAGGGATTTTGTGAGCCCGGGTAAAGCTCCTCTGCCTGCAGCCTGCTTCCCAGGGGCTGCAAAGCGCCAAGCCCGGGGACAGGGCAAGTCTCCCAGCTCCTTCCCAGCATGGCGTAGGGCCCCATACTCCGATGCTCAGAGCAGCCCCCCTGACTCCAAACCCAAGCAAATCCCAAAAAGGGGCAGATAACCCCAGAGGAGCAGCCAGGAGAGGGGTCAGCACCTGTGGGAGCAACGCGGCATGATGGAAACCACCGTCAAGATGGAAACCATCAACCGTGTTCAGGGCTTGAGGTTTCGTGGGCCGGGACATCTCCCCTCGGTCCTGTGCCTCGGGGTGGGTTTGGGAACGGGGACAGAGCGAGGGCACAGGGTGAGCGCTTCGGGGCGGGTTGAGGGGCACGGGGGAACCTCAGCACCGACAATGACAGGTACGGTGGTGTGAACCACAGCGTCCCGAGTGTAACGGGATCACTGCCGGTGATCAGCAATCCTGCAGCAAGCCATCGCCATCCCTGATTTCTCCGGCGTCCCAGAGCAGGCTGTGATTTTCCGGGAGCTGCACAGCCCGGGAACACCCGGGGTCACGGCACGTGTCCTTCCAGGAGCTATTGCCCTCAGTACCCTCTTACCTCCACGGGGCGATGTGCAGAGCGGCTCTCGGGTAACTGGAGGTTACTGGGAGCCTCAACCAAGCCCAGTTGAACATTTCCCCATTCCAAGTGAGTCCTGAAATCACAGCACAGGGAAAGAAAGCAGCAAAGCAGCCTCCTGGGACTCTCCAAGCACACGGCAGGGAACACCAAGGCAAGGAAACTCAGCCGTGAGGATCCCGTTGCCAGAGAAGGAGGTTTTTGTGCCAATGTAGAAACTTCGTGGCCCAACAGGTGAAGCAGCTGCTCAGAAAACTCCTGCCCTGGCATTAAAAAGAAGAAACTGGGGGTTAGAAACTGTTTTTGTCTTACAGCTACAGAGGTGGTTGGGGTCGAAGGGAATAGTCCAACACACGACAGCTTGATACTCAGCCCCCTGGACTTACACAGAGCATCTTTCAGGAGCTCCTGCCTCCAGGTCCCGGCTTTCAAAGAGTTGCCACGTCCAGGGTGGCCACCGCCGCGGCTCTGCGAGAGTGGGAAATGGGGGGGACCGGCCCCAAAAGGGGCGCGGGAAGAAGAGCAAGGAGCTGGGAGCCACTCCGGCACAGCAATGGCCATGGACCACCTGCATAACGCGGGCCGGGCCGGTGGCTGTGGCTGTGCAGCGATGTCCTACCGCCCTCGTATCCCTTCCGCTTCCGAGCAAGGCAGTGACCAGCCGGGCAGAGCTGGGGCTCTTCCCGCCACCCGCACGTCACCTTTTCACCAGCTCAGCCTCCGCAGCGGCTTAAGGTCACCTCCTCGTCCCGCTCGTTAGCGAGAAATCAGGATTTGCCCTTTGATTTATTTAAGCACTGACAAAGATTCAAAAGTGTTGGAAGTGCAATTTTTCACCACCAACTAAAAATAGCCGAGTGAAATTCCAGAGCTGCCTTTCAGCGCCGCCGGCTGCGCTCGGCTTCCCAGGACAATGGCATTTGTAGCCTGTTAGCAACAACAGCGCAGGCCAGGCTCCAGCTCCCGAAATAACAAGTTATAAAGGGCAAATTCTGTCTTTAATTACAGCTGTACAAAAAAGTAGCCTTTAAAAAGACCGTTATCGGAATCTCTTAGCGCGCGGTGCCAACTTAAAACCGAACCGGGGAATGCAGTTAAGAGGGGTATGGACTTACCGTGCATAAAATAAAAATTCAGCGGGTATTACCGAGGGCGTAAGGCACACACAGTTGAAGCATTTCGAAGAGCTGAAGCTCTTTGACACAGGAAAAAAAACGCATTCAGACAGCAAGCAGAAGCTCGTCATCCACTACAAGCGCTCACGCGAGCCTCCTCGCAGCCGGCCGCGGCGGCGCGTGCCCAGCGGCACGCCGCTTCCAAGTTCAGGTGTGAAATGGCGCGGGCGGAGCGGCACAGGGACGGGACCCTCGGGATGTGCTTTAAACCTCTCCAAGATGCAGAGAAGCGGCTCCACGCGACACACTGGAAACAACACTTTATTTATTCTCTTGATTCCAGCTAATCGAGATCGGATCCCTCCTGGGGAAATAATTATTTTACGGTCCGCGGTAGAGCAGGCACGCGGAACTCCATCCTGCCCAACTTTCAAATACAAACCTGCATCCGCCCATCACTTCTGCCTGAAAGCGCGCAAACTCGGCCCCACCGAACTCCCTTCCAAATCCCACAGCAATCCAGCCGTGCCGAAGGCGGTCAGGTCTCCCGGATGAGCGCTGCAAGGCGATGCTCGTGGTTGTACGCCAGGCAGAAGCCGCCCGACGCTCTGCAATATTTGAGGTGAAAAAAAAGACAAGTGTAAATCAGCGCTTTCAAATACGAGACAATCTAAGCGCTAACGCCGACCTTGCGACCGGGAGAAAAGCACACCTGTGATGGGAACTGCTTTTTGAAGGGTGAAAGGGACCCAGCGACCTTTTTTCAGGGGTTATAAGGAAGATAATAGTTTGACGACGTTTCTCTCCGGTGACCTCATCTTTCTGTAACCGTGAAGAGGAGTTACAGATGCGAGCACCTTTCCCGTCAGCCAGCTGAGGGGACCCCAGCACACAGCTCCCACGGCTGCTCTGTGGACTAGACGCAGTTTTCTCGCGCTAGACTAGTGTTTTCTCGCTGGAACATGAAGGGGAAGAGACACGAGAACCAGCCGAGAAGATGAGTATGTGAGGAAAGAGCAGCTGCCAAGCGCGTCTGGCGTGGAGCATTTGCGACGCTGAACGAGACAGCTCTCGGGCATCCCTCCACAGCAGCCAGGCTTCGCTGCTCCTCCTTTTCCCTTGGAATGCCAAACTGAAAAGCAGAAAGCGGGTTTGCTGTTGCTGCCGGTAAAGGGTTAACCAAGAAATAGTTCTGGGGTTTTTTTTGAGGACAATATAAATCCACACGCCTGGTTACATCAACTGGTAAGACCACATGGGTAGTTTTCTGCAAGCCATAGCTTCTCCCGTGACGTGCGCTGACTGATGGGATTATTTTTTTTAACTTTTTTATTTTGTGCTTATCTCAGCACGATGCTTTTATCTGCACCATGAGCTGACTGGTGATCAGCTTTCTGTACCGAGGTTGTAGGGAGCATGAGATGCATGCAGGGAAGTGGGTTTGTGCATAATTTTTATTTCTGCTCCAGCAGAAACGTCACAGCTCCGACACTTCGGCTATCCGGAAACCCGAGGACCGCGAGCCACGCTCTCCCCTCTGCTACAACTGCAGATCAAGGACAACGCGAGGCAGCGAGTACAAAAACTGAAGTCTGCCTAAGCTCCCAGGAGATCTACCGCTGTATGAGCCTGCACGGCGCGGCAAGAGGCAAACAGCTACACAGCACAGATCCTGCTCCCATCTGGTAGTGTGGCATGACAGGGTGGATGCTCAGCCAGAGAATCGCTGCTAGGCGAGACCGGCTGACAGGCGATTTAAAGCATCCGTTAAAATTCCCGATATTAATGATGTCTTTTACACATCGCCTTCCCAGCCAGGGAAGGAGGCAGGTCCCCTCTGGGAAAGCCATCGATACACCTAGCTCGGACACAGGAGAAGCCAGAGGCGAGAGGCCCATGCGGCACATACGCTTCCGATCTGGATTTGTCCCGCACTAAGAGGCAGGGTAGCAAAGTCAGTTCCGTGACTGGAATAGCAAGGGCAGGTTTCTGCATCTGCGGGGTATTTTCCACCTGCCTCCGTTGTTCACTTTAGGTAACACTCACAGCGCAACTTTCTTTGAACTTGGGTTGTTGGGTTTTTTTCCCCTCGCTTCCGAAGTTGGATTTCTGCTACAGCTTAAAAGAGCAACTCGGTATGATGAAAAACCAAGACGTTCTCAAGCCCAGCTATGAAACAGCTACCGCAAAACTCAAGTACTGACCTGAAGCTGGCACCGAGCTGCGAGTAAAGCAGGTGTTTCCTGGGCTAAAGAAAATAAATCAGGAGTCCGTACTATATTCTTAAATATGGTTTAATACTCTTCTCCATTTCTGTACATCACAACACCAAGATATCACTGCTTGGGATCTCTCTGCAGAGGCTATATAGTATGCGAAGGCTAGGATTTTTCACCCCCGTTTAACGTGTTTGTATGTGTAAGTGTAATACATATCAGTATATATTGATATACACATCAATATATAATGCAATATATATCACTGAAGAGAACACATTGATTAAAGAAATACAAAAATTTGGCATCATTTCCAAACTTAAATAGTAAAAATAAAAACTACAAAAAGGAGCTGCATACCCTAATGTATCATGTGAAACAACAAGCAGTATATTCAAAAATGTAAATTTACATCCAATTTTTCTGGTCTTGTCATGTCACATTAGACCCATTTACAATGGCAAAATCCAGAACATACCGCTGTGAAGACCGCAAACGCGCGCAAACCTGGGTTTGCGCAAATCTACGGCGGACCCAGTCGCACCTTCCGTCAGAGATTCCAGCTTTGATGTGAAAACGACAGCAAAGCCATCTGCCGGGTTATAAACCAGGGTTACAAATTCTATCACTCACAATGACAGTAATTTTGGACCTCAAAGAACAGCGTGGCAGAAATTTGAAGACAAGCTCCCCCTCCGTTCAAGTGAAACAGGATTCTCGGAAAAAATAGGCAGGTATGCAACTTGGAACAGAAGCTGCTTTTGACCGATGCACCAGGAGTGAGAGAGCCAGCGAAGAACAGAGCTACCGGGCACCGCGATGTCAGGGTGCCCGTCGGAGAACCCAGGAACCCCCAAAAAGAAGCAAGACCTGTGCATTATCTCGTGCCAACGTTCACTTCACCCTCCGCCTGCAAGACCGTCTGAAAAACCCTTAGCCCTTTCTAGTAGGTTGAAATGCATTCTATATAGCAGGCATGACAAAAAGCTTTCTTGAGTCTTGATGCAACCAGAAGTTTTAACCCGTTAAGGGCACATTAGAGTTCGGCATCAGATTTACAGGACGTTTGTGAGCCACTACAACCGACTGCCTTAGTGCTGGGAGATGGATGTCCCCCGTGGGTCGTGCTAACGTTCAACGCATTAGTATCAAATGCTCCAAATGCGCCAGTACTAAGGTTTCAGTCAAGGACTCGCTTACGAATTATTCCTGTAAAATACCCGCTTCCATTAAAGAACTGTGGGTTCAAATTCACATAATCAAGGAAACCTTACGCAGTCCTAAAGCCAAAAGAAAAAAAAAACCTTACTGAGGAACAAAACAAAGCAAAGTGTACCTTACTTCACTTAAATCGTATGTTTATTTTTGTCAAGACTGAAAAAAAAAAAAGAAATCCTGAAGGCTGCACTGCTCAAATCCAAATTAAGCCCAAGACTTCAGCAGCATTATCATTGCAATCAATGAAGTGCATTTCCTAGTTTGTAAGAGCAGTGCTTCTGCAAATAGATTAAAGCACGTTTGGCTGGTAAGCCTCCCCAAACCATCTGAATTTGAAAGCCACACATTATAAGCTAGCACTCTAGATAAGTGCCTTCTCATTCTTTTGAAGAGAATGAATGGCTCCAATTTCGTAACATTTCTTCTTCTGCAGTCTAAGCTGAGAATGCCATGTAAATGGGTCACGTTGCTGCAAAATGCAGCAATTGATTTCTCCAATCAAAGTAAAAAGAAACAAACCAGTAGGATCTTACTTCTATTAATTTTTGAAGGAAGAGGTTTACAGCAGTTAATGTATCATGAAGGTTAAAAAAATCATTTTCATAAAATACAAGAGCAACCAATTTCACCATTGAGTAAAAGTAAAAACTGGGATTCTTTTTAAATTAGTCCAAAGTGGCATATAGGAACTTAGTAGTTTGCTGCTGTACTGACACTATGACAAATCAAAGTGTAGGGTTTTGCTTTTTTAAATCCAATGCTCGTGGATCAAGTTCTGGAAATGTTCCAATTCTAAGGCAGGGATCTGTTGTGTTTTCCACCATGAGTTTGCTCCTTGGGTTGGATGCTGGAGGGGCGAGGCACGTTTTGCCGGACCCAGGTCGACTACCTAGTAGTCATCAAGGTCAAAAAATTCATCGTCTCCTCCTTGGTATTCCATTCCCTGGAAGTCCACTCGGTACCGCAAGATACCTGGGAAAAACAACACGCTTTAGCTTCTTCGAAATTCAAAAAGCATTTTAAGCAGTTTACTGAGCCCTGTCTGCATGTTAAGAGTCTCTCAATTAAATTTTCAGAAGCTGACTTAGCACCTCTATTGCAAGATAGGCTCAGATTGACAGCAGACGTGCAGCTAGAGTGAAAATGCCACATCATGTTACAGCCCAACGTAATTTATTGCCAAAAGGAAGAAATACCTACCTGCCCAGCACAGGCCAGCCGAGCCTGTTCTAGGAGGACTGTATCTCCAAGAAAAATACCAGTAACAGATCATTTGTCCTAGTAGAACTGCTCGGACGAAGACCTATCAGCTAAATTCAGAAGGCAGCTGGCACTGGAGTAACTTTTACAATGGAGTAAACGCAGGATTTAGCGGCTGTCTTCCTGGACTCTTCCCGCCCCAAACACCAACCTGGGTTTCTGGGAAGCCTTTATCCCTGGAAACATTTACTTAGGTGAAGGGTATTCAAGGGGTATTTCCTTTCAAGTCTACAGGGACTGGAACAGCAAAGAGTATCCCACCATGCAGAAGAGACCAGATCTGGCAGGACAGGAGGGACTCCTGGAATTCTAAACCCTGAAAACTTAGAAGCCTGTTGCTCCTTACGTAGCCAAATAATTCAAGCTTGTTTCCTTCCGACTGGGGTTCTTTGGCCCCCAGAAATTCCTCTTTACAACACACTCATCTCTATTTTACATCCACTAACCTAAACCCAGTAAGTGGCAATAAGTGGCTTATCAGCAAATAAGCAACAGTTTTGTCCTGGAATCCCTGGTCTGGGGAGAACAAGGTGCATGGCAGGTGGGTTTGCTCTGCCCTGCTACTGATTTTTGGCAGACTGAAGCACACGAGCTATGCGCACCTCCACCAGACTTAGCTGAAACTGGTCAGCGAGTTCAAGAAAAGGACTGAAGGATTTCAGAAGCCTCATTTCTCCATGAAGTTAGGCTAAAAATACTTCTATTTTGAAAAGAAGCGGAAGACCAAGGAGCAAAGTACAGGGAAGTTCTGAGAGATGAGTAACAGATATCCAAGTGCTTCAGAAACTAGGCTGCTGTTTGTCATAACACCACTTCTACACAGCAGGGCATGGTCTGCCACAAAACAACTGTGCAGAGAGAGAGTGAAGCAGTTCACAGCCCTTCTGAAATTCAGCAGCTGGAAAGAAGGACAGTCCACCCTCTGAGCACTCTGAAGGACAAAGGGATCTGAGGAACGCAGTCTGAAGCGACAGCTCCTAACATGCAGCATCATCTTGCTGAATATGGAATGAATTCACCTGGAGATCCCTGATGATCATGGTAGTTTCTTAAACTGGTATCGTGACTAATAGAAGTAAGATTAATCTGTTTAGTTTTCCACTTGTGTTGGCACCAGATTATCAAATCAACCATTAAAAAAAAAACCCACACGTTTTTCTCTTGCAGTTTACCTCCAATTCCTCCAAATCCTTTCACAAATTGGGATCCTTCCTGTGATTTGTCTGTAACAATTTCCAATGTTGCTCCAAATTTCTTGTAGTTGTTTGCAAACCACTCCAGAAGGGGCATACTTTCTATCAGTTCATGTTCCTGGCCAGTCTGTGTAGACATTTGGGAGGAAAAAAATAAAATAAAAAAATGTTATGGTCACTGCATGTTGGGTACCGAGAAAATTCACACCAAAAGAGTTGCCTTTGGCTTAAACATCACCACTGTCTTTTCACTCCTAAGGCAGAGACACCAGTCTTCATGCTCTGCAGGCTGGAGCAGCCCGACACACTTGCCAGGGTCCAGGTGGGAGGCATTCCCAACACATCTGTATCAGACAAGTGCTAGCACAAGCAGAAGGCTCCTGGTGTTAAGAAATTAAATATTGACAGGCCTTGTTTTGGGCCTCCGTACTACAGAAGTTAGTGCAGAAGCAGGAGAGAAAAATGCCTTGTTTATTCTTCTGCTCAACTGCCACCTCATGTTACACTCTTAGTTTTCACTGTTTCTTGAGATTTGCTTTATACCCCGCGAACAGTCCATCGCCACTCATCTAACCAGGCGCTGTTTACTCTGAGGAAAGACTGATCTAGGCAAATATAGAGGCAAAAAGCACAGTTTTGTAAGTAGAAGGTCAAGTGATTATTGGCATAGAAACACTACATCATTGCAGATAACACTGTAAGCCTCCTGTACACAGGAGGAATTAGCAATTACCCCACCAGGAGGCAAAGCAGGTGGAAATGGCTACCCTGGCAGTCCTAATACGAGACAGAGATGACCGCCCTTTTTGCAAGGGACAGACTTTTTTGCCCAGCTTACTCTGCAAAGTACTGCAGCCCCGTCTGGGTTTTTTGACCTGCACAGGCAAGAAACTCACAGGCAGTGAATGACAGATTCACGTTTCAAATATATCAAGAAGCAAACACTCCCCTGCACTTAAATCCACATCATAGTTTCTAACCTCACAGTTGCTTTGTACTGACCAAACCAGTACACAATAAGCAGGGAGTAATGGTTTGGGACCTTAGCCTGCATGTTGCATGGTGGCTACCAAACTCTTCTAGCAGATGGTTTGGTGGTGCTCCAAGACCCCGTGTTGCCTGCCGCTTCAACTCACTCACACCAGCTTGGAACTGGCAGCAAGAAAGATTGAAGAAAAGCAAGTACAGAAAATCCAGGGGTTACACTGAAGGTGAACAGGAAAAGCCGCAGGCTATTGTCTTGAAGTCTCATCCGAGTGCCAGAAAGGTCATCATGCTCACGTCCTTGCGATAAACTAAGCTCAGATGTTCACAGCACTGCACCAGTATACTGAGAATAGATCTACAAGCCCCAAAGCTGAAATACCTCTTTATCTGTGAAGTGGGATTTATCCTTCTCTTGCTCTGGTGTCAAATACAGGATCTTCTCCTCTGAGAAGGGAGAGAAAAAAAATATTAGATTGGATAAGACTACCAGATGCAGGTTACAGACAGCAAGAGACTGACAACGGCCAATTACAACACAGGGGGTTTGGTCATTGACGCTACCTTTCTTTCTAGCTGAAGCTCTACGGGAAACCGAATGGGGCACACCAGTAGAGAATAACTGCAGTGCCAACACCAAAAGAGGCAGAGGTCCTGCTGCAGGCATACGGTTTGTCTACAGCCAGAAGAACTGTGTTTCTGGCCTTAAGGGTCAAGTCAGTCTCCCCTCTATAACGCCCTCAGATCACATTTATACTTAGACAACCGAAAGGCAGGTTTCATGCTAGCTCTGTGACAAAATACCACCCCAGCACTGCAATTCTTTCTCCACAGTGGAAGCTTGTTAGTGTCAGACTTTTCCCCCAGAGCAGCTGGGATGCTGCAAGTTAGTGACCTGCCTGCACAACATCCCCTTGATCAAGCCCTTGAAGATCTACTTAGGGAGTTCCTCCAGCATAATCTACCCAAAGTGAGAGGGCTTAGGTGTTAAACCCTCACGGACCTTTCAGTGTCACACAAGCGCTACCTACCCTCCGTGCCTTGGCAGTGCAGAACGTATCTCATTATATCCAGATTTTCATAGACTATCAGTATCTCTACTGCTCCCATTTCCAAAGCTTTTAGTGTATCTTCAACGCCAAAACAGTACTTCCCCGTGTCCTGACTGATTTCGTCGAAGTATCGTCCTGCAGCCAGGATACAAAGAAAGAGATTGTCATGAACGCCGATCATGCCGCATGGATTTTTAAACAAGCCTGATTCAAATGCAAGAAGAAAGTGGAAAAGGAGACTGCAATGCTGCTGAAGGAAGTCAGGGATATAATAACACATCAAAGCATGCAATTTAGAACATTCATCAGCAGAAAGTCAACTCCATCAAACAAATGCCCCGTCAGGCATCTCACTCCATTGAAAGTTTTTCCTTCACTATGAAGCAATCAATTGGACTAACCCACCAGCAGGCACTATTTAACTTCACTCTTCTCAGTGCAAGGTAGCTACTGTTACTATTGCCCTCCTGTGCTTTCAAATTAGCAACATGTGTCTGCTGACCCTCAAAGGGATCATTTCTACTGCCATGTGGAAACAAAACATATCTTAACTCTCAACTTGCTAAAGATGCAAACAATCTGAGGATGTATTTTTTCCCCTCCCACCCAAATGTCACCAGAAGGCCTGGAACTAAGGCAATCTCTGATGAAAGGATAAACGGAGAAGATAGATACGAGAAGTCTGGTGGGGAAAAAAACCCCAACAGAACACCCCACTCCTTAAAGTCTCAGTAAGTCCCGCAGCATTTGAGAAGGTGTCCAGGTAACAGAAAGAATCACAGCAAGCCATGCTCTGCCCAACTCAGAAAGCATCGCAGGGCTGAGGCAGCACACAAAGGCACTACTAGGAGGTCCAAAGCAAGATCAGCATATTCAGTCAAGCACATTTGACTCAGGAGAAGGCTGAACATGCAGTCACATACCTATTAGTTTCTTCTCTTGAATGAATTTCACATTGGAGAGGACCTCAGTTGACAACTCAATTGCTTGATTGAATCCATTTTCTCCTCCATATGAAATGTCAACTAGTTTGAGCACTTTGGATTGCAACCGCTAAACAAGAAAAAGAGGAGACGTGAAAAAGAGTCTATTACACAGCACTGCCGTAAGACTACTTCATAATGCTACAAGAGTTAAGTACCTGGCAAGAGTCACAGCATTAATCTATTTTGCTTCACTTGCAAGCAGAGGTTCTAAGTCAGAGGGACCTCTGAATGCTTAATATTGAAGCACAGTTTTCAGGCAACAGGGACACAGAGATTAGGTTTAGTGCAGTCTAATTCCAATAAAGCTTCTGCTTTAGATTTGGGAACACAAAGAATGTGAATGCCAGTTCCAAACCAGGGAGGACAGATTTCTTGTTAGCACTGTAATTAAGAAAAGGAGATCTTGCCTCCTCGCAGGAGGTATTAGGAAAGGGAAACCTCTCTAGGATACATCAGATTTTGATCTTCAGAGACCAAAGTTACATTCCTCCTGAGATGCTTCTTATACCAGAGCAACTGCTAATTATCACCATGTTACTACTGACAGCTGAAACGTTTGGGCTTTGCTCAGAAAAAGGCCACTCACCTGATCAAACATGTCAGATTGACTTAATTCAGTTTTGAAGTCAGCTGATCCAGCTAAAACGAGACCAGCCACGTTCACCTTGTCGCCAGAAATGAACAGTTGCACAGCCGTCTCTGCTACCTTCCTTACATAGTTGTGTCGTTTTTCCATTCTCAAACGAGCAAAACGCAAGGCAGACTGACCTCCTCTACCTTTACGAGAGAACAGATGTGAGGTAGCAATTTGGAAGTCATTTCATTTCAGGAAGGTTATTAGCACACGGTCCCAACTGGGCCCTGAATAACTGAAGCCACGGGCAGATGCAGCCTTCAGAATTAGTTTGCCACAAGCAGAGCCAGAGGCACTCGTTGAAACAGTAAGTGAATACAGAGGGTTCATTCACAGCCAGAGATTTTTTCCCCCATGTATCCCACAGAGGGAAATATGTTGGGGTTTTTTTTTTCTTTTTATACAAACTCGCAACCCTCTATAGAAATTTTTAACATCTGTGCACATTTTTTATGTCCTGTACCTTCATTAAAAGCAATTTCCTTTGCTACACTGCCTCACCTCATACCTTTCTTGCTGATGCAACGCATCTCAGCAGACTCTGCTGCAGAAACTTATGGGGGAGACGTTTCTATTCCATTTTGTCCCATCCTAATCTACAAAGAAGGACGGTAAGCCAGGAGTAGCCAACAGACAACTTGCTGAATTCATCAGTGGCTCACGACAACGTGACATCGTATAGTGGAACTAGAATTTTGCTTGCTCCATTAGGCTTCTGTGCTTCTTGCAAGGAACAGCTTCTTGCTTTTCACCGTGGTTTGCACGCAACACCATCAGATGCAAACTTTAAAGACACTTCCAAGTGGTACTACTACTTGTGCTAGTAATATTTAGTTAAGACCGTCCCAAAACCAAGTAAAGGATCAAATGCACCAAGAAATAAGAAGTGCCACTTTAAGAAGGTCAACTGCATATTACAGTGATTCATTAATTTTGACAGAAGGCTCAGACTAGAGGCTTTGCTGTCAGATTTCAGGGGAGCAAAGAATTGAGTAGAGCTAAACACCTACAGGCCAAGTTCCCTGCTTCTACCCTCACATCCCACCCCGGGATATTCTGCTGCAAATAGTCTGGAGATACGACTAGCGCATTACCATGCTTCTTTGGAAGATCCACAGTGAATTTGTGCAGGACTTCTCTTGTGTTTCCTTGAAGAGTTCCAAAGAGTGCACCGCTACCATCTATTACAATAAAGCCAAACTTGCTGTCGTCAGAAAGCAGCGCTGTAAGAGCCTGGAACAGAAAACGATGTTGTCAGCAGTTAGCATCAGTTTATTAAGGACCCTGGTTCAGAAAGGCTAGAAGAAACAATACACCTCAATAAATTTTAGTTCCGTAGGCGGTCATTGCTATTTTTTACAAATAAACTAGAGGAAGAGCAGCAGATTCAGGAGTTGAGACTATGCCAGATTACTATCTCACACAACGCTGCCAAGTGCAGAAAGAAAACTAATGTTTAAGCTTCATAACTATTTTCACAGCGTTACCAGTTCATCGCATGACATCAATCACAGGCAGGTGTAATGGCAAAACCCTAAAAAAATTGGTTCTGGAAAGTGTTAAGTGAAACGGGTCACACCTCTACGAGGCTGCACCACCTCTCCGGTTGGCAAAACTGGAAGAGTAATTCTCCTAGCATTTCAGCCAGGAAAGCAGAACTTGCTTAGTTCACTGATCAAGCTATTCGTCAGTTCAGTTTTATACTACGAAGCACTGATAAAGACTTTCAACTTGCCAACTACCACAAACACTGATCTGCTGCACCTGCTGACTTCAAGTCCCAAAGGTAGAATGATGAAATCTACAGTGGCTATGACAAATTCAGCCTTACAAAGCAGAATTAAGTAACAGCAGCAGTAATTATCCTGCGTGTATCCTGGCTATAGAGAAGACAGCCATAATATTTGCTGGAAAATGAAGTTATCCTTCAGTTTTCTTCCCTTTAAAGAGGGCAGCAAAATTCATCCCGTAAGGTCATATAAGTTGACTAACAACTAAAGCACTGCTTAGTATCAAGGCTTTTGAGTTACTTTTGTCCAATTTCCTGCCCAGCCCTGGTTCTGGTGGTGTGGGACCTCCCCAACTACCCAAACTCTACACTCCTTTTCCAAGGGAATCCGTCAGCTACTGTTCCCTCCAGGGCAGCCTGAGCAGGTAGGCACATTCAGCACACGTACACACACTTCTCTTCACTTATACATGCCCAAGAAACATAATAGCAAGAATCCTCTTTCTGGCTGGCAAAAACACATCAGCGGGATGGAGAACTTGTCAAATTCCAGATTGTTTTAAGTCACCGGTTTAATACTGAAAGAGTGATAGTGTTGGTTTACTGCACAGGACCTTTAACTGCCTGCATGCCTGCCAGCTTGATTATTGGGCTGAACGGAAAGAATAAAAACCATCAGTCATCTTTATCCAAAATCCACACAACCAAGTCTACAGCTTTCAAGCTTAAAAGAAACAGACACTAAGGTTTAATGAAATCTACTGGCCAAAATAAATATTCTGTATTAATTCCTCAGCAGTGGGATGAATGAGAGGAGGAAGTGGCATATTGCATTGCAATCTATTTAACTGGGACAGAGCCAAGCAAATCGTGTGACTGGAATGAATGCTCCAGCCAAGGTATCAAAATAAGTCATTGTAAATCCTACCCTTCAGACACACATCAAGGTTCATATCCCACTTGGGAAGTTTCTTTGGTTTCACACAGGTAATAAACTATCTAGAGGAAATCTTATCAGATACTCTTGCCAGGCAGCAGATGACTACAGCTCTGATGTTCTGACTCCCTCTTATTTTAATAAAGTATCCAACGATCAGCGATTCCCCCAGTTTCCCCTTCATTAGTCCTACGTCAGCAATCCCACTCTTTGACCTATCGAGCTCAAAAAAGGGACTATTGCTTTTATTCTGTTCCTTCAGCCTGGGCTGAGTTTCCTCTTTGCAGCTTCAGCCTAAAGGTGAGATCACGTCCTTTTTCTGCTCCTTGACATGTCCTCACTTTCATAGGAAATCTGCTGATGTACGGAGCCGGATGCCCTATCTGATTAGTTGCATGTTGGGGGGGAACCACTGGGTTAAAAGCACAGCTCTACAACCAAATATTTGTCTATAGACAAATCAGGACTTTAGTGCTAACATCATCTCGTTGCTCAAGATAGTATACAGTAGGCTTTTACAGCTAGATTCGATTCTGCAGTGCAGATAATACCAAGTAAAATAATCACACACTCAAAAGACACAGGAGAGCAAACAGCCTGTGGAGAAAGGGGTAATCACATCATCAGTAGTAGCAATTACCACAAATTCCTCTCAAGTTATTGCCACTCTCTTGCTGAGCAAGGCTACACACCAGCATGGGTGTATTTACAGCTGCCTCCCGAGAACAGCCCACTGGGCAGCAGCTACTTTTTTTTTTGTACTGGATCAGTGCCCTGAGGCAGTAGCCGCAGCCAGGACCAAATTAATCCCTTTCCTCATAGGGCAGAAGGCAACTCACCACTGTCCACCCACTGCCAACAACTGCAGGGACAAGTATCTCCCTTGGCTTTGCACCTCTGGCTCTCTCCTGAATTCTCTTATTTACCTCTTGCTTGCAGTTGCCTACGGACGTGTGGGCTCAGCAGAACAAGAGCTGTACCCGTGGACAGTTTTGTTATTCCTGGTAGGTCAAAGATGCATTGGGATTTCATCCTTGGTGGGGAGACAGAAGAATAGGGATGTACCTCATGCGTGCAACAAGCATACCTTTCCTTCCTGTACTCCTCCTACCCTTTGAAACCCAATTGTGGATCAGACCTCCAAAAACCCAAGCAAACAAGCAGAACTACATCACCGAAGGGTCTGTCAAGCCCATGTCAGATGGGTTTGATGACAGGCAATTAAGTCTCAGTCCACACATTTATCGTGGTGAACGCCATGGACATGAAAGGCATCTACTACAAATACTGAGACTGCTGCAACTGCCAACAGAGCCAAAACAGACTTAGACACAATAAACTGACTTCATGCAGTCAAGACTAGTGTAATCCACGTTACTTTAAATATGCCTCAAACCATTCATTTAACTAAGATAAGTAGATGTGGGATAAAAATAATCCCACTTTACCCCAGACAGATTAGGCACATGCCAGTTCTCCATCAAGGGTCTCAGTTATATCATGACTGGCAACATTAATATTATCTTGGCATTACTTTAAGGCCCGGCTTAGAATAAGATCTATGGGCCTCTAAGGTTAAGAAAAAAACTGCCTCCAATTACAGAGAAAAGCTTATGTCTATGGGTTACACAAACTCAGCAGTTACTAGCTGGGCCATAAAGTCAGCTGTAGTAGGAGCTGGACAATATCTCAACTGCTTTCAGCGAATATCACACATTTCTGAATACTAGCCAGTCACAAGCCATCCGGTGGCTTCACCAGCAGGATGTCTTAATTAAAGCCTGCTGTTCTACAGACTGTGGACTCAAGCACACCAAGGATTGTTCCAGTGAGTCTAGCACAGCAGTCTGACTTTGCTGCAAAACCAGCAGGCAACAGGAGACTTCTTACCTCTGTATGGAATTTGTTGTCACACAAATACAACGACGTATTGATTGGTTTGAAAGGTTCAAAGTCAATGTTGACTTTCTTCTCTTTTCCTTCTTCTGTCACAATTGTTCCACAGTAAACAACCAGACCATTTGGAGGTACTATAAAGGACACAATGCAATTTTAGATCACTAAGAAATAATGCAAGCTGTACCCACCAAAAACTAACTACTAGGCCTCGAGACTTAAGGCAGAGTTAAAATTGAAGTTCCCAAGTTTTTTTATTTTCCATTTCCCCCACCTCATGCCCTCCCCAGATCTCTACAATGGAAAACAAACTAATTCAGTGCACCTATACTGAAGAGCTTAGAGCAGGAAGCTGAAGGTAACACTGACGGAAAGACTTGCAGCAGAGCTGCAAGAACACATACCTGTGTTAAACCCATGAGCTTGCAAGCTCAGAGAAGCCAGAAAAAGGCTGAACATCCCCATGAAGCTTTCCTAGTCCTTATATAGCGATTTATAGACTGACCATCTCAATGAAGGCCACTTGCCAGCGTAAAGACAGTAGCGATAAACTCTTTTCCAGTAGCCATTTTAAATGGCCTGGGTCTATTT
Source organism: Gavia stellata (assembly GCF_030936135.1). Classification (NCBI taxonomy): domain Eukaryota; kingdom Metazoa; phylum Chordata; class Aves; order Gaviiformes; family Gaviidae; genus Gavia; species Gavia stellata. The sequence continues at coordinate 19,449,843 of NC_082609.1, forward strand.
CCTCCCCAAATGACGGTAGCTGCATCGTGGCATGCATAAGGCATATATAAGTTTCTGCTTGATGGAAAACCACTAGTTTAATGCAAATGAATTACTGTGGAACAGCTCTTAAGGCTGGCCAGGTTTAGAAGAGTCAGTACTGCTAAGGACAGAATCATGAGCCAGCTTATCAAAGACAAGGGCCATCCTACTTATTCTAGTCCCAAGGTCTACCCTTGAAGTAGTCATCCGTGGGCAACATACCTGGAATACCAATGCAAAACAGCAGCACAGGCCAACAGATTTGATTAGCAGAAAACTGCATAGTGCAGGAACTTAAGGCTGCTTCCAAGCAAGGGAAGTTTGCCAGCATCCATACAAGCTAGAAGTTACCTTTGTTATAGAGTTTCAGTCTTTGCTGTACAGATGTAATGGCTCCCAGTACTGAAAGGCGATTCACTCGAGACTTAATGTTGGAGGCGGTGCCAAACTCATCCGCTAACATTTTTGCCACTCGTGAAATCTGGTCTTTGGGGGGAATGATCAACGATATCATGCTGGTACCATTGCTGAGAAAGGAAAAAAGAGGGGTTGTGAGCAGCCACCAGCCAAAGCAACGAGTGTATTCATACCATATTCCATGCACGCAGCTGTCTCTCCTCCCTCCCCCTGCCAAGGATACTTCACTGTTATCGGTGTAACTCCCCTTCTGCTGGACAATAATGGGAGAGAAAAAGAAAACAGAAAAACACACTCTTCAGAGGATTTGACTCCATAACCAAGCGTTCAGGTTAGCCACTACCAAGCAATTCCTCCAAGAGCTGCTCGTTTAACCTGGGATGCTACTCTGGAAAAAAGAACGTATGTACAGGCTAAGGGCTGCAAGCTAAAGGCATGTAAGCAACCCCCAGCAGAGATTATTTAAAACAATGCAGCCACATACTTTAAGGACATTTTTAAGCCCATCGCATTTGTTCTCAGACAGCTAGAGCACTAGCCAGCCCAAGTGCGGTTCTAACACTTTGTTTTCCTCAGATTAAGACAGAAAACTGAACTGGAAGGATCCTTTTGTAGCAGTTAAGTCTTTTCTACTTTCCCACTAGCACTCTGCTTTAAAGAGAAGCTCACCAACTCCGGCAGCTGCTTTAAATAAAGCATGCTTAAGGACATGACTGCTAGCTCAGAATCACCAACCCCAGGCACGGAGTCAGGAGATAAGACCCCACAAATCACAGAACTGGCTAAAATTAAATGAAAAAAAAGTAAGTTTGATATTCGTTTTTCCTGTGGCTTTGGGGTGGATCCTGCAGAGGTCTTAATCCCCAAAGCAGCCTCATGGTTCAAATCCATCCAAAGCCAAAAGGAAAATCAGGGAAGTTCCTGTCCGCCTTCCAGCGGGTACCTCCCATTTGCCATTGAAGTATCGCAGATGTTTGAAGTGCTGCGTCTGCATTGTCTCAAATTTAACCCAGACCTCATACTTCACATTAGAGTAATGGCATAAAAATCAAATGCTTCGTCGTCTCCTCTAGCCCTCTCAAGGGCAAACCAGCTAAGCTCTGTGAAAAAACCTCTACTCAGGATTCTGAGTCAGAGCACCGACAAAGTGCTTTTCAGCCATAAAAAAAATAAATGGTTTTCGCTCTTTTACATTTCTTACAGTAGGACAAGACTAACGCGGTACCTGCCTGCCGCTGTTTCAGGTTGTCATGCACTAGCGTCCTGCCTGAAGTGTTTGGGCTACAGAGACAGCAGGGAAGTGCTTTAAAAAGCATCACTTCATTAGCCTCCTTACAAAAGTTGTACAGCCCTCTTCCAAAGATCTTCAATTCAGGCCAAGTTGAAACGGATGCTGGTAGGTCAAATAAGTCCCTGACCTTAAAGACAAGTAATTGGTTTTAATATCCAAGATCCCCGTACACACTAATCAAGAAAGTCACAAAGAGATACTTGCACACGTTATTCCCAGAAGGAGCTTTGAGCCATGCTGACAGCTATCAAACTTCCAGGTCACACCAGCCAAGAATACTCCATATACCACTCAATTAAAGCAGTTAGCTACCCCAGTGAATGGCACAAGCCTTAGGGGAGATATAATGGCCTATCATTCCCAGCAGGATCCTTTGAGTAAGAGGCTGATCAGAATGAAAGCAACTCTTCCCGACTTTTCTGAAAGTAGCACTCTTGAGGCAAGCTCACGCAGTTCATTTCTTCCTCTGAAAGAAGAGATTCTCAGACTTCGCAGAGATTAGAAAACTCCACACATCACGCCTAACCTGCTGCACGAGCTAAGGGCATCCCGATGTGGCAGGCAGGAGATGGGACCGTTATGCCCCTTGGGCACTCCATGGCTCTCCTGCTAGGAAGAGATTTCATGCAATTTTTCCTGTATTGAGGGAAGAGCAGACAGCGAGCTGGGGGAGCAGGTGGGAATAGCAAGAAGGAAGACCGGGTGTGCCCTCCCAAATCCAATTCTTCAGTATAAAAGCACTTGTAAAGCTACCTTCAGTTTTCGAATGCAAGCCACCCCTCAAATCCCAGCCCCTGGCCTCGTCTTATGTTCCACTGCCCCAGGAACGCCGGCGTCAGCAGAGCCGCTGCCCAGAGCGCAGCTCTGCGTACCGTGAGCCGGCTGGATTGTACCAAACCCACACCTTGAAGGGGCCACCGTAACTGGTGATTGTTTATATTACACATGGCGTCTTATCTATAAGGTAGTCACGTGTGTCAGTCAAATCGCCGTTCCTCAGCAACACCCTGCCCAAAGCACCCTACCCAAGGTAATACAGCGGACTTCACAAGCCCTCGTGATTTATTACCGCAAACAAATAAACAAAAAGGGTCTCTTAGATGATGCATTCTCCCGCATTGAAGTCTCACACTAGTTTAACAGAGCACAGTACTGTGCTTGGTCCAACCCTCCAGCAAATTCCCGCCTGGATTTCTATCCAAAAGCACCTTCCATTACCAACATCAAGTGCATTGCTTGGGTTTGACGTGCTTTCGCCACTATTTACTCGGCCAAAGCTATTTCAGGCACTAACCGATTCCTGCAGAATCCAGCAAAACAGCAGGCACGCAGCTTGCCACGGGAGCAGCGGCAGCCGGAGCACCTCACGGCATTCCAGGCTGCTGGAGCCTGGAACACAAAGAGTCAGCCGGTTTGTCACCCTGTGTCCCCGGGCACCCAGCACCCCAAGGGGGGCAGCCCCCACCAGCATACTGCTGCTGCAGCTTGCTGGGTACAGCTAATCCACCCAATCAAGTAGTTCATTAGGCAGCCAGCTAATTGAAGGTAACAGTCAGCACCCTCTGCTCATCTCCCTCTTCCTTAAACAAGCACACAGTCAGGATCCGATCATTAAATTAGATCATGTCCCAGAGAGGTTGAGATGAGCAAGACACCAGCTGAAGCAGATCTGCACACAAGTGACCGGGATGGCTGCAGAACAACTCTCTCACACGCCACTTAAACCTTGCTATCCTACCACAGAAGAGCGGTTTTCCCCTTTCAAACCAAGCTTGTACCTGTATGTGACCTTACTGCAGAATGGCAAGGTCTAAAAAAAACAAGAAAACCTGTGGTTGCATCTGCTAACTTCACCACAATGAGACAAAGCGTAGCAAAGAGTTTCTAGGAAAGCTGCTGTTCAAAAACACTTAGAAAAAAAGAGGTTATTCTACAGAGTAATACCATTTGCAGGTTTCCTATGGGTCTTTGCAGCCACTGCACCTGAACAAGGCAACAGGTATTTCGGCAAAGTCCCATGCCTCCTCCTCCTCCTCAGCTGCTAGATGAGCTGCACACCAGCTTCTAGAACACATTTACTCTGGGAATGAGGTAGGGGAAATCACGTTGACTACAACCTCCCGAAAAGGGCCTTTCCAAACAGCAGCCCTCTAAAACCAACAGGCTCTGCCGTGCACGAAGCGCTTGGGACATTTGCTGCCTGGCAGGCCATTGCCAACCACGAATCCCCAAGCGAGCACAGTGCCAGACAGAACTTCATTACAGAATTGTTACAGTGAACAATTAAGTAATCAATCTAGATTAAGGACAGCGCTCACACTGGCAGCTCGGGATCGAACGTGCAATGAGCTGGTTCTTTGCCGTAGCATCCCCAGCGCTCCTGCAGGAAGGATGGACCCGAAGCATTCCAGAGTCTATTCTGCTCAGCAGGATCCCCATTTCAAAATGCAGCATTGCTAAGAGGTTTCCCCACCCCCTTGTTTTAGGGTGTCCAGGACAAATTATACTCGATCAGCTGGAAGCTAAAGCTTTCAGACTGAACTCAGCCAGGAAGTTTTAAGCAGCTAGGGACAGTTGCTGTCTCTATTCTGGGCTAAGGAGTGCCTGCACAGCAGCCAAATAGCTGCCATCGTACTTGCAAGTATGTGCATCAAGTCCCAAAATGCTCCGAGATGTTTGCTTTGTAAGAAGCCGGCATCCCGACCACAGAACAGCACAACATGTGCCGCTGCACAAGGGACTGGAAAGGAGAAAACAATTAAAAGCATTAAAGGCACCCATCCACACACTACAAAGAAACACGGGGGTAATTAAGTGCCAACCTCTGGAAAGGTAGAAACACTTCACTGTCTGGGTACTATGGTTACTGCTCACACTGTGCCAGCCCTGCTAGTAATTGGCAATTAGCTCAGATTTAGCATGGCCTGGAAGGTACCAGCATTAGGTATGTCTAGGACAGATGATGATGATGATGATTAAGGCTCCAACCTTACTCCTAAACCACTGCAGGTGGGCTCCAACCTTGCTCCTACAACCTGCCAGAGAGCTGCTTGGGGGAAAGGGGGAAGGAAAACCAAGCACATTTTGCTCTCTCGAGACAGAAAGTTCTTTAAAAAATTGAGGTTTGTGGATAGGACAGCCCGTTCCATTATTAAAACTTCAATGTTACTACAGTTTGAATTTCAGACAACTGTACCACAAAACAAACAAACGTTCCCAGTCACAGAGAGGCCTAAGAGCAAGTGTTAACAAGTTATCACAGCGAGTGGCAGTGCGTGCGGTGCTGAATCATCGCTAACCTAGCCCCAAAACGCCGAAGGGAAAAGTTTTGCCAGTATTCCTGCAAGCAGGTACTACAGCATCCAAGCAGCTCATTTTCCCTGCAAGATCTTCCTGCACTGTCATCCAACAGCATCTCACCGTGCCTTACGACAGCTGTGGTATCGTAGATCAAGACGAGAACCATTGGGTTCTCTCCAGAAGCACGAGCAGGGATGTCACAGAAGACCCTTACACCAGCCGGATCGCTGTGCCGAGTCCCAAGCCACGTTTGGCAGCGGGAGCAGTGCCCGCTGTGTACACGTTTTATGGTTCAGCACGAGGAAGCCGCCACAACAGAAGGCAAGTGCACAAAGCGAGCAGTGTATCCCATTTGAAATAAGCTGCCAAGTATACCCCATGGACAGCTTTCGTTACAGCTAGCAGTCGAGCCTCCTGTTCTGGGTGGCCATCTTCATCTCCAGGGATGCGGTTGTTTCTACTCTTTCGCCTGTCAGAAGGAACAGCTGAGCAGATCCTTAGACCTTCAGCTTTCAGCTGAAACTAGAAACTGGTCTAGCGGTTTTCTAAAAGACTCCTACCATCTTACACAGCGTTACGTCAGTAAAACGGCTGCCTGCATGGCCGCATACCACACAAAAAACCAAACCAGCAAGCACCGACTGTAGCTACCCTCGACTTGGCAGACAAGAGCAATCCCAATCAGAAGTCTGAGGAGGAACAGTCACTCAACCTGTCTCCTGGAATTTGGAATATGCGCTGGCAAGGGAGAGCATTAATTTAACAGACATGCTATATAAATAGCAGTTACTGGCCTATCCTGTGGTATCAGAGGAGACTCGACAAACAGCAGCTGAGCTGTAGTTGTTCCACAATGAAATATTTTACACTAATAGCACACTGTGTAATGTGCAGATACAGAGGCAAGGAAGGTCAGTCATTCTCTACGACCCAAAAGGAGCTTATTTTTACAGTGCACTAGTTTTCCCCAGGATCCAAGGGTAGCACGAGGCCTGTATGGGACTGGCAGGACCGCGGAGCAAACAGCATTCAGATCATCTGATCTTAACCACATACCACAGCTAGGAAGCTTTCTACGAAATAACTGTTGCCACATACTGCTTCAAGCGATTTTACCTTCCCAGGGCAACATCTGTTGGTCTCCATCCAAGAGGACTGTGGATCACTGGGCAGGCATCACACGTACCGAGGAGCCCAAGCTGCCTGGACAGCCAAGACTACTGAAGTTATACGGTGGCTACACCGGTTTCTTCGCTGACACATCCACAGCCAGCTGCAAGATGGATGCCAACAATATCTACGTAATCCAAGACAGAACTTCCCCAGGCACAGACCACGGGTCCAAGAGAGGAGAGCTACCTCTGAACAAATATCCACACAGCGCTGCAGGCATGCCACACTTCAGCGAAGGACTAAGTTGAAAGCACAGTCCACACGAGCAGTGATGTAAGTAAAGAATATTTGAGGTTTTTTTGATCCTGTATCTGAGCAGAGATGTTGAATGGAGTGCTATAAAAAGTACGTGTCCTTTGGTATAGGCAAGTACAAAATTGCTGGTTTGGGTTCTCTTACAAAACACAGGCCATTAGACACTCCCTATTCACACAAGCCTTGTATGCAACAGCATTGACCTTGCCGTAGGGAAGTTCTACACATACGCTCTTACAACTTTGAGTTACGGCTGTGAAGTACATAAACAGGTCATAGCTGTGCCCTTTAAAGACCTAATGTCTTTTAATAAGACAAAGCCTTCATCAAATAGGAAGTGGCTCAAGTCCTCTTGAGATGCCAAATTTAGAAAGACAGCAGATGCAAAAGCTACATAACTTTTCCTGGAAATCCTGTCAGCCCGCTAGGAAAGAACAGAGACAATCTTAAGAGTCTAGGATCCCTTCAGTGCTTCAGAGGCAACATCATCTGGAAGCTTACCCAAAGACTGCATTGCCTGAGAGAACATTGGTTGAATGCTCTGCAACAAACCCAGCCAACATGCCTCAGTCTAACTGCTGCTTGAGAAGCAACAGCTTTTTGTGATGTCTCCATCAGAAATAGATGAAATCCCACTCCCTGGTTTAGATGATGGGCTCAAAGCACATCTCGAGCAGGAGGCAAGTGCTGCACGGATACCTAGACAGAGCACGCAGCACCGGTTAGCTGACAATAGGACCTACCATTAGCTCCTTTGAAGTTTAATGTGAAGTTGAGCTGAAAGCCATGATGTTGGCAGCACTTTTTACAGCACCATTTCAGCAAGAACCTCACAACCCCCACACCTCAGAGGCATTCTGCATTTCACCACAGCATACAGCAGAACACTGGATCATCTCCTAGGAGGTGACATCAATACAAGTTGTTCCTCAAAGATTTCCAGGTTATCCAAAGAAGGGTATGAAGATATGGAAGAGACCAGTTCCCAAGCAAAAGTAAGGCAGAAGTGCCCTCTCTGGATCCAGTGCCACCTCAGAAGCATAGAAAAAGCACAAGATGGGGGCAGGGTGGATAGGAGGGGAGGATCGTAGAGCCAGGAGACCAAGTAATTCTTTCCTCAAGAGTACTTTTCAGCATAAGCATTAATTGGAGAAAGCGAGCCCCCCTCCCCTGAGTCAGAAGAAACACTCCAGATAGCTAATTCCCTGTCAGTCTTTGAATGCCACCTCTACCCTGGACAAAGGAAAATCACTTAGCTGCACAGCATGAGGCCATGCAGCTATTGCCACCATGGCTCACACAACGCCAAGCTCTTGCACTGCAGTTCTGTCCCAGCGTCCTAGACAGGAATCTTGATATATCATCTTCCTGTAATGCTGGCAGATGAGATAGAAAAAGCACTTCATGTAACCAGAAACAGCTTGAACGCAGACATTAAGACTGTCCTGAAAAGGTATTCTGCCCTCTTACCCTAACGCACTGACCTTCTCGAAGAGGAAAACCCCCCAGATGCCAAGCAAGCTTACTGAGTGCAAGCTTGGGGAGTGAAGCACCAAGCCAGAACCGACCCTGGGAAAAAAAAAAGAAGTGAGCCCGCTTTCTTCAGCGCACCCCCTGCTTCAGCAGCAAGGGAAAGCTTCCCACAGGGAGGCAGCAGATGGCTGCTTCAGCAAAGGAGGAGAGGCAAGACTGGCTAGTGTCTCACGGATGGTCAGGCAAGGTAGTGCTCTCCCCCCCTCAGCAGTCGCTGGCCTGCTGCCAGGATCTGCCTCCTGCGCTCAGCGTTCATCACTCCCCAGGGACGGGAAGGAGGTGAAAGAAGAATCGGGTCACAGACATCTAGTCCTCCACATAGCAGAGAATTTGGCCAGGTATCACGTGTCCGAAGGCTGCGCAGGTAACAGCGAGCCCTTGCCCATTGGTCCACCACGTGCTACCTGCAAAGAGGTCAATGTAAGCAGCTCCACGCTCCGAGCTTCCTCCCATCCCCAACTGGAGTGCCCAGCTGGAGCCAGCTCCGACAGTGCGGCTGCTGCTCAGGCAAGCACCAGCACCCAGATCCCAAATCAGTTCTGCAGCTCCAGGAGCAGATCCCGACTTCATCCCGTATTGCTGAAGAACATTGAGTCAGCACAAGTGGATACTGCACACCCCACAGGAAAGGCGAATCAGTGCCACTCTGAAATCCTTGGATCAAAGGCGACACATCACAAAACATAACTGCGTAGGCATGTTTTGAATAGGCCTTATTGGCTGCATCTGACTGACCTCATGCAGAAAGCCCGGATGCCCAATTACTGGTAAATGGAACAAACATTTCTGCACTTCAGACATTTGTGACTCACTGGGAGACTCGGTTTTGCCACAGCTCCCCTGCTCTCCCTCCTCCCTCTCCAATTATTAATGCTCCAAGTTTAAAAGACTTGTTGCATTATGCTAATGGGCCAGTTGGGTACAAGATGTACACTGAGGGACTGAAGCAACAAATCCAGATTTGCTTGTTAAGACGTTAATGCCTTAGAGCTACATGGGAATAGGGAGCTAACGGGGGAAAAAAAGAAATCCAGTTGCCACAGAGCCAAAAAAGTCTGTTCTCTTTTGCGGTGCTCATTCCCATCTTCTACCACGTCATTTGTCTTCAACAGTCAGGGGCTCATTCATTAGCTCTATGTGAATGATGATCTGTGTATGAATCACCCTGTTCACTAATGATTCACGCAGTTGTAAAAGAGGGTACCAGGCTGCCGAACTACCAAGGGCTATAAAACACTTACTAGAGTTCTTGTCTGACACGCAACCATTCTCCCAGATCAGGTCATTTTCTGCCACTTGCTAGTGCGTACTCTCAAAACAGCACTTCCTAATTGTTGCTATAATTCAAAAGGAACAGGTAGAGCAGGCAGATGAGAAAGCCCAGCAAATGTTTTACAATTAGACACAGGCAACCAGCAGGACGTCAACAACCCTTTGGACATTCTCCCCGGCTCCGGCTGCCTTCTCACCTGGCACAGGGAAAGAGCAGCTTTCTCAGACCACCCACCCTCGACACCACTGAAACACAAGCTCTTAGAGACACTGCCTTAGTCCTGAGAGGTCTGATCAGCCCCGCTCACATGAAATCCATATCCAGCTTCTAAGCCCAGCACTATGGAGACCGGCAGCCTGAAGAGACTCGAACAGTCAGAGCAGGGAAACAGCATGTAAGCATCTGCAGTACATCCTACGTGATTACCTGCCACAGAGCCCTCAGGTATCGCTTCTGCCCTGGACTATTTCTCTTCTGGCCTCTCTGTAAATGTCTCCTCCTTCTCCTCACACTACCAGAAGCAAGAGGCTTTATATTATAGCCGTCACCTCTGTAACAGAAACGTGACCTCCTTTCGAAATTACCCTTAAGACAAGCGGGTTGAGAAAGCACTACTTCGAGGAAGCAGCTCGGCTTAGGTAAGAACTTAAACCATAACCTCTTCCCTAAACACTCCACACTTTAATGACAGATCATAAAACCAAAGCAGAAAACTCACTGTCAGTAAAGATAAATTCCACGTGCCACCCCGCAGATGCTACTCTTCCAGTTCTTGCCCCCCTCATCTGTCTCACGTTCCCCACAGAGAGAAGACAGCGGTTTAGCCCAAGGCTGGCCCAGCCCAGATTCCAGCAGAGGCAAAAGACTTCTAGCAAAGGTAAGTCCACTGGAGACATCAGCTTGCTGTGCAGAGATCCTCAAGGCTATCCCACGACCAGCACTAGCGTGACATATCGGCACTGCAACCTAATTAACACAGCACAAGTTGGAAAGCCAAGTAGTACCTTGCCACAGCACTGCCCTTCACAGATCGACCAGCTCACCCAGGCCCGGTTCAAGGTCTCCATCATACTCCACGTCCTAAGGTGAAAGCTTCAGCTCTGCAGAAACAGATCCTGTATCAACGGTTAAACTGTTTCCCAGAGCCCAGACCCAAGGCACAGCCACAATGACAAACAGACCCCGATAAAGAAGGTAGGGAAAGAGATCTGCTGCCAGCCTGGGAGCAGGGGAGGGAGCCTCTGAACCGATGCATCTCTGGCAGCGCGGCCAGAAACCAGTCACAGAGATGAAAGACCACACCAAATCCTCCTCCTGATGTATGACATCACTTAAAAGACAAGATAGTTATACCAGTACTTGCCTAGACATGGTGGTATTTTACAATCACATAAGACACAGTACACCACTATATATGGTGTACCGTATCTTATATGCATATATGGTGCAGTAGAGGAATTCACACTGGAGTTAAGAATCAACTATCCCAGCACATTCAACTATTCAACAGTTATTCCAGCACAGCTGTAATACAGCACCTGCTATCTGCAGAACAAGCCACCTACAGTCAAGTGCTGCAGATGCTCCCAGGAGTGACCGAGTATTTGCACTGCCTAATTCAGGAGAGAAATAACAGCTCACCGATGCAGCATAACCCCGGCACCACCAGTTTCCCAGCATTTTGTTCAAAAGAAATCAGGAAGAAGGCAAACCCGTACAGGACGTCTCCTTGCAATTGACCCCCGTTATTCCCGAAATGCATCCCAGCAGCTAGCGCTGCTGCAGCATTCCCAGCTGCAGTGTTAACTCAGAAGTGGGCTTTCAGGTCACTTTTGGAAAGGCCCACCATGCCAGCAGCAGAACAGGCCGAGACTAACTTGTTCTCCAGAACCACCAGATTGTCCAAACAGGTCTCAGCTTTGTCAACTTGCCTGGTCGCAAAAATGGCATCATCCCAAGACACTCCAGAACAAAGCGTTGAGACGTGCAGCCTACCAGCCACCTTCTCCCAAGCAGCTTCCCGTCCCTGTCACACGAGGCTGGGAAACAGCAGCAGCTTGAGGCTAATTCCAAAGTCAGGCCCTTCCATCAGGACCAGCAAGGCTCCGGATGGACTGCAGGAGAACCCAGCTGCAAATGACGCTTCTGCAACACAAGGTGGGCAAATCATTTATGTCTAAGCAACAGGTCAGCTCTCCACATTCAAGCAGAACTAGTATGTGTTTCACTTTGCAGGAATTCCCACAGATTTTCAGGCCTCTGTCCTTCCTGGTGACTTTTTATTTGCTTCACATTTGGTTTCTCCCAGACAGCTGATGGAAGTCTCAACTTGGCAGAATCCAACCTCTAGCAGGAAACTGCATCGCTTTGCTTTCCCATGGCTCTGGAGACACCAAGACTTCCCCTTCTCTTGCCACTGCTCCATTCTCCTGCCTTGATACACTTCTTCCAGTTACAACCAGAGTAAGTTACTTGTTCAGACTTAGTTTCTGCATTTGCTCAGAAGCCTGCATATGGCCTGTTCCCCGCACCTTCCAAAATACTTAATTTGGAAGAATTTTCTTCGACACACTCTGTTTGTCAACCTTAGTTGCGTTTGCAGACAGAGCCTTCAAAGACAACATTGTCTTTGCCTCCTCTTTCCCTGTTTCAGTAAAGTAACTCATAAGGGCTACTGCGCTGAAGAGAGCAAGATCAAGGCAGGAGAGATGTCTCAAAGGAGTAGGTTCCTGAAGGTTTTACCATTATAATGCAGCTCCAAACCCTGCATCAGCACCTGCTGCACCCTTACTTGGGGTCAGAAAGTCCATCTGCACGGCAGAGGTGTTACTAAACCGTTTCTGAGCAGAGCCGTTTGCAGGAAGAAAGCCCTCATTTCTAAGACAGAAGTTATCCAAACGTGATTCAGATGCGACAGCTCAGGCCTAAGCTTGCAAGGAGACTGCTAGTTGTTGCTGGTACTTGATTTTGCCAAGCATTTACAGCTTAGATTAGCAGAAAAAACTGACCATAGTAGCCCTGCTAACTATTCAGAACCGCAAAGACCAAAGGAACAAAGAGTGATTGTCAGTTTAACACTGACACTGGAAAACTGCATGAAGCAACAGCAAAAAGCCCCGAGAGAGCGGATAAGAGAAAAACATAGTGGATAATACCGTTTCGACTCAAGCTGCTGCAACATCCACGTGCAAAGAGACACGACTGCAACTTCTGGGGGGCACAGTCTTTCACCAAGACTCTGTTTTACAAAACCTAACTGTGGACTGAAAGCAGAATCCCTTTGTAGGGGAGAAGCCGAGATGCCTGATGAAAGTCTGAGCACTTCAAGCTACCAGAGATGAACGACAAGGCTAGACTTCACACAAGGGTATAACTCGCTCATCACCAGCCTCTTACCCTCATTTTCTTCCGGCTAGGAAGGTTAATTGCCTGTAGCGCAGAACTCGGACCCCATTTGCTCTCACTCGTACATACTCTGCAGATACCAGCCACTGCCCCTTCCTACTCACCAAATCAGAAAGATCAACTCATTAACTTTGTGCAGTATCAGACAGTTTGCAACTCAGCTTTGGAAGAGCTAGGAGGAGATAACAGACACTTCTGTTTTAGGAAGCAAGATACAGACAAAAGCTCCTTCTACTTGCCAGCAGAGACATGGTTTTGGGGTGGGTTTGGGGGTTTTAAAAATTATTTTTCATTGTTTTGACTTGCCAGATTCTTGCTATCCAGAGATCAGCGAGAAAGCCAGCTTTCCTAAGCAGGGCTGGAAAAATAACAGAGGACATTCTTGCTAGGATGTTACCGTAAAGTTTGAGAAACAATCTTATCCTCACTGGCCTCCAGCTGATCAGCTTCTGGTAAAGCTGAAGTTCTACTCTTCTCCCTTGGTTTTCTGACCAAATACTGCCACTTACCTCATCTACCCCAGCCACAATAAAAGCATATCCTTGCTCTTACGCTCACCTAGCATTTGAATAACATTCTGCAGATTTCACTGAGATTTTACCAAAATAGCTGGATAACAGCAGAGGTGTCCCAACCGCCACGTGCGAATTGAATGTCTAGCTCCAGCTTCCTCCATTTCCCGTCCCTTTGATCCACTGCAGGAACAACCAGCACATGAAACTGGGACACTGCTGCTGGGTCACTATTAGGAGTACATGAGTAAGGGAAGGTGGAGACGCCAAGGAGTCCCTGGCCCTCCACATCACCCTATTTAAAGGCTTTGCCCCCTAATCCACCCCAGAACAGGTCTTCCTACTTCGCAGGAAGAGGAAGCGACTCTCCCAAAGGCCGGAAAAGCCTGTTTCACTGCCTCACACTTCTTGTGCCAGGGAGCCTAATGCTTCTGGTGGCAAAAGTTGCAGCATCCCTCCCCCTTACTGGACCCAAACAGACTAGGATAATGTTAGCTAGGACCCCCTGGAAGCACAACGCGCATTTACACATAACCAGCGTAGCATTGCTTATAGCAAGGATTGCGAGCATCAGCAGCCTTCGTCAGGCGGCAGTTTAGCAGCTAGCAGACATTAAATTAAGGAACGGCAGTATCACGACATTTAGGAGATATGCTGGATCCAGAGGGCTCAGCTAAACCTCCTACATGCATTGCATTGTGCTTGCAGCACCTTCACCACGAAGCGGAGATGTACCTGGGATCACTGATGGGGAAGAGGGAAGACACGCGGGCTGTGGCCTCAAGAAGCTGTTACCCCTAACAGCCACCCGCTCCAAGCTCGCCCTTCAGCCTCACCTCTCCCAGGAGCTCTCCGATAACAGTTTTAATCTCGTTTTCTGCAACATTCATATATTCCAAACAACACAAGAGCTGTCACTAAAGGTAGACATGCTTATGCTACCAGATTTTGAACCAGGGAGAGCCAAAATGCTAACATCACATTTCCGAAACATAGCCCAGCCTCCCTCAGCGCTGTTAGAGGGACCGACAGCCGTTTTCACAAGCTGCAACGGATGTCCGTAGCTCCCCAAACCCTCTCAACTTCGTGGCAGAAGTCGTTTATGCGCTCTCGTGCTTGCTGGGACCTCACCGTGAGTACAACGCATGCTGTCAACACTGTGCGAAGGCACAGCTGAATGATCAGCTTCGGCAGTCAAAGTCCACTCTGTTGCAGGGAAGAAAAACCCTGGTTCCACACTCCGTTTTCTCACCCCCCCATCCCTTACACAGCTACATTGTAAGTTGGATAAAAAAAATTAAGGGAGACCCATGACTTGGGTTCTCCTCCCCTCTCAGCTCCTACCTGGGTTAGTTTTCAGCTGAATGATTCCCCTGGCCTACACCACACACAAGAACAAACACCAACGCTAAGGAAAGAACAAGATGGTGTCTCGGCTTACGCGAACTGTCCAAAGGCAGCCGGCCTTTTAGGCGGCCACGGAATGATGCCAGCGGTGCCCCAGCTAGATGCACACCGGTTCAGATGAGCCTACAGAAACTGGATCCACGAGGGTGGCTAAGGAGTCACCCTTCATTTTTATTTCATTGCATCGTATACCAAGACATGCACTTTCTTTGCTATGGTACAGCGCTGGTACCTATAGTTCTTGCAATTACTCGAGCCCGAGGGGCTGCCCGACCCATGCAACAAGCCACTGCCGAGTTACCCACAGAAAGAGGCACCATGTCACCTTTGGCACGGGGCCGGCTGTAAGAACATCCAGCAATTTTACGTCTGGTGGGGAAAAAAAGAAATCAAAGCGCAAGGACGATACAAGCAGGATTAGAGACTTTAAATTTAACGCTATCTAAACTTTGGAAGAGCTTGCTTTTGGGGAAACGGAGCTAAGCACTTTCACCAGAAGGTGAAGGGGTGAGAGAGATCAAATAAGTTTTAGGAAGAGAAGTAATAAAGTAAGGGCTGCCTCGGCCCCTGCCTCCCTGCCCTTACCCCCCTGCCTTCCCCGAGCCAGCTGGTCCTTTGGGAGCAGCCCAAGCCTGCACGGGGGCCGGAGGAGCCCTCTACTCCAGCTGGAATCTGCCGTCCCCCAGTGCCAGCTGGCACGGGGCGGTCAGGGGACACGGCGAGGCCGGACGCGACGTGGAGCTCCGCAGCCAACACGGGCCCCGCGTCCCCTCTCGCCCCGCCCGGCGCAGGACCGGGGGGACACACCTGTGACACCCCCGCAGGGGCGGCAAAGCCGCCACCGGGCCGAGGCCGGCGGGGAGCTTAGCGGCAGGCGCTGCCCTTTTCCCGTGCGGGAAATAGGGGTACGCATCCTTTCTGCCGCTAAGCCTTCCCCGGTAGCCCCGGGGGGGGGGGGGGGGGGGGAGGCACATGGCCCTCCCGGCCCTGTTCGCCGGGCCCCAGACTCGCTTTCCTCCCCAAGCCCCAAGCCCTGAGCGGCCGCAGGGACCCGGCCGCTTCACCACGCGGCGAGACAAAAGGGCACCGGGGCCCGGGAAGGGGCCGCCGGGCCGGGGCTGCGCCTCGCCCTCTCCCCGCCTCCGCGGCGGCAGGCCCGGGGCCGGGCGGGCCGGTCGGCAGCCGCCTCGCTCCGGTTCCCGCTCCGGTTCCCGCTCTGGTCAAGACCACCCCCCCCACCCCCCGCGCACTCCCGGGGCGGACGACCCCGCTGCCCACCGGCCCGCCCCGCGGCCGCCCTCCCGCCGCAGCCGCCCCCGAGGCGGCGCAGGCCCCGCCGCTCACCCGCGGGCCGCCTCCAGGCTCTTGATGAGCTTCTTGATCTTCCAGATCTCCACGTTGCGGTCGGCAGCACTGGGATCGTCCGCCATCTTCTCCCTCCTCCTCCTCCTCCTCCTCCTCCTCCTGCTGCGGCGGCGGCTGCGGCGGCCTGCGGCGGGCCGGCGGCACAGACACAGCGGTTAGACCCCCGCCCCGACCCGGCCCCGCCGCCGCCCGCCCGCCGCGCCCTCACCTCAGGCCCGGTCCCCCCCGGCGGCGCGCGGCTGGCGGCGGCGCTGACGTCGGACACCGGCTGCTCGCGCTCCCCCTCTCCGCGCTGCATGTGTTGCAATCGGCTCACATGGGGCCTGTGACATCACTTCCGGGGGACCGGGGCGGGGGGCGGGCGTCCGCCCCGCCCGCGCGGGAGCGGGGCGCCACGCCATAGGTCGCCCGTCCGCCCGCCACCGCCCCCCGCCCGCGTCGCTATTGGCCGTTGCTCCGCGCGGGGCACTATGGGGCGCGTAGTCCGCGGCCCGCCCCGGCCCGGCCGCCGTGCTCGGCGGGGCGGGGCGCAACGGCGGGTCTCGCGAGAGCTGCGCGGCCGACCCCCGGGCGCTCTTAAAGGGCCCGCGCCGGGCGGCGGGCGGGAGCGGCGTGGCCTACGGCACGGCGTCTGCTGCGGCACCCCCGGCCCGGGCGGCCCGCCCGCTGCTGGGCTGTGCCAGCGCCCCGCCTGAGGCCTGCGCCACCCCGGGGCCTGCGCCACCTCAGAGCCGGCCTGCCCGCGCCCTGCGGCTGGCTCCAGCGGCGCCCGCGGGGCTCTCTGTGTCACCCCCCCGGGCGGTGTCACCCGCTGGGCCACCTCTGTGTTCCCGCCCCGGGCCACCCTCCGTGCCCGCTTCCCCAGCCCCCTGACAGCCCACCCAGACCGGGAGCAGAGCGTGTCCCCCCTCCCGGGTCCCCTGGGCCAGCCCCCCACCCCCACCCCGAGCAGTGCCTCGGGTGTTTTTGGGGGGCTGCGGCCACCCCCTCACAGACAAGGGGGTTTTCTCCCTCCTGCCGTGCCCTGTCCCTGCGGCAGCCGCTGCCCCCCGGCCCAGCCAAAGCCCCTTTTGGAACCGCCTGGTCCCTCCCGGCCTGTGGTCCTCAACATTGGGAAGAAGCCAAGCGGGGCAGGAGGCATGGGGAAAGGAGCTGGCGGGGGGACGTGGAAGTATTTGATGGAGCCACAGGGTTATCTCGCCTTTCTCCTTTCCCTAGAGTCGTCACCTTTCTGCTGTCCTTATCAGTGCTGGGGGTGGCCGAGGGCAGGAGCGAGACGCGGTGCCTGCAGAGGTCTCAGCCAAGCTTAGCTGTGACCTCAGGGTGCTGCTCCGAAGGCACCGATGAAATGGTGAATGTCCGGAGAAGGGCAGCGAGACTGGCCAGAGATTTAGGAGAGGGTGGGGAAACAGCACCCAGAGAGCCCAAGGTGCAGGTGGCGGTGGCTGCCTGGGGGGGGACGGTGCCCCTGCAGCCCTGTTCTGGAAGGGGAAGATAAGCACCGGGCTGCCTGGCGTCCCCGGGCGAGGGGTGAGGGCCTCCCTGCCCCACGGAATGGCCGCAGCCTGGCACTGCCGCCCTGCTTGGCCGGGGGCATCCTCCTGCACAAACCCCCCTCTGGGTCCCAGACGAGCGGGGGGGTCATGCCAGCCCATCCCCAGGACAGCAGTGGCTCGGCTCGGGGAGCAGGGTTCCCTGTGGGGCCCTGCAGTGCCCGTGGGCCGGGGCTTCTTGTATTAATGCATTATTTGAGGTGGATTTGACCTGGCAGTCCCTGGCTCTCGGAGAGCACACCGCAGTGACGAGCCGGCAAGTGCCGGTGCTCGCCAGGACAGCGGGGCTGTGGGGAGCCGACTCATTGCTGCGTGTCTGAGCACACGTCCGAGAACTGCGTCTAAATGTATCCGCAGCCTCAGTGTCCAGGTTTGCAAACCCACAACTTGCCTTTTTTGCCCCGAAGACACCGGGCAGTGGGTTTGGGAGTGCCACAGCCCAAGGAGCACCTGCCAGTTCTGCCTCTGGGGCGGCCCAAAATGGGACCAGCTGGAAACACGGTGATGAAATGGTGCTGAAGCCATTTACTTGTTTCTTTTATTAAGTGGTAGCAGAGAGGCTGCTTCCCTGCTGCCCCCCTGAGCAGAGACCCGTCTGGGACTCAGCCTGGAGCTGGGTTTTTCTATCAATCAACAGGGTCATGCTGGGGAAGATACTGAATTTCTGAACTACCTGGTTGGATTTGAAATCCCATTTCTCTTCTGGGGCTGAGCAAGTATCAATTTCAACCCTTACAGGTATTTTTTTCCACTTGCATCTGGTCCCACACAGCCCTTTATAATCCCCCTCAAAACAGGAGGATTATGCCTGGCTTTAGGAGATGATCTGCTGAGATGGAAGTTTCTGTGCCTGATATGACAGGGACGGTGTACGCAGATGGGCAGGTGGACAACAACTTACCCCGTGCTTCCCTGGCAATGCTGCTCTTCCAGTTCAATCCACGGACTCGACTCCAAAAAGTGCCTGCTGAGCATCCCGGTTACCACCTCCCAGCCCGATGCACCCACTTTGCCGTGGCACTTTCTGCTCCAGCCTTCCCAACGTGACAGACGCTGCCGTCAGTTCACCCCGCAGCTCTCCCGCTGGCTGGCTGACACAGATGCCGAGCAGCGCCTGGCTCCGACAGCCGGCACAGCTCCGCGGGAACGAGGAGGGAGCCGAGAGCAGTGACGGGGGCAGAGCCACTGAATTAGAGAGAACTTTTTCAATGTACTGCTGCGTTATTTATTTAGAGAGGCGTTTTAAAAAGGAGCCGTGCCTTCAAAGCGCGCTGGCAGTCGCTGTCTTGCGGAGAAGGGGGAAAGACTCCATCTCGCTTTCCTCCTGCAATCCCCAAGGAAGCCTGTACAGGCAGGTCCCCGTCCTCACCAAGCACGCTCCCCAAACATGGCACGCTGCGGCTGTCCTGAGCCCGGGGAAAATGCTTTTAGGGAAGGAAAAGAAGCCACTGCAGGCAAGTGGAGATACCCTGCTGGAAATCTCAGCCTTCTCTCCCCTATTGAAGTCGGGCAGGAGCTGTGACGCTGGCAGCCACTGTCTCAGTCCTCTTCGTGTTACTGAACGCTGTTATTTTAAGGCAGTCTGACTTGCAGCGCCCAAGGAGGCCGTGCCTTGCCCTGACCTGCTCCCACCCGCAGAGGACACCGCGAGAGGATGCACACGGGTGGAAGCATGCAGCACAAACATCGCTCAGTCACCTTTTTTCCTCAAAGAACACGTGCAAAACTTAATTACATTCATACACAGACCAGTAATTTATTCCAGAGCTGCAGCACTGCTGGGGCTGCGGATTTCCCAAGATGAGTATCAGCCTACATGGAAAATGACAGCGGGCAGCGAACCCCCAACACCCTTTCCCCCCGTGCTGACAGATACCTTCCCAGCGGCGGGACGGCAGCAGTTAACTCCTCAGGACAGGAGTTGCTCCTTTTCACGAGACAAACCAGCCTAGTTGCTGCATCTCCTGCCTTCCTGGCAGTTTTTCACAGCAAAAAACAGTTCTCAGCATGACACCTATCACCTGATTTCACTTTTCCCTCCACAATTCAATAATTTAGCTTATAAAGGAGCTAAGAACAATGCATTAAAAAATAAAGAACATTTATGAAAGATGGGTTTAAACTGTGGCAGGGAAAATAATACATTCAAGAAGTAAAGGCCAACCCCCATCAACGATTCAGGACCCTGGAGGCCGTGAGATGATGATCCATCGCCTTCGCCCTGACGGCACTACAAGCCCGGAAAGAGAGGTAAGAGCGTGCAAGCGGCTCCTGGGCTGCCCCCGGCTCTGCTACAGAAACATCTAGCTGCAGTTTCAGGGAGGCAGCAGGAAAAGCTTCCACGGAGGATGGTTTTTAAACTGTTTCACTTAAGGACGTTTCCTTTCAGCACCTGAAATACCCAACTCGGTTTGCTGGAGAATCCGTCCTTTTTCAGACTGTAATGCAGGGGATCACTGTTGACAGGAGCAGCAGAAGAGGGAAATTCAGGACAGAACTCACCTGTAATCGAGTTTTGTAAAGGACATGAGTCTCAGGAGATGCACAGCCCGGTGCTCCCTGCCGTTACCAAACCCACGTATAGGAGAGGAGCGGGGTTACGCTATGACGGAAGGAAGCACACAGCTTCACACCTAAGACACACACAGTTGCACGCCTAGATGGCACAAACAGCTCTTGGGAGCAGCAGTTGCTGCGATCACGCGTGTCCTTAGCCACGTGTGTTCCTCCAAACTTCCGGAGAACCATGCTGGTCGCATGATCTAAGTGCATCTCAGCCTGTCATTCACCTACCTGTGACAAATAGAAGCCCTGCCGCTTAAAAAAACCCCAACAAAACAGGACCCAGACCCACGCACGATGAATTTGTAACCACTCGGCCACTTGTGGAAGACTTATGTCCACACACCCAGCCAGATGAAAGCCCCCCAGGCTGCCCTGCTGCACCGCACTCCGCTATCCTCCCTGTGAACAGCCACAGCAGTTAGGAACCCTAAACCCCGCTAACTCCCCTGCTGAATGCAAAGCACTGAATTTTGGGTTGGAATTCCTCGGTCCACCCTAAGTCAGGCAGCTTAACACTCTGAATCGCTGTTGAGAGGCCGCTGCACGCCTGCCTGGCACACCATGGCACACCAACCCTGCTGCAGGCTGGGTGCCTGAGGCACTGCCTCTTACCTCCTCCCAGGGCTGGGCAAAGCCCCTGCCTCACCTTCTTTTCTGCCCAGGCCACAACGCTTCAAGCTCCCTCTCACTTTACAGTTAGATAACTCACTATAGTTTTTTTTCCTCTGTCCCCTTCAATAGACAAGGCTGATTTAAAGTAGAAGCTGCTTCCAGTCTTTCCTGCTAGGACTGCTGGAGAGAGCTCCGTGCCTGAAGCAGTCTTGGTCCCTTCCAGTCCTCAACTTAAAAGAAAAGTTCACAGGATGAAGACTTGTAGCCTTCCTCCATAGCTTCTCATAATTAGGAGACTGTCCAGCGTGCCAGAAAAAAAGAATCCTTTCCTCCCTCCTAAATATCTGAGCTGTCCAGACAAGGCAGCTGTAAAGTCTGCTTTTTCTTTCCAGCTGACTAGACACACAGAGTGAGAGAGGAAAAAGGAGAAACAGATAAATATATTGTGGCAAGGAGAGTGCACTTCCTTGGAAGACCTGGCTGCTAGAAGCCGCAGTGGGCAACTGCTGCTCTGGGTCTACAGCCTGTTTCAGAAGGCTGAGCCCAAGCACAAAGTGCCTGAAGGTGAAGTCCCACTGCTACTGGGGATCACAGCAGAACTTCCAAGCATCTCTGAGTGCAGCAGGGATACTCTCAGAAGGGATGGGCCCTCATCTGACACCAGATTCCTTTTCTTTTTGCCTGTGAATGAAGCACAAATTCCACAAAGCTGCTGCCACTACAGCTGGCTGACTGTTCCCCCCAGAAGCTCTGGAAGGGAGTTAACGCAATCACGTTCTCCATCAAAGGGCAGGATACCAAGAATTCCACGTTGGACACTTTTCTGCTTTTATTTTAAAAAAATCCAGAATGGATCCAATAACAGTTTTATTATCAAGGAAATTGTTTTACCATAAGCAGAGAACAGACACAGGATGGAGCAGAAGGCTCAGACAAGCAAAGTATTTAACTTCCACATAGCCTCTTTTGTAAGAAATAACGTTACAGCTAAGTTTGAAGTAACCCCTCTCCTTCAGACCAAGGGTACTAACCTAGCTGCAGATCTGAATGTTCTCTAGCAATGTAACCAGCCTTCTCATTGCTGTTCACAGGTCTTCTCACCCACTCACAAGCACTCAGATCCACAGGGAGGGTCCATACAAGGTGTTACTCTCCTCCCAGTTCCAGCAGGACTTCCATCTCCACCCTTCAATTTAGTGACATGGTTTCCAAACTTCGATATGAGATTTAGTACACCATTGTGTCAAGTATCAGAAATAAATGATCAGCGAGTCCCCAGGTGCCTCAGTTGAATACCACGGGGCCAAACACTTAGAACTCCGTCTGGCATGAATTAGCTTTCATCAAGTGACAATTTATCTAGCAGACACATCACTAAGTTTATACATTAAAGAATTTTATATATAGAATACTGCAAAAACACAGTAAGTCTGAATTCTGCCCATTGCTGCTCAGGAAGGTCCCTTCTCTCCCAAGCGTCAGGAAAAAAATCAACCTCTTCTTCATACTCTAGTCAAGGCAAGACAGAGACTTCTTATTGCTTCTCTTCCTTCTGATCCCCCGGACTTCCAGAACCCTCTCGTTCAGAGGCCATCTGTGAAAGAGTTGGCTTATTAGCTGTAGTAACAACAAAATGCTTCTCCCGGACTTTTTTTTCCGAGCTGGCTGCTTAGGTTAGTTCTAGACTGAAGAAACCCTTCCCTCAGTGAAAAGGGTAATTGTCCACTGGAGAATGGAAACAATCTTCATCTCTGCATGACTGCCACTAAGAACACATCTGCCAGGGCTCGAATGGGTGGGCCTTCCACCGGGAAGGAGATTGAGAAGAAAACCCCAATGGCCTTACTACTGTAATTTTAGGCAGACCGAAGAGGAAGCCTGTTATACCATCATCCTTAAAATGGTAAGTCCAGATGTTACTGTACTTCAGGCACTCTACACACCCAGGGGAAAACCCTGTCTGTGCTCTTCTTGATGCTCCTAATTAAGAGCTTCCAGTACTTTTTCCTACAACACTGTACAGAAACGTAACACGCTGCCAGGGAGGAAGGCAGACTACCTACAGCAGGATGGCCAAGATTTCAGGCCTTCAACTCTACCTGACTTTCTACAGCAAAGTGTCACTCGGAGGGAGCCGCACTGGGACTCAGCGCTACCTCCAAGCACAGCTCTTACCTAAATGTTTGGTGTCCCGACTCACCCCTCCCCATCTGAGGACTACAAAATGGAAATGACCGTGAACTTACCTTCTTGTATGCCATTTCAAAGAGTTTCAGGGAAGCCTGTTGCAGGCTGGTTGCTGCCTGCCTGATGTTTTCTCCCGTTTCAGTATCTTTACGAGCCAGAAGTTCCCTCATTTTAGCAATTTCTTCCTTTAATTTGTTGCACTGCAAGTAAGTCACAAACACACATGATGAAATCCTGCGCTTCGTTCACAGAGAATCTCGTTCCTGTCATTTCAGCCACCTATTGGCCACAGCAAAACTACCGTTTTTTTTGCCAGAAGCCGTGAAGTTAAGTCTCAAACTGAGCCATACGGTCTGCAGGGACTAGGACTGTGCTCAGTTCCCAGTGGGCACCTGTCCACTTCACTAAATGTGCCACAGTTGGCATTAATCGGTCCCCTTGTTTGCAGTCTCAGCAGAGGCGCCAAGGACAGAAAGCCCCGCAGAGACTGAACAGCCCGCCAAGGATGAGAGCTGCTCTCCCTGGCACACCTCACCAGTGAGTCAGTCACCCCGGGAGCCAGGGTAAAGGGAAAAGAAAGCTGGTGTTCATCTATATTTAAGGCATGTCAGAAAGCCAACGAGTAAGGCTGTTCACCGCCCTGTTTAATCCCTTTGTTGCATGTGGGAGAAGGAGCAGAGAGGCAAACCAAAGCAGTACAGTCTCATCCCAGCCCCTGTAGCCATCTGTCAAACCCTCCACACAGTCTGGCGTTTCTCTGTCAGACTGGCACACTGCTGGGAGAGGCAGGCCTGGAGAAGCGAGGTTACTGGGGGACAGCTGTGTCGGCAGCGCTTACTCAGCAGCGTTCGCAGTCAAAACGTGGGCAGAGTTCTCACTCGGACCCACAGGAAGGGGAAGGTGATCGACAGTTTCTGTGTCAGGCCACCATATCCAACCCAGACAGCACGGGGCTTCTTCCAAGCTCTGCTACCCACTTTCCCTTGGTATTCCCCAAAAGACATTACAGGGAACAACAGTCCTTGCAAGGAACAAGGATTTAGGCTCAGTACTCCTGCGAGGGAAAACTCCAGTGATCATAACCCCAAACACAGTCAGCCAATATCCACCCTAGAGAGAGGAGCTGGGCTCAAAACCAGCGTTTATACTGAACAGAGACTACTTACCAGTAAACTATAATCCCATTCCCTCAAACGCCTCACAGAGCCCCTAGGAGCCCTTTTGTTCTGCTTCTGAGGGTTAACTTGAAGATTGTGCATCTGTTTTAAACTCGGCTTTTGAAATTCATAATGCAGAAATTAAACCGTCACTTAGAATGGTATGAAAGCACTCTTTTGATACTAAATATCCACTTCACTCCAAAGACAGAAGAAAAATTGGAGTTAAGTGGATAGAGTAATTTTCATTGCCTCCAAGTTCTTGGGTGCTGTGTGTGTACTACCAAGGCTGCCGAACTGCACAGCCTTTGTCCCTCTGCTAATACACTGGCAAGCACTGTTCGTAATCTCCGGCTTTTGAGCAAAACTCTCCTCTCACACAGGCCACAGGACAGCTCTTATCAAATCACCGCAAGGCCAAGTCAAGGACACAATTCATGCAGAAACCTTTCATTAACAGCTTCCCAGGCTCTTAGATCTTCAGTGACACTGAACTCGCGCTTTGAAGTAGGATATTTGCCACTATCCAAGCCATGGTCATCTAAGTATGTCCTTACATCCTCCCATCAGCCACGGTCACCCACTCATCAAGTGCAAAAACCGGAAGAGTCGATGGCTGTGCCATCTTTCCACAGCATGGAAATACGCACAGAGTCGGTGCCACTGGTCAGAGCCAGCTATGAGTTAAGTGACAATCTGAGCAAAGATATAGTAAGGAATCTTACCTCCTTTACTGTTACAGGATCAGAAACTACCTACCTCATCCGCTGGCAGCTGATCCTTGAACTCCTCCATCTTAGACTCTGTATCGTGGATGATGCCTTCGGCCATGTTTACAGCTTCCACACGTTCCTGGGTAAGAGAGCTCGTAAGGACCTACTGCATACATCACTGGCACTACAAGGTTGTGTAGTTATGAGCTAGCAGCTGACATTTCTTTCCCCAAACTGCCAAATTCCATTGTAGCTCCCACCCAGGGTCCTTCTTAATGGCAAGGGGGAAAAGAAGAAATGCAAGCAAACCATTTCTAGATGCATTCTGGCACCAGAAAGCCCAAACAGGCAGACTATGCAAGGCAGTCCTCATGCTTTCACACTCAGCAAATCCCACTTCCCTGGCAGTGGAAGCAACTAATATAGCAGTACTGCTGGCACACTGAAAGAGCCAGCAACTGCGGAGACAGGACAGCTCCCTCAGAAAGCAACAGAACTTTCGGAAAATATTCTTAGTATTTTCTAAATATTCTTCAGCAACAACGACACCAGACGCAATTGAAACGCTGGGCTGTTTTACTCACATCCCCTTATTACAAATGCTTGTAACATCTCAACAGTTGAAAAACCCCACTGTGCTAGGTAAGAAATCCCAGTTCCTAACGTCGCTGTTACAAAGACAACCAACAGAGGACAGAGTAGGCTGTAGTACAGAGGAGCAGTAGTCCTGCTGAGATATAGTTCATGTTGACACTGGGACTGAATTATTTCACCAGCAACAGTCTCTGGGACACCCAGCCCTCTCCACCTGAAAGAACAGTCTAACTGAACAAGGGTGTGATAATATTCTCAGGAGACTAACCACTTACAATGGAAAGCTGATGAAAAATAATTTTGTTTCTACACTACATCTTCACTCTTCACAGGATGCTGAAGTTCACAGCAGGATGCCGAGTCCAGCAGAGCGATAACTCTATTTATGCATTCATGATACTTCCATGGCAGTAAAACCATAATCAGAAAGGCGTAACGAGGGAATTTTGACAATTACAGTTATGCAAGCCAAGTAAAGAGAAGTGTTAGTTAGAAAGTGATTAGGTTGCTTTCCATCTGACAGGTCACTGGGCAGAGATGAGTCCCACTTCAGGAATACAAGAGGGAAGAACTTACTCAATGATTTAAGATACAAAGTCAAAGTCAGGCAATAGGAAAAAGTTTTCAGCGCAGCTTCTTCAAATGCTAGGCCACCACCTACGCCTCACGGCAACGATGCGGTTATTTAAGCAACATGTCTTTCAGACCAAGGACTTTAAAAGGTTCTCCATCTAACCTAAAAATGCTAATAAGCCAATGCTTTGTGGCTTTAATGCTTCTGAGGCATGGAGATGCTGCTTCACATAATTTAATCCATGCATTCTCTCCGTTGGTCCTCTTCTGATCCCTTCACTACTGAGGGTGAGATTTACAGTGCTGCCTGAACACCTGAGACAGCTTTCTACAGACTAAGAGAGCACAAAGTGAATAAATTCAGTGTGCCAGTTTCAGCAATCGCTAACTATACGCTGGTGCCATAGCAGGCCTTCACTGTGTCTGCTTAAAAATCAATGCTCTATGTTTAGTAGCATAATTCATTAGTACTACTCTCATTAAACCGATTAGTTCCAACCATTAAGCCTATGTATATCACAGGTTCAGTCACTCAACCACGGCAAGTGTCAGTCTTCTTCACAAAGTCAGTGAGGCTTTCAAACAGCTACTGATGGCTTCACCTGCGCTGAGGGCAAATATTGCGCTCAGATGGATATAGCATTCAAGATGCCACAGTGAGATTTTAAGCACTATGGAAAGCAACTTTCCACTTTCGAAGGAAGAGGCTGAGGTGCAGCTTTTTGGCAGGTTCTATAAATTAAGCTTTAAAATAAACTCAGAGAAAATAGCTTAAATATCCCCACTCTGCCTCCATGTAAATGGAACATCACTGTGAGAACCCAGGTGTAGCAGGCTAGCTTCAAATAAACACCCAAGATAACAGGCAGGTAGACAGTAAAGAGCATTGATGACAAAAAGCGTAACTAGAATTGCAAAGCTCAAAACTGTTTGTCATGAGTAACAGGCAGGTGAGTTTCCTTACTGCTGCCTCCACATCCCAGTAATTCTTCAGGGAGGAATTAAAATGCAGGTCCCACAGGGCAAGTTACCCAACCCAAACCCAAGATCCAAACACCTCTGCATACACCTTCTTGCAACTCTGCAGTGTAAACCAAACGTAAGGAAGGAAGCAGATACTCAGGTAACTGCACAAGCAAACAGCTCAAGACCGTACAGACCAGAACCTCCAGCTCCTTCAAAGGTGGGGACAGTTAAAGCACAGAATGGCAGTAACTGGCAGGTACACTACCAGCTGGACGATACCGTAACAATCACATTACCTTCCTTCGCCTGTCTTCCTCTGCGTATTTCTCTGCATTCTTCACCATGTTCTCAATTTCATCTTTGCTAAGGCCACCGGAAGACTGGATAACAACTGCATTAGAGAAGAAGCATTAATAAAGAATGTGCTCTCATCTTTGAGGAAAGGAGAGTACTATTTCCCAAGCCCTCTCGATGGCAGCAGCCTTGCTCAGGGACTCTGCACCTGTGAAGACCCAGTGGGCAGTACAAAGACAGCCAGTCTTTGAAGAGGCAGTGATGCTGCTGGCAAGATAAAAGCCTGACATCTAAGATCTAAGAACTCCCCAGCTCTGCCAGACACTTCCTCTCCACTGGTCTTCAAATCACTTCGACCAGTCTTCAGTCACTCCTCCTGGAAAGCGAATGGGCATGCAAAACCTCCAAACCAAAGGGGCATTCTAAAAACACAGAACTAAAAAAGAAAAGCAAAAAACCAACCAAATAACAAAAATCCAAACAGAAGGAATCATTTTACCAGGGCACAGCCATTCCTTTCACTGTTGGAAAGCAGCCCAGGCTGGTAGCAGGATAAGACAACATTCCCCACCCAGCTCCTCACACTGTCCTTAGTGAACATAGCGTGACTCTATGGGCAGGCTCTTAAAGGTCCCCCCCTTTTTTTCCTCCATTAGTGCCTAAAAGTAAAGTCTAGACTTAAGCTAATTTCTGCAGCAAAGCATAATTTTATTGCGAAAGAGAGGACCAACATCCAGGATATCGCAAAGTCCAAAAAAAAGGGTATACTAAGATCCTCATTAGAAATAAGTTTCCTCCTTAATATTTGTCAATGGTACAAAACCCTGAACAAAGACACACACACACACACACACGTGTCCTTTGGATGCAGATGTGGGATGAGCAGTTCAGTTTTATAATTACAACCACGTTTGCATACAGATAGGCAGCTAAAAAATTCTGGTTGCCTATTATCAGGAGATGGCTATTCAGAGGGAGAAGGCTGCCACACATCGAAAATCTACAAGGAAATCAAAGTAACAAGCAGTGTGGCTTTGGCAATAAATTTCTGCCAAAAGCCAAGCAGCACGATTAAAAGCATATACCTTCAAGTCGCCAATACAGAGTTAACAGTATTTTCTTAACTGGAGCATGCATTTGATTGCTCAAGTGGTTGCCTCCAAGAAACAACTGAAGGGCAGTATAGAGGCTGCACAAAAGACATCTATTTTGTATCAGGGGACTCTACAAATGCTTCAAATTAATTTTCTGAGCCCACAACAGAGCTTTAGAAACTGTCAACTGTGTCGTTAATTACCCCAGAACACTGGGCCTAACATTTCATTGCCCTACAGAGCAAAATATACTGACAGCTTGAAGTCCCCAAGCCTCCTGCCATTTAGAGACGTTTCCAGCCTAAATGGATGAAAATGAACAAGGTGGTTACGCAAAATACCTGCTGCTTCAAAATACTTGAATTTCAAGACCTTTGTAATGGAGTAATTAGAAACAAAACAGGGTCTCGGCACAGGGCTGATCTGTTCAGCTGTACTTGACGTGCCCTGGATTCAACAGAGATCTTTCTAATTCAATTTCTCCCTTAAAAGCTGGCACCTTCACGCAGGCAGCCTCCAACAGACAGCAATCTCTTCCACGTGTTAGCAGAGGGCACTCCCAAAGGAGCAGCATGCCCAGGAGCACAGCTCAAGAACAACTCGTACAAGGAGCTGGATTCCCAAACCCCGATTTCTGTCCCTTCCGGGTAACGTAGGGCAGAACGTCACTGCTCGGAGCTCCTCAGTGACATAGGACATCCCTGTAAGGAGCAGGAGCACTGCTCCACAAACACCTGTGATCCCTCAGTTAGCCAACGTGTATGCCCAACACCTCTCTGGGGACTGAGGCACAGCTGATACATACAGGAAACCCCAGGAAACAGTTGCACTCTGCTGAAGCATTGCTACAGCGGTCACAGCAGACTGCCAAGACCAAGAAAGTACTGTCATACAGTGCAAAGTTGCTTGAAACATGGTAAAACCCTGCCAGCGAGGACTTCCTTGACCTTGGCATAGGCAGATGCTTCGTCTCTGCCTAACGTGCAAGAAGAGAGCATCCATTGGTGGCAGCCTCTTGTCAGCAGACTAACAGAGAGGGCAACAGTGCGCTATGTGTTTACAGAGGCTTTAGTTTCTTAAAACAAAACTACAGGTCAGTTGTCACTTCTCCCTCTCCCTATTTCATTCTGCAGTAATCCTTTGCCCTCCTTTCCAGAGGAGGCACCTAGGCTAAGATGACTTCAACTGCATCTATGCTGCACTGGCAACAGATTGCTGGTGTCATCCTGTCTCTTAATCAAGTAACACGCATCACAGTCCCCAGCCCTGGACTGTAGGATGCCCATCAGGGCAGCACTCTGTTACCTTTGGAGTCACCTAGCGTTACCCTCAGTGCCCAGCGTGCTACTGCCCCCTCACTGCTCCACACCTTTCCTCCTCATCCCTGGGCAGCATCCCAGAGCACTTACTTTGCTGTTCGCGTCCGGTGCCTTTATCCTTGGCTGACACATGAACGATACCGTTAGCATCAATGTCAAAAGTGACCTCAATCTGGGGTACTCCACGCGGCGCTGGAGGAATCCCAACCTGAGAACAAGAAGTGCTTAGCCATTAACTCCCACACGGACACAAGCTCAGGGTACAATGCTCCAGTGCTGGGCACATTATCTTGGTGATCTGTCAGTTGAATCAACTATTAACTAACCCTCAGAGCTGAGTCCTCTAAACGCCTGTTGGTATCATGTGGTGAATTGGTAGTACCTTGACAGATTTAACAGAATACAGATTTCAACCCAGGGCAAGTGCATAGAAACCACAAGAGGTAGCTCCCAAGTCTGATTTCAAGGTGACACAGGTTCTGCTCTATCGCTAAACAAGCCCCTCTTCCATGGACACGGCAGCATGCTGTATTTCCTCAGTTCTGGACATAACTAGACTTCACTGGCTACCATTTTAAAAGAGTGACAGACAGCACAGCTTCCTTCAAAAGTACCAAAGAAAGGCAAAGCCCTTCCTTTCTGCGGGGCTCTTCCTAGCAACAGCAAGTTTGGACAAACAGCTAGAACAGTGCCAAACTTTGCCACCACTGACCAAACCAATTCTGTGTAGGGAGCTGGTTAGTCAGCCACACACTGCACACATGAATCTCTGGAGCACATCTGTCCTCCAGTAAGCAGGGCAGTTCCACAGGCTTTCACAGAAAAGCAGTATCAGGCTAGAAATGGGTTTCTCTAGGGAATGCAGGTAATGTGGAGCTTGCTCCAAGTCTTGTCTTCACAACACCTCAGGAAAGGCCAGCATTCAGGTTATCTGCTGCACAAGCCTGGTACTACAGAGCTCTTCTTGCTCTTTGTGCCTGAAGTGGAGAGGGCCCTTCTACGTGATCAAGCCCTCAAGCTGCAGTCGCCCCCGTGCCACATAAGACCGCTTAGAAACTTTGAGCTCCATCTTAAACACTAGTTGCCCCCCTGCCGCTGAAAGGCTGACCCAGAATTGGGCTGTGCCTTTAGAGACTGCTTTTTGACTACAAACAGGGTCAAATGTCTTCTGTAAGATGACTCCCCCCCCAACACTGCCTTCAGGGGTCAACTGAAATGGAGAAGGCTTTGAACTTCTCAAAGAAGGTTGAGTCTAAGGACACGAACACTGAGAACACCGAGTAGCCAACATACCAATGTGAACTGGCCAAGAAGTTTGTTGTCGCTAGCCATCTCTCTCTCCCCCTGGCATACTTTAATTTCCACTTGAGTCTGCCCATCAGCAGCTGTAGAAAACACCTGTGCAAAAGGAATAGAAAGTTACTGGATAGCTAGTAAACTGCAACACATAAACAGACACAGTTACAAGCTGACTAAACAACAAGGAAAGGAATAAAGAGAAGCTATTTTGAAGAGATAAAGAACCATTAAATGCTTGTTGTTCCCCTGTTCCCCTGACAAAACAGAGGCACCAAGACTGACAATGGCCAAGCTCACTGGCATCTCATCCTATATGCACTAAAGCACACGAAAACCGGCAATGCCATGCCAGCAGCAGGCTCCAGTAGCAGTCAGCCGCATTACCAGAACATTTCCTCCTGAAGCAGTAGGGCTCCTGCCCCAACCCCACGCCCCACAGACAACAAGCGTTATCAGTAAGAGCACACACTAGCAGACCCAGACCAGGCAAAGTGAAAGAAAGGATCACACCCAAGTCTACTACGGCCCTACAACACAGGAAAAAAATTAAAAATAATCCCTTCTGAGGCATGCAGAGCAAGAAAGGTGGTCTCAGACATGTGTGGCGCTGTTACAGAAGGTCTCTACACAATTCTTCTTCGGAATGATGTGTTGGCAGTTATATCATGGCACACACACTTCAATCACAACCAGGCCACAAACATCCTGGGGCATCTTGGCATGCATTAACTCAACTTGCCTCCCCCCTTGGGCACACTAATAAATCAACAGAGATACTCAGCGGCTGACATTAAATCTGATTTCTACGATGCTTCTCCTATCCAGACGAGAAGGAGACAAGACTATTGGGAAGCTTTGGGTAGCCTTCACTGGGCGTTTTGAGACCACCACAAAAGACCACCCCATCTAGAGTCAATTTGTACCTGGCTCTTCTTAGTTGGTATAGTAGTATTCCTGTTGATGAGCTTTGTGAAGACACCTCCCAGCGTCTCTATCCCCAAGGACAGGGGAGTTACATCCAGCAGCAGCACATCGGTAACATCACCAGCTAACACACCACCTTGAATAGCTGCACCAATAGCAACAGCTTCGTCAGGATTAACTGCTTTGCTAGGAGCGCGGCCAAACAAATCCTGTACAGTCTGCTGCACCTGAATGGAGAGAAAGCACAGCTCGTATGCAGAGTGAACCATTACTGCCCAGTGCCGTGGCCAGAAGAACATGCCAGACGTGGCTAAAGGTTTGTATCTTTATGCTCCCGCTGCCACGTAACCCTGTGGCATGACACAAATGCTTCAGGCTTGTGACTGCTCCCTAATTTCCCATCTTCCACGCACCCTATTAAATGCACTCCTTCCATCTAGACAACCCCTTCTCTGGAGACCTTCCTGCAATCAAGTTTGCCAGCTGCAAGTCAACCTACATTGATCCTTTCACACAGCCCAGCCATATTCAGAAAGGATCACTCTATGCTTATTGAGCGGGAGTCAAGGACTGCTCCCCAGGAACTTGTACAAGCCGGGCAGCACACAGCTGTCAAGGACGGTACAGCTGTGGAGGTAGAGCACAGAGAAGTAAAAACCTACAGCAGAAGGACAGTTCATCTTGTTTGCATGTAATAAAAGGGGAAAAAAAAGAAAATTGTATGAAGGACAGTGTTTTCAAACTCTTTAATGGGCTGTTTCACCAGAGAAGATTTGCTATGTCAGCAGACAGTCTGAGCTACGTTATGAGCTTTTCACTGCTCTGCCCTTTCGGAAGGATGTGCTTGTGATTACAACAGATTTATTGCTGAAGTATCCAGACGGGAATGCAACAAGGTGTCTGCACCGGAGCACAGCTCAGTAGACGACTCCTCCACCTTACAAGAGAAGAGTGTGGGACTTTCGTTCCCGCTGGCAGCTTCTCTCCTCCCTGAATACGAATACACCCACTGGGCGCACATCAGCACAGGTGAGCGTGATGTGCCTGGAAGACTGTGCTGTAAGCAAACATCCAGCTCCTCTGCACTTAAGCCAAGAGACATCTGCCGGGAGCGTTCATTACATAGGAAGACACTGTATGTATGAGCATGTAATTAAATGCAAGTCTTTCCCTCTGGAGGCATATTTTCCGGTACAAAAGAAACATGACTGCTAACTACCTACTGTACGTTTCCTGAAGCACTGGCCATGTGAGCGCTCCAAAAAGGCATGTTCCCTCCTAGCAGTGTGAAATGAACACAACAACGTATACTAGAGAAGGGTCTGTGCTGTGTGCAACATACAGGCACTGATCTCAGAGCCAGAGCTGTAACTACGTGCACTCAGGAAAGCATTATGTAAGCTCAAAGCCAGGTGCTGGGGGTTATAAATAGGGCATAAAAAAGTAAAAATAAAAAAATAAAATCAATATTTAAGTACTGTCTCCCACCCCCAAAGGCTACATGTTTCAGGAAGGGCTTCCCCAGTTGTAGAAGTGTTTCTCATCACTTTATACGTAGCTAACCACACCATTTTTCCTTAATCTAGGCTGGAACAACAGGGACTTTGGGAAGGTATAGCACAGTTACTCTTCTTGAGCTTTGGCCAGAGCAGCAGCTTCTGTTTATCTTGTTGCTCTGGTTCCCCCACCTGGGTGACCTTCTGCACACACTAATATCACCTCCAGCCACCAGGCTCATTTAACAGTTGAGGAAGAAAAAAACCCCCACCACCAAGCCCCGAATCAATCCCAGGCAGGACCACGTACACATTTACTATCCGAGAAAGGACCTGCAAATCCCAAATCTTAACAGCAAACAAATAGTCCAAGCCTGACTGATCCCTATGGAATGAGATTTTGATGATCTCTGTAGAAAAGGACAAGCTGTACCCTTGAAGAGAGCAGTGTACACACATGTTCAGCTCTGACTTCAGGGG
Source organism: Gavia stellata (assembly GCF_030936135.1). Taxonomy (NCBI): domain Eukaryota; kingdom Metazoa; phylum Chordata; class Aves; order Gaviiformes; family Gaviidae; genus Gavia; species Gavia stellata. The sequence goes on from NC_082609.1 coordinate 19,483,621, forward strand.
AGCTAAGCAGTAGTCTGCATTGCTACGAACTAAAACAGTAAATCACCAGCAGACAGCACCTTATCTGCAAGACTGTGCATGTCAGCAGAGCAAGCCTCTAAGTTACCTGTTGGTGCTTATCACCACAGAACACAAGGGACAGGTATTAGGTAATGAGTGCTGGGAACAGCCAGTTAAACATGCTTGACAACACCCAGCCTCACAGAGGTAGCAGAATACATGCAACCAGCAGGTAACAGAGCCGTTCTGCTTGTGCAGTTTCTTCACAGCCAGCTGTAAGTGCTCTACAGAGGGGAAAAATCCACTGAAAGGCAAAGATTACTGATAGGTTATGGCCATTGAAGTGTACCTTTGTCACACACTTAAGTCCCTAACAAGAGAAAAAGCCCTGTGCATCTGAACAATGCTGCTTATGTTTGGTGTGCATCAGAAAGTCAAGTTGAATTTTCAGCTCCTGATACCTCCCACTTGCCTCTGTAAAATGCAACTCTGCTACAGCCCCCAGATCCAAGCTCAGCTAATTAAACAGGATGAGAGTCCCCTGCCACTGCTTTCATGCGACTACTTAACATGTCTGCTGTGCTCCTGGGGGTGTTCAGCTGCTAGAGCGTTGAAGTTACCAGACTCCCAACTTTTCCGTTACACATCATCCTGAACAGTAAGCACCGGCTAGCTGTGCCAGCTTTGCCCGTAACAGAGACGTATCTCATACCTTTGGCATTCTGGTCATGCCACCAACGAGGATGACTTCACCAATGTCACTCTTGCTGACTTCAGCATCCTGCATGGCTTTCTGGCATGGTGCTACCGTCCTTTTGATCAGATCAGCTACAATGCCCTCAAACTGCGAGCGACTCAGCTTCATGTTCAAGTGCTTTGGTCCAGAGGCATCCATAGTAAGGTATGGCAAGTTAATATCAGTCTGCAGCACAGAAAACAGACACAGAGTAAAAAACAGGAATGGAAAATAAGGCAGCTATACACAGGGTTTGGGTTAAGCTACAGGTTCTGTTCTGCCTGTACTGAAACACCTACATGCCTGTTCTGCAGCCCAGTCTTTAAGTGACAGCAGGCATACTTTTATGTTTGACGTTTCAGACAAAAGATAGGAAAATTATTTTGTTACATATCTCATGGTTACAACTGTTAAGTTCCAATTTTAATAGTGTGTTATTTTGAGGTCTTTTATTGTTAAGAAAAACAATTTCATTTTTATCACAGCCAGGAGGTAAGAGCCGAAACATTAGATGTGACAACCTTAGTCCTCTCCCTTTAGCGTAACACAGAAGAAAGCCCATCTTCAGAGTTCCGAAAGATTTTGCCGAATGACTAACGTTTCATGCAAGGTAAGCTACTTGAAGGAAATAACTCATGACTGTTTTCTAAATTCAAACAACTCATGTTCGACAGCCAGTCCACTGCCATTTAACACAAAGTTCATCAGTGCCAGGGACCATAATCCCCACTTTTCATGGCTATTTGTGAATGATCTTACAAATTCACATGTTGGATTTTTAAAGCAAATCTTATACTGAAACCATCAAGTGCTGAGTCATGCTGACATCAAAAGATACTACAAATCAAAGCAATCAAAAACATTAATGCTTCCAGCTCTAGGGATTAAGTTTACACGACAAGAGCTAAACCCACATTACTGACTAGAGGTGCGCATTCACTTTATAAATAGCATGGCCAAAAATATTAGGGGAAAACAGGGCCAAAAGCAAGTTGTTCTCCCTTCACTGCTAAAGAGTTAAGGAATTCAGTTTTTCCTGGTATGAACAGACTGTATTTGCCAACTCTTGAGCTAGTAAAACAGAGCCTGCTATGTCTCTGGCAGAACTATGCATCCATTGTGACGAGCCTAAACCCCTTGCTACGAGCTCCCCACTGGCCAACAAAAAGACCACCATCAAAAAAAAAGTTTATTCAGAGCCTAGAAATTGGCAGAGACCCCACTTCAATTACTATATAATTGACCTTAATTTCACTTAGACAAGACTATTACACCCCCAACTTGCTGCTTCTCCAGCTCCTTACTCAGTAGTGAATAAAGGACATACTTGAACGCATTAATATACAAAGCAGGTGGAAAAAATATACGGGGGTAGATGTGGCCCATTGTCTAGACAACTCTTCTATAGGCAAGTAAGTAAAGATTCTTTATAGAAATTATTTCTTTTATTAGACAAATTAGCTGTTTCAGTGGAATGAGAAGCACCAAGGTTTTGGAACGGCCTGCACAAAGCTGCAAGTGCTTCCAGTAAGCCAGCAGTACTAGCTGCAGCTAAATTCCCTGATGCCCATCATACTTCTGAAATACGTAAGAAGCTGGGAACAAGGTCACGTTCCCTGCAAGATGAGAAAACACGGTGCCAGAAGAAAGGCAAAACCCAGCGCTTGCTAACATTCTCGGCTTCAGACAACTAGCTGTGCTCCTAAACAGTCTACCCTGCTAAAGCGCTTTCTGTTAAAGTGATATCATTTGGTTACACAGAAGCTGTTCTGCCACCACAAGAAAAAAGCAGCAATTTCAGAGAGCTTTGTAAACAAAAATAAGGCAAAACTCAGTGTATCAAAATGTTTTACTGGACTGCTTTGAACCCAGCCACCTACCTGCACAGATGACGAAAGCTCACACTTTGCTTTCTCAGATGCTTCTCTCACCCTCTGAAGGGCCATGTTGTCTTTAGTCAGGTCGACACCCGTCTAAGTGGGAAACGAGATGGGTTAACGGACTCAGCTTTTGCACAGGAGTCATGGAGAGCTCTTCTTGCAGTTCACCTTCCTATCACTCTTGACTGTAAAGACGTTTGTAGAAATACAGCCTGATACATGCACTGCTGCTGATCTCTCTCATTTCTGGCAAACGTACTTAGCATTTCAAAAACATCTGCTAGCCCTCTCTGCTCTGAAAGTGATTATACGGTAAGTTACAGATTAAAGCTTGGAAGAGCTGCTGCATCACAGAATACAAAAGCAAGACTGAATTAGCAAAAGAGTTGGAATTACACTGTGGTTTCCTACAGCCAACCCTGTACTGTATGCATCTGTGCTGACACGATCAATTGGACCACAGATTTTTATTATTAAAAGTAAGCAGATTATGTATAGGATAGTCCTGGTACACTAGAGGAAAAAAGGCAGAAGTCCCGCTATTTTGTCTTTCAGGAGAGGAATATTCCACCTCAAGAAAACAAGTGTAAGAACTGGAAGCCAGACTAACAGGTGTCTTTAATACTCTTAAATTTCAACTGTGCCACAGACTACAAACCAAGTCCTAATAATTTAAGAAAATTCCCATCCTTCCACAGAAGTTAAGCAAGGTTAAAAAACAGTGTAACACAAGATTGAATTCTGATGAGATACCTTACCTCTCTCTTGAACTCTTTAACAATATACTGTAGCAAAGCCTGGTCAAAATCTTCCCCACCTAAGAAAGTGTCGCCATTGGTGGACTTCACCTCAAAGACTCCCTTCTGGATTTCCAAAATGGAAATATCGAAAGTGCCACCACCCAAATCGTAGACCGCAATACTACAAGAACAGATGCAGAAAAACATTACTCTCTAGACAAAGTTGTGTGGCTCAAAAATCATTCTCCTCAGGAGATGAGGTGTGCTGAATTCATGTTGCTGTCCACAAAAGTTAAAAGCCTCTCTAAAGACAGCAGTAAACAAATTACACAGCGTACACACTTCTCGAGCACTCTGAGTCCATGTGGAAGTCTTCTCTGAAAGATGTGCTGCACGATGCTTAACCTTGCCAGTTACTTCAAAGAGGGCAGTTCCTCCTTCTTCAAATAAATACACACTCACACCCAATGACAAGGGCAGGGACACCAGAATCATTACAAAACACGTTTTTCAACATGCAAGGCTTTCGCAGCACTATAAGCTACATCAGATTTACAAAATCTGTAACAACCCCCTTGCGTTTATATAACCACCCTTGGCAGTGACAAAAGGCCAAATGCAGTCAGGGAAAAAGGTGCAAGCTGTAGATACCAGACACCAACCCTCTTGTGCTACACCTCAGCACCCATGGTGACAGCCTCTCACCCAGCTGTCCTTAGCCACACCCATCACTGCTATCAGTAGGTAAGATAATTATCAAAGCTGAGTGTCAATTTAATTAAGTTGTAGCTGCAAGTTATCAACTCACTTTCTTTAACAGGTATGGTTGGCATAGAACAGAGGTGACATTACATAGCACTGAGTCACAGCTGAGTCTACTTTGGCAGAATTCCAACCAATGATTTTAAAAAACAGAAAGCAGAAGAGGCATTTACAAAGCAAATTACAGCATGCTTATGTAAGAGACAGTAGGTGTTATGAACAGGCACTTACACTTTGTCTTCAGACTTGTCCAGACCATAGGCAAGTGCAGCTGCTGTTGGTTCATTAATCACCCTCAAAACATTCAAGCCAGCAATCTGCCCAGCATCTTTTGTAGCCTGAGGAAAAAAGAGGAAGAGTGCTGACTACTGAGAGACACTAAATGCAATTTATAAGCCCGAAAAATCTTACAGCTTGGTCAATACCTGTCTCTGAGAATCATTGAAGTAAGCAGGGACAGTGATCACAGCATTCTTTGCTGCATGTCCCAGGTAATTTTCTGGAGAAAAAAGGAGACAAAACAGAAAGTTATCCTTCTAAAATAAGAATACGACCAAGTTATTACATAGTTTGAAATAACTTTCCTGAACTAAGAACAGAAGACAGGCTTGCTGCCCAAGGACTTGCTGCTTTCTGGGAAGATGCAGAAGGAGCTGTGCAGAAATCAAGTCCTTCCACATAGCATGGAATAGTTTGGAGACTTCTGACAGAACAGCAAAGCACCTCCGCAATGATCAGTGACTGGATGCCACTAGTGAGTGAGAATTCATCTGAGAGCTTAACTGGCCTTTTCAAGCGTGCGAGACTGATGTGGTTTTCCACTTCTTTGGAGTGTTCAACATGTGATGCACTTAAAACTTACGAAAAACCTCATTCTGTTTATAGTTTGCTGTCAGTAAGATTTATATGATACAAATAATGTACATATGCAGTGAGAATGCACAGATAGGATTTATGCCTATGCATTAGCCCTGCACAGACCTTACACACCATATTATTCTGTGTTGCTTGCAAAGCCAGATGATTTCATAGTTGAATTCATGTAGCATCAGGCCAAAAGCCAACAGACCTAGAGGAAGCAGACCCCTGCTGAAGGCAGAGGAACACCACCCTCAGAGTAAGTCAAATTCATCACATCTAGATGCTCACATACCACATACTTGTATTTTACTCTTGGGTGGAGCTTTAGTAAGTGTCCAGAACCTAACACTGAAAAAAAAATAATCTTTGGATGAAGCTTCAATAGCAAACTTTAGTCCTGCCCTCCAAACACTTATCACTGGATGCACATTTACCAAACGAGGCTGTGGAAGGCAGTTACTGACTATTATCACTATGTATTATACTCAGTTTCCCCAGAAACAACATTAGGAATTGAAAAGGAGAAAAAAAAAATTTCTCCAAACCAGTGGATATTTTCCCCTAGTGCACTTATAAAGTCACCACTGGCTAAGAAGCTGTTTGTTCAGCCCCAAAATTGGGTCCCTTGAACACTCCCTTTCTCGCTACACATTCAGCAGCTGAGTAAGAACAAAGCCACCCAAAACCCCAGCTGCCACAGCCCGTGCTCAGCTGCAGCCCAGGAGGCACAAGGACTGCAGTTTACAAGGAAAAGGAGCTCCCCCTTCTGAGTAAGCATGTCTTCAATTCAATTGAGTATCAACTCAATCAGCATTCAATTTTGGTAGGAGTACATTTTAAGTAAAGCACTAGTACCTTGCCAAACATCCAAGACTGAGGCAGGCACTGATCTTCCTTGTGGCTTCGTAACAGCCCATCACTGCACCCTTCCACAATCAGCCCCATGTAAGAGCCTGCTATACAAGGATTTCCCGTACCAAAAATGTACCTTTACGGCTGCTGCACTTCCATTTACCATGGCCCAGCACCATGGTCCCGCTTGTGCTCACACATGGCAAAGACCAAACTGTACCAACCTGCAGTTTCCTTCATCTTCATTAGTACAAAGGCACCGATCTGGCTTGGAGAATAGAGTTTCCCATGAGCCTCTACCCAGGCGTCACCGTTAGAGGCACGGACAATTTTAAATGGAACGTTCTTACTAAAAAACAGAAGAATTCCACACTCAATTTCTGTCTCAGCATACAGCACAAAACCCCTACAATCAGTATCAGCAGATGAACACATCCAAGGTCTAGACAAAGAATACTGAACTTGCCAACAGTAGCCTCAGATCCAGGGAATCCCAGAAGTACCAATACACTACTACTGGTTTTAATCAGCTACATCATTTAATCACAATCACATAGGTATAATCACACAGCTTTGATTGTAAACCTTCACAAGAATGAGAAAAGTCTTCATTGGTAGATGCTGACCATTCTGCACAGCATCAGCAAGGCTTTTTTCTTCTTCTCTGAAAACCTTAAGATGATCAGCAACTAGCGTAGCAAAATACAGCTCGGCCCTCAGAATATAAGCAATGAAACTTTGAGACATGAGGGTGTAACTCCTTCACCCAAAAGAGGGTTATATTTTAAAACATAACATGTCACGTTATACAACATTGTACTTTATGCATTCCTGCTGGTAGCGAAATTGCTCTCCACCCTCACTTACATATCCTTCTTCACTTCAGAGTCATCAAAGCGCCGCCCGATGAGACGCTTGGTAGCGTAGAAGGTGTTGTGTGGGTTAGTTACCGCCTGCCGCTTTGCTGGCATTCCAACCAAGCGTTCGCCATCGGCCGTAAATGCAACAACCGAAGGTGTTGTCCTGGCACCTTCGGAGTTTTCCAGCACCTATGTAAAAAACGTAACAGGATGCCATCAAAAAACGTTGCCTCTGAAAACACTAATTTGGATATTCAACTTCTAATACCATCACTATAAGCTGATATTCATTTTTTACTTACTTTTGCTTGCTTTCCTTCCATAACAGCCACGCAAGAGTTTGTTGTACCCAAATCAATTCCAATAACGGCACCTTTAATTGCTTCTGAGCTGTAAAGATTAGCGTAAGAAAAATAAAATTATTTAAAAAGGAAAATAACTAGATAGCAAAAAACCACATTCTATCCTGAAGACAGGACAAAATGATTCTTCACTAGATGTTGAAGTAAATACAGACTGTATTCTGATCTGAGGTGTTCTCTAACTCTTACACAGGAATTCAACCTTGTGCCTCTGTTTTCAATCAGATCACTTATAGGTAAATCCTCGCTTGCTTAAATAAACATGTAAAATACTACTCTTCAGAAGAATAATCTTTACTACATATATTCTCAACATCCCTTAAGATTTGGATATAAAACAAAGTTGTAACTACTTCTGTCCCTACACAGACAGGACTTGCTTTGGGTTACTTTTAATGTTCAAACTTGTTTGAAAACACTCACCTGGAGTCAAAATGCTAATAATAAAATTTTATTGGTTTATTTATCACTGCTTAGCATGAAGAGAAGAATACACAAAGACAACAAATTACTCAACCCATGCAGGGCTTTCTGAGCCAGAGCCAAAGATAACTATCTTTTTGATCCTGAAGAGCAGTAAATTCAATTCATTCTGAAAAACGGGAGTGGTTCTCACACAAGACAAATTTGAATCTCCTCCTTCTTTCTAGGAAGTCTGTATCACCCTCTTCAAGGCTAGAGAGAACACCTGAACCATAGTTTTGCTTATAAACAAAGCCATGTTCTGGGATGGAGAAAGCATACTGAAGGCAGAGCAGGACCGTGTTTACAACCAGGATATCACCTTCTCACTCCCCAAGATGCCAACTTACTCTAACTCCAGTTCAAATAACATAAAGCGCTGATCTTGGAAACGTGCAACTGCTCGGTTTCTCTGTACTAACCAGAACTGGGCAGTTTTCCTAACACAAACAGATTTCCCATTCTGTGTCCTGAATCAGCATCAGCCACCAAACATCTGACTAAGTTGCACAACTAACTGCTGCTCTTTTCCCATTACCTTGCAACAAGAAAAACAAGTGATCAGAATGCACGAGCTGTTTGAAATAAACTTTATCTGTAGGGAAATGGAGCCACTCGTTACCCTCATTTCATGCCGGTATAAAACAATTTGCCCTACCAACGTTGGGGGTATTTTTTTTGTTTGCCTTTTTTGGGGGTTTTTTACTGAAATAAGTCTCAACAATCCACATTTTGTGGATGCTGCTGGCAGTGGGAGAAGGGGGGAAGAAAATTCTTAAAAATCCTCTGGAAAAAAACCAAGAGATAAAGAAATAGCCTTAGAAAAGTTACATGCATAGGTTCTAGTTTTATCTTGTCTTGCTGGTTTTGCTCCGTTACTCCATTTCTGACTCCAATAATCAGTTCTGATATCGGGAAGAGAGTAAAAATAAGTATCAAATAACCAAACATGAAAAAACAAGGAAAGACTTACGCATATTTTCTGCTGGATGCTGCTCTGAGAACATTTTGACTGAGGCCATTCCAGAATGTCTGTAAAACAAAGATGTTCTAATGAAGATTTAGTTTGCAACATTAAGTGATTTTCAAGCCAAGACTTTCAAAGGTAGACAACTTCTGAAGTGACACGGTCCTACTACAATGCTGTGTTTTTAAAATCTTAAGTGCAAACTACGAAAGAATTTGAGAAAGATTCGGATTGCTGTAGAAAACCAATTACTACACTTAATCATCTGGCATAACCCCGATTTGTATTACCAGACCCGAGCTGCTTCCCTCATACAAAATAGCCTACGAACATGCTACCAGGCAAAAGACATTTCAGTAAATTAACTCTGAACCTTCAGCTTTCAATGAACAGCAGCAGATAAACATTAACCCCGTTTCTCAAAGCTTTATGCGCGGTCAATAACAAATGATCTACTACAACCCTTCAAGAATTTGCAGTCCAGATTTTGCAGGAACTCCCCAGTTTTTTTGCAGTGGCCGTAACTTTGCACGTGCAAATCAGTATCTTGGAGAACTCTGAAAGCATTATCCCTTCTTCTGCTTTGAGAACGAGTTAATACAAAGAGAACCACACTGAGATGCGAATATTTTGCTCATTCCTCGGGACACTTGCCCTAGCCGCGCTCCATGCGCGGATAAGGGTGCAAGGGCCTGGGCAGAGCAGGCCAGCACCCTGTCTGAAACAGGGACCCGCTCTGCGCCAGCGCCGAGCACGACCAGCACAGAGAGCTGCAGGATTTGGTGCCTGTGCCTGTTCACAAACTGCCTTCGTGGGCCTTTCCCAGCTCGATTTCTGCTGCCGTTCTCACACCGGGAGCGAGAAATTGAGAAACCTTACCATAAAACTTCCTCGAAAACAGGCCCAGGTTTACGGAACACGCTCCTGCGGCGCTATCCCCTCCTCACCCACCGGCTGCTGCTACGCCCCGCCGCGCAATAAACAGTTTTCTTAAATAAAATCTCTCTAGCACTTCAGACCAACGGGCCAGCGGCCCGGGCGCGGCCCCGCTGGACTCGCACGCTGACAGCGGCCCGCCGACCCCCCCCCGCGCCATGCCCGTACCCCCTCTATACCCCCCCCCCCCCAGCCTCCCCCTCCCCTCAGCGATGCCGACCCCCCCGGGCCTCCCCCTTCCCCTCAGCGACGCCGACCCCCCCGGGCCTCCCCCGTCCCCTCAGCGACGCCGACCCCCCCGGGCCTCCCCCGTCCCCTCAGCGACGCCGACCCCCCCGGGCCTCCCCCGTCCCCTCAGCGATGCCGACCCCCCCGGGCCTCCCCCGTCCCCTCAGCGATGCCGACCCCCCCGGGCCTCCCCCGTCCTCCTGGGCCTCCCCCGTCCCCTCAGCGGCCCCAACGTCGCCCCGCGCACCTGCGCCAGCCCGGGGGGCGCGGGGGCGGGGGCGCCGCGCGGCAGGAGCAGAGGGAGGCGCGCGGCGGCGCGGCTGGCGCTCAGCATGGCGGGGCGGCGGCGGAGCGGGCCGGCGAGGGGACGAGGGTGCGCGCGGTGCCGCGGCTCTTCTGGAAACCTCCACCCACGTGGGCCGCGGGGGGGTGAGCGCGCGCCGCAGGACCCCTGGCGCGGGCTGTTCCGATGATCGCCTGATCCTTCCCCTCGCTTTCAGCGCTCTGCTCGGACACCAACGCCCGGGACTCGGCTGCGCGCTGTCTTCCTGAGACCGTCAGAGAGCCCGCTACCTCGGCCGGTGCGGACTGAAGCGAGACACGGGCGCTGAAAGGGCCCGCTGCACAAGCGGCACGGCCAGGGACAGCCCAGGTCCTGCGGGCGGCCGCGCACTCAAGGTCGGACAGGATAAAGCGCAGGGCGATTGCAGCGGCCTTGCGTCAGGGCGGGCGGCGCGCATGCGCCGCTCACTCTGGGACGCCGCATGCGCGGCTGGCCCTGCCTCGGCGCATGCGCGGGGAGAGGGCGCTCGGGGCCATCCTACTGCGGCGGCGCAGGCGGGACTGCCCCGAGGCCTGCGCGCATGCGCAGTAGTGTGCGCTGCGGGGTGTTCGTGTGAGGGGCTCGGGCAGTGCGCGGTCGGGGCCGGGCCTGCAGCCGGGCCGGGCCTCCTGCATCGGCTGAAGCGAGCCCCCGTGCCCCGGGACGTGGGACAGGGCCCACCGTGAAGCTTTCCCCTGCAGGCGGGGGCGAGCCCGGGCCTGCCAGCACAGGGCCCGAGCTTGCACACAGCTCCCAGGGATGCTGGAGGCACAACCAAAACCGAGGCTGTATCAGTTTGGCACAAACAGGCCTCTCTGCTTGCAGTGCGTCCTCCTTTCTTCCCCACTCCTGCCAGTTTAACGCCCTTTTTCCAAAAGCACGTTCAGCTAAACGCCTCTGACAAGGGAAAGAACAGGGCCCAGCATTGGTGCTTGGCTGATGCGTGCTCAGTTGGGCTCCCTGCTTCCCAGAAGTCCACCTTTTAGTCTGTCAGAGGCTCTTGGGGTGCATGGAGAAGCACATTTCGCCCAGCACCGGCTTTGCAGAGGAGGTGGCGTGGGCCATGGCTGCCCTTCCCTGCCAGCACTGTGCATTTGGGATCTGTCTGTGGGTTATGCGGTGGGGATAAGCAGGACAGGGTATAGCTCTGTCTGCTTGTTGCTGCCTGAGCGGGTTCATTCTGTAGGGTCAGGACCATTGCTGGGGCGCAGTAAGCACCATCCAACACAACTGAGCCAGGATTAGCGTATACCCACGCTAACAGTTCAGCCAGGTCGTTTCTGCATGGCTCACAAAAGCCTGACTTCATCCCTCAGGCATCTTTGCTTATGTAAATACGGAGTCCTGGGATGGGCCACTTCTAATCCAGCAAGGTGGGAGGGTACGTACAAGTGTCACCCTCTCCCATCACCAGAAAGGGGCAGCAGCCAGCCGTGGTAGCGCTGCTTTCAGGCTGATCTTATGAATCATAAACCTGGAAGAATGACAACTTAATTCGCATCACCGACAACTCCCAAGTATCAGCAAGGCTGCAATTAAAACACTAACGCGCTTCGAAGCGGCTCTCCGGGAGGTCTCTGCGCCACTCTTCCCCGCTCCGCTTTCATCTCCGAGGCGAGAAAGGCAGGCTGTCCCTTCCCCAGCAAACAAACCCTTCACCCTGGGCCATTACAGGAGCCCCTCAGACAGCTACCGACAACGCAACAGGCAAATCTGTTTCAGCAGTCTCTGCAGAGGTGGCAAAAACAAGAGAAAGAGGAAATCCTCCTGCTCTGAAGGTCTCGACATCCCCCCTCCGTCTGCTTGTGAGAAGACAGATGTGACCTGCAGTGGCCTTAGGCACAGCACCTTGAGGTCCGGCTGTCTTTAGGTGTCAGCGCCTGAGTGCCTTCCTCCCAGGCACAGCAAACTCCAGGCAGTGAGAGCCCGCAGAACCCCCTGGTGAAAGGCCAGCAGAGAAGTTCAGTCTCCACTCCTGAAATGCGAGATGCTCACCTTCTGCTTACTAAGAGCCCCAGCTTCGGTCTTCAAATTGCCCTTAGCTCCCCTCAGCTGTACCGCTTGCAGTGTCCTTTGCACCTCTGCTCCCCGCCTCCTCTCACACACATAGATCCCTCAGAAGGGATCTGCCTCGTGGTCCCCTCTGCTCCGTAAATAGTACTCTGCAGCCAACAGCGCTGGCAAAATGCACAGCCATACCCCTTGGTGCTCAGGCAGTGGGTTGACATACGGAGCACGCCCTGCAAGAGATCCAGAGCTTCCAGCTTGCTGGCTTCAAGTGACCCAGAGGATGCTCTGCATCCGGCAGGATTGGCCCCTGAGCCTGTACTCCCCTGCCCTTGAGCCTTCCTGGGGAAAGGGGAAAAACTGTGAGGGGCTGGCAGGGAGGGGCCTGCAAGGCAGGGTGATAACGGTTCCTCTCAGACAAGCTGCAGCGAGGACTAGGCACCAGCTGCCTGCAACACAGCGACACAGAAATGGTGCAAAGGAGCTGCCCTGTGGGGACCCAATTAATTTCCTTCCTATAAACTGTTGCGAGACACGAGGCTGCTTTGAAGCACCGCAGAGGCTGGTCTTGCAGCAGGGCAACCCTTTGGCAGCTGCAAACGCAGGGCTCCACGTGGATGTCCTGTCCCCGCTCCCACAGAGATCAGCAGCGGAGCATTTGCTTGACTCCCATCGGAGCAGAGCGGGGCTGCAACTCCTTTCCTGCAAAGCCTCGAGCCACTTGGCTGTGTTTGTCAGCTCCGTAAGCATCTGTCTCAGAAGGATGTCAATGGAAATGACAAAAATGCAAGGAGGTTACATGGAGTTATGGGGGTTTCAGTGGAAGAAGCATCTGCTAGTGCGGAGGCAGGCCGGGGCTGCCGGCAGTGTGACAAGGCCTGTGGGGAGCTCTGCATTAGCTTCTCCACCTTCATTATTTCCCACCGGCAGGGATTTGAGGGCACCTCCTGTTCTCCGGCTCCTAGGTGCATTGGAGTTACTCTGAGCGATGACAGCAAGACTTTAGGTGACCTGGTGTGAAAAGGCTCGTGGAGGCAGCTGCCAGAACAGCTGCCCTTCAGTTGCTTTCCTGCTCACAGAAATGAAGTCTAATAGAAAGAGCAGTGACGAATCAAAACACAGTGTGGCATCAGTCTGCACCCTGAGTCAGGGTGAATCACAAACAGAGTCCCACGGCGCTGGGTGCACAAGAGGAGAAAGTCATATTTGACTTGAGGGTTATCCCCAAATGCTTCCTAAAGGGCTGCCTGGGGGAAAGGTGGGCTACAGCGTACAGGAGCAGTGAGGAGGGGGCAGCAGGGCAAAATTAAACCCTCCCGGTTGCAAGGGTGGAAGGGATGCAGGCATTTCTCTTTGGCTTGGGTATTTAATAGTTTGTATGCACCAGTGTTGTAATGAACCGCCAGCCAGATGCTTGGCTAGGTAATCATCTCGGGGGGGGGGGATCGCAGCAGGGACACGAGGGTTTGGGGTGGACATTCAACATAGAGCTGGTCAACCCCACAGCATCCTTCCAGGCTTCCCCGCTTTCACCCCCATGATTCCAGAGGGGCTGGCAACAAGCATCAGCCTGTAGAGCATCACAAAATAAATCAGAAAGCAACATAGAAGCAACAAACCAGCAATAAGACAGTTGTGAAGGCTGCCTGCGAGTCTGCCAGCAGCTCACCAGACCTTCTTCCTACAGTGCGTGTAGCAGAGACCTGTCATTCAGCCGAGGATGCAGGCAACCGGAGGGAGCAGCAAACCGCATCTCACCCCTACATGATTGCAGCTGCCATAATAAGGATCTGAGGTGCCTCCAGGAACCATAATAATGAGGGCAATTAGTGCATTACAAATGAAAACTTCCAAATGCTGTACTCTGCAGATTTTTTTTTTTATCCTGATCTGAAGTGGCTGAGGTACAAAGAAAGGGTGGTTTCGGGAAGGATGCTGTGGCTCTGAAGGCTGGTCTCAGCCCCGCCGAGAGGACAGGCTGGCTCGAAGGTCACCCGTAGCCAAGCCGTGCCACGGTGGGAAGGCTGACAGGGCTCAGTCAGCCGACCTCGCAGGCAGGGGAAGCCCCTGGGGACCTTTCCATTAGGAGTTCATGTTGTACATGCATTGGCACAAGTCTCCCCTCTGCCCTTTGCTGAGCAGGGCTGGATTCATCCTCTTTTCCTGGCTCGCAGTGGGGTTTTCCAGCACACGCCAGTCCTCTGCTCTGGCCTGGTGTCTCGGAATAGGCTCATCCGCTCTCCCACATACCCTCCAGCATCTCCACATGAGACCCAAACGTGTTTCCCCCTTTCTGCTTCCCTAATTTCTCCCTCACTAAAGGGCTTTGGAAGGATCATTCGCCTATGACACGCCTGCCTCTGCTGGCACGAATCTCTCCCTCTCTGCTCTTTTTGCCCTCTCTGGTATTTGCAGACTCACCAAATTTACAGCCATGGGAACTTAAAGTGCTCTGTACTCCCTCCTCCAGGCCATCATGAGGGTGTGTTATCGCACTATTCCCTCTGAGCTGGTTCCTTGCAGCACCCCTTGCCCGCCGTCCTTTTATCCGTGCTAGTTTAACCTGCTCTCTGGATTTGTACCCACCAGCCGAGAACCATCGCTTCCCATTCCCAATGCAGCTCGGAGGATGCAAAACTCCCCAGCAAGTGCATAAGTCCCGAGGCAGCAACTTTGTCTTTTGAGAAAGAATACAGCTTTTTATTCTGAAAGCAATATAAATCACTCCATTGATACATACTTGCTATTTCCTTTGTTACTTGCTAAATACTTGTCCTTTCCTTTGTAAGCTACAGTGCTGTGAACCTCATGCAGCTCCTCTCTGCAAACACGCGTTGCTTTGTGCTGACTGGCTGAATAGGGAGCCAGCAGAGAAAGACTCTTCCCTGCCTGGCAGGGCCCGTGCCAGGAAGCTCCTGTTGGATCAGCCGCTGCCAACACACTCAGCCCAGGTAGAGCCTGCAATTTATTTAATACATACAGTTACAACAATTTCATTTTGAAATCAGCCTCATGAGACAGGCGTGAAACAAAAGGATAACATTTGGAGAAGAAAAATTCTTGATTTGTGCTTACACAGAAGAAATGCTCCTTCTCTGCTACCTTGGCAATAAGACAATGAGGGAGGAAAACATACAGTCATTCACATTCCTGACTCCCTCCTTTCCAGTAGCACCAACATATATTTTGAAGAGCTTCAATGCAGGTTTTTACTGCAGAAAATAAACAGTGAATGGTGTACCCCCTCCAAGCACCAGCAGGAGAACACATCCCGACTGCCTCTAGCCTCAGCTCCTCACCTCCTGCTGAGCCTTCCCGCTCAGCCAAGCCTCATCATCATGCCAGGATACAGACACGTTTGGCACAAGCCAACCCCTTCATTGCTGAAGGGGGACGCATCCAAGACCTCCACATTTTGATCTCCAGGAGCTCCCACAGCCCCCGCTTACCTGGGGGCAGGAGGTGCTCAGCTGATGGGCTGTGGGGTTGCCAGAGAGCTCTCCACCCCTTCGCCTGGCTGGCTTTCCCCAGCTCGCTTCCCTAAGCCAATGCCCTGCACAGACAACCACACCACAGGTTGGACACAAGCAGCCAGGCCAGGCATAGAGGCAGCTTAAATTGATTTAAGTAGCACTGCAGCCAATTACAAACCCAAAGTCTTTGCACATGTTTTTCTCCTGCAGGAAAGGCCAAAACCCCTGGGTGTAATTAGCAACACGCTGCACGGCTGAGAGGCCAGCTCAGACGACTGTGCTCTAAACTGCCGCTCACAGGTCACATCCCTTCCTTCAAAAGGAGACGGCTCTGGTGAGGACGCAAGGAAGGTGCTGCCTGGCCGGATCAGATATACCCACACGTGACTGCCCTACTGCATAGCAGGAGGGGCAGAGGGAGCCTGATACCCCCATTGCACTCCTGTGTCCTGCCTGTGACCCCCTGGCCAGCTCCAGGAGCAGCCTGAGCTTGGTGGGGCAAGCAGGCGTCGCACCTTGGCCCCCAGCAGCGATGTCCCTGCGCTGCCATCCCCGTGGGGGTCCCAGCCCTGCTGCAGCAACCGCTCCGCGGGCACACATCCAGGAGCCTGGGGACAGCACAGACACCCCTGTCCAGTCTGTGGGAGCCCTGCCCAAGCCGGGGCAGCGAAGGAGAGGATGTCTGTGTCCTTCAGTGCTCTGGGCATGCAGGGGAATTCCTGGGCTGGGATTTCTCCTGCTATCAGCAGTAACCAGAGAGCTTCAGGGCTCTCTGACAGTCCCCCAACAACACTACCTATCAAACTGTACCAGCACCTGCTCTCTGGCCATTTTTTTTTAAGCAAATGAGGAAACAAGACACACAAACCATGATTCACTCAAACTCACACGGTAGATCAGGGGTAAATTCTGCCCTAGGGCATTTTCTCCTTGAATCATATCACTCATTTTTCAGCCCATCAGCCTCTCAAACGCTCTCCTGACCCAAAATGAGGGAAATCAACTGTACCCTGGGTTCACGTGCTTTCTGCTTCAGTCCTTTCTGGGGGATGTGAGCTCCACCCCTAACTGCATGCCACATTTTGGTCTCTTTGAGACCAAAATTCTTCACTCCTTGAAGCTGGGAACCTGTGTCCTTGGGTGAGAAAGATCAGAAAAGGCCAGGGTGGGGAAAAATACGAGCCATGAGTTGAACACCAAGCGTGTCATTTCCATGGAGGCATCTCAGATGCTTCCTATCCCTGTGTCTTTTGGAGGGAGGGCATCATTTAGCACTTTGATTCAAATGACCTCCACTATTAATCTTTGCAAGGCTTTTTTTTTTTTTCCACTCCAAGAGAGCAGGCAATTTTAGCCACACCATCATTCTGAGGGGAGGGAGAGGGACGTGGACAGCTTTGAAGATGCTCGACTCAAAGACCTAGTTATTCTCCCTGTTTTTCCCTCACCAACTTCAACAGCAAGAACACATAAATTGTGTGTCATAGCTGCCTTTTCATCTGTCCCAGGAGTTATAGACTGCACACATAAGACAATTCATGTTCCTCTGCATAATGA
Source organism: Gavia stellata (assembly GCF_030936135.1). NCBI lineage: Eukaryota > Metazoa > Chordata > Aves > Gaviiformes > Gaviidae > Gavia > Gavia stellata. Next base: position 19,500,626 of record NC_082609.1, read on the forward strand.
GGTGAGTTTTATAAATCATAAATCTTCACTTAATATGCAGGTGGTGTTTGCTGCCAGGTTTAGGAAAACTGATGCAGTTGCCAAGTTCATGAATGTCATAAATCATTCATGCTACAGTAGTCTGCAATTGCTCAGTCCTTTGAGACAGACCAATTTCAAGGTGGTTGTTTAACACACAAACGCGATCTTCATTGATTGTTTATACAAATATATATTTTCATTAAGTTTTTCCCTCTCCATTTTTTTTCTTCTTTAGGTGCCAAGAGCAATGCCTTGAAGAGTCTCTGCTAGTGGCTTCTTTCCAGTTTCAAAATTCCATCAGAAATCCATTACCAAATGCATAAAAATCCATGGATTTGAAATAGAAAGAGCCTCCCAAAGCTCAGAAAACACAGCCCGGATGTCTCAACAAATCCCGGTGCATGTGATTAAAAACACCGGAGCGAGAGAGCGTGCCTCAATTCTTCACAGGGTCATTTTGGACATACAGTATTTTCTGCAAAATTGCCATTAATTAAGGGTGCGCTGATCCCAGCAGGGCTTTCATCTCTGCTCGAACGGTAGCTGCTGTGTGCACAGGAGCAGGTAATGCACCCCCTGTGGGGAACACCCTGTGTGCTTCTGGATTTAGCTTAGCCTACACACACTGGAGCTTGCTGGGTGCTCCGCAGCCCCCTGGGATGTGCAAGATTCAGTGGGAGGTCTTATGGGAAAGCAGCTTTCCCGTGAGATCTGCAGTTTTTAGTGGGATGGAAAATCAGAGCTGTGTAAATCCCGCAAGTACCTGCGGAGAGACCCCCCGAGTGCCAGTCCCGAGGGGCTGAGCACGGACAAACCTGCTCAGGGCTGTGGGGACGTTCAGTTCACCAAACTCAACCCTGATGGGAGATGCTCCTCCTGGCCTAACTCCTCCTAACCCCAAAGGTCCTCAGGAGCTCTCAGTGCATGGTCTTTGTGCCTCATCTTCCTCTCCTACCACCTCCTGGGCTTTGCATTTTGCTTTCTGATTTCGTGTGACCACATTATTTCCAGGCTGGTCTTACAAGGTGAAAGCTCTGCCCCATCTTGAAGTGTTTAGGGTCACCTAGGGAGGGCTGTCATCTCCCCTGCAGAAGCAGGACCTTAGTTTATCAAAGCCTTTCACTTCCCACCTGATTTACATCTTGGAGGGATCCAAAAAAATAAGGCACAGTGCTACTGGACAGAGTAGTAAATCAAAAAATGTTTAGGCTCAGAGTCACCTGGCATTTGAGAGGGTCTGATATAGAACAGCACATTAATTTTGAGTGGATCTGAGAAAACCGCGTAGGTGGAAAAAGGCAGAAAATTTTGACTGCTGTTCCTATCTTCCATCATCCTTTGCCGGTGTAATTAACTCATCACAAAAAATTCAGGCACCGAGTTCTCTCTCTTCTTTTTCCCCGTGATCAGCCAACAAGTGCTGAAGTTTCTCAAGTTTATTCCTTGTTCCAAACTACTCACCGAGTAATTTTTGCTAATAACTCCCCAGCTGCACATTGTTCCTCAGCATCTTGTTGTAAGCGTTTGCCAACCAGAATTTGAGAATTGAGCCAGACTGGTTAGTTTTTGTCAGATGTGGAGGTCTCCTCCCTTGATTTAATGAGCATGAAACCTAGAAAAGGCTTTTAGGGAACAGATGACTTAAAATTTGACTTGCCACAAATCCGGCATTGGATTTGGCTCCCAGCCTGCCCTGAGATTTCTATAATTTCAGTGTTATTCTTCATGATCCTCCACCGATCTCGTGGTTTTCAGTACAGGATCAGATTGGTAAAACGTCCCCTTTTTATTTACGCTCCTGCCTGCAAACCAATTCACTAGGATATTAATGCAAATTCAGCCCCGGGCACAGGTGCTGCCAAAGGGAGCACACACCCCTCCATTTCAGCAGCTCCAAGGTTTCCACCTCCTCGCCGCGAGGTGCCCTTCAGAGAAGCATCTTTCTAACGAGAATGGCAGCTGACCATTCCCACTAATTTGGAGCTGACATAAAACCTAGGTGAATCTCAAGAGCTATGGGACCTTCATGGCCGTAACTCCCTCCTCCAGAAGTATTTATGTTCCTGAGTCTGATTAAGCTGGGGTTGAGCCACACCTTGTACTCCTTGAGGCGCTTTCCACCAGCGAACCCATGCTGGCTTTGTGCTCTGCGCGTGAGCAAGCGAGCACAGGGATGGGGTACTATCGGTGTGCTTGTAACCAGAGAAATTCAACCCTGGTGACCGTATCCTAAAAAAGAAAAGAAAATGTTGATTGCTTTCTGGGAGCTCTGAGTTTATGGGTAAGAAAGATCACAACCCCGTCCTGTGAAGGGCAGCGTCTTCTGAGAATGTTAATCGGGGATCTGGGCTATTAGAGAGCCCACCAGGAATTGTTGGTGGTGAAACCTTGCAAGCAAAAATTTGAGTCACCAAAATCCAGCAATGGCAAAATACAGAATTATCTGAGTTATTCTCACCCAGTTTGCGAAGGGAAGGAGCTTTGGGGATGGTTTCTTTAACGGTGTAGAGGGGGGATTCAAACCTACCTCTAATTGTTCCTCCAGGTCATAAACTACAGAGACGTGGAAGACATTTCTGTGCAAAACACTGCTACTGGCTGTGTCTCCTCCCTTGGGGTTAGCCCGCAGAGACAGGATGGGGGCACGGGGGCAAGAAAAAAAAAATCCAGCTGGAATTATAGAAGTGAGGAAAGAGTGAAAAGAGGAGAAAAAAAAAAGTCAAAGGAAAATAGAGAAGAGAAGAACTGTAGGGCTGTAGCAGTAGTCCTGCTCCCTCGGGTCCCTGCTGCCAAGGCAGGATCCAGGCAGGCACGGCAAACCGGCTGGAGCTGCTGTGCCGATGCCGCGTGTGAGAGCCGTGATATGATTAGTAGGAAACTGTATTTTTTCTTAATATTTTGGGTCAAATAGCGTAAACTTTTCCACAACCTGGGGAGTCTCACACACTCAGTGGGGCAAATGGGGCTTCTCTGTGCGCTGGCTGAGCCGGGTGACTCCGAGGATCACTGCTGCACCCCAGGACCGGGGTGCTGGCTGGAGGGACGGAGGTGCCAGGTCCCAGGGCCATCCCTGGGAGGCAGGCTGCGACGGTCGGGGAGCCAACAGCCAACCCGCAGCAGTGCTTTCTCTCTCCCTTCTCATTGCTTTTGTGTGCGTCCTACTTCTTCTTCAAAGCTCCTGACCACCTCAGCTAGCTTGTTTTTTTTCCCTTCTCCAAAAAGTGTGACATTATCACCATCTGTAAAACTGCCAAACTCGCCTTTGCATTTCTCTGCAGGGCTGCTCTTCAATTAAAAGCTTTTCTTGATGTTTTAACTTTCACCTCTCTTAATTGAGGTTCCCTTTTCCAGCCTCCTCCCCCTTTTTAAGGAGAAGCTAAAATGCCGGTTGAGGGAGCTTTGCAATGGGCAGCACCGGTGACCATACGGTGCAAAACCCAGGAGCACGTTTGGAGGGCAAAGGCTGCCGAAGCCGAGCTCCTCATGGCCCGGCCAAGCGTCACAGAGCCTGGGAGCAAAAGCCAGCAGAAAAATATAGGATCCAGGCCACGTATAAAATGATCCTGCCCTTGGTACGTGCTCCCGGGCTCCATCAGTCAGCACTTCAGCAGCTAATGACACGGCGATGCTTTTCCTTTCCCTCTTATGAATGCAGGGCAGGGACCCAAGCGATGTGATGGAGGCGAGTCGGGCACAGCCAGGTTTACTCCTTGGCCGGTCCCAGCCTCATGCCTGGCACCCACATCTCCCTTCCTGGAGCACTATTGCAGCATTACCACCCCCAAATATTTTAAAAGCATGAGCTGGGTTAAAAGTAGTGAGAAAAAAACCAAACAACTCAACCTGTACATCCTCTTTGATTTGCCTGCTAATTTATGAAGAGGTAAGCCTGTTCCCTGCCAAGTTTTTCTTCACCAAAAAAGAAGATTAGAAACACTTCATAAAAAATATTGAGCACTTCACAAATTTTGTAGGTCCTTCTTGTGCAGGGACGGGGCTAATTTTCTGTGAATTACTCATTTTTTAAAACTACCGTATACGTGCGAGCAAAGCAACCCCACACCTTTGTTTATTTTACGTTCAGCCTTGGCTAAGTTCAGGAGCCTCTGATTATTATTACACTCAGACGTTTTTAAAAGCTGCTCATTTGTGAAAACCAATCTCCTTATAAAATAATGAATTGGAAGCTTTCATGGGAATTAACTGTGTGCTGCTGGGAACCGGTACGCGGATGATTACAGAGATATCGCAGAGGTTTTTCGGAAGGGCTCCCTCCCCGCACCTCTCCGGGTTCTTGCAGGTGGCCCTGGGTTGCTGGAGATGCAGCGACCGCACGCTCCGGACTGGGATGAACGGGAGCTTTCGAGGCTTATTGCAAAGGGTTTCCTCTCACCAGGGCTGAACCCCGCTGCAGACGTGTCCCCTCGGTGCATCGTCTTGCTGCAGAAGGTCCCCCGGCTCCTCCGCAGGGCTGCTGCACTCGCTGAGCTGGGTGGTGCCAGATGTCCTTGAAATGCTGCTAAAGGGACAAATATCTGTAAAATCACTCATCTCTTGCTGTCCTGACCATTTTATTTCTTCCTTCATACAGGGAGCCTCGTAGCTTGTAAACGCCTAAACCATCCTCCCCAACTCTCAAGCAGTTTTAAACCTGAAACGCTGCATTGAAATATTTCCATGACTTCAGGTGTAGATTTTATTTCTGGCCTTGGAACAGTTTAAGAATTTCTGATATTATGGGCTTGGTTGTCTTTAAAAATCGTTCATTTGCAGCATACAATCGCCTGACAAAGTCATGGTGTGGGATTTGGGAGGGAAGAGCTGGAGCTGGAGCAGAAAGGCTGCTCGGAGCCCGGGAAGCCCTTCTGAAAGCCTCGCAGATGGGCAAGCAGACGCTTTCACGAGGGGAGAGCGGCGCGAGCTCTTGGATGAAAGTGAATGAAGCCAGGACTAGGGGGGAGAGCGCAGGAGTGAAAGCCAGGAGACGGGTTTCCCAGTCCAGAGGGTTGGAGGCTGCCTGCAAGGAGTCCGCACATGGTGCTCGCCACACAGGACCACTCACACGCCAATGCAAAGCCACGGGCAAGCGGCCGGAGGAGACTCGCTGGTGGCACCTGGCTCATCCTCAGGCATGGGGATCTAAACACACAGCTAAAGCTTTGGGATACATTCTGGAGGAGGTGTACATATGTTTTTGTAGACAATAATTTTGATTAACAGGCAGAGAATCAGTTTTATGGGGGCTTTTAGGAGGATGTTTGCCAGCATGAATAAACAAGAAGTGCTCTTGCCTGGCTCTGAGGACAGGCTGGGAACAGGGCTGTGGGGCAGAGTGAGTCTCAACGGGCTCAGCACGTGCCTGGGTTGGGGTGTCCACCACCCCCTGCTCCGTGGTGGCTCAAAGCTTGGCCAGCACCAGAGCCACTGAAAAAAATGATGTTCTACCCTTTACAGATCATTTAATGCTCTAATGAGATTCCTTAAAAATACAAACGAGCCACCTGATACGGCAGGATGAAAGCCTATCTCCATGGCAGTGATTTTCCTGAAGACGCTTTTCATCTTTGGCTGCTGGAAGCTTCGACGTAAAAATTTATTGCACGCCCTCCCCTAATAAAATGTGATGGTTTTACTGTATTTTTTATATAAATGTACATTTAGTTTTGAATTATACCAAGAGGCAGGCGCGAGCTTTGGTCGAGTCTGCGACACACAGCATAAATCACGGCTCCCTAGCAACTTCCCAGGACCAGAGCCTTCTGCCTAAGGGTACAAGTAACTTCCATTGACTTCAGTGAAAGTTTCTGGTATCCTGCAGTGAGAGAATAGGCCCCCAGAGACTCATTTGCTGTTGATTAAAAGCAAGAGACTAATAGCACAGGGCACCGTAGTGCAGCCGAGCACCGTGCCGCTTCCCGCCCGCACTGCTGCCGCTGCATCGACTCGAAGCCCGGCCCTGCTGCTCCTGGGAGCCCAAAGCTCTCCGAAATGCATCTTATTTCTGACCCCCAAACTGCTTGTTTCAGCTGGTACACCCCTGAACAGCGCCCAGTGTAACCCCAGTGCTCCCAGCCGTCCTGCGCCGGGCTGGTCCCGCTATATCTGCTATATCTGGGCAGATATCTGCCCATCCTCACCCAGCCCTTGGCTCCCTGGGGACATCCCACCACCCGCAGCTGACTTCTGAAAAGGTCCTGGGGTTCCCCTACAGCCACAGCCTTGGTGCACTCAGTGTGGGGAGACGGGGGCAAGGGTTTACGGGGTCACCAGCCCCCATTGCCCGTAGCGAGGAGCACCAGCCTGGCTTGTCATTTCTTAGCCAGCATGTCCTGTCTGTGGCCAGGGGGGCCAGCAGAGCCCCCCCAGTACATGGCTGGTGCAGCAGCCGATGGAGCAGCCGCCTTTGATCTGATCGAGCATAACGAGCAGTGCGGGACCTCGGGAGACGCACCATCAGCACGATTAGCCATGTTCTCCGGGGAAAGGGCTACGTCGGGGAGATGGGAAGATGACTGGTGATGGAGGAGTAGCAGATGGTCTCTCTCAAGGAGAACGCTGGGACAGTAATTACAAGAGACAAGAGGAGAGCTGCTGGCTCGCTCACAAGAATTTGTCCAAGCAATCATGGGAAGCACAAGCCTCTCCGGAGAGCGAGGAAGGAAGACTTTTGCCCGCAGGCTCCCAGTGCCGCAGCCAGAGCTCACCCACCTCTCCAAGGGGACACGGACTCCCCCTCCGCTTTGCACCACGCTTGCGACTCCCTCTTCACTAAGCTAACCATGGTTTTATATGCTTTAAGCTCGGCTTTGCTTTCTCCTGCTCTGCATTGTCCAAAGAGCATCCCAACCACCGCGCTGCTTGTCCCAGCCACTTCCCAACAGGTCTGAAATAAAGACGTGACTTTGGTTCTTGCTTCTCGTATGGGACAGGCTGGAGCATCACTTCCCAGAGCTGCTCAGAGAAGAAAAAAATAGAGAGCAAAGCTCACAGTTTGCAAGCGTTTTCCGTCCTTTTTTGCCCAGCTGTGATTTTACGCCTTATTGCCCCTCTACCCCATGCCCTCAGTTTTCTACTCTACCATGACTATTCCCCTTGGAGCAGCTCCCTGCCAGCCAAAGCACGGTGGAGGTTAGAGGAGTGTTTAATTAGCGCTCCTCTCCTTCGCTGCCTGCTCCCCTGCACCCGCCGGTGTCCCAGGGGATGTGGAAACAGAGAGGTGAGGAGGGCTGTGCCGTCCCAGGGTGCTTTTACTGGGGGGATTCCCCGCCCATATGTACCCTTTGATGTTTTAGCTCTGCAATGCAGCCTGAGCAGTAGCTGACACCTGCAGGTGATGAGGAAATCAGGGCTAATTAGAACTACTAATTAGATCTTTGCTGAAACACTGCTTCTGCTCTGTGCCCACGGGCTGTGCTCTGAGATGGGTCCCTCCTGCTCTGAGGGGTCCCTCTGCCCATGCCACCCCACTGGCAGCACACATGCTGCACACACGCAAGCCAAAAGAAATTAAAAAAAAAAAAAGAAAAATCAAAAATCACTTTTGACAAGACCAAAGTATTTCACATCACGCTCCCGCTGAGTCGGGCAGAACCGCAGCCCTGGCTCCGCCGAGGGCACTGAGCCAGGACCATCCAAAGGAGATCTATTGCGCTTCCCATTTATTCAGCTCAGCCTTCGGGGCGAAGCTGCTGGGCGGTTGGGATGGCTCCGCACACGTTAGAGCGAGCCCAGCCCTCCAGTTCTCCAGCACCAGCCAAAGCAGGGCCAGCAGCGGTCAGGGGGACCCAGCTTCTGTGGCACACTCACCTTGGGGTTTTTCAGGGAGCAGAGTCGGCATTTTACTCCTGCAAGCTTTGCCGAAGGGCTCTGCAGCACATCTCCCCAGCTCCGGCACTGAAACCCTTCCTGCAGAGCCCCGTCCTCCTCTGTGGCGGAGGAACAGCAGTGCACAGCACGGAGGGTCCTCCCGGAGACCCCAGGGACAGCCAGCTCCTCGCCCTGGGCAGCCGGCAGCGCCCGCTCGAGCATTTGTGCTCAAGCTTTCCCGTTTCCTTCCCGGTAGCAGCAAACCCTTAGGTCAACTCAGCTGCTCCTGGAAGCGCACTCAGCGCATGTATCCGTCACCTCCAGGGAGGGAGAGGACTACCTCCCCCTCCTTAGAGCGGGGGTTTAAAATTAAAAGCCCTCCGGGGCTGCAAAGTGCAGACCCATACCCAGAAGCGTCGGTGCTTTTGAGTTTACCCGGCGTTTGTTGGAAGCGGGGGGTTGTGCCACGTATCCGCCGAGGACACCCGGAGCGGAGCCACACGGACGTTTCGGTTTCGTTGCCACCGCCATCAGCGTTTGTCTTGCAGGATGCAGCATTGACCAAGGCAAACGCACCCCTGGGTCAATAGCGTTTGCTATTTATATCAGCAGACCTTATTAGGAGTGCCAGATTAGGCTATAAGGCCCTGATTTACTGGAGCACTTAAGCCTGTGCCTAACTTTAAGTACACAAGGAGATCCATTGACTTCAGTGGTTTAAAGTTCAACATTTGTAAGTAAGTTGCTGAACAAGGACCTACATTATTCATCCAAAACCCCGGGTAATGCATTCTTCAGAAATAACTGTAGCAAACTCCACAAATCCCTGCTGAAAGGACATCCTAAAGCCCTGGCTTGATAGAGAGATTAGCGGGTATTGCTTTGTAAACAGTGCGCATACATATATATATATATAGATATATTTTAAATCAGGTAGTGCGAGATTCAGACTTGCAGAGGTCCCAGCTCTGCCTCCGCGCTGGATCTTGGGAGAAGGGATACGGCAGTGCAGCAAAGCATCATAGCAGAGAACCAGCCCTCCCCATAGTGCAGCCATATAGGGGACAATGCAATTAAGCAAACTAATTTAAGTGCAAATGTAGGTGCTTCTACCAGAGACATTCGGGCAAAATCAGTTATAACTGCAGCCAGTGGTTCAGCTTCTGTGATAACAGAATCACTACGGTTGGAAAAGACCTGTAAGATCATCAGGCCCAACCATCACCCCAACCCCACCATGCCCACTAAACCATGTCCCGCAGGGCCACGTCCACACGTTCCTTGAACACCTCCAGGGATGGTGACTCCACCACCTCCCTGGGCAGCCTCTTCCAGTGCTTCACCACCCTCTCAGGAAAGACATTTTTCCTCATATCCAGCCTGAACCTCCCCTGGCGCAACTTGAGGCCGTTTCCTCTCATCCTATCACTCATCACTTGGGAGAAGAGACCAACACCCACCTCACCACAACCCCCTTTCAGGTAGTTGTAGAGAGCGATGAGGTCTCCCCTCAGCCTCCTCTTCTCCAGACTGAACAACCCCAGCTCCCTCAGCCGCTCCTCATCAGACTTGTGCTCCAGACCCCTCACCAGCTCCGTCGCCCTTCTCTGGACACGCTCCAGCACCTCAACGTCCTTCTTGTAGTGAGGGGCCCAAAACTGAACACAGCATTCGAGGTGCGGCCACACCAGTGCCGAGTACAGGGGCATGATCACTTCCCTAAATTTTTTGCAATATTGGTATTATTTTGCAATTTTGGTATTATTGCAATACCAAGGTGATATAAAGCCACGTAGAGTTAAGACATAGGGGCACAAAAAGCTACAGGCAGAGGAAGCGGGCATCTCCCTGCTTCAGGGACCCCCCACGGAGCAGCAGAGCCCCCCACAGGGTGCAGACCCACGGTACCTGTGGGAGGTGAGCAGAGCCAGCCCATCGATAGCACCGGCCACAGCCCAGGGATCACCAGGCCACAGCGACGGAGCAGAACGAAGGACAAGCCTGCGGACCATGCCCACAAAGCAGGGCTGGTGGGGCACATTGCAAAGCCACCCCATAGCTCAAGCAAGGAGCAAGGGGCTCAGCTTAAATGCATCTCCTAAGCTAAGGGGGAAGGTCCCCAATGAGGCTGCTCCCACCTCCTTAGCACCCACCTCCTTAGCACCCTCCTCCTTAGCACCCTCCTCCTTAGCACCCACCTGCCCCCAGCAGCAGGAGCCCCAAGCACAGCTGTGCCACATCAGGACCCTGAGGCTTAGAGCGTCTCAGGCACTTTTATGGCATGCATTAATTCCCCCCTCTTTCCCTGGCTGGAATTGTTTTCTTCGGGATGGGTTTCGGGTGGCTGGGAGGGAAAGGAGCGATGGCGTGGGCAGGATGCGTCCCACTGGCCACACCACTCCATTTGCAGGGGAGCAGAGCAGGGGACCTCCGTTTGCACGGGACCTGGGGAGACAACGACCAGATCAGCGCTTGCCCGCGCAACGTTTTCTTTTACTGCAGCTGCAATTATCCCCTGCAAGTCGTCAGGAGCGACCTGCGTGGCATTAGCGGGGAAAGCACCGCGCATGCTTTGCTGCCGGCGTCCAGAAGATGGCTGGCAAAATGAGCTAAAACAACATGGGTTTGAGCCATTTCATAAAATGTAATAGAGAATTATATCCCCATTGTGCAATTCCACCAGATAGTTGAAAAAAAAAAAACCCAGAAATCTGTTGAAAGGATCTCATTCTGCATTCAGCCTGATGAGCAACAGGAGAAATCCTTTCCACATCCAGGCGCGTTCGTTGGTGCCCCGTGAGAGGGGCTATTACACTACATAGCTTTTCCATACGTCTGCGCGCGTGGGTGACCACCTATAGATGCACTATAGGGGGGTTGTCTGTGCACTCAGACAGGTCCATGTGCATGTCCCTGCGCTGCGCCCTGTGCCAAAATACGGGAGCGGGAGGAAGAGGGTCCACAACCGGGCCGGCTTCGTCTTCCTCGCTGTGCCGCTGCTGGTGAGATTCAAGCAGCGGGAAGTGGGGAGAGCCAAATGTTATGGATCCCTCAACCACTGTTATTTGTCCCTATGTGCGTTGCTGGTATTTTGCATTAAAATATATGTTGTTAAATTTATGCCTTAATATATATATATATGTGTAATATGGCTGAATTACGGTTGCTGTGGGAACTATAACTTTCTTTTTTCCAAGAGGCTGTTATATGTCTTATTGTGTTGTATCATCTGGAGGTTGGCTGGAAGCAGGATTGCTGCTGTTAATCCTTCAGCGTGGAGGGCTGATTAAAGCCAGCCGTCCCCTCCCCGGGTCTGTAGCTGCACGTGGGCAGTCCTTGTATCACAGGCTCTAATTAGACCGCTCGTTTGGGGCAGAGGGCCCGGGCTCCGGAAAACAGCACGGCTTAAAGCCTCGGCGTGAGCTGGCTTTTACTCGCTTGCCTGCTGCTCTGCTGGGGCGCGGGCGGTTGGCTGGGGACAGGTCCAGGCACGGTTGGGTTGGGGACCAGCCACGCTGCTGTTCCCACCTCTCCCATCCTCGCTGGAGAAGATAAACAGGGTCAAGCTCCTCCTTCCCCCGTAGTGGCCGGGGCTTGGATTTGGGCTGGGTCCCATCCCTGCCAGCCTGAGCCTCTCCATCGGAAGCCAGGAGAAGGGCAGATCCAAAACCGCGTGGGATAGAGCCCCATGAAACTGCCCGCTCCTGCCTGCCCTCCATCACTTCCAGTTGCCATCAACGGGACATACCCGAGCCCCACGCCATGGGGTTTGCTCCCGGGGAAGATGCGTGTCCACGGCCCCTTCCATACCTGGTTCCGGCGCAGCTCTGCAGAGGACGTGCCCTCCCGCCTCGCTGGGTGAGTGCTTGGGGAGCATCTTCATCCCCGCACGCAGAGACGAGGCGGCACCCAGAAGCACCGAGATGCTGCTGGGACCCCCATCACACCAAACCCCCGCTGAAAGCAGGATTCACTCCCGAAAGCCCGGCGCTGGGTCCTCCTAACGCCGTGGCGGGGTTTGTTTGTGTTTCGGCTGCTGCGAGTCACCGAGGTGGCTGATTAAAGGCTTTAATGGGCCATGGAGCGGGTTGATTTGCTGGGAGGCTGCTGTAAAAAGATAGGAAGGCCGTTAGCGCCTCGGTCACTGGAGGTAGAAACAAAGGATGGATTTTGCTAGCACGTGTCCACTCTCCTCGTAATGAAACGCAAATTACTCGCCAAGAAAATGCTCTGGGATATAGATGTTTGTGCGAGGCTAAATGGGCTTCTTACCGTTTAAATATTTATTCCTTTTCTTATTGTTTTTAATTTGCAGAAGGCACCGGTGTATGAAAGCATCAACGCACAACATTTAAAGGGAAGGGTAGTAATTTCTAGCTGTTAAATGCTGCCCCACCAGACCCCCTCCCTGGCTGGTGTAACAGCTACATCTCCTACGGTGCCCTAAAGAGCAACACATTTGGGCACGAAGGGACCCGTGGGGATGAAACTCCTGGCTCTGAGAGGCAGCGCTGGCTCCAAACCCCAGCGGAGACCCAAGCAGCAGCCCCCGAAGGGCATGCGATGGGAAGAAACCCAGCAGTGCCGGCACTGGAGGGATCCTTCGGCATGCTCACGAGCTTCCAGCCCCCAGACCCATCTTTAACGTGGGTTTGGGGCTCCTCCGGCAGCACGAGAGGCTTTTCCTTTAGAGCCGCGATCCCAGGCGGGCTCAGCCCTGGTGCCTGAAACCCCGGATCCAAGGGCTGGCCCAGGGGGGTTTCCGACCCAGAGCCACCCACCCCATCACATCTCCCCACGGAGGGCAACGGTCCCCATGCCGAGGTGTTCTCCGGGGCATCGTGGCCTCCCATCGCTCTCCTGCTGGGGACGATTTATGCCAGATATAAATAAGCCTCCACTGAGGCTGCAGGAAGGAGTTATTTACAGAGGAGGGATGAATCCCGCTGCAGGGTGACGTTCCCCGCATGACTAATGGCTTTGCTAGCACTATTTTGAGTCCGTCCCCGCTGCGAGGAGGTCGAGAGGCAGGGGATGGGATGGGGACAGGGGGGTTTTGCGGTGTCGTTGACCCCGAGCCCCCAGGACCGGGCTGGTGAGAGCGTAGGAAGGAAATGGACAGGAGAGGTTTCCCTCAGGCTTTGTCCGTATCGCTTCAGATCCCTCCCGGGTGACTTCTCAGCTTTCACGCTGTCACTCAGCCTTCAAGAGCAAAGATTTCCTGATGAAATTAAAAGGAAAACTGGTATATTTGCTGCTTTGAGCCTCATTAAAGCCCGAATTCCCTCTCACCGGTGGGGCGAGGGTTTCTCCCCATCTCATTACAGGGTGATCGGCAAAATTAACCCAGCGTAAACCCAAACCCAGAAGGTCGGATGAAGCTGTTGGAAGACGAAGCCCGGTCCTCCCTGGCTGCCCCGGTTGCGCACAAAGAGGCCGGCCCTACCTGTGCCAGCCCTGCTTCGCTCCTGCCTGCGCAGCCCTCCCCGCCCAGCCACGAAACGCGGGGCAGGCAGCGCGCGGCGTTGATGGAAAAGTACTGCAGTGAAATGACAGAGATTTCCCTTCCACAATACTGATATTTTAAAGTTATTTATGTACTAAATGTACCAGGGTTGCTATTGTCTCCGCAGCTCCATTTATTGTAAGGCATGCAGCATGAATTTAACATCGAGGGCTTTGTGCTGGGGAGGGCTGCCTGCACGGCTCGAGCACTGCGGGAAGGAGCGGATGGAGCCGGCTCCGGCATCCACGCTGCCCTTCCCACCTCCCCAGCGCTGCCTGACCTTGGGCCAGGCGCTTACTGAGGCTTTTTAATCAGGGCAAACGCAGAAATCAAGGTTTGCTCTATAATTTGCTTTTCAGTTGCAGTAAAAGGCAAGCGGCGGTTTAGAGGGGAGCCGAGGGAGCGGGGTGGCAGGGACGGGACAGTGACATTAGGGCTGCGTCTGGGTGATGCTCCCACTCCCGTCCTGGCCCCAGAATGACGGCAGGGTTGGGCGAACATCAAGGAGGGCACCTGAGAGCAGGGACGCGTTGTGCTGCCTGCCCTCCCCGTGACTCAGTTTCCCCATCTGCAGAACGAGGGCGGCGGAGCTCCCTTGGGTGGCTGCAGCGAGCCTGGGTGCGGTGTTTGGCAGCCCCATGGCAAAGGCACCTCACAAGCCCTGTCCTGGGAGCCACGATGCCCCAGCGTGCACGGACCCAGGTCCCTGTCCCCAGCGCTCATCCCAGCTCTGCTTTCTTTGTCACTAAGTGTCAGTCCACCTCAGCTGCATTTCCAGGAGCCCTGGCTGCGCTCAGCGTGACATCACTCTGCTTTGCAGTTTACCTTCTGCTCTTCAGACGAGTTTATTCCTGCCCTTGAATCGCTGTTTGGTTTGCAAGTCACTCCCAGGCCGTCGTGCCTCCACACAGCCCCAACTCTGCTCTGCGCAGCGTCGCTCTGCCCTGGTTCTGCCTCGCATCGCTCATCATCTCCTCTGGGTTTCTTCCCGGTGACCGGCTGGCGTTGGGATTTGCACCACCTGGATTGATGCCACTCGCCTCTGTCAATCGCCTGCGTTTTTCTTCTGCCTGTTCCACATTATTAGTCCTTTTCTTCTTCTCCTCCCCCCCCCCCTTTATGTTATTTGTTGCAATTTGTTTTTCTGATGTTCTGTTGGGTTTTATTTTTCTTGGCATCACATCTTTGGGGATTTCACTCACATCATTTCAGCCTGAATTTGCATCGACATCATTACATTTCTTCTTTTCATCCCGCCCGATTTTCCTTTGGAGCCAGCGCTGTTTCAACGTTCCCTGACACGGTTCAGGGACGACGCTCTTTGGCCTTATTCTGGAGAGTTTGCCTTCCGCGGCGTGCGATTGCTCGCGAGCACACATTTGGCCCCAGGCAAGCGCAGGCAGAGCCTGTTTTAGCGTTTCTGGGCTGAGCTGGGGAAACCTTCCCCAGTCCGTAACAGCAGCGGCTGCTGGCTGCAGGGGCCGTGTCCCAGCCGGGAGCAGGAGAGCATCTTGTAGCCTCTCACCCATCCCTACCCGGTCAGCACCGTCTCTCTGCCCCCATTTCCCTACCGCCAAGGCTGAGATAACAGCACCCGTCCGCTCTGGCATCCGAGGAGGTAAAGGACTATCGCTATTACTGAAGTTCACTGCCGTGAGACAGGAACAATTGCTATCGTCACAAGGAGAGATCCCAATTCCCACGCCATACTTCCTTGGCTTAAAGCTGAATAGGTCGGGGTGCCCCACGCAGGTGGGGCTCACTGGGGCCCCCCCTCTGCCCCACGCCCCGGGGCACCCACCCCTTCCACGGCCACGTGGTGGTTCACGGGCTGTGATCCTCTGGTGCGACCTGGCTGCTTGCCTCCGGGTAGGTACCAGGATGGTGAGAGGAGGATGGGTGGGCAGGGATGCCACCTGAAGGCTCCAGGGTGTCTGTCCTTCTGGTCCTCACCTGCTTAAGAAGCCCGACGAGCTCCCTGGCATCAAGTCCTTCCTCGCTGGTGTTAATATCCAGCCCTGGAAAAACACCATAGTTATACACAGCACAAATTGTCTGGGCAGGGACAGGCAGGGATGTGACAAACCAGAGAGAGAGGGAGATACCAGCAGTAACGCAGGTATCAGGTTGGTGCTCAAGTAGGGAAAAGCACATAGGTTCCCCAAATCCCTGCCTGGTGCATTGTCTGTCCAATTACCAATTCTTATCACGGACCGCTCCGTCGCTAGAGACCTGCTGGGGAAGGGACGGGGGGGGAACTGGACAGACAGACCGACCACCGCCTGGGATGTACCAACTATCACATAAAGCCTAGGAACATCCCAAGGTGAGGGAGAGGGATCCTCAGCAGCAGGAGCACAAACTCCCGGTGCCACCACCCAAGGTGCAGCCCTGCAAGAGGCTCCAAAAAGCAACAGCAAGACACCCCCCACCACCACATCACCCCAGTGCATGTGAATTGACGGGGTGTCATGGGTTACATGGCCGCTGCTGTCTGCCGGGAAGGACGGCGGCGACGTATCCCTGTGCCGGGCTTTGCTCCGGGGCCAGACGCCCACCGGCTGGGAGCGGGCTGAGCCTCGGCGTTGTGCTGGTTGCAGTGTCATGCACAGCTTGGTGCTGTGCCCGGAGGTGGAGGCTCTCAAGAAGGAGAGCTCCAGCACCGTGCTGTGTAATCCTGACTGCCAAGCGCATCCTCCCAGCCTGAGCCTCACCCAAGCCTGCCAAACGGTGTTGGAACCTCATCCTACCCCAGATCCCGGCACTTCTGAGCTTGGCTGGAGATGCCAGATTTTACCCTCAGTCCAAAAAAAAAAAAAAAAAAATAGGAGAGGGAGGATGCACGGAGGGAGCCAACAGGAAAAACATGATCAGACATCCTGAAATCGCAGGAAAAACTACAGCATGGCATGTCTGAGCAGAACAGCATGTCGTTGCTAGCAGCCCGTGTACTTCAGCTACCGCTAAGAAGGAGAGGAATCTCAGCACGGCGGCTAACGGGGGAGCTGCGAGGCCCCGCTTAGTCAAGTACATCCAAAATCTACATTTAGACTCTCTGGGAAATGCTGGCTGAAAGGAAGCTGGCACGAAATTTCCATTTGCAGTCGCAGGGGTTTGGGGAAATCAATCTCTTTAGAGTCCTTTGGCAACCTCAGTCTGATGGCTTTCAATATTTACTGTACTCCTGCACACCAGATCCCAAAATTGCAGGGTACGTTCTCCCAGGCAGCCAGTTGGTTTAGATGCTGTAAGGTTCCAAAACAGTCTGTACAGGTACTGATGAAAAACAATCCTTAATATGATCGTTATTTCAAGCTGCAAGACTGAGAAGCGTTTGAATTTGGGAAAAACCCAGCAATAATTCTTGTGACTCCAGAACATCGGTGTCGTTCATGCTCTGGGCTGGCGGTGAGAGTGGGATGAGGATGAGGAAAGCCCGCGTCTCAGCCAGCTGTGCCCACCGTCTCCTGCTGCAGGGATCAGCGACAGAAATACCTGCCTGGGATCATCTCCTGGTGCTTCTGTCGTTTTGGATGACTCGACCAGGGAAACTGGAAGGCAGAGATAATGCTTGTCCTGCTGTGTAGCTAATGACGTTGCCATCTCGGAGGCTTTAAAGTGGCCAGAGTGAGCATTAGGAGTCTTTGGGATCCATCATTTTTTCTCTTAAGCATAACAGTACGTAACATCTATTTCTCCCCTTTTGAAGATGCCTCTGATGTCCCTGCCTGCTTCAGGGAAAGCCCTTATGCAAACCCTAAAAATTCAACAAGGCGCTGGAAAGGAAACTTTTCTCCCTCCGTTATGGCCTCTCCCAAAGCGACCAGCCCATCTGCCCACTCCCTCACCCTACCAGCACAGGGAGCAAGGGCAGGACAGGAGGCTGCTCCGCTCTCCAGACCACCGAGATCCATCAGGATTGCTGTGAACTGCTTCACCTACACCTAGAACCCAAATGCCACAGCTCATCGCAGCTCGGAGCGACCAGCAGCCTCAAGAGCCGGATGCCAAAGCAGCTGCCTCCGATGGGCGAGAGGCACAGGAGACATCAGGGACCTGCAGATCCATGGCTGATGGCAAAAACGTCGTACTCCAGCTACAGCATGTTGGATGAGGCTGTCAGGAGCATATCTGGATGGAAACGTCTAAAGGTGACTTGCAAGAAACGGCTGGAGAGTGAGCAGAGCACAGCAAGAGGGTGTCCAGCACCTACCCGCGCTGGCCAGGCTGCAGAGGAGGTGGCACGGGGATGTCCTGGTCTGAGTCTTTCTGCTCCCCCGCAGAAAAGGACCTGGGGGTGCTGGTTGACAGCCGGCTGAATATGAGCCAGCAGTGTGCCCAGGTGGCCAAGAAGGCCAACGGCATCCTGGCCTGTATCAGAAACAGTGTGGGCAGCAGGAGCAGGGAGGGGATCGTGCCCCTGTACTCGGCACTGGTGAGGCCGCACCTCGAATGCTGTGTTCAGTTTTGGGCCCCTCACTCCAAGAAGGACATTGAGGTGCTGGAGCGTGTCCAGAGAAGGGCGACGAAGCTGGTGAGGGGTCTGGAGCACAAGTCTGATGAGGAGCGGCTGAGGGAGCTGGGGTTGTTCAGTCTGGAGAAGAGGAGGCTGAGGGGAGACCTCATCGCTCTCTACAACTGCCTGAAAGGGGGTTGTGGTGAGGTGGGTGTTGGTCTCTTCTCCCAAGTGATGAGTGATAGGACGAGAGGAAACGGCCTCAAGCTGCACCAGGGGAGGTTTAGACTTGATATGAGGAAAAATTTCTTATCGATGCTTCTAAATACTGAAGGGGTGGGTGCCAGGAGGATGGGAACAGTCTTGTTTCAGTGGTGCCCAGTGACAGGACGAGAGGTAACGGGCACAAACTTGGCCATAGGAAGTTCCATCCAAACATGAGGAGGAACGTCTTGACTTTGAGGGTGGCAGAGCACTGGAACAGGCTGCCCAGAGAGGTTGTGGAGTCTCCTTCTCTGGAGATACTCAAAACTCGCCTGGACGCACTCCTATGCAACCTGCTCTAGGTGACCCTGCTCTGGCGGGGGGGTTGGACGAGGTGATCTCCAGAGGTCCCTTCCAACCCCTGTCTGTGATTTGCCAGAGTGAATTCATTAATCAACTCTAGAGAGCTGACGAGTGTGCTGAGAGGCCTTCTTGGCTGGGGGAGGACCGTGCAGGGATTGCTCCCTAAACAAATGGGGCTGACTGGTGAGCTCTGGGCATTGTCCTGGGCACACAAGGTCCCAGCAAGCGCATGACCCAACGCAGGTGATTCTGTGATGAGCATCAAGTCCTCCTCCACAGTGGAAAGCCCCCAGCAAAACACCCTGCCGGGACTCAGGGCAGCAAACCCCACTGGGCGCTACTCGGACTGATCTGCACTGCTGGAAAGTGAAGGTGACAAATCTCACCTGGTGCTTGGTGGGCTGAAGTTTGGCTCTGCGTGAAGCCAGCAGGCAGGGTCTCGCTTCAGATGTCCCTCACCGTGTGGTCTGGAGTCTGGCTGCAGCCTGGGTGTGCTGCCTGCCCCGAGGTGCACGAGCATTGCTGCAGAGCATGGAGAAAGTGCAGAGATTTTTTTTTTTATAAAAGAAGAGATGGATGGTTTTGGGAAGGCGGTCTGGACTGGATTCAGCTGTTTGTTTGGCCAGGCCATCATGGCATCAACTGCTGCCTGAGCAAACAACCTGCTTAATATCTCCCAAGGGGAAAAGGCTGAAATGTTCTTAAGGTTCACCCCGGCATTTTACCAAAACATTTATTCCTGGTCATTATAAATCTGCTGGTTGTGCTGCTGGGCAGGCTGTAGCAGGTTGTCAACATCATTCTGAACGACCAGCAGCTCCATGCAACAGCAAGCTCTTCAAACTCACCCCCACCCTGTGTCGGATGCCTCCCCAGGGCCATTGCCACCCTGACCACAGGATTGATACCCCGGTTCTGCAACCACCCAGAGCCCCAGCGAGGCAGTGGCACAGGGATGGACGCAGCCACCGATGGAGAGGGCCAATGGACCAGTGACCGCTTTTCATCTCTGCGGAGTCATTTAAACCAACACAGCTCACATGGGGCGTAACTTACCTCCACTTTGTCTTGGTGTAAATATCTGTCTATGAGAGCGGGCAGGCAAGAAGTGCAGCCCCGGCCAACCCACCTCCACCTGCGGTCCAGGGACACCAATGCTTTTGGTGGCAGCATCTGACTCCCAAGCATTCAATAATAAGCATCCAGCTCCCTGCAAAAATGAGGGTCTCAAATATCAGAAGGTTTAAACCTAAATAAATGCTGGGTCTTGTTCACCAGCTCTGAACCCCAGGGAGGTCATGCTGCTCCCTTAATTTTGGGGGCTAGCAAAGTTTTGCAGATTTTTTTCCTCCAGCGCCAACTGAGATGTTCACATTGAGATCCACAAAGGTACACTGCAGCTTTCCAGACCATACTCTACAGGAGATGCACATGGGAAGCACCAAGCCCACAGTGCCTTTAGGGTTTGACCCATTTGCGCAAAGGTCCCACAGACGTGGAGGTGCCCCCCACGCTTGTAGGGTGCCCTGGGTCCCTCCAAGAGCCAGCTACACACCCCAGGGTGCATGTCCAACACCGCTCCTCAGCTGTATCCACGAATACACCCTGAGCTTTACTGAAATACCAGAATCATGAAATCCACAGCAAAACCATTGTCGATGCCGCTATTGATTTCAACAGGCATCTCCAACACGTTTGAAAGCTAGAAAACAAGGAACAGCCAGAATTAAAATACACAGTCAGAATCTAACACGCTTTCTGGTAAATACACCGGGAGGTAGGCTCAGTGGTACAAAATGCAGGACCGTATAAGTGTCTGACAGATACCGCGGTCGCTGAGAAGCCCCCAGGAAGCCAGGTAGGAAACCCGCTGCCTCTGTTTCAAAGTTGTCTTATTGATGAAAAAGGAAGAAACATTAAAAACACCTCAACAGTAAAACCCCAGCCTCGTTCAGCCTGGCTGTTTCACCAGTGCTATAAAAGGGGAAGCAAAGGAAGGTGATGATTGGACTTGATGATCTTACAGGTCTTTTCCAACCTTAGTGATTCTGTGATATAAAACCGGAGCACTGCCCATCCCCCAAACCACCTCACCCCTCACTTTCCTTTCCCATGGCTCCTGCTGCCGCTTGCCTCCCAGCCGGCGGTCATCTTGATTTTAAGGCTGAAGCCCCAAACAAGGAGGCAGGATAAAAACCATGTTGGCAAAGAAGATAGAAACGCAAGGGAGGGGGCGGTTCAAGCAGTTGCTCGTTACAGAGATCTCACCCGGCTTGGATGCGCCTTCGCTGCAGAGCTAACGGCACACGGTGCTCCCCGGCACGCACCGCCCCGGCACATCCGCAGGGATTTCCCAGGCACATGCAGCAATTCGGGGAGGGCAGTGGAGACCCAGCCTCTCAAGGGCTTGCACCGGGTGCTTGCTGCGGCACGGGGACAGGACACCGGGCTGTGCAGCCCCAGCACTGTCCATCCCCAGCACAGGTAGAGCAAATCTTCTTGTAGCGAGGATCAGAGCGAGCCCTGCTCTGCAGTCAGAGCCCTTGGGTCCAGAGAACCAAGAAAAAAATAACAGGCTTCTCAAAGACTAATTAGGGACAATCCTAGCTCCCCTATAGTCAATAAGGTTTTGCTATTAACTGTTATCAGGGCTAGATTTTACCCAAGGAGATTTCCTGTTAAAAGCAGGTAGAAAGTCCTTGGAGGTCTCCCTACTCCCACACCAGCGACCCGGGCGGTCAGGTCACAAACACACTGCCTCACAGACCTGAAACGGGGATCGAGGGGAGATAAAAGGGACAGCGAGAGTGCAGGGGGTCAGCTTACACGTAGGAGCAGGGAGCTGGGTCCCTCATGCAGAGCCAGTCACCCCAGAGCACAGCATCATCCCATTCCCTATTCCTTTCTGCCCTACCCAAGCTTCCCCCACCCGTAAAAGCCCTTCCAGCTCCTGTCCTCGCCCTCCTCCAGTCCTGAACCACCTGGCCTCCCCCAGCAGCCCTTCATTTCTTTAATTGATTTTTCTTCCTGCGGATATTTTAAGCACCTGCTGTACCCAGATTGTTTGCTGTCTGATGGAAGCAGGCAGCTTCGCTCTTATCTGTCAGGCTAGACGCAAGCCGAAGCCAGCAGGGTATAGGCCAGCTCTCTTGAAGCTGGGTAATAGCTTTATGTAACTGGAATAAAAGAGCCGAATTCAAGAAAGCTGCTCTTTATCCTTGCACTGCCACGAACTGGAGGGTTTGGATGTACCAAGAACTCTGCTTGCGCTGTGGTTCCCCAGCTGGCAGCAGCCCTGGGGTTTTGGGCTTGTGGGGTGCACAGCTCACCCCGGGTGCTGAGCGGGTCGAGTGCTCCTCTCCCTCCAGACCAGAGAAAACCATGCTTTGCCTCCAGCCTGGGAGAGTGTGAACTTCCAAGGCTTATGCTGGCACAGGGAGTGGCTGCAAAACTCCAGTTGGGATGCTTGAATTCAGGGTTTGGAGGACATATTTTGCATTAATCAAATGAATGCATCATGTGAGGCATTTTGTATTTAAATGTCCAAAACAGATGCTAACTAAATGACCAGCATGGCATGAGCAATGTGGTCGGGGTCTAGAGGACACGGGAAGCAGTGGAGAGACTCCCAGGCTGCGAGCTGTGTGCTCCGTCCATGTACCGAGCGACCCGCCGAGGACAGAGCCTCGATTAAGTGCTAATGAATCCACAGATGTAGAAAAAGTAATTCTTCAAACTTGCTGTCCAGACTGAAGAGCAGGAAGGGAGATCTTCTTTGCGAGACTTCAAAATCCACTGTACAACATGTAGTCATCTCTTCCAAAGAGCCAGAAATAACTAATCCAGCTCTAACTTTTCACATAAACCAAGAGTTTTTTCGGTGCTGCTTGCTTTCCCCTGTTTGCTTTCATAGAGGAGCCTTTCCTGCAAACTTTCCTAGTGCAATAAAGTTAAACCTCTAGGACTTACCCTCCTGAACAAAATAAATAAGGGTAGCTTGAATTGGTAGCTGAACTGCTTATTGCATGAGCGGCAGCCAGATACCACAGGGAGAGGTGGGAGAGCCAGGCTTAGGGTGATAAAATAGTTCATTTGGGATAAGCATCCAGCAGGACAGGACATCGGCTAATCCTCCCTGTGGCGAGAGCAGGATTTCTTGTAGCAGTGTTGGGTCTTTCCAGGAAATATTCAGAAAACACAGTTTCCTAAGCTGATCTGGGAGCTCGGAGAGGCTTGAAAATACAAAATAATTGCTGGAAAGGAATCTGAAAATGATAGCTCCTTTTTCTGCCTAGTGTTACACTTCGCTTCTCCTGATGGAGAGTTCAAGAGCCAGCTCTTTTTCCTCTTTTCATTAACTCCTATGACTACATACATTTGAGAAAAGCTTCCATTAGTCACAGTTGCTTTCCTACTCATCCTTCATGCCTTTCAGCTACAAGACCAGACTAACTGGTACCCGTATAAAATAGATTTCATGATGACAAGTATTTCCCTAAGTCCAGTTATGATCTGAACGTCGTTATGTCTGCATAGCATTACCTCTTTCCGAGAAGTCACGATTAGTGCAAATGCAGAAAATAATGATTTGGGACAGATACCTAATATCAAAGAAATCCTCACTCCGACTCCTACCATCTCCGTGGTGAAGAGCATCACATCTGCCAGTGAAGAGCACCAGGCCATGAACAAGCACCGTCAGCAAGATGATTCCTTCCAATTATCTGGAACTTACAAGGTCTGGCAGAGGGTAACTGCACACTGGGAAACTCAAGTCCCCCTGAAAATAGCATCAGCCATCTCTGGCACCCCTTCTGATCGCAAAACTGCCCTAGCCATGGGCGGGCGGCTGCTCTCGGCACGAGGACCTGAGCAACTTTCCCATCAAGGCTTCCATTTTAAAGGTAGCAGTTTCCATACTTGCTTTCTGGTGAAGACCACGTTTCGGTGCAAAGCCTGTATGACGGGCAACAAATCCACCTTCTGTGACTGCGGGGACTACTTTCCCCCTTTCCCAGGCATGACAAACTCACGGTGAAAGCGAATACTAAGAATGGGAAGCTTAGCAGCTGGAAACGAGGGAGGAAAAGCACTGGGAACATCTGACGAGCCAGCTCTTGGCAAAAGCTGCCTGAAAAGCTCTGCTCCAGTGAGTTATCATTTGCCCTTGGTCTGAAAAGCGAACAACATGTTTTTCCCTTCCCGGCTCGCCGCCCACGTGCAGAAATGCAGGCGCGGAGGCAACCGGACAGAAGAGCGGCACTGCCGAGGTGCGTGCCGGGGGTATAGTGCCCGCGAGCCGCTCCAGATGCACGCTCTGCAGTGAAGCGAGCTGCCCAAAGTTGGCACTGTTTGCAAACAGGAGGATCTGTTGGCTCTCCGTGTTGCGCAGGCTGTTCCCCTCCGCGCTTGTTTAGCTGGCACCTCAGCCGTGTTACTGGCGTTACACCCTCGTGGGCACGGTGCCACCCCGGCAGATGGGCGTCGTTGCGGAGCTACAAAAGGAACAGCGTGCGCATCAATTGTCGGTGTATTAGAGGGAGGATTTATGTTCAGGAATGTTAAAACAGCAGCTCACGCAGTATCCCGACCCCTCTGGCGAAGGGGCTGAGCTGCTGAGCGCCCAGGCAGGATGAACGCTGCGAAGCTCCCCGTGGCACCCCGGGGCGGGCGGGGGGCGTGGTGGGGACTGGGAGCCAACTGGGAGCACAGGTATTGCCACGTGTCTCTATGCTTCTGGTTCTCTGCTAGAGAAATCACTGCGTGAAGCCTTGTAGCTCTTTCCCAAGAGCTCAGTACTCCTCTGGAGGCAGCCACAGGCGCTCCCGCGTCAAGGGAATATGAGCATCCTTCTCTGCTCCAGGAGGGCTTTTCGTAGATGGCTACAGCCATCCCAACACTGTGCAGAACACGCTCGGCGTTGGCCTCTTCAATTCTTGCAGCTGTAGCAGCTGGATCTGAGGAGTGACCTCAAAATAACAATAGGGACACGCCGTGAAATTCCTATATGAAACAATAAAAAAAATCTTTATTGCCGTTACTGAAAATACTAACAGCAGCACTTTGTTGAAGCTGAGTTTTAAGGCCAGGATTTTAAAGCACGCCCAAGGGGATACGTGCCAGTAGTGCGTGGCATTGCAGCTCCATGAGGCTCCTCCGAAAATACCGGCACCAAAATCTTAGGAACTGCCTAGTGTTTTGTCTCCTTCTGCATTTTTTTATGTATGTCACTCCTGATTTGTGCAGTGAAAAAAAAATTGGTTTCGGGTCCCTTTGTGCCAATGTATTACTCCTGCAGATGTAGAACCTTTGCATTCCAGCCAAAAGGAGTGAACAGATATTGAGACTTCACAAGGAAACACAATTGGCCGCCCAACCTTTGAAGTGCTACTTGCCACCGCGCTCTGCTCACGTTTTGTGCCTGTTTAAGTGTGTTGTTAGGTACGTGGCCCTATCCACACAGCAAGTAAAGATCTGATGATAAGGCACATGAGGTCCCTGTGCTTGCTGAGCTACGCTAGCAGAAATCCACTGGCAGAAAAGGGGAGCACAGAGGCTTCGCTGAGCATTAACACATCAGATGGAAACTCTTCCGAGTACCCTGGAGACGCACTGTCCTTGCCAGAGCACTGCAAAGTCCGTGTGGCCACGTCTTTGCTGCAGTTGCTTCCTCGCAAGCTAATTTTTGTCAGCGCGAGCAGAGCCGTAGCCCACTCTGCTCTCAGAGCAATGCTCTGCTGCGGAGCTGCCCCCTGGTCCACCAGCTTTATGTGCCATCGCTCCTGCCTAAGGATGTCTGAAAACACCGCTGCTTATCCGTCCTGTGTATTTTTGCTGGAGAAAGACGCCTTCCCTTCCCCAGGGAACTGTGGCCAAATGGGTGGGAGCCCCAAATTATTTGTAAGCGGTTTTCATTTCCTAGACCACATGCCCTGCTTCCAGTCGCTGTGTCACATCCCTTCTCCTTCAAGTGCTTTTTCATGTTTTTGAATGGAAAACTGTGAAGCACCTCAAGCAGTGTGGCCATGACTGTCTCTGTTTATAAGCAAATAAAACTAGGCTTGAGTCTGAACGTCCCTTGTGCGCTCTGCAGTGTGCATATGCATGTACGGTCATAATACTGTTTTTCAGTGGTTTTCCAGGCTAGTTTTGAGGTCTTGTGGAGTACCAGGGACTTGTGGCCAGGTCTTCAGGAGCTCAGAGGGGAGAAGGTACTCAGCAGAAGAAGGAAAAGGGCAGGGACAGAGGCAGGCAGATTTCCCTCTCCGGGTCATGCTGTTTGGAACCACAAATTCCACCCCACTTCTCTGGTTCTCTCCTGGGCAAACGGGACAAGCTCACCGAAGGACTGGGGTGAGGCTTAAGAGAAAAACAGAAGCTGGGAGACCAGGTGAGGAAAGCAATCCAGGCACAGCAATGCTCCCTGCAATCTCAGATCCAGCCTTGTATGAGAAAAACAAGACCCATTGGCCACTTCTACCAAAGCTCTGTGCAGTGGGTGAGATGAGAGAGGGTAATAAAAATGTGCCCTGGTTTTAATTTTTGCCGTGAGGATAAGCAGGATGAGAAGGTAGTACCATGCAGAGGGCACGGAGAAAAGCCATCTCTGAATGACTCTGCACGATTCAGAGTTCAGCTTTGCTTCTCTACTTCAACTTCACTTATGTCTTCAACTTCCAATTTTCGTGCACCGTTACACCAGGGAATGGAGGGGCAGGTGCAATCCAAAAGCCAGGACACCTCTCAAAGGTTACACATGACTCTTTTAGGAAAAAAATTCTTTCGTCTTAGTGTCACGATAGCTTAGAGTTCAACTCATGCCATGGAGCCGGCTTTGTGGTCAAACATCAGCCAGGAATGCCCTGCAAAGGTAGCAAAGCACATGAGAACGAGGCGCTGGAAAGAGTCTTGGCTTCGAGGTGGATGTAATCAAGGACCTTCTGAAATCACGGTGCTTCTCTGATAGCGAAATCAAAACATCCCTGGAGCGGTCCTATCATGCCCACAGAAAATGAACATGCTCTGCAGCTAACACACTCTCTCAACACTGAAGACCCAATATGCCATGACCTTAAAATAGTCTAACCAGGGGATTTTCACATATTCTAGGAAATCATCAGCACCTATTCCGTTAATACAATTATTGCTGACTGTTCTTAAAAACAGACCCAGTATTATCTTGCTTTTTAAGGCACAATTGCCAAATCATCCCTTCAGTAACACCTACGTGGGCAAGAGCTGATGAGCTCACCCCGGTATTTGCTTCTGGACGCTGCACTGAACCGACCGCAGTGCCGTTTTGGTTTGGTTCCTCCAACCCACCGGCGAAGGAGGCCCGCTCTGCTCCGCGTTAGTGCTCGGGAGTTTGGCTGAAGGGGCTTGCAGGCTTTCTACAGCTTTATGTGTCCTCACGGAAAGCTTGAGAAGATGAACGGAGCGTTTCTCTTGCAAGTGCTTATTAAAAATGTGAAATGCATGATGATTGCCTGCGAACCGTCCAATTACTATTTCTGCCTGCGATACAGAGGGATGGCGAGAGCATCTCCCAGCCAGGAACAGCGCAAATCAAAGAAGCACAAATTCTCTTATTTCTGCAGGGTCAGAGCCTCTGGCCGAGGACTAGCAGTGCTGGATGGACTTGTTCTCCTCCAAAACGAGTAACTGGCACAAGGGATTGTCAGTACTCAAAGGCTGAATAAATGAGTAAATTTAGATTGGAAAAGGAAGGGGAAGCCTGTTAGATCTTGAATGTAGATATCATACTCTCTTGGTAGATACTATGTGAGTTTTAGCTGCTTTTCCTTAATGAAGAAGCTGTACCCAAGCCAGAGAAGAGCCCGGCCGTGCCCTCCGCTTGTGCATGGAGGGTAGCTGGGGAAGAGAAGATTAACTTGGGCCCTGGAGCATGGTGTTTGATTGCTTCTGTAATGTCATTAGTCTGTAAAACCGCA
The DNA here is from genome assembly GCF_030936135.1 of Gavia stellata. NCBI lineage: Eukaryota > Metazoa > Chordata > Aves > Gaviiformes > Gaviidae > Gavia > Gavia stellata. The sequence continues at coordinate 19,527,933 of NC_082609.1, forward strand.
GCTGTTACAGGTTGCTGGGGGGGGTGCAAGCTTGTGGGAACCGAAGCGACAGAGATGTGTCCAAACCCACACACGGCATCAGCAGTGGAGACGGGATTAGAGCAGAAATCTCCCCAATTTTTTTCTCATTCTGTTATCCTCCAAATGCTAATAGTGACAGGGGAAGAGGACAACAACTGAAAGTCAATTACAGGATGCAGACGGTGCCCATTGCTGTGTGCACAACGGACACTGCTCGCAGGACTCGCCGCCCCATGACAGCCCCAACACACATCCCACCAAAGGGCTGTTGACATTTTGAGATGGGAGGGATTCAGTACATCTCCTACCACCACCACGACCAGCAGACAAAGTTTTTTCCAGTCAGCAGAAGATCCACAAGCAGGTCAAGCTCAGATCATCTCTCAGATGGGGCTGGCTGGGGAGCAGGAGCTGTGGAGCACAGGCATCACTAGGACAGAGTTGTCCCCCCCCACATCCACCCCAAACACTACTGAGTCAACCCAAGACTTTGCTGGGCTCTAAGGAAGCGGAAAAAACAAGCTATGATGTGCCCAGCCTTGACTTTCACCCATGACGGGTAGGAGCAGAGCCAGCACAGATGCTGTGGTCCCCTTAGGTCCGTCCTTGGGACAGCAGAGCTGTTCGAAGAGGGGGGGGACACAGCCTTTAGCATGCAACAGGGTTGCGAAGGGAGTTGGAGGAGCTGTGGCTTGGGGCTGGTGTTTCTTGGCTGTTTTCCCAAGGCAATGGCAATGCAGCAGGGCTGTCCTTTCCTCTGTCCTTTCCTACCCATTGTAGCTGCATCGTGTCAACCTGACAAGGAGGAGCCCCCCTCCAAGGGCTCTGCACTCAGGTTCTGGTCATCCTAACGGGATGCTGCAGCCCAAAGTGCTGGAGGTGGTCTGGTTTTAAACACCGCGTGGAGACCGTCACAGTGTCACCGCTGCTGGGAAGGGCCCCGATTCCACACACCATCCTCGCCGATGGAGATGGCCAGGAAGAGCTGGGGGGATGCAGGTCTGACTTTTCAGTTGAATGTCGCCCAGAATGGCCCATCCGCCCCTCTCTCTATATTTGACCATGCATGCCCCAAAGTTTCCGGCACTTTTCCCAGGTCTGCTAACGGTTCTTGGCAAAGACCTGGCTTCCACCGCCGGCTCGCTGCAGTTTTTACATCTGCAGATTTCTGGTTTTACAGCCTCACAGACATTGCACCGTGCTGCACTTGTATCAATTCTGGAGGCAGTCATTAGTTGCAGTTGCTTGGGGAAGGCTGCTGAGCTTAGCACTTTTAGATTTATTATGTGGTCAATCTCATAAAACAAGATCTAAACTCAGATACCTTAACTCGGGTCCTCCATTTGTCAGATGGTTAAATCTATGCAGAGATCACGGTCCGGCACCACGTAAAAGCGCAGTCAATCCCGCCGGGGAGCCAGGGATGGATGGAGCGGCCCCTCCACCTGCAGTGCTTAATGGCCTTCTTCAGTCAAAATCCTCCTCCTCAACAGTCCTGGAAGCTATTTTTTTGGCTGGCAAGTAGGCAGTAAGGTCCTCTCACGGGAATAATCTCACAGGGGTAAAGCCTGTGAGATCATGGAGGAGTTGCCAAGCAGTGGAAAAAGCTGGGTGTACCTGAGACCTCCGATGCAGCAGTGCATACATGGGGAAGATGCACACAGCCCTGTGAATAAAGGCTTTTGCCGTTAAATATTCTCATTTCTCTTTACATTTTTTGGGCCTGAACCCCTTTGCTTCTCTGCCATGCTCCTCTTCAGGGCTTTTTGTTCTTGCATGGTGATGGCAAATATCTCACTGTACCTCCCCGAGAAGTGCAGCCCTGTCCCCCAGACAGTTTGGTGTTGCCAAGCATCTTCAGTGATTAGCCACACCAGCTTCAGTTTTCAGGCCTTGTCTGTTTTTGAACATATTTTCGCTTAAAATATACTTATTTTAGTTTTAATAATTTTTGAAAAAAATGATTTAAGAAGCTTTTGCTACGCCTGCAGCTCCCTCTAGGATCAGATGACTCGCGCAGCTTGTCCGAGCATTCAGATGTCCTGTCTATCCTGTCATTTTGGGTTTATTTTAGTTATATTATTACTGACTTCTTTTAGCTTAAGTTTTCCTTGGCTTTGTGCAATTGCGTGATTTTCCCCTCCATTAAAGAACTCATATTGTCCAGAGAGAAGCTCAAACAAACCATAATAATCATGGCACCACTAACTGCATAGACCAATGGGAGAGGGGAGAAAGTAACCCATAAAGAGGCATGAACTAGAAATGTATAAAAATAACCCTGAATGAACCCAAAACCAAAGGGGGATGGTTCCCACTGTGCTCCTCCAGGCAAAGCCTGTGGGAACCTGACGGCTCACCGTGACACCGCGATGGAAGGGAGAGCATTAACACCAGGGAAAGGGACGGAGACGTGGGACTGGGGTTTCACTACCCTTTTCTTTTGCTTTCTACCTCCAAAGCAGAAGAGCCGTCACTGCCGTTAAAGCAGCTCGGTGAGGGACAGTTTGTGGTAGGGTTCACTGGTGCCAGCGTTTAATCAGTTTTATTTCTTTGAGCCTAAAAATAAGATAAAATTGACCAAAACCCATTAATTTTTGAACATCCCCTCCCACCCACCCAACCAGATGGGTCTGGTTTTAGTTTATAATTAAACTCACCCTCTTGGGTAGGGGGGAGAGCACACTTTTTAACTGGGGAGGGAGCAGGAGATCCTTTCCAGGCTGTTTGTTGGCGAGGAGGAGTTTTGTTCCTGCTGAAAAAGGGAGCAGCACGATGAAGCCGTGAGCAACTGAAGAAAGGGAGAGGCATTCGCAGTCCTCCCGGCACGCTCCATTATCCTGACAGCTGGAAATGGCCTCATTTTAAACATGGTTAGCTTTTTTTTTTGTCCTGAGGAGCATAAATCTCAGTGACGACGATGCCATCTGTCCCTCTGAGTACGTATGCAGTGATGTGTCTCTCTATCCCTCCCCACGGTGATTTTGGATGGAGGGGGAGAGCGCTATCACAACTGTACGCGGTGACAGCAGACCTGAACGAGCAAGAAATATTCCCAGATTGGAAGGTTTTCCCAGGACAGAGTACGATAACCATCGCTGGCATACAAGGACTGCTGGAAGAGCCGCGCTGCCATCTCCCAGGAGGCTGCCTTGCCATTGGGGACGGGGCACAGCCACCGTGGAGGTGCCGTCAGAGCCCTGGCTTTGTGTGCACACCGCGTGGAAAGCCCCTGCTACATGGGATGGAGGTCTATCTCAAACAAAAAAGGGAAAGGGGGAAAAACATGGGAAAGGGAAAAGGGAAAAGGGAAAATAAAATGAAATTAAAGAAAAATGAAATAAAAGAAAAGAAAAGAAAAGAAAAGAAAACAAAATAAAATAAAAGAAAACAAAACAAAATAAAATACAACAAAACAAAATAAAATAAAATAAAATAGAAGGCCCAGCAAAGCAAGATTAGCTGATTAGCATCTGTCTCCCCCTGAGTACCTAACTAAAGCCATAGCTGGAGGGATTGCTGCCTGCAGGATGTGCCACGGGAGCGATCGTGGTGCTCAGCCCCCTTGAGACTGGTTTTCGATGGACTGGGAGTTAGCAAACACACACACAGACCTGTACTGCTGTCCAGTGCAGACCAGTTAAGGATGTGCGTTGGGAAAAGAGTCCAAAGTGAGGGGCTTTGCACACCGGAGATGTCAGCCTGGTCCTTGGCTGGGCAATGCTGCTGTGGTGTGGGGAACGGTGCTCAAAACATTGCGCCCCATAAGCCCAAAACTCTTGAATGACAGCAAGAAAACGAGATTTACCTCCTGGCTACAAAAGCTCAGCCGCCAACTCGTCTTTCCAAGGCTTGCTTGAAAACCCAAGGGGACAAGAGTGCCTTTGGCGAGAGACTGCCTGAAATGCGTGGAGGGATGTTTTTTTTAATTATAAACATGTCTTTTTAATCCTAAACTAAACATCCAGGGTCCCCTTCCACCTGATGAATGGCAGATGCTGCGTCTTACTCCACTGGTTTGGCTTTTCATTTAAATATTTCTCATGGAGGACTTACTTGAGTTAAAAAGATTAAATGATCTAGATGCACATGTGTCTTTCTGCTCCTGGACAAGCTGCACCCAGGATGCCCAAAATCACTGGTGGTGATTTGAGCGGTGGGACTGGAAAATTCATCACGCCTCCTCATCCCGGTGCTCCTGGCAGAGGACACTGCTGGTGTCTCCCACCCCGCCAAATGATAACGCAGAGCATCCCTAAGGCAATTACAGCCGGGAGATAACACGTAATTTGCAATGTTGCCTTAAATTGACAGCTTCGTGTGAAACAAGATAACAGCTTGTACTAATGAACGTGTGATTTATAAACTGATGGGTCTAACGGTGTTTTTAACATGACATAAGAGCCTGTGCAAAGGCAGATTAGGGGTACGCATTACCTGGGGCTGATCTCACGTGGCGTCTGCCCACGCTGCAGCAGAAATCGCTTGGCTGTGGGTTATGGCTGTTGGTAGGAGAGACAGTTTTGCATTGAATTGACTGTATCTGATAAGTTTAAGTCAATCTCCGAATTTCTAATTAGGGGATTAGTTGGAGAAAGGATTTTCTTGCAGAACAGTTAATCATTGTTTTGCTAATTGTCAGGGATCAGGAGTAAGGACCTGCAGTTGCATATTAGTAGCAGCATTAGCTGCTAGTGCAGCTGGTTTAAGGAGGATGTTACCGCTCTCTTAAAATAATTGGCATGGAAAAGACCCAATATTTCCATTTTTTTCGTGAAACACAATGTTCCGTTTCCCCAGGTTGTGTTTTCAAAATCTGAAACATTTTCATAATTTCTGAAATGCAATATAACAATGGAACAATTTCCTTTAGAACAAAAGCTGGATCTCTTCCAAGCCGTTTAACTTCCAAAAGTTTGAATTCTTCAGTTAAAAAAACAAACATAAAAGTTTAGTCTGAGCACTTCTAACGAGAGTATCACAATTGTACTTAGCCTGCCACTTGGGATTTCGCTTTACAGTGGCTTGATTCATGGGGGAAATTAACTTGTTTAAAAGCAACAGTTTTTAAGAGAAATGTTCTGCTGACTGTTCTCCTTGCACATTAGCTGTTTCGGCACAACGGCAGGTGCTGGAGGCTGGGATGAGCTCCTTGCTCTGCGCCCGCCTTGTGCCCGCCAAGCAGATCCTGCCCACAGCCTGCTACAGCAACACAACTCCTATCAAGAAGGCTACTGTAATTGTTTTTAAAAAACCCCAAAAAACTATTTAAAGTCTTGAAAACTTCCAAAGTCAGCACTTGAAGAAACATGAAATGCAATGAATTAATGAGAAACAGAGAATGAATCATTAAAATTGCATCACCGCGGCGTGTTCCTGATCGCATCTCCCTTAATGTTCTCACAGTCTGAACAATTGATTAAGAAAAACACTGCAGTACGCTAAAAATTGGAAACGGTTAAGAAGAAACAGGATTAGCAAAGTCTTACAGGAAAGGTCAATTATTTCTCCCAATTTATTGCTAACCTGACATCTGTAAACAAATCACTAGAGGAACTCCCTGAAGACTACACTCTGTCCGACAAGACATCCTAATTAATGAGGACGCGCTATGCAAACACAAACAGAAGCAAGGAGAGATAATATCTAAACCGAACCTTAAAAAGATACAGTGGAAACGGTTACCCAGGAGGTTGCTGGAGATCAATAAATGAGAAGAAGGTTCAGGAGACTCAGAATGTGCCGTGGGGTAAAGGCGAATAATCTTTGCGGTTATCAGAGCTAAGATGACAAAATGAATTAAATGAGTTCAGAGAGGACTTAGTGAGACTGGCTTAAAAATGAAAGAGGGTTGCAATCATCCATTGTGCTTTGTGGCAGCTGAGGCCTCTGCCAGGGTTTTCGGGTGCCCTGCCTGCGTGGCTTTAGATGCTCTTGGACTTGGAGAGCATCTCGCTGACCTTCAGCATCTCTGAAGGCCAAGTCATCGTGCTTGGAGAGTGCTCCAAGGAGGTGCCTGATCCCACTGTTGTTCCAGCCGAGTTCCCAGACCCAAAGGTTGGGTTTTTCTCCTCTCTGGCTGCCGGCTGGTGGCCGTGCCTCGAGAGCTGCACGCAAGGCAGCATCCTCTCCACTGGCCAAATCTGCCAGTGGCCGGGCTCGGCACCCACCTCAGAGCCCTCCGCAAGCAAAGTTGGATCGTGGCAGCTAATATTAAAGATTCCTCTTCATCAGCATCCCAACGATTAAATATGTATAGAGGCATCTGAGATCTAATTTATTTCTTTTGTGTTGTAAATTCCTTCTCTCGTCGGCTTTTTTTGAGCTGCTTATAATTAAGACCTTCAGACAGAGCTCAGCATGGCTGGAAACCAGCCATGGTGTTGTTATATCCGACCCGCTTAAAGTGCATCCCCTTCCCCCTCTCCTAGTCAACCAAGAGATTCTTCTTTATTAATTCCAGTAACGATTTGATTTCCTTCTTTCTTAATGAACGGAGTGACACTGCATTGAGTCACTGGTGTGCAACTTGCTGTTTTTTCCCTCCCTTTGGAAAGTTTTCAAAATATTTATAAATTTTAAAAGGAGCAGAGAAGGAAAGAAAATAAAGTTGCATTGTGTTTATTTGGCTAGCGCTCCCCCTTCTCTTTCTCATCTGTGGGAACTGTAATTCACCCTATTGTCCAGGCTGCCACGGGGCTGCCTTCGGCAGTCGGATGGATGCCCAGCATCCCCTCTGCCCTCCACTCATCCCTCCTTGCCAAGCAGCACTGCCGGCGGACCGGGCAGGGATGCAGCCAAGTGTGAGGTGCTACACTGGGATAAGGGAGCCCACGTCAGGGTAAGGGCCACCACACCAAGGATCGGAGACCCCTGTGTCCACTGACCCGCATCTCGGGGGTCTTCTTTAAAGGGGGTTGTTGTGACTGTGTTGCTTTGGGAAGTGCTTTGAGGTCTTCGGGCAGATGTGAATCCAACCCAATGCACATACATCCCAGAGGAGCTGCTGGAAATCCCTGTACCAGAGAATCCCCCATAGGGATGGCATGGGCAGCTTTCCTCCGTAGGGTCCTCTGCTCCCCTCCCAGCCCCTCGCTACCCCAAAATGCCAGGGAGGAGCAGTGTTTTCCTCTTACCTCACATAGTTAGATGTGAATAACCAAGAAAGCTTTAGGAGCTGTAGAAATGCCTAGAAAGCCTCTGCATTCAGACACTGGTGGGTCCTGTGGGACTTCTGCTGTAGCGTCACGGTTAGGAGCTGCTGGTTCGCCCCATGTCCCCGGGACAATGTTGCACCCGGGATGCAAGCCCAGCCAGGAGGAATCCGCACGAAGGATATCAAGAGCTGTCACCTACGTGGGGGGAAAATGCAGGTGCTGAGCTGACTGCGGGAGGAGACGGCACCAAACACGCTTAGCAAGGGATGCACCAGGCTCGCACAGAAAGTCACTACCTGGCCGGATGCTGCAGTTGCAGCTGAGAGGTGATGAACTTTCCAGTCTTCTCAGTCCAGAAAGTCAACAGGACAGCAAGGATGGCAGGTAATGACTGCCAGACAGAGTGCCAGTAGAGATGAGACTCTGCAAGAAGCGCTTGGAGGCTAACAAGTGCCCCACGGGTTCAAAGCAGACTTACCAGGGGACTGCTCCAAGGCAGAGAAGTCTAAGGAGGGAGATGACTTTGGCAGGCTGAATCATGCTCCTGGGGACCGTGGATGGATCGAATGGACCTTCGGGTCTGATCCAGCTCTGCCCATGTGATGTGAGAGACTTTCTGAATACCTGGAGCAGACCTGAACCCTCAACCCTCAAATGCAAACCCCAAAGTTCTGGTCTTCAGCAGGGCTGGGGGCACGCAGGGAGTGTGGCATTGGGGCAGCATGACCCAAACATTAAATGGAGACCCCCAGCATGCTGTCAGTCCAGGGCTTCTCAGAAAGGGGTTTTCCATTTTTGTTCCTACCTAAGACAAGCAGTGAGAAGCTATTCCCATTCCCCTGTGTCCCGGGCTGGGAGTGAAAGGGGCAGACCAACACACCAGCTGGCTCCTGACAACCCCAGGACACTCTGAACCCCAACATCCCCCACCTCCCGGCTCTGCCCGGGCTGAATCAGGGCTCTCGGCTCTGTGCGGTGCCTCCAGCTCCCTCCACACCAGCTCCTGCAAGATCTGCCGGCAGAAGCATCACTCCCTCCTACAGCCGTGGTGCGCACTGCAGCGAGGAGTGACTCTCCCTCCAGATGGCTGTAAAGGTTAACAAGGAATTTATTCAGAGTTACATACAAATCAGATTGTCTTTTTTTTCTGAGAGGGAACAAAAACAACCACATAATTTCAAGCCCACACAGGCAGCACAGCCTTCCAAGGTGGATCAGTTGCTATAGACGACCGCAGGCAGCCGAGCTGTCATGCTGAGCCCCACGGCATCGCAGGGACCCGCCGTGAGTCAGGGGATGGGGGTGAGCCGCGCTTCCGTCCCCCCGCGCCGCCCCCCACTTGGCACCCAGCTCCAGCCTGGCTCCTCGCCTCCCTCCCGGGATGTACCGGGGAGAGGGATGAGCTGGCTGCCCAGGCTGCCTTGTTACGGTGTTAGGAGGAGCTGCGCATCTTGAGGGTGGTGTTTGGCCCCATCTGGCCATGGCCGGTGGAGATAGGTGGCCCAAGGTGGCACCTGATTAAGTGGATGGGGTGGGTTCTTCTGTAGGATGCTGAAGAATGGAGGAACTGGAGATTTGGGGCAGAATCTGAAGTCCGATGGTGTTTTGCCATCCACCATGGACACTCAGCTTGGAACTGCTCTGTCCCTGTTGCTCTGCTCCATCTCCCCCCAGGCATCTTTCCTCCCCACCACGTGGAAACCTTAAAGCTTGTGGCTGAACCAGTCCCCACAGAAACTCATCAACCTACCTACAAAACCTTTCCATGGCCAGCCAAGGAGCTGCTCCTCGGGGCTCTTTCACCACCCACTAGCCGATGGCTCATGCATCAGCTCTTAGGGACCAGAACGACCAAACCCCTTTGGTTTAGTCTGCAAATCACCCAGCGCATCTCTGGGCTCCAAGTGGAAAGGGGTAGACGCAGAGATACCTGCTTGTTTTTGTTGCCCTTCAAGGCTGACACTAACAGAGCACGGGGTCTGTGATGCTGCAGAGGTCCGTAGCAGATGGGGACTGCTGTGAATGTGGAAAAAAAAGAGATGTTCGTGTGTGAAAGCTCCAGGAGAAACACCATGCGAACTACAAGAACCACCTGTATCGATAACCCGAGGACACAACCAGCAGTGACAACGCTGGGAGCCCCCAAGGAGTGGTTTGCACCGAGACCTGGCTGCGGACAGCTCGTCAGCGAAGATGAGCGGCTTGCTCCAGCGCCGGATCTCTCTGGGGAATGGTGCTACAGCAGCTCTCGGGGGAGGCACAGCCCAGTGGCAATGGGACTAACTTGGGCTTTCCTGCGGTGACAGACCATCTGCATTTCAAGCAGCAATCTCCCAGGTCCCCCAGGGCTGGGACATGAATTTCAGATGCAGATGGAGTCCTTTATCAGCCTGATAAACCTCGCCCAAAACTTTAATAAAATAAATTTTTACAAGTTCCATATAGAATTGGGGTCAGATACAGAAAAGTCACCGAGGATATTACTATCCACACGAAAAAATGTCGCCCTCGAATGAGACCAACACAGAAATAAAGGATTGCGGGACATGCTGGCGGGTGTCAATCATTTTGTACTGCTTTGCTCCCAGCGGACACAACACAAGGGGTTGGCCAAACATAACAAAACTTCCCATTTTTTTTGTCCAGGACTGCTCTGCTGGCCCTGCTGAAGTGGGCTGTCGGAGCAGTGACGTGCCCCTCATCATTTTACATAGACAGAAATGCGGAAAGCACAGAGGGTGGATTTGGGGGGGCGGGAGAACAAGAATATTTCTTCCTCCCCTCCCAGAGAAAAGGTGATTTATCACCAGGTTCCCAGTGATTCCTCTGGGCTTATTAGTGGGAATAAAGGGGAACGGAGAGGTTTGGTTTTGGTTTGCAGAAGGAAAACACAGACTCTCGGCTCGGCAGGGGCTTGAAGCATTATCCGACATTTTTAAGAGACGTACTTCTGGACAGATTGAACCCTGCTATTCTTGCCACACAGCCTTATTGATCAAATAAAGCTGATGCCTAGGCTTCTTGGATGGAAAATGCTTCTCCATCCCTGCCTTTTCAATGCCAATATAGGAAACGAACGAGTTCATCCCACGCTGGACACAACTGCTCTGCAACGTAAGCCTTGCAAGTTCAAGGCGGACCCTCAAAATAGCCAATATGTTCACCTGGAAATTTTTTAAGCTGTTTAACAGAACCTGGATCACATGTTTTCACTGGCCTGTTAAATCCCACAGTCAAACAGGGAAGAGCACGAGGAAGAGCTAAAGGAGAAGCTATAGTTAGTTATTATCAATAATACGAACAAGCAGACCATGTGCCACATTAGGAATATGCTTATAAAATGTGTTCCTCGGCTGTACATTTGCAACATGTGTGTCTTCTTTTTTAGCATTGATGTGCAGCATAATCCAAAATCTGGCACTGTGGGTTTTTTCCCCCCAAGTCTGTCCTGTTACCCAAATTGCTTTGGCTTAAAACATTAGTTCCCTTGGGCGTCTGTTATTCGCAGACCTCACGATGCCAACTGAACAGCTTCCAGGAGCTCTGATGTCTCTCTTTCTATTTTATTTTTTTAATACTGTGAATCACTTTATTCCATCCACCTTCTGGAACAATTCCCTGGAGAGTATCGATTCTGCCGAGCATCTGCTCGTGCAGGGAAACCACAGCCGTTCCTCCACTGGAAGTTTTCACTCCTTATGGTCATTGAAGGCCCTTCAATCCCATTTCCCAATAAATCTTGGGGGCAATGTATCAAAACAAGTTGTCCCTGCAGATATCTGTTGCTTGGATTGCCTGGAGCCCGCCCCTACTGCTCCCAGATGCTTGATGCCCACCAGGACCATGGGCGGCCGCAGGGGCTCTTCTCTCCCATCCCCTTCCATGGGTCACAGTTTTCCCATGGGTCCACAGGTTTCCCCAAAATTTCTCCTAGACCCTACGTGGAGGCTCACTGGAACAGGAGAGGAAGGGAGTGGAGAGTGAAATGACAGCTTTTGTTGATGCTCTTGAATTATTTAGGATATTAAGGACGAGGGCTGACTGTGAGGAATTGCAGAAGGACCTTGTGATGAGTGACTGGCCAAGACAATGACAGGAGAAATCCAGTGTGGATAAATAGCGGTGCACGTGGGAGAAACCATTCCCAACTTCAGAAATAAAATGATGGGCTCTGAGCTGACTATTAACTCTCAGGAACAAGATCTCAGGGTTATAATAGATAGTTCTCTGCAAACATCAGCTCATTGCTCAGCAGAGATAAAAGAAAAAAATAAAAAAAAAAGCATCTTGAACATTAGGGATTACTCAGAGAAGAATAGAGAGCAAAACAGAAAAAATCACGCCGTCACTGTATAAATCCCCCGTGCACCTACACGTTGAATGCCGCACAGGTGAAAAGGGATGTAGCAGAGCTGGGAGGGCTTTGGAGAAAAGTGGGAAGGATGATTAAACATGCTGAACAGCTTTTGGGCAGGGAACGAGGATGCAGGTGGGGAGCTCCAAGGCTGGAGCTCCACCATGGTCTTCCACCCATGATGACAAGCCTGTCCCACCCACGGGAAGACAGCCGGTGGCCGCGGCTCAGCCCCTGACTCAGCGGCTCCTCATCAGGGGGTGATTCAAGCCCACACAGGTGCTTCCCCTGGGTTTCGGGTTGGTATTTCTGCCGCCCCCTCCTTTTGCCGTGGAGGAGCTAATGGCCACCACGCACGGCACTGAGCTCCACGGGCGCCGCGTGTCCCCCGCGCTGGGCAGGCAGTGTGGGCGCTGGGGAAGGGGAATCAGAGCGGCTTGGCAAAAGAGCAAGAGACGAATGCCAAAAAAAATATAATAAAAATAAAGGAGGAAGATCTAGCTTCACCTTCTGTTCTTGTAATTCTTCTGTGCTAGCAAATCTGGTGGGAGGAGGAAAAGGAAAAAAGGCAGAAAATCCAGCCCACTGATGGAGGCAGGATTATTGCGCTGGAAAGAAAAAAAAAAAGCAAGAGATTTTGGAGCGAAACGCATCCACCACCATTTGAAATACTCAAGTCCGAATTCTGCCTCCCAGCCCTACCTCTTGGGTATGCCAGACACTGGAGGAAGTTTTCCTCTTTGTAAAGGGAGGGGATGAGACCTAACACCAAACACCTTCTGGCATTTGGGATGAGGACAATGGACAGCTGAAAAGAGAGGGAGAGATGCAGAAAGGCAGAAGGACAAGAGCCAGGAAACACTTGTGCAAAGGAAACACTTGTGCAAAGTGGCACTAACAAGGCCAGGGACATGCAGGATGCACCCCAGGGACTTGTCACCGGCTGGGGGGGCACACGCGAGGAGCATCGCCTGCATCCGCACCGCTGGGGCCATCACTCTCCGTTCGGTTGGCGTGAGCGGTGTCAGTTCAGCTTGTACACGCTCAGAGCCTTGCACTGCTCCTGCCAGTGCTCTGGCGAGCCGCCGCGAAGCAGCTGCTCGTGGGAGTGCGTTACCGCGGAGCGAAACCGCCGCCATTGCAGCAGATGGAGCACCAGGCGGGAGCGAGGAGCGGATTCGGGCCAGTGGGATGTTAACAAAACTGTTGCTTCTGCTAACAGTTATCTGCAACTGGCCGGCTCCGTTGCGTGATGTTGTCTCTGCCCTTGTACCTGGAGGGCTGGCATGCTTTTTGCAGACAGGCTCTGATGTCTAAATACAGCTGCTCCCGCCTATTTCTGCATTATCAGTGAGCACAGGTTCCCTTTGCAAAGGGAGACAAAAAATTGAGCGTGAACATGTATATAAGCAAACAGCTCAAACCAGCATTTTTGCAGGATTCGGCTTATCTGCTGCTGGCAGGATGGCGTGTTGCCATCGGGAAGGATCGCAGGGGAGCGGGAACCGGAGGCCTCCACAGAGTCAGGCTCCTCTTTTGCTGGGTGAGACACCACGAACGAGACCGTCCTCGCCTTGACAGCTTGTGCATAAACAGAGAAAGCAGGTCTTGGAGGAAAAAAAAGATGCAGGAGTGGAGACACATGCCCAAGAACACATACCGATCAGTGGCGCGGGCAGTCCCAGCCCGGCATGCTGCTGTTTCCTAGCCTTTGAATGATGCGTCCCCTGAGGTCCTCCTTTCTAAGCTCAGGAAATCCTCAGGGTCCTCCTGACAAGGACAGAACAATCCTGGTAGGGAACAGCGGATGGTATTTGCAGCACTTGAGGACTGGGTATAACGTATATCTTCATTTGGTATGCATGGTTTAGCTAGGGATATTTATTGCTGGGGTGACTGTCTGCTCCCAGCACGGAGCTCGTACGTTCATGGGGCAGCAGACGCTGCGCGTAGCAGGAGGATGAGGGCTGCTCACTCTGCCCTTCACAGGGGCATCTTCATCCATTCCTATTATTTCTTCCTCAGCTCTCCTCCGGCATCCCCGGTGCTGCCGAGGAGGAATCACGGCTCACAAGAAGTTACAAGGAAGTCAGTTCGTCCCCGTATAAATTATTAATTTTAATCACATGAAGAAATAATAGACTCCACCACTCACTAGCTTTCGCTCATCAGACAGAGAGTCCTTGCGGATGCAATGACTAGATTCACCCTCCTTGGAGATATTTGCAGTATTTTGCCGTGCTCTGGAGCAGGGAAGGAATTTCCACCCACTGCTGGATATGTCTAACTTTCTGCCAAAAAAAAGTTTCTTGTGCTCAGAGTGAATTATTTCCCCTCGGTCTCCTCCTGCCAAAGTCCTGCCCCGAAATCAAGGAAAGCGCCTTTAGGAGAAGATGCTACTCGCTGCATGGAAGCCTGCGAGAAAGCCTTTAAATTTTGGTTTGCTGTTTCAGATTGGTCCACACGTGAGCTTTAGAGAGCAAACCACGGAGCAAAATCTTGCATCAGCGGAGCCAGTGGTCCCGCTTCCGCCTGCTCCGCGGGGGCCGCCTGTGCACCCCATATTGCACGAGACTGCCATGCAATAACACGCTCCCGGTGTGAAGCTGTGGACGAGCTGTCCTCAAGCTGAAGTTCATGAAAGCGGGATGCAAACCCAGCGTGTTCATGAAGGCAGAGAGTGCCTTGCGGCGGTACGGCTCACTCAGGGTGGTTCAGTCGGATACCCCAAACTAAAATCAGGTGCGTAAAACCACCCAGAGCCTCTAAAAAGCCTTTGCTGTCCGCATCCCCAGAGCAAGCTTGGATATCAGTTCAGCATCTTCCTAGCTTGCTTCCAACGAGAGGGCAATACGTATGTACTGCTTTAATCAAACCTGCGAGGTCAGCACAAGATGAGAGGCAGCTCTCTCCATTCCATGCCTGGAGTGCAGAAGGAGGGAGGAAGCATAAGCCTGCTCCGCGTGACCAGACCAAAAGGAAAATCCAGACATCCTCTTCTGAGCCATCGTGCCCGGTGGCCACGCTTCCCATCGCGGCTTCTCCTGCCCATGCAGCAGGCAGGGACCCAAGACCATCTTCTCTCCCTCTCATTTTGCAAAGCTCCTTTAATTGCTGGGGTTGCAAAGGGTCCCTTTACAAAACCATTTCACTTTGCTCTTCCGTTTCTCCATACGTGATTTTTTTTTGCTTCTCTGTGGTTTCACAGGGATGTATATGGGATTATGAATAAGGCATTCTGAGCTGAACTGAATGTGTTATTTAATGAACTGTATGAAATATTAAACCATGCCTGATATGAAGCATGGTGAATTCTGTAAGAAATAGTATATTATACTTGGGGAGGACTGAAGATAATCAAATATAATGGATGAATTTAGAATCAGGACACACAGAGCTTAGAGAAGTTAAGTTTTGTTCATTGTGAGCCTGAATTACATGTGATGACCGTTCAAGGCAGGTTCTTCCACCGCATGTTTTCTCCTGTTGTGAATGACATTATTGTATTTTTCAATTTAACATAAATCTATTTTTTGGAAGGCTGCTTCCACCCAAATGGCATCAGCAGATCCCATTAATCATGGTGCTCTCAATCACTCAGAATTATTTAGAGCCTCTTTTGTGTGTCTCTGGTTCTTTCCCCATTTCTGATTAATCTTAAACTAAACCAACTAAATAAATAAAACTGCAAGGATCCAAAGAGCATCCCTGTGAAGGTCTTACTTAAACGAGACACATGTTGACAGCTTAGGAGCTGATCCTGTGCAGGTTGGGAAATTTCTGCTCCCGGAGGTTTCAAGAGGGGAAAAGAGGCTTTTTGGTCCAAAGCAGGAGGCTCTGCTTGGAAAGGAGCTGAAGTCTTGACGTCAGCAGGGCTCAGCCTTCTCCATTTTGGCATCTTCTCCCTTGGGCATAGCCCATCCCATTTGGTCCTGAGCCTCTTCTACACCTACAAGAGCCATCTGATGGGCCATGGTGGCCATCTGCCGCAGGGTGGCTTGTGCCATCCACGTGCCACGGCCAAGTGCAAGGATGGGGCATGGAGATGGGTCTACTTTTGGGCTCTACTCTGGATTTCCATGCCAGGGCTGAATGCCAAACTGAGCCAACCTACTCAAGAGATGTGAGAGAATACCAGTGCTCTGACATTTCTATACCTCTCTGTTTCCCAGGTGATGATTGCTATAGCAATGCCACCCCCTGCCACCTGCGAGGAGCCAGCTACACCCCAGCAAAGCCAGCCCTGCAGGTGCTCCTCCGGCAAAAACCCAGTAAATCTCCAGCTGGATGCTTGCATGTGCAAAGGTCCTGCTGTTTCTACAGCTAGAGCAGTGACGGTGAAAAGGTGATGGATTTTAAAGCCGGTGGATTAAGCACACCTATGGGCTGTGCACCAAGCGCACTGCAAGCAGAGCCAAACTCCTACCTGATACCTGCTGGCAGAGTCATACCTGGAGTTGAAGAGAACTGGAAATAGTCATCTAATTCCCAGTGTCATGGCCAGGGTATGCTGCAGTAAGCAAGATGAATATAACATTTGCATGTCAGAGAGAGTCTTTCCTCAATGGAAATCCCAGGATGCTTGATGAAGTATGCCAACGGCGCATATCCGTACGTTAACCTGAGTCTTACATCTTTATATTAGTTAGCGATACATTTTTATTGCTGTTATTCACATCCATATTTGGGGCCTAGAAATATCATATACATGAGCCACAGACATCAAGGCCTCTCTTCTGTTTGAGTTACACGGCACTCCAGTGCACTGCCGTCCGTGAGGGTGCTGTGTGCTGCTGCAGGGCTGTCCAAGGAGCCAGCTCAGCCGCAGCAAACAGCAGAGGTTACATCGTGTACTTGCCAGGTTTCGGGTATTAGGGCTAAAACAAAGTTATGGTGTTGGGCAAAACCATAAGAATTGCTTTGAATGTGCATCATGGGGCCAATCTCTGATGAAGGGTGGCTGCTCTGCCTCCTCTCTGAGGGTGCAACATCCCTTCGCTGTTCGGCTGGCTTTGGCTCTTGCTAATAAACTAATTGATTCAGCTTGGCTATCTGGAGTTCTGAGTAATTTCAATATTGAACCTCAGCTGTAATTAATTCAGTCAATACAGTCAACACAAACCATGGGCAATGCAGGGACGCCGGCGCCGCGGCGGGCAGCTCGAGTCCCCTGCGCCCAGGCTGAGCACAGAGAGGGGGACACTGTGCACAGCTCCCAGGTGGGGCAAACACCCCAGGAAAACTTGGCCAGGACACCAGGAACTCCCATCTACTCAAAAAACATCCACAGAACCCCAAAGGATCCAGCATGGATCCAGCAGCCAGCTTCATCTGAGATACCCATGCAGCCCAGGTCGAACAACGAACGCGTGCTTTGATTGGAGTAGTAATTTTAGAGATTGGAGGCAAAATAATTTTAAATGCAAGAGCTTAATAGCCCTGAAATCAGGGCAAAAGGCAAGTGCTCTCATGGGGACCCCACCCAGCCGCACCCCAATTGCCAT
Source organism: Gavia stellata (assembly GCF_030936135.1). Taxonomy (NCBI): domain Eukaryota; kingdom Metazoa; phylum Chordata; class Aves; order Gaviiformes; family Gaviidae; genus Gavia; species Gavia stellata. The sequence continues at coordinate 19,544,969 of NC_082609.1, forward strand.
GCTTTCCGCTGCCGGGTGCGGGGAGTTGTCCCAGGCTGCCTGCAGCCGGAGCACAAGGACACCCTGGGCATCCAGGAAGGCAGGACAGGAGCCGAACGAGCGCCTGTCATGACTGGAGTATCACTCCTGAGCCATGAGACGGGTTTTCTGGAGCCTTGTGAAATCCTGGGTGACGGGGCCTGGGGAGCGACAGCATCGCGCCTTGTTCGGAGCAACCCAGCAAGCAAGCCAGGAGGAAGGACTTTTTTTGCCGGGAGACATAAAGCCTGCTAATAAATAATAGAGGGCAGTGTTATTACTTTTTTATCTTACGAAGTCAGACCAGCTTATGAAACCCAGACTGGAGCAGAATGCTAATCGGTGAGACTTGGCAAGATGAAGTTATCGCTCCTGACCCACACAAGAGTTAACTCGAGCCAAAAGGAGAGGAACCTCCCTTCCCCGGTGTTTTCTGTGCACTGAGCCTGTCTCTACAAATGATTCTGCTCCTACCCCGGAGCATGCCTCACTGCCAGGCAGGGCCTCCTCCCAGTTCCTTCCCCGATTATTGCTCCTCTGATAAATACCGAGGACACCAGGTGAGCCTTGAGACGCTGGGGACCGCTGGCTGGGGCTGAGCGTGGCACACGTGCTGAACGAGATGTGGTCCTTGTCCCGCAGCGTTAAACCACCATGGGAATGGTCAGCAGCCGGGGACTGGGAACCCATCTGTCCGTTATGTAGCCATGATGCTTTATCTCTTTCCATCCTTACCAAACAGGACGGATGGTTTCTGGAGGCCAAGGATGGTGCCCATCACCGCTGGAGGTAGTGATGAGTGCCCTGCCTGGGCTAATGCACGCTGCGTGGAGCCCTGCGCTTTCTGCACGCTCGTGCTGGTGTGCAAGCTCCGGGAGATTCCTGAAATCTCCGGCAAGTGCAATGCACCCCAGCATTAACACTTCTTCAGCTTTCTTAGACATAGAGGAGCAAACAGGTCAATGGAGGAAGCGCAACAGAGTGGCCGCGAGGAAAAGTAGCGCAGTTCAGCAGGAAGGGGCAAGCAAGGTTGGGAAGCAGAAAGAAAGCAAACGATGAGTTGTTTGGGATAAGAATGTTTCAAAATTTGATTTTCCAACGGTAAGATACTGGCTCGCTTGCTGAAACCTCCCGATTGCTTTGTCGATCATGTGCAAAGTGTGCAAAGCTGTGGGTTACAGCCCGTTACTGTGCCTGGCACTGTAATGTCAGGGGCTCAAGGGTGTTTTGCTCAGAGTTTGGGTGGCAGAACAACAGCAAAGTGCTGCAAATGTCTTTTGACTTCAATGCTGCTGTTATTTTTCAGCTCTCAGACTCCTGTGCAGGATGCGGCTCTCCAGCTCACATGCCTTTTGTCACACAGGCTGATTTCAGATAATTCCCCAAGACTTGTTTTTGATAAACTGCTATTTAAGTGTGCTATTTACAGGTGGTAGAAGGTGCTATATTAGGAATCTGCAGAGAGTGAAATATTCTGTTTATTCACATAGGAAGCACATCTGATCCTCGGCAGCATCACCTTTGCCTCTGTGCCAACACCGGCTGTGGGAATGGTCCTTTCACAGCAGGACCAGCCTCGCCCTACGCGCTCGGAGATGCGGCACCAGCTGTTTTCACGGCAGCGTCTCCCCGCCAGTGCAAACAGGAGCTGCAGGTGATGCTGGCAGAGGCGAGCGCACAGCGTGGCCACTCTGTCGGGATCACGTATAGGCTTCTAATGTCACCACAGCTAGCCCGGGCGACTGGTACCCATGCCACAGCGCTGGCCTCGTGGTCCCACCCATAGCAGTTCTGTCTTTACAAAAGTCCTTTCCTGGCCCTGCACGTGCTCCAGGGACGCCCCGGGCTCCTGGCGCTGATGCTTTCTGCTTTCTCCCTCGAGACACAGACTAATGCCAGCTGCAGGGAGACTTGTCTGTCTGCCCAGAGAAATTATAGGGAGAGTATCGAAGCACTGTCATCCTCTGAATGATTTTGCCTCCTTCCTTTGCAAGCACGGCACACACAAGCCGGCAGGACTATTTTTCTAATTATTAGATTTTACTGGAAATCGATAAGCAAATAAGATGATTTTTTGGCCCTAATACCTCCATAGCTCTTCTTGCAGGGCCCAGGTATTGCAAAACCCACTCTGAGATGCGTTGTGATGGATAGCCCATGTCTAACTCTGCTCAGGATGTTTGCTGGTAGGTGGGGTTGGATTAAGTCATGAGTATGAGATGGGGTTAACCGTGATGTTAAGATGAAGCCCAAGGTAATTATCTACCAAGTTCTGTACGAATTTGGGATACAGGATTCCCCACAAGCCCCGCTGCCTCCTCAGAAGGACTCGTGTGCATCTCTCGCTCTGAGAGCCACCTGAATTACCTCTTAATTTGAGCCCTGTCAACACAAGAGCTAAATGAAGAGCCATTTTCTATTTGAAGGAGTGCTACAAGAGAGAGGTAGGCCCTTCTTAGCGCGCGGAGCCGGCAGCTCATTAGCGGGGCCAGCGTGCTTTGCAGCCATTGCAGCTCTGCCAGCAAGCTGGTGCCTCCATGGGCGACGGCCCTGCACCGCTGGCATGTCCCGGCACCTCTCGGCGCACAGCGGTGCGGAGCCGGGGAGAGGAGATGAAGGGCAATTCCCACCCCTCTGGCAAGATTGTTTTTCTAAGTATTAGACTTCCTGGAGATCAATAAGTATATGAGATTGTTCTTCATCTTACTGTAAAGAATAGCTGTTGTCCAGAAATTCTCAATATATATTAGAATAGGTATATATATTTAAAAAAAAAAAAGCTAACGCTGCAAGGGGGTCTGTTTCGGAAGTCTAGCTTATCTCTTTGCTGAAGTAGCAGAAGACAACAGTAAAATAGAAATAATTAGGGAAGGAGGCAAGTCATGAGCAACGCTTAGCACAGCGAAACCCACGCGAAGGCGCTCGCCCCGCTGTTACGCTCCCCTGGGGCTTGCTCCCGCTCACCCCGGCTACCTGGGGAGTGCCAAGTCCTTGGATGAGGAACACCGTTTACAAAGAGACCTTGTGAAAAATAAAAAAAATAAAATTAAAAAAAAAAAAAGCTGGGCTGATTTAAACAAACCTGGAGTGAATAAAGTAGTGGGGGAGCGGAAACGAGTAGATGGAATTACACAGGAGCGTTACATAAAAGCAGCTGACGTCTGACTCTTGCAATTAATTCAAATTGGGCTGAGCCTGGGCTTTGGGGAAGAATAACTGGTGGGCGGCAGTGAAAGCAAAGAATAAGCAGTCGGGTACCAAGCTGGAGGGTGCTGTGTAGCCACGGTCCCTGTTAGGGCTGGGTTTAATGAACAGTCTTGTTCAGGACCCGTAAGAACGTATCAGTGAAACTCCCCAGTTTTAGGGGCAGCTGGGAGGGGGCTGGAGAAATAAAAAGGGGGCTCAGGCGGAGCAGAAACACGGAGAGGGAGGCATGCTGGCACCTCTCTGCTGGCTCCTTGGCTTACACACAGCCTTTTCTCCGTTTCCCCTAGATCTGGAACAGGGAGTGCCTGAGGGTGACCTCAGGATTTGGCCGGCAGGGCCATAGAGACTCTGGGCTGGAAGGGACCTCCTGGCTCACCAAGCCTGTCCCCTGTTCTTGCAGCCCTGGCATCTCACAAGCATCATCTGTGTTAGTGGCTCAGCTCCTCTTGGTGGAAAGCGGTCCAGCGAGCCGTGGCTTTCCTGGCCAGGGCCATGCTCCCGGCCACCGGCGATGCACGTGGGGCACTGAGACAGAAGAACAGGGAGGTGACCCTCAACTGCATCTCCTATAACCTGGAAAAGGGGGACGGTGCAGTGATCGCCTGTGAGAGGCCGTTACATGTCGCAGCTTGGGGCCAGGTGCAGTGATAAAATAATAAATAAATAATGATAAAATAATAAAGTGCAGTGATAAAGAAATAGTGTGGGCAGCAGGAGCAGGGAGGGGATCGTGCCCCTGGACTCGGCGCTGGTGGGGCCGCACCTCGAATGCTGTGTTCAGTTTTGGGCCCCTCACTCCAAGAAGGACATTGAGGTGCTGGAGCGTGTCCAGAGAAGGGCGACGGAGCTGGTGAGGGGTCTGGAGCACAAGTCTAATGAGGAGCAGCTGAGGGAGCTGGGGTTGTTCGGTCTGGAGAAGAGGAGGCTGAGGGAGACCTCATCGCTCTCTACAACTGCCTGAAAGGGGGTTGTGATGAGGTGGGTGTTGGTCTCTTCTCCCAAGTGATGAGTGACAGGACAAGAGGAGATGGCCTCAAGTTGCGCCAGGGGAGATTCAGACTGGATATTAGGAAAAATGTCTTTCTGGAGAGAGTGGTGAGACACTGGAATAAACTTCCCAGGAAGGTGGTGGAGTCACCATCCCTGGAGGTATTCAAGGAACGTGTGGACGTGGCATTATGGGACATGGCTTAATGGGCATGGTGGGGTTATTTTTTTTTGGTTGATGGTTGGACTTGATGATCTTATGGGTCTTTTCCAACCTTAGTGATTCTGTGATTCTGTGATTCTGTGATAAAACCCACCTCCGGCAAAATACCAGCGAGCCCTCCTCAGCCTCTGAGCACTAGCACCCACGAGGGTGTTGCTACTTGTTATCTCTGGGGCTAAGGAAAGAAGCTCAAGGGCAGAGCAGTGTCCTCCTGCCAGCAAAAGCATCCCCTTGGATCTCAGGCACGCAGGGGCTCCCCGTCTCTGACAGCCTGTCGGGGTTTGCCATCACGCTGCTGGGCTTCCCCCAGCGGCTGCCGGTTCTTCTAAAGGCACTTGATCCGCCTGCATGAGACAGCTCCCAGCGATGTCAAACCTAATGCCACTAATCCTGTTCGGTTCTCTTCAACCTGCCTGAAGTGTCCTGTTTAATCCCGATCTCCAGTCCTTCATGTGCTCTAACCTTTAGGTGGCTTCTGCTCCACATAGCACACCCAGGCATAAAACCTGCCCGTTCCTGTGAGCTGGAGATAGAAACAGGCACAAGATCATTCTGATGACCAAGAAGCTTTGTGCTGGGATGGCTAAATTTGGGGCGAACCCAAATCTTACAAACAAGAGTCCCATGGACTCAGCCAGCCTTCGGGCTGATGCTTCAGCCCAGCTCTGAATTCAGGACAGCGCTCCTGTGATCTAACACGTTGAAGCAATCTTCTCCTGCAGTCTTTATATTTGATAATCTGAGATCTGTGGGAGTCTCTACTTCATAATCCATATATCTTGTGACCCTCTGGAAGCCTGACAACTATTTCATGCTTGGATGGCTCCTTCCTCATCTTCGTCCGTGCAAGAAAAGTGTGTCCTGACTGGCACAGGAGTAGCTCGTATTTCCATCACGCCGAGACGGTGATTAAATGCCTCCAGCCAAGCAGAAGGCAACTTCAACTGGGTTTGTTCTTTGGGGACTGGCAGGACTGGGAATGAGGCCAGAGAAAGCTGCAGAAGACCCTGGCCAGGCAAGAGGCTGGAAAACAATGCTTAGAGGTAGGTTTGGCACCTTCAGCAAATCTCACCGGAGTTTGTTGGAAAACCGAGCTTATCCGAAACCAGGACTGCTCCCTGCTCTGGTGGGCAGCCCCAGGTGTCCCCAGGGTCCCCTGGGCTGGCAGGGTGCCTCCCGGGTGGTCATGCCAGAGCACGGGACCTCCAAGCCTCTTGCACCCCTCCTCAAGCTGCGATGCCCCTGGCAGGGAAACCGGATGGGGAAACTGAGGCAACCCTGGATCCAGTTGCTCTCCTTGACCTGTTCTTGGTATTGCTGTGCAACGTAAAGCTTCCCATGGCTCAACCCCTACTCCTGGCACTATAACCTGGCAGAGCCCCAGCGGTCGCACCGGCCGGCACTACCCAGCCAGGTACAGCCGCTCTGCCCGGCCTCGGTGCAGGGGCTTGGAGCAGTGCCCAGGAGGATGGTTGAGGAGCAAAGACGGGTTTTGCTCTGCAAGCACAAAGCTCCCGGCCACAAATAAAACCCACTAATAGAAAAACAGTACAAAGGGAGCCGGGCTCGTGGGGCCAGGCTGGAGGTGAGAGCAATAAATTGGAGGATAAAAGTTGCCGTAGCTGCTGGTCAGCCCGTATTTCACCATTTCAAGTTGCAGTAAAGAGGAAACCTTTTTTTCCCACTTTCATACTATCATTGCTAAACCTTGCATATGTAAAGAGCGAGCGTCTTTTACATCCTCATGGGCTTTTCAGTCAGTTGAATGCTTTTGATACGCTCCCTTCCCCGCTTTCCTTGCTTGTGATGGTAATGCGCACGCTTCCCTGCACTCAGGAGTCAGGCACGCTGCCACCAAGATGTCTGCTTGGGCCTCCAACGCCCATCAAACGCGATGGAAATTAAGCATTTAAAGCAAAATTATGGCTCTGGGTCCCCTTTTACTTCTGATTTCCTAATGTTAACCTGGGTATTTCTCCTTCGGGGACTGCTGCCATCCCAAGGTGCCTGTATCAGGTGCATAGCCCAAGAGGAGAGATGGGCATTTCCCCAGGACGCTGGCCGCGGGGTGCGGAGAAACCCCAGCCCATCATTCAGAAACAGCCAGGAACACTTTAGTAGTGCACAGCGCTCTGCAAACGTGACCTGTGCAGTCAGCAGCGCAGGACCAGGAGATAAAAAATACATCCTATTTCAATATTTTCACAATTTTCAAGCCAGGCCCTTGAACTCTGGGGACAGACTCAGCGTTTCTGAACACTGTCCCTCTCCATGCTGCTCTTTATAAACATTGATAAGCCTCCCGGCGCTCCCCAGACAGACATATTATCCCTTTTGTAGCTACTGCAGATTAAGACCCAGCGATAAGTGCTTTTCCAGGGGCTGTAACAAGGATGGTTAGCATAGCTGCCGTAAGAGGTCAGGATTTTCTACGCGCCTCCCAACTCCACCTTCCTGCAGCACTGCACAGCTCTACCAACACAGCCCTGCTTCTGCGGCCAGACCTGGGGTCACCGCCAGCTTAGCTGGGGGGGTTAAACAAAGGGATGTGCTGCAGGAGGATCACAGCAACACCCCAGCAGGAAAAACTCATTTTCCCAACAGCGGCATATAGTCCAATAGCCCAAGCTTGGACTCGTGGGAGTAGGCATGAACACGTCCCAAATTCTCCTGCCACAACCCCAAACCCCACGGCCACCTGCACCGGCGCCGGACGTACTTGCAAAGCCAAGGCAAATCAAAGGAGGGGGACACCAGTAATATACTTGTACAGGAACTAAAGGAGAGACCTGGCCATCAGCCATGCCATAATACAGAGGATCTTGTTGCTACCTGGTTTTTTATTTTCCATGTCAAACCCCTGGCGAGCGGCGGCAGGCCTGATTAGCTCCGAAATGTCAGCAGCAAGCCCCCGTGAGCGTGCAGCCGCTTTGCTGGCCTCCAGCCCTCGTTTTTCGGCTGCGAGGCTCTAATGAGGACATCAGCGACGCTCTTTATTAAAACAAACGATGGAAGGCAGCGTGCCACTGCCCAGCCCACGCTGCGCTTGCTGGCGAGTGAAGGGTGACCCTGAGTCCCTGCAGAGAGCGGCACCGGGGCGGTGGGTGCCGTAACGGGGGCTCTCCGACTGCAACCGTCCTCGTGAAGATGCGGGATTGCTCCGCAGATCAATGCCTCCCTCCCTCCCCTTTCATCCCACCTGCCAGCCCTGCTCTTAAATTCTGTTGACTTTGCTATTTCACCTAATTTCCTTGCTCTTGTGAGAATAACATGGTGAAGTTTACTCTGAGGTGCGCTCTGAGGGCTCCCACACTCTTGGGTGTCAACAAGCAGCTGGAATCTCTTCTTGTAGAGATATCTGATGTTATCCTGGTGCGGGAGATGGAGGTGAGACTCCATAGCGCTTACTGTTTCTCCATTCTCCATCCACCTTCTCCACCCAGACCTTCCCAGCCTCCTTCCCAACGTCCATCCAGACCTTCCCAACCTCCCTCCCAGACCCTCCAACCTCCTTCCCAGACCTTCCCAACCTCCTTCCCCAGAGGCCAAAGTTTGTCCAAGGACTTTGGTGTTGACCGTTGGCCTCGGAGGAGCTGTTTCCCCAGGAAAATGAAGCATTACGTTGGCTTCATACATATGTCTGGTAGAACTATGAAATATTATAAAAGACTTAGATTTATCAGTCCGGACAGATTGGCCTCTTTCACTGTGCCTATAAAAGCTCTGAATGATACCATCCATCAATGGGCAGACAGCATCGGCTCTGACTGAGGACCAGGCAATTTTGCGTCGCCGGGGCCAAGTGCCAATTCCTTAAGTAATCCCAGGTTTCATTAAAGAGGCAGCCGGAGGAGGGCATCGCTTTGGATTTTTTTTTTTTTTCAAGTCAGCTGCAGGACACTTACAAATTACTGTGGAATTGATGGTGGGTGACTCGTTAAAATTAATTATGGCCATAATTAGGAATATTCAGGAAGAAAACCACAGGAAAAATGGTCCATGGAAAGATACTTTCTATACTCATATTTTAAAATGAAGCAAAAATTTGCAGCTGCTTTATTAATTTAAATAATAAGATATGGCTTTTTCTTGCATAGCTTCAGAGGGTTTCTAATGAAGGGGGGCTGCTAGATGAGGCATTTCAGAGGAAATCAAATAGCCTCATAAATAAATGAGTTTTCTTTTTTCAGGGCATAACTGTATCCATTCGTACAATATTCATAGAGCATCACGCTACAGGGGAAAAGAATCAGGAGGAGCCTCCAGGCTGCTCCTGCGTCCTAAGGACAAACTTCTCCAAGCTGCCGGCTCCTTGACATGAAGCTGTCCTGCCTGCGCTTGCAGCAGGGCAGCTCCGTGCAAAACTACGCCTTGCTGGAGTCCTTCGGTCTGCTCCTGCAACCAGTGAGCAGGACAGGGAGAAGAGGTTGTGCCTGCAGGTATGTGGCTGCTCCTCACCCTCCTGCAGCATCCCCCCGCCCCGTTACCCTGAGCGGAAATCTCCAGCAGTGCCGTGTGCCTGCTCCAGTGGAAACTGGTGGCAAATCAATGCCACCGCGGGGTCATGAGAGCCACAAGTTACAGCTCCTTCAACGGAGGGGCAAGGTGAAAAGCAGACCCTGGGTACCTGCAGGTTACCAGGAATTAGGAAAACCACATCACTACTGCATCCCGCTTGCCCTGGTGATGGGGCGGCCACTGCAGGCAGTAGATGTCATGGGGTTTGTGTAGGAGGGGGCACAACGGTGTCCCCCCATGCTCGCTGGTGGACCCAGCCCTGGCACGACCGCCATGGGCAGCAGAGCTGCCGTAGCCAGCTCCTTTGCAAACCCTCTTTGCTGGCCACAGCCCCCGCCAGCCAAACCCCCGCTGTCACCATCCATCCCACTGCACGTCCCACCGCTCTGCGGACTCGTGGGTGGCTGCACAGCCCAGCCTTTGGTTTAATGGCTGTGCTAATTGAGAGACGGAGCACCGCGGCGTCCAGCTCTGTTTAACGCTGCAGCCGCCAGCAGCTTCAGCAGGAGTTACTCTGCTCTAACTTTGAAACGCTCTGGGGTGAGGAGGACACGGGCAGTCCATCTCAACAGGAATGTTGTTCTTTATGTCCAGACACCGTCTGGTATCAAAGGCATCACACCTGCTCATGGCGCAGGACGGCGGGGTCGGCGCTCATGGCACAGACGGAGCAAAATGGGTGCAAACAGAGCCAGACACACGATTGCGGGGTCCACCTCAACCTTCCCACAGCAGCAGCAAATCCCGCACCCGCTGATGGCATCCCCAGCAGGGCAGGGGTCTGGATTCACCATTTGCTCAGTTATCTTCTGCACCGAGTTACCAAGATATTATCTCAGTACTTGAACTGGTTTACGGGTCCTTTGTACCAGTGAGGTACCACAAACACCTACCCCATGAGCACCTACACAGCAAAGCCATCGCTAGGCACGCGGCATCTCTCGTGGCTATTTGCTGATCACCCCGTCCCTGCTAAATTTGGATCGTGGCAACACAAGCAGGAAAATTAGACCTTTGAAGTGATTTGAAAGCACTAGAGCTACAATAAATACAGAAGGCGGCTCAGACTCCCGGGGGATCTTCCTTTAACTAGGTACCGTCTCGGTCTGAAGCACGCAAAGCCCATATGACTCTTTCCAAAGGTTCACAGGTTTTGGACCCCAACACCAAGAAGCCAGGTAACGGCTGAGGACCTTTTCTTCCTGCGAGACCAGGAGATTTACACACATAACGGAGATAACCGCCGCACTACTATCGTTCGGTTTTGGGGGATGTACCTCGTTGATGAGTCCAAGACATGCTCCTGGGAACGGTGCAAATCCCTGCGAGGCTGCTCTGAATTTCCTCCATTGGGACACCAATCTCTGGGGAAAAAACAAAATTAAATCAGGAGAGCAAATTAGAGTGGAGGAAAACAGCCGTGTGCCCAGCATTTGTACCCTTTCCCGATACCGGTCCAGCATCTGTGAGTGCTCCTCCCTGCCGGCTCCGCAGGGACAGCGTGCAGGGCAGAGGCTTCTGCCTACTGCTGATTGCAAACTGCTGGAAAACTTATATCAAGAAATTGCTCTCCAAGATTTCCTTGGGGACATGCGGCTTTTCGACAGCGAGCTGAGCGCTGCAGCACGGTGCCTGGAAGCCGTGAGCCCTCGACTCAGGGATGCTGCTGCCTGGGTACGTGTGTGTCATGGGTCTGTTAGCCCAGGGATAAAGGTCTTGAGGATCCCCCCTGCGAAGGAAAGCCCAGGCTGTCCTCCGGCACATCCCGGCATGGCAGTGCTTTCCCAATCCAACTCCCTCCGCATTGCTGCACTGAGCTGGGACAGGTCTCTGCCCCCCCACCCCAGCGCTCCTCTGCAGAGCAGGGAGGCGCCCGCTGCTGCCTCGAGCACCCAAGGAGAATTACGGACACAAAGATGGAAAACTACAGCTCCCAGGGGATCCACGCCAAAAGGTTAAGGAATTTTAGCTTTATTTGGATTTTTCACTGGTGGATTTTCAACAGAAAGAGCCTGCCTTTCTATTCTGCACATTCCTCCACTCAACAGCCCAATTTCCTCCTGACAAAGAAATTCATTAAGAAACTTTCAAGCCGATCCCAACCGTGGCAGCTAGTTGAAATTGCTCAAATCGTCTCCAGAAAACCTTCTTACAATACATCCATCTCCGGCTCCCTTTGCATCCCCCGGTAACTGATTCGAACTCGTAATGACCTATGAGCCGCCTGCCTGCTTAGTCCAGCTCTGGCGCTCCCCGTACCTGTCACAGCAGAAATTTATTCTCACAAATTTATTTCCAAGCAGTATTTCTGTACCAAGGTTGTTTCTCTCAGCCACTCTCTTCCATGCTATAATTGTAGGAGAATTTGCAAAGCTGCAAAAACCTTTCCCCATTGATTGCTCTTCCTGGGTGAAGCGGGCAGGCGTAGGAAAGGAGGGATTCGAGCAGAGAGCATCTGCTGCTACGGGGAGTCGGATGATCTGCCGGACCCGTCAGGACATGGAAAAGCAGCGGGAGATCCAGCATGGCCATGAAGATGAGGAGACGTAACAGGCCACACTCAAACCATCGTCCCCAAAGGACTGCGCGGTGGCTCATTAGCCACAGAAGAAAGGGCTAATTTTCGATTGGGTGGCAATTAAAAAGCATTGTATTATCCTTCCTGTGCTAAAACAGGCTGTCAAAATCTTTGGGTAAAACAGCAGTTAGATGAGGGGCTGACGGAGAGTTACGATAAGGAAAGACAATGGCATTATTATATTGGGATTTATCTTCCCAAGACAGGATTGTCCTCGTTATTCAGGAGCGGTGTACCCAAAAGCCACTAATAAGGCTCCCTCCCAGGGTGGAGATAAATCCCAAACCTTTCAAAGACTTTTGAATGTAAATGCTCCGCAGCATTCAAAGCGCCCTTTGATTTCGGCACGCACGTTGCTTGTGCCGGCACTGCCGCTCCTGCTGGAGGTTAAATGGGCTTCGGGGACTTCACAGTCCAGGCCAGCTAGTACCAATGTCTCGCTGGGATGAGGGGGCCAGGCTCCTACATCGGATGGACATTTGGATCAGCTCGGGAGAGAGCTGGGGAGTCCCACCCGCACAGGACCCGGTCACCCGAATTGCCGCGGATGCGTTGGCTGTGGTGAGGATCGAACGCCCACATGGGAGAGGATCGGCTCTGTGCGACGTGGAGGCTCTCGATTCAGGACAGATCAAGGGCGTTTGGCAAACCATCTTCTAAAGTGCAACCATGAAGAAAATTGGAGGCATCCAAGCAGGGGGACAGAAGATTGTAGGATGATGCCAAACTGGCTGGTGCACCCCTGTCCTCCCCAGCGAGCTGAGGGGGGTGGGAGGCAGGGGAGGGCAGCTCAGCTCTTCAGTGCTTTGTAGCATAATTAAATCCCATTGACCAAAAAACCTCCTTCCCATTCATCATGCAGAAAAAATCTATGCTTCAAAAATAAGCAGGACGCTTCCTTTTTTAATGTTATAAAATAACAGGGTAAATATTATATTCAATCTATAGATGGGAGGTGCCGTGTTGTTTCAACTGCTATGCTTTCCCCTTTAGCCTGCTCAAAAAAAAAAAAAAGCCAATAAAAGCCTTAGGTGTTGATATAGATTTGGAAAGGCAAATCAGTTTGGCTGTCAGCAGCAAGGTGGAAAACATGGGTTTTTCTTTCCACATTTAAAAGGGCTCGGGGGGTACAAACAGCATGGGGCTGGCTCCTGCCTCGCCAGCGCTGAAGCTGCTGGTGTCCCCCACCCCAACACCAGCCTCTTTTTCTATGTGTTCAAATAGGCTGGGATATAAGTCAGAAGCTCCTCCTAGCAGAAAGGATGCGGTGCCCACTTTCCAGCCTCCTGGTGGAAACTCAATTCCTTCAACGGCACCAAAGGTGCCAAATCCCAATGCCGAGGCACGGCCCGTTTCACCCATGTAGGTCTGCTGCCCGTCAGAGCTGCTGTTACAAGAAAGCTGGAGGAAGAGGGGAGCCCGTAAGTGTCATTTTTTAAGAGGTAGAGAAACCATGAAAGACTTTTTAATGAGGGGAACAGAGAACTTGTAAGATGGGAATGTCTTGCTCTGCCAGCAGGAAGGCAAACCCAGAGCACACGCGGTGGGAAACGCCGACAAATCTCTCTCATCTAGTCGAGGTCAGGGTAATTTTTAGTAAGAAGAAATACATATACTGAGGGCTTTGAGATGACTGCCATGATGGATCCGCAGGAGGCACGTGGGGCGAGATGGGGGAGATGAATTAGAGGCTGATATTGATGAGATTGTTTTCACTGACGGAGCCTTTGTGGAGAGCAGCGCTGCCTATACAGCCCAATGCTGATGAAGGTGTTTCTCTTGCAGTAGCTGGACTTGGGGCATTTTTCTGGGCTTTGAGAGTCCAGAGTGCAGCAGATTTGATGATAAAAACCCCTAACCAGTATCCCTGCCTCCTCCTCCCGTGGCAAACTGCCAGGGCAAACCGTGGCCATCACGCTGCAAGCGCTGTGTGCGGGGTCCCCACGTCAGCTCACGGAGATCTCACAGCCCCTCTGGGCTCAGCATCAGCCAACGCCGTATTCATCCGGTAATGAAACCCCGTGGCTAATTTATCCGACTCTGCCTTGAGATCTTCCCTGGAGCAGCGCGGGAGCACGCAGCATCCAGCCCTTGCATCCCGCTGCCCAGTCCCTTGAGCCATGCAACACTGTGCTCTCTCCTCCAGACTGTTTATCTTAACAAAACCATTTAATCTTTGCTGGTTTCTATTTCGCCGTTCAGGAATGAAAACCTTTTAAATAAATATTTGATGACTCCTATTGGGTGCTGGGATGATAATGGGGCTGGTAGGCATGCGGAGCCACGCACCAGCAGATAAAACCTGCGGCAAAATGAGGTCTCTTGTTTTATTGTTCCTGATGTTATAAAGATTGACTCTGCTATTAGAGCTTCCTGGAGGATTTCTCCAGGATAAAATCTCCGACTAGCACAATTTAATCACTTACTGATGAAAAATAAATTTCAGGTGGCGGCAGCTTTTAAATAGGTGTAACTTTCTTTCTGAAAACATGGTATCTGCTCTGCTGATAAGCCATCCCGCAGACACGACCTGCCCAAACCCGCACGACGCGCAGCGGGCGTGGCGTCCCCCGTTACCGGCCCAGAGAGGTTGTGAGTGCTCTGGTCCTCACTCCATTCCCTATGGCCAAGCCAGAGCAGATCTCAGCAAGGTGGTCCAGCTCAGGGACAGCAGAGCAAATTAACAAGGAATTAATTGACAGTAGTCTGGCACTACGCAGGCTTTAGGTATAGCATGCTTGGACAAGAGAAAAGTCTGATTTAAGGGTAAAACCACTAAGGCTGGTTTTCGTTGGGGGTGGGTTTGCTCCATCCTCAGCTCTGGGATTTGGGGGGCACAGCCCCTCGCCTCCCTCCACCGCCAGAGAGAGGATTCATGCTTGGTGCGATTTGAAAAGCACAACCCCAGAAAACAATGTCGGGAAGGGAGGGAGGAGAGCTTAAACCGCACAGAGGAGCAGATTGAGGCTGGCGTAGCAAGCAGCCCCGGCCGCACCAGATGCTCCCGCGGGCTGGGAAACATTTTAGCTGCTGGCCTCCGAACACGGCAGCTTTGAGCTAATGGCCCTGGCAGCCTCCTGCGAGCAGGAGAGGCTCCATCTGCACCCGGGCCAGACCGAGGACCCTTGCGGCGGCAGATGAGCCGTGTGAGGGTGGGGGGCTCTGCCCGGGGGAGGCTGTCCCAGCTGGGGGCTGAGGTCCTCCCCTCCTGTCTTTCTCCACTCCATCCCTGGCTTGGCCAAGTGAAGTTCAGCTATTACACAGTGTCAGGAGATGAATTACATTAAATCATAATTACATTACCCTTGCCTGCTCTGGGCAAAATGCAAAAGGTCATCTTCCCTCCCCTTGCTGCCTGATCTTTAATATGTTAGGCCACTTATAGTCACTGCCATGACATTTACAATAGGTCCAGAGAGAGCTGCTGCACAGGCACTTGCACGTTTTTCCTCTTCCGAGGGACTTAATTTGGCTGGGGACAGCCAGAGCCGCACTGAGCCCCTCTGCTTTCGGAGCCAGGGCTTTGCCGGAGGGCTGCGTGCCCAGCACCCCGCTGGCACGGTGAAGCCAGAGAGGTAAGCCATTTCCTAAACCAGAGGGACCGCGGGGTTTTCTGGGGGCAGTCACCCCAGTACTGAGCAGCCTTCTCATCTCTCAGCTTGGAAACTGCTATGACTGTAGGAGCAGCAATGCCTGGGTGGGTGTGAAGGGCAGTTTGCAGCACAGGAGACCCCAGAACCACGCGGAACATGGGGCTGCACGGGGCTATGCACCCCGGAGACCTCTGCAGAGGTTTTCACCACTCCTTCACCCTCCCAAGATACATCCCTGAGGATAACTGCACCGCTGAAAGACTTTAGGTATCTTTCAAAGACTGGTATGAGCTGACGCTAAGGTTCCTGACTTGTGTCTTGACATGAGATCACAGAATCGCTAAGGTTGGAAAAGACCTGTAAGATCATCAAGTCCAACCATCACCCCAACACCACCATGCCCACTAAACTATGTCCCACAATGCAGCACCGACCACCTAAGGCAGGTTTTGCAGCCAGCGCCGAGCACACGCTGCTGCGTAGTCTCAAGCCAGTGTCGGAGGTTACTTCAGGCATGCCTGCGAGACCTGAACTCGTAGCGACATGGACCAAGACAAGACACCAACGCCATGGGCTTGGGGGTGAAGGCTCCCCACGGGGCAGCACACCCGTGCTGCAGCAAGTGCAGGGCTGGGGTCCCTTGGGGGGGAGACGCAGCTCCCGGGCGCGCAGCCTGCTCTCGTAAGGTGAGAAGCCAATTTCCTCCTTTTCACAGCAATTTTCTTCAACTCCAATGGCTACAAGCTGCTCTGCTGATTGTAAATAAATACAAGGGGAGCTTGGCCCAAAATAGAAAGCAGAGAAACCTCCCTAGCTCAATAAACTATAATAAGCACTTGCAGGCAGAGAAACTGTAATTTGCAGGGCCAGCTCTCCCCGCGGGATGCCGGCTTGGCCGGGCTCCGGCTGGCTTCCCTTCATCACGGTCCATCGAGGACGAGAAGAGGGGAGCCCAGCCCTAAAGCGGCTCTCTCGGGCTGCCCTGCTCCTTGCCCCACCGATGCTGCGGGCTGGAGGCTGCTCCCTGCCCGGGGCTGTGCTGGAAGGCAGGGCTGAGCACCGCCACGTCCCCCGGGGTCTCCTCTGCCACGCGTGTCCCTGCCCAAAGCCGAGGGCACATCCGATTTACAGCTCCCCACGCCAGAGACACCCCCTCATAGCGCAGCCCTTGCAGAGGGCTCAGTCATGGTTGTTTCTTTAAGCACCATAAAAAATAAACAAATCTAGGCAAAACGAGTGCCGGCATGCCCATCCCTTCTCCTTCCCCCCATCCTGCCATGTCCTGTATGGCCAGGGCTCCTCCTCATCCTCCTTCCCACACCAGGAGCCCCCTCACTCCCTGCCCCACAGCACGCAGGGTCCCCCCTCCACCAGGACGCACGGGTGAGGGGGTCATTGTCCCCCAGGCCCCCCAGAACCTGCAGGCAGCTCTGCCCCGGGGTGCGGGCGGTGCGGAGAGCAGCGGGGAGGGACGCTGCCTGCGCAGTTTGTTTACCCCATCAGCAATGCCATGCTGAGAGGTTTAGTGACACGGCTCCCGGCATGGCGAGCATCCCCATGGCGGCTGTCACCCCGGGAAGGGCTCCAGCTCACTGGCCACTGGGTCCTCTCTCCCTCCGGTGCCTAAAGCAGCTCTTGGAGGTGCGCGGCTTTCCATGCACGGAGTCTCCCACGGGAGATTAAGAGTACAGGCAGGGATTTTCCAAAGCAGCCAACAGATTTGTGTGACACACCGTTTTAAAAACGAATGAGACATCGAACTCAAGCAGCCTCCGAGCTCTCAGTTATCCTGGCTAAGGAGGAGAGGAGATGCTGGCTGGGCCAGGGGCTGGTGCTGCCCTTCCTCTCTGAGGACACAGACCCAGCTCCTGCATGGACTAATGCAAAGAGAAGTTTTAAGACCCAGACTCCAACCCAAAATAGAGACTATTTTAGGCATCGGGAGTGATTAGCCACAGGAACAAGTCACCAAGAGATGGTGGGATTCACCATCTCTTTATTTTCCATCAAATCCCAGTGTCTTTGTCAGCCAGGACCTACTTCAGCCAAGCACACGTTGAGCCACTGGTCCTTCCTGGATGAAATCTATGAATCTCCAAAAAACCAGCAGCAACCCAATGGCTTCCGAGTCTCTGGAAGGGGCTGCGGATCTGATTCCTGCTCTGTCACTGCTGTGCCTGTCTGCAAACAGCCACTTCCCCTTCAGAATGAATGGGGCTCTTTTATAGGGCCTCTTAAAAAGCCTGGAAATCATAAAAGCACTCTGCCAGCCCCGTCCCAGGGAACCTTTGCTAACAGCCCTCCAGCTCCTGAACGTGTTTGCTGTCACGCAGGGGGGCCAGCTGGCTCCTGCCAGCCCGCGCTGGTACCACACTGAAGGTATGATGCTCAAGCGGGGCTCATGTGGATCAGCACAAGCTGCCGGGGCACAGAGGACCTCTCCTTCTCATTGAAGATGCTCTCGGGCAGAACGCTGAGCCAGGCAGGCATGAGAGCAAGACCCGACCAAGGGGTGGCCTTTCCCCCCTGCTCGCCACAGCTGCGCGGGGCAGGGATGTGGAGGGGCTGATGGGCATAGCGGTCTTGGGAGCTAAACCGAAACCCTTTGGTGGGGAGACGCGTTCTCAGCTTGAGCAGTATCAGTCATGATTTCTCATTTAAAGCATGATGCAGATCTCATGGAAGGTGTCCCTTGCTGAGCACGTGCCCTGCCCGCGTAGACATTTGCTCTGCGGCTGCCCAAAGACCCAGAAAGCAAAGACGCATGACTCCCACAGACAAGGACAGCTGATCCCCTCCAAAGTTCCCAACCTAAAAAGCCCTTTTTTATGGCTCAGAGATGCTTCCCAGCTCCAGGGCGCTGGGGGCTTGGAGTGGGCAATGCCACTCACCCAGCAGTAACAGGCAGGTCCCGGGGAGCATGGGCAGCCATCCGGGCAAGAGCTGGCACCCCATGGCACACATCGCCTTTGCAATGACCTCGCTCTTCAAGAAGGAGATGGTCCCCAAGGGAGACCTGGCCCTAGCAGGCAGGAGGGAGGCCCTGTTCACACAGCACTGCCAGGCCCATGGGATGTCCCACAGGGCTGCCACCAGCTGGGAGGCAACAGCAGAGTATCCCCTTCACAGGCTCTGGAGTGACAAACACAAGTCATCGAGCCACTCGCCTCGCACAGGCAGCCTCAGGGGTGAGCCACAGAGCTGAGTGTCCACCATGATGCCCCATGCACAGCTTCACAAGAGCACCTCGCCACCACGATGCTCCACAAGAGCATCTCACTGGCCTCTCTCTGCTTTCGGTGCTCCTCACGTTCAGGGGAAATAACATTCTTTCATTTTCTGTGGCTCGCTGCGGTCCTGCCACGCTCCAAGAGATTTTGTGGCCTGACCACCTTGGGACCAGTGAGGCCACCATGCCCTCTGGCCATCTCCATCGCTGGCAGCTCTGTGCTAGCCCAGCACGGTATTTTTAGCTGTTTGACAGTAGCAAGTTCCTTCAAGCTTGTGGTTTGCTATTGTTGCTCTCCTTTAATAACCTCTAATAGGTTTTTCTCCTCTAAGATAAGACCTTAGTAGCAGCGGTTTGCCATCGTATCAACAGTATCAGGCATTCTCCTCTGCTGTAGGTACACTGAGATAAAGATTTCAGAGTCCTTTGAGCTATGATGTAGACCTTTCCACAATAGTAAATGGTGATATTTCTATTCAGTAATGTATTTATATCTTCCCAGTGAGGTCAATAACAGAGTATCCCTTGAGCTGGGAAAAATGATGAGTGATGTCTAGTAATTACAGAGACCATAAGGCAACAGTGAATCTAATTTTGACATTAAAAATCATGACGAGCACCTCCATTGCCTATTTTATTTGCTGGTTTGGACAGCGAGGTCCACCGCTGTGCAAAGAAGGGATGTCTGTACACAGGGCACGTTTTGGGGTTGTTGGAATCTAAAGCAATTAACTGCTTTTGCCTCTCTCAGTTTCCTGGCATTGCGCCTGACCTTGCATACGATTCATCTTCCTCATTTGTGTTAGATGTTTGCAAGTCATCTTGCTTTGAGCAATGTAGGCTGCAGTGGGGATTGAAATGTCTGATATTACCATCCTTCCCCTCTTCCTTACCACTGAGCCAGCCGGAGGACTTTCAGAAAGCATGGTTTATAGCTGCACATTGCAAACAAGCAGTAAGAGCCTACTCTGAAGATGAATTGCATGAAACAACTCTCCAACGACGTGCATTTTGCATTTCAAACACCATCGTTCCAAATGCCCAGCTGTCTTTGCCAGAGGAGTCGATGGAAAAAATTTTTTCATTCCCATTTCATCCAAATACCCTTGTTCATATTTCAGTTTTAGAAATCCAACGCTTTTCCACGGCGGGAAGATCTTACTACCCAGGCTTTCCAAATGCAGGGTGGAGGAAACCAGCAAGAGCTCCGGCAGATCTGCAGACAATGAGGCTTAAAAGCCAGGCTACTCGATTTCTGCCACTTATGTGGAGAACTGGGTTAATATATTGAGATTTTGGTAAAAAAAAAAAAAAAGCACGAGGCTTTATTTCTAAAGTCATCACATATTTTCAGCTTTTTGTGGTATTTTTCATACTTTTCCCTAACAGTCATAGGAGATGCGACACTGCTTTTGGAATGACGCAGAATCACAGAAAATAGGGCTGGAAAGGACCTCAAGCATTGGCCCTGCCTCAGGGTAGGGTTGGCTCTGTATTACTCCCGAGAGATGTTTCTCCAAACTCTTCTTAAACACTTCTAACGATAGAAACTCCATAGCCTCCCCAGGAAAAACATTCCAGCACTTAATTGTCCTTACTGTTACAAGATTAGAAATGTCCTTCTCTGCAATTGCAGCACTAATTCCCATCTTGAACCTCTGCAGATTGAACAGAGAATATTCCATCATTTAGATCGTTAGGGAAAATACCGACTCCTAGTAGATCAAGGACAGCTTCCTGCAGAAAGTCACTCAATCCATCCTTTCATTTTGACAGCAAATCATTGACTTCTCTTGTCTGGTTTCCAACCATGTTTTGCACCTCTCCCACGGTAGTTTTATGGAGACCTGCTTATCAACCTTGTTAAAAGGAGTCTCATGTGAAACACAGCAAAATCCCAGCAAAGCCAAGACATCTGACATCTCTGGCTTCTTCTCAATCCAAAATATTTAGTCTCATCACATAGGGAAATCAGATCGGCTTGACATGTGTGTGTTTTTTGTTTTGTGGGGGATTCTTTTTTTTTTTTTTTGGTTCCTAGAAATGATATTTTTCTGGGAACTGAATTTAAACCAGTTAGATTACAATGCTAATAACAACTCTCCACGCTTCCTCCTTTTACCCCTCTGTAAATACAGATGTTACCTTTGTCTCTGCCCATCTCCTAGAGCATTGTAAGAGCCCTGAGATGGCTTCTGCCAGTTCCTTGACTAACTGAGGATGAAGTTCTGGCTTTGGTCAGTTTGAAAATACTTTACTTATCTGCAACTGCTCCTTATTACTCTTTATAATCTCTGTTGATTGCACAGCTTTTCACACCCTGAGCTGCCTGGTTTTGTCCCTGCATGCTCATGCCACCCAACTTGCCGTTGGGAACATAGAATCACAGAATCACTAAGGTTGGAAAAGACCTGTAAGATCATCAAGCCCAACCATCACCCCAACCCCACCATGCCCACTAACCCGTGTCCTGTAGGGCCACGTCCACATGTTCCTTGAACACCTCCAGGGATGGTGACTCCACCACCTCCCTGGGCAGCCTGTTCCGGTGCTTCACCACTCTCTCAGCAAAGACATTTTTCCTAATATCCAGCCTAAACCTCCCCTGGCACAACTTGAGGCCATTTCCTCTCGTCCTGTCACTTGTCGCTTGGGAGAAGAGACCAACACCCACCTCTCTGCAACCCCTTTTCAGGCAGCTGTAGAGAGCGATGAGGTCTCCCCTCAGCCTCCTCTTCTCCAGACTGAACAACCCCAGCTCCCTCAGCCGCTCCTCATCAGACTTGTGCTCCAGACCCCTCACCAGCTCTGTCGCCCTTCTCTGGACACGCTCCAGCACCTCAACGTCCTTCTTGTAGTGAGGGGATGACATGACCCAGCTTTTATTCCTTGCAGCCTTTCCTCCTCTCCCCCAGGTCAGTGATGAGCTAGGGCTGACCTGAGACAGCCCCTGCTCCATTTCCATCCTTCTGTTCCCTAAGGTTTGGATGGTTCTGCCATTTGCCCACAAAAAGACTTGCTTCTCCTTAAGACACATAGGTCAGCAGCCTCAAAATATGCAACCATATTTACTAATCACTCATAGTTTTTCAGTAGATTCCACATCCACTTATTCCCTAGCGCTTGCAGCAAGCATGCACATCCTTAATGCATACAGCAAAACCATCTCCCTTTTCCTCTGTTTCTTCTTTCAAGACAAGTTGCTCCCTGTTCTGACAACATCCCATGCACAAGAATTATTTGGCCTCGGTCACGGACTACCCAGCTGTGCTGTTAAAGAACTTTCCTGAAGATCTCTTTGTCTGTAACTGGCTGCTCCTTCAAAGTCTCTACAGAAGTGGACTGACATTACTTCACCAGTCTCACGGGTGAAAAGCTAAGCCGCAGAGTGAAAAACTCGTTGGCCAAATCCAAGAGCACAACCCCAGCGTCCTCATTTCTGTAGGTTCGCTGTCCTCAGGTGGCTAATGCCACTTCAGAAGTGTTGAACAAAGCCCCAACACATGAATTTTTGTTGTAACCTCCTCCTCCACTCCTTACCAGGCAAGAAAATGCCACTGGATGGAAAAGTGCAGCACACATTTGCAGGTCAGTTGCTGCGGTCCTTCTTCTGCCAAGCCAGTCAAACCAACAAATCACTGTCAAATATATCTTCTTCCAGTGACTGGTCACATCGACACGTGCAGAAGATATCAATTCCAAACAGCTCATCATCCATTTCAGTCAGGCAAGATCAAAAATAGCATTTGCTACAGGGGGTTCGTGGCTGTGACAGGCTTTTGCTTGATGCGTTAAGTATAGGTGCTCACAGGTTGAAGAGGGAGAAGGAAGAACAGCTGAAATCTGGGGGCTTTGTGCAGCTGCACGTGAAATCCAGCACAAGCTATCGCTGAAGCACACTGTACCAGGGGACGCAGACAGCTGGGACATAGCACTAGCATCGTATATTACAGCTGGCAACATTACAAACAACTAAAGGACAATTGTCCTGACATTTTTTTATGGCACATATAGTTCTTTTTAATAAGCGTTTCTTTCATAATTGCATCCGTGCCCCAAAGGATTTACTACGGATTAGGAATCCCATGCGAACACAGGGAAGCAAACTGTGATTAATTATGCTCAGCTTGCTCAAGGTGTGTTGTGGGTAGACACACAGAGGTTAAAGATGAAAAAAAATGGAAAACAAAGTAACTGGGCTGGTTTTTTC
Source organism: Gavia stellata (assembly GCF_030936135.1). Classification (NCBI taxonomy): domain Eukaryota; kingdom Metazoa; phylum Chordata; class Aves; order Gaviiformes; family Gaviidae; genus Gavia; species Gavia stellata. The sequence goes on from NC_082609.1 coordinate 19,567,532, forward strand.
CAGCAATGAAGCTCTGAATAGGGAGAAATCCTTCAAAACTGCAGTCTTCCCAGGTAGGTCAGATAACTGGTGTGGCCTCCGACCCTACAGCATCCAAACACATTTGGTTTCAATAGACCAGCCAAGTTCAGCAGGACTGCTGCCTGCTTAAAACCGAGCATTAGAGTGCTTTGCTAGAGCTGGGTTTAGACTGCGGGGACATGGAAAGGAGAGACGTGGGAAAGCAGAGGGACTGACTGCCAAGAGGTAACCCACAAAGATGGTCCTGCCGCATGTCGGTGATTGTCACCCACGGTCCCGGGAAGCCAGGTGGTCCCCTGCCTTGGGGACAGTGACATATCCCTGCTTAGCAAGCCCCAAAAGGGAGCCAGAGAGAGGACCGGGACGAGGGTCCCCTAAGCTCCGCTGCATCCCGTTCTCTGTTTTGCAGGACCCGTGGCCACAGGAGGAAGAGGCCACATTTGGCCAAGTCCCCCCACCTCTCCCCAGCAGCTCCCGCAGAGAGCAGCTGGCAGAACAGGCACAGTTCGTTAGCGGCACAATCCCCGCGTACATCTCTGCTAGCTAATCAATAAACCATTTTTCTACTCAACCGAGAGCCATTTGTCACCGACATGATGAAAAATACCCTGCTCATCAGGAGACGGTGCCCCCCAGTCGCCAACAAACGGTCAGAGTGGACCAAGATTTCTGAGGGGTCTAGCCCCATCCGTGGTAACCTCATCCTCCTCCTCCCAGGCAGCACCTGCTTCTCTCCCTCTCCTTCCCGCATTGCCAGAAATAGATGCCAGAGGAATATTTTATCAGGAAACAGGGAGGGATCCCCTCCTCTCAAGGCCCCTTAGCTTCAAGCTTAGCTGGGAGATGGCTCCTCCACAGGTGACTTGGTCTTAAGAGCTATGAACCATTGCATGATTACCACCACGCTGAGAAGAAGCTATGAACCGTTGTGTAATTACCACCACGTTCAGGTCCATAAAAGCTCAGAGATACCTTCAGCTTACCCTGAAGAGCCCCCTTAGCTGGGACAGCCAACCGTGTCCCCCAGCAGCCCGGTCAAGCTCAGGGTGTCTGTGTGCAGATGGCAATACCGTAATTGCAACTGCACGGTCATTAGTTGAGGAGCACGGGCAGAAGATCTCTGCTCTTTGGGGAGAGGGGTTCTAGTCCCTGTGGCTTCCCACTCTCGCAAAAATGGCACAGCTCAGTCTGAAGCTGCTCCAGTTTTGTTTTCTGAGCACTGCCTTGGTCTGCTTTTCAGTCATCTGCTGAGGCTGCTTTCTGCGTTCCCGAGTGTCATCTTTTCCGAGAGGAACACTCCACCCCGCACGGTGTGTGATAAAACAGCACGTGGGAAGCAATGAAAGGGTTAAAGACGGAGTTTAAAAATTATTTGATCCAAGCAAGAACATTATTTTAGGATGGGGAATTTCTCCCTCTAATAAATATATACGGGAACAAAAAACTGCTGCCAATAGAATTACTCATAATGTTATAAATGAAAATGGATTTAGGGATGCTGGGTTTTTTTGCACAGCAAGAAAGACTTTTAGACATACATTACTTTCCTTCCATACACACAGTGCAAAACAAGGATTCTTAGATCTGAATGCTCAAGAAGGCTACACAGTGATTTGTTCAAAAGTAATGAAGGACACAGCTTTAAATTAAATAAAAAGCAAGAGAATGATGAAAATATATAGAGACTCTCACTCCCTGGCTGTTGCATTTCACGTGAGTTTGGCAGTGCTCAACTGGGACTTGCTCGCAGGAGAGGCTGAACTGCTCCGGCAGTCTCAGCGTACAGCTGGAAGCTGATGCCCGTATTGTACCCAAGTAATACAAAAGTGTGATGAGTATGATTGCAATTATTGCTAATAAATAACAACAACACTTAATGGTAACTAGATGCTGATTGCCCCACCGATTTTCAAGCGTGGAAAACCAGTGCTTACCACTGCTAAGAACCCAGGGACGTCACCAGGCACTCATGCAGGTAGAAAAGCCAACAATACAAGTGAGAAACTGGGGGGAAAAAGTTTACACCCCTGGAAAGGTGGCCCCAGTCTGGGCAGGGCTGCCCAGCGCGCTGTGAGGCCAGCAGCCGCAGTGCACGCAGTGCTGGAAGGATTGAGGACTGGATGCTGTTTTCAAGATCTGTCAGCTGGGCACTAAATTCCAGTAGAAAAAAAGAAATGAAAGAGCAAGGCAAACAGTTTAAATGAACCCAAGAGGCACATCCAAGTTACAGAGCCGGGAAGAGGACAGTCATTTTGGAGACCACGCGCTGAAAACATTAAGCAATAAAAATAACGTAAAAACTCCCCCGTTTCCTTGTAGCATCGAGTGTCAGTGAGCAGGGAGGAGCTGGCTGCCGGGTACGTGCGCAGGTGCCACTGAGCCAAAATGTTCCGTACCGTGCTCTGATACAGTAGTATTCACAGGGGAAAAAGTTGGTATTTGCTGCTGGCAGTTGTACTTAATGAAAAGTGGGATCAGTCCATGAGAGGGACCGAGGCAGAGATGCCATCCATCACTTGAAGCTGGAGGAATGGCTGGGGGCAGCTCTGAGCAGAGGTGAGACGCCGCTGATAAGCACGGTGGCTTCCCAAAGCTCTCACCCTGCCGAGGCCAGTCAGCTTTCCCGGAGGCTTTGGCGACAAAGGGCATCGGGCGAGGCAGGAGGGAGCCGGGTGAACCACGGCGTCGGAGCAGCTCTGCGGTGGGCTCGGCCCACGCGATGGCCGTGAGCGGAGGCGGTGAGAGGGAGGGTGGGGGGCTGCGGGAGCTGGCTGGGGCCGCTCTCGGCCACGCAGAGGCATCCAGTGAGGTTAGCAAATCTCTGCCAGGTGGCCTGTGGCAGCCCCACGGACCGTGCAATTGTATGATCAAGGCTGAGAAAGAGGAGATACGGGAAAGCTTAAGAGGGATGCAGAGCTCATGGCTTCATAAGTAGGACCAGTCTGAACTCCTCTGAAGCATTTCCCTGAATTAATGGTTTTTGAACGTGACCACATCATTTAGAAAAGCATCCAATCTTAATTTTAAAATCATCGGTGAATGAGAATCCATCACGAGCCTTGGCAAATTGTTCCAATTGCTGATCACCCGTCCTATTACCCTGGATTTGTCTAGCGTCACCTTTCAACCATCAGATCTTTGCATGCTAAATTGAAAAGCCCTCTGTCAACAATTTGCATCCTTTAACCTTCCCTTGGAGAGCTGCAGTCATTGCAGCGTGAGGAGTTTGCTCTAACCTTGAAACTGCCTCTGAAATTACAGCACGAAGAAACTCCGTAAGAGAAGTCAAGAGGGGCAAGTAGCAGATTTGGGGTCTTAATGAAAAGACAAATACTAAAAACTGATGTGGAAAAAGGCTTTCTGAAAGAAACCTTTCCTTGCACCAGACGGGTGGGCTCATGGACATGAAGCCTGGGGACGTGGTGCAGATACCAATAGCTCTTGGCCATGGTGCAGAGCAGCCCAGGTGCTTGATGGGGAAGATGTCCTTCCTTTCCACCCCAAAACCCTGTGGAAAGCATCAGGAAACCAGGAGGTTTCCGAAATGTTGAAAACAAGATGCGGTGCAAAAGCCTTGATGGAGGTGGTGACCCTGCCTGTGACACCCTGATGGGACCTGCAGCCTCGGGAGAGAGCGTTGCTGGGCCCCCTCCACTCGCTGATGGCACAAAGTGTCCCTTTATGCTTGAAAGAGGTTTTATGGGGTTTTCCCTCCCAGAAACTGCAGACAACCTGAACAGGTTGGTATTTGCATACACCTTGCCCCACTGCTGAGGCTTTGAGGTTTCGGCCACATGGTTGGTGGCACAGCAGGCTCTCGGGGCTGGCCGGTGGCCAGAGGGACATGCATCCAGCCACGTCCCTGTACACCAGCTCCGGGAATGAGACCCATGGTGCACGGTAGAGCTGCTGCAGGGGCATCGTTTGCTGTTTTCTCATGGCGTGTGGCATCACCTGCCACACATCTTTGCCAAAACTGGCTCTGGGACCCTTCTTTGGTGCAACATGCTGGGCTGGATCCAGTGGGGAGGGATGAGGTGGTCTTGGGGTTTCGCTGGTGGCTCCCCTGGCTCCATGCCCAGGTGCACTGTTGCACGACAAGGTGACCCATTAAGGTCCCCATCCTTCCTTGCTTCTCCCTCGGCAGTGCCAGGAATTTACTTCAAGGGAAGCTGCTGGGCTGTTTTCTGGCTAGGTCCAACGTTATCCTGAGTCATCTCCCCCCGGGCGACCAGTCCCACTGCACAGACCTGCGTGGCAGGCTGCTTTTCGGGGATGGTTCCTGTTGTTTACCACCAGCTCCTTGTTTCCATGATGATGACTAACACGGTGGCTGACATCACGGAAAGACCCAGCATGGTGGCAGCATCTGCCAGCATGTTACAGGTGTTTCCCCTCTCTGTGCGAGCGAGATGCTCGTTTGGGGGCGAGCATCACCCGCAGCAGGGATGCGGCAAGCGCCGTCCTGCTTTCATGCTGGAGCTGATCTTAAGAAGGTCCCAAACTACGGGAGTTTGGTACCTTTGCAGGCTTTGTGGAAAGGTCCCAGACCCAGCCCTTTGCCATCCGGGTAACGCAAGTGCTGCAGAAGTATCATGACTATATTGCAATCACTTACGCAGCACCTTTCAGACTGCAGAAGGAAGGCAGAGAGCTTGGGAGGATGAAACCAGACAAACCAACACATGCATCTACTGGGCCAAGAGGCCAACAGGAAAAGCAAAATGCTCCTTGTCCAACCCAAGATCAAGCTGTGGTTGGGGGAAGCCCTTCCAGCACACACCCTCCACGCTTGCACCCAGGCAGCTCCGAGATCCCAAATACCTGCCACGGAGACCCGCTGGGGCTGAGAGCGGAGCTCAGGTGCAAGGTAAAGAAGTCAGGCAATGCCCAGGAGGGGAGGGCTGCCCTTTCCGTACCCTTTTTTCAGTAGGGAATGAGATCTGACAGTCTGAACTCAAGGACTGAGAGCTCGGTTCCTGACTGCGTTGATTTAGGCTGAAAGCAGTTAGATCTGGAGGCAGTCACAGGTGTCATGAGCATCCTCGGTGCTCTGTGGCCTCCAGGAATGTCTGGAGGGTCCTATAAAGAGCGAAGGGGACAAGTGGAAGGCTTGGCTGTGGATTGCAACCATCATCCGCTCCCCACGCAGGGAGGGTCAGTGCAGAGAGCAGAGCTGGAGTTAGCACTGCACCACAAAAGGGCCCGGGGGGATGCTTGGAGCCCAACGCCTTCGTTTAGACTCCGATCACAAATTTCCAGGCCGCCCTTCCCCTGTTTTGCTGTCAGTGCTTGATGAAATTGCTCACCCGGGTGTGATATCTCTGTCCTTGCAATCTCCCACCCTGTGCTGATCCCCACGCAGAGCTCCCTGTCCCTGGTACCCCGCTTCCCGCAGACCCCCCGTCTCCCCTTTGCCAGCAATTTTTGGGATACGCTTTCCGTGCAGGTGCCAGGGCAGGTGTTGGCCTCAGGCAGCAATGTTTTAAAGACAGAAAAAGACTTGAGGCACTGATTTGGCGAAGCTGTGATCAGCTGTGAGTCCCTGCCATGGGGGCTTGCAGAGATGCTCTCCTCCAGGACACCTCGAATACCTCGGGAGCCTGCATGATGCTTTCTGCCAAGGCTTACGCCTCAAGTGAGCTTAGGGACATTCCCAAGGGAGGTGGTTTTGGGGGACCAGCAGCACACGCCGTGCTTGAGGACGTATTTCAGCTGTTGCTCTCGCTCGCCAGTGGCTGGGGGGGCAGGATGCTGCTCGGGAGCAGGATGCTCAGGGACCCTAATGCAATGCGCCAGGGAGGAACTGACTGACTGGGTCCAACGGACCAGTGAGTCGCTGGTTCAGCCGCTGCACTGGGAAGGGCCAATTTTGCTGCGGAAAATGGCTGAATGAGAGATGTCGAGCGACAACGAGCGGCACCGTGGGGGACAAGGTTACCCGAGCAGCCCGGTGGCAGGTCCTGCCACAGCCCCGAGGCACTGCCCGCATCCCGCAGCACCTCCCATGGGGCAGACAGGAGGAGATGCTCCACTCTGGGTATTTCCAGCTGCTTCACTCCAGCTTTTCCAAAGCTGCCCACAGGCAAGGGGATGCCTGTGCGGGACAGCACCCAGCAAACCCCGCTCTCTGGGGACGCGGGGCTCACTCCCTGGCTGGCACACTCCGCAATTACCCTTCAGGGGACTTCTGTGATGCCATGGCTGTGGTTTATGCTACACTGAGTCATTGCCAACTTGGTTGTTAATTCATATTAGGGCCGATGTGAACACTGGCGTGATATTTTCCGGGATGATTTCAGACTGTTTACTGCTGCCGTGTTACCATGGCGATTAATGCAGTGCCGCTCAATGCGATAGTCCTATTAAACACCTACACGCGGGGCTGCTTCCACCGGGGATGAGCTCCCCAAGCCCTCCAGAGCCTTCACCCAGCTCCCCCTGCCCGTGCCACGGCTTCTCCCTCCACCCAGTGCTCGGCTGCATCTCCTCCTGCCCATCCCTTGCTCCCAGAGAGGACCACGGTGACCGCTGGAGGGACTTGTGCTATTTTGCCATGCAGAGACTTCGCATCCCCAGGGAGTTTCCCAAAAAAAATCCCTGGAGCACACAGAGGCTGGCGGGAGGGTGAATGCACGGGCAGAGCCGACCCTGCGTGCCGGTCGTCGCAGCTCCAGGGTTGCACGGCGGGTGTAAGGAGGCGAGATGCCCGCAAGACTCGGGCCAGCTGTGACCATCACCTTCAGCCTGCACTTTAAAAAAAATCCAGCCTGACACTGTTAAACACCTTTCTAGAACCTCGGCATGGCCATGGCAAAGTGTAACCCTCCTGCATGCGGCCCTCGCTGCGCTGGGACGGGCAGCGCTCCCGCGGAGGCCCCATGGCTCTGCCTCACTTGTCCGACGTGAAGTACCTTGCCATGCTGTACACACAACAACTTTTAGGAGCGCTTTCCTCCTGGCAGCCCTGACTCAGTATTTATGAGGCTAACGCTGCCGTTAGTCTCTGCTCCAGACAATGTGTGTTTCCTGGGGGATGCAGAGGCAGGAGGGGATCGCACGTGGGATCCCAGGCAGGATCACCACCGGTACAAGCCTGTGGGCATTTGTCAGCAAGAAATGACGTGGTTTCTTTACAACCCACAGGAGAAATAGCTGTGTAGCCCAGGGTAGCTCCTCGTCTCCCTTTCCCAGCCTGAACATGCGGAGCCACCAGCCCCTGAGACAAGTGGCTCCCGAGGGCTCACCGGAGCAGCCCAGGGGAGTTGTCACTGTGCGGGTCACCTACCCACGGCACGGTGAGAGGAAAAGAGCTTGGAGGAGAAAATCATCCTTTTCCCCAGAAAGCGAGCACGGAGGGCATCAGCCTCCGCTCCCCTCTTCTCCCTGCGCCTCTCGACGAGCCCTTGTTTCAAGCAGAGCACCCCGTAGCCCCAGCCACACTCTGCAAAGATGCCCGGTGCAGCAGAGGAGCTGCAGCAGATACCGTTTTGCCAACTTCTGGGACAGCTTCTGCAAGGGGTGTCTCTACGGGGCTGTTATAGGATGCTGGAACATGACAGTGCTTCACTACAGGCTACAGTGCATTTTGGGGATACACCAAGGGAGCTGCTGCTCTTTGTTCTGCAGCCTGGACTTGCTCCTACCGAGGCAAACCGTGAGCATCCAAATCTACACACCATAAAGAGCGGATTTTTATGGCAGACCTGAAACCCAGCTGCACGGCACCTCGCTGATGTGGGATGGCCGAGCCCTGCCATCCTGGAGCGACAGCAAATGCCACCTCCTCTGTCTGCCTGGCCAAGCCCTTGCAAGATGAAACCTTCATCAGAGGATGAGCTCCTTCCTCCGGGCCAAGCCCTGGCATGGAGCAGTGGGCACCCTGCCTGGCACGGCCGGCCAAGGGTATGGCCCACACCGGGGAGAAGACCTCTGGCAAACCCCTCAGCCTCGTGAATATTAATCTACATCCCGAGGAAGCATCTATCTCATCTCCAACTGTTGTGCTTTTCTGACATATTTATGAGTCCTCTGTCTCATTAATCTGGCGAGTATTCATAAGAGTTCCCTTTCATGCTAGAATAGCTAAGGGCAAAAGCCTCTATTTATCTATTCGGTGCCAAGGAACCTTTCTCAAGAGTCCACTGGATGAAAGGTTTTCACCTTTTAAAATCCTTAATAGAGTTTTCCCAGCAATGTGTGTTATGTGTTTTAGGAAAAAGTCAACTTCCTCTTTATAGCACGCCTCAGGTTCGTTTCTTTTATTACCTTGACAAGATAACACTCACCTCTCTCAACGCCTGCCTTTCTTTCCCCAGCCCACATCACCCTCACATGGCATTCCAGCTGAATAGTGATCTGTCATGGCAACAGCCTTATGGAAGAGTCTTTAAAATAAAAAACCAAAACTAAAGACGCCACAAAAGGTTGCCTAAGTGGCTTCGTGCTCAAATTGCCTTTGGTAGGATTCACCCGGCCCTTAGCAGGTACGTTCCTGACCTCCCGCGGGCTGGGACCCACCGTGCTCTGACAAAGCCAAGGCTTTACCAAGTGCCTTGGGGCTCCTTTGGGGTGCAAACGCTGCTCCAGGCCTGCAGAGGAGCGGTACGGGCAGCCTTCCTCCGCGAGCTGGACGTGAATAGAGTCAGGCCTGGGATGGTGACCACCGGGCAGGTCCCTATCTGCAGGCACTGGGCGAACGCCGGGGTGTTTTATTGATGGAAACGGCCTGCCCATCCATAACTCTTCATACCAGGCTGGCCAAGTGCTCGTTTCCAGGGCTCTATAAATAATAATCACTGCTGAGGTCTGGGCTGATTCCCCACGTGAGGCTCCTTTCCATTAGAGCACTCTCTAGTAATTGCTTTTCATTTACTTTTTTTCAGGGGTCGTCTTAGCATTGTATCTAAATCAATATTGTAATTAAAACAAAAATATTTCAGAAAAGCCACAGAGCGGTAAAAACAGGGAAGCAATTACAGAAAACCTTCAAGCATTAGCACCAAAAAGGAAATAAAAGAATAAAAGCTTTCAAACCCCTGTTTGAAACATTTACAGAAACATTTTGGTGCAACAAATGGCCTTTTAAAGCATTTTCTTCTGGTTGGGCCACGGAGTTTTTATTTCACACTATTTTGGTGTACGCTGGACTGAAGCACATCAGGATTATTTCTCCTGGGTTTCTGCCCTCGCTGTCTCCCTCCAAACGCGTGTCCGTGCACATGCATACACACGCACAGAGATTTGGGCTCCTACCTTCTTTCAGCAAAGATTTAAACCAAGCCTAACCACTTCCCTCGCCCCTTGCGTTGTTTGCCTAATTACCTCCCACCTCAGCCCTTGGGCCAAACTCAAGAGCCAACGCCAGCCGTCCCACCGCAGCTTTCCTGCTACCAGCTACTTGCAGCATGCTCACACTCTGGCTTCCCAGCCAGCCTCAATTAGAGCCACAACATCGTATTTCCCTCCTGACACGCCGCAACTGCCCAAATAAAGGAAAGTGCCGCCCGGTGAAGCCCTACCCAATTATCTGATCAAGCAAAGAGAGAGGGAGCAAATGCACAGGAAACAGATGGGGCCGGCGATGGCTTGGGAAGTCAATCTGTTTGTCTACTAATTATTTAATGTAGGAGACAATTTCAATACTTAACCCCCTTGATCCCGGGAGTTGCTTTGCTGTTAAGTATGGGAGTCAGGCGACGCATCTCTCATTAGCATTTAGCACCGGGAGCTCCGGATTAGCCAGCGTTGAAGTTTTGAATAAAAAATGAACAGGAGTCCGACAGCTTATTCATCATCCACGAGGAAGATGTCAAGTTTGGATATCCCAGCCATTATCATAATTGCCAGCAATATCCATCCATAAATGCACATCCAGCAGCATCAGTCTCCTTTCGCCGCTGCCGGGGCAACTGGCTCTGCCCACCTGCCCCTTCTCCTTGTGAAGGTCCCAGCAGTTTTGGGAAAGACCTGGTGCCGAGTCCCACCTTGATGCACAGGTATTGCTGGCCACAGGGAAGACCCCAATGTCCCCTGCACCACGCGTGGGTGCTCACAGCCAACATGTGCGCAGACAGGAATGGGATATAAAGGGGCCATCTGCTCCGCACATGATGTTATCCAGCATGTCTGATGATCCCACTCGAAGCAGACAGAGGTCTTAGATTAAGTAATAGAGTATGATCTGAGATCAAGTGATAAGCAGGGTGCACTATGAATTAAAGCTGCTCTGTATAAAGGACATGAGTGAGGTGCGATAGCTCCGGAGCGAAGCAGCCGTGATTGGAAAGGGGTTGTCGCCGCAGCCCGGCAGATCTGCCCTGCGGGCAGCTGCCCTCACCCTGCCTCCAGCTTTCAGTGCAACCTTCACCCCAGAGTAAACGTTACGTGGGCTGTAATGGCATCTGAAAGGCAGGATCAGGACACAAGCCTTTGGAGATTCACGGGCGCCTTCTTTCTCCGGCAGCGCTAAGAAGAAACGCGGGGTTTAAATAAAACATGAGAAAAGACTGGGAGTGAGCACGCCGGCTGACTCACTTTGCAAGGTGCTAATACAGCCCAGCCATTAATAACCCAGCCCTGGCTGTATATATATATGTCTAATAACCCACGAATCGAGCAGGATCGCAGACATCTCTTCCCTGGTGCCCTACCACCCTGGGTGTCTCCACCTGCCTCGGCCACACTGACAGCATTTGGCTCAGCCCGCAGCTGCTTTGAGCAATGCCCGCAGCCGGACTCTGGTGCCGGAGCACTGGACCCTGTATGCTGACATCTCTGCAACCAGCCACGCCACTCCCCTTGGCTTCAGCTGGGGCAGAGGGCAGGTGCCTACACTGCTCCTTGCACCATCCAGCCCCTTCCTCTGCTCCCTCTCCTCATCCCAGGGCTCTCTCCCCATCCACGATCCCCCCTAACGGGTAGCAGTTTGGCCATGCACCCTTCCCTGGCGGCTTGCAGCATTGGTTTCCGAGTGGACGCGAGCTCAGCAGCATCCTTCCCCGCCAGGAGCTCAGCAGCAGTGTGGAAGGGGCTGCTTTTACAACGCCCCATAATTTTCGAGTGGCCCAGCACTAACTCTTCCCCTTAGCTTTATAGCCGCAGGGTCATGTAAATCTCTGGTACGTTATTTATCACCCTGCCCGCGTTTTGCTGCCTACTTGGAGCGCTTTGCAGGCGGGCACCTGCGACAGCAACAGGCTGTGCTGAAGGCTCTGTTACGGGCACAGCGCGGGGCCAGACTCCGACACCCCATCTGCATCCAGGGGAGAGGTTGGAAACCACCAGCACGGCAAACCTGGCTTGCTGCGGGGCCGGGGCAGGCGCACAGGCACCCCAGGCAATTCTTCCCTGAATTCTTGCCCTCGCTGAGCAGACCTGCCGGCAATGCCATTAAAGCATCTCGGAGGCTCGGACCCCTGGTGAAATCCCAGGTCCTGGAGTCAGGTGATGGCCGAATCGCACCTTGCATTGAAACAAAAACCATTTCTCCTGCATATACAGGTGTCTGCTGCTCGAACTGCCTGCCCAGTTCACGTCTCCCTGATGTCCAGGTGAGCACTAATGTGTCAAAACCCAGCATCAGCCAGCTGTGCAAACTGCAGCCAGCCGCCAGCATCGCCTCCTCCTGAGCGCCGAGAGGGGTCCCAGATCTCCCTGGGTTTGGGGGCACAGATGAGGCTCCTATTTGGCAGCATATATGAAACCGTCACTTCCCTTCTCCTCTGTTTTATTAAATTCAGCATGTGGTTTTTATGAGAAAAGATAATTACAGAAGAAAAGGTTACTGTTATCTTTGCTCTGTTGTCAGGGGTCACCCAAGCTGTTTATTGCATCGTGTCTGGGCTGATCAAAACCCAGGCAGCCCGGGGACCGGCGCAGGGATGCCACGAGCGCATGAAAAGCATTTGGGTTGTCCTTGACCAAACGCTGCCTGGGACTCCGTGTACACATTTCACAAGTATTTTATCCCTATGACTCCAAAAGACCACAAAGCAATGTCCTGCCGGCCTGGGCATGGGGGTGCGTTTGCTAATCGGAGGGGTGAGAGCCTCCCGACCACTCTTAACCGGTGGCCACCAGCAGGCTGGCATGGAGGGATGCTGCAAGGAGGCTTTTTGCTCGTTTTGTTCTAACTTTAGCAGCTAAAGGAAAAAGAAAATAACTCATTTCTCTGATTTATGACTCCCGGACTCGGCAGCGTCCCCAGCAAAGCTTGCTGGAGAGGAAGGTTAGCACGGGACCAGCCAAGGCCTCGGAAAGAGGCACTGCGTGCCTTGTTCCGCCATGGGTTTTGTCAACGAGGGCACCTAAGCTCAACGGGTCCAAGGCAGCAAAGAGACACAACGAGCCCCCACGCAGAGAAGCCATCCGGCTTGTGTCAAGTCCTCGGTCTCCGCTGAAGCCCATGGGGGTGGCAGTGCTTCGGGTGAGCTCTGCCCCAGAGGCCGGGCAGGTTTATTGGGGGCTGTCTCCCCACACAGATCTCCTGCCACCACTGCTCCACCACTGCCCTGCAACATCTTCTGTCTGCCAGCAGCGCAGGAGCTGGCGAGTCCCTGCCCACTGCCATGACCCCATGTGCCAGTCCCACATCCACCCCGTGGCCACAGCTCTCCACCTCCCCGGGCAGCATTAGGGGACGACCATTCCCAGCACGAGCTGGGAGCACTTTTGGGATAGAAATGCGCATGCAACAAGGCAAACGGGGAATGCTGCCAGAGATAAGGAGGCCTCTGCATCACCCTGAGACAGCAGCCAGTGTCCAGGGGCAAAACAGGGTACCACACTCAGAGGGTGAAGGCAGAGATGCCAAGAGCCAGTCGTCCTAAGAGCGTTGGCAGCACCTAAATCCCAAAGCCAGGCTCAGAGCTCCCTCCTACCATGCCCTTCAAGGCTCCCCACAGAGCTCCTGCGCTCCCGCTGGCCCTGCCCTGGGTGCTGTGCCACACGACAGCCACAGTTGATGATTTTCCAGAAAAGGGTGGGTTTCTGCACAGGAGCAAGGCTGGGGATTCGGGTACCATTGCAAGGGGAAGCGAGGGAAGGGCTGCAGGTCTCCCCCGGTCCTGGCAACACGTCTCACTCCCTGCTCACCTTCCCTTGGCCACATGCTCTCTGTTCTGGTTGTCCCCAGCCCTATAGATGTCCATGCCACAGGGTTAAGAAGGTGCCCCAAGCATCACAGAGACGCTGCGCTGTAGGGGGACGTCCTACAGCCGCCTCTCCGGGGCGATACCCTCACTCACTGGCATTTTTTGGGTCAGTTGTGGGCTCCTGGGAGCACCGAGCAACCTCCGTCTCCACCCACCAGCAAAACAACTCTGGAGAGGGCACGTTTTGGGCACCTTCCCCGCCTCTCCTGCAGGATCTCGCCTTGATGTAAATGATGCAGCAAGAAGCAGCTTGTTCTTTTCTGCCCATGCTTTTCTCTTGCTACTCGGTGGCTGGGGATTCATGCCAGGACCTATCTTTCCCTCTCCCTCCCCAGATCTGGCTGTTCCTCTTTTCTGCCGCTCAGGAGAGGGCTGCAGGCAAATTCTGACGGCTGGCTGGTGTAGGGGAGGCTCTTTCCTCAGCCCTCTCTTCCCCCGCATGCTCCCTTTTCTCCTCTGAACCGGCAGCGCAGGCTTCAGGCAGGTGAAAATTGATTTGCAATGAACTGGTGCCCTGCCAACGCCTGACTCATCCATTCACTCCGCGTACATCCCCCCCACCGCTCATAAACCACCGTGCCGCCGAGCGGAGAGGGAGCGCTGCAAGAGCGCACAGACATTCAGGAGTTTTAAAAGGGTTCGAGAAAACACTAACCCAAGCCCAAGTCGCGCAGCAGGACTGATGAGGAGTCACAGCACGCAGAGACAATATCAAGGATTTACACAGCAGAAGGCAAGCAGCGAAAGGTGAAAATTGGGAACCAAACCCCAGCGAGCAAGAGAAGATGATGAGAGCATGGCCAGGGAGGGCAAGGTGCTCGACTGATCCACGCCAAGAAGCCCGGCACATGGAAAGATGGAAAGCTACAGCTACGGGGTCTCGTGCACAGCTCACGCTCCAGCTGTGTCTCCTTGTTAACCCAGGATCGTGCCCTGCGTGCTGTGCATGGCCGACACGCTGGTGGGCTGGGAAGAGCAGGTCTGGAGGACTCTTATCTCACACCAGCCAGTCCCTTGCTCATGGAGGGGCACTGATTTGCCTCCCACGGCAAGAAAGTGTCTAGGACTGGAGCTGCCGTTAATTGGCACCAACTTTCGGACCATGCTCCTCCCACCCTTGGCTGCAAAGGCTTATCACACCCCCCCACGCCAGCTGCCTCGGCATGCAGGATTTGATGGCACCATTTTATTGCCGCTGATGGATGTGGGATTGCTGGAACTCGCCAGGCCACATCCGAGTTTATCCCAGTGCTCCTGCCCAGCATGTGCCCACCCGCCGGCCGGGACCTCCATGGGGTGGTGGGGAGCAGTCATCCTCCAGAGCCATGCTCACCCACCAGCCCTCAAGCTCAGCCGAGGACACCCCAAATCTAAGAAATTGGTGTCAAAGCACCCTCAGAACCAGCACAGGGGTACAAGATCCACTAGGGATTTACACTAAGAGCATCCCTTGGCTGCTGAGGGTGGGAGCTGGCGCAGCTGGAGCCCGGAAGCCAGAGGCGCTGAGCCTTGGGGACGGGATGGGGAACGATGCTTTGGAGGGAGGCAAGAGATGGGAACCAAATAACCCATCACGGCACAGCTCCTCCAGCCTGCTCGGAGGATGGAGCAGTTCTCGTCCCCGCTCCCTGACTCTCCATCAATGCAGAGCAGCTATATTTCACACGAATCTTAGATAATTAAAGTCAAGCAAAAAAAAAAAACCTAACTCTGAATAGTTAATATAACCGCTCTGCAAAAAAATACAGTCCCTCAACAGGCCTGTTCCAAATAATAATTCAAGTTCTTTAGAAAGCAGGTCAGCAGCACTGAGTAATAAGTTCATTATAATCTAATAAAGTTCATTAGTCCTTGAAAAGTCTAAAATGCAAAAGCAATATTACCGACAAAATCGCCCTCTGGCGGGATCATTTCTGGGTAGGGAAAAAAAGGATTTGAGATAAAAGGAAATAAAAATAGGCAGCAAGAATTTGAAATAGGAGAAGACATTGCTGGGAGAATTGGAAACACCTAAAGTACCTCCAAAGAGCCGCTTCTCGCCTGCAATAAAAGCGCTGGGTCTCACACATGAAAGAGAAAAGCAGCTATTAATAGCGGGGCAGTCGGGATGGCAGCTCGCTTGTACGCGGCTGCACAGCCACCGCTCTGTGGAGAACAGTCAGAAAAAGAAAAATCCCTGCACAAGTGATAATAAAAGCCCTTAATTCAATGTCAGCGGGGTCCAAGTTTGAAGAAAAAAAAGGAGGCAACGTGTGATTCGGCTCCCAGCCGCTCGGGGACATCTGTATTCAGGTCCCCTGCATGCACATATTGCTCCTGCAAAGTCAACAAGAGGAATGAAGGAAAGCAAACAAATACCGGGGAGCTTCCCGGCACTGCCAGCCCTGCCGCCCGGCTCTGCGCATCGGAGCCGGCAATAACCTTGTGCACGCGTAGCCGCTGAAAAGTCATCGTATGCAGGCGCTTGCAGGATGGGACCCGCAGTTGTAAAAGCTTTGGGGCAGCATCTGCGCGGTGCGATAATAAACAGGAGAAGCAGCAAATGCTGGTCCCAGCCGCAGGAGAGGTTGTGAGCATCATGGGGTCGCACCTGAACGCAGCAACTGAATAAGTGTCGCTCACTGTCCCTGCTTTTGCTGGATCCAAATTAAGTAGGGAACAGGGAATCAACTGCAAATCGCATTTCTTTCCCAGCTGGGAAGCTGCTCCCAGGCAGCTCCCTGGGAGGATAGGGGTCCCAGGGATGGAGCCAACATGCTGGCACCCACACCGCTGCCCGCCCCACTGGAAAGGGCAGGGGCAGCGCGGGCAGGGAACCCATCGGGCCGGCTGCAGGGATAAATCCCTGCTAATGAGAGCCAGGGCCAGCGCAGGGGAGGGCAGCACACAAATAAGAGAGCCAGGAGGATGTGTCCTTTACTGCAGGTTTTGTGGTTGATCCACCGGGATTTTGTACTCTGCCAAAAAATGACTAGTTTGTCCGAATTTTGACAATTTTGGCAGAGGCACCAAATCAGAGGTGGCTTTGGCAGGCAAATTGGGGAGCAATGCCGTTCCCCTAGGATGGAGAGAGGGGACCGAGGCAGAGACCTGTCCCAGGGGCAGCCACCCCCTGCCCCCAGGGACCCCCAGGGCTCTCGGTGCCCTGGTTCCCCAAATGCTCCTTGCACCCCCCTGGGTGGACGGAACCCTGGGGGGAGAGCCCAGTGCTGCTCCCACCCCACGGGGAGTGGGACCGGGGTCTCTGCAGGCAGCGAGGGTGGGTCAGACCAGGCAGCCGCTGCCGGTCCTTCCCCTGCTCTGGTTTTTGTCCTTGGGGAAACGGCATCAGACACCGAGAAGAAGAACGGCAGCAATTTCTCCAGCACATATTGGCTAATTTTTTCTCTTTCCACCCCCAAAAAGACAGTTATTGCCATCCTTAACACCATCTAGACAGTGGCCAAACAAAGTTATAAAACCTCACTTTGCTTAAAAGGAACAGGGATAAGGGGGTGGCGTTAAAATAAATACTTCACTTGAGACTTCATGTTTCAAACCTTTAAACTGATTTTCCTTCTTTTTCTCTATCTCCCGTGAAAGGCCAACACATTTAAAAAAAAAATAATTGTTTGTGGTTACGGACAGTTTTTCACTGGATGCTTAACTTGACCCACGGACTCATCCCTCACCTGCCGCCACAGCCGTGGGACACAAGACGCTCCCCAGCCCTGGGACAAACCAAAGGACTGTGATAAAAAGCCATGACTACGACAGCAAGCCTCAGACCCGCAGCCACCTCCCCAGCTTCGCCATCAGGAAAATAAAAATAACACCCGTACGGCATCACAACCCACAGCCGCCTCCCGGGCAGGACAGAGTGCTGCGGGGTGAGGAGCAACGAGGTTCCCAGGAGTGATAAAGGTACAGTCACATTTGGGGCCAAAACAGTTAGTTTGAGCCTTTATAAATAAAAAAAAAAATATCATTACATGACATCTGGAATTATTGAAGAGTTTGCCTGAATACAAACAGAGCTTTGTGCAGCGTTAGTACCCACCAGGGATGCTGAGGCATGAAGAAAAGCTTCAGCTTTTACAGGTAGCGCTCAGCGTCAAGAGGTGATTTATAGCCAGCACGCAGGAGGGAAAACTCTTTCCATATACAGCCCTGTTTGCTGTGCAGCTATAATTATATATTACACCGACCTGCCCTTGCTACACACTGAAGGGCAGAGGAAATGAAAAGCCGTATCCCATTTTTCTGACACTGCCCATCCCTCACCTTGCACCGACGCCACGTCAGACCCAGGTGCTGCGGTGCCTGCACCGCGCTGGGAAGCCCAAGCCCTCTTACAGATCAAATTGACCCATGACAGGTAACGTCTCCTGGTCGGCTTTGCCGACAGGATCATGCCACGCCGATTAGATAAAGCGCGTCACCACGGGGACGCAGATATGTCTGGCTTCTTGCGGGTGGAAGACGACGGTGAAGCAGGGGACAGCCCCGACCCAGATCCTTGCTGAAGCCCTGGAGGCAAGAGGGTGGGCTGGGAGGGATGTCCTCGGGCCGGCTCGGGAGCCTGGGGTTCCAGCACTTGCTTATGAACACACCATGGTGGTTTTTGCAGGAAAAACCGCAAATTCCTGTGCAAAGCCAGCTGCAGAGGTGGCTTTACTGGTGGCCCCTCCAACCCTGGTGCGTTGAGTGCCCATGGAGGGATGCTCTGCGTCGTTCGTTTCCTGAGCCCACCTTCGGGTTTCAGTATCATGACTGCAGAAATACCGACTCCCTCATGGAGCCGCAATGAGAAACTCCACAATATCATGACCAGACATCTTCAGTGAGCAATGCCTCAGGGGGCACGTTTTTGTCAGGGCTGCTTTGTGCTCGCTGGAGCCAGCGCTGGTGATGTTCAGCGCCGAGGACGCAGCATCAGCCTTGTTCCTCACCCCGGGGTAATTTGTCTCAATCAGCCACAGAAGAGAAAAATAAAGATCTGAAGGAAGAACGCCACAATCTATTCAAACTACAGGAGAACATATTGGGAAAGAGCTTGAGGTAATGATCTTAAAGATTGATTCTCTTAACCAATGTTGTGATGGGCTGCAAATTAAAGCTAGAGGGATGGGAAAAAGGCTGCAATTATCAGAATATCATGAAGCTGAGAGAAAATATGAAGTGGCAGAGAAAAACTTCATTATAATTAGAGATAGTGTTTCAGGTTCTGATTTCAGTGACGCTATGTAAATTCAATATAATCCCAGAGGAACAAGCTGTATTTCCTCAGAGGCAGCCCAGCATCCCTGGCTGGCTCACAGGTGGCTTCAGGACACAAGGAGGGGAAAAGGAAAATGCATTTCTTGGTTGTTTTCCTAGAGTCTAGATACATCACTGGTTATCTGAAAAAATGCAGAGCTAAACAGTTTTCTGGTAGAAATTAGTGATTTGTCAAAACTGGGAAGTTCCATGGAGATTTCCATAAAGTTTGGCTGGAGGCAGGGTTGGGACCACCCTTGAAACAGATTCCCTGGGCTCCAAGGGTCCATAGGGCCAGGGCAGAACTTCATGCCTCTCCAGGGAGAAAAGTATGATGTTTTTCCACAGCAGAACAAATCTAAAATCCAGAAAAAATAAAAGCCCTGAGGGCACGGATGCCTTCAGACACATCTGCTCTCAGAGCAGATACCTATAGGAAGCACATCCGACAGCACCTACGCATGACATAGCCCTTCGACGAGTGATGCAAAACCCAGCTTAAAATTGCTCATCAAATGATGTTAGGGGGCAAACACAGCCTATTCCAACCCAAATATAGCTCCAGACCGTACAAATCACCTAGAGTTAAAAGAGAAATACATCTAAGGGTCCAGGAGCAGGAGCTGAGGAGGAGGGGATGGGAGATGCAGGCTCGGTGTGAAATCCTCCTGCCTTTGAAGTCACCAGGAGTTTAGTCTTTGACTTCAGGGGAGTGAGGATTTCACAGTTGTCTATAAACAGATCTGAAGCAGCTCTTCAGGGGAGCGTGGACAACACAGGCTGTATCCTGGTTTCACCCCAGGGAGCTGGACAGCGGTGTTTGAGGCTGGCAGGCAGGAGCTGGACCCGTGCCCAAGCCGGCCAAAGCAGCTCATGCATTCAAATCCTGGCACGGTGCAAGGCACAGTCACTGCCCACAACCAATTCGGGCTGCTCTTGGTGTTTTGCCATGACCAAGGGTCCTGTTTGAGGTGCAGGTTTTCCATTTCCATTTAACAGCGAGGATCCCACAGCCACGTTACACCTCTCAGCCCAGGGATGCCACGCCGGCAGCAAACAGGCGTGGAGGGCAGCACCCTGCCCCAGGAGGGGGGAACCATCCCTCGGAGATGCTCAGCGCTAGGTTTGCAGCACCGCAATTGCTCAGCTATGAGATAAAGGTGGACTAAGGTCAGAGCAGAGCTGGGGGACCAACCACTTTCAGATTTGACTGCCGACGGGCAGCACAGCGTCCCTAGGTCCATGCCTAGGTGCATGTATGGCTGCGGGGAGGCAGTGCCTCGTATGGGCTGCCCAGCCATGCTTGGAGATGGTATTTCCGAGCCCAGGATGAGATGCTTTCCTACCACAACCAGTCTGCAGGTGAAAGAGGTTTCTTTAAACCAGGATTTTTGAGGAAGTGGGCACTCTAATTTTGCACCGATCCTTCAAACTGGAGAGGTTTGGCCAAGTTCACATTAGGATCTTTTGCTGGTCTGGTAATACCAGGTATGCGTGCAGAAGCAGAGGAAGATTTCCATGTGACATTACGACACTGGCAAGAATCCTTATGCATTTAGAGCAGCAAAAAGTGCTTCCAGCTTATGTCTGAGAGAACTGGCATAAACCCTGCACCAAGAGTACCTCCAGCTGGTGCGAGGTGAGGCTGTGCCAGGAGGGCTTGCAGGTCTAGCGCTACCTCGTCTAGCATGGGTCACACTTACACGGCGAGCAGGACAGATGTGGCACGTCACATCAGATTAGCGTGAAGCTAAAACACTCGTAACATGCCTGCATGAGCAGTGACTTGCAATGAGACTGTGCGGAGGGCTCCCAGCAACGGGAACTACCCTAGAAATGGTGCCACTGCTGCCTGCTTGAAGGTTAGCACAGCGACAGGATGCAACAGCATTTAAATCGTGTATCTCCAGGAGATGTTGCTTTTCTGGAGCTGTTTTGTTTCCCAGAGCTGCGGATGCATATCCCAGCCCTTTGGTTAGTACAATCTTTTCCCAACACAGTTCCCAGGCACTTGTGCTGGTATTTCTTCCCCCCCAACCCTTGCCAATATCAAGGGATTTAAAATAATGATATAAACTTTCCACAGCTCTGCGATTCCAGATGATGGAAGAACAGACATT
The DNA here is from genome assembly GCF_030936135.1 of Gavia stellata. Taxonomy (NCBI): domain Eukaryota; kingdom Metazoa; phylum Chordata; class Aves; order Gaviiformes; family Gaviidae; genus Gavia; species Gavia stellata. The sequence continues at coordinate 19,588,065 of NC_082609.1, forward strand.
TACTACTTGGATCAATAATTCAACATGAAAAGAAAAAGATCTCACAACACCAAACTATGGGACTATATTCCAGTTCCTGCAGAGATCCCATGCAGACAGTAAGAAGCACAGTCCCGCAGCAACAGCACCAGCTTTGGGCTTCCAAGATCTGGTTCTGCTGATGACCGTCTGGGGCAAAGACTGCGTTTCCCAGGTGTCATTTCCAACCCGGAGGAGCAGCGCCTCATACCTCTGAGTAAGAGCCACCAAGGGGGATACTGCTCTTTCCAGGGGCCCCAGGTCTGCTTACTTAGTTTATTTACTGTTTAAAGCCAATTTGAAGGTTGAAAGCAGCAGCTTTTCTAGCACATCTGTTACTGGGATTGACTTTGCCTGTTGGTGGGCAGGAGTGACTCTGCCTGGAGGTGGACCGGGCAGGTATAATAGCCCAGGACTATCCTGGGCTATTACCAGAGCCCTGCTGAGGAATTTCAAGCGGATGCCACTTGCCGAGTCTGAACACAAAGGACAGAAACAGAAGGGAGAGAAGAGCTGGTCCCAGCACAGGGGTAGTTTGGATGGGCACCCTGCCCCAGCCTGGCTCCCAGGACAAGGGGCAAATCAAGGTCCTGGCTCACAGCAAGGTCAGGAGCCTTTTGTTGGGGTAGCAAGTCTCTCCTCACACAGCACTGTATAAAATAGTCCCTTGCTTTATAACTCCTGGCACACAGGCGACACTTGGCCTCAAATCCCCTTTTAAATTCCTCACACTCTTCGATTTTCTGCTCTGCATGTTCAGGGCCAAAATTGACTTCATGCATTATAACCCTCTGGTTTATGCTACTAAGGAGCACCTTCCCCAACTCACCGCTCTACCTGGCTGGATTTATTTAAAATATTTCTTTTCATCTGGGTTTTTCAAAGAGGAATGCAAGTTTTTCAAATACTAACACCAATTCAAGACCAACAGAGCAATTTCGGAAGTAGACGGGTTGTTCTAGAGATGGGTTCCTGCAACAAAGACCGCGGCTTTGCTGGCACTGGGTAACTGGGCACCCAGTTGTCCACCCTCAGCACAGGATCTCAGTACTTCCCACTCGTTGCACATCACAACACCCCTCCATGCTGGTTTCACAGGGGTGCAGGGAGATGAACCAGCTGGTCAGAGGCTGCTGACAAGGTGGGGCAGAGCCTGGGGCTGAAGGTATCCCAGCTTGCTGTATGTTGTGCTGACCACTAGATCCCACGGTTTGTATCACACCTCCGTCCCCAACCTCGCTTTATCGCCCTGTACATCCTAGTTTGCACTCAGCATTTTACAGGGTTGAAAACAGTGGAGAAAAACAGCAAGCACTGAAAGCAGGAGAGAGTGTGGGAGTTTGATTTGAAGTCAGGAACGGTGTCAGCATTCACGACTCCGCTCTAATTGCAGAACAACATCGCCTCTCTGAAGAGAAAACACCAGCAGTGCTCCAGCCCCGATCCAGCCACGTGCTGCCCAAAGGGCTTTTATGCTTTGTGAGCCGGAGCACGGAGCCCGCGGGGCTTTGCCGTGCTGCAGAGGTTTCCCGCAGCACATGTACAGGGTGCAAATTTTCCCAGGGGTGTGGAACATCCCAGGGGCACAAGCGCCGGCAGCTCCCTCACCCCCTGCAAGCTTTGCACACTGGCAAGCACCGCATCAGCGGCTGACACCATCTCCGCAAACCAAGCAGCTAAAATCAGTCCGCTGGCCTGAGCGACGTCCTACAAATAAATCACTCGTCTTTGCAAAAATCACCGGACTATGAGGCTGAGCCAGACCATCGCCAACCGCCCCATGGGCTTCTCTGCAGCGGGCTCCAGATGCTTCCGAGCAGCTTCACACGCAGCCCAGGAGACATTAAGATATACGTCAACCCGCAGATCCTACATCTCAGCAGCGCTTCCCGTGTGGGGCAGGTGCCGGCTGCAAGGCTGCCTCGGGGGAGCCACGCTGCGGGTCCAACAGCCCCTGTGCTGCATGGGATGGAGCAAAGAAAATCCATTTCTCAGCCAGGGTCCCCGCTCCAAATCGCTTCCTGAACAAGCCAAACTCCAGCCTGATATTTTGGCAGATGCTTATGGCTTCTGTGCAGAGTCGCTGGCTCCCTCCTCTCCCCGCCACTCTGCGGTGCAGCCTGGAGAGCCCCTCTCGCTTGCTGTAGGGAAGGTTCAACCCAGGCCTGACCTGCTCATGGCCGTCCAGGGCAACACCAAGATGACCAGCACAGCTCAGGTCCCCAGGACCCCTCGGGAACTTTGAAACCACCCGTGACACTGAAATCCAACACATGGGGACAGCAGACACACCCCTCAGATCCGCATCAGATGGACTAAAGCCCCAGTGGGCTGAAAGCACCAACGGAGCACGCTATCAGCTGCGACAACCAAATACCCCGGCCACCGCACCCACGGGCCATTCAGAGGGGTGGCGCTGGGTTAGCCACGGCTGTGGATTTGGCTTTGGAGGCACGGACGGCTTCACCAGGACCCCCCTCCCCAAACGAGTGGGCACGGTACAAGCGTTCGCACCGCGGATGCGCACAGGCTCTGGCAGCAAGGTTTATCAACCAGTCCCTCAGCTCTGGAGTTTGTTTCCCCAATAAAAAATGCTACACGGAAATAGATTGACTTTCCTTAATCCCTACTACTTAACGCAACAACAGCGGGCACTGAGTTTCCGCTGCGCCATGCTAACACGCTGCGCACCGGGGGCAAACTCCGCAGCTCCTCCTGGGGAGGCTGGATGTGTGCGGGAAGGACGCGCAGACCTGGCCTCTCCTCGCAGCGGGGAAAGGGCACTCGGGCCGGCAGGCTCCTGCCTGCTGCACCAGTCCTGGCAGAGCTGAGCCATCGTCTCCTCCAGGTAACCTGGTTGCCCTTGACTCATGTAGAGCATTGGGGAATCGTAGCGTTGTTAAGAGAAAGGTGTTAAAGATAACTTGGCGACTAAAAAGGGCAGGATGGAGTATTTGGTTGGATGCAGAACAGTCTGACTAGTTTTGTGCTCACCCCAGCACCGTCCCCTCTGCAGGACATCAACCCCACCACCTCAGGGATGAGCTTCCTCCGCCCCGTCCAGCTCTTCACCCTGACTTCATCTCCTCGCAGAGACCAGCCAAGCAATATTGTCATCTCCTAATGGATGGCTCAGCGTAAGTGCTTTTGAAAACACAATACGAAGCAGGAACAGGAGGCAGATTCGTATTCCAGGCCTGTGCCAGCATGATAACAACCACCCTGCAGCGCGGTGACAGGGCTGCAAATCCCACCCTGCCTCGTCCTGGCAGCCGCTGCCTCAGCGAGCTCCGGGCTTGGGCTACACTCGCTGGCGCATGAAGACAGATTTCATCAGCAACCGGGAGCTCAATTACCCCACTTCAATTAACGTAAGATTTTGCAGATACCTTTTGCAGCACTGACGAATGGAGCTAAGGTTAAGGAGGTAAAGGGCACCAGTGCTGGCCCTGGTTATACCCACACCACCTTACCCAACTCTTTTGAACGCAGAGGGAGAAAAGATGGACCAGATTAGCAGCTGTGAATATACAGCATGAATGCAATGAACCTGCTCATGTCAAGCTTGGCACTCTGAGATGATGTTAGAAGATAATCATTTCACTTGGCATTGTCTGGAGGCGAACAGAGCCAGGCTTCCGCAAAGTCTGGGAGAATAGGAGCACTAGAGGCAGGACTTTCCAAAACACCCACGTGACGCAGGGGCCAGCCCCCTATGAATTTTCAAGATACCCCTAAACGCTCTCCAGATCCCCAACCCGTGACCTGCAGATGTAGGAGCAACCACCTGCCATGCAAAGCCACAAAAATCCAGCCTCCCTCTGCTTACCACACCAGACCCCTGCTTGAGCAAGGGCTGCCCTTTCCCCCGAGCAGAGCCCTGCTCCATCCCCGACATCACCCTTCTTCACCACCGCCTGGGTCTTCCGGGCTGCTCCAAACTTATTTTCTCTCTCGCATGCACCCTGCCCCACCTTATTGAAATATACGCTCGCCAACCTCAGGACGTGGCAGAGGACGCCGAGGCGGTGACATGCAGCGGGGAGGCTGCCAGCCCGTCAATACAGAGCCCAACTCCTTATTTACGTGCGCTCACTCTGGGGCCTCCTCAGACACCGCCTGAATCCTAATGCCACAGCCGCCGACGTTGCCCTCCTTAGAGCGGCTTCGCTATGTTGAAAGACAAACCCCCTCCCGTGACAGAGGAGCAGGTTTGTTGCTAAATATGAGCTTTTTCTGATTGCAACCTGCCAAGGTGAGGAGCCAGGAACAGCCACACGTGTAGAGGGAGAGAAGCAAGCAAGCAAAAATCAGTGCCCGGTCCAGGGCACGTGTACCAGCACGTAACTCAGATCTCCAGCCCTTCGCTTGCAAGACGTGCTGCCGTGGGAAGGACGGAGAAGAAGCTGCTGGGCTCACTTGGGCAGAAGCACCCAACAGCGTGCTTGTATTTTCCTGGCCACCTTTCAGTTTGTTTGCTTCACTCTGATTTAAAAAGCGAATTGCAGCTTCAAGCAGATATTTGAAGCAAGCTGAGAGCCGTTCTCAATGAAAAGAGAAATCCCAAAGCCTTCTCCTCTGGAACAAGGACAGGTTTGCTTTTATTAGGTTGGAATCGCACTTTGGACTTGCTTCTACATTGTGTTTTATGTTTTCCAAGCACTGCATAGGATTAGCTAGTTAATTAATACTTAGTATTATCCTCACAGATGGAGAAAGCTTCTAAGAACTTAAGGTAAAATATTTTAGCAATACAGATTTGTGCCAACCTAAATTTATACTCCTAAGCATAATGAGATTAGTAACAGGAAAAAAACAAAGTGAGAGTAATAAAATACAGATCCTTTTTATGCACATACTGGTCTTTTTGCCTTTAGAAGTCCCATTCTCACCCTACACAGAGAGAAGGTTTAAACTCCTTCTGCTGTTTTTAATCAAAGTAGAGATTACCAGCCAGGGTGCAAGGATGTCGCAGGAGCTGCAGACCGGCGAGTGGCATTGCGAGGGACCGGTGACCCACTGCAACGCTCTGCAGAGGGGACTGGGGCAAGGCACAGCCAGCCCAAATCACAGCGGCAGGGGTCCGGCTGCGCACCCCTCCCGCTCCCCAGCTCCACGTCTGCCATAGCCCATCCCCATCGCTGTGCGGGTCCGGACAGGGCTGAGCTGAGGCCGTGGTGATGCTCAATATCATCATCCAGCTACTGTCTGCTGCGAATCTGCAAGATTTGTGACTGCTTGTGGCACTGCCCCCAGACCAGTCGCTGCCCCACTGCTAGCAAAAGGGCTCGGCACAGCAAAAATATCCCGTGTGGGAGTGCAAGATAGAACTGGCTCATCCATGGCTCATTCCCACCTCCAAACCTGAAGATTTTAAAATATTTTCCTGCTCCAAGGCAGGTAGAAAAAATTAAACTACACATCACTAAAAGGAATCCAGACGAGGTCACTAAACGTTTTATTTTGAAATACTTCTTTTCACACCAACCTTTTCAGCTACTTTCAATAGAAGTTTCAGTTAAACTGTTTTGACAGAGATTTGGAAGGTTGCTTCAAGATGAAAAATTCCAATTCGCACTGAAAAATGTAAAAATAAGGTATAAATTCAAAGATGGATCCAGCTTAGGTTGGGTTTGCTTTTGGGGGGGGGCGTGCAGAACAGATCTCCACAGCTCCTTCCAACCCAAGCGTTTCCATGTTTCCATACAAACTATTTTAAAATGCTTTCAAATATTTTGTCATAAAGAGCCTTCTCAAAAAAATAGCCTTTTTGTCAACAGTTGGATCTTAGCAGTAAAAGAGCATTTCACTTGAAAAATGCCATTGGGCTCAGAGTGGGCTCTAACTTCATATGCTCCCTGCTCCAATCAAACCCAGCTGCGACTTGCTCCACTTTGGCTGCTCTTCCCCCCAAATTACATGGCCCTCTGCTTAGGTCATTTAGGAAGAGAAAATCCTGAGCAAATAGTCAGGGCTGAATTTTATCTTCCGTTTCATGTGAAGCTTGCCTAGCACAGCCTAGAAAATCAAACGCAATGGGGATGGCATCACGCTAAGCAGGCTTAGGGTCTGGCCGAGTCCCTGGAGATGCTTTTTGGGTGTACACAGGCTGCCTACAGCCTGCTTTGGTATTTGGGGTATTTGCAGCATCTGGCACTCCCGTTTCCCAGCCTCCATCTGCACGCGCCCCACATTGAGACAGCCTCTGATTCACAGGTCTGCCAGCCCCAAATCTCCTCCACCTGCAGAACAGCTTGGAGCTCCCAAGCCCATCCCACTCAGCACACACGGTATCACCATTTCCCAGCCACACAGGTACATGAGTCACCCCGTCCTTTCAGGCTCTATTTCTGCCTCCCGACGCGCACAACAGAATCAATAGCTGATGTGTCAACATCCCCTTTTATTTTATCCTCCCCAGAGCAGCATCCCACCCATCTGGGGGTGAGGACATGCCCGTGGTGTCAGAGCCGCAGCTCACCGCTCGCAGGCTGCCGGGGCTGTTTGCTCCTCAAGCATTTCGCTTACAGGGAGATGGGTCTGCTATGATTTAGGGGGTCAGAGCTAAAAGTTGGTGTGGGTGGAGGGAGAGTTGCACATGTCCCATTGCTTGGGCACGGCCAGCTCGAAGGACAACATGCCAGTGCCTCACCCGGAGTTAGGGCAGCTGAGTCTGCATCACTCCCACTCCCTGATGTTATTATGGGAAGCAGCAATTGTTGGCAGTCTGGTAAGAGGGGGAAAAACCAAATTCTCTGGGGACTCAACCAGAGAATTAGGAATAACTAAGCAAGAGCAACAAAAGGCCTCCTCAGTGGAGCACCACTCTCCAGCCTGGGATGAGAGCAACGCTGGAGCAGCCCATGCAGGGGCTCCTCTCCCTAATCTTCTGCTCCTGTTACACGGGAGGATAAGGAGCATCCCTAGGGCAGCCTGCAGGTCCCAGTGTTTCCAGAGGGGAAAGAAAGCAGCTCCTGCCTCAGCCAGGACCGAGGACCGCCTGGCCAGGTAGACATGGCCTTCCCCTGGGTGTTCCCAAAGACTAGCTGCTCCTTTGATTCTGGGCAAGGAAAGATGATCCTTTGAGCAGAAGCTTCCTGCAGCCTTCCCAGCTGTGCAGGATTATCATCTCAGTTACACCTTAAAATAGACCAGAGCATTTGCCTCATTCACTTTGTGCAGAGACAGAGATAATTAGAACAAAGAGGAGCCTGAACTTTGCAGCAGTGGGAACTTCAGTGGGGAGAGATCACATTGGCAGGAAAATCAATCCACTGCAAAAAGGGAAAAGAAAAAAAAAAAATCAAGCCACAAGGCCAGAGCTGCTTCAATAAGGCTAACAGCATGTTCAGCCAAATTAGGGGCCCCCAAATTAGACAGCTCAGATTAAGCAAAGACTGGCAGAAGATCTGCCCAGAAAAAAATCTGACCTAAATAAGACGCTTTCAAAGATGAGATCAGTGTGGAGAGCAGCTGTGGTCCAGAGCAACATGTCCATCCTCAGCTGGGTCTGGGTCTGAACCAAGAAGGTCCCATCCTGCTCTCACTGGCCACAGCAGCACTGGTCCCAGTGGAAGGAGGGCCAGGCTTGCAGGGGAGGCACAGTCACAGGTGAGACATCACAGAAGGAGTTAACGCACCACACACACTGCAGGAATATTAATTCAGGCCTCTTGTTTGTAATCTTAACGATTTAATTTTAGAAATTACAGCTCATCAGGAATTACTCACTGAACCTGGAAACAACAGACCCAAAGGAAGAAGTACAAGCGCTCCTGCCAGCCTCTGCTCAAAAATAGCAGGACACAGGAGCCAGCCACCTTCTCCAGGGCCATCCAACACCCGGACCAGGAGCAGCACTGCAGGACAGTCCGGGCAACTCTGGTAATGTGAAAAAGCACCGATGCAAAGTGCTGAAGAGGTGATAGAGTCACAAGTGTGGGGTCACAGCTGTCAGCCCTGCTCACCCCACGGCTGGGCTGGGGGGTCTCTGCTGCAGGGTGCAGCATCCCACACCAGCAACCCAGGGGTCTGCCCCGTTCTCCCCATCCTTTTCCAGGAAAGCAAATCTTACTCCTGCCCAAACCGCACGAGAGCCTGAAGCCAGGTTGAGACAGGCACAGCATCCCCAAAACCCATTCTGTACGCTAAGCCTCGGCTGCGGACACAGTTGGGAATCACTACAGGGTATTTTGTGGTTTGGGGTCTGCGATGGGTCGTTTTCTGCTTCCGAACACCACTCGTCCCCACAGCATGCACAGGGCTTGGGCAGCACGGTCCCATCTCCCTCTGAGCCTCAATGATTCTGCCAGCGTGTGAGAGTCGGACGCTTTGAGAAGTCAGCAGCAGCAGGCAGCTAGCTGGGAAATGAGAGCTCAAGGGCACTGTGATTTAGGAGAAAGCCATGGAAGAACCTCTCAGCCTCCTGTCATTCCTCAGTGCTCCAGCGGCTGCGGCACAAACCTCTCCAGGGCCTGGATATGTCAGCAGTGCAAACGGGGCTGGATCCAGGGCTGGTGTAAACCAGCATCATCCTTGCTGTTTGTCCTCTGCTGGGGTCAGGGAGCCCAGCAAAGCCCCTGCACGGAGCAACCCGGTTCACCCAGCACTCACAGCATGGGAGCAGGCTTCTGCAAGAGAGCAATTGCCGCATGTCAAGCCGGAGGGGTCTACGGGGGGTCAGGGATTTATTTAAGGTGCCCCTGCTCATCTCACAGGGGTGCGTTGCTGTACATCGCCCTACACCCCTGCCCCAGGCTCCTGCTGGTCTTTGCCAGGGATGGAGACCGATCCAGCGCAGTCACCTCTGTATCCAGACGGTCACCTTCGGGAATAGAGGCTGGATGGGCTCCTGGATCAGCAGACTGGGAGGGGACCACAGCTAGGACAGGCAGCAGGGTCCCCAGGGACCCTGCCGTCACTGCCAGCCCCGCTCCCACAGCTGTAGCACACGATTTGAAACATGCCTGCGGCACCCAGGAATGGAAAGCTCCAGGTACTATATTTAGCTTCTTGCTTATGAAAATACATCATTTGATTTCATAATGGATTTTGTAGACTGTTAGTTTATGGTGTTTGGAGAGGACAGAAGTTATCCCAGCCTTGGCAGCCCGCCTCGCCCCATGCCGGCACGGTGCTGCCGGGCCACCCGGCACCGCGCTCCACCTTCCTTCGTGCCTTTGGCATCCTCAGGAAATTAGATAGCATTATTAAAGAACCTCGCTCCGACCCAGCTGTCCAACCCTAAGGCAACAGTGGCCGCACACAACACTCGCTTTAACAAATAATTATGCTTTCCCTCAATATTACCTCCACCCTTCCTGGGAGCCTGGACCCCCCCCAGCTCAGCAGCCCCCCACCTCCAAATGCAAACCGCAACCCCTCCCAGCGCCGCAGGCTGCAGCCCACGCTCCCAATCTGAAATTCAATTAAAGCAAACATTATTTTGCTGTCACCCAGTCAGAAAGCATTACAACACATTGCACATCGGATGCAGTTGGAGGCAAAACAATTCCCATCGAGAGGGAGGGTCTCCCTGGGCGCTCGCTCTAAATGACACCCGTTTACAGTAGCTTTCGAGTTAGCATTTAGGTTAAAACCAAGGCATTATTGAAATAATCAGCTAAATGCTTAGCCTCTGAGGCCTCCAGAAGTTCATCAGAAGGTAAAGACTCATCAGTCAGATAAGCTGATGGGAAGAGGAGACCCAGCTGGTGGCTGGTACCAGCCCAGGACCACCCCGATGCCCAGCCCCTTCCTGGGAGCAGGGCACAGCACCAGGGGACCCCCGCAGAAGCTGGGCCAGCACCCACCTCCCCCTCCCTCACCTCCAACCCACAGCCCTGCTTTACACTCTAATTTCTGCAAAAAACGATAAGTTTAATTTGAAAGGGCATAATTCTTAATTTATGTGTTGTCATGAACAAAGACAGCAAAAGTAGGTCATTTCATTATCTGCTGTCTGAGTATTTTGCCAAGGAGCCAAGACATAAAGCTAAACAAAATCATCACCCAAGGTTCAGGATTCGTTTGTGCAAAAAAAATATTATGGTTATTTTTCTACTTGCTTGATTTGCACATCTTGGATTGCAGAGCATATTTAGTTTGGCTTTATAGCATGCATTTATTGTGACTGTCATATTCGATAACGCTGCCTATAGTCAAAGAGCAATCTTTCACAGATACAGTGTCTCAATTTATAATTCAATATCACAGCTTTGAGAACTTGTACAATAAGTCAGCCAACAACAAAAAAGCTTAAAATGTCTCTATGCAAATAAACATGTCAGTGCACGAATGCACACCTTCCAAGAAAGGGACTGTCAGCTTCCCTCCTTGCTTCATACCTCTGCAGGCAGCTGAAGGACGGGAGGGAGGGAGAAGCCCAACCCACGGGAGCTGTGCCCGGCTCCGGCCAGCCTGCCTCGTGGTTTTGGGAGATGCTGCCAGGACAGGGAGAACAGCTCAAGGGGGACAGCGACTGCCCCATCCGTTCTGTGACTCCGTGAAGGAGCCCTCGCTTGCAGGCACCTCACCACCTCTGAGCAGCACCCAGGAGGACCCGGACTCCTCAAGACCCCACCAAAGCTTGGCTTTTCCTCAACGCACCGAAGGCGGCACCCAACCACACACAGCCCTCGGGACAGACGCAGCCATGCCTGGAAGAGCAGCAATGACTCCATGAGAGCCACCTCTGCACTAAGTCCTACCACACCCTGGGGGTACCACCTGGGACCCCCCCAGCCCTCTGCCCACAGGTAGAAGCCCCACAGAAGCCCAGACAGCCACCCCAGCTAAGGCCCTAGTGCTGTCCTACCTGTGTCCAGTCCTGTCCTCTGCTGTCCTGGCTTATTGACTGGTCTCCTGAGGGGCTGCAGATATGTGCTGCCGGTGGCTTTGCCTTCAGCCCCATCTCCTGCAGGGGTTCAGACTGGGGGTGTAGCCTTGCTTTTAGCTGTTCCTGATGTTATTTCACTCTGCTTGCGGCTATCAATGAAGCTGTTGTCACTACCACCCTGCTCAGCACCACAGGATAGTGCTGAGGATGCAGCTGGGCCACCCCTGCAAAGCACTCCAGCCCCAGGGAACCATCTCAAGCTGAGAGGGAAGAGCTGGAGCTTATATAGAGCTGGGGCCCAGGTGGGGCTGGTCAGGGCAATTAAGACCAGTAACAAAAGCAGGGCCTGGCACATCTCACCTGGTCAGAGCAGTGCCTTTGCTGTAAGTAGAGACCATGTACCTGGGTGTGTACTGCTGGGGGAAGTGGCTCTGGGTCTTGGGAGCTGGAGGGACTTTGTCCAGAGCTACTACTGTCACAGGTCCTGGACACAGCACCTCTTGGTGTGCCTGAGGTGGGTGCAGTAGCCTGGCCCTACCAGAGCAGCCTTTCTCTGAGCCTTGTGGAGCATGATGCTGATGGACCAAAGAGGGAGCAGGTCTGAGCATAGCCTAGGCTGGGCTTGGGATGTGCTGGGGGCTTGAGCTGGAGTCTGGAAGCATGCCCAGCTCTGCCTGCTGGGGTATAGCTTGGGATGTGTTCCCTGAGCCTTTGCTGGCTGGTAGCATCTCACCTGCAAGGGGAATGCTCCTGTTTTTAACCATGCATGAAACTGTCCCCCTTTGAGCAGAGCTGCCGGTGGGCTCTGGAGCTAGGTGCTGTGGGGAGCGTGGCTGACCACAAAGCTTGACAAAATAGATCTTTTGAAAGCCTCAGAAGAGCAGGAAAGGCAAAGAGCAGCTTCTGTATCCCATCTCCAGGCCAACTTTGTGATTATTTGGGGCTGCATCCATGTATGTTGAGCTGACAACCTTTGTGTGCTTTCCCAGGGCAGTGTGTTTTGGGAGTGAGCATCCAGTGGGGATAGGGGAGCAGACCCCAGGGACCCCAAAACTGTGGGGGATGAATCGCAGGTGGCACCGCTGCCCCGAGGGCATGGACCTGGCTCAGCTGCTTGGGAGGGAGACCTTCCTCATCCCTGTGCCTGGGTTAGAGCTCTGCCTTAAAGCAGCCCTGTGCGTGGGGGGGAGCTAGGCTTCACCTTTGATTAATTTTAGGAGGGGGGAAAAACATCCAGTCCCTGTGTGCGGTGCTGGAGGAGTGACAGAGCCCTGGGCTAAACAGGGTTTCATGAGATGTTTCACATCTACAGGTGGTTCTAAGGATGAGAAGATCCTCTGCCCACCAGTGCGGTGGGGAGCTCTTCTCCACCTGCACAGGTTTCAGCGGCCAACAGCAGATGTGCACGTGGCGAACGGAGTTGTTGCACAGTGAGGGCTCCCCAAGCTGCTGACAGGACCCTTGGTGTTGCAGGGGTTAATGGATCAGCCGACCCCACCGGACCCTCTACACGTGCAATTAATTTGCGCCAGTGAGACAAGTGAAAATTAAACTCCGTACCCAGGCAATCGACCCGGCAGCTGCTCAGCCTCCGGCAAAGGGCTGCCCTGGGGAAATGCCTTGCGGATGGGGAGGGAGAGGGTTTGCTGTGAGACCCCCACCCAGCTCAGAAACCCTCAGCAGGCCCTTGAGAGCAAAGCTGTGCCATCAGCACGAACACCCACTGTTAATTCTGCCTCTGGAGCATGCCACGTTCTAGCAGACTGGGGCATATCGTTTGCAATCAGTCAGCAAAGTGGGGAAAAAAACTTAACATATTGAGTAATTTCAGCTCCCAAGCACAACTGAGGAAATTACGATGTTCTCAGACAACAAGAGGCTCAATTCTTGGAGGACTCTGTGAATTACTGGCATAGCCTGATGGGAGGCGGCCGTCCAGCCATCTCCCCCCGTTGCCAAGGGCCAATTTCTGCTGTACATTGTGATTTTTTTCCTTCTCCGGTGCCTGTCGCTGCATCCGTTGTCATTGGTGGAAAGGTCCCCATCAACTTTGAAGCCCCGAGTCACTAGCACTTGGTTATTAATCCCCAGTTTTAGGAGCTCTCTGAGTAGGTGTGGTGCAACCTAGCTCGCCCAGAGGAGCCCAAGAGATAATCTGTGCCTTCCACTTGGTCCTCGTTTGACCTGCATTCCCCAATTCCCCTGAGAGAGGCTTTGAGGGAGGTTTCACAGCCCTCCACTCAAGTCCAGTGGTTAGCAGAAGACAGCCAGCCGTCCTTTTTAAGCCAGGGTGACAATCTGGTAGAGCAGAAGACTCAGTTGCACAGAGCCCTAAAGATAACCTGCAGTTATTCTGCCTCCTGTAAGACGTTATTTTCATCTCCAGGGGGCTGGATCCTGAACGATGCTGAGCACTTGCATTTTTTTTATAGCAGATGGACCGATCTGTAGACATTGAATAAGGCTGAACAGTTTTCCTTTTGCCTGCTGATGTATGAAATGGGCTTGTGTGAGGATTAGGGAGCAGAGGTGGGAAACATCTTTATCTGCTAATGATCCTGTGGATTATACACGTTTAGTATTCATGCATCTGAAGAAGAGGCAAACATACCCATTTTCTGTGGAATGACCTTTACCAGCAGCCAATACATTTACATTTAATTTAGAATTACAATTATTAGGTCAACTTGGGAGCAAGTGGAACTTACATTTATTGAGAAGAGAGGGGAAAAAATGGCTTTCCTGCCTGCATCCAGCAAAATGCTGGTTTTCTCTTAAATAAACCACTCAAACACGATCTCTAGCAGGGAGCCAAGCGGCATCCCAGATGCGTTTGAGTGGCATTGCTTGTGTATTTTGGCTGGATGAAGTCTGGGGACTGTGAGTTTGATCCAGCACCCATTGAAGCGTGGCATGGGCTTTGGTGTGTATCCATCAAGGGGCTTCCATCACCCGCTGCTGCACGTTGGATGAAGCCAGAGGCAGGACCATATGGCCGAGGGGCAGCATCTCTGTTTGGACACCGGGGTTATAGCCTTGGCTCTGGACTGTCCTTCTGGAGCAAAGCATCTGCATATCTGCCTGCTTAGGCGATGATTTTGCCGGGGCCAGCATGGCTCCTGTGTGTGACAGTGGCATTACGTGCGCTGAGGGGCTGGGTTTGGGGTTGTCACTGTTTGGAGGAGGTGGCCCCAGCTGGACGGGGACCCAACGGGACCGAAGGCATGAGGCTGTCCCTGCCCCAGTTTTTGCCGTGCTCCTGGCAAACCTCTTCACTTGACTTGGGTGCTTCCCAAGGTCGATTTCCTTGGGGATGGGACCCTCCTCCATCGGGAAATGCTGGCTTGCTTGGCTTCTCAGCTCTCCTTCTACCAAAATGCGGGTGGCAAATCACCAACACATCACACAGGGATGAGCGAGTGGGAGTGAATGGGGCTGAAGGGGAAGGAGTCGGGTGCGTAAGCTGGGTGGGGGTGGATTCTCTTCTGTCTCGTACGCAGCCTTGTTCATCCCTGTGTCTCAAATCCACCCTCTCTTCCAGCAGCCTCGGGGCTCAGACCCCCTGGTTGAGGTTGTGCAGGTTCAGGCAGGACACTCTGCTCCTCCTTGCCTGCATCTCTGCTGCCAGCCTGGGTGGGGTCCCTGGCATGACCCACCACGGGCCGAGCAAGCTTTGTCAGTCGGCTGAGAAAGTAACTCCTAAATTGCTCAATCTGAGTCCTGGGGACCAAACCTTGACCAAAGCCACACTGCGATGGGAGCAAGCGCCCAGCTGTGACCTAGACCGGATCCTGCGCTTGCTGCATGCCGGCTCCGCAGAGCCTGGGAAGAAAGAGACCTCGGGGAAAATAGCATACAGTCCTTAGGCCGTGTCTGCCTGCACTTTGTAGGGGTGCCCCTTTTGCCAGCATCTTCTTTTCCAGCCCTGCTGTCATCCTCCCCCTTCTGCTAAACCCTTACGAAGGCCTTGAGGCAGGACTGTCCCACTGCAGCACAAGAGACTTCAGGCTGGATTAAATACTCTGTCCTGTACCGATTAGAGGGGACCGACAGCACTAACCCGCACCAGCGGTGCCCATCACAGGGCAGACAGAGTCACAGCCTCCCAGAGGCAGAGCCATGGAGCGAGCTGCAGCAGGCGATGCTGTTCGGGGGGAGCGGGGAAAGGGTAGCACAGACAAATCACCCCAGTTATTACCCGCAGCGCAGAGATAATTAAGCAGGGAACTGTGGCAAGAGCATCGGCAGCCTGGCAGGGCAATTCAGGGATGCAGGCAGAAGCATCCAGCCGGGGTGCATCCCCCCTGCCCGGGTGGGAGGCCCTCATCCCCCCCATCTCTTTGCCACCTTTGCGCACGTGGGCACAGCTTGTCCCAGGAATTCCCTCATGGACAGACCACCTGCTTTGGGAGAAGGCTGTCATGCGTTGGCCCTGCTCTGCGGGAGGCAGCGGGGCTCCCGGCTCAGCACAGACACAACTATTGGGGTCTTCCTGCCACCCCCTTCTCCCCAATACCCCTTTCTGTGCATCCAGCTGGGCTTATCCCACTCACAGCTACAGAGAAGTTCACCTGGGATGTATGAGGGTAACCTCCCTGAAGGGTTTGGAGGTGCCTGTAATAATTTATGAACTCTGCACCTTGACTGGGTTATTGCAAGTATTTCTGCATGCACTGAGCCATCGCAGCTGGCAACGGGGTTTGGTGGCACAGGAGGACCCCATGGGGTGTTTGGGGATGGTGGCAGCATCACCGTGTCGTGGCAGCCAGCTTCACACGCTGCAAAAACTGATGTGCTCTTCTTAAAAGTGATGCGGGGGATGCTCTGTGCTCACCGTGGGCACAGCGAGCTCCTGGGAGGAGAGGGGAGGTGCAGCTCTGGCAAAGCGGTTTACTGGAGTGCAGGGAAAAGGCGTAAACAAGCTACACCAGGCAATAACGTGGCACCCCCTGACCCCATTTTGGCAGGCAGAAAGAATAACATTGCAGCTGATATTTAATTCGCACACAAAAGGCACAAAGCCCATGCCCGCCGTAGCCCGGGAGCCCGGCGAGACAAAACACCCCTGGCAGATTAGCAGCCCCCTCGCACCGTAAACCGAAAGAATTGTCTCTTGTATTTATTTCTAAGCCCTGTAATGTGTCAGCAGAGTATGTCGCACCGTAGCTCAATAATCACAAAGCACTGCACGCATTAACAAGCAATTTCTCGTTAAAGTCCTCATGTGTGCCATGGATGGGAGCACAGGAGCATCCCCCGGGCTCCTTCGCCTCCCTCGGCTCTGGGCTCTGGCTGCTCAGACGGCTGCCGCCGTGCTGCTTGACTCCGTTCAGGCGTGTACCGGTGTTCAGGGGCTTTGCAGAGCTCTTTCACCTCCAGCTCTGTAGATGTTTGTGGAGCTCAACAGGCTGCAAGGAAGGATCCAGTTCCTGCAAGGCTGGAATCCAGCAGGAAAAGGGGGACTGTCCCCAAATGCTGTTCCAGTGCAGGCTGGTGAGAGCAGCGACACTGCTCTGCCAGGTCGCCAGAGCACCCCGGTGTCCCATGGGACGGCCAGCATCCCTGCTCTGGGCTGGCAAAATGCCCTCTGGCATTGCTGCTGTCCCTGCAGCCGGCACGGGGGTACCCAGCCCCACGGCTGGGCTGCGCACTGGCCACGGCCGCCTTCTGCCGTGTGGTCATCAAGGGCAGCTGAGATGTCCCATAATATCCCCGTTCCTGGGAAGACCTCATGCTGGTTGGGGTAGGGATGCCATGGGTATGATGTATGAGGGATGGGTATGATGAGGATGGGGTAGGATGCCAGCTCCCCCCAAAAACCATGATCCCACACGCATGCCAAGAAACAAGGCGATGACCCTGGCGAGAGAGCTGGGCACACGGCAAGTTCGGTGTGGGCAGCAGGAGCCGGTGCAGCACGTGTGCCCCCGAGCTGAAGCTGGAAGGGGTGGCAAGGGTCTCTAAGCCACATCACAGTGATTTTTTTCTATATATAGATTATATAGAAATATAGATTATATAGAAATATAATCTTTCTGTTATGTAGAAATATATATATATCTCAAATACTCTATTTTTCAGTGAGTTTCTGAACTAGTTTATCTCGGTTTATCTTGTCATTTACAGAGGAGAAAAGAGTGATTTCTTTTCTCCCCAAGCCCCATTAGGGAAACACGGAGTGGCTCCCGGCAGCCCTGGAGAGGTGCCAAGGCATGTGCTGGGGTCTGAGCTCAGGCGCTGCTGCCGCGGCTGAACACCGCTGGTTTATCTCGGCTGGACACTGCGGGGGAAGACAGAAATTTCAGCCCACCTGTATTAATTTCCCTTGGCACCAGCAGCATCTCACCTTTCCCGTCATCCTCCATGCGGGTCCCCCATCCTCAGCGGTGCCCATTGCCCTGTGCTGGGGCGATGGTCCTCAGAGCACCCGGGCATCACCGCGGGATGGGGGCCATGGGGTGAGGGAAGGTCTTTGCTTGCTACAAGAGGTTCCACCTCTCCCCGTTCCCACTAAAATCCCCTTTCGCTGATTTGGGGGAAAACACAAGCCCACGATGTTCCTCGTCTGGGGAATTTCCCCTGATTCCCTTCGGTGGGTGTGGCAAAATCCTGGCCATTTGCTTGCCGGGATCTTGAAGCGTATCCCTTGGGAGAGCGGCTGTCGAGGTGGGAATGGGTGGGGTTGTAAGGATGTCTGCAGGTGGATGGGGACGCCGAAGCCATGGCGGGGAGGACACCGCTGCCACCCTGTCTGCCCACAGCTCCGGCTGCCCGTGGGCCACGTCCCTCCCAGGGGACTGCAGCCTTGCTGTGCCCTGCAGTCCCTGCGGCCCTTCAAATGCCGGAATAAGGCTGTAATGGGGGAAAAAAGCATTTTATGTATATATGTACACATATATATGTGTATCTATAGAGATATATATATGCCCACCCAGCATGGGGAAGGGGCCGGGGGCTTCCACGGACCCTGAGCTGGCAGGGGGGTGGCGGGAGGGGGTAACGTGCCCGGAGGCTGTGGCTCTGAGCCGTGCCCATGTGTTTAAGCCCATCGGAGACTCCTGACTGAACCTTTAAGGAGGAGTTCCCAACGAGGAGTCAGGTGAGCATCTCATTTGGAAGAGCAGCTTTTAAGAGGCGAAGAAGCTGTTTTTATGACTTCCTTGGCTCCCGGCGCAGCCTTGCGCTGGGCGTGCATCTCTGCTCAGCGCATCCTTTCGGAGAGTGGCAAAGTCTCAGGCTCGTGGTCTCCTCTGCTATTTGGGAGGAGATGAAGGCAGGCTGGGATGCTCCATCCCGGCTCACTCTCCTCAGTGGTGTCCTTGCCAGTCAGGCTGCCAGCACCACTATCCGTGCTGGGATGCATCGTCGGAGTGGGATGGCAGCTGCTTGGGCATTGATGTGTGGATGCAATGTGCCCTCCTGAGCCTGGCATGCTGCTGCCGGCCCTCCTTGCATGAACGTCGAGGTGGTTCCCGAGGTCCCAGGGCATCTGACCAGTCTGTTCATGGAAGGCAAAGCACGCCCCGGAATGTCGCTCCTGGTTCCTCTTCCTCACCCTTCCTCATCCTCCGCTGCGGTCAGGCTCCGTCCCTGCCTTTTTCCCAGGCATGGACCCAGCAGAAGGTGGAAGCCAGGAGGCATTGGCACTGACACGCAGCAAAGCTGCTTTTCCCCACCTCGGTCCCTCGACGCGGCTGGTGGTGGCTGTCTGCTGTTGCCACAATTAGCCAGTGAGCAGGGAGCATGCACCGCGAGCGGGGAGCGTGCACGACGATCGGGGAGCTTGCGCCGAGGGGCTGCGAGCCCCCCGGCCACTGGCCAGGGCTTCCCCGGGGGTCCGGGGAGCTCCCCCCACCGTCCCCAGGCCAGCTCTCTGCAGCGCTCCCGGCCCACCCGGCACGGGGCCGGCGCCTTTCATCTTGGCTCTTTCATTCCCAGCTCAGCGGGAGCAGCTGAACCTGTGCCGGAGCTAATTGAAAGCCACATCAGAGCGAGGGACGGGGAGCTGAAAGCAGCACAACACTATTTAATCATCTGGCCTGACAAAGACACGCTTGCTTAAATCCATGGCTGGAATTTTATTTTCAAGCCCGTCCCGGGGCTGAAAAGGTTATTGAAGCTGTTTGGACACAGTCCTGCAGGGGAATTCAGCTGAAAAGCTGCTTTCTCTAAGCCAGCACCTTCATCTCCTGGGCTCTGTGATCAGATCAGCGCCGGAGCTCAAAGTTCATCGTTGCGCCGCTAAAAGCCGCCTCACAGGATGGCCAAACCAAGCGCCAGCGGCTCTGGTCCCCGCGCAGGGCTCTCCTCCATGGGTGGTTTGGGTGGTTGTTCCCACCATGTGCAGCCAGCTCCATCCAGGAATCCTCAGTGGCATTGCAGAAGCAGGCTCTCGCCATCAACCTAAACCTTGCTCTCATTTATATGGGTCTAAATTCTGAGCCCCTTTGGATTTTGGCCCTGTGTTAGGAGCCGTTAGCACAGCTCTGAAACATTCACGGTCTCCACGATGCTTGGAGAGATCATTTCTCCAAGCAAATGTCCAATAGCCTCCTGCAAAGCACATCAAAGCTGGCTTCAGCATATTGCTGGCCAACCATGCCACGCCTCGGTCACCCATCGCCACCCGGGCCCGAGGCCATCGTTGGACACAAAGCTCTCCTGCTGCAGAGAGCTGGTGATTTCCACTAAAGTGCTCAAGAAGGGAATTGCTGTGAGTTTATCAGGGAGAAAGGAGATGTTGTAGGAGGAGAGAGGTCTGGGTGAGAGAAGAGGAGAGGGAATGCCAGCCTGGAGACCAGGGTCGTGCATCTGGGCTGGTGAGAGGCTCTTCTCCAGATGAGAGGAGAGCAGGAGCACCTCTGTCTTATGAATCACAGAATCACAGAATCATTAAGGTTGGAAAAGACCTACAAGATCATCAAGCCCAACCACCACCCCAACCCCACCATGCCCACTAAAACATGTCCCGCAGGGCCATGTCCACATGTTCCTTGAACACCTCCAGGGATGGTGACTCCACCACCTCCCTGGGCAGCCTGTTCCAATGCTTCACCACTCTCTCTGTAAAGACATTTTTCCTCATATCCAGCCTAAACCTTCCCTGGCACAAATTAAGGCCATTTCCTCTCGTCCTGTCACTAGTCACTTGGGAGAAGAGACCAGCACCCACCTCTCTGCAACCTCCTTTCAGGTAGTTGTAGAGAGCGATGAGGTCTCCCCTCAGCCTCCTCTTCTCCAGACCGAACAACCCCAGTTCCCTCAGCCGCTCCTCCCAACGTGTTTAAGAAATGGCAGAATATCACATAATCCATAGACTGACCTAGACGTAGCAGGCCCGAACGAAAAGGCTAATTATCACTCTGGCTCACCAACAGTGCTGCTTCCTCCCCTGAGTGGAGGTACAGAACTGGTAGGAAGCCACGAAGGAGTCTAAAAACCTCTTGCAGAATTCATCTCCGGTGGTCCACAAGGGACGCTGGATCCAGTTGCAAGTGCAAGGACCTCTAAACACCTGGTAAAGTCCCACTCCAGGCAGCCCATGCCAGAGGTGGCCACCATGGAGGGTGACACGCTGGTGGCAGGGAAAGTCCTTGTTTCCCTGGGGGTAAACCATGGACCAGGAGCTGGTGGCCCCTCTGCCGCTGTGCATCACACACAGCTCAGAGGAGCGAGCCCTCAGCCAGCACGTCCATGACCAGGTCCACCTTCAGCATCTTCTGGCCTTCTCCTCCCAGCCAAGCACGGGTCCTGCCAGCAGAACCCGTCTCCTTCTCCGTGGCAGGGACTGACGGAGCAGGTAAATAGCACAGATCTCTTTAAAAGCATTTAAAGCCCAAGCAAAGCCCCAAACTATCCATTTCCTTAAACAGGCTGGTTGGAAGAGCTCCAGCTGGGCCATTAGCTCAGGTAAGTTCTCCACCATCCAGCCATGTTGCCTTTCTGCCTCATAAAAAGAAATACATTAAAAATACGTATTTACTCCTGAAATGGGCTTCAGCAGTGCTGAGCATCCCTGGAGTGATGAGTTTCGCTCCACACACCCAGCCACTTCCTGTGAAAAAAAGCTTATTTCAAATTAAGAAAATAAACCCGAGCAGGGGTTTGGCTGCGCTGTGAACCCTTGCGTACCACGGCGTGCCTGACGCCGGCAGCTGAGGAAATGCCCTTGTGTGTATTAAATCCTGGGCTTGACAGAGATGATGCCCCCCAAGAGATCTTCAAGGGCTGCGTGCTCTCCTACCTAAAAGGATTTCTTCAGGCTGCAGAGACAAATGCAGCCAAGCCAAGAAATGCCAAGATGAGGATGGCGAGCGGCAGGATCCAGCCCTTCGCACCAGTTGCTCTGCCTGCATGCCGTGAGGACTGGCCGTGAAGGATGCAGAGCAGCGTGCATCACCTTGGTACCCAGGTTTTGCACTGCTTGGTGGAGCCGAGGGTATTGATTTCTGCGCATGTGGTGCTCATCGTTAGTCTCCGAGCGCTTCTCAAACAACCCATCTATTTTCCCAGCCCCCTTGCCGTGTACCTTGACAGGTATTTTCGTCTGTATTTTGCAAGCGGGGAATTGAGGCAGGGTGGTTCAGGGGAAAAACAGCCACTTGTTTCGCACGCCCCATTGGAGCTGGCTGAGGATGCAGCACTCCCCGGCACTTTACATGTTCAAAGCAGAGCTCTGGGTATAGCTGTACCTACATGCTGGGCTCCGGGCTCATTTTGACCCCATAGCACAGGCAGCGCTGGGGCTTTGCCAAAAGCTATGGAGGCAAGATGCAGCCCCGGGAGCCGGCGGTATCTCACTGAGCCAGCAAAATAAATCACTGCTCCCGACTCGCGCTGTCGGGGCTTGAAACAGCAATGCTCTCCCGGAGGTGACGCGGGGGACAGCAGCTTCGCCGGGGCTGGAGGAGGTTTGCAGCCGGGGGCTGCAGTGTGGCTGTGCTCTTTGCTGCTCCTGCTCGGGTCACCCGTGGAGCAGGGCCGTTCGCCCTCACCCTGCCGAGGACCTCGGGGCCGGGAGCGCATCGCCCGCAGCATCTCCTCCTTGCTCAGGGCACCAGGAGCATCATTCAGGGCACATCATGAGTGAGAAAAGCTATAGCTCTGAGTCCAGGAGTGTGTCTGTGCACGTATGTGTGTGTACACGTGTGTGTTGCACATGCGTGTATGTGTGTGTACACGTGGGGACCATGCACAGAGCATCCCAGGCTGCTTGGAGCAGTTTTGGCCTCTCCCGCTGCAATTGCTTTAACACTCCCTGAAGCTCTGTAAGGAACCTGCATCACCCAGAATCAGGTTTTGCCCAGGATGGACTCCCCTGGGGCTGCTGCATGGTGGGTACGAGGCTTTTCTGTGCCGCTCACTCCCAGTTGTGCGCTGGGCTGGGGACTGATCACTCAGAGCTGCAGGGATTTCCAGAAGAGGCAGTTTCCCCAAGCCTGGCGTCATTTCAGCACATTTGAAACAAGCGGCAGAGAGCTTCCAGGGAGCCCAGGGAGCGTAAGAGATGCTCGTCGGCTCAGCAAGACTGAGATCTGATAAGGTGAGGGATCAGACCGATAAAGCCCCAAGTTAACTAGCTAAAAAGATACGAATTGTAACTGACTGTGTGCAGGCAAAAATCCCGGTGTAGAAAAGAAATAATCTTATGATGTGAGCGTAACCACCATTTCAGGTTTCCTGAAAGCAGCTAGAGATTCAAAGGAGAGTCACTGGCAGGGTTTATTTTGGCTTGATGCCTTAACTAGGAAGAGAGATGTCTTCTCCCGAGGGGTGGCCGCAGAGCCCGGTCCAGGCGTCCTCTCCCACCCTGCCCTGGCTCTCACCCCTCCATGCCCTCGGCAGAGGAACAAGCAAGAGCCCATTCCCAACGAAATGACAGACCCGGGAGCAGCAGTGACTCATGTGCTGGGGATGACTCATGAAATCATACTAAACTGCGGCTTTTTTTGGCTTGGGGACAGAGGCAAAGGCCATTTCTGGCCATGAAGGGTCTTGTGACCCTTCCCAGTGTCATTCCCTGGGACAGCCGTTCCCAGTCTGGGCACTGGTTCAGCCCTCTCTCAACACGGGTGCCCAAAATTGAGCTTTGCCTTGTTTTCCCGGTTATGAGATGACCCTTTTTCATGGAAAAATACTTTTTAAAGGGTGGAGATAATACGGCCAAATATGATGGGGATGCCTGCAAGCACGCATGGCGTCTCCTTGGCCATCGAAGGAGGTGGCTGGCTCAGAGCATCCCCTTCTCTCCAGCAGAGACGCTGGAAGGGCAGACAATTTAAGTGGAGGAAACACATGCGATGACTAAACACCCACTTGCAACCACACAAAGAGGCGGCAGCTCCGTCAGCCCTTTGGATTAAGCGAAGGAGGCCACGCAGCAGATTTTGGCTGCTGGCGGAAATGAAAAGGAGACAGAGCAAGAGTGAACATCCCAGACCCCACGCGGTGGTGGGAATCCCGAGGGCTGCAGAGATCAGCTCCGTCACACAGAGGCTGTCCCCGTCCGCTCTGCGCGGTGACACAGCCAGAGCCACTGACGCCGGCTTGGAGGGACACGGGGTGAAAGGGACCCCCCCAGTTCAGCATCACCCTCCAGTTCAGCTCCTGTCTGTGCCATCAAAACCATTGCTGGTGGCTCTCGGAGGCCAGGCGCCAGCCCGCACGGGCAGTGATGGAGGTACGGGGGGTTTCTGAGTTTGCAGAAACTCAGAAATGGATTTTTCCGACCCTTTCCCAGGAGAGACTTCACCGCCAATTCAGAAATATCGTTTACAACCAAGAAACTCTTCACCCTGCCTTCGGGCATGAATTTTTCCTCCTGCTTAGATTAGCCCGCTGAGCACCCAGGGTTATTTCACGTCATCTCTTGGTGGCACTGTGACTAATTTGCTTCCAAGGACATGGCGCACTGCCACGACGAGGGCAGGTTTCATGTGGACTTTTCCTCCTCTTCCCTTTGCGTGATGGATCATCTTCTCGATATGTGGAGACTAATAATGAATTCCTGGCGGGACACAGGGGTTAGTCCGGGGGGGACCGTGATGAAGCAGTTGAGGAGCTTCCTGGACAGAGGAAGCTGCAGCTGCACTGGAGAATAACGAGAGCATCCGCTTGCGTAGAAAAGGTATTAAAATCTTTTGCCCTGCGTTTAGTCTGATAGCTGCACAGTGGATTAATCAAAGCCATTTACACCTGTCGTTTAATAAGGGCATATCTGAGCCTCTGACTCTCCTTCATTATTAAATACCAGGCTTTTGGTAGAAGATAAAAAAGGAAAAATGATTTTCCTTTTGTTTTAGCATCTGTTTTCTTTCCTCCAGGGTACATCATCCTGCCCTGATATCAGGGGTTGCTGGAAGACACATGGTGTGGGAGCATCTTCATCCGCTGACACCAAAGGACCGTAACACAAGAGACCCCTCTTCTGCAAATGGCAAATTTCTAATTTTGCCACAAAATTAATCACAAATTCACCCGTTTCCCCCAAAAGCCTGTGAAACCTTGTGAAAGGAAAGCCAAGCTTATTCAGAAATGGCTCCCCTTGCTGGTGCTGTCCCCAGGGCAGGTCCTGGGGTGCCAGGAGGGGTTTGCAGACCCCAGCCAGTGGGGACGGCTCTCCCCCTCAACCCTCACCCCAAAACCGCACCGTCTCTTTTCCTGGCTGCTCCCCTGATTGCATTTTGCTTTGAGCTTTTGGCTGGAAGCAGCTCCCGTTGGGACACCAGGAGCTGCAGCCCGTCTTGGTGGGACACGGTCGGGCTGCTCGGCCAACATCCCCAGCCACCCACTGGGGCTCGTGCCACCGTCCCCTCTTCTGCAGCAGCATGAAAAGCGCTGGGCCAGCGTTGCTATTCAGCGCCGGCTATTTATATCCCGAGAGGGAGATGAGGACCAGCCGTGCAGCTGAGCCAGCCCATGCGAGCGGGGGATATTTTTAAGCATGGGTTTTGAAAAGGTTGGTAATGAACCCACAGCTTCACTCAGCAGCAGCTGCGCCCGCTCCCCAGCCGGCTGTCCCCCGGCCGCTGCCCCTACCTGGGGGGCCGGGACCCCCGTTCTGGCCTGCGGAGATGCTCCATGGGAAGCGCGTTTGTATCCTGGGTTCTGAGTGGGGTGGTCAGGGCACAGCGTGACGAGGTGGGATGGCCCCAGTGGCTGCAAACCCGCTGCCTGGCTCAGCGCTGGGCTCTCCGTGCTAGCCAGCCTGGCTTTATCCTCCTGACAGCCCCAGATATTACAGTCGGGGCAATTACAGCGCACTTTTAATTGTATGCAAGTTACCGGGTGCCATTTGGGCAAACGAAGCACGACTCATGAGCCCTTTGGCCAACAGGTCCAGCAGCTCTGCTGTAAAAAAATCTCCCGTTGCAGCAGCCCTTAATGTCTGGCCATTCCCCACAGCCTGCTCGCGTCCTCATGCGCAGCCGTGGTGGGATGGGTGCCCCGTGCCCTTGCCCGGACGGGTCCCTGGGTTACGCTGGTGTCATGGGAGCTGACCCAGCCAGGATGAGCCTCGCCTGCCCCCGGACCCATGCTGGTGCTGACGTCCTCCCAGCACACGGGGAACTCACCATGCAGGGGCTGCACGGTGCTCCCACTGCGGCCCCGTCCCGGCAGACTCCCCTGGTCGGGCAGCTTGTCCCACCGGCCCGGCACTGCCCAGGCGGAGCGGGGATTAACACAGACACCACGCTCAGTTGGGTCCCTCGTCTGCCGGGGACGAGTCAATCCCGTGCTCAGCTCCACAGCCCCCTCTCCATTATATATCAAAGCCCTCGTGCTGCTGAAAGCTTCACCAAAGCCCCGTTTGTGCTCCCCAGGCACAGTTGGGCTGTGGCTGGTGTCCCCATGGGACCCTCGCTCAGGACCCCCTGCAGCGGGCAGACGGGGTCCCTGCCTCTCCAGCATCACCCCTTCCCTCTTGCTCTTCTGTACCCGCTGCTGGGCATCCCAGCAGGTCCCAGGTCCCGAATCCCTGTGGCTGCACGTGGACACTCGTCCAGACCCTTTTCAGAGCTCCCAGACAATGGGGGATGAGCCCTGAGCAGTGCAGGGAGGACCCCATCACCCAAAGGGCTCCCCAAAGCAGAAGGGAAAGAGGTGGGAGATGGGGGTGCTGGGGGCACCTCTGTGCCAGGGGTCCCCAGAGCTGAGCCCGGGGATGCACCCAGCACCTCCCTGGGAGGGTCCCCGCAGCATCCCTGTGCTTACGGGTGCTGTGGGGGATATATGGGGTATTTATGGGGAAATTTGAAATGTCCCTTCCGGCTCTCCTCCGCCCCCAGCCTGGCCGCCTCGAGCCGCCCCGGGAGCCAGCCCCGGCCGTGGGGTGGCTGTGTCCCCGCTGGGGCAGGAGGAGCTGCCCCCAGGGCTGGCGGGGTGCTGGCTCGGTGCATACATGGCTTTTTCCGCTCTAAGGGGACACTTGCAACCACGCAAAGAGGCGGCAGCTCCGTCAGCAATGCTGGCGGCATCAGCAAGTGGAAATCAATGCAAACAAAGGGAGCAATTTGGGGAGGAAAATACTGAGTCATTTTCAGCCTGAGTTTGGGAAAAGAAAGTTTCCCTGAATGCTAAACCAAATAAAATGTTCCAGGTTCCCCTTTTTCTTTTCCATTTTTCTCCTGAGAAGACAAAGTCCCCAGCTCAAATCTAAGCTTTCGCCTAATTTCATCGGAAATCAGCAGGACTATAAAGTAATTACAGCTGAGTTCCCAGGCTGAAGATGGGTCCTTGTCTGGAGCAGAGGGGGTGTATGGGCGCAGGAGCCGGCCCTCATTCCTGCTGGCCCCTGGTTTCTGCTGAGCCCCTGGGCCAGGATGACTTTGGGGACTGCCACCCACCTTGGGGACAGCCTGCAGCTGCAGCCGTGGCCACGCCTGCTGCTTCCCAAACAGCCCTGGGATGCCCCGGCTGAGGCTTCCTCGCCTGCCAAGGGGAGGGAAGGGGATGCTGAGTGCCTGCGAGTCTGAATCGGTCCCTTGCGCTTGGGGAACCCCCCGGACAAGAGGCGTGGGACGGAGAGCAGCACCTTAAACACGCCAGACCTCGGCCATTTCATCTCTCCGTCCCTTCGCACACCCACAGTCAGGTTTTTATCCTCTCTGGGGCTAATTTAGCTGGCATTACAACCAAGTGAAAAACTCCTGCTGATCCCAGCCGGGCAGGTTGGGACCCTGGGCAGGGCGGTGGAAAGCAAGCCAGGAACCCCGTTTGGGGACGGACACCTTTACCCCCAGTAATAAGACACGGGACATGCTGGCAGAGCAAGGTGGGGACCCACCAAAGCGGAGCCTTGTCCCCCAGCCAGACACTTTGCAATCTATATGATTTGTTTTCATTTTCCTGACTTTTTTTCTCCAAAGCCAGGTGGGTTTGAGCCTCTGGGCCGGGGAAGAGCCGGGGCCGGGGGCTGCTGCGACTCTTCTCTCTCCATTAGCTCTCTTATTAAGTTGTCTCTCACACCATTCACGGCAGCGAAATGCACTACAGGCGTATTAAGGATTCTCCATGCAAAACTGATAAGCTGAAGCCTCATTATTATCCCACAAAGTGATTATCTTTCCTTGATGAAGTCTCATATTTGCCCAATTTCAGATGGAAACCTTCCCCTTTTCAATTTGAGACTAATTCATTTCTTGACTCCTGGTTACAGTGCAAGATATCACAAACACTCCCAGCCTCGGCTGGCTCTGATTTATATCGTTAAGAATCATTTACTTGCAATTAAAATGAGCCTTCGGGGCTTTTGCAAACAAGCTGGATTAGCTAACAGTAAAACATTTGCTTTTCGTAAACAGCGACTTCAGGCTATGAAACCGTCTGGGAGGGGTGCGAACCAGCCAGAGCTGCCCCAGGGCTGCGGGTGAGGGACAACCAGAAGGGACATTTCAAATTTCCCCATAAATCCCCCATATATCCCCCACAGCACCCGTGAGCACGGGGATGCTGCGGGGACCCTCCCGGGGGGGGTGCTGGCTGCATCCCCAGGCTCAGCTCTGGGGAGCCCTGGCACAGAGGTGCCCCCAGCACCCCCATCTCCCACCTCTTTCCCTTCTGCTTTGGGGAGCCCTTTGGGTGATGGGGTCCTCCCTGCACTGCTCGGGGCTCGTCCCCCATTGCCTGGGAGCTCTGAAAAGGGTCTGGACGAGTCTCCGTGTGCAGCCGCGGGGATTTGGGACCTGCATGCTGCAGCGCGGGCCGCAGGTGGAGATGTCACCTAGCAGCGTATCCTTTATAATTAAGATAATTAACAATAGGAGCATGTAATTGGCAAAACCTCATGCTCTTGGCTCCTCTTTTACAGCGGCTCCAGGCTCTGAGCCACAAGAGGACAAACCCACCCCGTACACATCAACAGATCATTCCAACAACCCACTTAAAACATTAACTTGACTCAATCCTGAGGATTTAGAATGCAAATACCCCAAATCCCAGCATGGACGCTCAGCACCCCCCGGGCATTTCAGGGAACTAATGAGGAGGAGCAGAGTTAGGGGAGATGCCGGGTACCCAAGGGACTTGGCATCAGCTGGTGGAGGGACGTTGGAGCTCAACCACTTGGAGAGCAACCAAGAAGAGGGTCTTAAAATCACGGAGTGTAAATACAACC
This sequence comes from Gavia stellata, assembly GCF_030936135.1. Classification (NCBI taxonomy): domain Eukaryota; kingdom Metazoa; phylum Chordata; class Aves; order Gaviiformes; family Gaviidae; genus Gavia; species Gavia stellata. The sequence continues at coordinate 19,616,534 of NC_082609.1, forward strand.
CAAACCCAGCGCTGGGCTCTCTGCAAAGAGCTCCAGCATGCTTCAAACTGGAGATACACTCGAGCAGGATGGTTTCATGGAGTTGGATGTTTCTGCTTCTGTAAAAGCCGGAGGGATTTTGTGGTGTGCCCAACAGTGGCGGGAGGACAGGGGGTCGCACCCAGGGAGCAGGGCAGCTTTCAGGCAGGAGGCAGGACTCCCGTGGCACTTTGAAAGCATCTGCTCGAGTGTCTGGGTGCGATTCAGCAAGAAATGGGGGTTTCAGAAAGAAACCGGGATCGCTCCGGGCTGCTCCAGCCCTGGCGTAGGCGGGGGTATGCAGGTGGGGGGGTACGCAGGCACCGGCAGCAATTAAATAATAATAAAAGTCTGGATGCTCCATCCCTGCCTGTCTTTGTGCCGTAGCAGAGGGATTTAAATCATTGCTAATTTTCAAACAGTGTATTGGGAGGGGGATTGGGGCTTTATTTATTTTTTTTTTTTTTAGGAAATGGAATGTACTTAAATCGAATGTAAAATTGAATTCAATTTTAGGAAATTGGTTGGCACACTGGCATTTCCCTGCCCATCGCCCGGCAGGATGGATGGTCGTGGCAGGGGGAGGACACTGCCGCCGCCGAGGGGTCCCAGCATTATGACTATGCCCCAAGCCCTTAAAAGTGCAATAACTCTGCAGATGAAGCAGCCTGCAGTTCTTTATGTTTTTAAGGTGAGACTTCTCCATCTCAGGAATGGGAAAGGGCTGGGGAGAGCTGGGCTCGCTGCCCCCGGCTCTGCAAACCGCTGCTGGGGGGGAATTTCAGCCCACCTCGGTTTAAGCTTTGAACAAGGAGTTTCTTCCAGCCCCATGCCTGGCGTGCATCTATCAAACGCCTCGAACAGCAGAAAGGGCAACTTCCCTTCAATACTGAAGGGCAAAACTCACATGTGTCACGAGCAAATCACCTGTACATTTAATTTACAAAAGCAGTTAAGCTTATTCTCTCCCCTGGTTTCTGAAGCCGGGACAAGCGATGGGTATTTTTCTACTGTTGTGCACCCACATGAGCTTTGTTGCCTCTAACCGCATCGCTTCCTTTTTTTATTTGGCAAAATAAATTGCTTTTTGCATGGAGGTTGTAATCTCCAGGCTTTGCCGGACAGATCGGCCCCTGGCCTCAGCCACGCAGGGGGACACGGTCCCTCGCCAGCCCCATCGGAGCATCCCCGGCCGGCTGCTGGAGCCTGGCCACGGTGCGGAGGTGCAGCAGAGGATGGGCGGCCGTATTCAGCTCCAGGGAGGGACTCTGCCGGCTGAAAGAAATACATCACCGTGGGAAGCACAGAGACCTCCCCAGCCCCAGCCTAGCGCTGCCTTTCTGCTGGAACTATGATGGGATGAAATCAAGCGGCTGCCCAGCAGCAGGTGGAGGTTATCCGCAGCAGGAGGTTATCTGTAGGGGGAGGTTATCCCCTGGTGCTGCTCGCCCACAGCTAATGTTCACCACATCCCATTTTAAGACACATTTTAAGCAGCTGCCCCTTGCTGAGGTGGAGGGGATGGAAGAGCTGGTCACTGGTCCCAGCTCACTGGTCCCAGCTGGTGGCTATGGTGAGAAACTCGCTGCACATGCTCACCTACAAATAGCTCAGAGAGGGAGCACCCAGCCCACGGTGAAGACACAGAGTGGGGTGATTTCTGCTCCCAGGCAAGGAGAGGACATGCTTTGCTTGCCTGCCTCTAACACCCTGCCTGCAACCAGCAAAGCGGTGCTACATCAAGGGAGATGATGGTGATGATGATGCAGGATGCTGTCGCTGTGCTCCTGCCCATCCTTCCTCCATGCCGGGGTGCTGTGAGGTCTGTGCTCCACGCAGCTCAGCCTGGTGTGCCCATGGGATGGGATGGGATGGGATGGGATGGGATGGGATGGGATGGGATGGGATGGGATGGGATGGGTGAAAGAGCCGGCGGGGTTTGTACGGGCTGTGGCTGTGCGCGCAAGGCGAATGCATCAGCAAGCGCCAGCTCCAGTGGCTCCAGCTGAGCTATTGCGTCTCCCTTTGAAGCCTGCACTGGTGCTTTGGTAACAGGACAGAAACCTTACAACCTGTGTCGAAAGTTGTTTACGTCTGCGCTAATTAAGAAGCCTGAGGATGCTGCAAAGCTGCTGTGAGCATGTCAGCGCTGTCCTCCCTCCAGGCTGCTGGGCTGGAAGGAAACCCAGCAGAAAAGGGCTGGCCTGGAGGAAAAGGAAATCATTTCCCAGCCATTGCCATGAGAATGACCCAGGCACGTCTGCCAGCAAAGCAGCTCCTCCGCCAGCAAGGTGGCCGTGCCCTGGGTTGGTGGTGCTGGGGGTGGCAGGATTGGGGCCGCTCGGGGGGACGCGGGTTTGTGTGAGCCGAGATGCTCAGTGATGGGAGTTTCTGCATCTTTTTGCTCGGAGACCTGACTGTTGTGGCTTTTCATGGCATCGATTTGTGGCTTACCATACTGCTCATGGCATTGCTGACATAGCTTAGGAGCATCTTCCCAAAGGCAGAAAGGCTGTTTGGGGAGAGGAGGGGATGCGGTCCCCTGAGCCGTGACGGCTCCCTGGGTGCTGGCAGTGGATATCCGTGTGGAGCTGAGCTCTGCAGCCACGGTACCCAACAGAGAGGGTCCTGCTGCCTGCCAGGCCCTCTTGTGCATCCCTACCCTAAGCCTGTCCGTCCATCACTGCAAGCAGCTAAATGCCAGTTTTACAACAGATTTACCCTTTTTTTGTTAAGAATATCAAATAAACAAAATCATTAAAGAAAAAGTCCACGGGAAAGCCCTGCCAGGCTGATGCAGAGGGCTCCTCCGGGTGTGCATTCATGGTCATGTCTGTTTTCCTTCTGCCAGGAGGAGAGATAAGATGAGTTCCAGGGCTGGGGCAGGCAGCTGCCTGCACAGGCAGCCACTCATGCCTTCTGGTCTGTGCCAGCCCACCAGCCTCGCAGAGGCAGTCGCAAACACTTGCAGGTTTTATGCAGGATTTTATGCTCTTTTCATCTAAATTTGGATGCAATTCTGATGTAAAGGATGTGGTGTCGGGCCAAAGCCCCCCCCCGCAGCCTGGCAGCCCCTGGGGAGGCTGAGGGAGCAATCGAGGGTCTCTGTCAGCTATAACTGAGGGGCTGAAGGTTTCGAGAGCTGGGGCTGCATTGGAGCCCTGCTCTCAGTGAGCACTAATGAAGCTTTTCTTTCCCTGACTTTGTCTAATCCCTTCTGAGCCCACTGATGGATTTTGGCTTCCAGAGATCTTGCGGCCGTGAGGTCCACAATTTGGCAGTACTTGGAAAAGCTCCTTCTTTTGCTCACGGTCCCTTCCCTGATGGTTTGGTTGCTTGAGCAGAAGGGGAAGGTTTTCCCCCGCAAAGGGTCTGTCTTTCACAGCCCACCCAGGCAGGTTCCTGTTCTTATACTACAAATCCCTTGGGCTTATCCGCCCGCCACAGCAGCTTCCCTGAAAGCTCTGCCAAAACCCTCTCTTGCGAGCCGAGTGACAACCACGTTTCCTGCTCTTCCGCATCAAAGCAAAACCCAAGAAATGGCTTTATAGCAGAAAGCGGAGCGAGAGGCGGCAGAAGCCAGCCAAGGTGCCATGAAAGCTGATGGATGCCAGGGGCCATGCTGGGGTCTCTGCCTCGCCGAGCGCAGGGTAAGCCCAGCCTGCAGCCGAGCCGCGCCGGCCTCCCCGTGGGCGCTGCGGCAGCCGTAGGCGAGCAGGCAGATGGGAATTATGCCCTGGCTCCACCACGCAGCTGAAGCTGCTGGTGCTTGTTGTGGTACAATCCAGAAGTGATTTAGAGCGCTGTGAAAATCACCATCCCATCCTTGTCTACGGTAAGGTGCCTTCTTCGGGGGCTGCTTTAAGGATGCTCTGCTGGTCTGGGTGATGGATGTGTGGCAAGAGCAATCCTGCCGGATCCTGACCTTCCCGGCTGTGCGTGGTGTGGCAGGGTCCCACCAAGCTGCTGGAGCAGTGTCCTGCTCTGACACCGTACAGTGCAAGCCCGAACTGGCCTGGGAAACTTTTCATTAACCTCAGGCTCCTAAAGAGGCAATCGGCTTTTATATTTTATGTTAAAAGCTATTGGAACACTTTAGAAGCCCGTATTTAATTGCCTGATTCTTTCTTGGTATTAAAAAACCCCAAATCAACAACTACCCCAAAAATTGGGATCTTTTAAGACATTTTCAAAGCATTAAAGTGGCCAAAAAGGAGAAAAGGCTGCGTGGAAAGAGAAGAGGGACAGATCTCTGCTGGTGGGTGGTGGCTCTTGCCCTGATTCCCTGGGAGGAGGGGATTGAGGGGCTCTTGCTCATCCTGAGTCCGCTTGATTCCCTTTAAAGGAGCAACTTGGGCTCATATAGCCACTCAAGCCTTAGGAAGAGGGTATTCTCAATAGCAAGGTTAACACGCTGTCTTGGTGAGCTGAGGTCGCTGCTCAAAAGGTAGCTCGTGCCTCTTGAAGACCTCTGAGCAGGACACTAATTCCCTCTAGTTATCAGCCACGGCTTCCTCTGATTACATCCAGTATTTATTTGGTGACTGGATAATTTGAACCTAGAGAGTTATTAATTATGACCTTAATCTGATCATTGCTTTGTTCCATTTTTAATTAGCTTAGTAAAACTGAAGTCATTTAACTTGGTAATATAGTTGCTTAAGTGCACGTCTGATTGCATATCCTTTTTATATCCATCAGAAGCACTTGGGACTGGCTCACTCCATCAAACTGCAACCTAGGGCACGAACCCTGAGCAAACCTCAAGTAATATTACGTTTACAAGCAGGCTGCTCTGCTCCCAAGCGGCTGAGTAGTCCAAAATACCTGCATTATAGCTGGCAGCAGGAGCCAGGGCGTGAATAAAATGCCCTGGTGCCGGGCAGTGGGGGGGAAAACGGGGCTTTGAACCCCAACGACTGTGCAATCAAGAATCAGCCTTTTTCTCGTCAGCACAAGGGACCGCTTCATCCGGACACGAGGTTTAGAAGAGCACAAACCCAGGTGTTTTAGTGGGCACCGCACCACTACTCCTGAACGGAGGGAGCTCAATCTGTGCATGCTCTCGTGGCTATCGGTCAGTGGAGGCGTGCAAGCAGATGGATGGCTTGGAGTTATCTGCTCACAACGATTTTAGCGATGCTCACAGGAAGCTTTTATCCGGGTCTCTTGGAAGGAAACCGAAGCTGCTAGCAGAGGACGTGGGGCCGGGCAGTCTCAGCTGCACCTCGGACCTGCCAGCGTTAGGGTATCCCCAACTGCACAGGCCAGCTCGGCAGCAGGGCTGAGATTTTATAGCCTTTGATGCTGCATCTGATGATACATTTATGGTCCAAGCGCTGAGATTTCTCTAATCTGGGACCTTGCCGCATTCCCAGCTCTGCTCGGTTACAGGGAGCAAATAATTTCCTCGTTTTCCCCCTCTGTAAGGAGGGGATAATGGTGCTGGCTGCCGCTGCTGAGCCCCTCGGGAGCCGTGGGTTTGAAGTGCACTCGGTGGAAGGGGTTTACTATTGCTCTTCCCAACTTCTCTACTTTTAGACTTATACGGAGTTTCAGATGGCTTCTGCAAATGTGAGGAGATACTGCGGGGCTCTGCCTGCCCTAAAAACATGTGCTGCTGCTCTGCACTGCAAAGTACCTGTTGCACTATCCCCCAGGGCCGCATCCATACCCAATGGTGACTCCTAAGCTGATACAGCTATGGTGGTTTAGAGGAGATGCTGGAGGTAAACGTGTGGCACAGATGGGATTTTTAAACAGAGTATTAGCACAGGGAAGTGGCAGTAGTTTAATAAAAAGCCATGTTTTGCCCTTTTTCTCCCCTCTTGATTGTGTTGCCGGCCCTTGCCACGAGCCCTTGTGCCAGGCTTTGGCAGAGCTGGGGCAGCAGAGGATTGCGGCACGGCTGCGGTAAGCCAAGACCAGAGTCTGTGCAGGCTTACCAAAATCGCGTTGCAGTCGCACCTTAAGTGGGCAGAGGCACTGGGATCGTTAGGCACGAGAGTGCTAATGAAACAGAACCACTTCCCCACCATGTTTGCTACTTTCTCCCACTTTATTGCTTAATTCACAGCAGGGCAGTTCCACATCCATCCTCTCAGGATAGAATTTAAGCAGAACTGTATTTAATCACCTGTCTCATTAATCCCTAATATTCTGTGTGCAGACCTTGCTAACGGAGCTGCGCAGGAAGGCAGTGCTGAGGCGGGAAGGAATTAAACAGCTTTATCCTAATAGAAAGACAAACCACCAGTTCCTCAGCTGCCAAATGCTGTAACCCTTACTGGTTTCACTGGAGTACATGGCCCAAAATCTCCCGAATGCCGGAGCATCATGTTGTGAAAGAAGGACGGATGCTGTGGAGCTGGAGCAGGGAAATGCTCCCCAGGGACAGGGGGATGCTTGTCTCAGAACGGGACCGAATGGGTTCTTGCTGGCGTTTGTGCCGGGCAGGTTCTGTAATGGCACGGTTGTCCCTAACCCCTGAGACCCCCCTCCAAGTTATCTGGGGTGAGTGTTCCCTTCGGATTGCACTTGGAAAATGCAGGTGGCAGGACCAGTCTCCACTTGCTACGGGGCAAGGGGTGGTCCCCCATGTTCGCTGGCCCTGGGGCTGCAGCGGGGAAGGATGCGGCTGCAGAGGATTGCCATGGTTACAGGCACTTTCCTCATCATCCTTGTGGTTTGTAACCACTGCTCAGGGCGGTGTACCACAAAGCAGCCGAGCAAAAGGCGTTGGGATTTCAGACCCCTCCCGATGTCCATGTTCCCCAGGACCGGGAGGACGCAGTCTGTTCCCCAGGAGGGAGTAGGGAGAAGGGGACCCCAGGCAGAGGTTCCCTTCTTCTGGCCTAAATTAGGCAAGTGAAAGTACTTCACTTGGCTTCAAACCATCCCTCCACATCGTTCTCCCCATGCCACTGCCTGTCCACGAGCACTAGGCAAAAACAGTGGGGAATTCAGTAAGGGGGAGAGACTCTGCGCAGCCATAATTATTAATTTATTTTCAGAAGCCATGCAAAATTCTTCCAGCCCCTGTCTAGCAGCCATGTGGTGCTGCTGGCTTTCCATCCTCTGGTCTCTCATCTTTGCTCTCCCTTTTGTCTCTTCATGTTGGTCCTCATGTCATGTGTCGCTTCGCATTATGGTCCCTTCCTTCACCAGGCTGAGACCTGTGATGCCCACTCTCTATGCTGGGCCCTTCCAGCTGGCAGCTTTTCCAAAACACGGGGGGGGGAAGCAAGTTTAGGCAGACAATCCTCCTCTGGAGGAACTCCCCCAGGTTCCCTCCTAAAAGCTGTTAAATCTCCCAAGCATCCCTTTGGCACAACATCTGTGGATCTACAAAACCTGTCCTTTCTCCCTGATCTGCCAGAAGCAGCCGGTACTTAAGGAACCACCCACCCCACCTAACTGGTGATAATTAACACCCAGGCATGAAAGCAAGTTGGCACACCTCAGGGTTGTGATAATTTGAGTTTGACTATGTCCCTGTGTGAACTGGCTCTGCTTTGGGGTGCTTGCACCCTGCTTTTGGGCACTACTCCTTCCTCCTTGTTCCTCATTACCCCATCCAGATCTCATTACTCTCTGGCGTTGTGCACGCAGTGGGCGATGGGGACCGGCACGCTCTGCTCCAGCAGGACAAATGAGGTTGTGTTTTTTTTTCCCCAGCATTTCAGCTATAAATAATTGAGCATTTTAAAACTCCATTTCTGCCACAAGACTCTAGAGGAAAGGGTTTGGATCTGATATACAGATATATTTTTAAGCAGTGAGAGATTGATTTGTGCTGCTCCTGCCCAGCTGACACCTACATTCGGTCACCTCAGAAAGGCTCAGCCTGCTCCTGCAAAGAGGAAAAATTGCTGGCTCCCGAGCAGCTCCGCTGCAACACTTGTGCTCTGGGACGCAGCGGTGTCCCAAGCCCTGGCAGTGGCACCTGGGAGATTTGCTGCTCCAGACAGGGCGCAGCATCAAGCCATCGGCTCGGGACATCCCGTGGCAGAGCAAAGCAAATGCCGAGGGCAGCCAAAGCCAGGGCAGTGAGGTAGCCCTCCGCAGAGACCTGCCCATGGGAACGGGCCCACGTCCCCTGGTGCGGGCACGGAGCAGACCTCCCCCACAGTTCAGGGTGTTTCTGTGTCTTATGTGGCTGGTTTCCAGGGAGGAATAACAGCTCGGAGCCTCAAGGCCTTTTAACTGGCTCTTCCTGTTGTTGCTTTCTGAAAATAACAATAGTGGGAGGTTTATGTTCCTTCTCTTTTTTCTTAATTCAATCTTTTCAGTGATGTTACAATTGCTTAAGTGGAGCTTTTGCTGATGTGATGTCAGGGTAAACTGTGTGGCAAAATTACAGCCAGCTGAATTAGCGCTGTGTTTTCTGCTGCTCTCGAGCATTTGCAACAATTATTAGCTTTCTAGCGCCTAAGTGGGTAGAGTGTGATCCTTCCACCAGCTCCCAAACCTCCAGTTGTCTCCATGCTCTGGATGGCACCAAGACCTGTCCAAAGTGCAGCGTGAGCTCTTGGGGTGACTTGAAGTGCCTGACATCATGCCTGCAGTGCCCCCTCCACAGCAATGCCACCTCTGGGTACCGCCAACAAGCTGGTGAGCAGAAATATGCTAAAGTTGCCAATACTTCCTTGGAAAGATCCAGAAATAAGCAAGTACCTTTCTATACACTGTCTCCTCTTTTTTAATCTAATACAGCTATACACACAAGAGGTGAGACCGTTTATCTGCTGCGAAGCTGCACAGACAGCCCTTTGGCACCTCATGCCCCATGAGCCGGACTCAGGCGAGTCCATCCATTCTGCCCACGCTTTAAAGCCATGTAACTGACCTGAGGTAGCTCCTCATCCCAAAACTAGAATTTGTCTGAATTTGCTTAAACCATTGAACAAAGCGGGTTGAGATAAATAGGGCAAGGACAGGAGAAGAAACACGTGTGTTCTCGAATGAGAAAGCCAGGGCAAGGATACTGCTCTTCTCACTGGCAACCGCGCACAGGCTGGACAGATCCAGACGGATAGGTGAGACCTAAGCTTCGCATTTCTACCTCTGCGTCATGTGTGCAGAAACACATCCTATGCAGTGACCAAGTTTCTGGAGAGCCGGGAGTGATCATTCAGAGGCATGGGAAAGCCCCAGACATACCACGTAGGAGACACCATTGAACCCAGCAGGATACTTCGTAAGTCAGTGTTACCTTTTCCTCCCTCACATAACAAAGAGCAGAGATCAGCAGAAAAAATTACTGGGTGTGATGCTCATCCTCTTGCTACAATACCCCAGGAGGTGGGAAACCCTACTAATTTTTCTCCTGGTTAAAAAGGATCCTGGTAAAAGGATTTATTCAAGTCCTGTTAGAAAATGCTGCCCCATTCTTCCTCCACCCTGGGGTACAGACACGCAGCATGGCCACCTGCCCATACGGACAAGCTCAAAGACAGGGAGGAAATGTGATTTTTCCCTGATGACTTTCCTCCCAGTAATCTCCGCTGCTATTTGTAATGGCAGCAGATACCGCATCCTCAGACAAAATCTGCTTTTCAAGTGATGATGTCCCTTTTTATAATAAATGCTGCCAACTCCCAGAAGTGATAGCTCACAAACAATCAGCGAGAGGACAACGGGAATGCTCTTTGAGATGCTGTGCAGAATAGATCATCCACTGTACAGCAACAAATCAAATTTAGGGAGAAGGAATTTGAAAACAAATTACCAGCAAGATATTTCAAGCTGACAGCAATTTGGAGCAACTTAGGTCTGTCTGGTAAGAACTGTATCCCTTTTATTTCCCTGTCAATAGCAAACTACCTTATAAGATTGGCTTCTCGTTGATAATTCTCTTGTCTGGAACAGAAACTCCAGAGTACACTTAAGTTGATAACTCTCTCTTTGATCACATTTTGGTAGCAATGCTTTTCACCTTGATGACAGGATTGCTCCCTTGGGATGAAGTTTTGATGCCTAAAAAGCTACATGATTGTGGGATTTCCAGCCCCAGGGCCTTCTGGTGCAGTGCAGGCAGCGTGGTCCTGGGCTTGGACTCAGAGCTGGGAATGGCGGGGATAGGAACCTGGGGCAGGAGCTGTGGGGATATGAGCGCTAACTTGCTTTGCCTCAGTTTCCCTGCTACTACAACAGTGTAAAACCCGCTCATATGTATTTCTCTCTTCACGGGAGAGGGATAATTAGTATCTGCTGGTAATACCTTCCCCTCGGAAGTGCTGAAACATGAAGGATTAAGGGTGCTCCTCCACGCCAGCCTGCAGCGTGAGAAGTGAGGACATCACCTCTTCGTGTGCCTAGAGGAGCAATGCGGAGCTTCGCACGGCGTGTGCGAGTTAGTAGGAGCACACAGGGAAGGGAATATCAGATATGATCAGATACAGTGCAACCACAGGCTTAGTACGCACGCAGCCCTGCCCTCGCTCTGGGTTAACGTAGCGGGTGGAGCTCAAGTGCAGTGTGGCCAAGAGAGACGCTGGGGTGGAAGTTGGGAGCGATCCCACTCTGCACACACGGGATGTGCATTTCTCCAGCATCCCGTTGACATAGCACTGAGGACTCATCTTGTGCTGAATGTGGTGCTAGATGTGTTAATTACGGAGGCACGTCATTAATGTCCGTCAGTAAGCACGGAGAGGACGTGGCAGGGAGGAATGTGTTGGGGGTAGAAGGGAATGCGGCAGTGCTGACATGCCCGGAGCAGGAGAAACATAAAAAGAATGCGCTAGTCTGTAATTTGCCTGCAATTTCTCCTCAGGAAGCAATGAAAGTTTACGACTAGCCGTGGCAATGCCCGTGTATCTCTTCCAGAAAGTGGCAGACAAAAATAGGCCGGAATTGCACTAAGTAAAAGAGAATTTTGACATTCCTTTGAAAATTCTTTTGGGCCAAGTGCCTCCCAGCCTATTTTGGCCAAGTACTTAGTACGAAGGATGTCAGCTGTGGCTGACAGTCATTTTGGCTGCCCTTGGTTTAGTGCAAGCCGGGCCCTGCTCATCGGCAGAAATAAGTCTCTGCCGAGGGAAGTCAGCCGATCAGGGCCGTTTGATTAGTTTAATCTTTTGAAATAGAAACGAAAGGATTCATGCCGGTTTAGCAAAGCCCTAGCTCCCCTCGGGGGTCGCGTCAGCCTCGGGACAGGAGGACTGTTTCCACGTTCTTTTCCCAGTTGCCCCACTTGGTGCTTGGGGCCAGCTTTTACCTTGCTGAAGCCTCGTGCAACGCTGCTGAGCTTCCAGGGAGCATGAAAGGGCGTTTGGTGCTCCGAGCGTAGGGTCAGGTGCTGTCAGCATGGGATTTGTTTCCTCCGCTGGCTTCTGCTTTGTGTCTAGCATTTGGGAATAACTTACTCATCAGGAGGGAGGAAAGCCTTGATCCAATGATGGTTTAAATGTGTAGATTAAGTTGTGGTCCTTTAACACCCTAAATGAAAATCACCCAGTACTTGTTTTGCACTGCATTCCCCCTGGATAAAGAAAGCAATCTACGATGCCTATTTATTCAAGCGGTGCCTTAGAAACTAAAACCTTATTGTCTATTCTCTATGGATATGAAATACTCAGTGATGTAACAGAGGCTCCATTTAAAATTAAGAATTTTTTTCCCCAGTGCCCTTGGCTAAGTGTTCTTTCCCTGCACAGTCCCACCTCTCCGGGAACCACATTTCAATGGTGCTGTACGCCCTTAGTCTTCACAGCATTTTAGGATCTTTCCAGATGGAAAGTGCCATAGAAATGTAAAACCTTATTAATTAAAGGCTGAAATAGATGCAGTGTGTGGAGGTCAGTGACTCATGCAGTAGAATTCTCAGGCTTCTGCTATGCATTGCCTCAGGGTGCTTTTTTGAATGTTCCCTTCTCTGGGGCTATGACAGTTTATTACACAAAAGCTGTGTGAACCGGAGGTGAATGCAAACTACTCTGGCTAGTCTGTTCCCTAGTTTGCAAAGCAGCAACCAGTGAACCCAGTTCATGCTGAGCCTTTTGGGACAGCGTAATTTCTCCTCATTATGGTTTCTGCCTGTTTTTTTCAGGGGGCCTGTGCTGTAGCGTGTGTGCGCGGGGGGATGCTGCTTGGTGCCGGCAGCCCCTGTGCTCGTGGTCATGCTGGTGTTACGGATTGCTTCTGGGTTTCTCTTTCCAAAGGCTCCAGGAGCGCTCGGCGATGGACAGTGCTTCGGTTAGGATCCGGTGGCTTCCTGAGTATCAACCGGCGCATGTTTCTAGGAGACAGATTTTCCTGGAGAGGGTGGGCAGTGATGGTGAACACAGCAGTCGTAAGTCCCGGAGCAGCGAACGCCCGTGGCCGTAGCTCTGGCTGGCACAGCCTGTGCCAACCTCAGAGGCATAGCAGCATTGATCAAGGCAGCCAGGTCTGATCCTCGGGCAGCCAGCGGTGCCAGAAGGAATCCCAGTGTAGATGCAGATGTACTGGTAAATCCGTTCTCCTCCTGACTGAGGTTGGATGTTTTAGTTATGCTGCTGCGATGTACAGCTTAGGTGGCGTAGCTGCAGTCCCACCAAAAGCACCACCTACAAGCGTTTCCACCCTGCTAACGCAGTCCTGAGGCATGCATGGCCCCGGGACATTGGGATTTGCTTCCTGGCTGTGTGGATGTTGACTCCTAACTGGATCTTGGGAGACAATCTTCTTTATGTATCTATCTGAGCCCTGAAGAGGAATGGTGATGCCTCCCAGCTGCATGGGAACGCTGAGACCAATACCGGGGAGCCCCTGGAACTTGATGCCATAGCATGCATGAGATGACGTTTGTGCCAGACCCTCAATTTTGTCACTTTGCTAGGTCGCTGGCTTCATCAGAGCCACCAGTCCTCAGAGGATGCTGCATTTTGGGGTAACCCCCGTAGCAAAGCTCACCCAGCTGCGAGATCCCTACCCTGCTCCTGGCCCCCTCGCTGACAGATCAGGGACAGGCACCCCTGCAGAGACAGCGGCGGTGACAAGGCTGCACGGTGTAACTGCTCTTCTGCGGTCAGCGCAGCTGGTGGCACAGCGCGGCTGTCCTGGGGCTGTCCTCTCTGCACAGCATGACATCAGCTTGCAGATAGCCTCAACCCTCTGGTATTTGGACCCTGAGATTCTTTTATCATATTTTTAGTTTTTCCTCTTTCTATTGGTTGACTGCTGCCCACTCAGCCTCTAGTGCAGCGACTTCTGCCTGTCATTACACCGCTCTACATCTGTTCTGCTTTTCCTCATTCCTTTTATTTCCTTTCCTCTCTCGTTCCCTCTTAATTCCCCCATTACCATCTCCTGCCCCGGCAGTCCCGTCTTTGCACCCCTCACTTCTCTTTCAACACTCACTTCTCACAAATAACAAAACTGAAACGCTCTTTTTAAAAATCACAAAGATCAAACATACATTTTGAAATGGGCATGAACATATGCATGGAGCAACCACTTCATTTCAGCAATGTTGTCACAGAAATAGAAAATCCAGTTCCAGCTGAAGCATGTAATTTAGACCCCGTGTACGCTGGGACTAGCAAGAGCATAGTTACACCAGGTGCTACAAAAACAAGACCCCCTTGACACACAAACGTAGGCCAGGATTTAACAGCGAAAGGCCAGCTTTCCTGCTGTGACTATGCCCACACGGGTGTCTTCAGGTGGCACTAGTTAGGGATTGCCCTTGTGCACACATCTGACTAATGCGGATACGCTGCCAGGAGTGTGCAATCACCAACCACGTTCTGCTCTTACGTGCTACACCTCGAATTGCCCTGACAGAGGCGAGACTGAAAGCGTTTGTTTATTTTATGCACTTAACAACATACCCGCAGTATCGCTGTGGCGGCCTCTCCTCCTCGCCTGTCCTCTCTGGCTTACGTTTGGTTTTCACCTAGCGAAAAGGGGCGAGAGAAACATTTAAAAAAACCCAGGCAAATGGGATTACAAACCCACAAACACTGTTAAAAGGGAGATCTGGGGTCGAGCAGAAAACTTCTAACTCATTTCAGAAAATGGATTAGATTTCAAGCTGCCGGCACAGCCTGATGCTCTCTTAATGACATTTACTGGATGGGAAGTGTTAGCTATTGTTCCTGGGTGCCTGTCTAAACAACACCCTGCATTTTAGTCTCGTTGCAGAGCCTGCCACCATGCTCCAGAGAGAGCTGTTAATTAAGAGACAAAGTCCAATCTCAACCTAGTTGGCTCTATTTTTACACAATTTTATTTTTTGTTTGCTCAGTCTTTTAACTCGCTCCACGAACCAACAGAGCTGCCAGCTGATCTACTTTTTGCTTTACTTTTCAGTGGTGCAGTGCCGAACATGTGATTCTCCACAACTCCAGGCCTTCTACCTTTGAGTTTGTAGTTTTAAAAGGGATTTTTTTTTAAATCTGACATTTTGTCCTGAAAGGATGTGCGACGTGCAGAACCGCCGAATGTGGAAGCCACCACAGGAGGCCAAGACATGATATTAAAAGGAGTAATGAAAGAAAGCAAGCTATTGAAGTGTAAACTCAATTTTACTGAGAGTATGCTACAGATCAGAAATGAGTAGTTTGAGTCCCTGGTGCAACTGACACCAAAATATTAATGGTTTGGTACAAGGAGGAAATAAAAGAGCTTAAAAAATCTGTTTTCTCTGTGTTCCCAGAGGAGAACCTGTTTGTTAAGGCACTGAAGACCCTGTATTATTTTAATAACATGTATCTCAGTCAGTATCACAATTACAGATCTCACTTTCTTTCGATTAACTTCACTCACCAACAAGGTTGGACTCTTGATCCCTATTTTCTTTCTGGATTGTAAAACAACGGTACTCTGTTTATTTCCTTGTCTTGGATCCCTTTCTTGGATTAAACCTGCAGGAAGGAAAAATGCAATCTAAATCACTGCAGGACACCGTCTGTCTTCCTGCAGGAAAGGCTTGCAGGAGTACGGCAAAAATAGGAAACATGGCCCTGCTAATGCCATTGAACCAGGACCCGGAGGAAAGTCATAGTCCTAAACCGTGGTGTGCCTTGGCCGTGACATGGAGCTGGGGGCCGATCCCCTCGTGAATCTGCATGGACTGCCCGTCTCCCTCAGCTAAATTACGTACCTTAAATGAACTTACCTCCCTGGTAGGTTGCCCAATCCCTCTATATTTTGCTTAATATCCAGGATGGAGCAAGTAGATTCAGGTATCTCAGAAGCGCTGGCAAATGAGTCATGAAATGTATTAAATTTATTCAGTTGTTTTTTACAGTCCAGGACAAGTGTAAGTTCTGTAGAGACATTTGTATGAAAAACTATCTCAAAACACATGACGAAAAATCCCAGAGTAATTTGTCATAGGACAAAAACGGTCCCTCTCACACAAGAGGCTCACTGAGACTTTTCAAAGAAATCTTTGAAACAAGTTACCGCTTAAAGACAACTCTTCCCATCTGCCAACCTGCCTCTCTGGGTTGAGTTTGGGTCCCTAAAACCTCCCTCTCTTCTGAGAGGGGCTTTGGTGACCCAACTGCTGGTCCCTCAGGGACTTCCCCTGTCCCTTCTCAGAATCACGGAATCACTAAGGTTGGAAAAGCCCTGTAAGATCATCAAGCCCAACCATCACCCCAACCCCACCATGCCCACTAAACCGTGTCCCGCAGGGCCACGTCCACACGTTCCTTGAACACCTCCAGGGATGGTGACTCCACCACCTCCCTGGGCAGCCTCTGCCAGTGCTTCACCACTCTCTCCATAAGGACATTTTTCCTCATATCCAGCCTGAACCTCCCCTGGCGCAACTTGAGGCCGTTTCTCCCCTGTATTCTTGTTATTAGAGACGTTGGCAGAAACCCAAGACTTTTCCTAAAAGCAACAGCCCTCGAGAAGGTTAACAGACTTCAGCTTTTCAAAACCCAACACCGATTTACCAAACCCAAGAGGAACCCCGCTGTCATTTTCCCCTCCATCTCCCTCAAAACCCATCACCTCCCACTTCCCCCCACCCCTTTCCCCTCCTGCACCACCTCAGGCAGACAAAGCCAGGTTTGCCCCTCAAATGTTTGGATTCTACCTCAAAAAACGGCGTCCACCCCGGCTTTAGAGAGCCTGAGCTGAGGCGGGGGGGGTCGGGGGAAACCTCCCTTTCCCCCTGAGGGGCCGAAGCCCGCCCGCCGCGGCTCTGAGGAGGGCTGGAGGCGGGCGGGAGCCCCGCGGGGCGCCCTAAGGGCGCCCCGCGGGGCTCCCGCCCGCCTCCAGCCCTCACCTGAGGGCGGGCGGTGCCGGGAAGGGCGCGGGGGCGGCGCGGCGGGCGGTGCCGGGAAGAGCGGCCGGGCCGGGCCGGGGAACGCGGGGCGGGGAGGCGCCCGGAAGAGCCGATTTCCTCAGCGGGACGGGAGCGGCGTCGAGAGAGAGAGAGAGAGAGAGAGAGACAAAGCGGCCGAGGGCCGGACTGAAGCGAGAGGCGGCCGTGAGGCGATCCTCCTGCTTCCCCGGTAAAAGTTGTGGGGGTCCTCGGGGGTGGCCCCGCCGTCCCGTTTCTCTCCCTCGGAAACTTTTGCGAGGCGGGCTGGGCCCCGCCGGTTCTCTGCGAGGGGCGGCGGGAGGCTGAGGGGCGGGGGGAGCGGAGCGCGGCCCGGCGCGGCGGGGAGGAGCGGGCCGCGCCGCCGGCTGTGGGGAGCGGGCCTGGGCCCGGGCCGGCCGCGCTCGGAGGCCGCGCTGGGCCAGGCCGGTGTGTGTGTGTGTGGGGGGGGGGGCTGGAGGCCGGTTTGGGGGGTGGGGGGGTGGGAGCCGGCTGTGTTTTGGGTTGATGAGCGTTATTTTCCGGAGGAAAAGCGGCGGACAAGCCCGGTTCCTGGAGAAGTTTCGGTGGCAGCGGGGCTGTGGGAGAGGCTCCTCCCCGCGCAGCCGGACACAGCCCGGCGGGGCCGTCCCGGCGCCGCTCTCCGGCGGTGGGCCCGGGCAGGGCGGCCGCGGGCAGGGCTGTCTGCCCGGCCGGCGACACCGGGTTGCTCTCGGCCCTGGTGTGCGCCTCCTTCGCCTTCCCACCCCCCGAGTTTCTCTTGGCGGCGCAGCCGAAGTGAGCATCCTCCCTCTCGCCCGAGCTGCTGTTTCTGTTTCGGTACACAAACCAGCCTCTCCTCACCGGGAACACCCCCCTCTACTTAGCTTGGCTCTGCCACGTTTTTTGACACCCACCTCTAATCTGCTAGTATGCAGTAAGGCGAGTGCTTCTCCTTCACTGACAAGAAGTTTTGTGCAACTTTTTACAGCCAAAAAGTAGAGAGAGCGTATCAACTCTTAGCCACTGCTTTATGCACGACCCTCGTCCCTCTGGTCATGGGGTCGCTGGGTGGTATGTATCAGCTGGCTTTTCTTCATTACTCACACTAGTTCAAACCACTTGAAATCTTTCAGACTGAAAGCTTTCAGGAAAGTCTGTGGCGCACTTATATTTAGTGAAGAATTGGACGTGGACAAGGTGTGCTTCCCTGCCTGTTTGCCCGGGGCCTGCCTGCCCTGCCCAGGAGGCGACGGGTGTCTGCTGGCGAGGGTGATCAATCGCTCACTCGCCCAGTCTGGGGTGTGAGCCTCCGTGACCCTGTCCTCGTTCCAGCTTTCAGAGTTATGACTCAAGGCATGTCTGGCTTATCTGTATTGAACTAGTCTGCGAGCTCTTTGCTGCCCCCCCCCCTTTTTCTTTTTTTTTCCCCCTTTGTCTTTTGTTTTTTGATATGGGGGTTGTGTGAAAGGTATTCTTGGTGCTTGAGTTACTTGTTTCCTGCGTTTTTCCTGCACTGTGAGTGGGGAGGTGGGAGAGGCTCTGTGAGCTGCACTCTTGTGCTAATGCACATCCTCGGTCCTCCTGGCTACGCCAGGCTTCGCCAGGCTTCGAGTACTTTAAAGCCCAGCTAAATGCTGTGGTTTGTTTTGGTTTGGGTTTTTTTTTTTTTTAGCTCCTGGGTTGGTTTGTGGGCAGGTTTGTGTTTAAATGGAGGCGAAAGCCCAGCTTGCTTTACAATATGTGCTGTGTTTTGGGTACCCTTTGGTCTGTCTTGGGGTGCTGAGGCCACGTTAAGTGTTCAGTAGGACTTGTTTCTCCCTGCTGAATTGAAACTTTTTGTTTAAAAAGGGTGTAATGTTATCTTCAGTCACTAACTGTTTTTTATTTATGGAGAAACAGTTTTTAAAACATCAAGGAAATGTTTTTTGACTTTTCTCAGGAGAAACAGACAAAGGCTTATTAGGTTTTGTTTTAAAAAGGCTTTGCCCTAACCTTTTCCATAATAAACAACATGCCTTCAGTCTTTGGGTTTTTTTCAGCCAGCTCTAATAATAGGCCTCTGCATCAGAGATTAAAAGTTTACGCAAGGTGGCAGGGGGGAGCACAGCGGGCAGAGATTAGAAATCCTGTGCCCAAACTGATGATTTAAAATACCAATGTAAATGTTTACCTCACAATAAATTTTCAAGCTTTGTGAAACATCAGCATTTCTGTGCTGACATATGTAATGGCAGACATTAATGTGCAGCTTCTTCGTAGGGCTTCCATTGGTCTGATAAAGTTAGCTGAAAGATGTAATAGAAAAGTAATTTGTGTTTTTCTCAGCAGCATGAGTATCTTCCTTCTGCAGCTGTAAGATTGAGAAACTGATCTTGCAAAGGAATCCACATCAGTGGAAATGTTTGAGCTGGAAATATACTTTAGTGGGACTTCAGCCCTGCCTCGAAATGATATCTACTGTTACTATTCAGTTTCTAAATTACCTTTCTTATGCAGAGAATTACTTAGGCTCACAAAAATACTTAGCAGCAAAACCAGTCTACTCATCATAGGTGGATAGTAAGGCTAGTCTAGAGTGAGTACCTACATGGCCGTGATATTTCTGTTAAAGGACTTGCTGTATTCAGTTTTACTGGCATCTCTTATCTTTGCTGGACACTAAAGGAAACATGATGAATAAAAGAGGACCGAGTATTGTTTTATTAGGACAGTGCCATATTGAGGCAGTCATCCAACATGGCAATGAATGCCTGTTGTTGTTGTTTTCTACTATTGTGCCTTAACTGGAAATCACTCAAATTCTTGTGCTGTGGAACTTTAATGTGTATAACCTTGAGGATTTGGATCCTTTACTACTCTGGGAATTCGCCGTAATTTAGTTTTACAGCTAATCTGGACTAGCTTTGTTCAGTGAGCGTATAGCTCATGCGCAGGTTAAACAGAGTTGCAGCTTTAGAGAAAATGCAGATGTTTGATAATTACTACTTTTAACTCCATGCTATTTTAATCCAGCATATGAGGCTTAAAATAGAGTTTACCCACAAAACTGTACACTGGCACCCTTACTGGAGGAGCTACGCTGAAAAGACGAGTGTTGAGAGTGACCTGCTGCGCTGCAAAGCGGAACTGGGTGCAAATAGATTTATTGAGGTAAAGAAATCACAGGAGGAATGCAGTTGCTGCAAATGTAAGTGGGATCATTCTCCTTGAATGACTGAGATTTGTTATCTTCCAGTCAGTGTGAGGATGGGTGTTAACTCCGGTTTCTGGTGTGCAGTGGGTTAGTATAGACTCTTCTGTTGGCAAATCTGATACTTAAATATGATTCATAATTCCTCCTTGACTTTTTTTATTTAAAGAGCCAGCTACCTTTTCCCTAAACACCGTTACAAATTTTTGTTCGTTAATCCCAGATGTACTACGGAAAACATCTGCTAGTCCTTTGACGTGTGTTTATAAATAGCTCTGGTGGAATCGGAGAGGAGTAACCTTTTTTCCCTGTGTTTTATGAAGTGATAGTTTAGATCTGTGTATTTAATGATTTCTAACACAGTTTGCAAAGGGAAATTAATCCCCCAATCTACTGACATTACCTTTTGTTACAATTTTTCTAACTTACAAGACAGCTACTTGACTAATCATTTAGATTCGTAAGAATATCTTCTGAAAGGCTTTAAGTTGAAGCATCTATGGATGGAAAAAGCAACTTTGAGGCCAGCTATAGGTACAGGGATAACAGTTACCAAGGTAGAGAGTGGAACAGTGCTGAGAACATGAAACCAAGCTGGATGCCAATCGGTTCCCCAGTAGATCTGTGTTAATACATGGAATGACACAATGAGGGAGGAGTGGTGATGTATATTACAATCTAAGAGCGAGTTAAACTCCCATAGTATTTCCAAGGCAGTGAGGGGGTTGAGAGTAAATAAGCTAAGGAACTAGCAGCAGTGTGGCAGGTAGGTTTTCACTGTTGATAATGAGATATAACAAGCTTATGGTGTGCCTTTTTGCCAAACAACACCCGATTTTCTAAGCTATCTGTGCCCTGTTATGGAACAGAGACGTGTATGACTGTGTGTACTTCAGAAGCATTTCTGTGTGGAGCTCGCGTCGGGGAGCAAATGAGACGTTAGTGGAAGTTAGAAGAGGCTGTAAGCCTATTAGTGCACCTTGCTCTGGAGCAGCCTTCAACAGCTACTCTAAGAAAGAGACTGGAACTAGTGAGCTTGTGGATAGCTGGTGAAGGACTGGGAGAAAAAGACTTCTTAAATTTTCTTTTCCTGGAGATTAACTGAATGAAATGAGGAGAGAGCGTAGGCCAGACACTTCTGTCCTTGATGTTGTTCAGCACAAGATGGAGAGGGCGCTTAAGTAAATACTAAATTTGCTGCTTTGCAGTTAATAGGAATTAATGCTATTAGGAACTTGTGACTTTGATGTCATGTGTGGTTTTTACCCCTTCCCCTGCCTTTCTGCCGTGCCCCCCCCCCCCCCCCCCCCCCCGCCAAGGGTTCAGAGAGTTTCCATTCGCTGTTTTGTTCTGGGTACTTTTATAGGTGATATCTATGCAGATCTAAGACTCTAAGGGTGAGATTCTTCTTTCCATATCTTTTTCTGGATGATAGAAACTCAGCACAGAAGACCCACTTAAATAAATGGTCTGCACAGGGGCTGTGCTAGCAATGTAGCTTTACATAGCCAAAAGGGTCAGTTTAATTTTTTTATGTAAAGAGGGCTGAGCTGTATGCCTATAAAACAGTCTTTAACATGCATAACACCAAGCAGGTCAGTATTCGTCTTTGTAAAGCACTCTTGAGATCTTCAGCTGAAGCTGTAGATGGGTAAATGGTTTTTTTAATTGACCAGAATAACAATTCAGAAACAGCGTTGTTGAATAGCAGAGGGCAGAACTGGTGGTATACTGAGAAGCAAGAAGGTGCAAGTGGGTGTTCCTCTGTGTAAATGCAACTAATAAAGACGTATGCCTGTTCTTTCCCCACTTCCTTGCAAGAAAATATGTCCTTGTAATGTATACTTCTAAAACTGATTTCCTTTAGCATGACTTAAAGACCTAGCAAGTCTCGTTGCTCAATGTTGAAGAGTTGCTCAAGATCTTGGATAATTCTTGATGGACTGTGGACAAGCATGCAAATGACAAGTCTCATATAAACCTCACGTACAATTTACCAAGAAGTTTATTTCAACCGGTACCTGATGTCCAGGTCTTTCAGAGTCTAAGCATCTTAAACTTAAATTATTTAATCACTTGAAGGATGATAAGTTGAACAATGAACTGGAAGTCATGCACGGGGGACTTGATGCAATCTGATTACTATAGCTGAGAGGTCCATCCAGCCCAGTGTCCTGTCTCCATGACCCTCATCATGAGGTTTCGGCTGTTCTGCTCCTATCAACTTTTTATTAGTCTAGCCCTTGTCCGCGGCCCTAAACTACAAGCCCTTCGCCTGGCCTTGGCCAAGCTGGCTGTTAACACCACCAGAAGGAGGGAATAAGACAGGAACTCTGGGGGTTGTTTCCATTCCTGCTGCTTGTCACGCTGTTGAGCAGAATCCTCTGGCTCCTTTGTTGCCTTTGAGGAGTGATGAATGCTCTTGGGCAGTGTCTGGTGATACCCTCTGGTTCCCTGGTCATAATTTTTGACCCTTGCCACCTTTCTTTTTATTGATCCCTGCAATCATTTGACTTCCCCTCCCTGTATTCTCCCCCCACCTTTTTCTTGGGTGGTGGCAGTATAAAAAGCCATCCCTAAAAAGGAAAGCAGCAGGCAAGCAATAAAACAAGCAATAAAACCATGAGAAAAGGGCAGTCGAGTAGCATTGCTTCCCTAAGGTGCTGTGCCAAGCTCCTGCAGTGTCGGAGCTTCCTAAGCCAGGAGTTGGAGCCCGGGACGACTTCTGTTCTGCAAATTTGTCCATCAGCTCTCATGGCCGGTGCCCAATGCTGGCTGGAGCGCTGCTCGGCTTCTGATGCTGGCGGGCTCGTCTGCAGGTGCAGACCGTCTGTCCCTTTGCTGTATTCTGTAGGCTCAGTTCAATGACTTAATTTCCTTTAAATTTAGAAACCTGCTTGAGAGGTGAAAGGCTTCATACAAGGTACAAGTGAAATGAAAGACACGACATATTTTTTGAGAGAGTAAAAAGCAAGGATCTGGTTTGGCTGTATGAAAAGCTCTGGAGTGGTTTAAATTTCTGTACAAAGTATGGCTTTGTAGTTACTGCCACTTCCACTTTTTGGAAGATGTGTTTAATTAGAAACCACTGCTGTTACAGCTGGAAACGCATTCCTAACTACCATTAAACAATGCATCCTGAAAGCAGAGATGTGGGGAAGGTTTTTAGGGAAGTGAGCATATCCCTTATTTGTTACTCCATGTCATTTCCACTGCTGGTGGAGTCCTTAATCACAGTACTTTTATTTTGTACTGGTAGAGAGAAGAGTGCAATATGATTGTGTGGGTGTTTTTTTCCCCCTCTCCTAGCTGGGGTTAGGGAGAAAAAGTAATGACATAAATGTACATAAACAGTAGAAAATGACATAAACAGTAGAAAAACAAACAAAAAGCTAGAAGGTTTGTTTGTAGCAAAACAGAATAATGCAAATTAGTTGTGCAGGGTTAAAAGCTTATACCCTCACAAAAAAAAGTTAATTTCTGTTCTGTATGCATCAGTACTTTAGCATCAGGTGTTTTAAGCTGTTTTACTTAGTTTGCAGGAATTGGTTAAGACAATTTGATTATGTTTAACAGAATATTATCATGGGCCCAGGGAAAAGTCAATGGTTATCTGTGAAAGATGCAGCGTTCAGCAGAACCAGATGCAGAGCGCTGGTGCAAAGCCAATTGAACAGGATTTCTTAGCTCATCTGTTTTTTGTTCGGTAGCTTTGTCTTGTTTCCTGTTCCTGGGGGTGAGGAGAAGGGGTGGAGAGAGAAAAATGTGTCTTTAATCAGATATAAGTTGTTTTCCACTCGGTGAATGGCTGTGTTACCTAGCTTAAAATCCCCTTTTTTTTTTTTTCCGGCAAGACCAGCCAAGCAATGACTCCGTCTTCTCAAACCTTCCAGTTCCTTCCTGTTGCTTTTATGAAATGTGGTTGGGTCAGTGACTTTTTTTAAACAGAAGTTGCTTTAATTGGTCATCCATATGCTAAGGCAGTGACTCAAAAGGATTCCTGTCCAGGCAGATTGTTGTGAGCTCTGATTCTCATGCACCACTGTGCACCCTTAGCGAGCTTCTGCTTGACAGAAGGTGGTTATGGCTTTGCAGGTAACTCTGGTGAGCATCCAAAAATTAATCGCAGCAGTGTGTTTTTATTATTACTTGCTTTGCTCTTCTGGAGAAGCTGCAAAGTTCTCATCAGTCAGTGCCCTTTGTGTTCTCAGTGGCTGCAGCCTTGTTGACAGTTTGCAGGGAGAGGAGATGGTGTGTGTTAGAGCATCCTACCTTACATATTCTTCCAGGTAATTGCAGTCATTTAGAAGACGCTTAACTCATCCAAACAATGCTTGTGCATTACATTCATGTTCACTCTTCTTCCAGGGGTTTGGGTTTGTGTTTTTCCGTGCCCCCCCCCCCCCTTCTTAACTTGCACCATGTGTTGGTGGAGCTGCAAGTTGAGAGTTGTCTAGGAGCATGCAGTGCAATTCTTCTTCCACTGAAACTAATTCATTGTTTATAGCTAAGAGATGCTGTTGAAGGTTGCCCTGAGCATAAAGTGAAATTCTTGGCCTTACCACTTGTGGGTTTTATTATTCCTTTTTTCTTTTTTCTTTAAAAATTACAAAGCAATTATTTTTGAGGTAAGACTGACAGTGTTCCTGAATCAAAGTGAAGGACTGAAAAGGAATTCTAAACGACTTTTTCTGAAACTTTAGAAAACCGTTTACTTTGAAGAATCTTTACGCTCATGTTCTCCTTTGCTTCAGTGAGTGCTGCTCTTCTAGTAGCTTTTGTAGATGGAGAAAACTGGAAAACTTTTTCACTCTTGTAACGCTATGAATTTTTGTTACGTAGTCTTTAGTTGCTACTGTGCTGGGCATGCAATTGAGAGAGAATATGGTATTTAGTCTCTGTTAATACAAGACTGTCCATTTCCACCATGTTGAAGTAAATTGTCTCTTATCAAACCTCTAATTATAGGAGTTTCATTTTTTCAAAACACGCATGTCAGCTCAAACAACTCCAGTATTTGTATACTTCTGACTGTTTTAAAATTGTTAATGAAGGCCTAGATTTAGAAGATGTGGTCAGCTAAAAGCACTGAAGGGTATTGCATAATAACGTATCAATTTAGGAATGAAAACGCAGTTTGAGTGGGGTCAGATTCTGGTTATTTCTGACTTTATAGTGTCAACAGCACTTTTTATTGCAGATGGAGCGCTGAAGAAGATCAGAACAAAGATACCCAGGTTTTCTTTTCCTTTTATTGCCAGCCATCAGTGGTTTTTGCAAGCTAAGCAAGAATTAATTTTGCAGCAGTGGCAAATTCTTGTGCCAGCTGATCAAGTAGGCTAATTTATAACAAACTTTTTCTTATTTGAGGAATACTTGTGGCAAAAATCAATTTGTTAAAAGGTTGCCCCTTCTTGCATTTACTGTTAACTTAAGGTTGGTAATTGGAACCTGTGCTAGTGTAGTTTGGGGTTCGAAGAGCCGTGCTCTGTAGCCACAGCCTAGTTATTAGGGCTTCACTGGCTGTGTATCCCTAGGGTCTGAAATGCATACTGTGGTTCCGAGAGTGGCAGTAAGCTGTTCGTCCATTCTGTCCTAATGATTTTAGGGAAGCGTTACACAGTTTTCTGCCTCAAGGGTGGGAAGAGACACTGCGAGGTGGGGAGGGCTCTCACTACTTGAATCAAAGTGGTCCAGCAGATGTGCAAGTCTCGCCTGGGCTCTACTATCCCTCTCTCCGGGCTGAGTCCCCTTGTTTTGTTTGAAAGTGCTATCCGTATAGGCTTAAATGTGAGAAATGTGGCTGAGAGGGGACTGGGGTTTGGGAGTTTGAAGTTGTCATTGCTGCAGGGGTAAGTTAGTTGAAAGTTGTTGCTTTTTGCTTAAAATGCAAGTGTGTTGCCCTTCTGCGTGGCCGGAGTGTCACTGTCCTGATCCAAAGAGCACGCAGCTAAGATACAGCAGTTAAAAATCAAGTGACTACTTGTTCTGATTTTGGAAGTTATCTTTCATGGTGTTAGTATTGTAGGTCTTCAGCATAAAATGCACCAACTTTATTGTCAAGACTGAATGAGTAGATTTATTATTAATAGTAATAGCTCACTGCTCATCACACTTTCTTGTTAGAAAAAGTATGTGTTTTTTAGAAAACACATGTTTAGAAAAAGCATCAGTTTGCTTTATGTAGTTGGAATCCTGCTTGTGTTTTGGAAACTGAAGACTGTGCAGAAATGAATTGGATGCTTGTTGGGACGTACCGTGGGACATACTGGGATATCCATGTGGACAGTTAAATGGATATAAGCATGAGTTTGGTTCTTGCATTCTTTTAGGATGTCATCCATGAACTGGAGCCTTAATATAATATAAATAAGCAACTAATTGCCTGTGCTTGCCGTGAATTGTCTTGCCATGCACCTCCTTTCTAGCTCCTTTGAGGCAAAACAATCCTGGCAAAAATAAAATTATCAGAGCCTAACGCTTTTGCAAATGAAGGCAAGAGGCTGTTGTTAGCACTGGCGTCTCCAAAAAATGGTTTATCTGTAGCTGTGAAATCACTGCTGTGGTCCCAGGAACACCACAGTGAAGCTGCTCGTGCAGAGCGGGCCTTCCATCCTCTTAATGATGGCTAGACCAAAATGAGGGCGTGAAAACCTGTTGTTACAGAGTGCATTCCTGGTTTTGGAATGAAAATAAGTTACTTGTATCCACGGTACTATAGCAGTTGGGAAGCTGTTAAGACATAGCACATACTGCTTTGGCAAGTGTGTTGCATCTTAATCTGGTGATGTGTCCCATGCCTGCTTTCACGTGGTGGTGCATGGTATAGGGCGGGCTGTGCTTCCAGAGGGGAAAAGGTGATGGGCTCCCTATGGCAGGCTGCTGGCTTCTATAACAAGGCAGCAGG
Source organism: Gavia stellata (assembly GCF_030936135.1). Taxonomy (NCBI): domain Eukaryota; kingdom Metazoa; phylum Chordata; class Aves; order Gaviiformes; family Gaviidae; genus Gavia; species Gavia stellata. The sequence continues at coordinate 19,642,898 of NC_082609.1, forward strand.
CAGGAGATAACACCCAAGCAGAAGAGAAAAGAGTTATAAACTTAATTGATTTTTGTAGGAACAGCAGATCAGGTTGCATCTCTTAACTCAGTAGCAAGGTTTAAAGATTTGCTAAACAAATGGAGAAGTAGAGAAGCATTTGTTTGTTACTGGCTGTGCAAGGCTTTCTGAGTGGTTTCAGATACCTCTCTATAGGCTTTCTCCACAAGAGCAACAGAGAGAAAAAACCCATGAAAACAGATTATGAGAGCTGGATCTGGAATGGTACTGGTGAGGAATAGGCTTGTCTGAACCGGAATTTCTTCTTTTTACTTGGCTGGTTACTACAGTCCTGTGAAAAAATGTGTAGCATATTTGATTACACTCAAGTTACAGAAATGATCTGATAATCAAAGAATATACTCAATGCAACATCTGAGTTTGTATTCAGATTTCAGATTGTGAAATTCTAATAGTAAGGATTTCTAAGGAGGTAGCATCTTCATGGCATTTATGGTGGAGGAGGAGATGCAGTAGCTGAGCAGATGAAATTTAAGGTTGAAGGCAGTGTTAGAAGAGGATGACTATCTGTTTTTGTTTGCATATACTTGGCATTAAATAAAACCAGTTTAAATCAAACCTGCTTACATCCTCCTTGAAAAGCATCACATATACCAAACATCCTTGACTAGCAGCTATTCAGCCGCTAAGAGGAGTAGTGCTTTATTTGTGGAATGGGGCAGACACATTTATTTGGAGACTGTGAAGGGAAAGAGGAAAGAATGAAACACTTTTTTTTTGTGGATACTCTTAGTTATATGGAAAACAGTTTTGAACTGTCAGTGGGGCATGATGAAACCCCTGCATGTGAGCTGGGATTAATAGGAAATGTGCCTTAACCTTTTTCAAACCAAAAACGTTCATAAGATTTGTTTTAATGGTGTATGTTAGCTATTCAATGCCCACAGATCTTCATCTGCTCGGTCTTGTCCTCCACCTTCAGCAGGGGTGAAGGATCCCTGCTGGTTATCAGATGGGTTAGGTACTTAAGTAACAAACCGAACAAAACCAAAAGGATTCCCTTGGGAACAGGGAAGCTGGTTCACTTTCTGGCTGGAAGATAAAGGTGTTGTGAATCCCACCACGTTCCATGCTTATGACTTGGGTGATGGAGTAAGGGCTGTTCTCAGTACGTTGCACAGAGTATCCAAAGACAGTCTATAAGCACGGAAGAGGACGGGATTGTCATCCAAAATGGCTGTGACTACTTAAGGTAATATTTTGCATCTTATTGCTTTCTCTCATAATGCAGTCAAGTACATATTACTGTGCCTGGGCCCAGTCAGCTGCACAAAATGGGGAACAACTAGGTGGGTAGCAGAAAGGGCGTTAAAATGGAGAATGTCCTCCCGGGTATAAAATGTTCTTGTACCGTATTCTTTTGTTAGGTTTTTTGGAGAGCATAATGCTGGAATTCAGCATGCGGTCTATTGTGCTTGGCCCAGGTTAGCCCCCCGCTGTGCTAGTGAAACCGCTGTTTGAATACAGTCTTCCCTAAGAAAAACCAAAAGAGAATGGTGAATGTAGTTAAAAGCTTTTAGAAAGCAGCCTGTCAGGATAGTTAAAATTTGAAGACTGATAGAAGATGGCATGTAAAAGACTCTTGAGGTAGCACAGGGTGGTGGGACTTAAGTTGCAGTGCAGGAGATGGGCAGTTAGATCTTCTGCTGTGTAACCAAAAGAGATTTGCTTTGGTCTGGAGGCTGCAGGATCTCCTGGTACAGAGCAGGTTGAACGTACTAGCTCAGTAGTGCCTGAGATAACAGCCAGCACTGCCTTCGGGCGCACGAGGGAGCGCAACCTGGAAAAACAGGACCATGAGCTTTGGCCTTTCCGTGATTCTGTTAGTGTGCAGAGCTCGCTGTTGAAATAGAGCTCCTTCATGGGCTTTTTTTGAAAAGCCTTGGGTGCCTTCAGGACACTTCTGCGAAGAAGCTGCAGAGCTACATTCCTACACTTGCCGAAGTCTAGAAATTATTTGCATGCCAGCATTCTGGAAGTAGGTACCTGAAATTATTCTTAAAACCTTGAATTACCAGTTTTTGAAAACTCTACGACCTTTATTTGTGGCTTTTGGAAAGAGCACTGTATGCATATCACCTTCAGTGCATTCACGGCAGGCCAACTTGTTCGACGTGGTACGTAAATGCAGCCCCAGCAGTTTAATACATCCTTCTGCTCAGGTTTGTGCGCTCACGGATCCTGAGCTGGGCTGGGACCTGCCCTGTGGTGTATTGCTTGGGGGCAGAGCTCATCTCAGTGCTGCTGCAGTCCCGTCCTCTTCCCTGTGCAGTCCTGCCACCTCCTTCAGGACAGTAAACTGGCAAGGTAGTTTTTATAGCTACTGGCTTTCTCTGAGACCATTTTAGCTCCCTGAAGTGGCTCACCACATCAGGTGTGTGCTGGTGTGGGTGCCTGTTTGAGGCAGTTTTGTGGCAAGGAGAGGAGCAGTAGGACTGTGGCAGCACTGCTTGAAGTAGTATGAAATGTAACAGAAACCTCTTCTTTAGCCGTTGTGGGGATCTTGATTCGTTGTATAAAGCAAGGGGCAAGTTGTCCTTGGTTGACTCTGCTTCCAGAGCTGCTAGTTGGCTGGAAATTGTGAAGTTTCTGGTGGCAATAGGGCAATCTAACAGTGGCTTCTTTAAACTATTCTTTCCCCACCCTCATGTCCTTGCAAGCACACTAAACCCCAGTAAGATACAGTTGCATTACTCTTGAACCATCTATGACAATAATGAGCACCATCATGACCAGTGTAATAACCTGAAGGGTTTACAGTTAACGTGCTGGGCTGTGAGCATGGTTTAGGGTAGGAAGGCTCTGCAGAGGGATCTGGACAGGCTGGATGGATGGGCCAAGGCCAACTGTATAAGGTTCAACAAGGCCAAGTGCCGGGTCCTGCACTTGGGTCACAACAACCCCATGCAACGGTACAGGCTGGGGGACGAGTGGCTGGAAAGCTGCCCCGCAGAAAAGGACCTGGGGGTGTTGGTCGACAGCCGGCTGAATATGAGCCGGCAGTGTGCCCAGGTGGCCAAGAAGGCCAATGGCATCCTGGCCTGTATCAGAAATGGTGTGGGCAGCAGGAGTAGGGAGGTGATCGTGCCCCTGTACTTGGTGCTGGTGAGGCCGCGCCTCGACTGCTGTGTTCAGTTTTGGGCCCCTCACTCCAAGAAGGACGTTGAGGTGCTGGAGCGTGTCCAGAGAAGGGCGACGGAGCTGGTGAGGGGTCTGGAGCACAAGTCTGATGAGGAGCGGCTGAGGGAGCTGGGGTTGTTCAGTCTGGAGAAGAGGAGGCTGAGGGGAGACCTCATCGCGCTCTACAACTACCTGAACGGGGGTTGTGGGGAGGTGGGTGTTGGTCTCTTCTCCCAAGTGACAAGTGACAGGACAAGAGGAAATGGCCTCAAGTTGTGCCAGGGGAGGTTCAGACTGGATATGAGGAAAAATGTCTTTCCGGAGAGAGTGGTGAAGCACTGGCAGAGGCTGCCCAGGGAGGTGGTGGAGTCCCCATCCCTGGAGGTGTTCAAGGAACGTGTGGACGTGGCCCTGCGGGACATGGTTTAGTGGGCATGGTGGGGTTGGGGTGATGGTTGGGCTTGGTGATCTTAGAGGTCTTTTCCAACCTTAACGATTCTGTGATTAAATGTGCTGGGAGGGTGTTCCTGCCCTCTGCAGTGGTTCTGCTTGATGCAGTGGTACCTGGTTCAACTTGGCTGCAACATCCAACTTTGCCCTGTGTTTCCACTCGAAGGGCTGTGCCAGCTGACATAGCCATCTCCTCTTGCCATTGCCGGTTCTGCTCGCAGTGGTATCTGTGGTGGCACGGTGAACCAGATGGGGATCTCAGCCCACCCTGCAAAAATGGATTTCTTTCCTTCCAGCCAAATCGGTTCTTCCCCATCTGGTTAATCACTCAGCCGTGGGGAAAGCTGTGCCAGTATGGAGGGGGTGTCATGTGAAGACAGGATTGAGTTCCTAGAGGGGTGTGGGAGGATGAATGTTGGTTTTTAAGCAGCTTTCCTGTGCTTATGAAACCACAGGCTGGGCAACCACAACTCCTTGTGCGGTGGTGTCTTTCTATATATTCCAGCTCTTCAGATTCAGCATCGCTTGCTCTCTTCCGCTGAGTGGTCTGTGCTGCTTTGTCCTTGAAATTCCTGCTTTGAGTGCATGCGCTGCTGCATGTCCTGTGCATGGTAGGTCTGTGGCATGGAGAACCTCTTCCCACATCAGCTGGGTCATCGCAACTGTCTGAAACCTGTGCTACGCTGGCCTGCGGTTGGGTCCATTTTCCAGAGGATGTCCTTGTTCTTTATGAGATGTTGCAGTTATTGCAGGTGTCGTGGGAATCATTGCGTGCTCTCAGAGAGCCAACAATTAAGCACTCTGCTACAATATCTCTGACTTGGTTTACTACCTGTTGCCATATCTGAATTCAATGAGGCAAGAGCTTGAGCGGTCACAGGGACAAGACAGGTTCCAGAGAATCGGAGCGTTCTCATGGCGGGAGTGCAGCCCTGCTTTAATGTGGCCCTGGCGGTTGTCCTTTTATCCCCTAAAGCCACCCCATTCACACAAGCGTTTGTAAGCTATAGCCTGTTACTGTATTTTTCACAAGTATTTAACTGAATAAACATATTTACTGCAATGTACAAATGATATCCAAGTCATTGCTACCAAACAGTGTATTTGCGATCAACCCATGCTTTTTAGATAAATTTCAATGAAGTTCATACTAAGTGGTTTTATAGACCATTACTTTTGGCCAATTCGTGAGCTATCATACTAACGTGTTTTCAGATGAATTGCCTTCATTATCCTGCTAATACAATTAATGTATCTTCTCATGGTTACCTCGTCCTGCACTTTGTTTCTGCGAGACGTGTAACAGCATTAAGTATATAGAAACGGCTTTTTACCTAGAAACCTAATGGGCTTTCCAGAGCTATGGGTAGGTTTCTCAGAAACCGTAAAGGCTTTCAGCGTATTTTTCTTGGCTTCTTACGTAGGAAGCATTCATGCTGAGCTAATCGGGAGGGAATAAAACAGTGAAATTCCTTGTGGGGGGTAAGATATTACCGGGGGTGAAGGACATTTCACAGCTTGCCCTGTGCCAGCATCTGGGCCGTGGCACAAGCCAGTGCAAAGTTGGACCAGCAAAAGAAAAAAGGGGGTGTTTGGGAGAGAAGGATGGTTAGTGAGTTCACAGGACTTAGTAATAAGTGTCAGAGGTAGGGCGAGGAAGAGGAGGTGGCCATCCTCCACCATCCTGCAGTCAGCTCACTGGGGGTCCCTGGACCTGCAGCCTGGCAAGCCTTCTGCTGCGGGAGCTGGGACCCTTCACCTGCACCTTCAAGTTTTTTGGTTTTTAAAACAGTCAGAAATATTATACATATGCTAGCATGGATCAGTCTCTTCCTATTCTCTTTTTTAAGCTTTCAGCTTTTTAAGTTTTCTTTCTCTCCAGCAGTGTAGGCACTTGGAGCGTGGGCGTAAGTGGAAAGCTGAATGCAGGTTAGGTGAATATTCCTGCTTTGCACCTTGCGAAGTTGTACTTCAGTGTATGACAGCGTGTAGGCTTTTCAGGGTGTCGCAAAAGAGTGGAATGCACCTCACTCAAAAGAGAGAAGCAGCAATATGTTTTATTGAGGTAGAATAATAATTTGACAGGGTTCAATAAATTTGATGTAATTTAACGAAGTTTTAACAGTGGTTTACCAAGGTTCAATAAGTTTGATGGCAAGGTTCACTTTATTAATTACTGCATGGAAGAAACATACAAAGGAAAATTGAGTTAGAATCAAGTTAGAATGATTCACACAGAGACCGGAGACAAAAACGGTAAGGAACACCCTCCCGTTGAGTCACAAGGTTCAGAGTGGACCCCCTTGCTTTCTAAATTCCTGATGGAGCTTAGGTGCGGCTAGGTCCAATCTTAGTCTCAGACTTGGACAGCAGTTTACGTCTAATGGAATTATCTATACAAAGTTTATAGTAATGAATATTTAATAGCTACATGGATTAGTAATGTTTCATTGGTATTAATTCAGCGTGCTATCAGTCACTTGCCAAAGATCTGCTGTTGGTAAAAGGTCTCTCTGCCTCGAGGAGCGACCTTGAGAGGTGTCCCAGCTCAAGGGGAGATCGCTGCCATGCTGCCTAGCGGGGAGAGCTCAAAGAAGGCTCACGTAGGCTGTCGTATTTATGGGATAAAGTGGTTGGCTCATAGTCAAATTACATGTGATGGGAAAGGTATGCATGAGACTCCTTGTACCCACAACTTTCTTTGTTCCTTGATAAATGAGTCTTGGAAAAGCCACCCGTGAATAGCAATTCGTGGGTTAATCGCATGATTCATGGGTTAATCGTTCCAAGCTTATATGCATCGATGCTCACTGTGTCACTCTGCTCCTTTGAGGGTTTTCAGAGAACAGATTGAAACTAGAGGAGTTCTTGGCCCGCCTACAGCTCAGGCCTTTGTCTCCTTTGGAGCCTGTACCAAACTACCGCTAGTTTGGTTCGGGGGTCGAGTGCATCCGCCACAGAGGGCAAAGTTGTGTTTTCAGTACTTAATCTATTGTATCGTGTCCGTGCTGTGAGAAAGCCTGTGTAATCTTTCAGGATCAGCCTGCCACGAAGGTGCTGTTGACTGAAGCCAGGTGATGCTAAGCCCTGACTTCTTTACGCCCTCTCAGACTGAGCTTCTCAAGTGCCCCAGAGATTTTATTCTTCAACAGGAAACAAGCAGCCACATCTGTGCTGTTTCGGCACGTTTAACTGTCAGTGTCGGTATAAAACGGTTGGTTGTTGGTATGTGTTGTAAACATTTTTGGTTACCAAAATTAGTGCCTTGCCTCCTGCTTAAAAATAATGGGACGTTGTGCTCGTCTGGCAGCTCGGGGACATCTGGCGCTGTCAGAGCAATCTGTCTGCTGAGATGCTATGCAGACAATGCCCTGTCCAGAGTAAGATTTAAAAATATCGGCTAATAAGCTTTAAAACAACTTCAACAGTAGGTGCTTAGGAAAAGGGGTGGAAGGGAGACTTTGGAAATGTATTTCTCTTCCTGACTTGTTAAAAAATAAAAAGTTACAAATGTGGGCTTAGTCTAATCTTGAATTTTGAGGGTAACCCAAAGCAGGAAGAGCTGGAATTTATTAAGTCTGAAGTGGTATGAACTGGTTTTATGGACCTTTAAATACTTTGAATCAATTTTTTTACTGAAATTGTGGTTCTGGTTATTCCTTCGTTGTGCTGTACAGCATCAGTGTGTTAATCTAGCGATCTGTTGTAGTTCATTATTTTGTTTAGACTACTGGTTTCAAAAGCAGAGCTATTTTAGCAGTTTCACTAAACTTTTCCCATAATTGTATTTGCTGTTCCATTGGGATGTTGATATGAAACTGTAACGGGAAGGAACAGCTCAGTGACAGCTTTTAACAGCTCTCTTCATGCAAATCTGCTTTTCGCTCCTATGTAAATGTTAAGGGGAAATGTAGTAGATACGTAAGCTGTTAAATATGAACCAACTGGTTTTTCTGGCTTTATGAGGCTTATATTCACTATTTTACCTTTGTACTTCCAAAAGGTGAATTGGATGAATGTGTAGGTTGAATGAGTTGAGTTAGAACCTGGCTCCTGGTTTGACAAAGCGTTTTGGGATAGTGACTCATGGTGGAGCTGAGCAAACTGGCAGCTTTCTGGTGCTGTTGAAGTCGAGGTGTTCCCTTCTGTTCCCCCGGGACGTTGGGCAGTGTCTCAAAGCCGGTCTGGGAGCAGAGGACAGCCGGCCCTGGACGGAGGCAACAGAAATCGGGAAGGGGTTACTTGCTTAGCCTCCAGCTTTGTGGGTAAAATGCCCCCGTTACCCGTGAGGTCCTCTTTCATTGCTGGGGGACCACCGATGAGCAGACCAAACATTGCCTATCTTGTCCTTGCTCTCATAAAATACTGTGGCTTTTGGATAGGTTTTGGTGTGGTTTTGTTTGGTTTTGTTTTTGTTTCTATTTTCTAACCAAAACATAGAGGTAATTAATGCCTGTATATTGTCATAACAAGCATTTTTTTTAAACTATCACAACTTGAATCAAAACTGGTATTTCTGAAGACAGTATAACCTTAATTTACACTGAATGGCCATGTTGTGTGTTTAATAGCCTCCGTTTTGTTTTTAAAATACATTCCAACAGCATTAATAAAAATAAATTGTATTCATATAGCTCTTTTCTTCTTCTAGAAATGACTGCTGTTACTGCAGGCAACGTTAACTTCAAATGGGACCCTAAAAGCTTAGAGATAAGAACACTGGCTGTTGAAAGACTACTTGAACCTCTTGTTACACAGGTAGGAAAAAAAGGAGGGTGAAAAAAACCTTCATAAGGATGATTACCTGTTTTGATGTATTATTTCAATTAAGTGGCTTTCAAAGCTTAAATTCCAGAAGTAAAAACACTACAAAACTAAAGATGGAAAAAAGTATACAAGTAATTTCTTTGTTTGGTTTTATTGTAACAGAGTTATTGGGCATGAGTCTAGAAAGACTGTGCTTCTTCAGTGCCTAGTAAGACACAGTATTTCAATTAGAAGTGCAAAAATGCATGTTATAACTAATGTTCCATTGCTGCTGTGCTGTTTGTCACCTGTATTTTGGGTGGTATGCTGCTTATTTGTTGAGTCTTTAAAAAGCTGTGCTATGTATCATTTAGAAACTGGTATTTGGGAACAGCAAAAGTCCCTTGCAACGAAGCCATTAGTGCTTGCCAGAAGCAGGGTCTCATAAGTTTTCTCTGAGATTGATTACCTGTGTTCAGAGTTCCCTTTGGAAGGAGGTTCAGGTAAGTTGTGAAATGCGTGGTGGGGGATGTTTATAACCCATCCAGAACTGCCTTGAGTCGCAAATAATGTACTGACCCCTCCTAACAGAGTTCCACCCGAGAAGTATGCTTTTATGGCATTTGTTACTGTTTCAGCAGGTCTTTTACAAGATATGTATGCTTTCTTTTAATTTCTGCCTACGCTTTATGCTGGATTTGTGAATAAAAGCTTTTTTCTGCATGGGTTATATTGCCCAGTGAAATGCACTGAAGAATATAGGAAAGCTAGAGTAAATCTTGTAAACGTAGGCGATGCATATTGTGCATTTTGAAGATTCTTGGAAGAGACTTTCTAGGAGGTCTGAAAGAGAAGGTGTGCACCGGAGACAGTTAACTCATCTTCTCTAGCATTGTTTTCCTGAAATATGAAACTTTTAAAATCGCAGTAGAGACTGGACACAGCTCCTGCTAAGCACGAACTGCAACACTCAAGCTCTGTTTCGAGTATTAACATCCCTTTAATCACCAGGCTGCTGTCTGTACCTGCCATTTGTTTCCTCCAGACATGCAGATGGGCAGTTGGATGATCTCCTATATAGCTTTTTAGCCCAGTTACTGGTGGAGTCTTTCCTTAAGAGAAATTGTCCTAATTTGGCAAACCTAACTGAGCAAACTTGTTTATAGGACCTTTTTGTCCAAGTTCAGTGTCTGTAACTTAATCCTCAAGTAGCACAATAGGCTGTGCTGGCAATCCCAAATTTTGTGAATGATGTGACTGGCAGAATACAGAGAGGAAAGTAGAGTAAGTTGCCTTGTTGCAACTTGTTCTTTATTTGTAGTACATTATGAACTGAGACTACCCATACAAATGCTCCCCATTAACCGACAGCAGTATTCCCAGCTGATGGCTTTCCTTCTCTGAATCGACCTACTGAGAAGATGGATTCAGCTCTAAGGACCTTTATGTCAGCAGTCCTTGGGCTTTCCAGAGTAGTAATATTTCTAGTGTTGTAATTTAATGTCCCTCTGAAGTAGTTTTGTATGCATTTTCCTAGACTTATCAAAAGGGAGAAGGGGACAGCCCCCCCCCCAACGGAAAAGTGTGTGTGTATTTTGTGGCATCTGTATTTGATTGAAGGGGATGGATCCTGATCTAGCGGAGTACCTGGTGGTCACCTGGCCACTGGTGACCAGCTCCAAGCAGGGTTTCAGTCTAAAACATAAAACTTGGAAATATTTGTTGATTGCAGGAGGATTGTGAGAGTTCAGTTTTGGTTGTTTTAGGGAAATAATGAGCTCTAGGAAGTCCTTTGCTCTGCATTTAGTCCATTGGTTGTAGTACTGTTTTGGACTGAAAAGATACTGTGTTGCTAGATTTCTGTAGATAATGGATTCAACCTTGTTTGGGGTCTTTTATTCCTGGAGAACTATCCCAAACTAATTATCTCCTACTTGGTTTCTTTTTATGTGGTGCCAAACAGCTCTGGCCTGTTACTGAGGTTGCAGTTTGTCAAAAATACAAATAGATCTCAATTCTTAAAATCAAATGTTCAGGTTTGCTGCTGATAAGAAAAATCTCTAAGCAGTTTAGCTGAATTTATAATGCTCATCTAAGGAATCAAGAAGCACGGTAATGTTTAAAGAGACATGAAAAACATGAAAAACACTTGTTTATGAGTTTAACCTTTGGCGCTGGCAATAGTGCCGGTATTAGTGATATGCTGTCTAGAAAAAATACATGTGGCCTTGCTGTCAGATTGATAAACTTCTCATTTGTTTCATGTTCCCCCCCCCCCCACCCCCATCTATGCCTTTAGGTAACAACACTGGTTAACACTAGCAACAAGGGCCCCTCTAATAAAAAGCGGGGGCGTTCTAAAAAGGCCCATGTTTTGGCTGCTTCGGTTGAACAAGCAACAGAGAATTTCCTGGAGAAAGGAGACAAAATTGCGAAAGAGAGCCAGTTCCTTAAAGAGGAGTTGGTAGCGGCTGTGGAAGATGTCCGTAAGCAAGGTAAGAGCTATGTATCTGATAGCCTGTAAAACTATGTTTTTTCAGAGTAAGTAGAACTGTTCCCGTTTCCCTTTTGCTGTTATTTCTAATGACTGCTCCTCTCCACTTCCATAGAGTCTCAGCTTGTCTTGCTGGCTTCCTTGAGGAATACCATGAACCGGGCAGACCTGGAAATTGGATGTCCCAAGTAGAGTTTGAGAAGAGAGTCAGAATGGCTGATTCTTAGAAAAGCATTTAAAACTTAGTTTAGGCTAAAAAGTAAACTCCCCTCCTTCCTCCCCCCCATAAATGTTATGGAACTAAATCTCAAATGTATCAATAACTTCTTCAATATTTGAATATATACAAAACAGCATTGTAGGAGGAAGAGCTGAGTGTTGACTTGACAAAGCGGGGTGTCTTGAATATGCAAAATGTAAACAGCAACAGACAGAATGCGAGGACCTTGATTAAATATTCCAGGCTTCCTCCCCCACATCTAGTGTTGGTTTTCATCATTTTCTTTTTTACTTTCTTGGAGAAGACCTGCAAGAAAAGCCTATGGAGCTGGCTTACTCTAAAATATGCACTGGTAAATACTGTTGCTCATAAATCATTTATCGTTCTTCCAGTCATGAGCCTTTTCTATGCTTCAATGAAACCCAGTCAACTGGTATTAATGGTGGCGGCGGCGGCTGCTGCTGCTGCAAAAAAAAGGAAAACTCATTAGCATTAATTACTTGTTTGTAGCTGAAGTTGCACAGCGATGAAATATTAGTTGAAAATGGTTCTAAGTTCTGGATGAGCCTGGTTGACAGACCAAAGAAAGATCAACATAAGAAGGCTGCAATATAAGGGGCTAATTGAGTTGGCTTAATTTAACAACAATAAGCAACAACAAAAGAGACACCTTTGTCCTGACGCCTTTAATTCTTAGTGCTTGTTTGATTGCTGCTCTGAATTGAGAGTCAGAGCTCATCTGTGAGTACCTGCAAATGACCCTTAGTGATACGAGGGAGCGAGGGAGCTGTACTCAGTCCTCAGGATTGAGAAGTTCCATTAGCTGAATTTGTAGTTGCAGTGAGAAGCTGGTAGGAAGGAGAGACTGATATAAAAACCTTCAGGATGACCCTTTCACTTGTTTCTTGGCCCCTGCTTGATTTTGAGACTACACATAGACTTGATGCCAAAACCTCCCTGCTCTGTTGATCTTTGACAGAGGAGGTGGAGTTCATAGCTGAGAGGTGCTGGACTGAAATAACTTCCCACCTTAATGTTGTTTCACTTCTTCCTCCCTTTTTACTGTTTGCAGCTTGCGTGAAATCTGCTGCACAGACAGGATAGCTCTATCTGTTTTCCGAAGCTGGGTGGATGATGGTTAGACTTGAGCGATTTGCCTGAATGCGACTGGTGCCCACCGCCATTTGGGGGGATGCGGTTGCAGCAAGGCTGTGCTACTGGGGCAGCACGACCAGGGATAAAAGCCTGTGCCCCGTCATGGTGCCGGTGTTCGGTTAGGTTTAGCAGAGCAGCTCTTTATAAGGAAATTTAAAAAACAGACAAACCTTTGAGGAAATTGGAAGTAAATGGTGAAAAATGAGATGCAACAGAGGGAAGGCTTATTGCTGCCAATGCCCAGGGGAGGATTGCAGTTCTCAGTAGTGCTAATAACAGCAAGGAGATGGAAACTCTCAATGTACGTGTTTATATACAGTCCGTGCACTTCAGAAGTGTTTCCAGTATTGTGGTAGACCAGTTGAATTCAGGAACTGGAGAAATGAGGGAAGTGTAATACAAAGACTCTGCGTGCGCTTAGCAAAACTTCCAGGTGTCAGTGCCTTTATCTGCCTGTTGCAGTGGGGGGCAAAAGTGGAGAAGAGAATTTGGGTGTCTTGATCAGTGGTAGGGTGATCATGAACTGGCAGCATCTGTGTGTCTGACGGCAGCAGTGGGATTATAGATGTATAGCACAATTTATCTTCAGCGGAAGACAGGAAAATAGAATTAATAATGCCTCTGTTTAGAGTAGGGAGCGGTTTAGTTACCATAATAAAAAAAGATGAATGAATGTAGACAGAGGTTATGAAGATGATTAGGACAATAGATAACTTGTCTCATCAGAGAAAATTAAAATTTTTTTTAGCCTAGCAAGAAGATGATTGAGAGGGTACATGATTTTAGTGAGCACGCTTGTTCATTAAATCCCATTTGTTGGGGGTAAAAAACAAAGAAGTGAAAAGAGCTATTTAGAATGAATGATAGTATGGCTACATACTAAATCAATATAAGTGGATCTTCAAAGTCTTCCTGATTTTTACAATGGAAGAATAAATTACAACTTGCTTTAAATATTAAAAAAGTTCATGAAATATCCTAAAGTAAGATTTCTGGCCCTTTAAAGCTTTGGACTTTTGACTTCTTTTAAAGTAGTGGAACTTTTTAAAATAAAATTTTGAACAGAATAGTTCACTGTAAGCTCTTTGCAGGGTTTTACCTTTTTATGAAGCATTGAGGACTGATAGTACGTTGAAATTGTCAGCTCTTTTGGTGCTGTTGGGAGGTGTTTTGGAACCAAACCAGTTTCTGACCCAGGTGCTTGGCACAGAGACAGGTTGCAAACTCCGAGGTCAAAAAGGAAATTTCTTTCGGGTCAGGCTGACCAGGCTATTCCTGTTTTCCTGGAGTACTGATGACCGCAGTTCACTGCCTCTATATATCTGTATGTTAGTGTGAGGATCCATGGTATTAGCTATGCTCTTACTCTTTGTGTTTCTTACTATGGTAATTTTACATGAAAGACCAAAAATTAAAGCTTAAAATTAAAAAGCTTAAGCCTGTGCATAGGGTTTGAGGTAAGAGAATGGATGAATGCTCTTGTGAATCCTGTGGACTGTGATCGTGTTTCATGGTTGTAAACGCAGGGGAGTGAACCTGCTGATTCAGTGTGGTGTCTTTCCACCCTGTGTTTTCTGAGTGAAGCTTTCTCCAAAACTGAACAGTGAGGCAAATTATGAAAGGTTAAAATGTTTTTTTTCAACTGTGCTTCTTCACACGAGATAGACAGCTTAAGGATTTCCAAGGAACAGAAGGAGGCCAGTTGCGGAGTAACTGGAAGTTAAACACTGAATTCTTCTTGGAAAACTCAACTTTAAAATTCTGTGGTGGCCAGTTAGCTTAATTTCTTGGAAGGGTGCAAAGAGTTCTTGGTTGTTTTCCTGCAAGAAAAATGTTTTAGGAGTGTACCACTTGTATTAAAAGTAATTCTCCAGCCAAGGACTTGAGATCTTTGAAAAGCCATAACCTAAAGGAGCTCTGAGACAGCTCTTCGCAAACTGTAGGAAGAGTGTTGTAGGCAGTATATGGATTTAATTGAAGACAGGGCTAAGGAATTAACAGAAGCTTTTGTTGCCATAAGTATCAACTTCTATGTTGATAGGGCAAAAAGAGATACAGGGTCTTGTCCTTTATAGTAGAAAGCAAGGGCAGCCAGTTGTGACACTCATGGTGGACATTGAAGGTGGCATTAGTGGTAAGATGGGACTTCAGTATCCAGAATAGTAGAGTCTTGAAACTCTGATTTCGTGCTTGTCTTCATTTGGTGGGGAATAGGCAACTTCTAGGGAACTGTGATAGTGTGTCATGAGCAGGTAGAGGTATGGCCCGACGGCAATCTATGTATTTCTAATACTGCCAGCAAAGCAGCCTGGAGACGGGCTTTGAACTTGAAGGTGCTGAAGGGCACAAGGTGATGTGTGGGTGTGAGTTTCTAGCTTGGAGAAAAAAAAAGCATCAGTGCCTATGTGTGTCCTAGGTATTCCTTGCCTTGCCTGTCTTCTCTGCCGCTTTCCCGTCCCCATCAGTGTTCGTGTAAAGAAAGCCCTCTCTGTCCTGGTCATCGTGTACCGCACTGCTGAGGAGGATTAATAGTGCTGTCTGAAAGTGCTGTCAGACCCTGTGGGCATGGTGGGAATGAGACTAGAAAATGGTAATTTTCTTTTGATGGACTAAAATCTTACTATTTCTGAAATGGGCTTTGTTCCATTAGATTTAATTGAATTCTTAGTGCTTTATTGACAAGATCATAGTATGGCTACCATTGCCTCTTCTTTTCTCAACCCTATTTTATTATCTTTCCCTTGTAATATCTAGTGAAAATCTAAGGTTATATTGGAAAAACAGATTATTCATAAGAATTTGTACCAGCTGTGTAATCTGAGTCTCATAGTCTGACTCTTCTGCTGTGTATGTCTTTTAACTCTTGAAATCCTGCTTTCAAACTTGCTCTGTTACCTCTGGCTCAAATTTGAAAATGAGGAGATTATGTTGGATCCAATTTGAACTGCTAATGCGCACGCATAATGCAGTACCTGCATGCTTAGGTCAGAGCAGAGTTCCCTCTTACCCTTTGAATCAAGCTAAAATAACTATCCCATGTTGCTTTTTCTTTGTAAAATAAGTCTGAAAGCCAGCTTTCTTGAATTTGCAGAAAAATATATATATGCAACAACTTTAAATATAATCTTCCTTTAATTCTGGGAAGCTGGTTATCTTCTGACACCCTGACAAGCTGTCTGAAACTCACTAAATCTTTTAAAGCCTCTTGTTAAAATAAAAAGGAATAGCATTTTATTTCAGGACTGGCTTGTAAGGTTGCAATTTAAGAGAGGGGTAGAGGATAACGTTGGTTTTTAACCTTGTTAGCAATTTTTGAGGTTCAGATGAAGTGAGCGGCCACCTCTCTAAGTTGTTTAAATAGGAAATAAAACAACATGCCTCTCTTTTGGCATATGGAAATGTGGGAATTTTACATATAAGTAAACAAGGGAGGAAATATTTGTAGTGAATTTTGTTTCTGGCGTATATCCTTAAATCCTGAGATTGTTAATAGATTTCATACTTGCAGTGGTGACATGAATTTCACTATTATTAGCCTCTTCCAAAAGGAATAAAGAAAGGGTCTTGTCAGCTATGTAGGGGTTTTATAATCTCATGGCTGGTTGCAGCTTTTCAGCATTGGAGATGCATTGTCTTTCACCCATCTGGTAATCTGAGGGTCTTAACACTTGTTAAAGTAATGAGTTGTGTTCCTCAAAAAGTGGGGTAAGGGATAGCTTTAGGTTGATATTTATAGCTGGTCTGTACTTGGACAGAAGCTTTTTTTCATATGTCACAGTACTGAAGTAGCATAATTTTTATCTTCAAATGTTGTATGGCACTCTTCGTCGTATTATTTAAGATGATGGAAGGGTGTTAGATAGGAGGGAGCATTTGAGCAAAATTGAGTAGCTTGATGTAGTTGCTTGGACAGGCTGGCAGCTGTGTTTGGGCTGTATTTAGCTATGAAGGTGTAGAGTGCTTGGGTTCTAGAAACTCCTCCAGGGCAAGATATTAATTGCTTAATGGTAAGTAGGTGGATGGTTAACCCCAGACGCTCCAGTTGTAGGTCTTTTTGAGTAGTTAAAATAGTATTTTAAAAAAAAAAGTTGTTAAAATTGAAACACTTCCCATACTGGGGCTACGCTGCACTGATTGCCTAGCTGTGGGAGCAGGCAAGCCGTCGGCAGGGTGATGCCTCTGCATCATCTTGCGATTTTGGTGCAAATCTCACCTGGCCCCATTTGGTAGTGGGCTCGAGAGTTACTGTCACCTTTCACTTGTGAAGCACTGTTTGAGGTTCTCTTCTTACCTGAGACGTGCTATTTTTGTTTTGGTATTTGGCCATATGGACACTTTCATACAGGTTTGGGAAGCCTCTGACACATCAGTCAGTTATGACGCAGTTCGCCTGCTTTCTGGTCATCTCCAGCTGCCTGCAAATCTTTGGTCTTGAGTACCTACTGTTTTCTAAACGAAATCCTAGCTGTTCACCAAATGTTTCTGAAATACAAAGAGATCTAAGAATAATAATGTGGATTCCAAAACTTGCTGCTGTGTAGGAACTGTGGTAGTGGGAGCAAAATGCTACCCCAGAAAGTGGGGGGAGAAATCCAAAATTTACTCCTCTGACTATACGCAGACTTTACTTTTATGCTTTCCGAATGCCTTCTGGAGGAATTTCTCTAGCTGTGTAAAGTGGTCTTTGCTTTTCATAGTTAACCAATTGCATTGTTACCATCTGAAACCCAAATCCTTTCCTCCTGCACCAGATGCAGACCCACAGGCTATGAAACGTTGAAGCGTTTTACTGAGTGGTGCCTTGCTTTGAATGCAAACCAGGGCATATCCAGCCAGCTCATCGCTCCGAGTTGTTTACAGTCCCATGAGCTGTGGCGTTTCCTTGTGTGTTTACAGTACTTTCTGCTGCTTTCTGCTTAACTCCTACATGCGCACAAATCAAAGCTTTTGCTTAAGCTTTGAAAGCATTGTAGTTTGTGAAATAATTGCAGTCCTGAATGTAATAGCGAAGGCATGCTGAATTTGCCTCTCCAGAGGATTCTGGCGTGTTAAAACACCTGTGCAACTGGAAATAAGGACCAAAGTGTTATTTCCCAGCCCTTCCTCCCCGCACAAGCCACTTTACCCTGATACCATGTAGTAACCGTACTTAGAGGTAGCTACATGCAGTCTTAATTACTCGCTGTATTTAAGCAAACGCGTTTTGTTTTCAAGACTCTAAATTGGCTTGCCCAGGAATCCTTACAGCCCCTTAAGAAATGCTGTGTGATGTTCAAGTCAGACCATCTTCTCCCCGTGTGCAGGTGATTTGATGAAGAGCGCTTCGGGGGAGTTTGCAGATGACCCCTGCTCCTCTGTGAAACGAGGGAACATGGTCCGAGCGGCGCGTGCCCTCCTCTCTGCCGTTACCCGACTGCTGATTTTGGCTGACATGGCAGATGTCTACAAGTTGCTTGTTCAACTTAAAGTAGTAAGTGTAGTTCTTTGCTGTGATTCACTTTGCGGTGCCTGGCACACCAGGCGCGCTCTGTCAAGGGACTTTATTTCGCGCGTGTGCGCCGACCCCGGTGTGTGCACCCTGGTGTGTGCACTGTCAGCGGCTCGCTTCTGCAGCAGGGAGGTTTTTAGAGTTTTTCCTCTGAGCAAAATGGGTGCAGTGGATGTTTGTCACTTGTTTTTACGCTCAGTGTCAGTAGCTTATTGACACTGTGTTGCACTTTAATCTGAGCTTCTAGTGTTGAAACTAAATGCACTATGGTCTGCAACTGCAGGTGATAACCAGCTTTTTCCATCTTAAAGAAGTAATTTGGCTTTCTTATAACTGGTACTCCCTTGTAGCTACTAGGAATGAGTAGCTTCAGTAGACTAAATAAAATGAATGTGGAATATTTGAGGAAGCCTTTTCTTCCCACAAGCAAGAGGGTGGGTGGTTTGTACAGAATTTGAAACGAGATGAGATTTGATACTGGGCCCGTTTTTGCGGCAGGGCTTTGAGGACTTTCCTCGTGCCCTTCAGCCAGTGCTGCAGCTCTGCCAGGGCCCTGGGCTCCTTCATGCTCTTTCAAATGTATTTGGCTGTCTCCGGTAGCTGGTGACTATGAAGTATTAGTTAAACCTTGAGTACCATTAGCCTTTGAAGTATCTCTCTCCAAAAAATAAAAGGGGGCAGAGGAAGATTGCTTTCTCTGTCTGCTATGAAGTACATTCTGAATTACTTCCTGAACTGTGGACTGTATTACTTTGGAAAAATAATGTGAATATATATTCTTTTTAGGTGGAAGAAGGTATCTTGAAACTAAGAAATGCTGGCACAGAGCAGGATTTGGGTATCCAGTACAAAGCTCTCAAACCAGAAGTGGACAAGCTTAACATAATGGCAGCCAAAAGACAACAGGTATAGTGATGGCAGCTCTTTCTTCTGTATATTATTTCTTCTTTTTTTTTTTTCCAAAATAAGTAAATAAGGCAGCCTTGCTGCTGTTGGACAGTACCCATTGCTGCTAATACTTTCTTTTTACTTTTTTTAACTTATTTTTATTGCTAACTCCTTTTGTGTTGCAATCCACCGTGTTTAGGAGATTTGAGCTTGCCTGGTAAGCAGAAAGTCTGCTCAGCTGTAGTGTACTCCTTCTGATGAATTCGTTCTAGTAGCATTTGTTTATGTTAACGCTTTAGTACCTTAATGAAATGCTGCTTCCCAAGACTTGCACTTCCCATTTTGAGGCAGCGCGGGTGTGGTTAAGGAAAGAGAATTGAAATGTGACTGGGTTCCTGGTGCACTCACCACTAGACCACGCTGCCTTTGTGGTTCGCACAGGCAGACTGAACGTTTCCATTTAAACAGGGAGCAAAAGTCATGGCTGGGCACAGAATTACAAATCTTTCCAAGAAAGTCAGCGGCGATGCTGGTTAGGCTTGCACTGAAATGCCCATTTGAGAAGGGGCTTAAAGTCCTGTTTGTTATGTGTATGTTCTGTGTTTAGATAGCTTGTGCTTAACCTTAAATTGTGTGTAAAATTTGTTTTGTTCAATAGCACTGTTATGACTCATTCTTGTGTAGGTAAGTTTTCAAAAGAACTCAGAGGTGCGGGCAGTCCCATTTATCAGAAATAGCGTAATTCTTGTAGAGCATTTTTTGTTTGTTCTGCTATGTACAAACCAAAACTGCTTATGCACCTCTGACACTGCCTGGTTCTTTTGCAGATTCATCTTTGAAAATAAACTGGATACAGTTTAAAAGCGGTTGCCAGTTGGTTATGTATCTAAAATCTGATTGCAGTAAATGGGAGTAGGGTTGTGATGGCAATGCAATAAATGTTTTTAAACTGCTTGGTGATGGATTGTCCCACACTATGGGAAGTGGTTGTACTAAATCTATAAATCTGTAAGCCTGCTTGGAGTGCCCTCCCTGCTTAGTCTGCATCCTAGAGGTCACATATTACCCATTAATTTTGAAGAGTCTGTCAGATTTTTTCCTTTTTGCGGTAAAGCAGCCCACTTCTTCATTTTCATCACCTCTTGGTAAGATTTAAGAGGTAACTTCAAAACATTCATAGTGCTGATAACTGTGTTCATTCTTCCTTTTATAAACTTACTGCTCGTGCTGGACTCAGAAGCTTTATCTATTCATAGTGCTTCTATTCCAAAATAGAAGGTGATGGGCTTTAGAGAATTGCAGCAGTGAGTGTTTGGAAAAGACCTATGGACTCACTCGCTAATCTTAAATTAGCAGTAATTATAGTCATTGGATTAATTTCGTCTCATGAACAAGAAGTTGAATGAGATGGTACATTTGTTCTTCTAAAATTAAGTACCCGAGTCTCTTGAGGAGAGTAAACTCCATCTTCTAGGTGTGATTAAAGAAAGCATTCTGGTTGTGAGTCTTGGAGTTTAAATTAAAGAAGATCTTGCTTCTGATGTGCAACTACAAGACAAGATTGCAGGGGAAGCCTCTTGTTCGTTTGATCGTTAAAAACTAGGTTGGTTCTTAAATTATCTAAAAATGTAAGGTATCCTGTTTTGAGGATTTAGGTTTCTTTGTGATTCCGTAGATGTAATGCAAACTGGAAGGAGTGGGGAGAAAAATGTGTGCTCACAACTTCTGTGTCCACCTGATTTACAGGTGTTACCAGCTTTCAAAATGCTGGTCCTTCTACTGTGGCGAGGAACAAAATTCCAACCTCAGATTTTTGAATTGTGGAGTTGTGACTTGCCCTACAGTACTTCTTTTCTTTTTCTTTATGAAGCTGTTGTGTTGAGCCCTTAAGAATAGGGATACTCAATCAGAAGATAAGTTAGATTTGAGCATACTAGGCAAAGAACCTGCCTTTTTTTTTTTGAAGATGCAGGGAGACAGTGTATGAATGTTAAATGTGGGGAGTGTTCTCAAATGCTTTTTTCTTTAATTTTCCTAACAGGAATTGAAAGATGTGGGTCACCGTGATCAAATGGCAGCAGCCAGAGGAATTCTGCAGAAGAACGTTCCCATTCTTTATACAGCATCCCAGGCCTGCCTGCAGCACCCTGATGTAGCTGCGTACAAAGCTAACAGGGACTTGATCTACAAACAGCTTCAGCAGGCCGTCACGGGCATCTCAAACGCAGCTCAGGCAACTGCATCAGATGATGCTGCCCAGCAGCAGGGTGGAGGTGGAGAGCTGGCTTACGCTCTGAACAACTTTGATGTAAGTTTTGAACCCTTTGTATAAAAAAAAAAAAGTGATAACTCCAACTCTTGTGTTTGTTCACCTGATTTACTAGCAACAGCTTGCTTTTGTTTATATTGCCTTAATTTTCTACTGAAATACAGCAAGTCCCAGGTGAAGCAGGCTTTTATTTTTTAAAAAGTCTTTTTCCAAACTAGGATTGATGGAACATAGAAAGTTATGTATGCAGTTCTTAGTCATTGAAGACTGTCAAGCTAAACTAGCTCTGAAATAGCACTTAGCCTGCTGCTACATTAGATGTAAGCCCTTGGTTTATTTGAAATTGATTATTTCATAATATATTTATGTAATGCATTCTTGTAGGTGACAGAAATGACTTATTAAAAGTGAACGATGTATTTGGAATTGCCCAAACTACCTATTGAGAGGAACATGAAGTGGGAAGTTTAATATGATCTTTGGTTGGGAAAGAAGTCATTTCACACTGATGTGTTGTACTGATGTGTCGTATTCTTTATCTTGCATTCAGTAAGTTACTGAGGATAGACATGCATTTTTACTGAGAACACTTTCCTTTTGAAGCCAGTATTCTGTGTCTACCACTGATTTAGCCTCTGAATTTTAAACACCGTGGCACTAACTTACCTCTAAAACTTTAATATTGCAAAGCCATCGCTCAAAAGGTGTTTAACACTTTTTTTTTTCTGCCAGATATTGTTCACCTTCTCCTTTTTGCTCTTACTACTCTTGTTCCTCCCCTACATTACTTTCTCTGCCATGTTTCTTTAAGCAGGATAAAGTACTGTTTTAGTTCTCCCTGTGCCCGCTGTGAAGCCTTTTGATGTAATCTCTTGGGTAACAAGAGGATGTCGTGATTGTCTTGATCTTTGTGACTATGATTTCAGTTTTAAGTCTGCTTTTCTTAAATTCTATCAGCTGTCTGTTCAGCTATGTAAGTCTTAAGAACGTGTCTCAGGCTAGCACCCAAGGGATCGTAGGTTTGAGCAGGTACCTGTGGGAGGGAAAGGCAGGTCCTGTAACAGCACACAATATTAAGGACGGACTTAGGTACGTAGAATTGAGGAAGCAATTCAGTTCAAGTTCATGGATTGGCTAATCTAGTTCAATCCATTTAATGTGATTTCTGATAGATGGCCATATTTTACTATATGAACTCTCTAATGTACGGCCGGAGACTTTTTTTGAGTGTTGTGGTTCACATGGAGCTTTTGAGCTTTTAGCTCTGCTTTGTGAGGCTCTCTAGTAGCAGGGCTTGTTCAGCAGGCCAGCTTCAATGCACGTTGTGTGCGATAGCTTTCTCATCTCATTCCTGCCAAAGGAGACTGACAAAACAAATGTGTTCAGGTTCTTGGCAGATGTTATCCCTGCACTTCATTTCCTGCTAACGTTTGAGTGTTATTGCGTTCTTGTAATAGAGGCTTTGCACACGCGTACCCCCATACTCCAGTGTTTTTACTGTGATAGTAAAATATTAAATGTCTACCAGAAGATAACAAGATAATCATTATTTCTGTTTTTGATGGTGCAGTTCTGGAGTTGTAGCATACTACCATTGTATTATCTGCACAGCTAAAAGTTTCAGGAAAAATGAAGAGCGTGTTGGAGAACACGTGCCATGTTCTAATCCTGTCGCGAAGGCTGCGTGGTTACTCCGTAGGGAGACGAAATGTGCTGGCTGACAGGAGTAGTGGTGGTTGTGACGTTGCTGTTGAAGTTAGCTGGCTTACAAACTGATTGTGAAAACTCCCATTCCAAAAAACTTTGGGGCTTCTTTTATAAAGAATTAGCAAGAGCCTCCCCTCCTGCCCCCATAGTGCGAAGAATCAGAGTCATTCAAGTTGGAAAAGACCTGCAAGATCATCAAGTCCAACCATCACCCCAACCCCACCATGACCACTAAACCATGTCCCGCAGGGCCACGTCCACATGTTCCTTGAACACCTCCAGGGATGGTGACTCCACCACCTCCCTGGGCAGCCTCTTCCAGCGCTTCACCACTCTCTCCGGAAAGACATTTTTTCTCGTAACCAGCCTGAACCTCCCCTGGCGCAACTTCAGGCCATTTCCTCTTGTCCTATCACCCACCCAAATCTAAACAAACCACCAAACCTTGAAGTGGCCAAATGATTTTTTCCTTAATAAATTGCAAACCTGTTTAAATAAACCACCTGAAAGTACTCACAAGGTGATAAACACTATGCTGCTTCTTCCTGGTGGACTTCTGTGGGTGGTGGTATTGACCCCTTGAAAAGTGGATACATCGGTACTGCTGTTATAGCTGTAAGTGTCTCAGTATGAGCTATGCTTAGTAATACTCTGTCAAGGTAAACCTGTGATAGTTTTCTGCCATGAAGAAGTTGATTTCTGTGCTGTTTGAAACTTTCGTGTTGATGTTTCACTTTGAGAATTTTTGAGAATACAGTTGTATTTAACTGCATAACGGCGAAGAGAAGAAAGACTGGATGAACTAGACAGCGGAGCACTATATATAGGGCTAATTTTGGACGTTTGTTTTCCTTGGTTTTTTTGTTCATGATGGGATAATTATTTCTGACAAGTTAACTAGTGACGGCATGTCCGGATTGACATGTAGTTAAGAGGAGTTCTGTACTCGGAACCTTATTTGTGCTGGCACATTTGATTTTTGCCATTCATGTAACGAAGCTTCCTGTGGCCAAGTTTTGTTTAGCTGTCAAAGCAGCACAAGAAATGACTAGCAACGTAATCTGCTGGGGAACCTTTTAGTAATTTTATGAAACTACTCATGAAAATCATCCTCAGTGCCAAAATTGTGCGGTGTTTGCCTTTCATGCCTGATCAGGGGTTTGCTGTAAACATTGCTTGTCTTGATGACTTAACAGCAACTTACTGCTTGGTCTGATTACTAATTTCTAAAACCTTTATTTTACTAGAAACAAATTATTGTGGATCCATCGACCTTCAGTGAAGAACGTTTTAGGCCTTCCCTGGAAGAGCGCCTGGAGAGCATCATTAGCGGAGCAGCCCTGATGGCTGATTCATCCTGCACACGTGATGACCGAAGGGAACGTATAGTTGCCGAGTGTAATGCAGTGCGACAGGCCTTGCAGGATCTACTTTCAGAATACATGGGGAATGTGAGTATTTTCTATTCTGTTTGTCTAGTTTGTGTGGTTTTAAACTCCATGTGGTTATCTAAAATGTGGAATCGAAGCTGTGTGTCTCGAAGCTGGTTTGTTCTGTTCCCGAACAGAATTTGAACAGTAACTAGTAGTCCCGAAAGGTTTGTCAGGAGGCAGGATCAAACATACTTAAATCATCAGTGATATTTATCTTAAAATTGATCTCTAGTCTTTCAAGCAACTATTATCATCACAAAGTGTTAACCCTTTGGCACTGTTGCTATTTTATGACTGTTAATATTGGTTTGTATAGAAATTCAATAGAATTAGTCTGGTTTTCCGCCTCGGTTCGCATAAGGTAACTTGGCTTATGGAGAACGTAGTACTACTTCACTTCTGTTGAAGCTTGGAAAGTTTAACTGTGTCATCTTTTTAGCTAAAGGCATAGATTCTCAGAATCAAGTTAATTACGGTTGTTACTCAGTTTGAGTAGAGGTGATGTATGAAGTTAAATGTTTAGTAAGAAATCCTGAGAACAGTTTGGTGTAAATATTGGACTCTGAGCAGTTTTCTTCCAGTGGTTAGGCATTTAATGTGCACACAGTATTTGAAGCTTGAGAGCATTTCTACGGTTGGAGTAAGTGTCATGTCATGCGGATGAAATTCTGCGTTTGAGTGCATCATGATACGATATTTGACTTCCCTCCCTTTTGTTACCTCTTTGTTCTTATCCCAGTGGGTTTTAATCTGAATAGCTCTTGTGGTGTCGAGAGATGCGGTTGGGGTATCATAAAGACTAGACATAGTCTGAATCTTTAAACTTGAATATGGTTAAAGTTGATTTCAGATGAAAAGTTGCGGAAATGGCAATAACGTAAGCCAACTACATTGCTTGTGGCACTGTGGTAAGTAAAATTGGCTGAAGGAATTTAATGGTATGAGGCGAAGCCTTTATTTATGCTTTTGAGCATGTTTGAGGTAAAACTGAGTTCAGAGATACCTTTTGTTTTTTTTTTTAGACAGTAGAATTTATTTAGGAACATCGCTGTGTTCTGTATCTTACCTTCAAATCTTTTGGTGAAAACTACTTCAGCGTAGAGTAAAATTGATCCGAAGGCTGCCATGTGCAGATTAGGGTGGTATAATTTGGAGAACAGATGCAGTGTGTGGTAAAGAGAAAGTAAAACAAGGATTTCTGTTTACCAAAGACAAGGACAAAGTAATTGAACAAAACTGAAAGCCAAGTCTTATATAGCCTGCGGGCTGAGCTAGGTACTTCATGTAGTCTGTCTTAATTGCTTGTGAAAGTAGCTTGCGCTCAGCATTGACATTATATAGAACTTAAGACTGCAGCTGGGAAGCAAGCCGCTATGTTGTGCCATTTAAAATTCCTTTCAGAGCAGGGTGTTTTATTAGTATATGGTGCATCTGTAATAATCCCTCAAATAAATGTGTTGCTGGATTGGATGAAGCCCTATTGGCATGATTCAGAATGAAACACCCACATTTTTAATTAGCATTTGGTGGAAGAGGTAAATGCTTGGTCTTGCACATAAGAGTTGGTGGCATTTCTCTCATTGAAAGTTGGTCAATACCTGTGTAAGATTGCAGAGCTCTGACTTCCTTTTGTAGAAATGCCTGTCCTCCTCCTCGGCTGTGTACTGTTGTCTCTGATATGTGAGTTAAAGTAATCATGCTGAGATGGAAAGAATGTATTCCCTGTGTTATCTCTTTTAACACATTGTGAAATTAGTGGAGCATACTGAATTTTTTAAAGTCACTGCTATGTTATGATTGTAGACAGTGTAGTTGGGGGAAATGAGATTAGAAATTCAGTGAAATGGAGTGGAAAAAGCAATTGATAAATTATGGTGAAAATGTGGGATGGTGTGTAAAAAAAAAAAAAAAAAAAAAAAAAAATCCATACTGAGGGTAGAAAAAACCTCCTCAATGGTTAAGCTGAAGAATGAATAATAGTTGGGAATCTAAACAGTGAAAAAGGTTTGATACAGGAAGAGTAGGGATGTGCTGACTTACAGTAGTGGTAGAGGAAATGTCATATCATGTATATGTATGATATACCCACAGCTACAGTACCCAGCCATCTCCTGTTGTGCTTCTCTCCAGCCTCCCTTTGAAGAAGGAAATGAATCAGGCATTAAATCTGTTAATTGCACAGCGCTTGCAGTGCATCATAAATCTTATCTGAGTGCTAGAGTAAGAGGTATTTATGGCCAAGTGTAAAAAATTCAGAGAGCAGATTGGATGAGGAATACACTGCAAAGGTTGAAGCAGGGGAATGTCTTGAGGCAGATTCCCTTTTGCTTTTAAATGCCTTCTGTTTTAGTGACTTCCTCTAGCTTTTGGGTTTCCTTTCAGATCTCTGGCAATAAAAAGGCTGTTTCCTAGATAGTTTGTAATTCAAAGTTTAGTGCTTTGGACCCATAGTTTAACTGTCTCTCTGGGCCTGTCCCCAAGGGTCTGTAAGTCTGCAAGTGTTGCAGGCTGTGTTACAGTGTGTGGCAGAAGTTCTACCTGACTAACGGTTTTCAGTAATAAACTGAATTGTAGGATGTCTTGACCCCCGCTGCATCCACTGGTATGGTGATGAAGCCTGTGATTGTGCCCCGAAAAGAAGGGCAAGAGTTGCTTGTTCAGTAGTTTGTTACAGAAGTTTGTATCCCCGCTTCTTAAGTTGGTGTGTGTTTTATTTCCTTTTCCATCTGGCACACCTATCCTGCCACTTTCAAGAGTAGCCTGACTTGGTCACGCTGAATTTTGTACATCAAGGCCAATATCCTGTCTCGACAGTGGTCAATAGCGGATGCCTACAAGAAAGAGGACAGTAACAAGGGAGGTGTGTAGTTTTACTTCTCCAAAGTATCCCCCACGTGCTAGCAGTCTGCAGCTCAGATACTTCCAGAGCTAGCATTGCTGACTGCGTTTAATGGCTCTTGATGGACTTTTCCCCAATGAATCTATATGGTATCTTTCTAAACCCTTATAAACTTACAGCATCCGTAATCTTCATTAGCAAGGAGTTCTCCTGCTTAAATAGGTGCTGTGTCAAGAAACATCTCCTTTTCTTTTGAAGCAGAACAACCTTCTGCCTGTTCTGTTGGATGTTTCCTCCATCTCGTTTAGGAAATAGACCTTGAGCAGTTACTCTTTGCTCATCCTTTTCTAAGCCACTTATGTTGTTTCGGAGCCATATCATGTAGGAGACTTTGGTCTTATCTTCCCCAGAATGAAGTGTCCTGGTTTTATTAGGTGCTTGCCATAAACAAGACGTTCAACACCTCCTCTCAGCTTTGGCTGTGCCCTCATTATCAGACAGCATGGTGCATTAGGATGGGATTTGTAGAGTAAATTAGGACTCTATGCCTGTGCTTGTCTGCGTTGCTTGTCTGCGTTTCACAGAAGCTTGCATCAGCTGATTTTAGCCTAGCCCTTTGGACGGGGTGCTAGTTATCATTTAGTGTGGCGGTTTCCTTGTTTGGATTCACTCAGAGAATCCAGCTCATGTGGCCCAGGAAGGCTCTGAGATGAGAATCACAGTGTGCGAAGCAGCAGTGATTGGGAGATGAGTTTCAAAAGTGCATTTCTCATCTGAGCCAAAATGCTGGTGTAGTCACATTCCGGGATCTCCTCTTGTGCCTTGTCTGGATCTTCAGATTCCCTTTGAGATTTGGGGACCAGAACTGCATGTGCCATTCAGGATTCAGGCACTGTCATGGTATCTTGCGGTTTTGTTCTTTATTCCTGTACTAACAATGCCTAGCACTTGATTTGCTTTCTGATAGCTGGTGAGTGCTGAGGTGGTATCTCGATGAAACGGCTACCATCAAGATTTAGCTTCTGAGTCATAGTGGTAGGAGTCTGTTTCTGTGAATGTGAAGTTAGATGGTCTTTCCCTTGTCCGTCATTTGTTACCTATGTCCACTGAACTTCATCTGCCATTTTACTACCCAGCCTCTTGGTTTATAAGCCCCATTTCCTAAAATGCCAGTTGTTCATCCCTTAATTGTAGCATCGGATTCTTTAGCTTTTTTCCCTCATCTTCCCCTTCGCCAGGGGAGAGCTGGTTTCCATTATGGCTCTTGCTCACTTCTCACAATTCCAACAGAAAATAGTTTTCCTTTTTAAACTTGCATTGCAGATCCCTCCTGGATTGAAACAGCAAACACGAATGTCTGTGTTTTGTGGGTTTTTTATTACTTGGAGTAAGCTTGATTCTTGCTGCTAGTGCTGAATGGCAGAGCAAGAATGGGAAGGCCTAAAAAAATTCATTATTGACTCTGACTAGCGTTGTAAAAAGCGGAGCAGTCCAAGGTCTTGGTCTGGGATCAACTGCCTGGAATGCAATAAATTGACCACATCAGTCATAGCTAAGTTTGTAATGTAACTAATTGATGGCAAGATCCAGATCTTTGTGTGATCTGTTGCAGTCAGGCATTCTTGGTGTGTATTATATTAATTAAATGAAAAAATTTCAAAGCATATTTGAGTTTAGTTGGACATCGACACCGGAGTTAGGCAGGGGAAGAGGACAGAACAAAGCATCTGCTTGAATGATGTTCAAGATTAACAGTACACCAGTGAAGATGTTAGTAAGAAAGCTAGGATCCTGAGTGCAGCAACGTAACAAAATACGACAGAAACAGTCTTTTGTGTCTAACTCCATAATCTCGTGTGGGTAGACATTGACCGATTGCAGTTTGTGCCAAATAAGAAGTATGAAGCAGAATATTTTTTTGACACTACTACCAATGTATCCCAGTGTTGCTTTTGTACTAGCAGCTGGTGTGATAGCTCTCCCAGTGTAGAGAGCAGGTACGGGTCTTGTCAAGGTCTCTGCTTTTCTGTACTGTACTAGAGTCAACTCTGCCTCAAACTCATACGTGTAGCTTTCATTGCAGTTGCACTATCTAAACTACTTCAAGTTGAATGCATAAAAAGAACGGTGGGCTGATAGAGCTGAAGTATTTCAGCATTTCTGAGAAGCTGGAATGTAGAATGGAGAGGTAGGAAAATGTGCCTACAGACACAGAAATCAACAAACTTGAAGTTGTGACGGGGTATGGGCTCCATGCTCTAACTCTCCACGGGTGTTAATAGTGTGGAACTTGGGCAGCTTGCCTTGATTTTAGCTGCTGTGTTAAATATGGTAAACATTGGAGATGGTGGGTTTTGAGGTTGGGGTTTTGAAGGTGGGGTTTAGCAGGTTAGAAAGTGCAGACCATCCACTGGAAACGTAACCAGAAGTTCCCAGTCTGCTCTCAGTTTGACTATGTTGAACTTGCAGAACACATCAGTTATCCGATTGACGTGCAAGACTGGAAGAAAAAACTTCCTTGAGCTTTTGACAGTCCATTTTTATTGCCTGATGCAAGTGCCCTGAGGGATGGGGACGGGTTCGGCTTCTTTCCATAAGCACTGTTTTAGAGCCATTCGGCAGCAGTGATCAGAGGTGTCCAGTTCTATTTAGTATGCACAGAAATGTGCAGAGAGCTCTCATTTTAAGTCTCTTCTGTACCCCATCAATTTCTAATGCATATAGCCACCCTTTCATACACACACCAGTGACTCGGACATGTACTAGCGTAAACTTTGTCAGAAAATCTAGTTTGGCTAGTGTGGAATGCGAACCCAGAGCCCCATTGTGTACAACATGCTCTTGTACAATAAAATCCCTTGTTACTACATTTGGAAACGATAAATCATGTTACATAAAGTAGCTTGACAGGTCCTATTTCAATGGGAATTTTAATGCTTTCATATTAACATTCTGACTGTGTCCTTGACTGTCTGGATTGCATTAGAGGTGCTTGGCAGCAAATGGAGAAAAACCATTGGGGGCTGGTTTCAGAGCAGGCATTCCAGGCACAGATTATTTCAGCTGATTTTTTTTTTTTTCCTTTTCCAGTTTCCATCTTCTGTTTGGCCCCAAGTGGTTGAGTACCATAGCTGGATGAGTTTGGGGGTGGGGGTTGTATTTCTTTTAATGTTAGATTTTTAATTCAATTTACAATTGTGTAGCACAACTTGAAGGTAAGTGAGGTGCTTGAACCCCAAGTTGCTGCAGTACACTGTGTAGTAGGGACTTTTGCGTGCTGGCTAGTGTGGTTTGGCTCTCAGGATATCTGAGGTAGGTCTCCACACTTCTGGTTTTAGACTTGATGGTCTCAGAACTTGCTCAATACTTGCTTTGCACCCTGTTTCTGTGTTTAGTGCACTTACGGAAATGTATGACTCCAAACAAGTACTGTTTCTTCAGTCTTAGTTGCACTATTTTGCTTTTCTTCCCTAAGCTGCTTTGAGCATCTCAGATGCTTGAAAACGAATGGGCAAGAAAGTGCCTAGCTTATCTATTCAGTATTGTTTGGGAGAAATAATTTTGTCTTCAGAACTACCAGCGAAGGGGATTTCTACTCCTGACACATTTGCGGTTTACAGAGTGGAGATGTGTTTTCATTATGAATTTGCCTATTAATAACATTGATCCCCAGCTCTGTATTCCCATCAAGGAGCCAAGCTTGGAAAGGAATGCATGTGAATTTTTCACCTGACTGTAAAACTTATTTACAGCAAGTATCTATATATTTGAAAGGGCTCTTGCATAACCCTTTCAATGAAAGCAACTGTTTCTGTGGAGGTAGATGTGAATTAAAATGGCAGACTGATCCATATTTATGATAAAGATGCCGATAAAAATTCTGCCTTGAGATAATCTACACTTTCTTTTTTAATATTGTTTCTGTCAGTTTAAGATGCTTGAATGCTGACGTGATGGACGTGGTTTGAAAGCCTGGATGGATTTTCCTGTCATGGACCTTGCTGTTCAGTAAACAGAACTATGCTGTTATGCTGGGCACTAATTTCCATAGACATTATCAGTTTGACAAAGATGCTGCTTTCAAAAACAAAATACTTCTGAAATGATACAGTTTTTAAGTTTCATGCTTACAGGCTGACATAGAGTAAATGATTCAGCGCACTTGGAGTGAAGCCTGATGAAGATGATGAGAATTTCACACTGCGTCAGTCGGGCATTTTCGGGCCACAGAAACGAGCTTCCAGGTTGCTTACCCAACATCGTCCTGGTTTGGGACTTAGCATGGTGTATGTTTTCAGCAACTTCTATTTCTTAAGTAGTAATGCAGGGGCCTGTGGAAATAAATGGAAGCCAGGTCATAGAATCATGGAATCGTTTAGGTTGGAAAAGACCTTTAAGATTATCAAGTCCAACCATAAGCCTAACCCTGTTAAGTCCACCCCTAAACCATGTCCCTAGACGTGTGGATGAGGCGCTTTGTTAAATACCTCCAGGGATGGTGACTCCACCACCTCCCTGGGCAGCCTGTTCCAATGTCTGACAACCGTTTCAGTGAAGAATCTTTTCCTAATACCCCATCTAAATCTCCCCTGGCACAACTTGAGGCAGTTTCCTCTTGTCCTATCACTTGCTAATGGGAAAAGAGATCGACACCCACCTCACCACAACCCCCTTTCAGGTAGTTGCAGAGAGCGATGAGGTCTCCCCTCAGCCTCCTCTTCTCCAGACTGAACAACCCCAGCTCCCTCAGCCGCTCCTCATCAGACTTGTGCTCCAGACCCCTCACCAGCTCCGTCGCCCTTCTCTGGACACGCTCCAGCACCTCAATGTCCTTCTTGGAGTGAGGGGCCCAAAACTGAACACAGCATTCGAGGTGCGGCCTTACCAGCGCTGCGTACGAGGATACAGTCACTTCCCTACTCCTGCTGGCTGCATGCAAAGCTTTATCAGCCTTGTGAGCTTTGGGTTTTAAAGCTCTTCAGAGCTCCCTGTCTGTCATCCCAGCGGTTACTGAGGTTATCCTGATGCGCATGTGGAATTGCTGGTTTAGAGATCCCAAACAAGTGTTTCGATGAGGGTGCTCAGCCTCAGAGGGGAGGGAGGGCAGCACATCTGGGCTCCAGTTGTCTGTCATGGCTGGTGGTAAAAGTCAGTGCAGCCAGGCTCTGCTGACGCTACCGATTCATTTATGCAAGTGACACAACTTGAAAGTCCTGAATACTTTTGCAGGCCCAAGGCAGCGTTTGTGCTGTGCAGTGAGAATGCATTTCTTAAAGAAGCACATGGCTGGCTTAATGCCTACTTAAAGAAACCAAA
This sequence comes from Gavia stellata, assembly GCF_030936135.1. Taxonomy (NCBI): domain Eukaryota; kingdom Metazoa; phylum Chordata; class Aves; order Gaviiformes; family Gaviidae; genus Gavia; species Gavia stellata. The sequence continues at coordinate 19,675,083 of NC_082609.1, forward strand.
CAAAGGCTGACACTCACACCTAAAGTCTAGCTCCAGCACAAGCTTAGCGGTCTATTGAAACCTTAAATCATTGCTCTTCTCCATCCACTACCCTCAGCCTTTGCTGCTTGTTTGGTGCAAAATTGCTAGTAATAACTTTTAAATTGAATAGATGTGACAGTAGCTGAGACTTAGCCTAAACTGTCTTGTAGAGCAGTACTCAACCTTGCAGTCTTTCCACGCTTTTCAGCATTTTTGTTGTAGACTCTTAATATGTGTAAAAGAAGGAAGGTTGCTGCCCTCACTTACAATGCTTGCTCCGTTCATGTGTGCAGCAGAATTGAAGTCTAATGCTATCTCTAAATTTGAGAATTGAGTCCTGTAGGTACCTTGTGTAGCAGTGAAGGCTTCCATCCTACCCCATCCCTCCTTTCCTCCCCCACCCCTTTAGGTTTGTATTGATGAAACATCTATTTTTCCTTTTGTGTTAGACATATGGCTATCTCAAATGTTACTTGATCAACTTTAGATTAAGAAAGGTCTGGATTTATGATGTAGTATTAAAGATATTAGATATGTGTTAACATTGAAGATTGGTGGAAGGAAGACCTGAAATAATAAGGTGTGCATGCTTGTTTGTGATGTGGCAGTTGGCATTTAGCAGCATCTTACTTTTGTTGAGTTGTAAGCCATTTTACATAAATATGCTATAATGTTATGCATGGATTCTGCTTTAAAATTCTGTGTTTTGTGACTTAATTCATTTGAATTCTACCATTTTTTAGGAAAATATTTGAACTCTATCTGCCTATGTAAGATTAAATATATAGTCACCCCTAATGAAGCTCCATTTGATGATACTTGAGTACTCTCTCAAAGCCAAAATTGAGGAGTATAGATGGAATAGAGCGTGTAAGTTTGCACAATGACTACTGATCTGTGGATAAACAGTCTTTTAGCCTCCAGCAGGATCATGCTCTCAGTGTGCAGAAGTATTACACACACAACTGGGCTTTTGAATTTCTCTTGTTAGACGAAAGGGATGATGGAATTATTACAAAGTTGGAGTACTGCAATTCTTGCATTACAATAGAATGTTTGCATCTCAAGCCCTGGACTTCCCCCTTTTTTCTTTAGCCTCGATCCAATACAAACTCTGGATTAAGTTCCTGTCTTTCTGCAAGATGAGATTCAGAAGATAATGAAGGGAGAGAATGAGGACAGTCGCTGTCTGCGTACACAGGTGTCCCTGTTATTGTCTGGTACCACTTATATCCTCTCCAGTTCTCTGGTGATGTGCAAAACCTGTTGTGCTCAATTTTTTTTTGCTTCCCAGTTGCTCCTCACCTTCTTTTTAATAGATCCCAATGCAAGCAGTAGAGGTCTTGATGGGAACCTAGAATTCCTGTTGTAGATGTGGTGTTTAGTATCTAGACCGTGCTCTTTGCTTAACCTGTTTTATCCTGTGTAAGAAGGTTGATGTTCTGTAATGCTCATAATGTGTCCTGGAGCTTTAGACCTATTTTGTCCCAGAAAGTCAACTGAATCAATACAGAATAATTGGCATTTGTGGCTTATCCAAGTAGCGGCAGCCCTCTTGAATGTAAATAGAGGCGGAAGAGTGACTTAATCCTCCTCATGTCTGAGGAAAGGATGAGGGTTAAGCTGTATCTTGGAAAGCTGTTGAAATAGAGGAGAAAATTTTGGCTTCCTTCTGGTCTGCGTGGGGACATGTTTCTTCAGCAGGAGGGACAGGAGTTAGAGGCAAATGGGCAGAGGAGAAACAGGGCAGAGTCAACTTGTATGTGCCAGGGTTAAAAATCTCCTGCTCAAAGCTATTTGAAAAGACTTTGTGACTTTGGAGACTGTATACTCAAAAATTATTCTTGCTGAATTGGCGCTCTAAAAGAGTGGTTTCTTTACAATAATAGCAACAAACCTATAGGCTCTCAGGCCAAGAACTTCCTTGCAAAGGTGTGCTAAAAGATGCATTTTCCTTAGTGCCAATTAAAAAGTTTTCCCTGGGCATCAGGCCATAATGGGGAAGACCAGGGCATTTGCAAAATTAGCAGTAATTAGTAAAAAGGCAAAGTCGCATGGTTCTGAGCTTGCTTTCACAAATAACTATGCCTTTCCTAAATGGAGTGTATCTTTCTTTACCGTCTGTATGTTTCAGATTGAATGCAAATGTTGCCTGATGTGCAGCCGTTCGTGGATTATTGACTCGTACTGCATATACGTTAACCTCTGACTGTCAAGAAAAAAAAGGGTTTTACCATTCATTGGGTGCTCTACTGCTGCCATATGTAGCCAGAAAAAAAAAATCGCTTCTCAGCTCAGAATCTCTTCTGTATGCCTGAGGTGCTGTCATCTGTGGTTTACTGAATATGATAACTTGAATTGACATTATCAGTTACTTTATGAAACCTGTGGAAAGAGCTTGGAAAATGAAGCCTGGTAGGTCTTTAGAAAAAAATAAAGGCTTTGAAAACAAAAGGTTCTTGTTTAGAAACTGTTTAACTTTGTAGGTATGGTATCTTGAGAGCTAAGTATCTCTGTGGAGCAAAGGAAACTCGGGAGATGTGGGAGTGTGCAGTGGAATAACTGGAGAGAGATGAGGTACAGTTCTTATGGATGCAAGCACGTTAGTCTTGGTTTCAGGCCAATTCACTGGCTCTGCTAGGCTAAGGTGTTCCGGCAGCAGGCGGGTGCCCTTGGTGGGGGGTTCTCTGGCCACCTAGCCCCTTCTGCTTCTTGTCTGCTCCAGATTTTCCTTCTAGCTTACCTTTCATCTGCTGCATTTTAGGGAATATATTTTGGTCTCACATTTAAAAGATGAACTCCTTAAAAAAAAGTCCTTTTTATTGCCGTTGTGTTGATTGAATTTTGGACTAAGGTTCCCACCTACAAGCATGGCAGGCACCTTTTTGTTTTGTTGGGTTTGTTGTGGTCTTTTTTTTTTTTAAGGACAGATTGGGTTGATGGTTGGACTTGATGATCTTACAGGTCTTTTCCAACCTTAGCGATTCTGTGATTAAGATTTGTCCATTCAGTGTGAGGCTGCACATAGGGGCGGTTTGGGGGAGTCAGGGCATTTGCTATCTTGAGCTATTCAAGACTTCAAATAATTCTGATACTGTTAAATTTTTATGTTGTTTTGAGCTATGGATGTAGTTGCATAATTTCTCTCAAAATTAAAAGAAATATGCATAGAAATATTAAGGAATGCTGGAGATCCTGAAGTATCTTCCTGCAACTTCTTCGAGACACCCCTTGTTATGTGCTTAAGACTCATCTATATTTTGAAGTTTCTTTTCTTTCCTGATATCAACTTGTGACCATTTGTATTGACAGGTTTCAGGTTCATTCCAGATGTTAATTAGCAACATTGGTATATGATGCTTTTAAAAAATTCTGTTTCCTGAGTAGGAGGATAACGCTGGGACTTGTTTGTAGCACACATAGTCTGTCCTGTATCTAGTCTTGGAAGGTCTTGATGGATGTTTCTCCTTTTCAAGCTTCCCAGCAGCTGAATTACAGCTGTGAATGTCAGTGGTGGCCCAAGTCATATACCTCCATTCACATGCTATGCTCATGTTTTTTAACCTAATACTGTGCATTGCTTTTAAGTATGCATTAATTTTAGTCAAAACATCTTAACTAAACCCTAGCAATTAATTCTGCTTGTGTAGAGGTTGAGCAACTGGCTATGTTATATTGCCCCGGTGGCTTCTGTGGCTTCAATTTCATTTCCCTTTTTTCAAAGGGTTCACGTGTGTATCTTCCCCACCTCACCAGTCAGTTCTTGGACTGTGTAGGGAAAAATTTGTAACGTGGGGCTTGCTTGCTCTTCCCTGCTATGCCTTTGAACCTCTCCTTTGAGGACTGTCCTTATTGAGTCCGTTCGGGGGAGGAAGGTGACATGAGAGCTCTGATGTCAAGTACAAAATAAGACTGCAGCTATATCATTTGATACTGTTCCCCTTAAATGCCAAATTGTGAATTTCCTTAGAGGCAGAATGAGTTTTTGGGCACCTCTCCAGGAGTCAAAGACTCCCAGTTCTAGAGGTCACTGGACTGAAAAAAGCCAAGAAAATGAGAAGTTAATGCAGAAATAACTGAAATGTTTAAAAAAGAAAAGTTGAAAGCCCTTCTCTCTTGCACCTGAGCAGTTGACCCCTTAGGAGCTAATGGCCTACAAGATGGTTGCGTTTCTTCCTGCGGCATCTTTTAAGTGAGGAAGGCAGGGTCTTCACCAACTTAAAAAGTTTATGTTCTTGTGTTGTGAGAGCTGGTTTGAAGCAGGCTTGGCTCTCTTGTAGCTGCGGGTGAGGCTGCTGCCCAGGCTCACCTTGGTACGGTGGTCTCCTGCTCGTGTCCCATTTCTGCTGTCATACACAGCTTTTCTCACCCGAAAGGCTGCTTCTGTATACGCAGATGCTGTGGGACTCTACTATGGGAACTGTGACTAAAATGAATGAGGAGATCCTGTGAGGAATATGTGTGTACAGAAAATGGTAGTAATTATGCAGCAAATCTTCATGTCCCGATACTCCCCCATACGCTCTCATGAGAGCTTATTCACAGAGAATGTATAACTCGCTTTTTGGTGACAGGTGCTGAAATCTCCAAACTTCCTCTAAGTTTTAATCCTCAATCAGTTTTTTTGTAGTGCTGTGGAAACATCTTTCACACACACAAAAAAAATCATGGGTACTCTCAGCTGGTGTTTAGGTAATCTTTTTGAAAGAGCAGGACTATATCAAGTACACAGGGAACTCTCATCCCCGGGAGTATTCCTGGTGTCATTTCCAGTAGATGGATTAATTTATTTTATGTATTTTGTAAACTTGCTCTATGACATTGGTTATATTACCCGCTTCTGGAGCAGTGCCTGTGTAAAGGGAAGGGTGCTTTCAGTGCTAGACTGCAGTGAAGTGTATAATATTCAGTTAAAGCTTATTTCTTGGTATAAAACTGGCTTTAACCAGCTGAGTTTTTCAGATCACTGTCAGCTTAAGTATATTCAATTTCCCTGGTTTTCTGTGCCAGATTGTACAGTTCTGTACATTAATTCTGTTTGTTTTGAATAGCTGCTGCTTTATCATCTATCTAATGCTAATTTAAGTCATCTATCTAATGATTTCTTTACAAGTAGAGGTGGGTACAATAAAAATGCGAAATACCTCTGCATCCCATAGTGCTCTGATTTGCTTTACTTCCTTTTTTCTGAACGCTTACCGTAGGTGATGTACCTGTCTGCTCCACCTCAGATGTGCTGACTGTTCCTAAATGGTTTATTTCCTTTGACAGTAGTTTTCTTTTGAAGAAGGGCAGCCACTTTGTATGTGTCAGGCTTGTGCTGGAATTTTAAATACTTTAATGCATTCTCATTATCTGCAAGGGTGGCTGGCTAATTAGTTAGCTTAGTAAATAATGGCTTGATAGTGTCTCTGTAAAGGATGACGTTATGCATGCCACGTTTTTAGGGCCTTTTTAATCCTTCACGGTTCCTCGGTGAGTCACTTGCTTTAGGTAAATGGAGGTGATGCGAATAAGGTTGCTGGCTTTCTTTAACTGCAACCAGTGGCATCAACCTCACGGTCAGCGAAAGCGTTCTTGTTTCAAGCAATTTTGTCTTCTGTGGAGGCAAGTGAAGCTACTGAGATGCACGTGTGGGAGGGAGCGGAGGTACTTCTGCTTTTTGGTGCTGGTAAGGCTAGAGGTGCTCGGGAGCTAGTCCCTCGGCAGTTAGTTGGCTTTTGATGCTATTTCCAGTTTTTAATGCCTCTTGCTTCCTGTCAAAGAGAACTTCATACCTGGTTTTCTTGTTGCTGTATTGCAGGTTAAGGCTGCTGAATTCCCTTCCTACAGGAAATACTTAAAAATCTGTCACAAACTAAAGCTATTTATATTGCTAATAATGAATAAAGGATACATTTATTCTAGCTTTGAATGTCTTATGACGGTATTGGTAGGGTTGTTTTATTATCTGTTTCTCTGAGCTGTCTTGCCAGGAGTTAGGTGGCTTTATTCCCAGATTTATAATGCATTCTCTTCCTCTTGGAAAGGGCATATGCTGTCTTGGCTCACTCTTCTTAATTTGAGTTTTGCAGGGGTCTGTGTTGTTCCAATTTTAGTTGTTCTATTTCTAAAGCCTTTCACATGCGTGTAAAATATGATAAAAACTAAGTATTTCAAGGCTCTTACAATTACTGCGGGTGTAAACTTCAGCCTGCTTTTCATATTTCTGGATATATCTATTAGTTAATGTAATTTGCAAAGGAAAAACTTGAGATATTCTTTAGATAAGGTTACTAATTAACATCAAAATGAAAGAATCAAGCCTGTAAAGACTGCTCTGCAGCAGCAGATTACTCAGCAGCCCCAGCAGCTGTCTGGTGGCTCCTGCAGAAGTGTTTTGTCCCTCTCATTTGGTATTCTGAGATGTTCCCCCATCCATCCTGCTACTCCCATCTACCCAGCTATACTGAAAGTGAGATGAATCGACCTGTAGCCAAGCTTAACTAGTCGTCATTCAACAAAATAGCTTGTGAGGAAACAGCTGTAAGTATTGACAAAATACTGTGCTGCCCTCCTTGAGCTCCTCGGCTGTCATTCACGAGCAGCCTGGATTAGGCCTCACCTGATTGCACAGCAATCAGGGGTGATCCAGTGTTGTTTTCACCCGCACGTTGCATGAAGAAACACTGTAGGTCTAAAATAGAGCTTTTATCAGCAATTCTGATACATCTGTAGGGTCTGCGTAGACCCACGTTATAAGACTGTGGAGGCTGTTTGTTGCAACATGGTGCTGACTCGCTGCTTTTCCATTGCGTGTTTTCTTCCGCTCTCTGCCGGGTGGGGTGGGAGGGCTGGGGCTCGGGGCTGTGGTCCGGGATGGCCCAGGAGGAGACACCTTGCTCGGTCAGCCCTCGCGCTGCAGAGGCGCAACCGGTCGCAGCGTAGCAGCCTGGACTTGGGTTGCTGCAGTCCTGAGCCCCAGCTCCGGCACGTACCCTGCCTGCTCACAGCGAGGAGGGAAAAGAGGAGGAATACAAGCTTGCAAACTCCTGAAGGAGTAGGATGCCAGACCCAGTGCAAAATAACCTCTTTACATCTGGAGTTGTGTAAAATAGAGCTTAGGCACTCTTCTGCTTCCCATCTGTTGACTAGGCATGAACTGCCATCTCATGGAGGTCTCTGGGGAGGAAGTGTGCTGCTTGAAGGGGGTGTGGGGAGGTGGCAAACTTAACCAGGTGCAAGTTAGAGCCTTTCAACCTGGCTCTTGGAGCTCAACTAGGAACCATGTTCAAGGTAACAAGAAACATAAACCTCTTACATTCTGCAAAAGATTTCAGGTGTGCTTGCTTTGTTAATGCTGGGTCCGAGTCTGGCTTGTTGAGTCCCCAGCGTCATGATTTAATGGCAACTAGGAAAACTCAGTTCAATGAAAACTCACATTTATCATATGATGTATTATTGCCAATTGCAGTTCTCTTTTGAGCTCTGAAGGAAAAGATGCTTGTTGTTGCAGGATGATTTTCTTGGCACCCTGGCACTTTCCTAGCATTACTTATCTGTATGAATAGATATTTTTGGTGGTGGAAATGTGTTGCAGAGGTATAGAACCTGTGAGCTCTATATCATAAAACCTGTGCTGTTAACTTCTTTAGATAGAAGAATAAGCCTTAAGAGAACACAGGTAGCTCCATTACCGGGTAGTGGTACAAAAGTGGTACCAAATGTTTGAGAATCTGTTGTTTTCCAGACCAGACAGACGTCTCTTTTCATCACTTCCCCTCCTCCCCCACATCACAGGTGAAAATAATAAAAAAAATTACTTTGTGCTGTTGCAATACCACTTTTTCTTCAAGAAATAATACACTGTTAGCACTAGACAGTAATTTTAAGGGTTTGATTTCACCATTGCTTAAAAGAGGACTTGCTCGGTTACTGTTGCCTGTCAAGATACTTGAATTAAATTGCTAGTTACCCCTGCAGCTGGAGCACAAGGAGAGTCTGGATGCATGTATGTATGTATATACAAGTTATTAATTAGTAACTGTGTTCCTGCGTGGGCTGGGGATGAAATTTATCACTTCATATGGTTGAGATTCAATTGTCCCGAAGAGGGACTTACAAATCAGCCCCAGCATCTGCTAACCAGACCCAGCATTTTCCGCTGCTCCCAGCGTTGCCCTCGAGTGGGAATTCTGGAGCAAGTTACAGGGATTAGGAATGGGGTTTAGCCTGGAGCAGTCCTGAAGATTTTGGTCAGCTGCCATTTAAGTTAGAAGATTGTGAAATTTGGAAGAAGACTGACTAACTTGTGTGTTCTCCTGATGTTCCTTTTTTGTTAGGGAACAGTCTCTGCAAGAATGAAGTTGCAAGTTATAGCTCTCGTATGAGGAAGTAAGACTTCTGGAGGTTTTTTCTATTAATGAAGATACTGCAAATATGTTATTAATTTGAAATACCTGTTTCAAAGGCAGTGGAATGCTTTTGATAACATTCTGGTAAATATAAGCCTTTCCTGATTATAACTGCATTACATAAAAGAAATAACCAAACCACTTGTCAAAATAGAAATCAGGCTGTGTAATGGCCTTGGTAGAAGCTGTTTTTAATAATCGTAAAGGAGTCCTCTTTTTCTGCTCCGAATGGTGTGGGTTTTTTGTGACTCAGATCAGTGAAACCTGTTCTTGTTCTTTATCGTATTTTGCCCCTTGTGTCTGTGAGCAATCTGTGTCAAGTATGTGGGCTTGTCATTTAGTCCTAATTCTTTCAGTAGTTTAAAACATTTGTCTTGCATAAGCAAATGTAGGAAACAGGGTATAGTCATTATAAAAAAACCAAAACAAAACAGGTTTAAGGTTAGTCATATTTTTAGCATAGTTTACCCATTTAAATTGATTTGTGAAAACTGAGCAATACTTAGGCTAGCTGGAGGTTTAGACAACCAGGAAATACCTGAAGTGCAAGACGGATCACCTGCAGTTGGTAGTGGGTAAAAAGCTCAGAAAAAGGCAGTTGTAAAGTAGCAGGCATACAATTTTATCAGACATAGTTTTAGGGAAGATGATATGGTCTTAGCCGATGTACTTTTATATAGATAAAGATAACATTTAAGTTATTGGTTAACATAATAACAGAGGAATCTGGTACTAAGATATTTATCTATATCCTTGAAACTGTCTCTGTGCAGAGATTCCCATCTGCAGAGGCCCAAACCCTTCTTGAAACCAAATTTTTAGAAGTTTTTCTGCCCTCCATAGGTAAACTTCCCCATTAGTTGTGTGTTTTCTTTGAGATTTAATTTTGATTTTTTAAATACTGCTTTCAGTTAGTACCCCAGGAATCACTGGTTGCATATATTTCCTATTGTTTCAGGGGGATTTACTGCTGTGTCACATCTCTATTATATTATTGTGTATTTTTTTATTCATTGCATATGTGTACATAATTAATGTTTTAGAGGAACAGGGTGGTTGGGTTGTTTTGTTATTTATGTAACCTCGTCTTTTTGGAGTGATTTCCTTGTATTTTCATGGTCCCAGTGGCTGTCTGATGGTCGGTGAGTACAGACTAAATTTTGTTCTTGACAGTTACAGCACAGGTTGAAGTCAGAGGAGTTGCAGTGGACAGAATGTGCTGCAATGTAACTAGGTTTGCATAAACTATTGAAACTGTTTTTTAAAGCTGATGATCACTTAGTAATTTGCCTGATGAAGATTACCACTTTTGAATAAATGGACAGTAAAAGTAGGTGTTGGAAAGTTCCTATTTTGATGATGCAGCTTTACTGTGGTATATTCAAATGATTGAGTGCCCACTAAGAAGAAGAAAGCAGTCTGCAGTCTAGTAGCATCAGCTCATTTGAATGTAGTATAAAACTTTTTCATGTATCTCTGGACACTCTCATTGGCACGCTTTGTCAAGTTAATTGTTGTCCTTAGACAGTTGTAGATATGAAGGGGTAATATCCCTGAAATTTATCTGTGTGGTGCACTGGAATTGTTCTCCACTTTGTCAGTGCTTTCATTTGTCCGCAGTGTTTTACGGCGTGCTGTCAGGCAGCTGTTAGTCACGGGAAGATCCTGGAGTAGTCTTGAGCTGCATTAGAGGAGGGTGCTGAGCACTTTCACGTTCCAGGTCTCCACGTAATGGTACTGCTTTTGTGCAAGTGCTTTTTGCACAAGAACCTCGCTGCGTGTCAGGGTGGTGTTTGCTGTCCTGGTCCCTGCTGGTGAGGGTACATCTCTGCAGCATGGGAGCAAGAGCTTTGAATTCATTCCATAAACACTTCTCAGATTTGGAATAAAGTGGTGGTTTACTCCAAGTTCCAGATTTGTCACCAAATACTTACATCGCTGAGAAATCCAAAACTTGGAGTGGAAGAGCGATTGCAACTTGTTCAGCAGTTCCCAGCACTGAAGGTATATTGAGGTTGCACGCGTGGTCTGTAACTTTCTGAAATGCCTTAGTCCTGATTTCATTGTTACATGATGTTACGCGGTGGACTATGTGGGTGTTTAGTTAGTTTAACTATGGGCAGCAGATGTCCCTCATCCAGAGGACTGACATATTTTAGCTCTCACAGGCAGAGAGCAATACCTGGCAAAAGCTCATTACACATGGGGTATGCTACTCTGTAGTTTCAGTAAAGGATGCACAGACATCTCCTAAAAGTTTACTGTTACTATAGTGACTTGTTGAATGTATCTGTTGTTTTTGGTTTGCTCAGGAGCGTAGTGTCATGTTAGAGATGTAGTACCTGCCAAAACTTACTGTATTTCTTTTTTCTGTAGTTCAACCTAATCAAATGTCTAACTGTAGCCTTTTTTTGAAGTTTCTGGTGTCTTAAGACTGGATGCTAATTGCAGGCAAAAGGCATCTGTCATGTAGCCAACGCGCTCTCATTTCAAGTTCCGCAGGTACCACGGTGCTAATAGATGTCCCAGAGCTAAACTGGTCATCCATAGAGTAGAACATAAACTAGAGATGGCTTTCCCTTCCTGCTTGCCCTGTGGCTGTTAAATTCTTGGAGGTCTGAACCCTAAAGATATACACTTGATACCTATAGAGCTTCCAGCTGTCATTAGGAGTTACCAAACTTGGCTGCCTATGCTCTGGGTCCACCTTGCAGTGGTCTGCTGCTCCCCTGGGTGCTGAGCTAGGTGTCTGTCCTACCTGGAAGCAGCTATTTCCATCTTCAGGACTATCTGGAAAGATTGAGGAGGAATTCCTTAACCTTTAAATTATTCAATCAGAATTTCAAGCATGGAGTTAATCCTAAGTCTGTGTAGACCTTGGTACAACAGATGTTGCTGTTCGTTTGGGGATGGCATGCTTCAGGGCTAGACTCGGTCAATAAGTAGCTCCCCGTCTCTACTGAAGCATGTTGTCTTACCCTGAGGACAACATAGATGATGCTTTAATACCTCTTGCTCTTTAAATGAGAGGTATATAGTTAGACCCGGGGGCTTGCAGAATGGCCCACTGTGTGGTTTTCCCAACTTAGTAGTTTGTTGCTGGCTCGCGTGCTGAGGATGTTCACTGTGTGACTCCCTTCTGGGTCGGGTGAGTTGGCTTGAGTAGCTAAAATTTGACTTACTCAAAGCAGAGATTGTTAACAATGCTTCTGAAAGAGTCTGCAGCGCAGGGGAGTGCAGATGTGTTTTCCCCCTGTTAACTGTTTTGTGGTGCCTTTAGAGTTGGAAACTCACTGGTAGTCTGTGTCCCTGTTCCCATGTTCTCACTGCTAACAGGTTGTGTCATTATTAGCTTTACTAAGAGCTCTACTAATTTTATGGGTTTTTTCTTCTCTGAAAGATTAAAAACTTAAGGTGGTATCAGGGTTGAAGCAATCTATTTGAGGGCAGGAATTGATGGTCCCAGCTAACAGCACATGGCTTTTGAGGCAGAGGTTCTGGATACATGATGGATTATTTAGGAGTTAGTTAAAGGGAAGAGAGGAAATGCATCCTAGTAAGAATACTTACTATAGGGTTGAGCTGGATTCCGCATTAACACTCTTCTCAATATTTTTAGCTTTTTGCAAACATTTAAGTAAAGCTACTTCTCGCAGTAAGCTTTTCTGCAGTATTTTGCACACTTCATAAAGGATATTTCAAGAATTTTTGTAGCTATGCAGTTGAGAAGTATCTTGGAAGGACCTTTCTACTTGAAATGCATTTCCTGTACCTAGTGCTGTCTTTAATCTTACGCAGTCTTGCAAAACCCCTTCTACCTATTAAATATGCAGTAAAGCTGTTCTGTTTGCTAGATGATTGTGTGTTTAAACAGCAGAAGTCCTCATTGCTCCTGTATTTTAAGATTAAAAATTCAGCTGCGACACTACCTTCAGATTCAGAGCCATTAGAATGGATTTTTCAGATTTATTCTCCTGATTATAATACAGAAAATTAATTGCTTTTGACTGTAAGGAATTATGACCTGTTCATTATTGAAGAACCTTCGTGATGGATGAACCTTTTCCACTTACTTCAAGACTTTTCATTAAATAAGGCTGCTTTTTTTTAAACTGGTATAAAGCATAATGCACCTATATCAAACAGTGGATGCATGGCACACCCTTTAGAGGTAAGGATTGTGGAAAAGAAAAATAACACTTTCTCTGTGACTAGTTTGCTTAAGTATCCGACATATGAGTAGTAGAGCCTGTTGGGAGAAAACAGGGGTAAGTTACTTGAACAGCATTTAAAATAAATACTTGGGTTTTTTAAAAGCAAGATTTATTAGTTTCTTAAAATGTCCTGGTAGCAGAGAATACCACTTTAGTTTTCCTTGTGTGTATATTGGAAGTGTTTGTGTTATGTGCTGGGGAGAAGACCTTGTATTTAACTCAAGATATATTCCCCTCTGGTCACTGTTCAGCTTCTAGCTGCTGTTTCTTACCCTGCCAATTCAGAAGGTCTCAGATGATTTTTGTGTATATTTGAGTCATTGGTCTTGTCCGTTTAGCAGACTAAGAAAGAAGAAAAAGTCAAATTTCTTAGACCTTGTTGATTAAAACCAGCAGAAGAACTAAAATAATGTTTTGGTTACCTCTCAGCTCAGAAACGTTTGCTGAATGCCCTTGGTAGCCCAACCTGAATCACAGAAATAAACATGAAATTTTGTTAATGAGGCAATTGTCATTTTTTTGTTTCATAGAATAGTTTGGGTTGGAAGGGACCTTTAAAGCTCATTTAGTCCAACGCCCCTGCTGTGAGCAGGGATGTCTTCAACTAGATCAGGTTGCTCAGAGCCCTGTCCAACCTGACCTTGAATGTTCCAGGGATGGGGCAACTACCACCTCTCTGGGTAACCTGTGCCAGTGTTTCACCACCCTCATCATAAAGAATTTCTTCCAAAATAAATCCCAGAGCATGTGGTTCCTGATGTCAAATACGACAGACAGAGCTTTAATTCATTATAGTACAATTGTTTTCCTAGTATCTTTGCGGTAATGAAATTGTTGATTAGGTAACGATGATTTTGTAAAGGTTTTTTCTTTAAGAACAGGTTACAGTAAATATTAACATTAGGGTTTTCTGGTGGATGAACACTTGCACTGAATCCTGTCCCTTAGCCTGTACACTCACCGGAGGAGGGAGTTGGCACTTTCCCAGAAGTGCTGCAATTTTCACTTCATTTGTGCAGTCCTCTCCGGTCAGATTCTTGAATCTCAATTTTTTTTTTGCAGTTGTCTTAACGCAGCCTACATTAAAAGTAAGTTGCTAGTGGTGTTGACACTTCCTTGTTACTAATTGGATTTAAAGGTTTTGCATCGTATATTCAGAATGCTGTTTTTTCTCTTATGTATCTTACCTTTGCTTGTGAAAACAAGTGGGTTTGCATTTGATTTTATCTTAAAATTAGTCTCTTTGAGAGTTTAAGAAAATAGATTTATCATGTGCTGCTTTGAAGTATTAGAAGGATTTGAGAGGCAGTTAGCCAACTGACATTTAAAACCCTTGAGAACTTGTTCCAGCCAAACCTTCTGCAAAAAAGTAAATGCAGCTAAGGCTTAGTTACTAAAACGATTTCAGCTGGCAGTTCAGTGCATGTAATCATCTTGGAACATCCTGAAACTTGTTCTTTTGTTCAGCTGTTGTATCAAGGCTTTTGGGTTTGTGTCCATGAACTTGTCACTTCTCTAAATCAGAAATCTTTCTTGTATTATTGAAGCACCGTGATTTTGAACGTTACGTTAATTACAGTACACCGTATAAAAAACACTTCTTGTACAGGGAATGTATTTCTGACACTTTCTAGATGGCTGCAGTTCGGAGCTAAAGTGACATCTTGCTAGTTTGACGTCTCTAAATGATACGCATTGATTGTCCTTGCTAAATTCTTGGCGAGGTGGTCCTTTTGGAAACGCCACGCTCCTGGCTGGCACTGTGACCACAGCGTGGTCTACCAGGCAACCAAGGGGAACACCCGGGGTTAGAGCCAGGGCTCAGCAGCCCTGCGGGCAGCCTCTGCCGGGCCGTGCCGAGGCTCACGCCAACACGCTGGAGAGGATGCTACTGCCTGTGCTGTTTCTGATGCAGGTACTGACAGGGGTTCAGTCTCAAGGGCTGAGAGTTTGCCTTTGATTTGGTTTTCACTCTCATCTTAATTATTGATACAAACAATTTTTGCTAGTCAAGAGACATCTTGTTTGAGAAAAACCCATACAGACTGGCTCATTTATTGTAGTAAAACAGAAAGTGCTGTATTTGATATGATTATGGCAAACAGACTGGCCCAAACCTGACTTGTCTGCTTTGGATAGTGCCGATGCGCTCTTAAACTGCAGAGGATGTAGCCTGGTCTTTACGTATTGTGAAAGTGAGCTTTTGACACCTCTGTTGGAAAAGGGAGGAAGAAAGAGGCAAATTCAGTTTTACAGTATACACAATTTTAATAACAAAATTTTTCTGTACACTGCACTTTGTTTTACTCCATTACTTACAACCCCTCCCACCAGAAAGTGGCTCTTTAAACATAATTTAAATACAACGCATCTAAGACTCCTTTTTAATCTCTGGTTGCTAAGCTGGTAGAATAGTTCACTCACTCATGTTTTCATGATGGTAAAAAGAAAAATGGGGTGGGTTTTGTTTGGTTCTTTTTTTATAAAGGAGTGGTTGAAGGATAGCAGGGGCAGCTTTTCATTGCTTAGACCAGAGGTGCACAAGCTGCATGGTGTTTTGCCCTTAGCGCAAGTTTTGCCCTGTCTGAGGCTTGATAATATCCATCAAAGCTTCTGTTACCTTTGCCTAGATACCTCTCAAAAGGTTTTTATACAAGATGTGAAATGCTGAGTTTCCAGATGACTCTGAAATGATCTTTAAGCATCCTGCTAGCGTGATGCCGTAAAAAACCTAGCCTGGCACCGGTTCTAGCGTACAGGGCTCTCTGCAATGGAGAAAGGCATGGGGAGGGAGGAGCTGCTGCTGTGCAACTGCCTCTGACTTTTGTTTCCTTGCTTGTTCCTTTCTTTGGGGGCAGGGGGGGTGTGTGTGATACTGTACCCTTCTCTGAACTTTTAATTTTTATGGAAAACTTCATGAGAAAGATGAACTTCATAGGTCTGAACAGATGGATTTTGATAGCTACGCAGATCACAATTAAATCCTTTTCATTAAAGTAGTACAGAAATGAACCTAGACACATTAAAAAAAAAAGTGCAGCTTTCTGGTTTAAAGCCACTGGATATTTCTGATTTTACATGTTAGCAGTAGGCCACTGTCTTCTAAGGAGGGTAATGGGACGTAAGCTCAGATGCTGAGGTTTGCATGCAGGCTAGGCTTATTGCTGAAAAATCAGATAATTTCTGCTTGGGGGAAAACAAACAAAACCAAACATTGATACAGCGGCATTAATTATGTTTCCATCTGATAGGAAATGGGAGCTCTGTGCAGAGGAACACTTCAGCCAGAGACTAAACGCTAACCCGTTTTACTCTTTATCGAGTAATTTTTAGTTGTGTGCATTTAAACGATGATCTAATGCAGAGCGACTAATGAGAGGGGAACTGAAAGCATTAATTCAGGCCTGTTCCAGTGTGATGACTCAAAAATTGAACCTGTGCTGACTAGGTTTGCATTTCAGTGACGTGGGGGTAGGGAGGAGGAAAAGCTGGCTGGAGATCAGTGAGGCTGGAGGAGACCTTTGGATGGGACGAGGATCTCAAGAGCAGTAGAAGAAATTCTCATTTCCAGAAGGCTCTGAACAGTTGCATGAGGCTGTGCCTAGAGGTGGTGAAGCACCTGTAATGCCATTTAGTATCTGTAGAAACTGAGGCTGTGCAGCAGAGATGATATTTGGGGAGAGCAAGTTGACAACCTCTTGTCATCAGCCAGTGCTCGTGCTGCAGTATGATGAATTTAAACCAAATCATTGTGGTTCTTGTTCCATAAACAAAATAAATCAGAGACTGCTGAGTAATGCAATTATTATAATACCCTTCTTGCCTGGAAAAGTCACAAACAACTGAGAATGGAAGACAGTAACTTTTTTTAAAGAAACAATAAATAAAATAAAAATTAACAGCCTCTGGTCGTGTCCTTGTATAGAGCGATGGCTTTGCCTGCTGTTTGCTGTCCCTCCTAAGGGAATTCAAGTTGACTTCACTGCTAGTGTTTGACATTCTGTGAGTTTTATGATACCTGTTACCTTAAGTATAACGTTTGTGGAATTGCTTTGCTTACGCCTGGAACCTGGCAACAAATGGTTTTGGAAATGGCAGACATAAACCACGTTATTTGGGAGCTTGGCTGTGTGTTAGCGTGTA
Organism: Gavia stellata; assembly: GCF_030936135.1. NCBI lineage: Eukaryota > Metazoa > Chordata > Aves > Gaviiformes > Gaviidae > Gavia > Gavia stellata. The sequence goes on from NC_082609.1 coordinate 19,691,854, forward strand.
GGACAGAGCCTAACATGGCACCATTCAATTTTACTTTGACTCTGTGTCTGCTGGCCTCCTGCTTTGCTGTCCGCAAGCCAAGGCAGCGCTGCAGGACCGGTGGAAACTGGGGATACTGGTGGGGGAGAGAAGTTGGGCGCCTGGGTGTATTTGCTTTGAAAGACACTGCAACAGTGCTTTAATGCTTGGAAAATTGGTATGAGTGGCTGGGGTGGAGAAGAGGATTAAATCCAGCATTGCTGGAACATTTGCCTTTACTTTTCTTGGGCATAATTACAAGCTAATAAAGGAGGAGTGGGCTTCTGCGCAGAGCTGGGGTGTTGGGAAGGCACGTCCTCGGGAGGAACCTCAGCACTTCAGTCAAGCGGCCACTTCTCATTACTGTGTGGAAGACTGACATGGTGCCTTTTGAACTGTCTTGCAGCAAGGGTTTCTGCTGGCTGTAGAGGAGAGGTGGAATTCCTTCTTGCCAACGCAGCTGAGGACACCAGAGTTTCAGTACTGACATCTGATGATGATAGTGTAGCAAGATTATTTGGCTGCCAGGATAATTAATGAGTTCAGTTATAACTTTGTCTCTGCTGGTCCCCTACAGCTGTACATGAGAATCATTCCCAAAAGTGTCTGCCTTCCAGTTCCCCCCGATGCAGACCATCGTGTTAGTTAACACAAGCTAAGGGAGGTGCCCCGGCAAGGGCAGGTTGCTGCTGAGACAGTGATGCACACTCACCTGCCCAGAGTGGAGCAAAAGCGTGGACGTAAGGGAAGAGCTATGAGCGTTTACTCGTGGTAAGGAATGAAGCACATCTTTCTACAAGCAGCTAAATACCCATGGATACCAATACGTTTTTCTATTTATCAGCTTAGGTCTGGCCTTCTGGCTCATGCGGGATTTAATCACATAGAATATCTGCTCTTTGTCCACCTGCCCTGCAGGATTTACTGTATTCAGTTAAAAGCAGTAGTTGATTTCCTAGAATAGGTGTAAATCGGCTCATCGTAGTATAAGCAGTTAGGAGGGTTCAAAGGTATCTCTATGGAAAACCATTAGGCTTCACTGAATCTCTTCCATTAAAGTACAGAGTCACAGGAAGTAAACAAAATACTTCTTTTAGAATAAGGGCACTGTATGTAAAAGTAGAATGATGCAAATTAATATCTTCAAAACCAGTAATTGAAAAATCTTTATGTAAAATCTTAACAGAAGATACACTTATCTTGCTGTAATTGTCTTGGACGAATTCATTTCACAATAAAACATCAAACTGTTGTATAATTGCACCCTAAATACCTCACTAAGTGGTAATACAGCTATATAAAAGCAGAGTGAAATAGCAAACAGATTTTTATGCAGTGATTTTTCTGTTTAAAAAGTTTGCGGAATAGTTTAGTACAACACAATTAGCATACTGTAATTACTGATTTGTTCAAGGTATGTCAACACTGAGGAATTTCTTTTCATCGGTGTGTGCTGGTAATTGTTTAACACTGCAGCATTGGACACAACACATTTTTTAGTTATACATACATGTATATATATATAAAAAATTTTCCCTCACTCTGGTCCTTTTAGCTTTGGTTAGAACGTTTACAATATTTGAGCAGTTGACTTAAAAATAATGTAATCCTTTGCAGACCCCCCCTCCCACCCCCCCGCCCCCGTGGCATCCAAGTACCACCATCGCTGCATAGATCTGCAAATATTTACATATAATTTCATAATATAGTATAAATAGCAATATGGTACTTCTGGCTAAAGAAATCAAATTACTCCTTAATGAGGTGCATGTGTGTATATATTTATATATGATTTTTAAATGGCATACTAGTTTAGATTCTGTCCCGTATCAAGTAAGGAACGAAACGTTTTTTTAGTGAACTATTCTATAAACTAATTATATTTTCCTAACTTATCAGAAGGTACTTTTTAAACTGGTAATTACCTTGACTTTTGGAAGAGGAGGACAAGTGAGAGCTTATATTACAGGGGCCGATTCTGTCTCCAGAGAAACCAGTGGAGTTAGTGCATGAAAATAGCTTCCAGGCGAGAGGAAGCCTCAGCTGGGGGGGCAGCGGGGGGACAAAGAGATGCTTTTTCCTTCTTCCCTCTTCTCCTTAACCTCGCGGTTGATATTTACTTTTAATTAAGAAAAACTTGCATTAAGGGTATTTACACATGAAAAGGTGTTGAAATGCCATTTGTTCCTAGTCTGAATTCATGAAAAGCATCATCAAGTCAAACCAAGAGAGCTGATAAGAATGAATGCACTTAATATTTAGCATCGATCCCGTCATACTGAGCTTTCCCAAATAAGCTACGCTGCCTACTTTGTTAAGCGCCTGGAGAGTCGTCCTGCTGATTTGTGATCGTCCTGCTAATTTGTGCCCGTGTGAACTGCTCCTTTCTGCATCTGTTGTGAGCTTTAGCAAGGTTCATTTAAGCAAGCCAAACTATGAATGCAGGTAGGAAAACTGTATTTAAAATAAATTCACCGGTGCCCAATGCACTTAAATCCCCACCTGGACCTTCGTTGCCTTTTTTGTTGTTTCCCCTCCCCTTTTCCACTGGAGTGAAATTATCAGAGGAGGAAAATCGCCTTTAAAGCGAACAGAGCCAGCTGGAGTCTTTGGGATCCTACAGCTGCAGTGGAACAAATGGAGCGTATGTCCCCCCGCAGATCTCTGTACAGATACCCAGTATCCTTCCCCTCGGACTGGTTTTCATTAGAAAAAGTAGAATATGGAGACTTGGGTATAAATGTTTACACACAGTCATATAATTACATAACATGAAACATTTTACATAGTTTGAGGTGAGCATCTTTTTAGACTTTTAAACATTAGGAGTGCAAGTTTAATGTAATCATTGCTTCTTTAACACTGAAAATATTATGGATTTATTTTTTAAAAAACTTAAAAATAAAAAATACTGCACCACTCCATAAACAATGTTTCCATTAAGTAGCTTGGAAAATTAGGCTTTATGTCAACATTTGTAAAAATTAGAATCTGATGTAGGTCCCCTACAATTTTAAAATAGGTTACTTATCTGACTTAATTTTTGATGGCATGTGGGTATTATACTTCACATTCTTTATACGGCAGCTGCTGACACTTGCACTGTCCGTAGCCATTAATGATGATGAAGGGTCCTTCGTGGGTGGGTTCGTATTCATTATAGGGTCCTTGGTCTGACATATTTGCCATATGCAGCCGTGTTTGGGATCGGAGCTGCCTGTGGTTTTGAATCATTGAGCACTGCCTAATTCTTCTTAATGTGGGAGGGCAGCACTTCCTGGAGATGAACACTATAAAAATGATAAAAAAGAAAGAAAACAATAAAGCCATTGTTCCTGTAATTACCCTCTGAGTGAAGATGGCATTGTTTGGCTCGGGGAAATGTTCTTCGGTGGTAACGACCATGCCTGCCGTAGTTGGAATCTCTTTGTCTCCCATATGGAAATGAGAAGAGCTTATTCTTTTCGTGTACTCGGTAGTCGGAACGGCGTACGTCGTAGCCACGGGCGTGACAACAGTCGATAAATTCCAGCAAAGCTGAAAACCATACACTGCGTCCAGAATATCCTCTCCCTGGGTGTGGTCAGGGCTGTGGCAGAGGATGGAGTGCTCCCACCGACCTTGGAAGCCACTCAACCATGTGGCCAAGGCGCAGATCTTTGAGCTGCATTCCCACAGATTGCCGGAGAGGCCCACGGTGGTGAGGGATGTCAGCGAACTTAGGATCTTGGAATCCAGAGTGGTGAGCTTGTTGTTATCCATTAGGAGGGTTTTAAGGTTAGGCATAGTTTCAAAGACGGTTAGGTCGATGGCTTTGATTTCGTTTCCAGTCAAATCGAGCTTTTCTAAGGTGCCCCAGGTCCACTCCATCCCACATGTCAAGTTGCTGATTTTGTTCCACTGCAAGAAGAGCGTGTGCAGGCTGCTCAGCCGGAGGAAGTGAGCAAAATTAATCTTTGTCAGCTGGTTGTGCTCTAGGTGAAGCTCCCTCAGCTTGATTAATCCCGCAAATCCGTTGCGAGCCAAACTTCGCAAGCGGTTTGTGCTCAAATCCAGGAACTCCAGGCTACGACAGTCCCAGAACAGGCGGACCGGGATGGTCCGCAGGGAGTTGGAACGCAAGTGCAAGGTCTGTAGCTTGCGAAGGCCGTAGAAGAGCTCGGGGTGCAGAGAGGATAACTGATTAAAAGAGAGGTCCAAATTCTGCAGGTTAAGCAGCTGGCTAAAAGTTGTGTTTGGCAAATGAAAGATTTTGTTGGAACTTAAGACTAATTCCTTAAGTTTATACAGTCCTTGAAAAGAATCTTCTCTGACTGTTGCAATTTGATTATGATCTAAGTGAAGCCAAGTAAGTTGACTGAAGCTTGCAAATTGATCCCTTTCAAGTTCAGAAATATAATTGTGCCTCAGTGACAAACCTAGCGAGCCCTTTTCAGTGGTGTTTGGCACTGAGTGAAACCCCTGAGAGTCACAGTAAAAGAGCAGCTTCTCACAGCGACATTTTGGTGGACAAGCCATGCCCAAGGCAGGCAGCATTTTTAAAACCATACTCATTGCATATAGTGCTGCCAGCATACGAGCCCCTAATGGCCACTTGAAATGTAAGCCTGCAGAATATAATTTAGGAAAACAACAAGATAGGATAGCCTTATCAGTATACTTTGAACATCACGATGGAAGATTTCACTGCAGATAACATTGCCATGCATTTCCGACAAGCTAATTCTAAATGCAAGAATTAAATGCAACTTACTACGAAACACAGAATACTTGGATATTACACTTAGGACGAGTCTTTATCTCTATTACGGAGGATTACAGCGTCACAATCGGAAAACATTTTTTTTTCATAAGGTTCAGTGCAGAAAAATTTGCTTTAGCACCTAACTCCTCCTTTAAAGCATAGCCGGTCATTCATTACACAAGGTATATAGAAACGCAGGAACTTACCCATTCTTTTGAGTACATTGGAGGTTGCATTCAGTCGTAGTTTTAGACTCAACGTGGTGAGTCTGTAAAAGGCTCTAATGTAAGATAGCCTTTGAATAATTTACTGGGTTTAGTGTCCTTTGATATTAGTGCAAAACTGAATCCACGATGCTCTCTTGGAGTATTCCCTTTGAAATCACTGGCTTGATCTCCTCTGACAGGTCTGCAATTTTTAAATCAACGCTTAATACAAGTTTTCATCCTCTGTGGCTGCTCAGCTGTTTAATTGAAGCTCACGTTTTCTTTTTCCGCAGCTGTGGCTTCCTTTAGTCCTAACTTGTTGATGGCAGATGGGTGGCTTATTGCTGAGAGAAGCTCCTGTAGTAGCATGAGTGCATTTACTGAAAAGCTTTTCAGGGAAGCGGTACAAGAATGGATTTGCTTATGCGCTGCGACCACACAGGGCTGTATATAGGCTGACGTCACCTGGTGACGTTCCTTTTGTTTGGGTTTTCCAGAAGCTTTGCTGTTTTAAAGCATTGTGGTGCATACTGTGATCGTGTTAAAGACCGCTGATAGAGGAGGGGGAAAAAAATCAACGGTAGGAGTCCTTCGTCCCCACGATAGAAGGAATAGGAAAGACTTGCACCACCCCGCTCCCCCCCTCCTACATCTGTGCTGGCTGTATTCAGCTGGCGTTAAAAGCGGCGCAGAGCTGCGGTTGGAAGTGCCTTAATGCTAGCTGCTGCCTCTTTTCTGTTAAATATCGCTGCATAAAAGGAACTTTTAGATGCAAAGTATGCACAGTTTGAACAGAGGATGCTGGTTAGCACCAGCTTTTCGCGGAGGTGAGAGGGATTTGGCAGCTTAAAGCTGCGCGTAACAACTGTGTGCGACTGTGGTCCCCGCAAAAGTGGTAAAGGGAGAGAACAGTCATTTAGATGAAGGTGGTGTGTCAGAAAGTACAGCACACAGCCCGGGAGCAAAGGACAGGAGCGAACGTTTCAAGCGATGAGAAATTTCTGGAAAAAGCAAGGCTTGCGTTAGGGCACAGGAAAAATTTAATTGGAATCCAGCTTGACAGTGTGCAGTTATGAAACTAGAAAAATCTATTTTTTCCCCCCGAACGGTGGCTTTTGTACTTGCTTTTTCCCCGGGATTGGAGTGCAGGAGAAGAAGTCATGGGGTTGGCATTTACCGTCGGGGCTCAGAGCAGTTTGAGGGCTTCCTTGCGGTCACCGATTACATTCTGGTGTCATAAGCCCCCCGTGAAAGGGGGGACATGACTTCCATTAGCATCTCGCTGTGGGGTAAGTCCGTAACAGTTATCCCCTGTGTTTTAGAGCTGCAGAAATTTGCATTTGCAGAAACGGTGACCCTGCAAAGCTGTCTGTGCTGTTACAGCCGAGCCGGACTCTGGCCGGAGCGTGCACGCACAGCGTGGAGGAGGCGAGTGTGCTGTCATGGCTGCTTGCTTTAAAAGTTCAGTGCCCTTTAATCTGGAGCAATCTCTCCTCCGGGACAGCTGGTACTGAAAGGTAAATGAACAGGCTTGATTTAAATTTTTTTTTTTTAGGGTTTTAGGATTTTTGCGTGCATCTGCAGGAGAACCTTCGGAGCAGCTGCTCTGGCCTTGACTCGATGCGGATGAGGCAGGGCGGTGTTAGCTTCCCGCTCCAAGCAACTTGGATAAACTTTTTTATTTTCACCTTGAGATATAAAGCAATAATGTAGTGGAAGACACTTGTAAACGTTTGCTCTGTAGTGGCGAGGTATCACTGAAGACCTCAAGATGTGGGATGAGTTGAGAATAACAAACTTCCCACGCTGATGGAGGAAGATGATGAATTGCATCAAAAGAAGATTTTAAAATAAAATGGCCGTTTACCTTTGTTATTAAGCTTTGGTTCCTTAGAGGTACTTATTTCAACTAAGATTTGCTGTTTTCTGCCTGCTTCTCCTTTTGCTGTCCTGTGGCATAATTGTAATACTGACTGCGGTACTTCTTTCTATGGTGGGCTGTCCTGTCCAGAGCAGACTGAAGGGAAGTGCTAAGTGGAAAGTAAAGGGGTGGAGAAGGTGAAATCTTTAAAAACAAACGAAAAGAAAACCTCAAACCCACCCAAAAAACCAAAGCAAAACCAAAAAATCCCCACCCCTAATCCATCAGGAAAGTAACTATCTTTAATGATAAAGCAAATTAGGAAATGCTAGATAAATTTCTTAAATTGCTCTCCCGCAGTAAATATTTTCACATTGGCTCTAGAGTGAAAGAAATACATGCAGAGAAATTACATAAACCTATTTAAAGAGTTTCTTCACATTTAATGTTCGCTGAACGAAAAGTACAGAAGCTGAAATCCAGCCTTGGCTGTCAGTTGCCAGCTGTCTGATGGAACTGCCGCACGCAAGTACCTGTGGTTGCGCTTCCCATAGCAGCTCATCTGGTGCAAAATCCTGATTTGAAGTGTTGCTTTGAATTTTAATAACATTTAAATACAATAACATAGCATTTAAAAACAGCGTACCAAAGGGTGTAATTAATAAAAAGCCAATGGCTGTGAGGTCAATTGTTACTCGTCTCCTGTGCTACCTCTTTTCGCTATTACCAGGAGGCTGAATTTAGGTATCTTTTGGAAACGTTTTGCTTTTTGCATCAGTATCGGTTGGTAGGTTCCTCCCACATTAAGATTGTGTAATTTGGCACAGAGTTAAGAGTTAATGTTCAAACACGGTAAGTTGCTTCCTTTATAAAGCTCTCCATTCTTTTGGCCCGTAACCAAACAAGGGCTATTTAGCACCTTGCCAGCAAGTTTCCTGTTTGGGAAACTGTTAACACAAACTTTATGGGCGCTTTTCTTAGCGAAACATGTTCTTCTGTGCACTCGTCGTGAAATAACAGATATTACCAAAAATGCGCATCTGATTCTCTTAAGTCTGGAACTCTGCGGTAATATTCACGCTGTTCCTTGGGAGCTGCCTGGGGTGTCGAGGTGTAATAGGCTGGGAATAAACCCCAGCTACCCGCAAAACTCACACGGTTGCATTTCTCCCGAGGCTGAAAGATCCCTTGCATGCTGTGGAAAACCACGTGGGAGTGCCATCTGGGGACTTCTGCCAGAAAGGGCGCCTCTAAGTAGTGGCCCAAATCATCACGTGCAATATGGAGAAGGAAAATGGCACGTCCGCCTCAGGAATAAGCTTGCTAGGACCAAATAGCCCTTTCGGGGGGCTTGTCCCTTACCCCGCTCTTCGAGCGGCAGCAGAACTGGTTTTCCCGCTAAATGCAAGCGCTGGAGAAGTAGAATTGCACCCCGAGGCTAGCGTTGTCATTTAGTTAGGCTGACATCTTGTGGAAGCCTTCCTAGTGTATTAAGAACAACAAATAAGCTAATTTTACTTGATGTGGATGTGGGCTGCATGACTTTCTTGTGCTGTGGGCTTGGAGGATGGCAAGCCCTGGAGTTGCAGGTGAGGCTGGGGCACCCGGGATTTGCAGCCGCGTGTGTGGCACCATGTGAACAGACAGCTCACCCTTCCATCTGAAGAAATTATTGCTTTATTTTTTGCTGGACGTTAAGCGCGTCGGGGATCACGGGAGTATTTGCTGCTTTTTTTTTACTAGAAGATGGCCTTTGTGCTGTGTCAGTAAGCCCGTGAGGTGAAGGAGATGAGCACAGACCTGTGGCTGTAGCATTGCCGTGCACGTACTGTCACTCGGATGCACCACCGTGGAGCTGGGTTAGCCGCGAGCCTCGAGAAGCAGACGCACGAGGAAAAGGCATGTCCAAGGTGATGCGTCATCAACAGACGTGTCCAGCTCTTCAGGCTAGCTGCAGGGCTCCTTCGGGCAAGGGCGGTGGGAGGGATGGGACAGGGCACCATAGATCGGGTGTCATTGTCTTCCTGGGAGCAAAGGACACGCGTGTGCTGTGGCGTAGCATGGTGACTGTCACCTCCCTGTCCAGCAGCTCTCTGCACCTGGCACTGGTTGTACCTTTTAATTCCTCTTTGTACGAGGATGAGTGCAGGAGCAAGCCTTCCCCTCTCCGTGGGCAGGGCGAGCTGCACGGGAGGGGGAGCGCAGGCATCTTTATTCTGATTCAGGTTCTTGCTGAATTCTAGACGATGCCATGCAGCCCCCGGGCTTTGGTGAGCTATGGGCTCGCCATGGGAGACTCCTTCCTGCAACAAACCAGTGTATAGTCCTGCTTCCTCAACCATCAGACCTCAGATATGAAAACACGGCTGAAATTCATGTGTGTCATACTTCGCTGCTTACTCTTCCTGGCCTTGACTCAACACTATTATATCTGGAATTTGTTTGCAGCCCTTGTATCATGGTAATAGAGGGCTATGGATGGTTATCCTTTGTAGACATGTAATTAGGCTAGGTGTCAAGGCAAAAATGAAGCATGTGACAAACTGAATCTGAGCACTGAAATCTCCTGCCTCCCCATAAAGCACCTCTCAGCAGTGGCGTCCTGACGTACAACTGCCTTTGCCACTGCCTGCCTGGAGGAAGGTATGCCAAACGCTCATTTTTCACTTATTAAATCACCATCGTTAACCACGATGCTGCCTGTTGTACAAACAGCTCAGAAGACAATTCACAAGTTATCTGAAGCAGAAACCTCTCTGCAAACCATCTTTTTTAGATAATTGCCTGCTGGGCGGCAGGCAGGGCAGTGGTGGCTCTCGGTCACACAGCAGTGGCGCATCTGGCTCACATCTGGGTGCTGATTTGGGGAGGTGGGATGCTGGGCTCTGCCGGGGTGGCTGTGCTGTGAGGGCTGGGGCTGGGCAGGAGGCACTATTTCTCTTGATAGCTCTGTGGTCTTAGCTTAACTTAAACTGACCATGAACCATTGAGATAAACACTGAAAGTTTTTGCTATTTAGCTATAAAAACATGGCTTTCTGAGTAACTCACTGTAATACGTGCACTACTGATCCTGGTGGCTTTAAGACAGCATTCGTACACCGCCACCACCGTGCTCTGTTACCTTCATAAATCAGTTGGGGTTAGATTTTAACACCAGTAGCTGTAGGAAAAATTTGGTTCCCTTTTTTTTTCTTTTCTTTGGTTTGTTTTCATTCAGATGGCAGGCCTACAAAGGGAATGCTTTGTGACAGAGATGATGATTCCACTTGCCTCCCCGTATACAAATCCCCTTTCTTTGCTTTAAGTGATTAAAAACAAACCCTAGTGGGGATAGCCGTGTGAGCTGGAACAGCGAGGATGCCACAGTGACTTGCTTGTATTGCTCTCCAAGCAGGGTAGCGATGACGGTGGAAGAGCAGAGATTACGGAGGGTGGGGGGGGAAACGAGCAATTTTTAACACCAATTCTAGCCTCTTTGATAAAGATCTGATTTAATTTAAAGTATATTTGCACTGTGGCTAAATTTATTATCCATGATACTGGACAGAGCTGTGGTATCATATTGCAAAATGACTGACACGGTCAACATGACCCTGTTAAATCTACTGAATCTATTAGCTGCTTACTGTACAACCGACTGCAGAGCTTGTGATTCCCTCAGCAGAGTTTTGTGCTGAATATCTAACAATCTTATTAGGAGTCTGAATATTCAGGTTTCACTATTGTGAGTCCTTCTAATCCCGTGCCTAAGAGAAGCTGATAGCTGGGATGTGTTGTGCTGACGGGTCATTTGTTGGCTCCTCAGTGAAAGTTTGGACTAGAAACAAGGACTGACTTTATTATTTTTTTTTTTTTTAATAGTAAGGGTAATCGGTTGCTGGAACATATTACCCAGAGGTGGTAAACTGTCACTTGGAACCTTTAAAACACAATTTATTACTTCAGACAGAGAGAGAAACTAGCTCATATAGGACTTGTTGAGCTGTAGTGTGGAACCGATAGGTAAAATTTGTGGGGTTGGGCGGGTGGGAGCCTGGACAAAGTGACTGTTGTGGTCGAGGATGATCTTCATTGTTGTTACGTGCCCTGGAGGGTTCGTGCAGCCGCAGGCTGTATGGCTCTTTGCGTGCTCCAGCGGCCGCTGTCCCACTAGCTGCCTCCACTTCAGGGCGTAATTAGTCCCACAGTTAGTGTTTTATGTTTCATTTTATGCAAAAAAGGTCAAGAAACTTCAGATGGGCAAAACTTGACATCCTTGTCTGCGGGCCAGGACCTTGGTTAGAATCAGCTGTGATGATTTAAGATATTAGTGACAAACAGGGTCTCTGTAGCCACAGAGGTGTGGACATCCATCGTGTTTGTCCCGTTCTGCCCCGCTCCACCAGCCCTCACGAAGGAGCCGGCATAGTAGCTTTATGTGCTAAATATTAAATCACTGCAGCTAAATTAGCAGGGCCTTTTATGTTGCAACCTTCAGAAGGAAATTCTGTTAATACTTTTGACGAGCTCCTGTACTAAAATTTCTGAATGCCAACAAGGTGGAAATAAACTGGAGCTGCCTTGCTAAAATCTAATGGGTTTAGATTATTCAGCTCTTTCTGTGCGAGTACGTGGTGTGGCTTAATAGGAGCAGATCAACAGCATGAGATCGGTGCTGCTTAGGCTCTAATGTATGCATTGCGTGCTTTTCAGGGCATTTTACATAGGACTGCTGTGGTCTGGTCTCATGAACTGAATGTCCATTAGTGGAAGCCATCTCTTGCCTTCCCTCTCATCCGAAAGGCATCTGGTCCTCGTGCGCCGAGGCTGTTCTGGGCTGTGAAGCCAGGGACAGCAAAGTGGAAGCGATGGGCGGGCTCGCTTCAAAAGCGTGCTCCTGCTTCGCGTTAAAATGGTAATGTAGGGGCACCCAGGGAGAAGTAAAATGGCACTTCTTGGAATAGCTGAACGTTTGGCTTTCTACATAATTGATGAATATATATCTTAGATCTAAAGATGTTACTGGAAAAAAACCTCACATGTGTACAGAGGAGTGCCGTGGGTTCAGTAAAATGGTCACGTTGCAATAGGTAAACTGGTGTGAAAGCGTCAGAAAACACGAGCAGCTGCAATTGCAGGTTCATGTCTCGGAGCAGGCTTTTAGTTCGTGCAGTGCCAGTTGGCAGGTTTCAGACTTTCGGGTGAATCGCCCGCTGCCCGCCTCGGGGTGCAGGCAGCACCCACCGCCACCAGCACGCTCGGAGCTGCGGCTTGGGGCAAAGCGATCGTGTTCAATGCAAGCTGAACGGGGACTTTCTAGCCTAACTGCATTTTGGTTTTCGTGTCTGCCACACATGGGAACAACAAGCTAGCTGTTCAGTAAATAAGTAGCATCGATCTTTGCTTTATTTGGAGGCTTCAGCCTTGATTTTTTGAATGTGGGGTGAAGAACGGGCCAGCGTCAGGTCTGCTGAAGGCTGTGGCATAGTCAGAACGAGCTCCTGTTTTTAATTTGAGTCACTTTTCAGTTACCTTTTGTGATGAGAATCAAATTACTTGATCAAGGAGGTGACAAATCTTCAATAATTCATTAAACTATAATGACTTTACAACATCCTAGTTTTTCCCTCCTTGATTTTGTTTAGTTTTTATTTCTGCTGTAGAATGGAGTCCGCATTTTAGATTCAAGGCGGCCCATCCAGGTATTTCAAACCAGCCTGTCACCTGGAGAACTGATAGCTGGCATACCCTCACTTTAGTGCTGCTAAATGGTTTTTCTTCTCAACAGGATAATTATATTGATCGTGGCTTAGAACTTCAGAAATTGGATTGTGGTTGCACAAAGTGTGTTTCAAAACTCTAATATAAGCTATATTATACAGGAAAAAACTCCCAGCAAAGCCGGACCACCACCATTGTTCTATCTAACGCTCCCAATTTGATACAAATCAGGATATTTTCGACCCAGCGTCTGCTTAAAAAGAGAGAAGCTGCCACTGCTTCTTGGCCCCTTGCCCCTTCTTAAACAACAGGGCTAATGCGAAACTTGCTGTACCAAACCTTGGCAAAATCCAGCTCTCGGTGGGTGGGCCTGGGTACGTTCTTGAAACGTTGGATTTCATCCCCGACAAATGTTTTGTAAGGATTTTACCTTTAAGATAATTGGTTTTTTGGCTTTCTACTGCCTGCTCAAGAGGAGTCTTCTGTGATAGTCGGCTGTGAAGGTGTGTAAGGGAGCATTGTTGTATCGGATGCGCAGCCCTGTGGACTGCTTGCACGGTGCTCGTAGGTTGAAGGCAGCGTGCGAAATATTTGTGCGTGATCCAGTGGCCTTGGGCGATCTCGACAGCTGAGGCTGTGGAAGACGGAGGGGTTGAAGCAGGGCAGTTCTGGGCTGGATGCAGTGCCAGCCGTGGGGTGGTTGGCAGAGCTGGCAGAAAAGAAAAATCTAAATCTCGGAGGTTTAATATGGTCTCCAGCTGATTAGGAGGAAAAAGGCGTCTAGATTTATGAAACCATCCTTTTCTTCTGAAAGAAAGCTGAAGAGTGTTAAAGGTAAAATCTGAAGATGTCAGATGTTACCGGACTGCCCAAACCAGCCAGGAAGAGAGTGGGTTTTACCAGGGAGGTGGAGACTTTAAATTTAGCCTGCCTAATCACTTGAAGGAAAAAAAAAAAGGAAGAAGCTGACAGTGTACTTGAAATTAATAATACTGCTTTTACTTTGAGATCCTGAATACCTGTTTACTTCTTTGTCTCTTGTTTTTCAGGCTGGACGCAAAGAAAGAAGCGATGCACTGAACTCTGCGATTGATAAAATGACCAAAAAGACCAGAGACTTGCGTAGACAGGTAATTTATATATTAAGTTGATAGTTATTGCGACAAATGAGTGCGTTTCTGCGTGTTTGCCCTCTTGGAAAAATGTTATCTGTTGAATTGTTTCTAGTGGGCAGTGGGCTTGCCTGCTTGCATTTAGTGAATTAAAAGCTAGAAGCTTCCAGTGCCTGGTTCACAGGGAAGCATGGGGTGGAAGTGTAATCCCCTGTTAACTGTGTAATAAAGGTGTTGGATTCTTCATCATCCTCGTGGCAAGAGAGATTTTAAAAAAAACCCGAAACAACGAACTCCCGTTTTATGGATTTTGAATATAATCAGGTATGTTTTATAACTCTGATGGTATTCATCTCAGAGAGCCTATTTTCTTTGAGGACTGTTTTTATGTACCAACAATCTTTTGTCTGTTTGGTTTTTAAAGCAATGTATTCCCCTTTTCAAATAAATGTGAATATGGATCAAGTTTGTTGAAAAACGTTTTTATTCTAGTAGAAAAATAAAAAAGTTAAATCAGCATGTTGTTTAATCAGCTGAGGGAAAGCGGCAAGTTTACTCATACAAAACCAACATGAGCTGCTAAATCAATATTTGTGGTCAAACTGGGGCTTATTTGCCACTTATTTGTGGCAAACTTGCACTTGTATAACTAATCCATTTTATTTTTAAGGAGATTTCATTTAAACTGAAGCAAAAAGTGTATAGACAAGACTTAGTGCCTCGGTCACACAAAGGAAAAAGGATCAATGACAAAAGAACTTTAAGCTTTACGTATTAATACAGTAAAAGGAAAACAGCAGTGGAACACTACGGAAAAATAACTCTTTCTTTTATTTTTATTTTAGCTCCGCAAAGCTGTTATGGACCATGTATCAGACTCGTTTCTGGAAACAAATGTTCCACTTTTGGTATTGATTGAAGCTGCCAAGAATGGGAACGAAAAAGAAGTTAAAGAATATGCCCAGGTTTTCCGTGAGCATGCCAACAAATTGATTGAGGTAAGATGGTACAAATTAAAATTAAATTATCACTAGTTAACTTAAGGCAAGGCTAGGCAAAACACATTTTTCAATTCTGTGGAAACAAATAGCAAATTCTGTAATAAATTTGCTTTTAAAATTTTATTTTAATGAATTTAAATACAGTTTAATATTCAAATAATTAAAAATGTAAGCTTATCAAAAAGCAGCAGCTATTCTTACATAGCCCGTGTAGTTTCAAATATTATACAATGTAAGTATATTATGCTGTTACCTTTAGTTGATGTGTTAATTGGAGATGGTGATACAGAGTAAGGGCCACTATGGCATGACTGTCCTGCTGTACAATTTGACCCATTGCTTGAAGCCTGGAGGGGGGTTTTTTTTCGGTAAAAAAACAGTGAATGTAAACAGGTCTTTTATGTGAAGACTTTTAGAATGAAAATTTGCTTGTGCGTGTGTAAAGAGCAAACAAAGGACAAACAAAAAAATTGCAATAACAACAAAACTTATCCCTACCACCTTTTTTCTAATAAAAACCCAAAGGCTCTCAAACTGATGTTACTGAAGACTAAAGGTAATCTGTGGGAAGATCAACTTCAATGGGACCGACCTGTCTTAACTGAAATGCATTAAAGGTCATTAGTCTGCTATTAAAGTAATAGTTTTCCAACTGGTAGTGCGTTTACAAAGAGCAACAGAAGTTCGTACCCTCTATTCATGGATACAGCTCCGTAACCTCATCCTCTTGCCATTGTTTTCACATGAGAGTTTTGTGCCTGTTGATGCTAAATGGCAAGGAACAAACATCTGTAGGTATTGTTGAAGAAACATGCCACTGGGAATAAACTTCAAAAGCTCCTCCTGTGCACTTCAGTATGCTTTGAGGCATCAGCTGGCTCATGTGCTCAAGCTCAGCGGTGGCCTGGGAACAGTCAGATACTGGTTAACGTATTTTTATTCCCTTAGTATCCCTGTGTTTGATAATTGAGTCCATGTGTCTCCTAGGCTCGTTGGGAATACTTTCACACAACTTGACAGATTTAAATTACTCAAGAATAAAACATCAGTAAAAGCAGTTTCTGACTCTTGCTCAATATATTTTTCTCACTTTTTTTAAAGCCTTAGGGGCTCTGAGTGCGGTGAGCAACTGCCCCATAGTCTGGGGTGCGTCAAGTTAGTCCAGCTCTTCAGAGTTGCTGCCTAGGCAATGAAAATCTTTAATTCTTCGAAGGTATCCGTTCTTTACTTTTGGCCTGCTGCGTTTCAGTGTAAATGCCATCTTCATACAGTTTCAAAGTTATTTCATTCTAAATTTTAAGTACCTAACATTGTTTGACAAAACAGCAGGCGGAAGACAGTGCTGCTGTGCCCTGCCTTGGCAGCAGGGTACGGCCATGCCGTGTGCAGTGGTGGGAACACTTTGAAGTGGGTTTTGTCTAAAGCCTCCCTTCTTTGTGTTGCAAGCCTAGTTTATCTAGAAAATTATTTTTTAGGGCTTGATTACAGGAGAAATTGACTGGCCTAACGATAGCAGTGCCTATTCTGCCACAGTTCTGCCACCTCTTCAGTGGATGCGTGGTGTCCACGCGCGGAGTTTATGGGCATAATTACAAAGGAGTAATCGCGCTGCTCCGTCTGCGAGCTTCTCTCCTGCCCTTGCTAGGTGAGCCCTTACTCCCTGCTCCTTCAGAATACGTGTGCTGTCTGAAAAGCAATGGGTGACTGTCCTCACTGGCATGTAAGAGCGGTTTTTACTGACCTTACTTTGTGCAAAATGCCAAGCTGCAAATGAGTTTTACAGAATCTCTATTCAGCCAAATGGTCTGTCTTTCAAGAAAGACTATTCCCTTGAAAGTATGCATTAAACAATATTTCTGACTGGCATCAAAAGGTTCTGCTAAAATGATATGCTGCTGCAACAACTTTTTGAAGGCTTGCTTATTGCTTTTGCTGTCTAAAATGTAACTGTAGCTATAGAGTAGCATGATCTAGATGGCTTATAAACCTCTTCCATGAATGTAGATAGATTAATATATACGCTTAGCTTCGACAGAAGGGGAATAGTACTCCTGCAGAGCCCTTGTCTTGAGGGGATAGAGAGCCACTGCGGAGTCATATGCGATGTCAAATTTACTGTGAAGGAAGACAGGTCGGGGGGGTTGCACTTACGGTGTCTCGGTGTGTCTCTGCCAGAATGGAGAAGGATGTTTGCAAGTTCCCATATGATTCTGCTCTTGGGCAGAGAACTCGACTGCAGGTATCCGGAGAAATAATAAAAGCTTGTGTAAGAGCAGAACAGAAGATGTTCCACTTGGTGAGATGAGAAGTGATTGCTTCCACCTGTTTTCAGTGGAAGATAAGTGTGCTGGGGAGTTTATTGTAACTACCCGCAGAAATGCTGCTGAGTGACTCAAGACATGAAATGTGACAAAACAGCTGCAGCGCAGAATGGAGCTGTGTTGTGTATCACACTGTGATTGACAGGCTCCTCTGTTTTAGATGTAGAAGAGAACGTGTCCTTTCCTTTAATGCTAAGCGATGGGAAGAGACCTACATAAGCGACTTGCTGCGCACTAGGTAACTCGACAGATCGCCATCTGAATTAGTGAGAAGTTTTACACCTTGGATTTAGTACCCCTTTGTCCTGTGACCAGGAGGAGACAGTGCTGCTCTCCTGGTGAACCAACCACTAGAGGGGACTGGGATATATATATATATATTTTTTTGACACTAAACCATTGCAGGTATTGGCTAGATGGGAGGAGCGGCAGTGCTTGTTCTGTCCTGGGTTAGCATGGGGAGTTCTTGCTCCTGCAGTGCAGAGGGGTTTACGGGCCCTCCAAGCAGTGGAAAAGAGATGCAAGCACATGATTTGGGTAATTTTATTTTGAAACGTTCCCTTCTTGGCAGCAGAGCACTGTCTGCTTTGTGGTTCCTAAAATCCAGGAGGCCAAATTTGACCAAAAAGGTGCAATAACCACAAAAATCTGATTTGCCTGCTGGGTCTGTATCTTCTAGAAAAGCCATACCAAAGCCGTGTCCCA
Organism: Gavia stellata; assembly: GCF_030936135.1. Lineage (NCBI taxonomy): Eukaryota > Metazoa > Chordata > Aves > Gaviiformes > Gaviidae > Gavia > Gavia stellata. The sequence goes on from NC_082609.1 coordinate 19,709,524, forward strand.
AAGGGCTTCCATCTAACTTGTTTCTCACGTAGTAAAATACTAAGCCCCTTATCCTGCCTTTTGAAAACTGAGTAACAGTAAAATAGTGAAATGAGACTTGTCTCAGTTGAATAATAGGTTTCAAAGGTAGCTTTCAAAATTGCTCTGTACTAACAGTCCATTAACTAGCTAGCACTCTGCCTGGATTTTGTTAAAGGAGTTTAATTCAGGAATTGAGAAGCCAATTTAAATGCAGCACACAAGAATAACAGAAGAAACAGCATTTCAGGAACCAGGGTAAGAAAAAGTTGAATTCACTTGTGAACCATGAAAGTCTTCCTAATTTACAGATTGTAAAGTACTTACTTGCGTTCCAATGGTTTTTACCGTGCTGGGTAAAGCAGCATCGGCTCTCCAACCTGTAACTTTGCTCTTGAGGAAAGACAGCTTGGCATTGGCATCCTTCAATTTAGGGTTCCTCCCTAGAAGAAACTAGGCTGTCCTGCAACTCGGTTCTCATTTTTAATGATGTCACTTAGCACCACGCTGACTTTTTGTTCGGCCCAGTCTTTGAAGTGTGCTGGTGCACAAGTCGCCTTTGTACCGCTCCCTGGAGTCACTGCAGTGATGCTTCTGGCTATTCTCTGAAAGGTGAAAAAGCCATAAATGTTAAGAAGAAACTTTTGCTACATTATTGAATGCTTTAGAAAAATAAAAATTAGGTTGTCAATTTGTCACTGTTTTATACTGTGTAGTTTCAATGGAAAAGTTTTTCAGACCTTAAGAAGTTGGTAGTTAAAAGGTAGATGAGGACAGAGTCCAGGTTGAAATCTTCCAGTAGCTGTTCGCTTGCTGAAGAATATTTTGGGAAGGGAGAGTGTGTAATTCCTTAAAAGCAGCGAATAATTTTATCTTATTCTGGAACCCAGTACCCCTGTGTCAAATGTTTTTCTCAAGTTTTATTTTTAAGTTGCTTTCTCAGAGAAACTTTGGTAAGACCAGGGAGGCGAAAGCTTTCAATGATATTTCATAAGCATCAGGTTTTTTCCAGTTGCTTTAATTTATCTGAAAAGACTGCTTTGTGCCTTTTTTTAATGCACTGGGTTGTATCTTGCATATGGAGAGATGATTTTCTCATCTTCAGTGAAAACCCATGAACAGATGCAGACTGCAAATTTATTTGCTTGGAAAGAATCACATTTGGGCACTTGCAACTCCATAAGCTATCCGTAGCCTCTCGCGCTGACATTTTCCCCTTCTGTTGCCCTCACTGTCTGGCCCGATGTCCTAGACTAATTCTTCAGACCTCAGTCTAAAAACACCACTCTCCAAAAGCCCGAAGCCTTGCACACTTGCAACATTTTTACTGCAATTTATCCTGATCTGCCCGTACTTGCAGCATATATATTCTTCAGAGTCTGACAGCTGCAGGTTTTTCCACATGTGAAAGCCTTTTAAAAAATCTGAAGTGGGTAAAACATAGCTTGGGTTTAAAATAATAGCTAGCTTTTGGACTTCAGACACAGCAAAGGTTGTGAAAAACTGAGGCTTGCCTATCCTCTGTTTGTGAGATACAGCTTACCCGGGCGTAGCTAGTTACCTTTGTGATAAAGGTATGTGTGCGCTTAGTGTTCGTGCATCTTATACGTTTATTAAAAATGAAGCATGGAATGAAAGTATCCAGCAGATCTAGAAATAAATCCGGTCTCACAAGATTATCCTTTGTGTCTATTAGCCACCTGATTTCCAAAGTTTATACAACATTTATAAAACTAGCATCTTTGGAGGTGGGAGTAGACTGGCTTTGCTCATTCTTTAAATATTCCTTCTTCATGCTTGCCATCAAAGGTATCAGTACTGAAAGACAGAGATGATGTATCTTGGGTGAAAAGTCCAAACAAGCATAGCACTCGACACCCAAATGTTGACTTGGAATGTTTTTCTGAATCTTTGGGTATATTAATCTCTCAAACCTCGGCATTTTACAGACTAGGGTCATTATCAGTCGTTAGGGTGGTATCTGACCACCTATTTTTCCTGTTCAGTAAGCTTATTTACAGGGGGAAAAAAAAATCTGCAAACTCAAGGTTGTCTTTTACTTGATTTTTAAGGTAATTGTGTATTATAAGGGAAATGTCCTTGCGCTATGGTCTGGAGAAGAGAGGCAGGGTTAGTCCAACTTGAGACTAATTTCCCATTTTAAGATAGAGAGCAAAATGTCTCTTCCAAGGAACAAGCACGTTTTCTGTAATTTGTCTACAGATAACCTTGGCAGCAATTTAAAACAAATGTCTTCAGTAAATGACCAGTATAACTCTAATGTGCCCTCTAAAGTCTGACACTCTTCAAGAAACGATGCACTTTCCTTGTAAGTTCACTTTATTAGTCAACTAATTCATAAATAAATTAAATTCTGCTCATAGAACATGCTTTCCTTACATTCATAATCAGTAAAGTAGGAAAGCCTCAGCAGAAAAAAAGTTCTTCCATTTTCCAACAAAACTGGATATACAAATTTAATACATCATACATAAGTAAAGGCAAGTGACCTTTTAATTGGATAACTTTTGTTCCTGTAAGGTTTTTTTGGAGGCCAATCTTCTAATGCTACACCAAATTATGTATGAAAGGGTCTGTAGAATGCTGGTAGAGATTAAAAATCATGTTGGAAGAGGAATAAGAGACTTCAGGATAATCTTTCTATCCAGATTTCATTGTAAGCACACATGGGACAAGCAAGGTAATCAGTAATCTGACAGTGAAACTGATGGGAGAGATGAAGTGATTGAAGATGAATTTGAACCCTCACGTATCTGGACAGCGATCGGTGTGATCGGAGACATTCTTCTGTTTGAAAATCACCCTGGTTAGCTGCTGCTACATGGAGGGAAGGCATTTCTGCCATAGCTTTTCCATAGGGGCAGTCATTATGTTGGATGATTGTTGAGAGTGTGGGGCTTGGGCTTTAAACACTTGGGCCAGGGGAGATGTGAAGGGTGTAGAAGTTGGTGGTGAATGAGTTTAGGGTTTGGAAAACATGTGTGCCATGAACTGTGTCCTTTTACACCACTAGAAACAGCCTTGTATTTACTTTGTTCCTTTTTCCTTTGAGATGATGTCTTCAGAGGCAGGTAGAAAGCAATAGAGTCCTGGGCTATTTTATTTTCCAGATATTTAAGTCTTAATTCCAATAGCATTTTTAAGTAGCTTTTTAGGTACAGCTTTTATAGATGTGGCATAAATGTTTTAATTCTTGATATATAACTAAAAGCCTCGATGCATGTCTGGATTTTCGTCATCTTAATCATTAGCAATATTGGAATATTAGTCACGTAGTGTCATCAAGGAGTTGCCTGAAGTCTGTGTAGAGCTCATTCCTCTTACTATTTTGTCGCCTTCTTCAAGAGCATAATGTACTTATAATTACCATTAAACTTGGCATGAACAGTTGTCCAAATCACCAAAAACTGGTTTAAACAGCTAATGATAGGCACCAGGTTGGAAGCCTTTAGTAAGATCGTAATGCAACATGCTGTCAGGGATAAGCAAAATGAGGTCGCAAAGAATTATGATTTCTGCTTTGATAAACAGAGAGGCTTTTTTGGATAAGGATAATTATTCAGGTACTGTCCAAATACCACTAGTAGAAATGCGTTTATTATGTTAAGAAAACCATTTGTGTTGCTAAGAAGCATCTAAGGTGAGGATTCACTTTGAAAGTTTTAGCTTAAGATCAGATCTGCATTACATACCAGCGGTGTGATTTCTGTCATGGTAGCTCAGATCGACTTGTGTAACTAATGTGTTTTGTGCTTATAACAACATTTTATCGCTTTAGCTTGTTTGTCTGAGGAAGGAATAGTTCCCGTGCCAATAGTTACATCTGCTGCTACAGCTGCATCTACGAGGGGCACGGTGCCCACGTAGCACACTGGTATTCCTTTACCAGTTCTGCTCTCTGTCAAGCCTGTAGAAAGGACAATCTACCAGTCTGGAAATAAAGGTATTCCTGTACTGCTAGCACTTTACTACTGTGGATATGTTTTATGCTATAGATGTATTAGTTCCCTTCAAACACCTCTTCCCCCTCTTTGAATGAGAAACTTTCCGGTTGGCAAGCGAGAGAAGTGCTCTCCCTTCTGCGCTTGCTGCTCAGTAAAAGGAACCTAGTTCGGTTTGCCATGATGCACAAACTCTGGGTTTGCCCAACTGTGTGAAAAATTTCCCTTCTTTATGAAACCCTGACAACACATGGGGTTGCACTCTCTCGGAGAAAGACATTTCCTCCGGGTATGGAAGGAGCTCACCAGCGTTGAGCAGAGCTTTCCTGGGACAGCTATACCTCGAATGGCACCAGGTAGCTGGAGAGGCGGTTGGAGACAGCTCCTTTAGGTTGAGAGCCAAATGCAAAGCTGTATTCTTTAACTAGATTTTTAGACACACAGGCACAACTTACAAGGTGCAAGTTTTGAGATGTGATCCCAACAGAAAGGTGGTTACCCATGAAAATATTAAGCAATTGACTCAATATTACAGAGAGCAGAAAGTACACAATATATTGTCTCTGATCCCCTTCCTCTTTCATCAGTTGCCAGCCTGTTGAAATAAAAAAAAACCCTGAAACTCCCATTTCTCATTGTCTAAAACTTTTGAATCAAAAGTGAAAACATTTGGCTTGCTAGTTTTGTTCCATCTAGCTGCAATTTCCCCTCCATGTGTTTATGACCAGACTTGAAATTAAAATTGCTCTCATCTTCTGCATGAGGTTGCAGAGCTCTGGAAATAGCAGTTGTCTCCGTTTCAGTCCATGCTTCCCCTCAGTGCTTTACGTCTGGAGTTATTCTGTGTGCGGCTTGTTTTATTTCAAGACTTACTATTCTAAGTTAACACATTGGGATTCTGTTGCCCACAACAAGCTCTTGCAAGGTACCTTCTGCGGAGCTGCAGCCACTTGCAACTACTTAAGTCGTATAAAATCACAGAGTAGTTGACAGCATGACTCCCGGTAATTTGCTCCAGAGTCCCTATGGACTTGAAGCAAAGTCCTCCTGCCGTCCCTACATGCATTAAAAAAGTGAAATTATTTTGCGTAATTCATAATTGCCTATGCCTCTGCAAAACTAGTGAGTTTATAGGATTACAGCTGTAATGCAGACTTCTCCCTCATGCAGTACCTGTTAGGACTGGACGTTAGAATGCTCACATTTGTCTTGAATATTGTAGTGTATGCGTGAATTAATAAATGTATGGACCTATTGAATAATGAAAGCCTTTTTTTAAGAGGGATGGAAATTACATAATTGACACATCTCTTCTGAGAGTCATCAGTTGCCACTTAGTCTTGCCAGAACAGTTGTTCTGCAGATAAATTAATTTTGTGGGCTTTGACCATTATGAAGTGAATCTGGACTGTTTTCTTAATATGGGGGAGGAAGAAATTAGATGTGCTGTTATTGAATTTTGTGAGAATATCAGATACGCTTTCCTATAGCAGGTCCTCAAGAGGAAAATGCTGAATTGGCTGCCTGTCCATTTTTTATTTAAAATGGGCAATTTTAAGCTGCTTAAAAGTGGTAATTTGCATTCCCAGAGAAATTATAAAATAAAAAAATAGAACAAGAAGCTGAAATTTTGACGTTTAATCAGAAATTAAAATGCCAGGAAGACCTTTGAAAAGCTTTGTTCCATGCTGTTTAAATTCCCAAATTTTCTGTGGATAAAGGAGTATGTGTTTGTTATTTTTGCGTAGGGGTTTGTGAGCATCAGTTGTCAGAGGATACCAAAAAGTTGAGTTTTTCAATAGGAAGACTGTCTGAAAGCTCTTATTTCTGCAATGCTATTTTTACAACTGCAGTTGCAAATGAGAGTAGTCAGACTCTTAGAATTCAATTAGTGTACGTTTGTCTCCTGCATAGCGATATCTAATCCTTATTTATAACAATGCTGTGTGGCAGAGACAGCTCTGACAGTTTTAAATTATGCAATAAAAAACACATTACAGAGCCTTCTTTGGATTACCCCACTGCTGGATGGTTGCATCCAGCACCCGTTTAGGAGGGCTTTGTGTATTTGACGTTCTGAAGAAGCTGTCCTAAAAACATGATCTGTAAACGGGTAGGAAAAACTTGGTGCTGCTTCTCTGAAATCAGTCTAGGTGCAGGAAGCAAAGACTTTATACAAACTTTCAGTGTCAGCCTTTAAAATCCTTGAAAAAGAAGATGTAATGTATTAGAGATTATAATTCCTTTTTTCTCCTGCATTTTTTTGTCTCTTATTGAAAAAGCAATTTGTCAATCCTTTAATAAACAGTTCCAACTAAAGTACCCCCTCTACCTAAGCTAGGTTGTCAGTGCAAAGAGAAAGTTTAACAAGTACAAAGCTGTAGCAATATTTCTCGATTATTTTCAACAGCGTAATTTAAGAAGCTTTGTGACGACCCCAGGCTTGTGTAGTTGAGGCTGCTGTAGTCTTTGAATTGCTGGAAGACGCAGCTCCTTAGTCATTATCTGAACAAACTTCAAGTTAAAAAAAAAAAATCAAAAATGCATTTCAGTTGAAAAAGGTAAAAACTGCCTATTGTCGGGGCAGGCAGTTGTCTACAACAGCTGACAACACAAACATAGGCTGACAAATTGTCACTAATGGAGGAAAAAAAGGCTTTAGAAATGTCAAGATTTTTCCTGATTTAAAATTAGTAAATTCTGACGAATCAAAATAACTAGAATTTGAGATGGAATCACTCTGTGACAGATGGTACAGCATTTTTTTATATTAGAATTATACCTTCCTGCTAATAATGTAGTCCCGATTGACCCTTTGCACTGAGATAGTGCCTCCATCTAGAAGGAACCCGTTAAGTAATGCCTTGTCCAAAGGCATCATCTCATCTTGCAGTACTCCGATGCCATCGTTAATACAAATCAGATTTGAGTTTCCAAAACTGATCAGTGCGTGAAACCCACTTCCCAGATCAGTTCGTCTAGCTTTGAGTTTTACTTGGCATCAGTTTGTTAGTCAGTTTGTAGAAATGGCTGTGTCTGTGCACTTCTCGCTAATGCTCGGTGCATTTGTCCCGGGGGGTAAATTTAAGCTCCTTCATCTAAACGTCAGCAGCTGCTTTGGGTCTGTCCGTCCCTTTTGGGATACAGGAAGACGTCTCTGGGAGATGGTTGTATACTCTATAAATGATGAGAGCCTTGATACTGCATCAGAAAGATGCTTTTAAATTGGTGAGTGCTGCAAGAGGTATCTCTGAACTGCATCAGTCTAATTTCTCTAGTCTGTCTTCATTCCCTGTGTATTTTTAACTTTTTCCAAGAGATTGCTCGTTATGGCTGATTACATTATTTGCGATATTTGGTCTCCTTTGATGCCTGTGCCAGTAGTGCTTATGTAAAGGGGCTTGGTGATATTGAATGGTAAGAATGAACAAATGCAGCAGGAATTCAATTGCTATTTTGCTCTCAAGCACAAGTGCTCTTTCTAAATCAAGTCTGACCACTTACTATGTCAGTCAGCTACGTTGTTGGAGACACGGAGAAACTATGTCATTTACATTTGATTTAAGGGGAATTGTTGTTTGCTTGAGGTGCTCTATTTTATTTAAAAGTTTTAGAAACGTATGATTTCCAAGTGCTCTGCATGCTTTAAAAGAAATTTGGCCGTAGGTGATCTTCATCTTGGCTGCAAGATCTTATGTAATATGTATACCTATCAAATAACTGGCCAGCAGTACCCTATCCTCTCTACAGACGGGGAGTGTGAAGTTATTTGTCAAATATCGCACAGGAGGTGTTGATGATGGGTTCTTTCAGATACTTTTAAAATTAAATCTCTTAATCACACAACCATCCGCCTCAGCTGATACATGCAACTTTAGAATTCATGCTATAGAGCACCTGATAATTAATGACAATTTGAAATACCTCATTGTAATGTCATTTACAACTTGATTAATTAGTTGACATAGCTCCTCTTAATTTTCAAATTTTAAGAGGTTTGTGAGTGTTTTCCAGTAGTTTGACAGAGTCTTGCCACGGGTGCAGTAAATGTTGGATTGCTGTGAATTTAGGGCCATGTCCTGCAGCGCTCTAAAGTCATCTCCGCTGCTGCCACATCCCTGCTTCTCTCTGATGTTCGGCAAATAGTTTGCCAGGAAGTTTGTGTGCTAATCTGGCAGAGAAACTAATCCGCCAAAGGGAATAGCTTCCTTTTGGATGAGCATGCTGAAATGAAGTGTTGAGATTTGGAGACAACGGCAGTAGGATGGGATGTGGCAGCCAACAGTTGGATTGTCTTAAACTGCCAAAGACCCTCAGTCAGGGAAGCACACACGCTTCTTTCATAAAGGTTGGCAGTCCCAGTCGGGCAATTTCTAAAGAAGAATTGCCATCAGTGAGGTATTCAGAAGAAAAATGCCTGTTCAAAAATGACTGTGCAAAAAAGCAAAATTTCATCGTACCATGGCGGGGACACTCAATTATAAACTTCTTTGCCTCTCTGTATTCAGACAGAGTGGGGTTTCTGTGTGCTTGATTCATCACACTTGGCTTGAGAGAGAGCACAACATCTCCAGATATCGGAGAGGCTGATTTTGTAGTGCTTCAATGTCGCTTTTATTCAGCCCCTACTCAATAGAGCTTTGTGTTCTTCTCGCTCCTAGAGATTGTAACTGCTGCCACAGAGGCAGAAACGACGTGAAAATATGGACCATAAAAAATATTGGCAAACTGGTGTTTCTCAAATATATGACCTGTGTTTAAAACAACAGCAAAATCTTTATTTGACTTTTAAATCATGGCATCTTACTGTCTTTTGATTTTTTTGAGCCTCTAAACAAAAGCATAATATACTATGGCTTGCTGTGAATTAGGGATTTAAGACATGGCAAATCTACAGGAAAAAAACCTATGTTCAAAATAAAATCTCTTTCTGATAGGGTGTTATCTAGAGTACAGCTGTTTGGTGGTAGTGCCACGCAGAAAGGAACCATGCTGGAGACTAGGAAATGTGGTAAGAGAAAGCAGGGAGAAAGGAGCCTTGGCTAAGCTGGGTGCAAGCTGCACGACCTTGCAATGAACTGAAGTCTTACTGCAACTCCACCTCTTAATATGTAAGTCTTGTCCACAAAGACTAGTGGAAAAGAAAGTTGAGAAGTAGAACAGTAACATTCCTGAAAGCTGGCAGAGTTTTCTATGTCTTATTGATGCTGCCTAGTCTTTCTCTCAACTTCAGTTTGTTTTCATCCCAATATGTGCTGTCGCATCTGTTTACTTGGTCGTTCAGTGTTGGAAACATACCTCTCTTCTTGACAGCGCACTGTTTTTTATCCTTTGTAACTTGAGTTGGAACTGGAGGGAGGAAGAGGCTGTGCGCTTTGCGATGGGAACTTGCTTTTTGGTCCCAAAATTAATGATGGGATTGATGAAAAACACCATTCATGTATATTGGCATGTGGTTAACGGTTTGTGGGACAGTAATGTATTCTGTGTGGGAACATCTGTCGTAAGGGAATGGCTTGGGGAGGGGGAAAAGCATGTGATACAGCTGCAGATACTACTTCAAAATGACTTGTGTATGGATGCACAGGGTAGTTTAATTAAAGGGAGAATGGAATTTCCCCAGCTTGTAGGGAAAAGTATATGGAGAAATCTGAATCACTGGTGTTACTGATCTGCTGGCTTGTGATGGTGCTCTTACAGCACACTTACTGAGGGGTTTTGCAGGTTGCTCTGTCTCTGAAAGGACAGTACTGTGTTCACCTCGTGCTATTTTTACAGCTTTCTGTCTTCAAATGGCTCAGAATAACATGCTTGTCATTCACCTGTCAACTAAGAAATGTAACTTACTTCAGACTTCCTTCCCCTGAGAGTAGCTCCGATATGAGGAATATCTTCAATTACCAAAAAATTCTGTGCTGTCCCCTTCCTGTGTGCTCTTAAAAGGCAGGTGTTTGCAAAAGGTCCTCTGTTTCAAGATGACCTAGTTAAGGATGCTGCAGCAGGTCAAGGTTTGGGAGTAAAGTTTTTAGCATCACGAGATGCTATTCAAATTTTGGAGAATTGTGGATGCATCAAGATCACCTGTACCAGCAGATGGTTTTATTCGATGAGTCGTGGTATAAATGGGGGACTGCAGGAACACCTGCCTGGTACTGCAGTCTTTGACTAGGTAAGAGGTATATTAAGTAGTTTAAGCCAGTGCATTTAAACATCTGTGTCCTGTCGCAGAGGTGCGCTCTGTGCAACACCAGCAAAACGTTTTGAGCTTTGCAACACCACTGCACCGCTTGCATAGGTGAATTGCTTGAAGAGCCTCCAAGTTCTTTTGGGTTGACACGCAGTAGGATGCAGAAACGTTTCAAGAAAAAAGCAGCATGCCTATGCTTACGGAAGACTTAATCCTCGGATGCATGGGATCTGGATTGGATTTTTAATTGTGTGATTGCTGCTGTCTCACTTGAGTGGGAATAGGCTTTTTATCTGTAACTTCAAGTGCTGCCAGTGCTGCTCTTGTACCTTTTACTGGAGGAAACTTAACTGAATCAGTGGTAACAATGATCTGTCTGTCCTATTGGAATGACTATGGTTTTCCGATCTGATGTGTTATGATTTTACGGCTAGAGAAGGAACAGATGTCACTAGTGGTTTCAAAATTGGTTAGAACTGAACAAATGTGGACACTCTGTATTTCATGATGGGTTACTGGCCTCTGTTGGGGATGGGTAAAAAGTTTCCTACAGAGGGAAATAAAACCCAATTCTAACAGTTGTGTTTTGTTTTCTTCCACCTCTGACGCAGGTTGCCAACTTGGCCTGTTCCATCTCAAACAACGAAGAAGGTGTGAAGTTGGTTCGCATGTCAGCCAGCCAGCTTGAAGCCCTGTGTCCCCAGGTAATGAAGAGCGTAAGAACGTAAGACGTACCCTAATAAGTTGGGCAACTGGTCCTGCTCAGTACATGTTCTGGCCTCTTAGTGGCTGTCTATGGACCTGCTGCAGAACTTGACTTTTTCCTTAATATATGTAGAGAATGAAATGCAGCATAGGCCTTAAGACTTAGAAACGTTAAAATACATGACAAAGTAGTTAGTGATACGAGTGGGTCTTTCTCACATAGCTCTAATTTCATTTGGCCAAGGTATTCTAGTAACCTGCAGGACAGTAAACTGGTGAAGCTTCAGTGGTTTACTGTGCACGTTCATGTTGCAGGAAGATGTCTTATGAAGACACTACCACTGCATGCTGTAAGATGAATTATAGATGTATTAATTTTTGCCTGAATAGAATATAAATATGCTAAAAAAATCTTCTCAATAGAGTAGGATCAGAGGAAGTTGGCTATGCGTGAAGATTCTGAACCTGGCTGAGAATACCTTATTAATTAATAACTTTTTAATGGAAACAAGGAAATTAAGTTTATCACAGAATCACAGAATCACTAAGGTTGGAAAAGACCTGTAAGATCATCAAGTCCAACCATCAACCAACACCACCGTGCCCACTCATGAGGTTCACATGGGCCTGCTCCTCAGGCCTGTCAAGGTCCCTCTGAATGGCATCCCTTCCCTTTATATAAGCACTAGACTATCCTCTTCCATTTTGACAGCCCTGATGTTTTAAATGTCAACAACTAGATACTTGGATGAACCCCTGAAGACTGCAGTGCACTGTCAATTACTGGAATTTACATTTTTTTTGAAGCAACAGGAAATTCAGATCTAAAATATACAAATAAGCTGTTGTTGGTGACGAGGAGCTAGTGGAAAATATGTACTCAAAAAAACTGGTCATATGGCATTTTATGAAAATAAGATGTGTTGTCTTGGGGTTATTTGGAATTTGTTCAGGTTTTCCCATATATTGGTCCTTTTAAAACCAATTGAAAGGAAGAGAGAGATGTTCACCTGTACCCACCTCAGCAGGAGGGGAATTTTGAGGGAATAGGTGAAGAGAGAGTGAAGAGCAGGACTATTTTACCTCTTCTAATACTTTTAAGTAACAGTGCTATTAAATAGGTGAAGATAGGCACCTGAACATAAACCATTAAATACTATCTAGGAGGCCGTTTGTCATCTTGGGGTGAACTTCTGTGGTTCCCACCCCTGCATCAGACCCTGCGGCCGGTGCATCAGCTGTGTTGGCTGTGCAGTTCTTTGCCATCTGGGGCAAGTGGTGTTTATGGCTTCTTAGCACCAAAGGTCAATTTTTACAGTTGGAACAAAGCATGTGGAAGAAAAAGCTTTTAAAAATACAATTTATCTGGTATAAGGGCTTGCTCTTTCCTAAAGTAACCAGCTAGGCTGGATGTCTTTTTTTTTTAGTTATCTCCAAGAATATGGGTGTCTAATGCATGTTGTTCCAAACAAATGTGGATGCTTTTGAAAATAATCATCTTAAAGTTAGGTTTTCTTTGAATCTAAACGTTTCTGGTACTTTTCCAAGTCTGTGGGTGTGTTTTTCCCCTCCCCATTGCTGAAATTGTGTATATTTCAAACTCTTCTGTCTTTGCTTTTCCAGCAACTGCCTATTTTAATAAATCTACTCCTTTATAAAATAAACACCATGATAGTCAACATGAAATAACTAACAAACTATAGTCAATAGTCACCAAACTGTAGTCACACCTTCTGAAGTGCAGTTGTTAACCTTTAACTTCAGGGATTATGGATAATACATTTAACAGGCGTTGGAAGCTTTGATTATCTATAAATGGATAAGAGCTATAACTGATGGATTTTGGCTTTACAAAGGTCACATAGCTGAACTTCCAAGCCTGCAGTTCAGATGCTCCGCTGCGCAGTCTTGCCTTAATTTCAGGGTCGTCACCAAGAGATTAGTAAATGACACTATGGATGTTCATAGCGCTGCAGAGAGTGCTTTTATATTACATTACATGGTCTCTGGATGATTCTTCAGTGCTCTAAGAGTATTTAAACATGTTGTGAATCCTGAGAGATAATTGGGGCACTTGTCTAAACTGTTTTACAAATGGCATCTCTCTTTTCTCCTAACAACACAGAAGTTTGTCTTATGCCACTCTAAGCGACGCAGCACACTATCATCCTCCTCAACTGTGTTACTGAACGGTCCCCAAACTTTGATTATTCTATGTAATCTCTAAATGCTTCTTGATATAAAGAACAGCATAGTGGGGTTTTGTTTCCTTTTTTAGACAATTACCTGTTTATTTTGCAGTTTATTCCTGGTGAGATTCACAGCTGCTTCTTGAATCTTTTTAGGCGGCTGTGCTGAACAAACGTGTGAATTAGACATAAAATACAGATTTAATCGAACATTATCTGCCTTTTTTTTTTTTTTTCTTTTTTTGCTTAGATGGTATTTTTCCAGGAAGATGTTGGATTTGGAATGAGTCAAGTCAATCAGTATTTACAGTAGTCTCTGAAACTCAAGTGAATGTATCAATATCACACAGAAATATGATGTATGAAATTTAATTCAAGGTATTGCTGTGGTTGAAAGGATGAAACTGGAATTTAATGCACTTAGTAAGTCCCCAGGTAACCTCTTAAATAGCTTAGCTGAGTAGTAGCCGTTCTGGGAGTCGGGAGCTCCTGGTTAAAGAATGATTTCTACAGAAATCAATCTGTAGAGTTAATTATAAAAGCTGTAGCTCACATAGAGCAGTTATTCGATCCCTTGCCATAACTAGCCTTTTTCAGCTGGCAGCAGGAGTAAGGAACATGCAACACTTCAAACTGGTTAGGGAAAACTTGGACGTTTTGTCGGTATGGACAAGAAGTCATCTGTTGCCAATGTCACCTGCGGGTTCAGACGTTTTCAGGTTTGAAATTTAATTCTTTGAGGAAAAAAAAGATGCGGAAGATTTTTCATCTGAAAAGTCTCTATGAAAGCAAGCAGTTAAATTTGTTTAGTGTGGTTATGTTACTGGAAATCAGCTCTTCCTCAAGAGTAACATCAATCCTTCCTGTTTGTGAGTCCCCAGCCAATTAACGCAGAAATTAATGCAAAGCTGAAGACTTAATGTGATATTTAGAGCTCCCTTTTGGTGGTGCAGAAGGAACTGTTAGGAAGAGCTGTGCGTGCTCCGTAGTAGCCAGCTGGGTGACTTGTGCTAGGCTAGGTGTACAGGGGAGAAATAAGGCAGCATTAGGGGGTCGCTAGTCGTTTTCTTCGTGAAGCCTTGACTTTCAAGCCTGCCTGAATTCTTTTTTTTTTTTGAGGGCATGCGTTGCTGAAAGTCTGCATATCAAAGTGAAAAAACTTTGTCCTGCATCTCACCTGCAGTCCTGTGGCTTCATGCCTTGCTAGGTGGTGGGGGAAACAGGCCCATCTATGGTGGGTTAAGATGAAGGAACAAAAGTCCTCCATCACTACAGTTAAATGTTTTTAAAAAAAAAAATGCTCAAGATGTCTTTCATAATGGAAATGGAAAAGTACTGCTGTGAAATGCTTGGAATAGTTGCCTGTGCCTCCGTTTGCTTAGCAGAGTGCTGGGGGAAGTTTTCTTTGCCTTCTTGCTAAACACAGAGCTTGCCAACGGTAAATTAGTGAAAGATTTTGTTTATCTCGACTCAAAAACTTGGATCCTTGCTTGTAACTCTGGCTTCTGAATTCTGTTTCCAAGAAGTACTTGCTTTGGGAGCCTGTGAAAGCTGTTTTGTAACAGCACTTTGAATTAAAGATGTCTGAGAAGAGAGCTTAACCATAGGAGTGTTTCTGATCATACAAGCTGTAGGTGTTTAGAAAGCAAGAGTGAAAATGCCCCAGTACAGGTCTTGAAAGGAAAGAGTATTGCTCCAGCCTTTTGATGTGACAGTCTAATGTCACTTGCAGCTGCTTTTACCAGCTATGTGTTGACTTTCTCGTTCTTTAAAGCCTCCGTGAAGTTCATCTATAGACTTCTAACCAAACTGCAGTCAGGCTGGGAGTTTCAGAAAATAATTATGGATTAGAATTTCCATCAGGTTGGGTGTTTGCTTCTGCCAGCAAAAGCTGGAGCCCATTGCCCGCTGAGACTGATCATCCTCTGGGAAGTGGGCTGTAGGAGCAGGGTAGACCCTGGTGTGGACGCGCAGGACCTGTTCTCCCATCTGTAAAGCAGGGCTCGCTCTGAGCCGGTGCTGGTTGCCTTTCTCCTCTGCTGCTCAAATAGCTCATCCTCCTTAGAAACCTTGGGAGGGCACCAGGCAGCGTCTCTGCCTCTCCTTTCCACGCTCCCTCCATACCTACCTTAGCACAGGCTGCGTGTTTGGCGTAGCGCGTAGCTCGTTGTCCCCTGCAGTCAAGTGAATGTTGCCCATTAAACAGACTCCAGATAATTCTTGGATTAAATTACATTTTTTATAAAAATAAATTGGCTCTTCTCATATTAACATCTTGTTTTAATAATTGCTGTTCCACATCCTTAGTTCCAATTTTGAAATGCTTGAAAAGCAATTTGTTGCTTATAGATTTCTGATGAGGCAGGTGGTTACATATGCTGATCACACCTACTGACACAGATAGAAAAAAAAAGCAAAAGCATAAGGAATCCCATGTAGAGGTTCCAAATAGCACAAAAACTTTTCTTTAAAAGTTGCAGCATCTTGGAGAAACAAAAACCCCCTCCTGCCCACCCCCTCAAATCAACCAAACCCAAACGTCACCAGCAGACTTTCTCTCCTCCTTGAGTCCCCAGTTACTGCCAGTTCCCTGGTGGCTGTTGGAGAAGGAGATAACTTCTTTTTTCTTGCAGTAAAGACTTAATATCGAACAGTTGTCCCCTTTTTTCTTCTCGTTGAAAGACTGACAGATTTTTTGAATGTACTAACTAGCAGATCTATCTCCAGACTGTTTAATTACAGGTGCTTGAAGCATTTTATTGGCACTGAGTAGAAATACTTACATAAAAAAACTTAACACTTGGGTTGCAGTTTTGTATCATGCAGGCTTGCTGTGAAGAAGAGCCAGCACAGGACAGGAGTGGCCATCAAAGTAACAATATTAGAAACTCAAGCAGGTACTGATGCATAAAAAGAAGCAAAGATAGGAGAAAGAGATTCAATTCTGTAGAAAGAGGTATGTGAGTGTGTAAGGACCCTATGTTTTCATCGCAGGCACAGTATGATCTGTGGAGTGCAGTAGCAGAACAGCTTCCCGAAAAGACATAGAGTCTCCGAAACCCCCAAAGCTTCAGCATTTGAAGTCAGTGAATTGCAAAATGAAGCAAAACAAATGGACACCAAAACCAATGGCAACAAAATTCTTGCAGCTTCTACATTGACTGGTACTATAATATCAGTCCTCAGCTGCAAATGAAAATGCTTTTTCCATATAGGGGGAAGTTGATAGAATAATTATCTATACGCAATATGCGATCAGTAAAGACTTTGACAGTAGTAATGCTAAACTGGAAAAGGTCACGTTATTCCAGTAAAAGTGTGTACCCGTGGGTCATTATAGCATTGTAGCAACAGGAGTAAATACCTCTGCAGAGATGCCTGCGGTCACTGTGCGTAACTTGCAGGAAAGTGCTCAAAGTACCTTTTATACATTGGAACAAAGTATTGGAAATCAAAACAAACTTTTCCTCCTCTTTTTGGTGCGTCAGCCTCTGTACATTTGCTGGTCACTGCCATTATAGCTAAAGAAAGTGCAAAACAATCTTCTGTATGTTTTGCTTCCAGGCATTTCGGCTCATCAGAATCTGCAGAGTGCTTTTTGCTGTATTGAAGTATGTAGAGGGTTAGCACACGTGGACATGTGGATGCAAACCTGGAGTTGGATGTAACTGGAAGTGACTTAAATGTCCTGCTTATGAACCTTTTTTTCCACTCAGAGCAAAATGCAATTAGGAGCAGGGAAGGAGACATGAGTAGGGTGAACACTGAAGGTAACTTTGGCATCTGGCATATGTAAAATTAAATTATGAGCAGCTTCTTACAAACTGCCAGTAAGCAAGCTATGCTTTCTTTAATATAGAAAAATGCAGGCGTTAAACTCCACCTGAGCAAGGGGAACCCTGGCTGGGCTCCGCTGGTGTGGCAGCTTTGGCGGTAAGCTCGTGAAATCACTTGTTGACCGTTTGGAAAGCCACGATCCGAGAATCGTGCTTTTGCCTTCTACCTTACGACTAGCCCTCCATACCACAGGAGCGCTCTGTGAGGCAGCAATAAAATAGAGCAAATGAGGGGCAGTGCACAGTGCAGCTACCAGTTTTGGCAGGTTGAATAAGAGACTTTTTCCACTCAGCCTTGCACTGAGGTTCCTCCAAAAGGCAAAGCTCAGATCACTGCTTCTACCCTTGCTTGTTCTTGAATCTGCCCAAAGCAAACTTGATCCTGCTGTCTGCTTGACAAGTTCTCTTTCACCCACTCCAGAGTAAAACTGATTTTCAGAAGCCAGCTGTTTGTGCGCATCCCTTTTTCCTCTGCCCCCAAGATGATAGCTGATGGGTGGGTGCTTGTTTTATTACCTTTTTGTTTTACAAATGCAACGTATCCTGGAGTTGAAGGTCGTGGAGCTACTTTCCAACTCATTACCCAAATGTCACAAGAAAGCTGGTACATGAAGATCTTTCTTTAAAAACAAAAAAAACCAAGTGAGTTAGGAACAGCAGATATTTTGGTTGTAAAGAAAAGGTGTGTAGTGAGGAGAGGGGAGAGGACTGGGTGTTTGTTTTAGAGCTTTTGAAACTGAAAAACTCCTTCTTGTTGTGGCACGGTAACATCCTAAAACCAATACTACAGGAAACAGGGCGAAGTTAAACCAGCTGCAAAAAGAACAGTCTGCTGTAAAGAGCAAAAAGTCCCCATCAAAAAGACTGATGCGAAACATTAAAAGATACGACAGGTAGGGATTGCAATGCAAAATAAATAGGTGATAGTTTTCTTCTCCCAAGTGATGTTTCTTCCTTTGGCCATGCCGGTCAAGTGTTCAAAACTGTTCTTTGTAGGAACACTGCCACGTGTGAGAGCTTTCTTCTAGCCTCTGTCAGCCTTTCAGATGGGGTGCTATAAAGGTGAGGCTGGAACCATCCTAAATTAAGCCTAAAAGAATTAATTCTGGGTGACCCAGTGGCTTTAATTTACCCACAAGTATATCTAAGGTTAAGGTGTTTTCTGTCTTGGAATAGCTGTGCTTTTTAGGAGAGCTTCTGGGCAAAGTAGCCGCAGTCTTGTAACCCAGGCAGAAGTCACTCTTCCGGGAACCTTGGAAAGTCCTGCCCTGCAAAGGTATAAATCTATAAATTCAGTCTGACATCTTCAAGTTTCAATAGGGAAAATAATAAAATAAAATAAAAAAGCAGGTTCTTCCCATGAAAGACATGAGAAGAGGATTTGAGGTGCAGATTGAGACATCAATTGCAAGTCTTTTGAATCCTAAGCCTCCCCAATCTTGGGGCGTGCGTTGCCAAGTCCTGGCTGCTGCTGCGGGAAGCTGCGAGGCGGAGGAGAGTGGCTCCAAGTAACTCGCTGGAACCACGTTATCGAGTGTTGGGCTGTCTGACTTGAATGTTGCAATTGCTACATGAAACAAAGCACCGATAAAAATAGCGTGTTTTCTTGCCATGCTTCATTTCCTTCTGGATAGTCTCAAAATGTCCCTGTTTGATTCTTTTCTTTGTACGATTTCAGTGAGTCACTGTGATCACAGTGCTCTGGCAGCATTTTGAAAAGCTCTGAAATACAGAATATTTCCCTGAAATTGCCAAATGTTTTACATGGAAGTGGCTACATTTCAGGTAGTCTGGCCATGTTCTTCCTATTTTTTGAACTCTCTCTATATATAATTTCCTCCCTGTAAGAGTTACTCATGTTTTAAATTAATTGCCCAATGCTTCATGTTTTTTGGAGAAGCCATAGTGTACTTTAATCAGTCCCTTCCTCCTCACTCCCAAGTGTTCATTTTTAGATAATAAACCCTCGTCCTGCTACATACACAGACTATTTAAGATCCACCATCCCTGTCCTTTTCCCATGTCTGTCTAAGCATCTGTTGGGAAATAGATCAGTCTGTACTGGATACCAGGCATCATGTAAGAGCATATTTACTCAAATAGATAATTTGCAGGGTTTTGTCAGTAATCCCTGGGACATTACCCCAAGCAGACGTGTGAGACACATAGGCAAGTTATCCGGGACGTTAACTGCTAAGCTGTACATATTTGGCAGAGTGAAGGGTCTGATCACCCCTGCTAAAACGGAATGTTGGAACCACTTTGCACATGGAGATAGAGTATGTGCTACAAAAAAGGACTGTTGAGCTGCATCTGCTGTCTTGAATTTCTTTCTGATTGCACGCATACCTGTGTGGGTTTCCTAAGCCGTAGTTCTGTCTTTAGTTCCACAGTGACACTTCAATAGCCTTCAATTTCCCCACTGGGTCGTCCTCGTCTCTAGCACTGCTGGCTGCTTTCCAAATGCAAGACATGTCTGCTTGTAAGGGAGATCTTCCATCCTATTTTGGCCTTTGTAATGTAGAAAAAAATTGCCTTTTTTCAGTTGGACAAGCTGCCTGTTGGGAGGACGATGGTGCAGCTTGTGCCTCGTGCGTTTGGATTTGGTGATGACGCCCTGTTTGAGTTTCTTGAGCGCTTGCAGAGCCTTCTGTCTATGACAGCTCCTCCATTACGCGTGAAGAGTTGCTTAACGTGGGCATCTGGGGCTGGACATGCACTGTTGACAAAGATTAATTGTTCAGACAGCTGCTGCTGTCCAGACATGTATCACGCAGGTACACAGGCCATATGTTCCTTCGGCATTAATGCTGACCTGTCTCGGTGCTTAAAGGGTATTTTCATATCTGATATTGGCCAAGGTAGCTAGAAGAGAGCAGGAGAAAATGTCCTGATCCTTGGTATCACCATCTTCTCTGTCTTGGTAGTTAGAGTTACTAGCAGGATAAAAGCTGAGAGCGGATTTCTGGAGCGTTGTCTGTTTTACCCTTTTTGTTTCCAGGACACTTGTTATTTGAATTCACCTTCGTAAAACTTTGGATATCTAGATTTTGATTGATAGGTGGATAATTCATTACATCAATCAGACTGGGGCAAGACATGGTGTCAGCTAGACTTAAGCAGCAGGGCTCTTGAGCAGAGGACAGGTTTCCCTTTCTAAAACCTCTATTTCTGTTTGATTTTAAATTTTTAAACATCATTTTCTTGGGTGTTGCAGGGCTTTGTTTCGGGGCTTTCAGGACTTGAGAACCATGATCTTAAGGGGCAGCGTGGCTGGCAGCAGGTCTCTCTCTGAAGGGACATCCTGATTACTGCAGCTGCCTCCACAGAAGGTGTGACTTCAGAGGCTGGTTTGAGGAAGGGGAAGCAGCGGAGGACCTCACGTTCTTCACGAAGGACAGGGGCACGGTCGTTACTGCCAGGGTTCAAAGGCATGTTTCATCCCCACGGGTCTCCTGAACACGTTGCTGCTCATGCCAAATTGCTTCTCGCATTTGTCTGTGTTATCAAACCCATCAAGCTCGTTTTGGTTCGTGACCCAGACTTGCAGCTTCCATCTCCAGGGGCAGGATAGTAGCATGGAGAGCAGTAGAGCTTTTCTGTGGATTTTCCTCAGTCGCTGCTAATTTCTAGCGTCCCTCGGGTGAATCAGCCTCCTTCTCCTGCCTGATTCATTCAGTGCCATCACGATATGTTTGACATTCCCATCATTTCCATGCTTAGTGAGTTATATATTTTTTGAAGTGCTTTGTGACATTTTTAAATGAAGCAGGTAGAGAAAGTAGATTTTGGAAAAGCAGGAACATCTGGTGCTTGCATGTTTTGTTCGGCAACTTTGTGAAATTAATACGGTCCTAAAGTAGAGAAGAAAAATTACGCATTGAACTTACAAGTTAATTAGCTCTAACTCTCAGGTGCTTGCAAACAATGTTAGGATTGTCATGTTGGTCTCAGTGCGGATGGTTTCTCACTCCTGGCATGTTTCCAGGTCATTCTGCTGGAGCATAGTGCAGCCAGAAGAGAAGCAGGCTTTTGAGATTGCTTTCTTCCCGCACCCAAAGAGGCTTTTTTTGTCGTTTAACTGACCAATTAGTAGACACAGCATAAACTCTGTTGCCCAGCAGTATGTGTTGCATTTGTTCTGCTTAGAAAAACAAGGATCTGGAGTAAATCACAGTCTTAGGGTTTGAAGAAAATTAGTAGGGGGGTGTTCAGGAGGAGCATCAAATAGTGCCCTCTCCTCCTGTTCCCTGGCTAATCTCGCTCTTCCACGGCCATAACAGAAATCTTAAGGTACTATAACAATTACGGGCAAGGTACAGAGTGAAGCTTTAAGGAAAAGAAGATGAATACAAAATTTATCTTTGATTTTGTATTTCATGTTGTTTCTACTTCAGGCTGCGTAAGATTAATCCTTTTTTGACCTTTTTTCTCAGGTGCTGGCGAGTAGCTTAGGAAATGCAGCCCCCAGTGTATTAAATGTCACCCTGTCTAAAATATTTAACAACACAACTTGCACTCAGAAAGCAACACCTTTTTAACGTGGGCCGATACAGAAAGGTGAAGCGAGCTCGTGTGAATCCTTGCCAAGTGGTTTTGCTTGTAATAACTAACCATAATAAATGTGGAAGCAGGTATGAGTTGGATGTGAGAGCAACAGAACAAACGCTTTTGTGTTTAAACATCAAGTTCCTGAAAATTTGTTAAACTTGCTTTGTTTGCTGTTGAGTTCATTGGATAAACATACGGAAAGTAATTGTTTCGTTAAGGGTACGTTTTAAAAATCCAGAGGTGTTTTACAGGTCATTAATGCTGCACTGGCTCTGGCTGCTAAACCCCAAAGCAAGCTGGCTCAAGAAAACATGGATCTCTTCAAAGAGCAGTGGGAGAAGCAAGTCCGCGTGCTGACGGATGCTGTCGATGACATCACTTCCATTGATGACTTCCTGGCCGTATCAGGTAATCAGGGGTTCAATCTCAGAAATAGTAATTCTCATAACTGAGCTTATTCCTGGAAACAGGTGGTTTCTGCACGTATTCTGGAGTCTTCTCGGGGTTTTGGAAGGGATGGTGTTGGTACGCTTCACCTGGCAAGCGTCGTCATCTGCTGAGCGAGGTGTGAAAATAGAGCAGGAGATCTTGGCACAAGAAGAGGTATTTTTGTAGTGTGAAAACAGTGATCGTTTAGTTCAGCAGGTACTCTAGAAACCTGTCATTGCACTTACGGCATGTGCATGCATAAATGTATATATTTACATGTCAGTAGACAGATCAGCTTAAACATAGCAAAAGACACTTTATGTCTCGAGATTTTGAATTGCTAGCTGAACTACTGATGAATTACTGCCTAGCTACTGTAGACAAACCTCAGCAGTAACATTGGGGGAAATAGAATATGTTTATGTTCAAGTTATGGACTGGCAAAAAAGATGATCCCTTAATTCACCTTAGACTCTTCTTATTTATGTAAGCAAAAATGAATATCAAACCATGGTCATACAAGTTAATTAAAATAAAACCGTTCCTATAGAAAATGTTCTGTGAATATTTTTAACCATGTCAGCATTAGTAAAATTTATAAAGTTTTAAAAAAAAGATGAGATAATTATAATAGAGTAATAATTCCATTTGGCAAAGTGCTTGCCAAGATAATCTGGCTTATCAGCATCATTGAAAGACCCACTCTTAGCTGCTGTGACCTAGAAATAAGGGGGGCATTTTTATTTCCGCATCCTCTAATTCTGCTCTACTCAGAGGACACGGTTATACTACCACACGAACTGTGTCTGCAGTAACGTTCATGAATTACCACTACAAACTGACTGTCTAATTTTCCTGGTGCCAACAGACTTGGGCATCTCAAGTGACCTAAAAACTCTGTAAAGAGAGATTTTGCAGGAAGATGTGTGGCATCAGAAGGACCAGGTGAACATACCTAGGAAATGTAGACAAAAACTTGCAGGCCTGAATTAAAAGACCATATTTTTAACTTAATATTAAAATATTATATATTATTAAATATTATTTGTAATATGTAAAAAAAAAGAAAAAAAAACCCCAAACAAACAAAACCCCCAAGTAATGTTTCTACAGTGAGTCACCTGTATTATCATACGCATTGTATTGTGGTTCCCTGGGTTCTGAATAAAAATTTTCTTTGCAATGAGTTAGCATAAACTTAGGCAGTCGAATGTCCTAGTTCTTTGTATCTGTCTGCGTGCTCGTCGTTGCAGCGGTAGTTGAAATTGCACAGCTGCGAGGAGCCTATTTCTGGGGAAATATATTTAGAGAGAATTGTGTGTTGAAGTTCACGGCTCCGCTTGGAGTTTGCCCACAAGTGTACAAAACATTTTCAAGAGAAAAAGCTGTTAGTCTGTGAAAACGCAGTCTCTATAAGGCTGCCTTACTGTATTTCATGTCCCGGTGTGGCTCAAAACGGGTCGAGCCACTGGAACTGAGCGGTCTCCGTCCTCGTATAGGTCAATCGAGGAGATGGGTACTCTGCTTTTGAGGGGACAGGTTATGGTGTTGGCCCGCTGCTGAGTTGCCTGCAGAGTTTCAAGGGCTTGGCGATAAGCAGGGAACGCTTCTTTGCTGAGGCAGTGACAGGCTGACCCGGCAGAGAGTTCCCCCTGCGTGTGTCCTTGCCACCCAAAATGGTGCCATGGAAATGCTGTAGTTTGAGACTGCTTCAGATGCTCGAGTGCATTCAGCAATTATTTGTATGTGCTGCGTTATCAAGGAGATGTTAGAAAAATATTAAAGCAATAAATATTGCTTTAAATATTATTTGTTTGAACTTTGATAAATGTTTTCCATATAAATGCCGCAACTCCCAATTCATCTGCTAAAAGTCTAAACATCTCTTTGGATAAAATCGTGACGAGTATGATTTATACCAGGTTCCCTTTGGGGTTATTAGGATGTTTGTGCATAGTAGGGTTTTATCAGTTACTAACTGGGTTGTAAGCAGAATTAAAAAGTGTCCTTGTGGGTCTGTGTGTATATAATAGCACATTCCTACAACGTGTTGTGCTGTCCATCATGAAGTGTGTGCTTCATTGTTCAGCTTATGCTACAGAATTGTATTAATTATGCACAAGTAAAGGCTTGATGAAAGACACGGGTTTAGACAATAGCAGAATATCATCGCGCAAGACCAAGGATACTTAAATGCACAGTCTTGCAGATAAGCTTGCAGGTTACAACATTTTATGAAGGGCATAGCAGGAGAAAGGCCCTGTTGAGTTAGGACAACAGTCTGGCAGTGGCTAATTGTCAGTGCATGGGAGATTAATAGCAGAGAAGTCCTATAGACTGAAGATCTTTCCTATATGCTCCCAACCATGAGTGATTATCAGCTCAGGGAGCTCCAGCATCAGAGGTGCTATCTACTGAACAGTCTTTGACAGATCTTTCGCATTTAAGCTTGTGTTAGTTGCTTTCTGACCATTATAAACTGCTGGCATCTCCATCATCTTACGCAAAATTCACAGCCTTACTGTGGTCTGTGTGAAGAACCTCCTCGTTTTTGCAGTGTTGTCTATTTGCTTTATTTGATGCCTCTAGGTTGTAGTAGAAGATGGTGAAGAGTTTTTTTTCCTGCTCGCTTTCTTCATGCTGTTTGTAAGTGTACAGACTTCTGTCATACACTTAGTCAGTCATCTCTTTCTTGACTGCTGAGTCTTTGCCTGTTTCATTATTCCTCATTTCAAAGCTCTTCTGTACCTTCTGTAATTCTTATCCCTCTCGTCAGTGCCTTTCCTAAGCACTCTGGGTGTGTTTGTGTGCCCACTATCTCTGTTCTTTAGAGCAGTTGCTGATAGCACTGTGTAATTGTCAAATTCAATGTTCTGAAATTACCTGGATCTCCCTTGAAACCCTCGAAAAAAATCATTCCATTTTCTGCCTTCTGTTCCTCTGCCGCTGACAGAGGTTTACACGAGAGACTGCCCATCGCAGCGGAGCTATTTCGTCTTAAGAGCCTCCGGATGAATATTGCCCGGGCCCAATGATTGTCCTTCTGCATTACAAGATGAATACTGTATTTACAAGCGTACGAACACTCGAGTACTTGTTCCATAACCATGTCTGCTGACACTGCTGCTTGACCTGGTTCCTCTAGTGTCCCTTGGCAGGAGAGGGTCCAGCATGGAAATTGTTCCTTCCATAGGGGGCACAGCGGAGAAGCAGAGTTATATTTATGCAGCTGTGACTTTATCTCCTGACTGTTGCCCTTAGGTTGTGATCTCCTGTAGCCCCCAGACTCCCTCGCAGACTTCTTGGGATGTTTGGAAAAGGATTTCTTAATCTTTTTATGGGGAGGTGGGTGGAGGTGGAAGGTGTTTGGTGGGGGTGGACTGAGGATTGACAGCCATGGGGGACTTTTAATTCTGTTAACTTTTCACAGCTTTATGTATTTCCTTGTTTGCTCAAAAAATCATTTTTATGGGAAAAATGTCTTTCCTCTTACCTTGTTGCCAAACCACCCCGTATTTTCCCTGTAGTTATTTCGGTAGGACAAGATCCCTTTGCTGTTGCCTGTCTTATATTCTGTTGCTGTGAGATTTTCCTCCAGCTCAGCAGCAGGAAGGCTGTTAGCTTTGATGCAGGACGGCATTATCGCGTCCCCGAAGGTACTGGCGGTGAACCCGTGCCTCAGCATTTCTTGGGCTCCGCCACCCCGGCCTCAGCAGATGGCATTTTGTGCCAGACACTTGTGGTCCATATGCCTGTAGGACAGGTAGCCGTGTGTGTATATACAAGCACAGGGAACAGTGTCAAATGTGGTTTGTTATCATCCGACTGGAGAGTATAACCAGAGTGGATGCACCTGACAGTCCCGTACTTCCCCAGGGCCCCTTGCAGACTGCCCTGTGAGGGATTATCTTTCCATAGAAGCGTCTTTCTGGCAACTTTGCATCTGCAAAAGACATTAAATGATCACCAGGCATTTAAATATTCCTCCTCATTTTGTCCATGCCTTTTATTAAAGTTCATATAATCCAAAGAGGCTTTTAAATGGTCTGTGGCTTAATTTATTCGTTAAGGAATTCAAGCAATAAACAGTCTGTGTTTTGGCCTGACGCCGATGCTTTTTCTTTTTACTGTTGCAATTTGCAGGGATGTCTGTCTCTTCCTTTAAATACCAAAACTCTGTGTGCTCCTTGCTGCGGCTCTTGTGCCTTGGCTGCTTGCTCGCTGACTTGTCAAATCACTAATGAACCTGCGCTTCTCTCTCTTAGGGCCACATTCTGCCCTCAACTGACTTGTTCAGGCTGAGTTGCTTCAGAGGTATTTCACAAGTGTGTTTTTTATCCAGGTTGCTTACAGAAGTCTCGCAATATCGCACCTGGCTCTGTTAATTTTATGTAAATTAAGTGTTAGTCTTCCAGCAGCAATCCTTTCAGCCAGTTTATATAAATCCTCTATCAGTCAACTCTATGTGCTTCTTGTCTCTACAAACTCTTGCAAAATGGCTCTTTTACTACCTGCGTAGGGAATAAAAACCACTTCAGTGGCATGGATTGGCAGTGTAGCATGATTAAGTCAATGGTAAGTAACGCTGGAAACTATTTTAAGTGACAGAGCAGAAATGTTTCCAAGTTGGTTTCTTACCAAGCAGCCCAAATACTGATGTTGGATGGCAATGTCAAAGCGTTGGTACTGATATACTAAAGAGGTCTCTAGCAGAGTTTGGAAGACCTTTTGGGTAGGTTTCCCCGAATGAGGATCCCAACCTCTTCAGGCATTTTCAGAAATCTCTTTGGGGTTTTTACTCATTTTGGGCTTCTTGAACTTGATAATGGGGGAAAATATCTCTGTATAAAAAAGAAAATACATATTCTAGAAGTAGTTTACAAACAGAGGTCTTGGCTTTATTTTTTATTTTCTTAAGAGGCAATGAGTACTCTATTGCTGGAACACTTTCTGCATAAATCACCACATATGTTACGTGTCTTAAATTTGAATGGCGCACTAACCGTTTAATATTCTCTGATGGTATGTGTGTGGTTGTAGGAAAACACTATGTAGGAAGCTGGAAACGTGCAACAAGTGCCCCAGTCTATTAGAGCATTGAGTGGATTAGGTGTGGCGCTGGGGCGGGTGCCTCATTGCCCCACGCACGCAGAATGACGGGGGAGTGGCTTGCAAATATTTGGAATAAGGGCTTTGGCAGTCCAGGGGAGGAATATGGAAAGAAACACGTTGGGGAGAATTCAGCTGAACTCAGCTTTTCTGTTGGTAAAATCGAGTACAAATGGGGGCAAGGAGTGTGGATGCCAGTAAGCGAATGGACTGATGGGTTTTTTGACTCCTGGTTGGGAAGGTCAGCAGTTTGCTGGTCATAGAAAGCCTAAAAATTAATGCTTTACAGCATCTCGCTGGCGGTTTTACAGAGCAGGTCACAAACTGAGAAATTGTAATGCTGATGACTGCAACAGAAAAGAAGATATTACCGTCTAAATCCTCCTCCTTTTACCACCAGAGAACCATATTTTAGAAGATGTAAACAAATGTGTCATTGCTCTCCAAGAAAAAGATGTTGATGGTTTAGACCGCACAGCTGGTGCAATTCGAGGACGTGCTGCTAGAGTCATTCATGTTGTCACTTCTGAAATGGATAACTACGAACCTGGAGTCTACACTGAGAAGGTGTTGGAAGCGACGAAGTTACTGTCCAACACAGGTAAGAGTCGGTTACTCCCAAGATCCCTGAATTCATGTTGCTTACAAGAGCACAGGCGACCAGATACAGATGTACCTGTGAAATCTATCAAGGACTCCGTTTACATACCATAATGAAATTTAGTGGGAGTTATTTGCAGAGCTGTTGCAAAATGAGAAATGTCATTTTGCTGGGTTGACTGGCCTAAAATTCAGCAGTGCACAAGATCTCCCTGAATGTGCTTGCTGTCACTGACTGAGCTGTAGAAAGCTAAAACAGGGGAGTGAGTCCCAAACAGTGAGTCAGGGCTTCAAAGTTATGCTGGTCATCTTGCTGTATTGTACCAGGCTCTGTCAGTGTTCAGGATCCAGAAAGAAGGTTTCTGCTGCATTGGCCTGGTAGAATAAATATTGGGTAATAATTTAGGGTAAATTTTGTAAAATATCTTTATAACTGCTAAAGAAACATTGCAGATTGTAGTCCCCTGCCCCTAAACAATGTTAGGGTGTTCTCCTGTGAACTAGCTGGTAACATCCGTATAGGGTAAGGAATGATTCTGGTTGCTTCAGTGAGTGCTGTGCCAACTATTGGTAGTTGGTTTTGCTTTAATTACAACTTTGATGAAGAATGATGGGTGACACTGAAGAAACGAACAGACTGTAAATGGTTCTGTGATGTTCTTCCTGGGATGCAGTGAGTCACTGAAGTACAGCAGTGCAACCTGCCCTCTTCTAACCTGCCTTGTTAAACTTGAGCTTCGTGGTGGTAATATTGGGGGGTTTTCCCCAAAAAAGTTACCAACATTTATAGGGAATATTAAACAAATGCTTAATATTTTATCCCATAATTTCTAACTCCTTCCCCAAGAGTTTTCTCCTTGTCTAATAGAAAGCTGTGACAGATTTTTCACTGTCTAAGGGGAAAAAACCAAATAGCAGAAGAGTAAACAGAAATTGAAGTGAACATAAGACTCGAGCTACCGTATTGCTGTCATTCTATAACAAATGTTTTAAATTTAAGTGGAGCCACTGCAGAGTTTCCAGTGATAGTTAACAACGAAGCACACACCCGTCTTTTACGGGAGCGTGTAGCAGAAAATGGCATTGGAGTGGGGACTGACTGCTATTTTGTGTTCTTAATTCAGTTATGCCGCGGTTTACTGAGCAAGTAGAAGCTGCTGTGGAAGCACTGAGTTCAGACCCCGCTCAGCCAATGGATGAAAACGAATTTATCGACGCTTCACGACTGGTGTACGATGGAATACGAGATATCAGGAAAGCCGTACTGATGATCCGGGTGAGTGTAACTTAGTTAAACAGCTTTCTGTTTTTCCGCTCACTTTCCCCACCTTTACTGAACTGATGCGCATCAGTTTTATTGAGAGCAGACAGCATAAGATTTTCATTTAGCTCATATTAACATTCTGAGTCTTAAAAACTGCTAATCACTCTGTGGAGTACTTCAGAAGTACATTTTGATTCAAATTCATTAAACAGATCTGAGCATCAATGATAGCCAGAGTTGTGATGCTAAATACCCTTCACGCATCTTTTGTAATACCACGTTCATGCCTTGCTTGTTAATGTGCTAAAATCAGCGACCTTTGATTTAACAACAGCAAGTGGATTCTTAATCATAGATGCTTTTTGATGGTTTGAGAGCGTGGAAATAAAATCTGATGGCTCTTTATTAAGTAAATTTTGAGAATTAATGCTAGTTAGTCAAAAACAGGTTTAGATGAGTTCAGTCTGTGGTTCCTAGAGCATGTAATTTGTTAATTGGCTAACCTTGGTAAACAGGGAGTAGTTCAGAGAGGGTTTGTCTCTTCTGTGTTTGCGTGTTTCAGGTGCAGTGAGTGTGACTTGAAAGTCCGAATTTCTGATAGGTCAGGCAGCATTAGACTGGCAGGAGGCGTGCGGGGAAAATGCAGAAGGGCTCCTGCAGTTGATTGAAGGGACGCAGAAAAGAAGGTTCTGGTTGAGGCTAACCTATGGGCATATTTCTTGAATCTCAGCGTGGTAAAAATGGGCAGGAGCCAGACACATCAAAAACAAATGTAGGGGTTTTACTGCTTTTTTTCTTGTTTCCTTGTACCCCTCAGACTCAAATGTAAATGCCTTGCAGAGATACTTTCTTCATCTTTTAGAATGGTAACCATGGCAGATGCATTTTGGTGATAAGTAAATTAGGGACGTACAGCCCTCAAATATGTGTGATTATAGTAACCATTGCAGTAGTATCTTCCGTGTTTGCTGCTTAAAGCAAAGAATCAGATGGAAAATCAGAAGAAAAGCTGACAAGCACATATGTGCTTTCCATAGAATTTTTTTCAAACTTAAGCTTAGGATTTATAGACAACCAATGTTAGATGAAGATAGCAGTGCTTTCCTGCTAGGCAGACAAACTGATTTGATCCACCCTCTGCTAAAGTCCTTATTATTCAGGACATGAAAGCATGACTGCCAATTCCACGTCGTCAGTAATTAGCCGAGCTGGCGATGCCAGGAATCCTGACGTTTCCCTTTGCGCCGCGTCTCTGATGTCAGGGTGCCACGGCTTTATTGCAGCTGCCAGCAGCTAACGGCAGCTCACTGGTGACACATCAGTGACCTATAAAAAAGTTAAAATGTTAGTTATTTGGTGTCCAAAGGGCTGTGAGGTCTAGAATGTATTTAGGATAAGAGAGCCATCCAAATGGAGATGCCAGGCCACCACTTCTCCAGGGCATTGTCTCAGACTGGACCACAGGAATAACCATTTTCGCAGTGGGATGCTGCTAAGCTCGGCTGGGACAAACAAGCTGTTTCACTTGAAACTTGGTGCGGTGGCACTTGTTCTTTACAGGAACCAGAAGGAAAAGTCACTCAAACACTGAATTTTTGTGTTTATGCAGTGTATTTTCATAACTAAAATCTTACTGTATCTGTAGGTTATTGAAGTAAAGCTCTTTCCTCTCTGATCACCCCCAGAGGAGTTTTTGCCCTTGATGCCAGGTTGAAAGGCAGAGTTACACTTTGTTGTTTGGGATTTGGGATGGATGGGAAGAGAAAGGGGGCTGGAGAATCATAGACAGTTTCTAAAGATGCAGCAGAACTGTTTTCTTTAATTTTTAATACTTTTTTTAAAATATTGATACACTGAGCTACTTATTAGTATACATCCTTATGCCTATTTTGTGGATATACTCTGTTCTTCAAGGCACGGAGAGGAGATGGTGGCTGAAATACCCTAGGTCTTGATTGTCAGCATGCTCACCTTTGCTTTTTGGCAACTGTTTTGCATATCCATCTTTATTTTAGCTGTATCACGAGATGTCTGTATTGGGAAACAAGCTTGTAAAATTCAAATCATAGGAAAGGAATATGAAGAACAGGGACTTTATTTGCATCTTATCTGTTAATCACAATTTATTGCATTTATCAGTGAAGTTCTTTGTTGATCCAGCTCTGCAAAATAGTCATGAAGTGCCACTCTAGGCAAAGATGTAGTATTTTGACAAACATGCTGTTTAAACTTGATAAGCTTTATAAAAAGTTTGCCAGCTATAGACTGGCAGCAGCAAAAATAAATCCTAGGCAAGCAGGAACTAGGTCAGATGTGTTTAGCCTACAGCATAAAAGCTGGCCCTTACTAGCTAAAAATTTTCAGCTTTTCCTGGGGGATAAGAATAAATTTCGATATATTTTATCTGTTGTTAATTTAGTCGGTGCTTTGATTCATAATTGTGCTAAAGACGACGTCTGTGGTTTTGAACCAGGCCTTAAAGCTGTGTGTAATTTTAGCTTCAGCATCTCAAGTGAAGCTTTTACATTCAACCAAGTTGCAAAAATACTGTTCGTTTTGCAAAAACTTTATTTCTGTGTTTCGAATCCTGAGTGCATCGGTGTCCTGACAAGTCTCAGATGTTTAGTTACTGGTAGGTAATTTTGGGGATCCTTATGGTGTTTTAACATGAGCAGTCAAGGATATATAATCACATGTGTTCACAAGCTGGATACAGTCCCTCTATTTACCTTTTTGTTGAAAACATGGAATAATTTTTACCTTCACTTACTTCCATTCTCTCTGCTTGAAAAACAATATTCTTGTTGATTTTTGAGTGCCATGAAATCTGTTGTTTGCCTCTGACTGAATTACTCTTTCCTCAGACTCCTGAAGAGTTGGATGATTCTGACTTTGAGACTGAGGATTTTGACGTCCGAAGCAGAACAAGTATTCAGACCGAAGATGATCAGCTCATTGCTGGACAAAGTGCAAGGGTAAGGAAGAAATCTTAGCATTATAAAACTGCGACCTGCCTTCAAGAAACAGTTCGACTTGCTTTGAAAATCCAGGTTAAATTTTTTGCGGGTGGTGGTGGAAACATTGGATAGGAAAACTGGCATTCTTTTGTTGCCAGTTTTCTTCTGAAAAGGCGGTTAAGTGAAATGCAGCATGTGTTGGTCTGATGGGCGTCAGAAACATCTGTGTTTTGTTTTGGATGTTCTGAAAGATCAAAATCCTTTTAATACAGGTGAACTACTTTATACTTTGACATCGCAGACCTTGTAGGCACTGTCATTTAATTAGGTGAGCTCCTGCAGGGAGATACGGGGCAAATCATTCCATTGTACTAATGTTATTTTCAACAGGCAAATACTAAGTTTGTGAGCAAGAAATAGATAGCTCTGCAGTTCAGGCATTTTTTACAAAATGTCTTCTCACGCACTTGTTGGTGCGTGTTTGGCCACTGAGCATTTAATCAAGACAAAGTTGAGAGGAGCTCAGAAATGAAATCATTTAAACTAACTGCATTTCCTATGACTGTTAAAAATGAAAGCATTGATAGGCAATATATAATCATTAATAGGTGAAAACTTAAAATCAGTACATTGAAGGAAAAACAGGCTTTTGGTATTGTTTTTGACATGTCCCCTTCTGGATCAATAACAATTTACACTCCTGGGAAAGTGCCACGAAAGATTTTTGTGAAGGCATGAAACCAGGCAAGAAGTAGTTAGGCCTTATTTATCAAACTTCTGCCACATTGGCTTTGGAATTACACTAACTGAGAGTATTTTTTATGCCCTCCTTCCTTGTACAGGCACTCTCTATTCCTGTATCCCTCTCTCCCCTTTTATTTAAATGCAGACGTTTCTAATTTACCTTTCAGCACGGCTGCTGCCAGAGGCTTTTTTGTACTGAAGACTCCTTTTCGCCTGCTCCTGGAGGCCTGAATGCTCCTAGTATTTATGAAGGCAAGGGCATTGAGTCTCATACAGGCTGTAAAACTAGTCTAATAGATTTTATTCAGGAGTAGGCACATACTCTTTATTTTCACTTCCCTCAGTATGCATGTTTCAAAATAGTACATCTAGCTTTTTGCAGGAAAGAGACTCGTAATATTTCTTCTGCGCATTGCAACGCTGAAAGATACCCAAGTGGAACTTCCTTTTAAAACTCTGAAATTTTGTAGAAAAGGCAAGTCCCTCCTCTTCATGCAGTTTTTCTTTGATGGATGGTAGTATCTGGCAAACTTGTTTGGTGTCTAACAATTTTACCATGCAAATGCCCGTGTTTCAGATGTCAACTTGTCTTTCTGGGCACTCTTTCTTAAGAAAGACCATAAACTTTGGTTCAAAATGGAACGAAATGGTTCTATAAAGACTCTAGGCAGAGGATTGCTATTAAAGTTTTATCCCCCATCTACATGACTTAAATTGGTTACTAGTGAAATGTTCCAAAAAGCCTTCTACAAGTGGTGGCATAAGGCAATGTGAGAAAACTCTCTCTTTCAGGCTATCATGGCTCAGCTCCCTCAAGAGCAAAAAGCTAAGATTGCTGAGCAAGTCGCAAGCTTCCAGGAAGAAAAGAGTAAATTGGATGCTGAAGTATCAAAATGGGATGACAGCGGTAATGATATCATTGTTCTGGCAAAACAAATGTGTATGATTATGATGGAAATGACAGACTTCACCAGGTGAGTCTTTTTTATTTGTGCACACACTACCTTCTCTCAGAACTGGCTGGGATGCTGATCTTTCAATGAAATATTTTGCAAGTACTCTTAAGAGTCTTACTACTTATAATTTCCTTTAAATGTTACCCTATTAAAGCCTGTGTATTAACTCGGGAGATGCATTGCTATGCAGTGACTGGGTGGTAATAACTGTTTAAATTGATCTGTAGATACACAGCAGTTATTGCCTGTCTGTCTTTCTTCCTTTCTTAAGGGTGATTTTTGTCCCAAGGAAAATATATATAGAGATATATTTTTTTATTTTTGCTCAGTTCCTTAGAACATTAAATTCTATGGGCTTCTTGATATTGCTATACTGCAGAAATAGCTCCTAATACAGTTATTTGCAAAAGAAAGAGAGGGGTTTTGATGCCTTTTAAATTCATTTACCAGATTTTATACAACAGTATTTTTTAAACTTGATGTTGCATTCCATGAAAACTGCAAATCTGTCTTCTAAAATGTTATCTCTTATTATTGTTAGGTTGCTTAAAACAGTAAAATTTAAGATGTTTTTATTCCTAGATTTAATCTAAATATCGGGAGGGGCTGGAAGGGTGAAACTGTCTTGAAAATAAAGGTGCTGTAATGGTTGCACCTGCCTGTTTCTCTGCAGCCTTCAATTCCGTGCAGTCTGGGTGAGGAATCTCTTCCAGGGCTATATGGAACAGGATGAGTAAAGCAATATATAGTTCACTCTTCTGGTTTTCTGGTGCTAAAAGGAAGACTCTGTTCTGTCTTGCAGAGGTAAAGGTCCACTGAAAAATACATCAGATGTGATTAGTGCAGCCAAGAAGATCGCAGAGGCTGGGTCAAGGATGGACAAGCTGGGACGGACTATTGCTGACCATGTAAGTCACAATTCATTTTCATAAGCCTCCAGCACAAATGAGCAATAGGAGATCTTTTAGTACTGCAGACATGATGAACAGAAGAAAATGTGTTTAGTTTGGGGGGTTTTTTAACTGATTTTTCCAAATTTGCTGCTGGAAAATCCTAGCCTTTTCTTTCTAGCTGTTCTTCTGCCACCCTAAGCAGTGTAAGCAGCTAAATATGTCCAGCAGTAACACTCGCAGCTCCTTGGCTTAAATCAAGCACCTACAATTCTAAGGTAGCAATATGCCAACACTGCTTCATGTCACATAGTATCTAGGCCAGTTTCTCTAACTGAACAGGACTGAAACTGAATTCATGTCTCTTCTGTCATGCTCAGAATATGCCTAATACTTTCCACAGCAATGACGAGATTGCATAGGCAACACCATAATTATTGCACAACCTCTAATATTATTTTTGAGGCAGCTTTTTAATAGTAACAATTTTCAAATGCCCCATAGACTGGATGGTGAGATTGTCAAAACTCTCTAGTACTTTTTTTCGTTGTCCAGTCAGAGTTGATGAAGACTTTGAGCAAGGCATGTAGTGACCCGAGCGTTTTCTACACTGTCCCAGGCTGTTGTGCATGTTGTTGGCTATATGTACAAAGGTATTTGAAAAGAATTCTATAGGATTGAACGAGTATGGGCCAGCTCGAGGTTTTATGCAATGCATCTGCCTGTCCTGAGCCACTTCAGAAACTGGGTTGGGCCAAGCAAAAGCGCCTTTGGTCTCAGTCCACACCCAAATTGCAGAGAGACATCAGCATTAGTAATAATATTCTGCCTTCAAGAGAGACCCTGAAATGCAGGTAGGTTAAGTCTGAGATGATGGACTAAACTTTATTTTGTACAGCTGTCGCTTGCTTTTCAGTCCTTCTCTGAATGTAAAATCATAATGCAAGGTTTTAAATGAAACCGTGTCACTTTGTAAGTAAATCTTTGTAATGCAGATCTCTCTTTCCACGTTACATCCAGAGCATATTGTCTTCACCCTAATTTATTAATGATGCAGTGAGAAATGTTCGATGGGGAGATAAAGTTGAAAGGTGCTTTTTAAAATGGGTCTCCTTGCTGTAGCATTTTGACAGCTGTATTTCTGGAAGGATCAGGTGTGCTGCTGCAGTAGGTAAACGAAGCAAGGAGCAGTTTGTGTTATAGATCTCGGGGGATCTTGGGCTGAAGGTTTACAATGCTTTTTTCTTCTTTAATTCACATGTTTTATGCAAACTTGGTATATGGTTTTCTTCACTGAGCCATTTCAAAATATAGAAGAAAACTAAATGGCTCCTTCTAGTAGAAGTAAGGTCCTTAAAAATGTAAAAGATCAAGCACATGTTTGAAGATAAATATGAGCAGGACTGTACAGTTAGTCATTTTGACAAGAATGTAGCTTTTTTTTTCCGACTCCGTACTCTACTAACACTTTCAGCTTGCATATTTCATTAGATATGCTTACATACTCTTTAGAAACTTGTAGTGATCTGTTAATGTAGAACTACCTGACAGTTACAGAGGACGTACAATGCCACCATTTCAGCGGAGCACTAATGCCTTCCTATGCCTAATGTGGGCTTTTAACAAATGGATGGGGTTTTATGTCCTGTTCACCATGTGACACCGCGTGAATCATGACCCCTCGTGTTAGTGTGTCAGGAACTCCTAACTGCTGCAGTCAGGCAGTTTTACAGCACATTTCCTTTGAAACCATAAAAGCTATTATCCAAGGTATTTCATGTCTGTTGAAAAGTGTCTAGCCATCAGCCGGCAGGTTTTCCCAAAGGTGTTCCATCTTTCGCTCAAAGCAGCAGTCTGCTTGTTTTGAATGGAGGAATATGATGAAGTTATGAGTACAACACAAATGAAAATGATTTGCAGCAAGACAATGATTGTCCCTATTTTTTTTTTTTTCAGTGTTGAAATACTTACAAAGCAAAAGAAAAAATCTGTTGCTTTTTCTCTTTAATAGTGGCGGGAGGTTGTATCAGTATCTGATCATTAAATTGAAAGGAGCTGGGGGGAAGCGTAGGGGTCACCCCCCCTTCCCAGAAAAACGCTCCAGCAGCAGGCTCTTGCTGTCGAGGCTGGTCCACGCGCTGCGGAGGTTGGTCCGGGGCTGCGCTGCGGGCACAGGATGACGGCTGTCCTGGGCGACAGCTGCTGGCACGCACGGCCACGTGCCTGTCCTGCCGCGGTGGCTGCTTCCCCTCAATGCCTGCTTTCAGCTTCTCTAACCAAACAGGTCTGAGCCCAGCTGTTACATAGGGCTGGGGGGGGCATTTTATTGTCAATTATTGTTACCCTAAACTGGAGATACAGTGGGAGGAGGTTTGGGAGTGCGGTTGCTTGCTTACACTTACCAGACACGTGGGGGTTTTGTGCTGGTCTTAATCAGCACACACAGTGGGTGAGCTCTTCTGTCTTTCCCTGCCCCTTTTCTTTGCAAAAAGGGAGAAAAAGGTGATTCTGCTTCTCTGCAGGCTCAGCTGGGGCGGTAGGAAGCGAATGTGTGCGCATGTTTGCTCTGTCCGGGATGGATCCTGGATTTGGCTTGGAGCAGCCAGCTTAGCTGTTGCCAACAACCACCACTGAGTCTGTGGCAGCATCTCATTTTGGGGGGTTTGGGGAGGTGGGGGTGTCCCCCAACACACATTTGTTTCTGTCTACGGTGCAGCTATCTGCTGTGACCGTGGTGTGGGAATCCTCCCAAGCTAGCTCTGCAGATGGGTTTTTTGGTGTCTTTGGCTGTTGTAGGTTAATACAATAATGTAATCTTTCTTAATCAGTGTTGAAATTGTTGTCTTTTGGGGTTTTGGGGTTTTATCTGAGTGTTCCTGCGTAGGAAAAGACAGGGCTCATACAGGCATCTGCAGTGCCTTTTGTTGATGTTCCTTTTTATCTTGTGTTCCATCTCTATTCAAACATCATCTGTCTTTGAACTGAATTCTCTATTCCGCTCATAGAAATAGCACACGCAGTATAGGATGTGGTTTTTCCAACTCACGTCATGTTGATATATACAACGAAATAATACTTCCTATTCCACTCCTTCCCCCACTAATGTTTTGCTCCCTCCTTCAGCCATTGGTAAACATGCGGCAGCCTCTTTCCTTGAGAGTGTCTTTCCTTAAATGGTTTCCATAAACTCGCAAGCCATAAAGTACCTTGAATTGTTTAGCGGTCCTTCTGACGTGCTGTATTGTGCATTTGTCAACATTCAATTCAATCTACCGCTGTGCTGCTTGTTCGCTTTGTTAGACGAGCTGTTTGGGAGATGGAGAGCTTTTTCCAAAATGGTAATTTCAGCTTTTCATTAGCTCTTTGGCCAATGCTATTTGTGGACCTTCTCTAAAACATCTTGTACTGCTGACTAATATTGATTAGCTTAAAAAATTAACCTGCAAGCTTTGCTGCTTTGTTATTCACCGTTTTCACTTCACTGATGGAAGCAACGTGCCTACGTAAGAGTTGCAGATACTTTGGGTGTTGCATCACCTTCCTTAAGACTAAGAAGGTGATTTCTGTTAGTTTATGGCCACACCGGGTCAGAATTCCATAAAGCCATCCAAATCTCCGTAGCCTGTGTTACACAGCTTGATGTGCTTGTCCCAGCTTGCCAAAAATTCCGTTGCAGTGCGTTGTTTGTAAGTGTGTGTGCTGCCTTAGGTCACGGCTCAGCAGCCTGCCGTACAGAAGCATCTCTATATGCAACGTATGGTACAGCTGATTTCTCTCTGCTGTGCTGAAATACCACATTGGCTTAAAAAACCCCGCTTCTTCTGGCCCTGGAAGAAACAAATGTGTTTATTAGGTACGCTCACCTTCCTTTCGGAGTCAAATGTCTGTTATGGCAGGTCAGTTACTGTTGTGAGAAGCAAATGCCCCATGTGAATGTGACCCCCTGTTCGTACGCCGCTGCTTGTGCAACACGACGGTCTGTTCTGATGCAGTCTCCTTTTGTGCCTTTTATGTATGGGGAAACTTTGGTTCCGGCTTCCATCTTGTACAGCTCGAGCTGTAGCTAAGGAGAGAAGGTCTGCAATGAGAATTAGGGTTCAGACCCTACTGCTGACACCCAAGAGGGGATTTTTACCTTGCTCTGAAAAGAGAGGAGAGGCTGTGTGGCCGTAAGCAATAAACCTGAGCTTGAGTGAAGCATTAAGTAGTAAATTGGGGCCACGTTCAAGATTATTCTTCCAATCATACCATGTCCATTATGAATCTTCATTTGATGGTCCATTGTACAGGATCAGGGTACTGGATGAAATGGGGTTTTGCTGTGAACGGGGGTGTGTGGAGAAGAGCTCTCGCAGACTGTGCAGCTCGCTGAGTCTAGCAGGGTCTGGTCGGTGGGAAGAGCAAGCAGGTGCTGGGTGAAGAGAAGCGAATGCTGCTTAGAGCAAGACTCTTCTCTCCTTGTCACATCTAACACTGGTAAATCACTGCGACCGCTCGTGCTTTTTGTGGAGCTTTTGGTGCTTGTCTGGAGGCAGCCGGTGCCCGGCTTCTCCGGGACAAGCCGCTGGTCTGGCAGACCTGCAACTAACTCACTGCCTGGAGCGGAGAAGCAGAGGGTGGTGTGCCCTGCTTGCCCTCAAGTCAAACTAAGCTGTGGGGCTGGGGAAAAGCATTTGGATTTTGTATGTGAGTGCGTGTGTGTATGGGATGCTGGAAAGCTTGCATTTAGTGATCGGGGACTGTGTGCCAAGACCCAGGATGCTGGAGATGTAAGGAGTTTCTGGATGGGGTGCAGCCTTCTAGGAAGGATGGAGATCACTGCAGGGTCTGCCTTTGGTCTGCCTTTGGTCTACCAGAATATGACCTGTTGGACCATAATATCCCTGGCATCCCTATTGCAATAGCTTCTGCTGTCATGAATATCTCCAGACCGGTTTAAAATCTGTCCTTTTGGGCACTTCTTGCAGGACCACCAGCAACATCTGGAGGTCAGAGCCTGCCCGGGTAGTATTTACCCAGTTGTGAGATGTTTGGTTCCCCATGCTGGGGTGCAGGCAGCTCTAGGTGCCCCGCTAGTGCTGCATGCCCAGGGCAGGAGCGTGGCACACATGCCCTTGGGTTTATTCATCAGCAGCATGAGCGGCTGGAGGAGTTCAGTGCGTGCCAGCTGCTTTATTCACTGCTCTTCATACAGCCAGAGCACGCCAGTAGATCTGAGATGGCCTGTTATTCTTTGGAGAAGCGATGCTGGCCACCATGCTCGCTGCCATTTTTAAAGTACTGCAGGACTGGCATGGGTAGTAAAAGGCTTCCCGTAGCCTTTTTGTTTTATGCTTGCAGATCCCATTTTGGACTGTGGCTGCCCCTCAGCAGGGCTCCTCTTGTTTTGAAATCCAGCGTGAGACCGGCTCATTAATCATCTCACCACTCGGCTCTGCAAAGCAAGGGATGGCCCTTCGTTACTGTCCGAGAAAACAGCTTTCTGAACTGCACTGCAGTTTCTGGTACCTACGTAGTCTTTCAGTTGCAAAGCTGTAAAAGTTACTTTTATCTTACAGATGAGTGCTTCGGCAAGCACTTTAAAAATTTTATTTCATGCCTGGTGAGGAATCTAGTTTCTACATTGCTAAGAAACGGGAGCAGAAGTCAGGAAAATACCTACTGTGCTGGATATAATTGAGTAACTGCCAGGTTTATCATTTCCTAGCTTAAAATACTTAAGATGGGAAATTGAGGCTGGATTTGGTAACATCTGCTAGTTGCAACTTGAAATCTTGGCTGTCGAATCATTCCTGCTGCGTCCTGTACAGTGTACAGGAAGGACCTTTTGTAGTTAACAAACCTGCTCTGGAAAGGTTAGGTAGTCCTCCACCTTCTCCTCTTCCTCCTCTTCCTCCTCCTCCTCGGGAGCTCAAGGGCAGCTGTGCAGCTGAAAGGATCCCAGTGATTTTGTCCAGCAGCTGCCCCTGTGTTCTGATAGCCCCTCTTTATTACTTCTGGGTTTTTTATACGTATTTAGTGATGCTCATGTATTGCTCAGTTGTCTTTTGAAAACCAAAGCTCAGCAGAAAGCGGAATAATCCCTGGAGCACATTCAGTATTACAGAACGGAATTGTCTGGTGTCTCCCTAAATGATTTCTGTTCCCGTTTTTGTGATTGCACAGTAAAGCTTCACCTTTGTTTTTCCAGTGCCCCGATTCTGCGTGCAAGCAGGACCTCCTAGCCTACCTGCAGCGCATCGCGCTGTATTGCCATCAGCTGAATATCTGTAGCAAAGTGAAGGCTGAAGTTCAAAACCTCGGAGGGGAGCTGGTTGTGTCTGGGGTATGTATGAACTATGACATGTCCGGTTCATGCGGTTTTTCTTCCAGGGGTGATAATTATTCCAAACTAAGCTTTTTTGCTAAACATTATAGAATATAGTCAAGAGATTTTGGAACATTCAGTCAAAGTTTTAATGTATGCAAAGTTTATAATACTGCCTGCACTGCCTCATTGTTCTTGGAGGAAACACTTACTGTTTGAAAGGGGGGAAAATACAAATACAGACTTCACTTTTCCTTGCTCAGCTGTGTTTGTAGACAGATTCACTTTACCTTTGTGTAATCTACTGGTTTTCCAGACTGTTTTTCACTCTTAGGGAGGTTAAATCACTTTAATCAGCATAGCTAAACCTACCCCATGTCTCTGCACAGCCTTGGAACATGCTGGGGTCCTGTAGTGCTCCAGAGATGTTAATATTTCAAAATAGCTGTGCCCTGAAGAGCGCAGGGATTTTTAGTGGCTGCTTGGTTTTATGACAGCTGAAAGCTGCCGTAGGCCAGTCTGCTTCCTTATTCTAGCCATTACTTAGCAAATAATTTTTTCACTGTAGTTCATGAAATGCTTCCTCCTAAGAGGAATCTATGTGACTGATATTTGGGGAAGGGAAGTAGAGCTAAATCCTTAGTTTCTTCTGGCATACTCTTCCTTGCCCTAGCCAGGTATGTTTGATCACTGGTGCTTTTGCCCATCCATGTCATGACTGAGGTTTGAAGAAGGGAACAGAAATGGCTGATAGTCCAATATTGCTATCTGAACCCTTAAAAGCAAATGGAAGAAACCTTGCCACCTTCTGCCATTTAGATATTTCAAATGCTTAAACTTATTAGCACATCTTTTTTTTTCTTATCCCGCAAACAAGCTAGAATTGTAGAGCGAGTGCTTCGGGACAGCAGCAGCTGAGGGAGGTCTGCAGCAACCTGCTGCAGAAGCAGTGGTGGTGACGGACCGCACTTTCGTAAGCACCTTGGCAGGGGAGACGGGCTTCTCTGCTGCACCTCCTAGTGCCACCAGCCCCATGTGCTCAGATTTCCAGCACAGCGGAGCCGAGTGATGAGATGTAATGAAACATGTGTTGCTGCGCATCTCTGTTGCATGCCTGATGTCCTATTAGCTGGAAGGCTGAAGGCATCGTGCTGTCAAAGAACTAGATGTGTCATTACGCAATAATACTTACTCCAGGGTTTTACTGCAGTTACTCAGTGTCTTCGGAATTTACATACCCTTCTGCCATAAA
Organism: Gavia stellata; assembly: GCF_030936135.1. Classification (NCBI taxonomy): domain Eukaryota; kingdom Metazoa; phylum Chordata; class Aves; order Gaviiformes; family Gaviidae; genus Gavia; species Gavia stellata. The sequence goes on from NC_082609.1 coordinate 19,751,480, forward strand.
TTAGTTATATGAACAGGCTGGCATCTGTAGTCTAATCTCCTGGTTTTATCTGTTCTCCACGAATCTGTCCGCTGGGGCTAAATATGGCCAGTAGTAGTGTTAAGCTTCTATCAGATTATCGGACGGAGACCTCTGCCAGTCCAGGGCCTTCACCTGTCTAAAAGTAAAATTCTCTTCAACGTTAACGTCCTCCCCCATCCATATCCCGCAGAAATTTTGTGAAAGCAGAGCTATAACCAAGGCGGTAAGTGCTTGCACCCTAAGCAATCTACAATTCATTTAGAAAAGTACCTCCTTGCTTTCATTGCATTTAATACGATTCTTCCTGCTGTGAAGATTCATGGGAATAGTCAAATGCAATGCAAGCGTTTTCCAGCGTGATGACTGGGGTGAGGAAAGCAGACGACGCTGGTTTGCTGGAGGGCGCAGATCAGACCTGCCGTTGTGGTATCAAAACACAGCGTGATTCTCAAAACACAGCGTGGTCTCTTCTCCCAAGTGACAGTGACAGGACGAGAGGAAATGGCCTCAAGTTGCGCCAGGGGAGGTTCAGGCTGGATATGAGGAAAAATGTCTTTGCTGAGAGAGTGGTGAAGCACTGGCAGAAGCTGCCCAGGGAGGTGGTGGAGTCACCATCCCTGGAGGTGTTCAAGGAACATGTGGACATGGCCCTGCGGGACATGGTTTAGTGGGCATGGTGGGGTTGGGGTGATGGTTGTTACAGGTCTTTTCCAACCTTAGTGATTCTGTGGAAGGAAGATACCAGCACCATAAGGAAAGCAACCAACCTCCTGCTCAATTTATTTCGCTGCTAGATAAGCAGTGGCTTCAAGGTTTTTCCCAAAACCTTCCTCAGATGTCTACAACACTGGAATTTAAGTTTGTAGAGGCAGCTGAGCTCTTGAGTAAGCTTAGTAGGATTTCTTGGGCAGAAATCCTGCCCAAGACCGAAACCCTGCCCAGACCATTTGGCATTCACGAGCTCGAGGTCCCACCCCGAGCAGGGCACTGGCACCCGGAGCAGTGGGGTCCCAGCTGCCGTCACCACAGCAGCCCTCCCCGCTCTCTTCCACCCTGTCCCATTTTTGGTTCTTCGTCTTTGCCACACGCTAAAGCTTTGGCAAATGCATTTCTTTTCTCGTTTTAATGCTCTTTTAAATCGGGAACCACCCGGGCAAGGGCTCCAGGCCTGGCTGAAGATGCAGTTGTGTTCCATTCCGATACAACTTAATATCCTAGACTGATTTAAATATTTATTATCAGAGATTAAGATATTACTACAGCTTTATTAATTTCATTAGCGAGTAAGCTACTGTTAAAGCTTAGTCACAAAAGCAAACAGCAGCATACAAATCTTTTCAATTGCCATTAATACGGAAAAGGCGCGGATCGTGGGCAAACATTGCGCTTTTTTTTTTTTTGGGTGGCACAAGCCAGGATTTTACCGCTTAGTGTCCAAAGAAAAATACCGCCTTGAATTTGGAACCTCAGATTTCAAAAGAAAACCCGGAAAAATCAGGTTTCAAGTGCTTTTACACCCCAGGACTATCATGTTTTCTGGAAATGCTGTATTTGTGTGGGTGTGTAACGCTTGCGTTTTACCGTTTGGCAGGTGGACAGCGCCATGTCTCTTATCCAAGCAGCCAAGAACCTGATGAACGCGGTGGTGCAAACCGTGAAGGCTTCCTACGTGGCGTCGACCAAGTACCAGAAGTCCCAGGGCATGGCTTCGCTCAATCTTCCCGCCGTCTCTTGGAAGATGAAGGCTCCGGAGAAGAAACCCCTGGTCAAGAGGGAGAAACAAGACGAAACCCAAACTAAAATCAAGAGAGCGTCCCAGAAGAAACACGTTAACCCAGTGCAGGCTCTCAGTGAATTCAAGGCGATGGAGAGTATTTGAAGAGAGGTCTCTGTCTCGGTTATTTTTTTCTCTAGCCCACTACTGCTACTTCCAGAACTTTACTTTTAATATTCTAAGGATTTTTCAAAAGTCTACTATTCCTCAAAATGTATTTACTTAATATAATTTTGATAACTTTGTTTCGATTACGTGGGGAAATACTCAAATTTATAAGTCCTATCAATATAGCTTCAGCCTGCGGAAGTGTGTTAATTTAGATTGCTTTTAGACTTCAGGGGTGTGTTTCTAGCAGAAAATTATTTTGTATAATCTTGCTTTAAATAAAATATTCTGTAACCAAAGAGGATTTTACAGTAACACTAACGGTTAACACTAATAGTTGAATCATGCTACTCGGAGACTGCAGTTTTTCATTGTGATCAAGAGGGGGAAAATTAGATCTTTTCACTCTAAAAAAAATTAATTAAAGTATTGTATGTATTAGTGCATTCCTGCTGTTGGGGTGAAGAGGGAACAAGCTTTGTACCCTCAGAGGAGTCTGAAAATACAGCAAGCGCTACCTGTGCTGCCACAACGGTGCGACCACAGCTGGAAAACATCTGGAAAAGCTATATACCCTTGCCTGGGGTGGGTTTTGCTGGGGGTTGTGTTTGGAGACATGCTTGGGTGGTGCCTGGTTATGTGATGGTGCTTTTCCTGGCCTGTGATAGAGCGGTTTTGCCAGGCGGGTGGTTTCCACGCGTGCCGGACCTACGGGGCGCCGAGGGGTTCCTTTGCCACCGGCCATTTCCGAGGGGGTTTCGCAGGCGTCTCTGCTGGGGGAGCACCCGGAGCAGATCCAGTAAAACGTACAATCATGGAGGCGGCTGATTACTTCTGTATGACACCGGACGGGAATTTTAATGCCTGGTTACAAATTACTAATGTATTTTGCTGCGGGACACTAATAAAGTTGCTTTTACCAGCCGGCGTATTGTGGTGCTGTGAATGGAACGGGCTCAGCCCGCCCCTGCTCCCCCTCCCCGGCATTCAGATGCAAATCGGCTTTGTACTCATTTCTCATAATTGCTCTGCATCCCGCCTCGGGCTTCCAAAGGCACCCAGCAAATAATGTTTGCTCAGGCTGCAATTTAGACTATACATTATTTGTGATAACTATAGCTACAAGGTATAATTTCGCTGTCTTATTTAAATTTTATGAATTTCAGTGTGTATTACACGTACCAATAAAGTCCAGTATTCGAGAAGAAGTGCTTGCGCAGGTCAAAGTTGCGTTCGCTGTTTCCGTAAAGCATCCATTAAAATGGAAAGCAGCCTGTTCTGTAGTTAATGATTTAAACCGCATCTAAATTTTCGAGCCGATCCTTGGCAGCGTTATGTTATAATTTTATTTATCCTGATCAGCTTATAATTTACTATATCAAGGTTATTGCTGTCATGTTACCAAAATGCTGATCAGAATTAAGCTAAATAGTTCCTGGGATATTTTTGCCAAATTTATTATGTTTTCAAGCATTTTAGCCTCTTGAGTAAAGAAAATAAACAGCTGAATTACTAGTTTTCCTACGCCTTTAACATCTAAAGAGGCATCTGCTGGGAGCATAAGCTAACGTGCTCCTTCCACTGACACTTAAGAGTTAATGAAATAGATGAGCTGTAGATCTTGTTCTCTTATATATAATTATTAACTGCTTTTATACAATGTGCTGGTTTTCTCTCCTGGTGTTAATATAATTATCTTAAAGGCTACGTTCCCTGGGCTGTTCGGGGGCTCTCTTCAAAAGACATACCTCACTGCCCCCAAAATGCAATCTATTCGTGAGCTTTATAAAACAACCCATGTATTAAGATGCGCAGACAGATTTCAGTGTATTTAACTTTTAAAGAAATGTTTCTTTTACGCTACAAACTTTGAGCATCAAGTCAAATTAAAAGGCGCTTCCACCTGATGAGAGCCGGTTTGAAAAGCTGGGAAGCGCCGGGGTAGGGGCAGCCAAAATCCCAACTCGCCCATCTCCTTTTTATTCAAGAATCCTCTGGGAATTGCGTTTGGGTTTGTAGAGGAGAGGCGCATCGAGGGAAATCCTTAATGGTGGTAACTTATTTAATTGCTCTGTTTAGGAATACGTCGGCAGTGGCTGCGGGGAAAGGAAAACCCTGTCTCCCGAAGCAGGGGGAGGATTTAGTGTCGTATTAAATCCACTTTTCAGTTCCTGTGCTGCAGTGTGAGTGGCTGGTACGTGGTTATCGGGTCTCGTGCTGCTGCTGCTCGCCCGGACAAGCCTTGGCTGGGCGCGGGCGCTGCGGCCGTTGGCTTAGCAAAGATCTGCTCTTAAACCCAGGGTGGATTCCTGCGTTGCCTCTTTAAAAACGGGCTCCATCAGTCCAGCGGGTCAACTTGGTTAAATGGGTGGAGTGGCCCGCTGCAAGGAAGTTTTGGTTGTGTACAGCAGGGATGGACAGTGCTTTTTAAATCTCTGCCTGTGACTTGTACGTGCAGACGAAAGCCTGATCCCATGGGCCTGGAGGAGGGCTGGTAAGTGGCAATTTGGGAGCGAACCCCAAACCCCCGACAGCTCAGAAGGAACCTGGCACGGGAGCAGCACCAGCTCTTGCTCGTGTTGCCCCGAACGAAGCGGTGATGGGCCCTCCGGCTTCCTCGGCACTGGACCTCAAGACACTGCCAGCGGCTGGCTCAGTGGTTTAAAACATGTAAATACGCTGATCCCCACGTGTCAGATAATATTTGTCTTTATCAAACCCTCCCGTGTGAAAGCGGCAGCGTCACTTCAGGGCAGCGGGGCTGCGCTGCACGGCGAGGGGGGTCCGGACGCGAGAGAAGCTGTAGCGTTATTAGAGCGCCAATTGAAAAGAATTACAGTAATTACTGCTTGATGTAATTAAGCGCCGGGGAAGGGCTCGTGCAGTTGGTCTCCGCTGCGGCTGCTGGAGGGGAACGCTCTCCTCTACCAGGAGGGAGCGAGCGCGACCGGGTCAGGTTGTAGAAGCTGCGCGGCTACAAGGTGGGAAAGGTGTTCAGCCGCGTTCCCCGACGGCGTGCGGTGAGCCGAGCCTCTCCCTCCCTCCCCCGGGCTCAGCATCGCTCTCCGTTCAACAGGAGAAGAAATCACGGGGCTCCGGGGGCTGAGGACCGGGGGGATCCGCAGCGACTTTGGGCAGGGAAGGGCTGTGGGATCTCCCTCCCCGCCAGCGTGCATGGGTGGGAGCCGGGCCCCACTGCTCCCCAGTCACCGCCTGAAACACGCCGAAGTATTTGGTGAACAGGAAGGATTTGGGGTTTTTTTCATTGCTGTGGGATGGCAGTGCCCGGTGAGGCCGTGTCCAAGCCCCCCAGCCCCGCAGCCCTCCTGTCTGCCCCCGGAGCAGGGACCTGGCTGCACAGGGACGGGCAGGAAGATGAACCCACATTATCTTCTAAAGTGTATTAGTGAAACCACATTAAATCCCCAGGAGACAGTCTTATTCCAAATTTCAAGTGCTCTTAATTCAATTCACTGGTGAATCAAGCCACTCTGAATTTATGCCGCTTTAATTGCGTGTGAAGGCTTCGCAACGAGGTTTAATGCTGTTTAACGAATGCCTTTTCCGTTCAGAGCTCTCCCTTCGCTCGGACCAGCTTTGCTGCTGCCCGGCTCCGCGAGCAGCCCCGGGCAGGGGCGAGCCGGGGGCTCTCCTGGCTGCCGGGGGGGATGCCGGTGGGTAGGATGGGATGGGTGTGGAGAAGGGAGCGAAGCACCCTAAGGTGCATTTTCTAACAGCAGGACGGGCAGCAGCAAGGATGGGCGCCGGGTTCAAAACAAGCCGAGGTGGCCAAACCTCAAATACACGACTACCCGGGAGGGCAGAGTGGGTGGTGAGGGACGTGCGCATTCAAAACCCCCAACAAATGGGTGTGGAAGGAAATACCCGTTAAGGGGCATCAGGACAGCCCTGCGCTGCGGATTTGGGAGGCTGATGAGCATCCCAGGCCCATGGCCTCTGCTCTGAGTCCCCTCCCTGCTCGCTGCATGCCAGGATTTGGGTTTGGGGGAGCTCAGGCTGAGCCAGCACACCCCTCCTGATGCTCTCGTGGGTGCAAAGGGAAATAACGCTGTTGCTGGCCTGGGTGCATGCACGGTGCCAGCCTGGAGGGACTGCTGCTTAATGCCTTACCCCAGCTTGGGTGTGTGGGGAGTAGGAGGGACCCTGTTATCTCCAAAATCAAGGATGAAAATAAGTCCCTACCCCACCTCCTCTCCCCTGGTCCCATGGAGGTGCCTGGTCTGTCTGGTGAGCCCTGCCTGGGGTCTCCAGCTGCCCTGGGACCCTCCAGCCCTGGGACCCTCCAGCCCTGGGACCCCTCCAGCCCTGGGACCCTCCAGTCCCTGTTTGTTCTGTGCTGGGGTCATGCCGGGGTTGTGGTCCCAGCGCGGAGGAGCCACAGCCGCACTCCCAGCTGCGGGAATTCGGGTCAGCGGGATGTGAGTCACAGCAGTGGGACGCACCCGTGATGCCCCACGCCTCTGCTCCGGGCTGGCTGGGCCAGACAGCAGCTGGGGCAGGACTGGCCTGTCCCTGTCCCTGTCCCTGTCCCTGTCCCTGTCGCCGTCCCTGTCCCTGTCGCCGTCCCTGTCCTGCCCACAGCTGCCGAGGGAGAGGCAGCAGGGCAGCAGCCCTGTAATTACCCTGTGCTATGGACCAGCAACGCCATTTCGGGAACAAGCCTGTCATTAGCAGGGACACCAGCCTGGGCTGGCGTTCATGGATGGGGAAATCAGCCCAGCACTCGCCTGCGCCTCTCCACCACCCTCTGGGGCCCCGCGGGGCCACGCACGCCGGGGCAGGGCAGACAGCTTGCCTCCATTTCAGGCTAGAGCCCCCCAAGGCTGAACCCTGGTCGTGGCTGCCCTATGGCACAGCCCTTGGTGTCCCCTGAGACCCCCCACGGCTGCCACCACCTCCCCTGGCACTGCCCTGGCAGCGCTCCCATCGCTCCCTACGGGGCAGAGCCGGGCAGCCTGGACATGGGGGCCCCTGAGACCCGCACCAGCTCCGGCCTCGGGGGACCCCTCTGGCCACCCCCTGCATGGAGCAGGGCCACCTGTAGTGCCCGTTCCCTCCAGCTCCACTGCTCCTGCCTGCGCCGTGCCCATCCCCGTGGCATCCAGGCACCGAGGGGCCTTTCCCTGCAGTGGGGGACTTTGGGGAAGGGGGAGCTGCCACGCTGTGGGTGGGCCCGGGGCATGTGCCAGCCCCTGTGCCATGACGCTCCGGTGCCCAACGTGAGCGTGTCCCCGGCACAGGACCTGGCTGCGAGGTGGCATTTATCGGTGCATCCTGACATCTCCCTGCTTCCCAGTGGCACCGTGGGGTGGCTGAGCAGCTTTTCGGGGCTCCCCCTCCATCCTGCCCTGCTGATGACCTGTAAGCAGCAGGTCAGCCCTGAGAGCGAGCATGTCCAGCACTGCCACAGAGGAGGGCATGGGGGGGGCACGGTCCAAAACGTGGGGTGCCAGCAGCGAACGCATGAGCGGTGATGCCTGCACTTACTTTGGGGCCGGTTGCCAGTGATGCCTGGGGAATGCGTGATGCCCCAGGGTGGGCACTGGGGGGCTGTGCCAGCGGAGGGGGGGGGCAGAGGTGCTGTCTCCCCATGGCACTGGTTGTTAGTGGCTTCACATGCTTGTGCATGGCCCCACCAGAGCTAAACCACCTGGGTAATCATCCGTGTTGTACTTAACGCACTTCAGTGTTCAATATTTGCGGGGGATTTGTGTTAATTTGTTATATTCGACTGCGGAAGGCTGTTGCGCTGGGAGCAGTCAGTGCCTGGCAGCTCGGGGGCACAGCCCTGGGCAGCACCCCACAGCCGGGACCCCCCCACCCTGGCTGCAGGGACCCCAAAGTAATGGCTTTGGGTGAGAGCTGAAATGGCTGTTAGCACATAAACCCCCCCAGGATGCAAAGAGCTGTGGTACCACAGCGCTCGGGGGCATCAGGCAGAGGCACTAACTAACTAGCACTGGGAACTAACTAGCACTGGTAACTAACTAGCAGTGCACCCTGAGGGGTTGGGGGGGCCATGGGCTGCAACTGGCTCCCCAAAATGCCTCAGCCCCCAGGTCAAGGGGCTGCCACGCGCTGCGGGAGCTGCTCCAGCAAACCCCAGCGCTGTTGCAGGGGTTCCCCAGGCAGTGTGTTGGGGGGCTCCCGTTGTGTCCCCCCTCCCACTCCAGCGCAGAGCCTGGAGCCCTTTGGGAAGGGAGGACGTGGGGTTTGGCCACAGCTGCTGGACGTGAAGGTCACCGAGCAGCAGCGGTGTCACAGGATGGCAGAAAGCCTTTGCACCGCAAGTGTCTTCAGCGAGCTGCCAAACGGTTTGCGATAAGCCATGCCAGGAACGTCCAGTGTGATGATTTTTTTTTTTTTTCCTGCCTTTTACTATTATGCCCTTCCCGGGCTGTGTTTACTCTGCCCCACGCACGCCAGTCCTGTGCTCAGCACTGCGGCCGGACACCACCCTGGGGAGCACCTCACCCATGGGCGCCTTGGAAAGCCACACACGGTGCGTGGGGGAATAGGAAGGGCAAACACCAGAAGCAATTGCAGGCTATTTTTTTTCCCACTGCGAGCCAGCCCTCGCTGCGAGACCCCCGCGGCGGGTGGGAACAAGCCGGCGATGCCGCGCGCGGTGGCCCTGGGCAGCAGAGCTGAGTCCCGAGGGCACCAGCAGCTTCGGCGAGCGCAGGTGGCACAGCACCCACGCCAAACCAGCTGCTGCTCAGAAACTTTGCAGTTTTAGGACTTTTTAGGCTTAGGGAGTGGGGTTTTTGACTTTGGGGGTTGCACAGGGAGGGTTGGTCCAGCTCGGTCACCGCTGCTGCTGGTTTTCTCCTTACTCAGCCCTTGAATAGGGGTTAAACCTTCCCCGCCTACTGTAAATCCAGCTGTGAAACAGCGATGAGGCCAGGCGGGGCTGAAGGAATCCCTGCTCTGACACCCTGGACACCAGCTCTGCTCCCCGGCTGGAGACCTGGTTCCCCATGGCATCGCTCCAGGGGTTCTGGCTTCGTGCAGAAAAGCCCCTTCCCAAGCTCGCCCTGGCCATTGCCACCAGACAGATATATATAGATACAGATATAGAGAGAGATAAAAAAAGCAAAACCCTGGAAGGACTGGCTGGAAATGTGAAAAGGGAGAAGAGAAGAGAAGAGAAGAGAAGAGAAGAGAAGAGAAGAGAAGAGAAGAGAAGAGAGAGGAAGAGAAGAGAGAAGAGAAGAGAAGAGAAGAGAAGAGAAGAGAAGAGAAGAGAAGGGAAAGAGGAAGAGAAGAGAAGAGAGAGAAAGAAGAGAAGAGAAGAGAAGGAGAAGAGAAGAGAAGAGAAGAGAGAGAAGAGAAGGAAAGAGAGAGAAGAGAGAAGAGAAGAGAAGAGAAGAGAAAGAGAGAAGAGAAGAGAAGAGAAGAGAAGAGAAGAGAAGAGAGAGAAGAGAAGAGAAGAGAAGAGAAGAGAAAAGAAAGAGAAGAGAAGAGAAGAGAAGGGAAGAGAGAGAAGAGGAAGAAAGAGAAGAATGAGAAGAGAAGAGAAGAGAAGAGAAGAGAAGAGAGAAGAGAAGAGAAGAGAAAGAGAAGAGAAGAGAAGAGAAAGAGAAGGGAAAGAGAAGAGAAGAGAAGAAGAGAAGAAGAGAAGAGAAGAGAAGAGAAGAGAAGAGAAGAGAAGAGAAGAGAAGAGAAGAGAAGAGAAGAGAAGAGAAGAGAAAGAAAAGAAAAGAAAAAAGAAAAGAAAAAGAAAAGAAAAGAAAAGAAAAGAAAAGAAAAGAAAAGAAAAGAAAAGAAAAGAAAAGAAAAGAAAAGAAAAGAAAAGAAAAAGAAAAGAAAAGAAAAGAAAAGAGAAAATTTTTAATCCCAGGAAAACCAGCCTGAATCGAGACCCAAAAAGAGAAGGACAAAACCAACCAAACAAAAATATCGATGTTGCTAATTAGCCCCACTACTTAACAGTGACAACTGACACGCTGGAAACGGTAGCCAGAAATATTTCAGCATCGAGAAGGGCCAACAGCCCTGAACCAGCCCCATCGATCGCCCACTGGGCTGCGCTGGCGTGGGGCGGTGCCTGTCCGGGTTAAACCGCACAGCCCCTTGCAAAGCCCCGGCAGCGTTTGCCGCATGGGCACATCGCCGGTGGTGGCAAAGCCCTGCGAGGCTGCACCGGCTCGGGGGACGGTGGGGGACCAGCCAGGCTTTTTTTTTTTTTTTTCTTTTCCCTTAATTTATTTTTCTGCACTTGTGTTGGTAACGGTGCTGCAGCCCCCGGGTCCCATTAAGCCGGCGGCAGGAGGAGCGGTGATTGAAATAAATACCTGTTATTGCCAGCAAGCAATTCTGAAAGCGAATACAGCAATTACAAATCGTCGCCTCCTCGCCGCGCCGGGAGCTGGGCATGGCGGCCGGTGCTGGGGTGGCCGCAGCATCGCTCTGCGGCCTAAAAGCTTTGCAGCCCGCTGCTGGGACACCCCGACGCTCGCTCTGCCTTCGCCGCTCGTCAGGCTGCTGGGCACAGCCCGTGGAGAAAAAGCTGCTGCCCGCCCCCCGCAAAAGGCACCCTCCAAGAGGGCTCGGCAGGAAAACTGCTGGAAGCCACCCAAGCCAGTGGCCAGCACCCGCCTGCCACAGAATTCCAGAGCTGTGCCAGCGTCCCGCTGTAGGAAAACAACCGCTGCAGGGTGGGAGCGAGACAAGTGCGACCCCCTCCCCGCCACCGCCGTGCTGCTTGCTCCCTTCCTGCAGACCCCAAATCCCGGCAGGGTTGACCTCTGCTGCTGCTGCCCCGAGGACATGGGGTGTGGGGGGCTGTCCCCCATAGAAGAACGGCGCCTGCACCAGCAGCTGGGGACGGTCCCCATGCAGGGCACCGGTCACCCCGTCTGTGTGGGCCAAGAGAAAGGGTCCCCCCATGCACATGGCACCAGGAGAGGACAGCAGGGTAGAGCCCTTCTCTTCCTCTTCCTCCTCTTCCTCTCCTCTCGAATCAGTGGCCACCACCCAGCCTTTAGTGCCCATTTCTCCGCGATGCCAAAGCCTGTGCCAGCGCTGGCCCCAGTGAGCCCGTCCTTGCCCCGGGGACAGCCCCAGGAAGGGGTCCGGGGGGCCACATGCCTGTCCCCAAGCACGGGGCAGCAGCGTGGAGCGCGCTGGGCTCACTGCAGCGTCCCACCCTGCACGTTCCTCTTGGGGGGACTCATGAGAAAGGGAATTGCTCTCTATTAAAAAAAACAAACCCAAACCCTCCCCAAAAAGGGTTGAGAACAAGGAAGGGGGTTGGACTGAAATGAAACGGACAAAATAATGAATAAATTTAGTTTTTATAATCTTTCTTTGCTGATGGCAGGGGAGGTGACAGTCAGCGCCAGGCCAGGGGCTGGGCAGCCAGAGGCTTGGGCAAGACTTTGGTTTCCTCCTCACCTGAGGAAGGACAATGTGGGAAGAGACAGAAGCAGCCCGACGAGGAGAGGACAGAACATCTTCCCCAACGGCCCATCCAGCGTGAGCAGCACCTCCAAGGGGGGTTCAAGGGGAAGGGGACCCGAGCCTAGAGGAGAGAGAGGAGAAGCTGCACCTGGAAGAGGTGTGTGAAGGGAGATGCCAAGCCCAGCAAGGAGAGCGTGCTCTACATCATGGATGAAAAATCCTTGGCCGGCCAGCCTCAATCCCTAGAGATCGTCTTGGAAGTCGTCATCTCCAAAGTCAAGAACAATGCAAGCGGAAAAACTCAGGGGTTTGTTGTAGGGCAAAACGTGCTTCACCGGCTGGTTAGACCCTATGACAGAAGGAGCGGTTCCATGGCTGTACCACGCCAGGGCTTAGATAGATGTTCTGACCCCCAGATCGCTGGGACGGGGCTGGTCTCCAAGCAGAGACGGGCTGCAGGAGAGCTGCCATGGTGGAGCTAACACAGAAGGGGTGGTGGAGCTGGGCTTCTTGGCGGTGGTCACGGCCACATTGTCCTGACCGAGGAAGCTTGAGTCCTGCTCCGAGCGAAGGCTGGATTAGAGACCTCCAGAGAGCCTCTCCGACCAACGCTTCAAGGAAACAACGCTCGGTCCTCCTGTACAAGTACAAAACGATCCAAAGGCAAACGGTGCTGTCTGAGTGCCCAGATGCATTACGCAAAGCAAATAAAAGATCGCAGACACCGCGGGTCATGGCCAGGCAAGAACAAAGGCAGATCAGAGCTGCGGGAACAAACACTTCCCTTCGCGCAGCAGAGCTGCCTAACAAGGACGGTCCCACATCCTTCAGTCCTTCCCACCCCAAATAATCCTGCAGACGGACTGAGAACACTCGTAAGGTACCATGGTTGGAGGCAACGTAAGCTGAGACTCTACCTCGTTCCCTCTAAGGTACATATTCTATTTTTCCAGCAGTACCACATGAAAAAGAAAACGTGCCCCCAAACGCGTATGTTTTAATAACGAAGCCGTTGGCACACGCGCCCAGCGGTGGGATCTCACTTAGTCCAGCAGTTTATTCAAAAGTGCATTTACATTGGTGCCATCAAAACTCATGCCGTTGCCCTGAATTATCTGTAATAGAACGCAATCTACAGCTTTTTTCATCTTAATTCCTGAATGATGGTATTTACAGAGCCAAGGAGTTCCTTGAAATAGCCGTCTTTGTCGCCCTCCCTCTGCTCCTCCGCCGCCAGCTCCTCGTACTCGCTGCGCAGGAGGCCGAGGGTGGTGCTGAGGGCCTGGTCCCCCCGGTAGCGCTCCTTACAGAAGGCCATCAGCACGCCCACCGTTTTGAGGACCTTCTCCCGAGTGTCGTGCTCCGGCATGGCCAACAGGTTGGAAACAACCACGCACCAGTCCTGCTCCACCACTGCCGGGACCAACTTGACCTGTCGGTACTGCTGGATTTTCTCTTCCATTTGATCTCCGTGCTGTGAGTCCTCAAGCAGCACCTGCGGGAAGTGGTGGAACGTGGATTAATATCCCTATTGGAGAGCAACCGCTCCCAGGAGGTGACATATCGTGGGAGAGAAGGCTGCGTGTCCCATAACACCTGCCTTGGAAGGTGACTTGCAATGGAAAACCAAGACGAGGTCGTGTCCTGGTTCCCTGTTGCCCATGCATGAAGTTGGCCACGGGGGCTGGTGGCCCACCCTGGAAAACTCTTAGTGCAGTCACCAAGAGTGAGGAGGTTCAGTATCACACGGCCCTGAAAGGGGACTCAAGGGGAAGGAAGTTCAGCAGAAGACCTGTCAAGTCTCTGGGTCTTCTGCTTTGGGCTGCTGGCCAGGCTCCTTCAGCACCTAACAAACATCGCTGCTTGGCTTCGCGCTGCTCTACGGAAGAGATGGAGATCTCGGTCTCCTCCAGCCACAGCCAGACCTTCCCCTCCCAGACTGGTCCAGAAAACCCCAAATACTGAAATTCTGCAGAGACGGTGCCGAGAGCAGAAAGGCGCCTGGGGGGACCAGGGCGGGCAGGGCTGCCGGCTCCCTTCCCCGTGAGAGAGACCCGCACCGAGCAGCGCCGGTGCCAGGGGAAGGACGGGAAACCTCCTGCCACCACCCCAACACCTTTCAAGGCTTGGGTGGTGGAGTGGCTCTGCTCACCGACGGAGCGCTCCTCCCGGCTTGGCTGGTGGCCCCCATCATAATTACTGTCTCCGTGCTTCACTAATTAGTTCTGAGTAGGCTGCTGGCCTCGGACCGCTGAAGGCAGACGAGGGCTTTTGTGAGGCTGGCGAGCAGAAATCCAGCCCTGGGGAAGGGAGAGGGCGGCCAGCGTGCCCAGAAGCTGCCAGGAGAAGTGATTGGGTGTCCCCAGGGACCGTGTGGGTCCGTGGAGGCTGTTTGGGTCCCTAAGGGCACCCGTAACATTTTCTGCGACCTGTGCGTCAGCTCGGCAATGGACTCCTGCCGTCCCCTGGGCGGCTGCTGCGGGGAGCTTGGTCATGCTGTTTTATCCCACTGATTTACGGGACACGGGGGGGACAAGGAGGGACAATGCCAAAGAGACCTCCCCTCTCCCGGTCCCCCGAGAGGGCTGCCTGCTAAGACCCCGGTGGCCATGCAGGATTTGGGGTGAAAAGGAAAGAAGGCGGCAGACAAAGCCGTTCAGAGCCCCGGCAATCCGCGTTTCAGCGCAGAGAGCTGCCAGCGGTAGTTTATGATTTTTCAAACCAACCTATTTGACTGTCACCCAGCCCACCCCAAATCTGCCACCCCGTTTCGGATCAGCCCTGCACCACACTGGCCACCAAGGGCTCTCCCATCTCCTCCATGAAGGGGCTGGGATTGATACATGGCATTCCCAGGCTGAAGGGCAGCAAAAAAAAAAAAAATTAAAAAAAAAAAATCATTGTTTTATCATAAACCCGAGAATTTGCCTGGCCTGCGGACTGCCCTCAGCCACAGCGGAGCTGGGAACAGATGGGGCTGCCGGAGGGGCGGCCGTAAAACGTGCAGCAGGAGTGAACGGGAACAGTTCGGCTAAAATGCCCACGTACGCTCCCTTTCCATGAGAGCAGACAGACAGGATCGCTGCGCGTTAGAGCCAGCACCCGATAAAATTTCAGACCCCTAAAACAATTTGCACCTTTACAAAGTCTCCTGGAAAACAACTGCTTTAAAACGCAGACGTTGCTCTGCGGTGCCTGAAACCCAAGTGTTACAGCAGTAACGATCTGCAGGGCAAATTGGCTATAAACTGAGTGAAAGTGGATTTAATTTCCATTCTCTGGAGTAAGAGAAACGCACAGACTAAACAACAAGCGATGGCAAGGAAAGACGGGTTTTAAACTGACATTTACAGCAGTAATCCAAGGTATTCGAAAATAAAACACTTTTAACGTTGCGGGCTTGGCTCCAGCGAGGGACGTGCAGGCAGGCAAGGGTCTCTCCAGCAGGCAGGGGCACAGCGGCGGCGGCTGGTCCCCTGGCACCCGGCTGGACGCCGCAGCTGAGCTCACCGTAGTCCGGTACCTACATTCCCTACTCATGTCCTTGCCATTTCGTTATTTAGAGACTTGGGTGGAAACGGCGATGGCAGTTTAATGAAAACTAAAGGTTTAAGCTCGCTCTGGGCTCTCCCAGGTACTCCTTCCCCGCAGCAGTGGCCCACGGGCTGGAGGGAACTCATCCCAACAGCACGGACCAGCACCGACGCTGGGTCGGCCCCTCCTCACCCTCGTCCTTTGAGGATGCTCAACGGCCCCTTTGGCTTGGCAAAGGGGTGAAGGTGGGGAGAGCCTGGCCAGGTCCCGTCCCTGCCCTCCCGGCTCCTCACCTTCTCCATGATGAGATCGTAGAGGAGCGTCACCACACGGACGTGGAGGGTCTCCATCCCCTTCTGCCTGAAGAGGCTCCTGAGGACCTGGAGGCCGCCCAGCTTGAGGAACTGCTGCTGGGCGTAGGGAAAGTGTCTCAGCATGGAGGACAGCGCGAAGAGAGCCTGGTAGGGAGAGAGGTCCATCAGCACGGTGGCCACGGCCGCCACCTCTTTTCATGGCATCCCACGGGGACAGGAGAAATGCTCCAACCCATTTGTGTGGAGCTCCCCAGCATACGCATTCAAACCTCTCCTTGCCGAGGGGTGTCTCTGAGAGGCCCCTTTTCTCCTGATCCCAACCCTCCCTGGCTCTATGAGGTTGCCCCAACTTGGGTGACTTCCACCCAAACTTCAACCCAAGACTGTCATCGTGTTCACTGGAACAATAACGCAGAGGGACCTGTGGTCAGCACCCGAACAGACCCAACACCATCGTTTCTCACAGCTCACACCCACTGGTCATTGGTACAGAGCCCGGCTACGGGCTAAGGATGGGGCAAAGCGGGATCCAGCACCACTAAGCAGAGCCTGATCCCCTCAAGATGATTTGGACTCCTGGGGAACATCCTCTTCCTTGCACCCACGCGGCTGGAGGACAAGACCGTGCTGTTTCCCAGGACACGGCCCCAAAACAGGGTCTGTCATGGTGCAGCATCACGTGCTGCCGGGAAGAGAAATGAGCACGCCTGCACTTGCCTCCTGGGCCTCGAGCACACGGTTGCCACCGAGGAGGCAATTAGGGGCGAACGGCTGAATTTTATACTTCTCTACTTTTGACGACTGTGGTTTGCAGAGGGGACAGGCCCACACTGCCCGGGGCAGGGCTGCTGCCCGAGTGGGGACCGGGATGCTCATCTGGGTGCCCGCCAGCGAGCTGAGCCGGCTCCTCCGCACACGGAGGTGGAGCACACATCCCCCACTCCGTACGGACAGATCCGAGTTGACAGCCACGTCTTCCCCAGTCCCGTTTGTTTCTATTTTCCATCTTCCGAGTTGCTGCTGGTGAATGCCGCAGTGGGGTGGGGGGGGAGAAATGCACTTTTGGCCTCGCTGCCATGCACCACTGCGAGCGCTGGGGTGGAAAACCCACCCGAGTGGGAGTTGTGGGCTGCTGCCCCTCACGGGAAGGGGCTGGGGCACCGACCTGTCTTCGGGATCCTGGCCTGGAGAGAGATGGGAGACCGTACGCAGCATGGGAACTGAAAATTAAAAGCCTCTGTCCTCCTGGAAAAGGGGGTTCAACCCTTGGAGGCTCTCATAAGACCGCATGTAAATGCGGACAATACTGAGCTCATCCCTCTCGCTCTTCTCCAGGGGCTGCCAGCGGGAAGCGTTCAGGCTCACTGGAAGGAAGCTTCCTGCACCCACCACCCAGGGGTTCAAGCAGTGCTGGTGAGGGCCTCTGCACACCCAGCCATCCCTTCCCACCCCAAAACGAGCTCCAGATCAAGCCACGGGCACTCCCAGGAGGAATTTCTGAGCACGGAGCATCCTGTGGTGCACATCTCCAGCCGGGACCTCCTCCCACCCGTGGCCAAAGGCAAAGGGGTTGCCCAGCCTCTCCCATGGCTTTCATCCGCTGGAGGACTCTTACCGTGGACTAAAGGGGAACGTGTTTGTGGGAGCTGGTTAAAACATTGGCAGCACACCGCTGCTTGCGTAACAGCGAGTGTAATAAAGATAAATGGAAGAGCTGGTGGTTCCCTCACCCCGCGGAACCCCCTCTCACAGGAGGTCACCATGTTAAACGCCGGGACTAGGTTTTCGGGAACAGCCAGATAATTTTACAGCCCTTAAACAGAGGTGGCATCACACGCTAAAGCGAGGGTAATGAGATCTCATGCTCCAGGGAGTACGGCGAGAAGGGAGGGAGGGAGGCAACGAGGAAGCCCCCACCCCGACGGACAGCGCTGCACATTTGGCTGGGGGCTCTCGGCGCTGCTCGGCTTGCTCCAGAGCCGCCGCCAAAGGCAGGACACGGGGCTGGCTCCAGCAATTAGCTCCTTCCAAACGTCAGCTCCCGTGTTTGTTAACCTCTGATCGTTACGCCTGCCACAGGGACCCCCACCTTTCCTCCCAGAGGAGCCGCAGCACCCAGCCCTGTCCCCTGCGGGGCTGGCGGAGCTGCCGTGCGTGTCGCTGCTGGCAGTGGGGGTGAAACCCGCAGTGCCAAGAGGCCAGGGGTGCTGCGGGGGGGTGTCCAGCACCCTGGGGTGCACTGTAGCCCACCCAGCATGGGGAGCAGCGCAGGGTCCCACACTCTCACAACGTCAGCGATGCCCCGAGGAGCACTTACGTTGAGTTCAGCACAAAAACGGTTTTTCCCTGCCCGCTCACCTTCTTCTTGACAGCCAGGGGTTGTTCTGTAGCCAGAATAACCAGGAGTTTCTGCAGCGCACCCCCCTCGATCGCTTCTATCTGGACTTTGGGGTTGCTGCAAGGACAAAAGCAAAAGGCAAGTCACCAACAGCGCAGGGCACAGCAGGGTGGGACGGACCACGGGTCTCTCTGGGGCAGCACCCCGCAGCGGACGCGAACGAGGGTCAATCCAGCCTGATCCCAGAGGAAAAACCCCCAGCTCCCACTGACTGTGGCTCGGTGGTTCTGGAGAAGATGTGAAGCCCCGTGAAGCACCCCAAACAGAGCACATGACTGAGGCAACCTGAAGCGATGGCAACAGGGCTGGGGAAGGGCACGCCAGGCCATCCATATCACCCCACTGCGTGCCCACATCCTACCCATCTTCCCCTGGCAAGGAGCCCTCCCCCGTGTTTTCCTTGCAGCTATTAATCCTCTCGCTTTGCATCGCATCTATTCCTTAACAGCTTTTTATTTCGGCTCTCACTTTCCCCCTCGCTGACTTCTCGCTTTCCGTTAACACTGATTTAAGTGCTCCTGTGCTGCAGCTCACCTGGAGGAAGGTCCTGCTTGTCCCTGGCACCTCTGAATCACAAATTACACCTGGTATCACCACCCACAGACCTCTCGCATCGAGCGCTTTTCTCCAAGGACTACAAATGGCTAAATCCATCCCTCTGTCTGCAAGAACCAGGCTAAAATTTCAGGTCTGGATGCGAAAAGCTGCCCCAGGTGCAGGCAGGCGAAGACAAGCCTTGCCCACCATCCGCCCTGCTCCCAGCTACCGGTTGTCTGGGCAGGGGCACCTCGGCCACGCAGACGTTTTGCAAACCCACTTCTAGTACATCTTCGAAGGTGGCGGAGAGGTTAGATGCTACAGGCTCCCTCTTTGGCAGGGCTTTCACAGTCAGAGCACAACGTACTGGCTGTCTGCGCCCCTGATCCTGGGTCTCTTGCGCTCTGAGGAAGAGCTCCAGCACTTCAGCCTTTGCTCGACTTTAAAGCAGCAATCGCGTTGCGGCCAAACAAAGGTCATGCATTCCTGCTACAGCAAAACACCCACAGCTCTCACTGCTACCAGAAAGCTGCTGGAGCAGCCAGTGCCAAGCATCGTCCAAGAAATATGAGAGACAGAGGCAGACAGCGTCATAAAAAAACAAAACCAGAAGGCAAATGGACTTGGGCAGGGAGCAGCTTTGAATTAAACCCATTGCTCCTAGAAATACAGCAAAACACTAAACTCATCTATGTCAACCAAGGTGCCGGGCAATCTCTCCAACCCTCCCTGCTCTATCCAGGCTTTGCTTCTTGTACCATTAGCAGTCATCCACGGCTCAGAGGCGGCCAGATCTGGTGTGCGGGTTCCTGACTGCAATTACCAGGCTGACCTCAAGGCAGGAAAAGTGGGGGCGTTGTTGAAAGCCACCTTTGATTTCTCCTTCCTCACCCACTTGCTGCAGCAGGCACCCAGGCAGAGCCACAGTGCAAGCACCCTGCCGAGGAGGGGGACATCTGTGGCCTGCCTGGACAGGGCAAGAAGGAGAAAGAACGAACCCAGGGGCTTCAGGATCCTCCTGCAGAAGAGATTTTCGCAGTGTGGTGCACACGTGGGCCCGCAGACTCCCATGTGCCGGCACTGCGGCACCGCCAGCATCCCTGGGAGCAAACCAGCTTCTGGCAGTGCGTGGGTCCAGGTGGGACCTGATGCACGTACCAAGATGTGTTTATCCCCCATCCTCGCCATGTCAACAGGTCCAGCAGAGTCTCCTCCTGCAGCAATGGGATGTTATTTTCCACCTCAACATGGTGGGAAATGACCCGTGTGGCCAACGCAGAGCAGTGATGGCATCTCCGATGCCCTGGCCTTGGCTCTGATTTTGGAGAGTCAAGAGTCAACACAGCAAACAGCATCAGTCCCAAAACCTTCAGCTGTCCCCAGGCAACCCCTGGACACAAGGCAGTTTCCCCCCAGGTGACAACCGCTGCTCTCATCTCCAGCCACATCTGCAGTCACACGGGCAGCCACAGCCCCTCCAGCACGGGGACGGCCCAGGGACAGCCCTGCAGCATCACGGTGCCCTGTCCAGCCTCAGCAACTTCTCCCAGGGCAAAGATGGGAAGAAGAGTACAATGGTGGGACGGAGGACAAACAGCTCCCAAAGCACCCAGGGGTTGGCTGAAGACCTGCCTAACATACCCCAGCAAGTAGAAAGGTGCTAAGCGTGACCCTCGCCTCAAAAAAGCCAGAGATAAGTAATATCTACCCTAGAGAAGTGAATGAATCCTGCATCTCCTTTCGGTCCAGATAGATTTATAAGCCAGGCTTGTGATTAGACTCCTTTGAGAGTCAAGAGACACAACACCCAGAAGGCAGCAAGGAAATACAGCAGTGACAAGCAATACACGTCCCAAAGTCACTGAAGGTGCCCTCGGCAGTGAGTTGGGCACAGCCGGTGCTCGAGCTGGGACAGCTGAGCGCAGCCGTGCTCACCGCAACAGCACGAAACCTTCTCCTGCAGAGGCTGGGCAACACAAGCAGAGCCGCTGGGGCCGTGATCAGAGCTCTGCACATCTCCAAAACCCACCCAGCTGCTACAGGAGATGCACAGACATAGCCCTCCTGCTGTGACAAGCTCTGCTGCAAACCAGGCAGGAGGGGGAAGAAGAGGTTTTTTTCCAGTTCTGTTTTTCCAGTGATGACAGCCTTGGTCTCCGCCTTTGTCTGCGTGCGGTTGGGTTGTGCTTGTTTCTGCTTTGAGCTTTTCTAGGGGAAGGCACGGCACAGAGGTTCGGCTCTGCCTGGCACATCGTCAGCCACGTTGTCAGGAACGTTTTCAATGCTGGAGCTCCGTGACTGGTGCAAATGGGAGGCGAAGAAACCCCAGCTGCATTTCCAGACCCCAAGGAGGAGCTGGCAACTCTGACACTCAGAAAATATAATTTATGATCCGAAAACACAACCAAATTTTATATAAAAATTACTCCAGGAAAGGGACATCAGAGTAAGTGCAGAACAAGCTTGCAGGCAGGCACTTTTCTGAGTATAACTGCACTGAAAGGAGAATCTCCTATGTTGGAAACCTCATAGTGCCATTCAAGGAAAATGTTAAGTTTGGGATATCCAAGTTCTTTTGTCACATCTATCTAAAATAAATAATAAAACCTCCTACAGCAAGGGACGCAACTGAAAAATTGGTATGCCTTTTAAATGCTTGGTTGGTCACCTGGAGGATTAGATCTAATTAAAATCTCTGAACCATGGAGTTTTCGCCAAGGAGCACCTCTAGAGATTAGGAAACCTTCCTGGATGGTAGGCGTGCTGCTCGCTTCTCAGTCTTTCTGTTGTTTAATGTCTCCGCTATCAATAGTCCGGGCTTCACGCTAACCAAAAAGCTTGTTTGAGAGTTTGGAAAACTCAGCACAGATCTGTACAAATTACACCGTCAAGCCCAGGGAAAAGCAGCCTGAACAAAATAAATACAATGAGACAGACTGTGGAGCGCTCGCATGGGAAATTCTACCTCTACTAATCTGCTAATGGATAAGGGGATGGTGGCATCAGCAAGGAAAATCACTGAAAAGAAACTCCGAGGCTGAGATAGAGACTGAATACAGCCGACAATGACATTCCATGATGTAGACAGAGATTTGGGTGCGCTCAACGGATGAGATTAACCAGCCTCAAACCTGGGTGAAGAACAGCCCCAAGGCTATGGGGACTCGACACAAGTGCCGTGCTCAGGTTCAAGCGGCTTTTCAACAGAGACCCCCCTGTACTAAACACAGCCCCAGTTTGTCCTGGCAGGACCCACCCTGACTGCCGGGCCACACTGTGTCCCCTCCAGATGTGACCCTCACTACACGTCTGAGGTTCTTCTGCTTCCAAGCCACATGGCCCACGTCCATTACATCCATCTCTTTCTTATTCTGTTCCTGAAGAGTAGAAAACAAGGCTGGGTACAAGCTCACCATGACTGATCCACGCAAGAAACCACGTGGGCGCTGGGACAGGCTGGAGTTAATGGGCACGCTGCTGGTGTTCACGCCAGCCAAGATGCATTGAGCAGGGGTGAAGAGATCGGGGAGACCAGCAGGAATCCCCACTGCCCGCAGGTGCCCACGCCATCGTCTCTGAGCAGCTCCTGAGAAGACTCTGTCCCTTGCAAGGTGGGCTTTGTCCTCAGACTGAACTTCTTGAGACACGTGTCATCCATCCCAGATTGTGAGATACCTCTGAACAGCTCTGGACATGGATCACCAGACGCTTTTGATACGGATCCTGGAGACGATACCCTCTTTCCTAGGGCGTAGACTACGGTCTACTCTCTGTGCTTTCAAATCCCAACCAAGCTGACCCTCCACCCAACTCAAGATGTCCCCGCTGCCTGCAGCTCTCCCTGCTTCTCCCCACCTCTCCCAGAGACCTCCGCAGACGGGCTCGCCCGGCAGTGACAGGGCTGCCACCCACACTGTCACAAGCACACCGCACCCTTTTGACCGCAAGACCAACAACATTTGTTTCCCACTTCTGCTTCCTTCCAAAGCTCCTGGAGTTGTGACTGTCGAGCACAAATTTAACGTGCCATTTCATCAGCCCAGCGCATTTCCCTCTCGGTGGCTGAAGGAGGGTGACCATGCCCTTTGGCAGAGAGGGGAAAACACTAAAGCAGGAGAGGGAAAGCCAACAGAAAACCTCCAGCTGAGCCTGCCTGCTGCAATGGCAGAAGGAAACACTCCATTTTCTGCCAGTCTATATTTCACTGTACTAAAACTTCCCACGAGGGGCCAGAAATTATTACAGTCCAGGCTTATTTGCCAGAACACCGCAAGCGCACGGAGAGGGGAGCAAAAGTAATAAAAACAAGGGCTGACGCGCTGTGATCCAGCGCTATCAGAGTAAAACTGAAATGAAGTTGTCGCAGCGCCCCAGTGACTGGCGGCACGTCCTGCCTCGGGCGGGTGCCGCAGGCAGAGATGGCACCCAGCATCTTCCACAAGCTGCCGGGTCGGGATGTTTGCGCCGTTCTTCCTTTTTTCTTCCATTAAAGCTCTTTGGGGAAGCAGCAAGACCTTAGGACGGGGATGACCGGCCAGAGGACCCACCAGCACGATGGAGGCTTCCTGGAGGAGACGTGGTCTCACAAGCTGGGATCAGAGCCCTCCAAACAGCCTCTCCACGCGCTGTAGCTTGTAATCCCTCACACCCTGCAATTCCCCCGCACCTTGCCGTTGGGCTGTTAGGGTCCTGCTCGTGGGACGGCTGCCGTTTCTCCCTGGCCGTTGTTTTGGGCGTGCTAAGGAGCAGCATCGGCTGGGGGGCTGCGGCTGTTGCTCCTGCAAATCCAGCACGGGCTTCTCCTTTGCGATTTTCACTGGCAAACTCATTACATGGAAGCATGTTTTGCTGAAAAAGGGATTTTTTAAGAGTACTATCCGTTAAGAGACACCCTTACCTATTCCTCCTAGGATGACCCCAAGTAGACATGTGCAAATTTAGGCGAGATTTTTTCAAAGTTTTTCCAGACTGCACATGCGAGGGGCGTGGGAAGACTGAAAAGCAGCTACACAGCCCTGAGGCAACAGCGGCTTTTGAGTTAGACGGGAACTTGCAATACGGCAGCAAAATTAGATTTAAATTGGAAAAAAAAAAAAAAAAAGGGGAAAGCCAAGCGGTGCTGAGGGACCTGGGGACTCAGAAACACAGAGCAGGGCAGGCAGGCAAATGCCCTCATCTCTACAGCTCCGGCAAGGACACACAGAGAATATTTATTTCGTAGCCTCCTTGTTGTACAAACCACAGGAGACCCTATAGAAAAAGGGTCACCTCCTTACTCTGGAGCATCCTGCTGAAGCCAGATAGAGAAAGACCAAAAAGAGGTGTGAAAGGGAGAGCGCAATGGAGGGGATGCTCCTGCCCTGGCTGGAGTAGGGTGCTGAGCACAGCACTGCTCCTGCCCTGGCTGCACACCCGCTCTCCCGGCCACCGGCTGCTGAGCTACACCCGCATCCTCCCCAGGGCGCAGGGAGGGAAGTCTGGAGAAGCTCGTACTTTGATGAAAGCTCGGCGTGACGGTGAAAAAGCATGATAATCACCGGGCTAGACAGGACTTAATGGGTCTCTTCTCTCATCTGAACCAGCGGTCTGCGATGCCGCGTGGGAAATCAAAGCCGGGGATCAAAGTCTGTAAGTCTGTGAAACAGCCTAAAAAATTTAGTACAGTCTATTTAGCTTGTGCTATAACCTGAGGATCAGAAACAAGCAGCAAGGCAGCACAGCTTACCTTGCCCTCCCCCTCCCTCCGTCCCCCTCCCCAGCTTTCACTCCAAAATCCGTTAACGAAGAAAATGAGAGTACACCAACGCTTCACTCGCAGGAGAGTGATGTGGCTCGGGCCCGAAACGTGCCTACAACGGCATTACGGCTCCAAGCCTTGCCTGGCTTCTTGTGCCTCTCAAACCTTCACACCTGGGTAAGAATTTGAAAGGCGATTGAAAAGGTCATTTTTGTGAGTCCTGGAAACCAAAAGCAATACAAGCAGGGTCATGCGTGAAAAGGCCAATGACTTTTTCAGAGGCCTCTGTATTTGGAGGATTTCTGACAGCTCTTGTAAGTATATTCATGTTATAATAGATAGATAAAACTGATCATTACGATGTCAACGTTTAAAGGATTGATTGGAATTCAGCTCATTCCAGTCCGAACTATAGCTGTAAATCTGAGACTCTGAATAAGGGCAGAAACAAGAGGCGGGATGATCAGCAGCTCATTAGTACTTGCATGACTGAATTTTAGATTGCAGGTTTAAGGAAAAAAAAAAAAAAGAGAAGTGACACGTGGGGAGAATACCCTTTCCTATCACATTCAAAGCACTGGCTACGGCATGAAGTATCCCCATCGGAAATGACTGTGGAGCAGCTGCGGCGAGCCCAGCCGGCTCCGAATGCACGGCTTCCCAGGTACGCACTGGGTGGCTACATCTCCTTCCGAACTTCGTTCTTAAGAGGAGGATAACTGGGACGAGTCAACGCGAACAATTCCGCAGCCCCCTCGTCCTCTGGAACCACCACCCTGGCTCTGCCGCGGGATGCCAGCAAACGATGCTTAAGTGGAGGGTTGGTCAATCTCTTACAAAAATACATCTTTAACACAGAGCCTTTCCATCATTGTGGAGTCACACGCTATCGAAAAGGACGTTTGCAGCACAATATGAGATGTACAGGGTAATAATAAAATAACCCCAACCCCAACAAGGCTGCCTGCAACTAGTCAGAGTTAGGAGGAGGAGGGATGAAGCAGTGACACCCCAAAGCCCCCACCCAGGTCCACATGCAGCAGAACTGGCCTAGAAAGCCTCTTCTCTGAGCATCAGCTCAAACCTGAGTTTATCACAGACAAAGGCCTTCAGAGCTGTGACTTAAGGAGATTAAAAACCACCCAGAAAAATGGAGCCCTAAGTCGTTGTGCCAATCAAAATACAGTGAAGAAGAAAGTGGGGGTGAGGGGGGAAAACCTGACAAAAGGAAAACTTGGTTTCAATAGGCAACACAATACAACAATTTCCTACGGAAGATGTGAAGCATAAAAGAGGTGTTAGATGTTCAAAAGCACAGAATATAGGAGAGACATTAAAAAAAAAACCCGGAGAAGATGAAAATCTCCACTTCAATGCGATGCTGCCTTCTCACTTTCTACCAAGCCAGGCGCTCATCGCAGTAGCGGGGGAGCAGCAGCATCCCTGTGAGAGCAACACGTCTCAACGTGACATAATGGATTACAGAGATGCAAGTATGGTTTTTAATGAGCAATTAGGTTATTGAGTATTTGTTGCTAAGAGGAGAATAGAACGGCAGAGAATAAGTTGGAGCTGAGTATGTGATTCTGTGATTTTGATGGGCTAATGTGATACTTAAAGCGAGGGAGCATGAGTCACCCCAGAGATGCAGAAATAGTGTGGAAGACTGCCTAGGAAAAGCTGGGGGAACCTTGGATTGCTATCTGTGTCCCAGGCACCAGCAAGAGATAGTTAAGCTTCTTACGAGCCCTGCAACGTCCCTGCTGAAAGCAGGAGGGCTATAATATCCCGTTATAGACAAGCCCCGCACTCCCGGGGGACACAGCGACACCGGGTTAACCAGGGAAAACTCTGCTCTCGAATACACGACGTAACTGGGAATTACCTAGCGTGAGTTTCAGGCCCTTTTGCAGTCACAGTGATTTTGAGCTGGAAGCGCAGAGCGGAGCTACTTCTCGCGGTGCGGCCAGGGTCGAGAGCCAGCGGGAGCCCCGCGGGGAGGGGACCCGGCTCGCCTTAGCCCGGACAGGGCAAGGCTAAGGCGGCTAATATTTTGGAACAGGGGGAAAAAAAAAAAACAAAATCACATGAGCTGCAGTGCTGTCATGTCGGATAACAGATGGATAATTAGATTTATATGAAGAGTTGTAAAAGAAATTAAATAAAAATACAGAACAGCGGATCTGCCGCAGTGAGACACCTCGTAGGGGTGCAGAAAGCCCCAGCCACAGGGGAGTGGGTGGCAGAGCCCAAGGACTCGTTTGGGTCAACTGAAACGAGTTGTCACCCAAAGCACGACTGCTCAGAGAGGAGCAATGTGAACAAGGGACTAAGTCGAGTTGCAGCAAAACCCCTCTTCTTCCTCACCTCTCCGTAGAGCAGAGCACAAGAGCGAGTACCAGCTCTGGACAATAAAATCTTAGGTACCATAACAAAATCAACTGCGCCAGATTGTTCTGCTGAACGCACACAAAACAACAAACTGACAGGCTGTATTTATACCCGTAGGAAAAGATACCATGAAAACGGCTGGAGAATGCACACAGTAACAAAGCGAACCCAGGCAGGAATCCCACCGCCCCAGCGCACGTGAGGACAGCCCCAGAGCCCCTCTCTTCTCCTGACCCTCGGCTTCGCCCGCTCTGAGCTTTATTTTGGTGCCAGCGCGTACCCCCCCCAGCTCCGCGAACGTCGGTGCCGACGGCCGGGTGACTCGCTGGTCTGCTTTGGAGAGGGTTGTGCACCTGAAGCTCCCACAGATGCCGGGGCAAGTGAAGGGGTGCAGCTCTCAAGACCCTTGGATGCCAGCTCAGCTTCCACGAGTTTCATCGTGGAACCCACAAACCGTTTTACGATTAAAAAGCAAAGGGTTTTGGATTCTTGGGGCTATTCGCTGTCACCCTGTCAGCACGGAGCCGGAGGAGGCAGCAGAGGAAAGGGTATGAAGGCACGTAGTCAAGGCTAGCCCTTCCCCGTTCTCCTGACGGTGAGGGATGGGGCCATGCAGTCCACTCTGGAGGGGCTGTCACCCCCCGTGATTTAAGGGCTGGACTGGGTAACTCATGCCCCATCTGCAGCGATCAAGGGAACTGCGTGAGCTCTCTTCCAGCACGGCGTGTTGAATGACTGATCCTTCCAGGTAGGTACGAGCAAGTGCTCCGCGGTGCGTGGAGAAGGACATCACAGGAACTCCCCCCAGCGCTCAATCACCCAAACTAATGCTTTATTTTGAGGCGTAAATCAACCTTAAGGCTGTATGTGCCAGGCTTACAAAACACTCCCTATGCATTTCTGAAAGCCTGTTATTTTACCGTAGGTCAAACACATATCGGTGCCTAAGGATGGGGTCTGTTTCATCAGAGGCTGCATTAATAAAAAGCAAGCGATCCTCTACAAGCGTAAGCAGAAGTCATTTATTTCCATGCCATTTTAGCCATAGCCCACAAAAACTGTGTTGATTTCTTTTTCAAAATCACCACACAGCAAGCAACAAGAACAATACCGCAGGATTAATACCACGTCCTTGAGCTCATCCAGTGTTTTTCATCACAGAGAGTTCAAAGCACCCCCTGATTTATAGACGGGGAAACTGAAGCGCTCCCAGGAGCGCCGGCAGCCGCACCAGGGTGCAAGCGTGAGTGCCGAGTTCCTGCCTCCCTGCTCCTCCCCTTCTTCACACTCCTTTTCTCTGCACGCCTCCAGCCTCCAAAACTCAACTGGCCTAGGATGGTGGCACCCAAGGAGCACCCAAGGTCCCACCCAGCTCTTTGCTGCTGCTACAGAGCCTCTGAACAAGACCCTTCTGCGACAGTAACTCGCAGCGGGGCAGCTTTGCGCAGAAGCATCCCTGCAAGATCTGCCATGTCGCACTGACCGTAATTCAAGGCATGCAAAGTTACTCAAATATTCCAACAAAACCTATTTGCACGCCTTAGGTAACAGGAACACAATGCAAAAAGCTGTCTGAAAGCACCGCGAGAAGAAAGCCTTAGTGCTAACAGCCGGGCTCCTAACACTCGGCATTATATTATATTTTTTATTATATTATATTTTCCAGCGGCAGTGAGTGCCTATCTAACGCATCGCAATAATAATCTTGAAAAATGTTAAAAGGTGGCCCGAGGCTACGACCTTCGATTGTTATTGGCTTTATTTGTTTGCTTGCTCATTTGAGCTGATTTTTCTTTAAGACAAGTGCTAATAATATTAAAAAAAAAAAAAAAAAAGCAAGCCTTTGCCTGGCGTGTCCCTATTGGGAATGCCAGCGGAACGCAGGCACTCTCTAGCTCTTCCACGAGACACAAAGCAAAGTGTGAGAACAGGCACTTCACTTCTCTCCCTTCCAGCAGCATCTCTGCGATGCTCTGTCCTATTTTAACCCTGCCATCTGTTTCACAACTCTCTGCCTCCCTCCCGTAACCGAGGAAGGCAGCGCATTCCATCAAGCCAATCTTTCTATCATCTCCCACCCGTTTTGCTTACGGATGTGCCCCGGAGCACCCCCGGGCGCCACGACGGAAGGTGTTGCTCTTAAACACGGATCCGCTCATCGCTTACGAGCCTCATCTCAATCCACCCCACTCCTCTACAGGCAAGGGAAGATGCTGGATCGCAGGGAGAATCACACCCACTGCCATGTCATGTTTTAAACTCTGGCTGTTCCTAATCCCGTCGGGTTTAACAGTGCTATTAGAATCATTTTCGACTAGAAAAGTAGATTTGTTTCACTGAGTCATGATTCAGAAACGAGACTTTGCTCCATTTACAAAAGCAAATCACCATCTTGCAAATGCCAAGCACAGATTTCGTCTCCAAAAGCAAAGCCTGGGGAACGCTTCCAGCCGGAAAGAGAATGGAAAAGCTGCATCTGCAAAAGCTGGGAAACCTTTTTTTTATTTCTCTGGTTTTCATAAGCAGAAAGCATGACCTGTGGAACACCAGCTCCTGGAGAAATCTAACAAACTCATTCTGCATCAAGGGACTTAATCACGCGTTAATAGAGGGGAGAGCGACAGCAGGAGTGCCGCCACGGGACCAGGGACTGCGATGCTGCAACGCAGCCCACAGACGATTCAAACCAGTTCCTGGGTGGGAAGCCCTCGAGGAAAACTTGGGAATCACAGAAAGCACCAGCAATTCTTTCTGCTTTCTGATTCATCCCTACTCAAACACCCACATGCCACAGCAGAGGAGGCTGGAACTGCTACATTTAGGATGACATTTAAAAATCAAGGTTGTGCTGCTGACGGTCATTAAAAATCCAACAGCATTTTTCAGAAGGAAATGGGTACTCACATCGGTGTCCCTGCCAAATATCAGCACAGCAGTAATTTTTCTAGCAGCTTCAGTTAAAAGATAAAGGAAAAATTGCACCCACCTATAATTACTGTTATTACTGTTGTTGTTTTTTAAACATTTCGCTATATACCTTCATATTTTCTAAATACAAAATAAGATGGAAACATTTCCCCAAACCTTTCTAAGTGTCAGATTCATCTCACTTAACAGTAGACACCTAAAATTAAGACACCTAGCCCAGACGAGCTGCCTGGGATCCCTCGGTGATGTGTTCCAACCTGGGGTCCGCACATCCCTGGAGACCCAACCACCGCTTCTGTATTTCCACGGACTTGCCCAGGCTAATCCAGAAAGACAAGTCTAAGGTCCAAGGCTTTAGATTTGCTCTAAAGGGGGCTGCATCTATTTTGAAAAGGGTCTGAGGATGGTCCCCAGCAGTGAGCAGAAATGATGATTTGCCCTGTGGGAGATGGGGCTGTCTTTGACTCCTGTCTTACGATGGGTTGATTTGTCTTTTGGAGGCTCTCTTTGTCTCTTTGGAGGTCTTTTGTCTCTCTCTGCTGGTTGGAGATGGAGCCTGGATAGTTAGCCCAGGTGGACTCTGGTGAAGGAAGACTGAAGCTAGGTGATGTGGATCTCATCTTCAGAGAGAGGCTGAAGGAAACACCCACGATTAGCTATCAAGGAGTTAAAATGACCAAGCTAGCTAATAAAATACGGAATCCATGTGCATACATAAGAAACAAAGCCGTGGCAGGTACCACAGCTAAACTGGATGCCCAGAAAACGCCAGAGCAAGGAGAGGAAGCACGTTCAAGAGGGAACATTTTGCATAAAAAATGCAGTGGAATAAGATAATTACGCAGGAAGAAGGGCATTTCAGCAGCGTGTCCTACATCACTGATGGATGGAGAGAACAGATACCTTGACAAAGAAAGCCGACGTGCCAATTAAGTTTTAATGACCCTAAAGGCAAAGAGAAAAAGCCCTCATCTGCTACGGCGGCGGAGGGAGCCAACAGACAGACTTAGCCTGGTGACGAAATGGTTAGGAAAAGCCAGAAAGATCTTGAGATGAACACTGTCTCTGTAACGGAGAGCAGTGATACGGGCATCAGAGGTAGGTTCTGAGAGGCAGGAGATAAGGGCTTAATGATGAGGGCAGAAGAAAGCTCTGAGAACTGAGAGTGGTAGCGGAAGATGAGATGCCTGGATTCAGAAACAGCTTGAATGTGAACGGTGAAGGAGGAAGCGGGGTTCAATTTATTCAACGCTCTGGAACTGTGGAAAGACATACGCTACGCAAATGTTAGTTGTGATGATCACTTCCCACTGCTAGACTTCGTTAAAAGAGGACGGGAAGGTGACACAACCAGAAGTTCACACATGTGCTGCGAAGGCGCAGGAGGAGAGAAGACTCGCCAGTAATTGCCAGGATGTAAAACCCCAGTTGATCGCAGCCTAGTAAACAAATCTGGGTCTGCGTTCCTGCCTTGGACCGAGGAGAGAGGGAAGCCGCTGCCCAATGGGTCTGCTGAGGGCACAGCGCACGCCGCCGGGTGGTCTGCCTGCCCTGGGGGTGACGGGGTGCTGCGTCTGCCTTCAGAAGCTGTAGATGCTTAAGGAAATCACTTCAGAAACCAATGGGCCTAAACTGATGCTTCCTGCCCAGACGGACGTTTGTGAACCCACGTGGGAGCACCCTGCGCTGAGCTGGTGCAGAGCGTCTCCTTGCCAACATCCGTCAGCTCAGCACACAGCAGTCAGCCTGATTTCAGGCCGTTTACGCAAAGGAGGTTACCACGGCCTCCAGCTGAGCACACAAACCCTACGAGATGAGAAACCGCCTGCTCTGCGCTAGTGGCTAACGACACGAGTGCAGCATCCTCCCTTGGCCATCCCCCGGAGTGTGAAACGCTGGCCTCC
The DNA here is from genome assembly GCF_030936135.1 of Gavia stellata. Classification (NCBI taxonomy): domain Eukaryota; kingdom Metazoa; phylum Chordata; class Aves; order Gaviiformes; family Gaviidae; genus Gavia; species Gavia stellata. Next base: position 19,782,552 of record NC_082609.1, read on the forward strand.
TTCCCAAACGGAGCTGCTATTACCTCCCGCAGACAATATCCACTACTGATCTGTGACGATGAGATCAGCATCCACAAATGTCCTGCCTTCTTCTGTCCTAACTCACATCCTTCCCCTTCTGCTCACCCCCCAGCAGCAAGGACACCAGCTTGCCACCAGACCAAGGAGGATCAGTACAGCTCTTCATCCTCCCTCACCGTACGGGCTGGATCTTCACCTTACCCCACAGCTGATGGTATCGAGTGGTACCAGCACAGCAAGGCGAGACGTTCCCCAAGCTGGGCAATGCAGGGTCCAGGTCAACAGGTATTGTGGGTGACGCGACCTATCCGAGAAGCTGTCAGGAAAACCATCACCCCATGGAGAATCAATCATTACACTGACCTACCTCCTTCCCACTCTTCTTCTGCCTACTGTGCAAAAGCAAGAAAAAAATTCTCAGTTTGATCTCAATTGATCAATTTGAAATTCAGCAATGGATGCCATCTATTCTTCTCCCCCAGGAGGGCTCACGGGACAGTAAGAGTTGGAGACAAACCGATGATCACGTTGGGAAATAGGACTTGGACAGGCTTTGTGTAAGTCCATCTTGCAGAACCATTATGTTTAATTCAAATTCTCCCTCTTCTGTGTGCGTTCTCTGTGAATTCCCCAAATACAGCAGGAATTGTCTAGCATGCTTGCCATGGGATGAATCTGGGCAAGTTCCTGGTCCTCAAATGCTCATCCATGTTTATGTCCTTCACGCTGCGCTGTGACAGCACGTGTCGCATAATGCCTTGGACAATCTGGGTCCACATATTTAAGGCAATGGACCTCCGTGTGTCACGGCACGAATCCGGGGACCTACAGCTGACTACGGACACATTACTCGTTCCTGAAATGCAGGCCACAAAGCTACTTTAGTTCTGCTTTTGCTTGTAAATCAGGGGCTTACATATGTAATTGGCCTAACCGTAAGAGCAAACAACAGCAGTGGTAGCACAGTGCCAGCAATTATTCATGCCTATAATAAAAGCCTGTAAAATTGAAAGCCAGCCTTTAGAAACCTGGCTCCTCACTGCATATATGAAAAAATAAAAACTCATTTGCAGGGCTTGGCCAGTGGAGTTTTTCATTTTGGGGAAGAGATTGAGGGGCGTAAGGATTTTTTTTTTTTTTTTTCCATTCTATAACAACACCACTCATGCCTACGTTTAGGTCACAGATTATTTTGGCTGCTTTTCAGAGTTCTGGAATAAACCCAGTGACAGGCACGGAGGACAAACCTGCCCTGCGTATTCAGAGAGTAGGTCTCTGGGAACAAGCACAGCTGATCCCCATCCCTCAGCGTGCGGGAAACAGAGCGAATTGTTTACAGATAGCCCTTCCTCCCTGCCTCTGTGCTGAGCCAGCAGCAAGCCTGCAGATGAGCTGTCATCCCTGGAGATGACACACAACCACTGGCCCTACCACTTCTGGGCAAATGACCATATGGCGCTATTCCGTGCGAGAGCAGCGATGTTGACCCGGTGTCTTGGACAGGTCCTACCAGTTAACGATGGCATCCTTGGTGATAAATCACTCCTTCGGGTCGAGCCGCAAACAGCACGCTGCCTCTCTTTGCCCTCTTCATCCAACCGTGGCTACGTCTCACTGCAACAGGGCGACGCAGCCGCTCTAGGACTTGCAGGATGAAAGGTGTGACGAGATCATTCCTTCTGCTATGCCCATTTCTCACCCACAACACCAGAGCAACCCCTATAAAACTCTTCTAGCACATTGCTGAAAATCAATATGGTCTTCCTTGATGGCAAAGACCCCAAGGGCAACAGAAGTCCGCCCATTGGGTGGTCCTCACAAGCCCAGCAGACAACACCCTGCTGAGACACCTTTTAGTCCTTGAATTGCTTTAACAATGAGCAAGGTTGAAAGGTGTTAACACAATGAGCAAACAGAGTGGGGATGGAGTGACTGTCAGGGAGCAGACCTGAGCTTGACATGCTGGAAGGCACCACGCAGGTGTGGGTGACCACCAGCACCCCTTGACACAGCAAATTGGCACGTCTCCCATACCAGTGCCCTGAAAAGCAATGCATCAAGTCTTCTCCTCGGTCCCTGCTGAGTAAAACACATGGTCACCTATCACGAGATCCTACAGATGCCCTTCCACGCACGCCTCCTCATACAACCGTTGGCCAAGGGCTTCAGGGTCCGCGGACCGGCAGCTTTGCTGGCCTCACGTTCCTCCAGCATCCCGTCAGCCCTTTGCTTCCTCAACGCTCACCAGGCAGCAGCAGATTTCTCCCATTCCAGCAGCAACTTGGAGCACGACAGTAGCAGGGACCTTCGACACACTTTGGACCTCCGGGGTTAGAAGGTCTGAGGTACTGACAGACTTCCTTAACCACGAATCAACCATTTTATATTCTCCTTTGGCATTTCTGGTTGGTTTTCTCCTGCTTTAAGTGGTGGCTGAGCATGAATGGGAAAAGCTCGGTAAGGACTACTCTCCCTCTCTTCACTACGTAAAGCTTCCCTCTCCAGAAATTTTCTGTAACTACCAAGTTTAAGTGTCTTCTGAAGGAAACCGCGTTCATCACGGCTCAGAAGGGACCTTTTGGCCTAATCCCCACTAGAAAAACTGCCAAACCAATCCTCCCATCTCACAATTAACAGTGAGAGAGACTTCGCCACACCAAGCGATGCAGTGCTACTATGACAACAGGAATAGGAGACTCGTTAAGGGTCTCACCGAGAGGGATAATGAGCAATCACGGCTCACAGAGAAGGCAGAAATCAATGAGAGCTGTTGATATCACAACATTTTGCTGGATCAGGCCAGGTATTCGGTGAGCTTTGAAAGGTTGACTCACATTGTTACGGCACAATCGCCGTGAGTACAACTTCTGAGGACAGGCAGATTCCTGGGGAGTAGAGATGAATATTCATGAAAGAACTCAGTTTGGGAGAGGAAATGAATCAAGTGTGACAAATGCCGCCTATTAGGAAAAGAGGGTGGCGTCTATTTTTAGTGGAGTTAAGCAAACATTAAAGCTCACTCTCTAAGAACTCCAAATAATACCACTCGCTGGCTCTGCCTCTCCATCGCCAGATAAGAATTTAGCAGCACGTTGCCACCAGCCAAAACCCGCTCGCCTGAACAGAAGTTTTCCGATTTAGCCCCCGTATGTGTTTTATAAAAATAAAAGTTTTAATCTCTAATCTGCATTGGAAGATGTGACGGCTTCCACCAGGATTTATTCCCCCCCTCCACCCAGAATCATACGGCTTGAAGGAACCTTTTTAAGACGGAAGAAAAAGCTGCATACAAATCTCCTAAAAGAGCACTCACGCGGAGCTGTAATCACTTCAGATGCACAGAATTATCGGGAGGAGAAAATTCATCTCACTTAGAATCAAGACCCAATTTGAAGCAGAAAGGAAGAGGCTTGGTTTGCCGCCGTGCCAAGCACTCAGACTTTTCACTGAAGTCAAAGAAGCTACAGCTGCTCCGAGCCATTGAAAATCATGCCCAGAATCTCCAGCGAAACTTGTTTGCAGAGATGGCAGCAGGCTGATAAGGATGTTGACTATTCCAAACAGGCCCACGTTATTTTATATTTTTAGAGATACTTAGCCTGCCTATTATTATTATTAAGCAGAGGTGGAGTATTTACTGCCTCCTTCTCAGAAATCCATAAAAAAGCTGCCTTTCAGCAGGCTCCTCTTTTCTTCTGGTGAACATTAAAGAGTTTCCTTCTTTTACTTTTCAGGCTTATAAGACATCAAATTAAATAAGATAAGAGAGAGAGAGTATTGCCTAATAAAAATAACACGACCCCCACAAAGCTATCTGAGAGGCCTTGATCCCATAACCTAAGGTGCTCCCAAGCCAAGATTAGGACCAGAACGTTTAGAGAGGTCTTTCCAGGGTTGTCCTAACAGTGAGCACTCAGAAGACCCCTGGGCAAGCGGAGAGCACGAGCCACGGATGAAGGACCCTTGCAGCAAATTCTCTCCAGGCTCAGTCCAGGCGCCGCTGGCTCAGTTGGCTCCTGCACTCTCCCCTGCCGCGCACCCAGGGCCAACTCTTCAAGTCAAATGCCCTATTTCTTACCAACTCCTCCACCTGCAACACCACGTGGCTTCTGGCACCTCTCCTGTAGAGCTTCCAACATGGTTTTAAAGATGACTTACAAAAAAGCAGCTCTGAAACTGGACATGTCAAGTATTTATTATCAATACCTGTCTCTGGCACCAACCAGGCTGGGTGAAAATCACCAGCAGAAAGACCGAGTCTTTCCCAGAGCAGCCAAACCCTGGGAAATCATCTGTGACTTTGGGATCAGAGTTGGTGTCTTCCCTTGAAGTTCCCTCCCTGGCCTTTCCCTCCCAATCGAGTGTCCCCAAGATTCCCTCTCAGCTTTCAGGTTATGAGCTCCCCTTTCATCTAGAAAGGAAGATGCCCACCTTTAATGAAGCGTGACTCGTTACTGGGTGCATGGGGGCAACCTGCACCCCCAGCACAGCACGTGTGGCTGGGTTCCCACCAGGACAACAGCCAGCACGCGGAGCTCGCCGTACATCACCTCCTCGGTGCTTTACAGTGTCATTTGTTAGTAAAGTTGGGCCCGTTGTCCTTTAGAGAGCACATCTCCGTCCCTCATTGCGCCGGCCCTCAGCAACTGTTGCCATGGTTATTACATTTGAGTGCTTTTCATCAAGAAGATGCTGCAACTGCTGAATTGTCTCTTGCAAGAGTTATTTAGGAATAACTAGTTAGTAAGTAGGAATAACTGGTTCAGACTGCCCACAGAAGCCAGCGATCCCAATTATTTTTGCTTTGATCCTACCTTCTTTCTGGTCTCTGCCAGGTTCAGGTTTAAAGCGGGGGTTAGAGACAAGCAGAAGAGAAGGAACGCTTCCTGAAAGGAAACGCACTCGGCTCTGCCAGGAGATTAAAGGTCTCTCTTCATACAAAGCCTCTGCTTTTCAATCAATCGTAAATAGGCTATAACGAGGCACGGTAATCAACCAGGAAACATATATCCTCACCTATTGGGTTCAGGGGGAGAAATGAGATGTATCTTCCAGTTTCATCATGTTAATTGTTAATCACGATATTACGGGCACAGCCCAAAATCCGTTCATCAGTCAAGGGGAGTAACTGATGTCCCAGTGCTCTCCTCCCGCAAGGCGCAGGCTGTGCCTGCCCGGCAGCGAGAGCAGCTCTCCCTGCAGGCGCCAGCCCACGGCTCTGCCGGCGCTTCGCGACGAGAGGCGGCCGCGTTTCAGACCCACTTTCAGCATCACAAAGTAAATGAACAAAGCCTGCTCTGGAAAGCCAAGGCTGTTTTGTTTAGCTCTCATTTAAAGCTCTGAAGGGTGACTGGGTAATGATGGAGCTGGTTTCTCCCTGCAGATAGGGTCCCACAGCGCAGTCCGTTAGGCTTTTAATGACATAAATGCCTTTTTCTGCTCTGCGTTATCCCTGGCACAGGTTTTGGGTAGGGAGGTGCATAGCGAAAGACCTGAAGAACACCGCAGCTAAAGGAGAGGTATGCGGAGCCCACTGCAGCCTGTGCATCCACCGGCACCAGCGCTTCCCAAATCCCAACCCGTTGCAGCAGAGGAGGCTGCCCAAGGCACAGGAACCCTCCCTACAGAGGGATCTAAAAGAGGGAGGAAGACCTCAGCTCCATTCACAGGAACAAGCCCAAGAGCAAGAAAAATGTATTCGATGTAAGCCAAGCACATCTCACACCTGGAGCCGAGCAAACATGCCGTGCTGTGCCGCAGAGACACTCAGCAGAGCCACAGCACCGGGTTTTAAAAGGCTGTCTGCCCAGTACCAACTGGTAGGGACACCAGAGTCCCTACCAGGGGACTTGGGCACCGAAACTGGAGCCACCAGCTTGGTGCAACGCCTGCTCCCCAGAGTTGAGTTCACCTCCTCGTACTGGCAAGGCAGTACACGGTCGGCAGAGAGCCGCAGCCCCCTCCGCAGCGCTACCCCCAGCGCTCCGACGAGCACGCCACCGCACCGCTCGGCGACCACCCACGGACGGAGAGCTCTGTCTTGCAAATAGACTGTACTTTCCTAACAGCCACACGCTAAAGACAAAGAACTGAATTTGGATGATGTGACGCCCAGAGAGATCGCGATTCAGCCTTTCCCAGGTTACCAGAAGAGATAGAAGACGACTTCACGTATTCCAGCTGAAGTAGCTGGATTTAAAGAAATTAAATTTGTCAGCTCATTAGTGTGTAACATAAAAATGAAAAATGCATTTTTAATTCCTGATCCACTAATCCACAATCCGCTGATCTGCAATCCCCAGAGTCTCCAGGGAATGAAAGAAAATCCACAGCAGCCTTGTAGTATTTCTCCAAGATTGCCTGGCCAGGTCCTGCAGAAAGAGCTCACACTACAGAGCCTTCCTCCCTTTACAAAATACACCTTGGCAAATTTGCTGCCCTGCTAGGGGGTATCAGGGATAATACAAACCAAATTGCACTTGTCAGGATAAGTGAACAGTGGATGTTTTGTGAAGCGCTGGGCATGATGCTTCACGTGTTTGCTCAGCTCCCCACTGATCTGCAGTGTAAGCTCATTAGCAGAAGCCCTCCCACTCGTTAGGACAATTAGCGAGGTCCGAGCCACGTTCTTAATTCAGAAGTGTTGCTACTGCACTGCAGGAAGGGGTGCCGGTGCCTGTGAAAAGACTGTCCTGGCTGGACCTAAGAGATGTGTCCCTCTATACCTTCTTCCCAGCTGATGTGCACCTCTGGACGCTGCTCCTCATCCGTTTTGCCCCAGGAAGATGGGTTCAACGTACCCCTGCTCTCAGGGTATGGCAAGGGTGCAGGGAGTGCAGGCCTGCCAAGCACGCTCAGTCACAGGCCCCTCGGCCAGTTTCCATACCTTAAACCGTGATCTCCAGAGGCAACGTCAACTTTCTACACCAAATCCGTCTTTAAATTACTTCAGACCCTTTTGCCTCATTCAGCTAGCTAAGGTGGAGGCAGCCACAATCCTCTCTTGGGCAAGCGTGCCCCGTGCCAGCACAACCCTGGGCACAGAGGGAAGATCAGCTGCGAGCACTGGGCTGTGGGGTGGGAAATTGGACCATCTCCTGGGGCTGCCACCATTGCACTTAACCATCCCCTTCATACCCTCTTCAGGCAGACGTGCTGACATAACTCCGTAACTGATCCAGTTTTGCCTTTGCAAAGCATCTCTGCCTTCACTTGCTGCTTCTCCCCTGCTCCGTAGCGGATCAGAACTTGCTGCCTACGCTAGCGTGGGCATGGTCTGAGCCGTAAGACCAGCCTGCATGGGGAGGACTGGCTGCCAAAACGTGATGGAGAGATCTCCTTTCTGCAACATCTTTTCTTTCTCCTTTCCAGCAGGTATGTCAGAAATGCTTGAAAGGTCTTTGGCTACAGACTCCAGAAACATCCACTAATGCCAAAGCCAGTGCAGATAACCCCGCCTGGTATTTCTCCACGACTCCCTTCCAAGGGGCAGGTCCACCCTCCATGTCTCAGGATGTGAAACCACAACGCCCGAGCAAATTGCTCAGGTCACACAGGGAGCAGGAGGGCAGAGCGGAGCCTGAACTTGCCGTACCCCCACGCTGCTTCCACACCTCCACATTCTTGTTCCCAAGTTTTTTGGAACATGCCTTAAAACACTCCCCCCCTCCCAGCTCTGCTCTCCATCGCGGCAGTCACACAAGAGCTGTCATGCACAGCTGCGGGAAGCTCGAGGCCAGAAATAGCAGCTCATTACTAAAGCACGTCATCACACACCAAGGACCCTGATACACCCTTCAATCCCCTCCCCGTCACCCTGACCCACACACCGCTTTCACCGCTCCACCAGCCGGTCCTCCCCGTGCCCTCTTTCAGCAACAGGTCCCACCTAGAAGGGGACAACCCAGGGCTGACTCGACCCAGTGACATCTGTGTTTCTCCCGCTGAGCTCCCCAGCCTGCGCTCACGGAGATTCACGCTGGCTGAATTGATCTCCAGACGCTGATGGGGTAGGACCAAGCCCTGACTCTATTCCACTCTTGAAGGTTTCAATTAATCATAAAGTCAATTCCATTTTGGGCTCCATCTGTCTTTATTCCTTCAGGGACTAATAATGCCTCACCATGTGTTTTCACACACTAGCTGAACTGAAATTAAGACAGATTTCAATATGAAGTGCCCAAAAAGAAAATACATTTAAAAAAAAAATATTCAGAGTTGTTACCATTCTCAGCTTGGAAAAAGATCTTGTTAAGTAAAAGCAGCAGTGTATTAATTTGGAAAACAACTCAGGTGAATTCCTGCTTGTTGCAAGACATGCAAACACACTAAAATCATATTTATGGGCTTTTATGACAGACTACGTATGGAAAGGTAACACAATCTGCGTCCAAAGGGAGGTGAGGAACATGCAGAGGGAGATCAGAAATGCTCATGTGTGCAGCTGCCGACCAAAGGGATTCTGGCAGCAGACACCCTGCTGCACCAGGCATGGACCGGAATCCAGAAAGCCTTTTCAACCCTCTCCGTGGCACTGACAGGAATAGATAAAAAACCCAAGAACCCTTGTGGTTCATCACGTATGGCAGGTTTAGCTGCTTAAGGCTTAGAGAAACCTCATTTCCGTGTTACCAAACCATTACCACCCTGGGTTTTTTGTTCCTACCTCCTCAAAATCCAGCCACAGGGGCTTTCCGATCAGCCAGGCCTGCATGTCCGCTTTAATAAAGCAATTCCTATGTTGATCTGGTGGTTCATACAAAGCAACAGCCCTAATTATTGATCTTGGCAGATGGAGCTAAGGATTAACGACCTGTCCCTTGAAAAAGCCACCACGGGGCTGTGCCCATCATCTCCCGACCGTCGGTCCAGCAGCACCAACGCATTCGCTCACTCCTCACCCACGCAAAGATGTGGTCCCACTCGGGTGAGAGCTGAGACTGTCACAGGCAGGGATACTCAAAGCACAGGCCAGGTCCAGGATGATTAACAGAAGGGAACAGATACGGCTAGGCAACAGGAAAGAATAACAGAGTCATGAACGTGGAGAGAAGCAGCATGACAGGACATTTACCATGACCCACATATTGTCTGGGCTCCAGCTAACACCATCTGACTGCTGGAAGAGTCCTTTCTCTTTCCCATCCCCTGTTTTCAGGGCATTAAAAAAAGAAAGACAGTCTGGGAAGGATGATTTCAAGAAATTATACGATGCAGTCCACAATAAATTCATAAGAGACAAAACCAGAGAGAATCTGTGAGAACTCAAGTGCGCTGGAGGGACAGCTAGACACTTCTGATGGAAGCAAAGACACAATCCTTTGATGGTTGCCTTCTGGAACTGGCTGCAGTACCTTGGAAACTCATTAAATGTAGTAGAAAGGACAAGTGACGTACATCTACTGATGCTCTGAGCAGCAAATTAGTTTTCAAATCTATTCAGGTCTCATGCAGTGGCATCAAGGGGCTAAGACTTAGTGGGAAGCGGCTGCGATAGTGTTTCTCCAACTTGTGCGATGACTCCAAGCCGTGCCACGGGGAGGGGGCTGCCCACCGGTCCAGCTCCTCGGAGGCTTCCCGTGGCCACAGACTGCTGCCCTGATCGGCAGGGCTCAGAGGTCTGCACAGCTTCTCAGACAGCCAAGCCAGCGAGTCATCCCCTTCCAAAACGTGTCAGGCAGCTCCGAGGGCCTCTGATAGATATCTTTTAAGCAGAAATAAAGGGAGATCAAAATCCAGCTCACAAGAAGACAATGTCAGCACCTGAGGGAAGAGCAAGTAGCCAACAGTGATGATGAGTTTTTTCAGAAAGAGATAATTTCCAGTAAGCTGTTGTTTTCTCTCTCCGCAGAACATCACCCTGTTCAAACACTTGGAAAGCCTTGAAGGGGCTGAGGTTGGCAGCAATCTGGTGGAAGACCTGAGGAACTGTCTTCATGGATAAATAAGCAACTGTTTCAATGAATTTTAAAGCACACAAATAGAGAGACAAAGGAAAACTTATCAAAACACTGTATCCAGAGAACAGGTAGGCTGGAAGATGCCAACCTGAAAACAAGGCCACTTGCTGGGACTTGATCTGTCTTCAGTTGGGACAGGCAAGGGCATCTTAGATGCCATGAAAGCCTGTGGCTGCTGCCTCGTGATATTTTGCCTCCTATGCAAGCTCTGCGTCCAGCAGCTCTTGTCTTCCTCTCCTCGGAACAAGGGGAAGAGTAGGGGAACAACAGAGGGCCAGTGAGTAAATACGGCTAAATCCAGAATACAGCCCACGAGAGCTAAGGGCAGCCTCCCAAGACCCCTCCAAAAGCCCGATTCACACCATTCACACCACAAACCTGCCCGGATCTGCCTTTGCATGCTTGCTGCGTACAGCCTGCCAGCAATTAAATCCAACAAAAGCGCAATCAGGAAAGGGGTAGGAGGGTGCGCACAGCAGGACCTACAAAGGAAGAAATGGGATCTGGATCCTCCTATACAAGCTCAGACAATAGCTGTAATCGTAATCGCTGGGTCAGTTCCGTCCACCCCAAACCCTGCTGGGAGCAGGTATGTAATTGAGGCTGGATCCTGCATTTCCTGCTCTCATTGTTCGTCTTCCTCCCATTCTTCGCCGCTTTGTTCTATTCAATGCACTTTTTCAACCTCCCTTCTGAAACACATTAACAACGGCTGCTACAGCCTCCTGTACGCCGTGATTAAAGAGTAGACACACATGCCTCTTCTTTGTGGAGCGTTTTGCACCTATTACTTGGAGGGAATGCAGAGAACACGCGACATGGGAAAGTCACAGCAGGTCAGGAAAATAATGCATGTGTTAGGTAGGAAAATCTTTGAAACTTGTGAAGCCATTAGCGAGTGCACAGGCTGCAGGAAGAAGGATAAACAGAGAACGTGGATGATGAATAAATAGTGGCTGAAGAGACAGAGGAATACATGTTGCATCCAGTGATGAAACCAGGTCTACACCAAGAAACAGCAAGTTTAGGCTGTTTTTTTCTGCAGAAAGTGATTAGGTAACCAGTCTGAATACACATTTTAAATGGAAACTACTACAGTAACTCAAATGCTTTAGCGGAGAGCGTTTACAAAACGAGAAGAGACAGAAACAATGTGTTTTATATAATGCATGACCTGGTTGCGACGAGTCTTTCCTGCAGGTTGTCACCAACCGCTCTGCTAAAGAGAGGGTGCTGCCAAGCACTGCCAGAGCAGCTTCCCAGCGCTCCCGACCCCTGCCACGTCCCTCGGCAGCGCCAGCTCTCCTGTGGGGCTGCATTTTCAGGGCAGGTCTTGGAACAGTGAGCAGCAGGAGACCGGCGAGACCCTACACGGCTCTGGGAGCGTTCTCCTCCACGTGAAGAAGAGACCTCCTGCATCGTCGAGGCTGAGCCCCGTGATAACTGATAAAACGCAACGGTACTCAGCGCTGGTGAGGAACCGTGCAGGTTTGCTCGCTGCTGAAGTGTGATGTGAGGCCAAACGTTCCAATTTCAACAAGCTGCATCCTCACTGCTTAACCTCTCTGTCCTCCCCTCTCGCACCACCAGCCCTACCCAGACCCCCTGGATGGGGTAACTCACTCCAGAATTCCCACATTTGACCGAAGTGACAACATCCTCAGCCTAAAACCAGTCTCACAGGGTTAGGCTAAGATGTCCATCCTGCCTTGTCAACTCTCCGGCAGTTGCAGGCACCTGGGAAAAACATACCTGGGGTGGGACGAGCACCCGACCCTGCGCTGCTGCACCCTGCCAGCTTCCAGACACCAGCGTTTCCCCAGAATTTAAATGACCAAAGCATTTATGAAAACAAACCCAGGAGCAAACCTTGGGATTCTAGATTTTTCTCACAGGGTCTGCTCTCTCTGTCTTCCTGAGAGCACAAGGATGGCAGTTTACTATTTAATTGTTAATTACACTTTCCTGTTAGATTTCAGACGCTGAAAAATGTTTAGGGATTTATTCTTCTGTGTAATTAACCATAATGATGAAACAGAGTTTTATACCACACTGCAGTTTTTGTTAAGGTTATTCATAATGGGGAAAGGCTAAATAGGTTGAGTTCATTATCATTACAGAAAAAAATTGAGGTGACCCAATCAAATTAATTTGAAATTAAGTGCAGTGAGGCTGATAACTCCAGACAAGTCAGGAGTTCAAATAAAAACAGAAGAGACAATCTACAAAGCAAGAAATTACAAGCGGGCAGGGAGTCGAGCTGGAATTGCTGCATCTGGGAGGTGGCAAACGCACGGCGTTGGCAAACAGGGCCACTGAAAAAACCCGTGAAAATGGATAAAGAGATGGGCAAAGATTGTAGGATGTAAAAGGAGAAGCTGGAGGAGGAAGGAACGAACATGAAGACAGATTTGAAATAAATGGGTAGAGACAGTGCTTGTTAAGCTAACTAGATTTATTTCTCTGCCCAGAAATTCTTATGTCCTTACAAGACAGCGTTGAAGCAAGGTCTTTAATTTTACTTTTCCTCGGTTTATTGCTTGGGCCTTAACGTTATTTAACAGCAGTGAGCGTCAACCAGTTTCATTGCAAAGCTGGACTTAATTCAAAAGCGTTAAATCTGGTGGAAGCTTTTACCTCTTGACAAAGACATCCTGAAGAAGCTGGTGCTTCTCTGACAAAACGTGGAAGTCGTACACCCTAGGAGAACGGACACCACCGAAATACTGATGGATAAAGCAGGGACAGGGAGACAGCATTCCCCCATCCCTCCTCCCAAAGAAAAAAAGATGAGAAAGCAGAACTGAAAACAGCCGGACATCACGATGCTGAGCACTACTCAGACACCCCAGCACAGCACTGCGCAGGAAGGCAACGGAGCCCACCGCTCTGGGCTCTTCTTTCAGCCTTCTCTTGAAAAGCAGATAGACGTTTTATGTCTCTCTCTGCTTTGCCAAAACCGTGCAAGCTCTAAACAAGCCTCAGAGCTGGGTAACATGAATAATGGTGATTGGGATGTTCACGATGCACATTGTCATAGTTTAAGGAGTTTAATCTCATGGGAAATGGTTAAGACAAGCAATACCCTGACGTGAGCCATCTCTAGGAAATTCTTGAGTGCTGCTACAAGATGATGCTCGAGTTGTTACCTGTGGTGAGTCTCCTCCCAAGTCTTTACCAAGTCCTGTAACGTTTGCTTTATCACTCAGGGCCAAAAGAGGGAACAGCGAGATCCCAGTAGCGCTGGGCTTGTCAGAAGAGGCTGTGCGGGGGACTGCCCTGCGTCCTGCTAGGACGTACGGCAAATGCAACCTTGGACCATTGTTTTGAGATCCTGTCCCCAGCTACTCAGTTTGAACAGCACCTGGTTTTTTAAAAGACTGGCCAAAATGCCACAAATCTCTCAACGCAGCTGCACGAGCGACTTTCCTCCTGGTTCCCAACTTTGGCCGTGCCAAAATCTCACCTTTTGTGCTTTCTGCCCGCTCCCCCTGAAACACAAACTGCTTCTCTTCGCCTTGAAGGTCCCACGGCTTAGCTTCTCTTCGTCCTCACCTCTAATTCACCCCTAAGCATACGGGGAGAGTTTGGGATAAAGCTTCAAGAATGCATTCAACATAAATGATTATTCCCCTTCTAAAGGGATTACAAAAATCCTTTTATTACAAAATATTAAAATGTTCAAATTATTGGTGTGGAAAAACGTTTCCTGGAGGTAAAGTTTTTAAAAATTGAGGTTTTAATCACAAGCATAATCCTTTCTGGCTAACATTTCCAGTCTTGTGAAACATCTAGATACAAATTGCGCAGAGGCCTGGCTGTGCTACGAACAAAGGAAGATGCTGCCTGTAAATAGCTTAGAGGACATCAGAAGACACTTCTCTCATCAGCAGTCTTTTTCAGCTTAATATAGCTCCTCTTTGCATAAAACATTGACATTTTTGCAATGTTTGGACCCAATGGTGCGAATGCTGATTGTCATCCGAAGATTACTAGAGTGTACCTTCAAAAATGCGGAGGAATATTTTACAGACACTAGGTTTACTTGCCTCCAAAATGCTGTATCTTAATATTTCATACTTATATATATTTAAATGCTAGTACCACCGGATAAATGCTAACATGCTTTTATGCTAATGCAATCACTGAAAATCCAGATAATGTTGTGTATTGGCATATACTGTTAGTGAATTATGGATACCTAAATGTACAATCCCACATGCCTAGCAATTATTTTTGTTAGTGTATTTAACTTTTATTTGCAATCAGAGCACTTGAGGATTGTTCAAATGAAGTTTACTTTTGCAAACCGCTGAATGGAAAACATTTTGTTAAAGGTTTAAAAACAGTAAGACTGTGATGAGGTTTTAGAGTTGCAATAAGGGCACTGCTCAGAAAACTCTAGCAGATGGAACGATGTTTGATTTGGTCACAGACTCGGCGATTAAAAGCCAAATGCCTAAAATGAAGGACATATAAAAGAAAGATGAAGTCTTGATTTCTTCCATATCAGGTCACCCTCTTCCATGGCAGAGGCTCACAGATAGAGGCAGAAGGATGCTGGGAGGACAGCATCCGTGCAGGCAGCACCCTGGCAACTAGACCCTGGGACCCTTTGCCTTGAGGACCAAACCCTGCTGTGCTAAGGTTGCTTTTGAAGTCCAGTTTAAGCCGAATAAATAGGAGCGATATCAGGAGGGAGAAATCCTGAGCTGCCCCTGCTGTGCCTTCTCCTCCTCCTCTTTCTCCTCCTCCCACCTTTGCTGATCCAACATCTTGGCCAGCCACCTGGACTGTTGGCTCAAGATGCTGATCCACTTGAAAACCCTTTTATCCCAAATTGGTTTTCAGCACAGCCAGACCTCTGATCCAGGTCCCGGCCGGACTGTGTGCAGGCAAGACCTGGGTGATTGCAGCTGGTTGCTCCATTCCTTACCTACTTCATTACCTGATCAGAGTTAAGGGCAACGCAAATCTGGAGAAGATCCGGATATTTTTCAGAGCTGAAAAGTTCTGGATGTGACCCAAGTACATCTGAGACTGCCCAGTGCCCAGTGGTCTTCTCCTGCCATAAAACAACTTGCCTACAGACAACGCCAAACTCCCTCTTCCAAATTCAGCTATGCCAGGAGTTAATGGCCTCCCAGACTGGGCTGAGGACCTGCTATGATGATGCCCTGATTCTCCTCTGGGAAGGTTTGCCTAGCTTGAAACCGCTGGCCTGAGCCAACGTGGCTGAAGTGACCTGGGAGATGGCCACAGACCCATTTGGTGAGCAGCAAACCATCACCTCTTGCCCAGGCATGGCTCAGCATCCAACGCGGCATGTGATACCGGTCCCAGGCACACAAGTAGGGATCAGATCATGCCCCTACAGCCCAGTGAGCTGCGGCACCTCTGGGCATTTACTGGAAAGTCCTACCAGCTAACCAAGGCCCCTAAGAACAACCGTGAGTGAAGGAAATAACAAGCCCTCAGAAAAACACAAGACATCAGAAAATGCTTAGAGTGAAGTACTTGAAATGCCCGCAGCAATTTAAACGGAGTAAGCTGAGAAAATGTACGAACAAACAAATTAAGCAGATAGCACAAAGCAGACGAGTTGGCGTGTAGTTGCCTATTGAGAAAGCTTAAGCACGGCAAGGGGAAAAAAGCAAACCCAAAACCGAGGCATAATATTCCTCACGTTTTGGAACTGAGCTCTCAGACAATACATCATCCAAACCACTCAAACCTACCATCTGTCAGAACGTCCTTTAAAGAAAAAAGGTCTGCAAGTTTCCAAAGCAGTATTTTAGTATTGTCATATTAGAAAAGAGATTGCTTCTGTCCAAAGAAAGGCATTTGCAATTAAGTGAGGAATGCTATACAAAAGCATTAATTTCGTGGCCACCGCTACATGCTCGTATCATGAGACAATGAATTTCTTGAGTTTTGTTTATGTCACATTAGCTAAACCAGGAAAGAAGCGATTTAATAGCCCCTGTCATTTCGCAAGTTACCTGCAAATGTTTCCAGAGCTTCTGCGTGGTTTTCTCTTTATGAAACATATAATGAAGAGTTTACATGCTATTAAAGAACCTAAGAAAACAATTACAATATTGTTTCAAACATTAAGATACGCCAGAATATGAAGAGCGGGTCCGTGTTTCTGATGTGAAAGAGTGTATCTTACTGGGATCAGTAAGTCAAGCTCTGTTTCAGACTATAAGCTGGATCATTTCCTGGTGTAAATCTGCGTACCTGCTGCTGTCCGTGAGGCCATATTACTTCACACATGCTGAGGACCAACTGCATCATATACAAGATTACAAAATAAATGCAGATTTGTAGACTATATATCAGACTAAGTGATAAATAATTTATACTGGAGGAGAAGGTGACCATATTTTTAGGCATAGAAATATGCAGATATAACAGTCCTGACTTTCAATCTTCACTCTGCACTTCTGACCTTGACATTTGGGTCCATCTAATGCATTTCTAAAGCCTCTGCACCTGTGAATGCACACACACCACAAAGCCCCAAAACCCATAAAACAAAACGGGCACCAATAAAACCCATTGAGCCCACATGGTACCACCTGCAGCACTACACGCTGCGCCTTAGCATGAGGCCGACTGGGCTCCTTTGGGCAACAGCCACTTTCCAATGAACCACAAACATCCTTCAGACCAGTCTCTTCTTGATTCAGCCAGCTGCCCCCGTTCCTAACCCCATGTCTAATCGACACCCCTTTGGCCATGCCTGGGGGTCAGAGGCACGTGTCACTGGGGCTAAAAACCCACCTCCAAAGACCATGAGAGTCGCTGTGTTTCTGAAATCAGCGTCTCGCTATCCTAAAGCAGCCTGGGAGCAAGGAGCAGGAGGGAGAAAGGAGCTCCCTGGGGCACTCATAACCGCACCATCCTCCAGATCTTCCCCCGGAGAGGGCTGCCAAGGGGAGAGGGGGGGAGGCAGAATTATTCCCCTTGGACTTTGTAAAAACAAGGAGTCCAAGGAAATCAATAAAACAATCGTAGCTTCCACACCAAATTACTTCTGGCTAAGTCTAACGAGCAGCGTGAGGACACACTGACAAGACGACCAGGGTAAGCGGTGCTGCAAGAAAAGGGCTAGGCAGGGGAGAAGACAATTTGTGGTGTCGCAGGACGAGAGCAGCTTTCAGCTCCTGCTATTAGAAATAAATCAAGAGAGCTGAAGAGAAGCACAGAGCCCATCTGGTCTCCTGAGGTTTTCACCCTCCCAGGCTGGGTGGGAGAGAGCTCACCTGGACAGCGCAGCTCCCAGGACGAAGGCAGCGTGCTCCTTCAGCGTGGCCTCGGTGCTGTTCAGCCCGTCGATCACAAGCCGGAGTCCACCCATGGAGAGGAAGTCCTTAGCATTGTCCACCTGGGAGAAAGCAGGTCCCCATCAGTACGAAACCCCCAGCCAGATTCCACTCAACAACTCTTTGAGAACGCCTTGCTTCGGAAAGCACAGCATCTCTTCCCTCCTAGTTTAACCAGTGCTGAGTTTTAAAAGCAATTAAAAATTAAGAGGGAACGACTGTGGCTGGAATTTCGTACAATGCTGCCTGCGAGCAGTGGATGTCATGGTTGCAGAAGCACAGTCTACTGACAGGTGGCTATTATCACATGCAGAAGGCATCGCTGAAAACTCAAATACTTTGATTAGATATCAAAACTATTCTTGACACGTATATCAGTAATTTGGATGATGTCAAAAATTCAGTAAATCCGATGATGTCAAAAAAACCCCAGTTCTTTGCCCTCTCACCTGAGCAGGCCTTTCCTGGGAACCCAGGGAATTGTATGTTTTGCAAACGCAATTAATTAATTGATGCTCTAATTGTAGCACCAGGAGTTAGGAATGTTTAAGAGCCTGTCAGCAGCAACGGTACACGGGCAGCACCACCTCGGCTCACATTGAGGCACACGGGCGGTTCTGGGTGTTTTTCGTGAGTACGGTCAACAATTTCACGCAGACGTGAAAAGAAAAAGCCAGTCCCTGCTTGGAAGGTTCAGCCAGGAGCTTCCCCTCGAGGCAGCCTGAGCAATGATTTTGCTAAAGCAGACAATATTGGGCTAACTGCCAGTAGGAAAAAGTTTAAACATTAGTAGGGATTCATCCATCTTTGACTTCAACCAGACTTGGGGCTAACCAGGCACAAATCACAGTGGGCATCTGTTCTCGGAGAGGAGATTAGAAAAGGGCTCCGAGTGGCTCGCAAACATAATTTAGAGAAACAGCACAAAGTGCTTCAAGTACAAAATTCGGTCCGAAGTCAAATTGATGCATTTTGGTTTTCAAGGGGTGTTTTTTGTGGTTTAAAAGGGAATCTGACGAACGCTCAGAATTATGCGTGCAAAAAAGTCGGTTTTAGAATTTCGACACTTCTCCTCCCTGAAAGACGGGGAAGTAACAGCATATGCTGGCAGATGGAAATAAAACATAAAAACGAGTTATCGGCTAGGCAAACCGACCTCCCCAGCTTCAGCGATCAGACCCCACTGATGGGGTGGGACAGGACAAACACCGCAAGGCGCGCAGGGTATGTCGGGCTCAGGCACTGTGCTCCAGCCTGAACGCTCTTTTAGTCGACAGTGACTTCATGCTCAGTGTTATTTTTATCTCAACGGTGCACCTTCACCAAAATTGGCCATAAGTCGGATATTTTAGGTACCCAAGAGAATGAAGAAGGTACTTAGCTTTATGTCCTACGGGTATGTCTTTACCAAAGCAGGACCTGGGGAGCTACAGCTCGTCTCTTCTCCCCAACGGGACAATACCCACCACTTGTTGTCCCTCTGCAAAGCTGGCGACAGAAAGCAGATCTCTGCAGGTCTGCTGGGGCTGATTCAGGATTTGCAGCAGCTTTTGTATCCTTTCAGATCCTGTTCTTTTAACTGTCCCTATAAACTGGACCAGCCAGACCTCTCTTCCTTTTCTGCAGGCCCATCTTTGTCTACAAAGAAATCTATGCAGCAACCCAATTTCAGCTATCAGTGGGTGCTTTTATTGCTCGGCCTCTGTAAAAACTCCGAGGCCATTTTAATGCTGGAATTGGACGTTGACTTCTGCTCAAGAGGGAATGCATAGACAGGCAGAAGTTTGCATCCAGCATCAGTCGTGGTAAAACCAATCGTCCCTGTTTCCTCATCAGCATCGGAGTCCTTCAGGCCAGCCTCAGCGTCACTGAGACACCTCAACTGCAGAATATAAATTGCGCTGTAAAGCTTATTTTGAAGATGTATTTTTTTTTTTTAACTGGAGTCTGTTGTGAGAGCTCCTTCCCTCACTCACCATTTCAAAACCAACAAAACCCCCAAACTCAACAACTTGAAGGTATTAACCTCTCTGGAGAGCAGAGGATGCTGTGAGGCAGCAGCTTGTGCCTCGCTTCAGTCCACTGAAATCAGCACAGAAGGCGGCCAAAGATCAAAACAGCTCTTGAGTAAAGTACACAGGCAAGGTGGGAGAGGAGAGGGATGGGAGAAGAGCAGATATGACAGCAGTTATTCAGGGAGCCGCTTCAGATCAGAGGAGAAAGAAAACAGGGAGGGGAGGGGAGAGAGAAGATGTTAGAAAACGAGAGCGAGGAAGAAGCAGCATGTCAACCGTACACAACGGAGAAGAAATTAGCAGTGAGAAATGGTGTAGCATGTCAGAGGAGGGGAGAGAGAAAGATAAGGAGAGTAAATAATTGAGAGAAAGAGCCTGCAACGCATGAGGAGGGGTCTTGGCTCCGCACACTGCTGTGCAAGCACCGTGAATTCTGTTTATAAATGAGTTATGCTCTGGCCTCTTCACATTTGCATTTGGTTTTTATGCGTAACAGATAACCTAGCAAGCCAAACCTTCCTGCTCTTTCTCCAGGATGGACTCCCAAACATGCCAAGTTGAATCCTGACTGATGAGAAGCAAACCAGCGCTGGCAACCAAAAGCTGAGCAAACACAGCGCCCTTGGGCTGACTCTTCAGGAACAGGAGAGAGCATCTCTCCCCCAGCTCGGCACCGGCCACGGCTTCCCCTCCGGTCCCTCACAGCGAGCTCGGAGGCACGCGCTGCTTCATGTCCCAGAGCTCCCAGATGCCCGTGACCACGCTGCAGAGCAGAGAGCATCCTTTGCGTGTAAACCCTGCCGGGCACGGCATTTTCCGCTCGACAGGGTGTTTTGTGCCCCAAAGGCAAGGCAGCCGGGAGCTGAACAGTTAGCAAAAGCCGTGGCACGTTAGCATTCAGACGGAGGCTAGGAGAAAAGGGAGCAGCAGAGCCGTCACCGGTCCCACGTGCAAGTGTGTGTTGCCCTGGGCCACCCACACCTGCAAGGATCCCCGTCCTCCAGCCGCACGGCCCTGGCTCGCCGCAGAGGACTCCTAAGTTCAGCCCTTCCAGGGTTATGCGGCACAAGCGTATTTGGCTGCTATTCAGTAATTACATTAAGCCAGCGCTGCTAAAGTCAGTACCAAGCAGAGATAATGCTCTGGACGCATTCAACTGGCTGGAAGAAGAAAGAGGAGGAAAAGCCATGCTGGCTTAGAGACAAGTCATATTTCTTATCAGCTTCCTGCCTGATGAGAAGGTGCTGCCCAGCCATCTGCCCCGACAGCGCGGGCACAGAGCAACGTTGTGATCGATGCACAAAGGAGTCCTCTGTGCTCCCTGCCAGCCTCCCTGCCATTTCCCCCCTTCTGACCCCTTTGATGCTGGATGTGGTTCCCTTTGCTGCTGCAGGCCCCGCACAGGGAGCAGGGACTGCTTCCCTGCTCCTTTTGCCTTTCTGAAATTGTTCGCCCCATCCCGTGCTGCAAGCAGGCAGGATTTTATGCTGCGATAGTCCACACCATTATGCTGGAATCCAAAGCACCCCAGGGTGTTTGGGGATCACTTTTTAGCACGCTGGCCTGATGCTCTGGCACCCTTAAGCAGACAGAATTAGCCCTGAGTATAAATATGAAGCTCTTTGGGCGCTCATTGTTCACACTTATTCTCCGAGTCAGACAGATGCCGTCAGTGAAACAAAAGCATTGAGAACAAACAGCAAGGAAGCCTCTGCATGCGTATGACAGAGATTTAGTGTGGAAATTTAAGACAAAGAGCCAGGGAAATAACACTTCTATTAGCTGGTGCATGGACTCCCTCTCTCAGCAGCACATTCCTTCAGCTACCTTCGCCCAAAATACCACGTTTGGTTTTAAGAAGTGCAGTTTCAGTGAAAGGTCTTGCACTGGCATCTCCCAAGAGTTGTCCCATTCACCCTCTGAAATGATAAAGTCACTGAGAGTGACACTGGAAACTCTCCCAGTCGCTGGGGAGGGAGAAGCCCAGTCCTTTCCCATGAGGCAGAACACAGCCTCGATGCCCGGACCCCCACCGAAGCCGCTGCAGCGTGGGAAGGCACCGAGCACAAGGGAGGAGAGTGCTGTGCCCACAGCTTGCAACCAACAGGAGGTAAAAATGTGCAAGCTGAAAGCAGAGCAAGAGAGGTCAGAGGAGGGGGAAAAAGTGTGAGCATAAACCCGAGAAAGCGAGATTTCAGGAAATATACTCAATCTCACACAGAGTCAATTAGCACGGCTCAGCTGATGCTCAGCAACTTGCCATTCGCCCGAGCCTCTTCAGTGATTTCTGCCACCGGCCCAGCTGTGAGAGAGGCTCTACGTGCCATTTCTTACCCATGCCAAGACAAAATACAGGGGTTTGGGTGGCTGTTGTCTTCCCTGGTACGAAGACATTCTCTGTGAACTGGTGTAAGGGGACCTACCTGCAACCACAGACGCTTTCCGTGGAAGAAGCAAGGAAATCATTTTTTTAGCAGCCGTCACTATACTTACCCAAAAATGGCAGATAAAACCCCATTTCATAACATTTAGCATATAAAAGAAGAAAAAGAGAGAGCAAGAAAAAAAGCCTGAGAAAAAACAACAAATCAGGCAACACTAACCCCTAGGAAACTGCTTGCTACTGGTACAAGCGATGATTTACTCAAGCTTGGATATAAAAATAAGCCTGCAGTAGCCTTCTGCTGTCTGTTATTGTCCCAGGATTATGATAATTAAGCAATTTGTATTACCTGATACCGATAAGAAAAATAAACCCACGTTTATGACACCGTATCCCCTGGATTTTACATGGTAGTTACTAATGCATTTTTGTTACCTGGTGAACATAATATTCAAGATCATAAAGCGCCGCTACTTTTTCATCCAGCGTGGAGGCAGAGCTATTGAATTTGCCGATTAATTTAACCATAATTTCATAATCTGTTTCCATCTTCACGTTCAGCTTTTCAAATTCCTCCTTCAGCTGCTCTATGGGCCGGAACTTCTTCCTCACCTCTTCCTCGTGGGCCTTGAAAGCAGAAGGAGGAAACCAGATATGAAGGTGGGTGATAAACCCCAGCCCCAGAGTTACAAGGGGAACCTGGCTGTCTATCCAAATGGAGTTACCGCTGTGCATCAGCGTTGGAGGGCCCTTCTGAGAAGCCCAGGAACCCAGTTACCTGTGAGATACCCACCTTGGGTACCAGCCAGCACTCCCTGAGGAGCTGAACCTGCACCTAGGACTTTGTACACCTTTTCTACATCCTATTCGCCTTCCAAAACAATGTAAAGCCCAGAAGCAGGCAGCATTGCTGTTACCTGTTTGCCTGCAAGTGGATGTTCTCAAGACCTGACTGGAAAAAGCTCTGGGCAACTCCCAGATCTAAGAGCTGACCCTACTTGGAGCCAGAGATGGGGCTGAAGACCTCCGGAGATCCCGTCCAGCCTGAACTGCCCAGTGACTCCATGCCAGTGCCATCGAGGAGATCTCCTCGGACGTGTACGAAGACGCTTTCATCACCCCAATCATTTAACGCGTTTCAGGATGGCTTTATCTCTCAGGGAAACGTATGCACTCGCTGGCAGGGACAGAAGCTGTCAGAAAGCAAGGCGGGAGGAGCGGCTGCGAGATGGAGCCAGATGAAGTGCCGTGGGACTTGGCCAGGAGATAGCACTCCGGGCAGCACGGCTCATCTCCCTCGTACAAACAGCACTCCAATGGCTGCGATGAACCCAGAGAGCTGCGGAAAGGTGTGCGGTGAGAAGGAAAAGGCTCTGCCAGAAATCTAAGAGAACGCCAGAGCCAGCAGGGACCAATTCTCCAGCATCAGCACTGGTGACACTGGGGCAGGCAGGGACAGAGCCTGCTGCTACAGGGGACGGAGGAAGCAGAGAGGCCAGACTGAAACGGACTGCCCCAAGAGCAGGAGAAAGCCAGAAAGCCCCTTTTGAAAGCGATCCTGCCACAAACCCAAAGAGCAAAACATGTTTTTATACAGGAGTGACCCCCAACTAGAGAGCCTGCACGTGCAGTGCTCCCCCCAGCAAGCACTGCCCCAGTCCCCCACGTGTGAACAGAAGCCGAGGGCTCGAGACGTGAGAGGGAACAAAAAAAAAAGAGTGATGGAAGTAAAGCACTGTCAATCTAACAGCAGCCGCACAATCGGCGCTAATGACTACCGGCCTAATTACTATAGGTACCGCACGATAACAGAACGCCATCCCCACCCCAACCGCACAGAATTGCCTTTGCAGGAGCATAGATGGGAACACGCTTGGTGTAGCTTGGTGTAACTCAATTTACTTTGACACAGTTACTTCAAGGATGAATTTGCTCCCTGCAGGAGTCATTTTAAATGGAGTACTTTAGGTCCATCAGATGTAGCTGGTTTTAGCCCAGTTGCTGGGACAATAGCTATTCTAACAGGGTTTTTTTAAAATATGGCTTATTTTCACATAATAGAGTATCACTAATTTTTGCATTTAAACGACAGTCATTTCAAGAAGTTCTGCTATCAGTAATGCTGGCTGCTACATAAATAATCTTTCAGAAAACTAAATAACTCCCCGGTGCCAGAGAGGAGGAAAAATACTTTCTGTGACTCCAATACTTTAGAGCCTTGACCCCTACCTCAGTTTTCCTTCGACTGAAACAATGTCAGGGCAGCAGGAGGAGAGGGGACCTAAGGAAATACTGATGAGTTGAAGAGGGGAAAAAGGCTGTGATCCACCTGATGAGTTGCATATCATCCCACCAGGGTCATGCCAGTGGCTGGGGACCAGCTCCAAGCCTGGAGAGGGCTGAAAGCAGCACTTATATTCTATCTTACTTTGGATTGTGAACTATCTGTAAATGGGATACTTACAGCTTAGATAAGGAAAATTCAGCCTATGCTTCACCACGGCCATTTGGTTTTCACTACCCAGGGCACGAGATTGGAAACCTAAACCATGAGATCACTTTTGGATCCAGCTGTGCCAGTCGCAGGGGATGTTATGACCGGTGGCTTGTCACCATCACTGAATCCAGAACAGAAGCGCCTCAGCTGCACAATACTTTTTGTACATCCTCACGCTAAAAGAAGGACAGTGAACAGCAAAGTAACTTCCTTTACAAATACCATCACGCTGCAATCCAGTCCACTTTGGGGGTCTGCAGACATTTTTGTGAACCAAGTGGCAGTTGAACAAATAAATCAAAGCAACGGATAAAAATACATCCAAACAATGGAAAGAAAATCAGCCCATGGATTCACACAAGTGTTTGCAAGTTACTTTTTCGAATTATTAATTCAAGTCTAATCACACTGATATCGGAAAACTTATGGAAGCTTACTGAACGTACCTGCTTTGGATTCAGGAAAGATCCCATAGCTTCACTTTAGCATCGGTACACCAAGAACGGCAGTAAGAAATTTGGTGTCTGCCCCTCTCTCCCTCGACAGCCCACAGGATAATTATTACCAAGAAACACGCTGAACTGTGAGAATATACTTAAGTACGCACAAGCAGCTTGCAACACAAGGCCTTAAAGTTTGAAATTAATAAAATGGATCTGAACAGAAGTTTTCCATTTTTACAGAAAACCCAGGAATAGTACAAAAAGGGGTGAGAGTTTCCCAGGGAACTATATCACTAACAGGCTAGCAAAGGTATTTTAGGTCCCTAGTCACCAGAAGATTAGTCTGCACAGTATTTTCCCAAGCAATTACTTTAACCATCATATTTCTGAGACGTGTAACGTAGGGTGTTCGCATCCGTGTACTGTGCATTGCTTTAGAAACAGGGATCTCTCCTTACCTTTCTTTCTGCCTTCTCAGTTTCCTTCATTTTAGCTAACGCCTTTTTGAGCTCCTGGGATGTGAATGAATTTGAGTCAACATCCACCTTGCCCAGCCTTGCAGAAGAAACAAAACAAACCATGTTATGAGTGAACAATTGTATCTATAATATTTTCATTGTGATATACTAGCAATGGATAATATCAGGAGGAAAGGCACTAAGAGCACTAGATTTCCATGCATCTCACTTAAAACACACAAAAAACCTCCACGCTCAAGAAAAGATTAGTCTGACTGCTATATTTTGGGGGGGGGGGTTTGCAGACACCTCACCCTGACAATCAAAAAAGGCTCTGTAATCTGCACGCCGACCCAGAATCTCAAGTCCTAACACAATAAAAATAGCTGATTAATTTATGCCTCTGAATTTCACGTAGCAATACAGAGAAACAGGAAATGTTTCAGAGGAAAAACAAAAAAGCACCACTGTGCCACTAAATCATTGCTAAGGACTTGCAAGCTTTAACATGGAGATTTACAGCTGAAGTTCTGATGATCGTCATCCACAAAGTTAGGGCAAGGGTAAATCCAAGCAGAAATTGCACAGAAATGCTAAAAACCCACGTTGTGTTGCTCTTTACACCCATCTCATTGGTTCAGAGAGTGTTTATCTGGCCTACAAACACGCCTGCACAGAAGAAAGGAAAGCCAACCGTTGAGGCTTCATGAAGCTAAAGAGCCTCTCCACGCTCTGAACAGGAGTAACGGGGGGAACGAGGGAAGCAGCGGTAAATCCCATGCACTTTAGGACAGAAAGTTCCCCATAGTAACTAAACCTGTCTTTGTTATCAGTGTGCCAAGGGGAAAGTCAGCACCAGTGAAACTTTGGAAACGGATTAAAAAATACGGGTGCAGGGAAGGCTGGGTGATCCAAGCAGAACGTCAGCAGTAACTGATGTGTAAATGAATGTTGCAAGCCTGCTGACGGCATCAAGCTAAAACCACTGTATCTGGCTCAGGTCAACACAAACAAAGCCCCTTACAACTGCTCTGATGGTTTAAGCTCAGAAAGCAGTTTCAGACTGATTGCTGCAGACATTTCAAAGGACTAAGTGTCAATCAAAGAAGTCACATTGCAAATTTAGTTTCGGTGTCACGGCCTGAGAAGCCATGAAGGTGTCTCTGAATATGCACTCAGGGCACTTCTACCACCATCCCAAAGGGATCACAAAGGCCGGGGCTTCATTTTCAGCACTGCTGAACTCTTAAACCAGCAATTATGTCTCGGGAAGAGACAGCAATTGAGTGCACCAGGGAACCTGACCTCTAATAAAAGGCACAAAACCCGCAGCCCACCCACCCCTGATGCTTTGCATCACCGTACCTTTTTCTTCTTCTCTCTTCTCTCGTGTCACTTTTTCCACTTTCACTATCTGGGAGCTTGGCTTCTCTGTCTCCCGTCTGCAGATTTAATCGTACGTGTGACCCTGCTGGAACAGCTTGACCTACAAACAAAGGCCAGATTATTTTAGGGCATGTGCATTATTTCAGCTTTGCTACCCAAGAGAAAGAGAAATAAAAGCCTCGTCCCACAAGGTGAACAGGAGCGGGCTATCGGCCACCAACCACGCTCCCCTCTATCAACACCCCTTCGACACAAGTGCTGTTTTAACCTTGCAGAAATGCCACCCTGACCCACCGAATGCGTTCCCGCGCAGCCAGGTTGGCTCCGTGCCGCAGGGGAGGAGGGACCCTGACCGCAGCAAAGCACTGGCTCCCTCCTCCCTCCCAGGCCAATTCCTAAGACAGCACTAAAACTCCACATCAGGAGCGGATTTGGAGACTATTTGGAGAAAGGGGAATTGGTTGCTGATTGAGGTAGACGGCATAAAATACAGCTGCCAAAGAGAAATCAAAGCATACCGCAGAGTACAGCCAGGTATGCTGCATATCAAGCGTACCGAGGCGAGGCTGTGTTGGTTTGGAAATATTGTATTAAAAGGAATATATGATCACTACTATCTGCCAAGAAAAATACACAGAATACATTAAGCTTTGGTTTTAAATGCAAAAAAGATGGGAAATTCAGAGTGTTTTTTCTTGGTCACAATTCACCACAAACATGTCACAACGGCCAGCCGTTGCACTGGGATGGAAGGATGGCAATGTTTGGTTGCTGCTTCTTGATGTTGCTTCCTCTTCTTTTAATGCAAGAAATCTGCCTGCTTAGGAGAGCAGGGTCGCAGCTGAATGGATACAGAGATCTCAGCTGCACACAGACAGACAGACACACACACAGCTGCTCGTGTTCTTCTATCTTGATGAGGTTTCCCTATTAAGCCTTTCCTTTATCTGTTTCCTTTTACCTAAAAAGACACCTAGGATAAGATAACACAGCATGCAGGAGACAGGTAGCATCTCCTACCAAAGGGAAACGAAGACAAGGATAATTATTTCATACAATAAATACATGTACTCAAAGACAAAATGCTCTAGTCTAGGGAACGACCAGATTGATCCTCCCTCTTCAAGACCAAAGAGACATGTCACTGATCAAAGGACCTGGTGCTTCCTACATAAGGCTGGGACGTTTGTCACAATTCAGACAAAAACATTTCAAAGCCTAAAGCCATCCAGCAGGTATATATGCATTTAGAAAAACCAGGAAAATCCATTTTGGAGGATTTCCTATTAAAAGAGGGTGCATTTCTGATAGCTCCTCTTTCTCTCCACCATATCCCACCCATAGGAAGTTGCATTGGTTGGATATGCGAGGGGACAGACCTGATTATCTTCCCATCTTAAACGACGCAAGGACAGGCTAGATATGCCTCCTTCGCACTTGGTACGCTTTCCATCGACAGACCCAACCCTTCTCCTGCTCCTTTACTTGTGATATGAGGGAGCTTTAATCTATATGTCTGTCTAGAGAAGCATCTTCCCACTTTGAAAAGGTGAGCCCTGCAAAAGTTCACTGCGCTAACTGAGCTCACAGGTGATGCAGGAAACACAGCCGGGACGTGCCGGTCGAAAAGGAGTTTGCAAGATCTCCATGAAAAGGACAACACCGCATCTCCTCCTGCCTGTTTCAGGAGAAACCGAGGCAGGGGGCTGCTGGCAAGGAAAAAAAATAAAATAAAATTATAAAATGGCATTGCACGCTGAACATACAGATGCATAAGGACGTCTTCCTCCTCCATGGGCACGAAAATCACATAGGGGAGAAAGCGAGGGAGACACTCGCACTGGGACAGCCCAGGTTACAACCGCAGCACTCACTGAAGCAACTCCTGAATTGTCAAACGCAGCCAGAAATAAATGTCCCCATTAGAAGAGTACAGTATATCCCGGCTGTCATGCTCCCAGTGCATCTGGCCACATTAGTTCACTCGGTTGCCAGGGGAGAGGAAGGAGGCTGATGGGCTTTGCTTAAAAGAAACATCAAAAGGGAAAGCAAGGCAGCAGCCTCCAGAAGGGCTGAGCGACTCCCATGCGACCAACCCTCCCAGTTTCTATTTTCAGCGAGCAGTAAATAAAACACGAATCCCAGCGTGCACAAGTTCCCAAACCCGGCGCAACTGAATTAAGGAGGTCGCCATCAGAGAAGGCACAAACCTTTCCTGCTTCTGCTTCTTCGCACTTTCCTAGATGAAATTTGACCAAGACCATCCAAATCCCAGAGCAGAAATCTCAGCCTTGACGTATTTAAGCGGTTTGCATCGCTACAGGGATTTCTTCTCGCCACTGGCACAGCAGCGCAGGTTCATGCCACAGCAGGACAAACATAGTGCTTTGTTAAATAAACCAAGAAAGACGTCTCTGTTTTCAGCAAAAAGATTGGTGTAGTCACTTAAAAATATTCCGCGTGTTTGAGACAGGATGAAGTCTTCAGTCTTGTTTAGTCTGGGGTATTCTGAAGTATTATTCATAAAGTGTGTTTGAGGGTGGGTTGACTTGAATAATGTGATTAAAATTGCTGATTTAAACGAGCAAGCTGGAAATCCTGAATTTTAATCATGTTTCAACATGTAGCTTCTAGACACTTCCCTTAAAAATAGTTGATTCTCTTTGATTCTTATAATTTGATACTCTTCAACAACTCAGAGCATGCACCGGAGCGATACATATGCAAGCAATTACACAGCTTCACGTGCTGTTAATACAGAATCATAGCCTTAATAGCTTTTTTCCTAGAGGAATTAACTTTTTACTTATTGTTTGCATTAAGTTGCATTTGGGAAATGAAACTCAATTACAAAATATAAAAACAAGTTTATATTTAAGCAATTTTCTGACCTTTTTTCTCCTCGACACCTTCGAAAAACAAAAGATGTCTATCCAAGCAGGTATGCATTACATATATGTGCTGCTGAATGAAGCTGAACGGTCTCACTTCCCAGAGATCTCCCAATCCTACAGTCGCTAGATCTCATCCTATCCTACTCCCTCGCTCCTTAGAAAGGGAAAGAAGAGTTTCCATTCTAATTCATTTCCCACCTCCAAATCAACTACCCAGTGAGTAGAAATAGCTGTGAAAACCCCTCCGCAAAACTGCAGAAAAGGCTATAGCTGTCGGAGGAGAAAGCCAGCAAACTTCTTCCCCCACAACCGGTTTGTATTCTTTACCACTTAAAAACTATCCCATACTTGGCACTTTTTAAACCACAACTAAAATGATTTGAATACGCATTACTGCATCCACTTGGGTTGGTGGATCCAAGAGAAAGCCAAAGGGTTTAAGCAGACTACCCAATGTCCCCAACGGGGACGTGCCACCCGCCTGCCCCGCAATCACTCAGCCCTTCACCTCGCAGCCAAAAAGATAACGTCCAACAGGTAAAATACTTCCAGAGGATAAAAAAACCCCTTGCCACTGCACGAATGACAAGGTATTTATTGGGAATAGATGTCAAAGCAAAGCGACAGCGTTTATTTTCCAAGCAGGAGACACTGATCCTGTGGCAATGCGCTGCTAGGACAACGTTATTCCCGTTCTCAATTTAATCCCTTTATCAGCTGCAGAAGCATCAGGATAGGCTTTGCTCTCTCACACAAGCCGGAGCTCAACCGCTTTGACTTACACTGCTCTCCAGACAAACCGTCCCCACACCTGGGCGCTGCCACGCGTGCGAGCATCCGCAGCCTAAAAACTCCTGATCTTTTGGAGGTCCTTCTAGTGCGTTAGCGTTCGTCTTATTTGGATGTCTTCTGTCTGTCCTGAAAGTTGCTTAAAGTGACACCGAGGAAGAAATTAATTTATAGCCCTATTCTTTTAATCTTGGTCAGCCAGATTTTTTCAGACATCCATTTCTTTCTTCTTATAATAAATTAGATGGAGTAAAAGCACCAGAGTCGGCTTCAAAGCAGCAACTCACTCGCAGGGGTTCTGCTGACGTTTATAAACTGATGCTATTTCTCTCTTGTGTTTTACGTTATCAGCTAAACCTGTCAACTTAAATTATTGCCTTGTAACCAAATCACAGTTATCTGTTATTCTGTTACGTGCACATTCCTGAAGCGCTCTATACCTATATCAAGTTTCGCAGAGGTTGAAAACAAGATGATAAATAAATAAACAAATGGAAAACTGGAAAAAATGGAAAACCATGCTCACAACTAAGGCGAGAAACAGGCGCATTATATACAGGATAACTAAAAGCAGAGGTCTTGCTGTGCTGAACGTGCATCACATAGTAACAACATCCAAGTAACCCCATCTCTCTTTTTCTAGACCAACCAAACGGCCAACTGTGTTTCCTCACTAAATGAGAAAGGTGTCATCCTGCCCAGCTCCTCTCCAGTACGTTATTCCAGTTAGTGCTGGTCACAAATGGTTTTGCATTTCTGCATGGGGACAAGGCTGAGCCCCAACTCCCTCCACAGCAACAGGCAGGCATTAAAAATAACCGGGTAAGTTTTACGTCATACATAGATGTGCAAATCTCATACCGAGATCACGCAATAAGTCACTATGCTCCTGGCAGCGGCTTCCCCATCCCCTGCCCAGCCCTTGGACCCCCGAGCTGCCACCCATCGACCTGCCCAGCAAGAGAAGCCCAAGAGGGACACGAGACTCTTCCCCCTCCAGAAACACCTTCTGGCACCACTTTGCCCCTGTGGCAGAGAAATGTCCCCTTGGGAAGGCTTCTGCAAGCAGAAAAAAGGGTGATCCAGCTCACCGAGGCAGGTCCCCAAGTAAACGCCCTCGTTCGCCACTGAAAAAAAGTTTAATAGATTTTTTTTTTTTTAACGGTGTGAAAACAAACCACAGTTATGAGTCAGTAACTGGCTCTGCAGTTCTCAAAATTCGCCTTGGTATCTGAGCAAGCATCAGATAATATCTACCTTTCTTTACTCTTTGCTTCTCTCAGCGCAGGGGAGTGCGGGGAAAGGGACTTTCTTTCTAATACAGGCAACAAAAGAACCCGCAAATCAATATGTGAACATTCCCAGCAAAACAAACCGGCAGTGCTGCAATATTAAAAATAGTACGGCTGCACAAGACTGACAGAGCATCTGCAAAAAGTTATCTGATGGCACCGTACCTACTCCTTTAATAAAATAATGATTAAAAAAAACAAAACACAAAGAGACAAATCCCAGGAAGTAGCACAGCTCCCCTCTGCCACATCATGGGCACTGCCAGCTCCAGGAGCCACCAGTGCCACCAGTGGGTAAATGGGAGAGGCTGGGGTATCACGTGCTGGTCATGCACAGGGGGACACAACTGCCCCGGCACTGGCCCAGGCGACCGGCTCCTGCCGCGGGCTCTGCCTGGGGAGAGGACGGGATTTCACACGAGCACGGTGCTCCAGCTGCACGAATATGCCGCCTGTTTCTCACGCTGAATGCTGGGCTCAGAGGAAAACAGATGAACCAGCCCTAGTCTGATGGGGCTCGGTGCGTGCTCTGACTCCGGACTCTCCGCTTAGCACTGCCGAGCAAGGAAGCAGCAAAGCCTGGCTTCTTTTTTTCCTCTAAGGGTGAGTCATACCACTCCTTGGATTGCTTGTTATTTCAAAACGGAACATTTTTACATACAAAAGGAAGGGAAGATGTGTAGAAGACACAGGTCAAGAAGAGATGGATTACTGATGGGAAGAGGAAGCCCAGAGCCTGAATCTCATTTTGCTACTTCCTGCCCCTTTTTTCACTCATCTACAGCCTTTTGTATTAGTTCGCTTTCCGGCACTCACTGCTCTTCCCAATTAAGTGCCACTGGAAAAAGTCATTAATATGCTATATATCACCTCTTCCAGATAGCTAGCGGAGAGGTTTAACAGCATCAGGCCTGGAAGCTCCCCCCAGAAGCCACCCCAGCACCCCCCGCCGTTTCCCACCATACCTCGCCCACGGTGTAGCCAGCGAGGCAGTTCAGACGCCTGCATCCACACTTCAGGTGGAAACTCCTACCACGCTGCATGAAATGCTTTACAAAGCCACTTCACGTGCATCTCTTATTTCCATTAGCTCTGTACTTCTGGTGGGAAACCACAGCTGCCCGTTGAGCGCAGCACATCCTTAGAGAAGCACCATCCTGTCATTGCCCGGTGCTCCTGAATTTCTCAGGTCCGCACCATCAGTGACAGCAGGGGCTCTAATTACCTACTGTAATTAATTATAGAGAAAACTCTTTCATCATCACCATATGTTTGCCATGTTCATGAACTGTTCGTTAAGCATATGCTTGCGGCATCTGTAGGGGACGGGATGTGGGATGAACCAACCCCTGCCGTGACCCACCGTGGCCATCCCCACCGTGCCACTTCTCCCAGGGGCTGCCTGCCTCGGGGCTGCAGGCATCCTGCTGCCTCTGCCTGCAAATGGAAAGTCCTGGAGGTGTCAGGTTGGTCTTACCACCGTTATTTTGTCTTATTGCACCTCGATATGGACAAAGATCCTGCTGTGCAGGGGGGTGACAAGGACAAAGAGATGTCCTTCCCTTCCTGAGATTACAGAGGAAACCATGAGAGAGGAGTTTTGTCCTTACAGCATGAGCAAACAACTCAAAACTGCGATTTTCTTCTGCTTTCCAGGGCACGCAGACAAATACTGAGCAAGAAGGGCCTGATCCCCAAGCCACAGATATTTAGCTCTCAGCAGCAACTTCCACCAGTGTCTTCCAGAAATGCCTGAATGTGACGAAATGTTGAGAGACTGAAGAATTAAAAAACCTCAACAAAATCAAGGACATTTCACATAAGACACTTTAGTTGGTTAGTTTATCCGACAAATGTTTTATATAATACACCAAGCTATGCTAATAAATATCCTGCAATTCGACCTGTCAAAATGGTGATGTCTAAATACAACACCAACACCGATTTTGCTCCATGCTGCAGCAGGGCAGGGACAGAAGCCACCTGAAACGCTTTCAAGCTCACCGAGGGCAAATCCCAGTTCAGCGTCCAGCAGTGCCGCTGGCAGCAAAGCCATCGCCAGGAAAACCCCAGAACGGCCGCACTGATACATCCCAACACAAAATGCCACCATCTCTGCTCTTGCCCCGGGTCCTTACGTGTCCCAAAGGGGCAGCGCTGCTTTCTGCTGGTCTTGAACCCTACTTGAACAGGGCGCAGAGAAAGGGCCATTTCCATTCCAGTTTCTTATTAAGCAAGAGAGCAGTTACTCACCGGTGCTCGCTGGGCTACTGTTTTCCTACGGCCAATGCCACGGAGATCACCGTGTGGACTCAGGGTGCTAAGGGCTCCGCACAACCAGGATTACAGGGAGACAAGTTGCCCACAGTAAACCTTGGGAGAACTTACTTTCTTGCATCCCGTGATTTTTAATGCCAAGCGCTTGCTTGCTGCAGTAATGACAATGGCTTTAAAAACCATCCATTGGGCCTACAGCTCAAACATTTGTTTAGCTGAAAAGGGTTTCAGAGCCACTCTTTTGGCCTAGTGCTGAGAGGTCTTCTCTGTAA
Organism: Gavia stellata; assembly: GCF_030936135.1. Taxonomy (NCBI): domain Eukaryota; kingdom Metazoa; phylum Chordata; class Aves; order Gaviiformes; family Gaviidae; genus Gavia; species Gavia stellata. The sequence continues at coordinate 19,816,569 of NC_082609.1, forward strand.
TTTGTTTCCCTCAGCAGATATAATGAAAACGTTTTTAAAATGACTCCAGAATCAAATCCCTCCCTTCCGCGATTCGATCCGTAGCCAGTGGAGAACAAAGCGTCGCAAGGAAGGGGCTTTCCAGTAAGTAATACTTGGTTAGACATGTGAAAGCATCAGTTAAATTTGGACACTCGGTTGGACAACCACTTACAAATACCAATTTAAACCGATCCAACGCTCTCCCACGGCACCGGTATTTATGTTCTCTCAATCAATCAGCAAGCGCCAGGGGCCATGAGCCCAGTTATTCAAACCAGCGGCACCCTGCGAGCACCGGGCTCCAGCTCCTACCGTCCCTTGCCAAATCCACTTGCTGCCTGTGCTTGGCTTCGCCTCCGGCTCCGGCAGCAGGAGAGTGGAAGGGGAGGGAGAGGCAGGCAAAGCTGGTGGCGACAGGCGACGGACCCTGGTTGATGCTGTCAGAGCGGGTCTGTTTGACTCACGCCTACCATCGCCGGCGGCCAAAAAGACTATTCTGCACGTAGCCCAGCCTCGTGCAGGGGCACGCACAGAGCCAAGCTAGCTGCCTGCCTAAAAACCCATCAAACCTCGACCCTCTCGTGGCAAGATAACCTCCACGGATGAGAGAGGCGGCTGTCACACGCAGGGCAGAACACGTACCTCCCACGAGGTGTCTGCCGCTTTCCGGGATGCTCTCAGATCATAAGCAATGGAAGCGAAGGCGGATGCTAGCGAGGTGCCTGGGGAGGAAGACTCTTCGGGAAGGAGCGATGGGAGGGCTCAGGAGAGGACATATGGTGCCTCTCTGACGGGAGTTGCTGCTGTAGCATCTGTTGATATATCTTCTGCTGCTGCCAGTATAGAAAAGCTTCATATGGCAAAGAGCTCCTCGCAACAAGTGGTTCTCCCCTTCCACCTCCCTCTCTGCAAAGGCTTCTCTCTCACTTGCACTGCAACAGCAGAAAATACACTAGGAAAAAAATAATAGCAGGGAAGGAGGAGGAAGGGTTGCCCTTTTGTAAAATTGGCAAAAACACATGTTTTCACTTTATAAGCAAACCCTTATCTCCAGTTTCAAGCCAGTCATCTCTTATGCATTACCACACACCCTTGGTTATAGCATGATGCATGTGCTTAGTGATTCAACACAAAGCACTTAATTTATTTTCTCCTTTGATATTGGGCTCAATTCTGTGAACCGCAGCAGTTTAGAGAGTTTAACCCCACAAAGGTCTGGGCAGCAGAAGAAAAGTTGACATCGAAGGCATCCAGCCACACTCTGATTATTTCAGCTATCAAATGGCACGCCGGGCTGCACAGACGCTGCAGTGACCTTTGTCTCGCCATGGCACCAAGTCAACATCCAAGAGAAACATTATTTACAAAAGCCAGTTTTAATCCCTCTCTGGCTTGCTAAGTTATTTATCCCCAAACCTAAACTACTTCATAATGTCACTGCAACCTATTAAATAATTGTCATCCCACAGGTGTATTTGTTATACTAGAAAGCCCACCTGGGATGCCAAAGGATTATCTACGTTCGGAGAAGATCAATGCAGAACGTAGGCAGAGAAGGACAAGGGGGATGACCAGGAGAATTGCGAACCTGACAAAATGAACTGAGGATGATGTTTATTCTGCCAAATTTTAGGCATCTAATATCTTTCTGAGCCAGGCACCTTGGCTTCTTTAATATGACACAGATTAGCACCTCCAGAACATCAACCAGATTCCACATCTGTCACCTCAGAGAGCCTCTCTTCCCCTCTCCAGTGGCTGTTCAGATAGCCACCACAGATCAATGTAAGGGCAGAGAAAACCATCCCCAAAGAACCCAGCAACGCGGAGGCATGGAAAGGACACAACTGCCCTCTAGGGAGGGATAATCCATCAAGACCAACACCAGGGTAAGAACCAGGAGGTCTAAGCTGGCCACGGTTAACCTGCAGTTGTTAATGAGGAGCTGAAGCCTAATATTGTGCTACAAGAGGGAAAAGGGCCAAAAAAAGAAACTATTTTCAAGGGGAAGGCTGGGAAGCTTGAGAAGGGGTCTTCATGACCGGGTCTCAGCAATCTCCGTTCCCATCCTCAGCTTCTGTGTTTATAACTCAATCAAAGCTGAAACTGAAGAGATAGACATGCTCAACAGAGGAAAACCAAACTCCCTTCTCCAGCTATCACCGGGAGCATTTCAGGACACGCTGTACTGCTGGCAAGGCGTGCAGCTCATTGACTTGGATTGCATCTCTACTCGACGCGTGTCAGCTGGCTCTTCGCACGCTCTCACACCAGCGGTCGCAGTAACATCCCGACACCAACGTTTTCCTGAGCCTAGAGCATCCCCCAGAGCCAAGAGAGCCCAGGTCCACAGACAGTTGGACAACATTTCCCCGGTTCAAGGCTGAAAGGTGCCCGATCCGAACCGCCTGGCTGCGAGACTAGCAGAATGTATTGGATAAGCTCGTCTGCCAGCTACACTGCCAAGCTATAGTGAGAATGAATTTGAATAATAAAAGCTGGAATAAGAAGATGCCTTGGAGAGAGCGTTGGTATAGCGCTTTCCTAAGCTTCAATTTAAAGCCTCATTTCTATAGCTAATGCAGTCGTAGGGAACATTAGCCTAATTTTTGCCAAGAGAACTTGTCAACACTGCAGTATTTAAGATAGATGCTAAAGACTCGTTTTATATTGCAGATAGATCACTAAGAAAGAAAGTAGTTGTGCCACACTTGGTTCACAGGCAAATAAATTGACGTTCTCCCCGGGCCTGCTAAGGGGATGCTGTTTTATAACACCACGCACGCGAGTAGCCTCACATTTTATGAGTGCACACACTGCACCTGAGATCGGATCCAAATCCACCGTGGGGTTCGACAGGGGAACCCACAGGGAGGTGCTTTAGATGGGCCATCACTGGAGATGGGCACCCAGGGACACAGAGCCTGTCACTTCCCTTCCACAGATATTTGGTAAAACATTTGGCCCAAGTCCTGAAGGGTCAGGTCCTTCTACTGATGGTGCTCACCAGCTGAGCCACAACCAGTGGACTGTGATTTCAGGGTTAAGGGGAGAAAACTGGTGGTGGAAGTAGAGAATTGGTTTTGCCTCTTCAGGAGTACAAGCAGGAGATTGAAACTGAACTTGCCTGGCCTGATTTTTAGAGATGCTCCATGGGTGGGTCAGCAGAAAGTGAAGAAAAGAGATGCTGTACCCTACATCTTCAGGAAAAAAAAAAGTTTGCATGACCCTGCTCTCATCATACCCTGCTTTAAAGAATTAAAATGTTCCCAGGAGCCTGGGTACATTAATGCTGGCACAGCTTCACACTCCCCACATGCCAGCCTCCGAGTTGTGTTTGCAAGAAGTCCAGGATAACAACACTGGTGCCGTGGCATAAAGGCTAGTCTGAGACTTGCAGCTTGCTCAGTGCAAAGTTGAAAATGCCCTTTTATTTGCAGTTGTCACTTGGAAGTAACAGCAGAATAACCTTGGCTTTGGAATAGAAATCAGCTTGCGGAGGAAGCCTGTGGGAGCACGACCCCTGGGCTGCAGACTTGTGGGCAGGAGGGTGGCTTTGCGCTGCTATGGATTCTGTACTCACAGAAGAACTAAATCATTCCAACAGCCAGAAATGTCCCTCGGGAAGGAAATCCTCTCAAAGATAAATCAATAACTCAGTGTAATTTTAGCATGCAGCCAGGAGAATTTACATTGCCAGGAAGGCTGAGAGCTCTGCCATGGAGACAGAGCCACAGCATCATCAAATGGCCCTGCAGTGGTCCCCGGCGCAAGAGCTCAGGCTCCGGGTATTTACTGCAAAGCCAGGAGCCTGGGCTCTGCCATGCCGGGACCTCGACAGACCCAAAATAAAACGGCAGCAGCAGGGAAGTGGTACAGCCAAACTCCCTTGCGACAAACCTACCTTTCCCCGGCTGCGTTCCAGCTGCCCTCCTCCACAGCAGTGTGGCTGCTCTCCGCAGTTGTGGCAGCACTGGCAAACGCTCCTGGATCTTACAGGGTAAGAGGCGTGCAAATACAAAGCGTGAGTTAAAACAGGCACAGGAGTCTGGGGGGAGTGCTACAGCCACAGCTTTCCCCCCCCCAGCCAGGGGTACAGCCAAACCACCCGCACAGTAAAGCGGGACAGTGATACGCTGCAGCGCACGCTGTGATTAATGAGACTGCAATTTACGTAATTGTATTAATGCAAAGTACACTTGGACCAATAAGTTCAAGGAAACTAATGACACTTTACAGCGCAGTTCAACACTGAGCAGTAACTCTAGCAAAAAGAAAAAAAAAAAAAGGACCCTAATTATTCAGTACTTCCTCTCCTCCCAGATTCTCAGGGTCAGCTTGGAGGAGAAGGTGGCCTGAATTATATTTTCGTTTCCAGAACATCAACAGAATTGCTAACGAAGTTCCAGCGGCAAGGTCGAAGCCTGCCCATAGTTATGCATGCCGTCCCCCTCCCAACTGCTGGCTCCAGCAAACGACGGCACCGCTGGACCCAGGAAGATCTCAGGCTGCCCATGTCCTCTGCGAGCGTGTTTAAAACACCCGTACTCTGTGCTGCTCCTCTAGAGACACACTATCAGTGCCTCTGCCATCTTTTTTCTCTGGGCTCCAGCATGGATGGATAAACTACAACAACCAATTCCTAAGAGGCTAAAACTGGCCTCCACGAAGCGCAGAGTGTTTTGTGTGTCTAGGATTTGAACCTTACTGAAGATAAGTCTGACAAGCAAACACTCCAATCCAGCTGGCAGCAATTTACTCTATACCCAGACCACCTACATGTTGCTTATCATTACAACCAAAGCACCCGGCAGACGTGGAGCCTGTGCCACCAGTGCACAGAGGGCTTAGAAGCAGCCTGCCCGCAGGCAGGTCAAGCAACAAACATGTCCACACCTGCCTGGAGAGCCCTGGAGCGGGACTGCTCACCACCCTGATTCGCAAGAGCTTGAGGCATGTGCAAACCCTCCCTACGCAGAAAACTTCTGTTGCTGCTCTTTCTCCTTCGTGCTTTTAGGACCTGCCATGTGCACACACACCTGAACCGCACGCACAGTCCTCTGTCCTCTTCAGTATGCGCTCTTTCCCTGCTGCAGCCCACCTGGAGTCATGGATGCATTTTGGACCTCCTGTGCTGGCCACAGTCACGTCACTCCTCACACCCTCCCTTGGTCCCAAAAAGCTCTCAAACAGACATCTCCATGCTCCATCAACGCTGACATGCTCCACGTGCCTATATCTGCAAATCCAACTTTACAGCAGCTAGAGATGTGGCTTGTGTTTCCAGACTATTTTGAGACTTGGACTTTGCACCTGATCTGCTAGCAGAGCTGATCCAAGGGACAATGTCAGAGTTCACGCCAGCGCTGATCCAAAGAGCTGAAGATGCGTTACGACCACCCTAAACAAAACCAGGACAACCTGTTACGTTCCTACGACGCAAAACACAAAGCTGCCCAAGAAGCCACAGCCGAACAACTCTGCAAAGACAACACAAAAGAGGAGACCCCACAAGCGTACCTCCATGTCTGATATAAAACCAAAATCAAAACCACAATTAAATGAATGATCGCAAGTTCGGTGTCTCAAGATTGCACTCATGGGCTACAAGTCAGCAAAGCTCTCCTGGTAGCTTCCAGGCTCAGCAGCAGCATCCTGCAACAGGGAACATGCAAAAACTCAGCTCAGTGATGATCGGGAAGACACGTACAGAATCATCCATCACATGGCAATCTGCGTGCACCCAAATGTCCTGCAACACAATTAGAAATCAATAGCAAGGCGCAGAAACCCTCAACCACCCAGTAAAATATAAAGAACACTAGTAATATTGATTTTAAAAGTGCCTCAGAGAAGACAGTTGTGAAGAAGCCTGAGAAAGCAAAGCAAAATGCCTGAATTGAAGTCTTTTTTTCCTGAAAAAGACATTAATAATGGATTTTCAATGCAAGAAGAAAAACTGAAACCCACACCAGATTTTCCTGGTAATAACAGCTTTCTGCAAAGCCCAACTATTAATGTAACAGGGACGTCCATCAATCAAGCACGCAGAAAGTACTTTGAGAGCTAAAAAAGGAGCGAGCAAACATCTGCTTTTGGCAACTTAAATTTTGCCCTTAAGCACAAGGAACATAATAAATTATCAGAAGGTTGGGCTTGAACTCATTTTCTCCCATCCTGGAGAGCTAAATGCTGAGGACGGGGGTAAAGGTACACAAACACGCCGCCGCTGTGATTTGTGCCTGACAGAAAATGGGAGAAACGGGCACAATTTCATTTGTAGACTGAGGAACTCTTGAAAAACGCCAGCGCTGTTCTCAGCACCAACAAGGCAGCAAGCTCCTGACAGCGAACAAGTGGCAACACCCGCAGAGAAGCGACAGTGAACTATTCTTTGAGCCTGGGGCTTTAGCTACGACCTTTTTGTCGTTAAGGAAGGTCTTGTGACCCCTTCTCCTCCTTCAGCCATCCTCAGCTTGTCCAAGACTGTCCACACGCTGGAGCGGTACCAGGGTGGGATGACAAGACATGCAGACTTGCTCCGAGATGACAGCCGCATCCCTCCTCGCTGCAGTTCTTCTCTTCCCGTTGCCGCATGCTGCCCGCAGGAGGCTGTGGTGATTAAGGCAGGTCGTTGGTACCTGCATTTCTCACTGCTCTCATCAAGCAACGCTTCACATTTTGGGTCCATCCACCCAGACAAGCGCTGACTGGGGTGTTAGCAGCAAACCTGAGAAAAGCTGGCTTTACACCAAAAAAATGTAGCTGCCAAACAAAGTAATTGGGGTGCCCCATGCCTCCAATATTTCCTCTTTTTTAAAACACAGTAGGTCAAAACAAGTGCTGGAGATAATGAACAGAATTTACTGATTCAACCAGAAGAAGCTGCAGGCATCACTGCAACTAAGTCTTAATAAATTCTGAAGAGTGACACTATAAAATGACATTATGGAAGTCTATATTTATTGTCTCCCCATGCTTTCTGTATCCAAGGTGCCACGTTACACTTAATAACAGTTTTTCTCCCCAGCTGCCAGTGTTGCAAATCCTGCCTGACACCTGACAAACCAACAGCTGGGGTCAACCCCCCCCCAAATACACAGATCTCCACCTGATGTAAAGGTTTGGTGGCGTGAACAGGGATAAATGATTAAACCAGTACTGCCCAGGCAATGCACAGAAGAGTACAGTCTGTCTCCTCTTCTCTCAGGTGTGTGGCTTCATAGGGCTCACCACGATGCAGCAGGAGGATATTTTTGTCCCTGCTCCGCCGATGGAAGCGATGCAGACAAGGAGCAGCCATTGTAGGAAGGTACCTTCACACACGGTCACATTTCAGAGCAGAAGCGTGCCGAGAATGGCCAAGCATCACTGCTGTGCAGTCCCTGTGAGCACTGCTGGGCTGCGCCAGAGCCTGCGCCGGCAGAGCAGCTCCACCAGCGAGCTCCTTGCCCAGTGTTGCAGCAAGCTCTGTGCGAGGCATCGGGAGGTGCTCATGGAGAACCATGGAGAACCAGAGGTTCTCTGGTTTCTCATGCCAGAACTGCAGGAAATCTCCCTTTCCAGGGTTGCCAGCTCAGCTACCACTGTGACGCACACTTCAGTGACCCCGTATCTGGCTTTTAGACCGTGGATACAATCTTTCTCAAGTGCGGTCTTCATCCAGTGTCTAGTTTTACCAGTTTGTGTAGTATTCCTACGTCTGCAGAAGAATCACCTTCGCACTCAGGCTGTACGTGGGCAGTGTCTTGGGTTGTGGATAGATACTTGGCAAGTATAAAGGTGCTATTGTCCCACCCTGTCTGCATCTTCCGCACTGCAGAGGACACAAATCACATGAATCATCTCTACTCCACTTCAGGAAAAAAAACCCCAAACCAGTAACAAAACCGCCCACACAAATCAGTTTTATCAAGCATAGCAGAGAGCAAACAGTAAAAATAGCCAGTGTAGGTGATCTGACCTAACCTGAGGATCTTTGCTGGAGTGGATGAAGGACAGCGTATACATCTCCCCCTCATAAAGCGGATACATTAACACCTCTGACCGACACAGCTTGATCTGGAAGAGCCTCAGCTCTTCCTCCTCTCCTGCTTGCCAGCAAGACTGGGCTTTCCCCGCAGGTGGCAGGGTGAGGTACAACCTCTTGTCTGTTGGCAGCCTCGCTCTGCTCCTCCTTCAGGACATGTCCTTTCCACTTCAGGATGTCATCCAAACATTTGGAGAGCACCTGAAGAGATCAAAGTGGGTGGAAAGATGATAAAATAGGGCTCAAGTGAAAAGCCTCTTGGCTTATCTTCCAGCTCTGGTCCCGTGGGGTGCCTTCACTCCAGCCTCGGGCTCCTGGCTCCAGACTGCTGGACCAACATCTCCCCGGTATCTGGTCTGTCATCACTTTCTGCTGCCTCTCTTCAGAGGAGTCTCCAGCAACTCTTCCCTATGTTTGCTCCATTCAGGTTTCGGCTGATGTTAACAAGGGGGAACAGTCAGCATCACCACCAGGATTTGCAGTTCTCTGTGGAGCCTACCATGAGATCCTCTGTCTTAACAAAGGTACTGCCATACAGAGTCACAGATCGATCGAGGTTGAAAGGCACCTCTGGAGATCATCCCATCCAACCTCTACTCAAGCAGGGTCACCTCGAGCAGGTTGCCCAGGACCGTGTCCAGATGGGTTTTGAATGTCTTCTAGGATGGAGACTCCACAATCTCTCTGATGGAGTTGACCCGCTCCAGTGTTCAATCACTCTACGGTAAAACAGATTTTTCTGTGTTTAAACAGAGTTTCTTCTATTTCAGTTTTTGCTGTTGAGGTCCCTCTGAAGGGCAGCACACCCATCGGGTGCAGCAACCACTCCTCCCAGCTTTGTATCATATAGTCTGTAAACACCTTCACAATACCTGTAAAAACCTTCACAATTTGCCACCTCGTTACAGCTCTAGCTAATCGAGATACGGAGAGGTCTAATCATTTTTGCATATTATCGGCTGCAGAACAGTGAGATAACTGTAATTAGCAGCAACCTGGTTAGCAAGTTAAATGATAGTATAATTAATGAAGAACAGGTGGGCTTTGTTTCAAATAAGAAAAGCAGCAGATTATATCAAAATGTAAATGCATCTTAAAATACAGTCTCGGTGCTTTTAGAAACACCACCAGACAGAAACAGAAAGGTTTCGCTTGGGCTCAATTACAAATCCTAAAAATAAAACCTGGTCTGGGGTTAAAATGTAAATTGTTGATTAGATCTATTTATTCACACCCTGCAGTGATGGGAGAAACATGCAGCTTAATGTTTCTTCTTTTACTTTGCAGGATCATAGGCACATTCCTGTTATTGCCATTGCCGCTTGCAAGGTCTTTGCAACCCTGGGAGATCTCCAGCAGAAGAACAGAAGAAATACCAAGTGACAGACTGCATACATTAATTCAATATTCAGATAACATCCTGTTGCAAGTGAATGACCCAAGCAAAACTTTCTGCAAGCTTAAGGAGCCAGCAGAAAATCGGGAGAGAGGAAAAAGAATCTCTGAACTGAAGAAAGATCTTTTGAATCAGAAATGTTGTCCTTAATCAGAATTTCCGACACAACCACACTTACTCCTTCCAAAATGTAAACACATAATAAAAAATTAAACTTGAATATAGTACTGAAAGAGTTCTTGCAATAAATGGGAATTCGTTCTACAAAACATCAAGACAGACCCAAGGAGATTACATTTCTTTCCCAAGCTTATGCTGGTAAAGCAGAGCTGGAAAAACAGAGATATATTTATTTTTTAACTCAGAAATTTCCTTGAGATGCTAAAGAAAGCTGTTTCAGTAAAGTGGAGACATTTGTTTCAGGGCGCGTTCAAGTAGGAACAAATGCAAAACAAGCTTCTAGACCTCAAGAAACACAAATAGCTTTTTTAATTTACATCCCAAATTCACTGCAGATTCTAAAATTAATGGATGGCAGAGATCAGAGAAAACGTCTCCCTAAATCAGGACAGCATGATGGATACTCAGTTTTCCTCAGAAGAGCAAGCTGCTTTTAAACCAGAATGGAGGAGGTAGAGCATGGCTCTGAAAAGGGTTTGTGGAAAAAGAGGATCTGTTGCTAGTGTGACCCTATAAATAAATATATGGAAAAATTAAAAAAAAAAAAGCTGCAGCCACATAAGTAAGAGCACTAATTTTCAGGCATGAACTGTGAAGGACCAGGATGAAATATTCCTCGCAGGAGCCACCTGACTGTGTGCTGACTGCCCCCAAAAAACCCTGACTTTGTGCTCACCCAACTAAAACCATTTTTGTAGAAAATTTTAGTAAGTGGGGTCTTAGCGCACATACAGCCCATGGGGGAGACTGCAGGAAGGAACAGCCAGAGCAAGATCATGGGAAAAATACTTTCTTCCTAATTACGAAAAAGATAACGTTGTGAAACTGTGTTTCAGTGATGTACACGATCTAGACGGAACTCCAAAGAAAAGGAGAATTTAGCTCCCGGAGTCAGGTGTTTTTGTAACAACTGTCAAACACACACGAGGGACCAAACCCACAAACTCTCGGAGCGTACGGCCACGTATGTGTCTTGGGAAAAGGGTTCAGAAATGGTTCAGAAATGGCCATTCTGGCCACAGGCTGCACGGTACTATAGTTCTGCGTGGGCTAAACAGCAGCTCTGCTCCAAGAAATGTTCAATGAAGGCAGGCAGTCTGGATGCGGAGCCAGTGATGCTAAAAGGACAGATGTGAAAGGAACTGGAAAGATGGTGCGTCCCCTCGGGGACAAGGCAGACCACCTGCCTCCATCACGGCCAACCTTGGCCAGCAGATGAGATAAAATATGGGAGAGGGGGCTGAAAACACTGTGTCTGTATTATATCAATAGGTCAGAGATTAATTTATGAAATTACATAACAAAACAGCCAGTGGAGAAAAAAAAAAAAATCAACTCTGCAGGAAGGTCTGATCTCTAGAGCTAACTGCCAACCTCTCCAAGAGTACGTGGTCAAACACGTCCTGCAGCCCCACGAGCAACGCTGCTCTGCCACAGCCTGGGAAAATAATTCCCAAACCAGGAAAATAATTGCTCTGGGAGCCTTCTGTCACCAAAAGAGAGAGAAGTACAGCTTCAGAAGGCGACCAAGAGGCACTGAGCTCTGCTGGCACAAGGAGGCTTCCCTCGCAGCTCAGAGCTCACGGTGTGCAGCAGCAGCCTCTCCACCGAACGGCTGCAGCGGGCGCTGGATGATTTGCCTGATCCCCAGCATCCACGACGGTGCTTTGGGGAGAATTCAACGCCTTCCTGGCCACAGAAGCAACCTCCGGGGTTTCATGAGGAGGGACATCCGACCCGCAGCTAAGCAAGCACGCATTGCAATGCCTGGAAGGCTTGTCCCACAAAACCAGATCATGCGTTTGAAGGGTGAGGGAGTCACTTTGATTATATTGGGTCAAACCTTCAGAACTATATAAGTGACTCTGGAACCCAAGTCACACTTTCTGAAAAACATTTTCCCGTAATACCTGATAAAAATGCTGGAACCAAGGTCCTAGTCTGGCTTGCTTGCTCTGGAAGGAAGAGGAAAGATACTCAGACTAGAAATTCAAGATAATCAAGGCTGTGTGCGCTCCCAAAATGTTTTCCAGGAGGGAAAACATTTTTCTTCCAAAGCACTGTTACAAGCTTGAAATAAAACGCACAGACTGTTGGATAAAGACAGAGATAAAAATAGGCCCGTTATTAAATACCTTTTCTTTAATGAAGCTCATCTTTCTAAACAGTCACGTGGAGGTTATTAATGTTATTGCAGAAAATATAGCATGCTTGCACATAAAAACCACAGCAAGGTGCTCCTCATCACCCAGCACACATTTATGCATCTCTCAGTAGCTCACATGCTCACAGCATCCCTGGCATGGCAGAAAGAAAATAAAAGAGAAGAATGAGAGATATCTTCTCTGGGAAGCAGTCTCTCTTCTTTCAAAGCACTTTTTGCCCTCCAAGAAATGTAAATTTAACCATGTGAATGATTCCCATTGCTTACGTCCACTGCAATACAGCCGATACACTTACTCGCTAACGCTACACTTACAATATAACATCAGTCAGAGCATCATTAAAGCTAAGTTTGAAAATATTTTGAAAAATGCAGCCTAACTTCCTCCTGTTGCACAAAAAAGCCGCTTGACTCTCAAACACCTCCATCACCTGCTTTATAACCCCTTTAGAACGAACCTGTAACACACTGCTGGGCACGGAGTCGCACGCACAGCTAGCAGGAGTCACGGCTTGTCTCACGTGAAAATACATCAGTACACTCTTGTTTCGGTTACGCCCAACATCCAAGCCCACAGCTATGTGTTAGAGAAGATGCAAACTTTTATCTCAGCTGCTCAGAGGCATAATTAGGTTTTGGCAGTACATGCATAACCACAGAAGGCTTTTATAACCAGCTTGTTTAATGAAACAAGTAACACCATGGCCAGTAAGGAACAGTATTCATCCCGACACACCGAAAACCCATCTCAGCCCTACTCTGCTCCTAAACCTGAGCAACACAAGTCATAAATCTAGAGGTTTTTCTCACCAACACTGGTGCTGCCAGGATACCCGCAGTCCTTGAAGTGACAGAAAACAATGCAAGTTTTATCTGGGTTTGGGAGGAAAAAAACACAACCTGGCATTTCACAGATGCTCAACGGGACACTGTCATGGACGTGCTGGGAAAACAACGACTGCAAAACTTCCCAGGTCACAGAGAAGCAGATAGGAAACACAGGGAACAACGCTGTGAGCCAGACCAGAGCCTGGCTGAGCTCAACATGCTCTGCGGAGCGGCACCTTCCCACCCGTCCCGCTGCTCCGAGCGGTGCCGCGCTGGAGCTGGGCACAGCCACCAACCACTGTGATCCCACTTACTTAAAACCTGCAAGTCAAGTGTACGGACACATAAGAGCCTGTTTCTACCCAGTTCCCAGGAATGATTTGGTACCAGGAGCTATGCAGTTCTGAGGTCTCACATTATTAAAATTTAAATATATATATACGCACTGCATTTACAACATGCTACGAAATATATAATCAAAACTGCATTACTACACTTGTCAAATTAGAGAAGCAGAGTGGTTTTTACAATGCGGGAGTATTTTATTTTAATGTGCACATTCAGTTACTGGCCTATAAAGTTCTGTTATTTGCTACAGTTTCCCACCGTGTGAATGACACGGGTTCTGCACCTCTGTCCTCTCCTGAAAAAGGTCAGCTTTGTGCCTGAGGACCCAGCCCAGTAACATTCATGGTTGTTTCGTGAGTGTCTCAACTACACTGGTCCAAAGCCACCTACAGCAGCATCTCGTCGGGATGCCGGCAGCAGCTCCCGGCAGCTCACCGCGCAGGGGACGGCCAGCCCACGCCTGCCTCGCAGCCGGGAAGCCGTCCTGCTCACCATGCAGCACTGTGTTGCCTTTGTCTGCACACTGAAGAGATGGCTTGACAAGGACCAGGTATGCAGCCCCGGTGGGTGCCCTCTGACTTCCCAACTCAGGGAACCTGCCGGCAAAGAAAATCCAAGCAGATAACGCAGAGCGAGGCTGGAGAAAGGTAACAGCACTGCCCTCATCTGCACAGCTGAGCTGGAAAGACACTCATACAGATAATATCTCCACATCCAAAAGCTGGCATCCTTCAAACACTCCCTACTCAAATAGAGGTTTGAGATACCTTCTGTCTGCACGCCCTCCAAGCGTCTCTCAAGCAGTTCCAGTCCTGCCTCTTACCAACAACAGGCAGGGAAATACTGTTATCCCTCTTTCACGCATCAGGAGCAAGGCATGGAGAATTCACTTTGTTTTACACATCGGCCCGCCAGTGCCCCACACCAGAGCCAGAAGCAGCACGTGGAGCATCAGCCCTGGTACTTTTGCCAGAGAAGATTTTCAGTGTAAGGAGGAATTAAGCATGAGCCAGCGCTGGGGAGACCGTGCATCCTGTGATGCGAAGGTGAGAAGTCAAGGAAAGCTCACGAGGATAGGGAAGCTGAGAGAGAACACGAAGGCACGTGGTATTACACGGGAGGACATGCACAAGACAAATTTAAGATATCAAAAGCCTTGAATACGAGAGGTCAGATGGAAAAACAAGCAGAGGGACTGCTACCAGTGGCCATAGCTCTACCTCCAAGCAGTGAATATTTGCAGTTAGTCTTGAGACTGCCTGGGCTTTCCCACCTGCTGTAATTATCCTGCAGCTCTTCCTCTTGCTGGACAGAGAAGATTATAATGACTCCACAGTTGAGATCTTTCCCCTCTGCACATCAGTAACAAGTTATTTTAAGAAAAAAACCAAAACACCAAACTGGAAAAGAAGCATTTCATCTGGTATAAATGAGGTTTTTAAAATCCCATTTGCCTTCCCTCTGTGCTGATCTGATGAGGTTCCTATTTCCTGGATTACACACATCAAGCTTTGCAAAAACGAGCATACCCTGGTGGTTTAACACCACATTTCACAGCTCGCTCTTGCCCATGCCAACACAAATATTTCAGAGACCTGCACTAACTGTTTGAGTTAGGTCTAGGTGACTGAGAAGCCAATGGTTCAGACAGATTCATTAATTCAGCAAAGCAATTAGCAGGAGCCGGCACAGCTCAGGACATCCCAGTGAACAGCAGGAGCAAGATACCCACCGACAAGGTGTAAGGAAATCCTCGCCAGCCACCACGTCACCCACAAGGGCTGTAGGACAGGCCCTGGCACAGGACTCCTGAGCCAAAGGGATCCCTGCTGCCATTACCCTCTCCTCACAGCTTTAAAAACCTCTTCTCGGCTTAGAGCAGCACTGGTTCATTCAGCGTCTGAAATCCCTTGAAAGACAAAGACTAGCAATGAAACTAGACTGAGTTACGTCCCATCCTGAGTCCTGCTCTATCTAGCAAAACCACGGAAAGTCTGTCAAAACAGCTTCTGAAATTACATCCCCAGCCTGAATGCTTTTTTTTTTTTTGAGAACTGTGCTTCCATACACATAAAACCTTGTTTGTGCAGCAAATGAGACAGGGGAAAACCTGAGACAAGTACGAACAGCAAAGATAGCTACCGACAGAGACAGCAGCCCGAGGACCCTTGGAAGCTGCAGCCATGGATATTTAAATGCTGAGCAATGTATCATCAGCTCCCCGCTGAACATAAGATGGTTTCATCTTTGCAGAAGCAGCAACAACAGCATGCTTGCATCAACTTCACTCTGGCAGTTTGATCAACAGCGGCAGTCATGGCTTCTTATTTTTTAACTGCAATATAATTAGGCACTTAGGAAAATGACTCTGAACAGTACAAATGCCATAGAGTAACTGCAGGTATCAGCACAGAGCTCTGCAAAGCAGAAGTTTAACCACAGCTAAAGGTACAGGCCAGCCGAGCTCCTGTAACACGTGCTCTGCCCGGCTAGGTACTGAGACATGCTATCCAAACCTGAGAGAGATCCAACGCCGCACCATTTCAATTGCCGTTGCAAGAGTTTGCTCCATTTCTCTGACCTGCAGGGAGCTGCTCTGGACCAAAGGAAACCTTTCCGTGCCCCACTGTTGGCTCCTCTCAAATGGAAAGCTTGCAGAGTAGACTAAATTTTTAATATTTCTGGCAGATGAGGGTCTCCTTTGGTCCATCTGGATTTGGAAACTGGACACATTAATTCCCAACTTCAAACTGTCAGCTGAGAAACTGGCCAGTGAGTTTCTGCTGCGTCAGGGAGCAGGGAAGTGCTGCTGCCACAGAGGTGGACAGCCCATCTGCAGAGGCACTGCACAGCTCGGGGCTCCCCGCAGCGCTGGGGAGATGATTAACCCCCTTTTTCTTTCCCAGTTAAACCCCTGCCTCTTATATCCTTTTTCTTAATCTTCACAGCAATGCCTTCTCAGAGGAGCCACTTCTGACCCTAACGTCAGGTGGAAAAATCTGCTGGTCAGTGATGTGATTAAATGGTCAGAGCAATCCGACTTTCAATCATCAAGAATGCTAAATGGAACAGAGGGAAACAAGGTGCCCAAATAACAAAAGGAGGTAATTCCTGGGAAATGAAGCATTCATGTGCTCTAGGATGCTGCGTGGCAGATTTGTGGTCACCTACAGATGTGGAAGAAACGCTTTCATATTACAGAACCCCAAAGAAAACTGTCAATTGACAGAGAAGACCATCAATGCCATCCAATCCTTCCATTCATCTCTGCCAGCCCGAAGACTAAGGAATCAGTATTTGGTTGCCATAACCAACAGGCAAAGATCACCTTGAAAAGCGGTGGGGTGTTTCTGCATGCTGACACTCACCTCCGCACACTTGGAAGAGCTTAACGTAAGCAGTAACAAAAGCAAGTCACATCTGCGATGCTTCTCCAGAGAACTTCCAACTCGCAAGGGTACTATCACCTGGTAAACATGTATTCAGACAGGAAAAAGACATCAGAGAAAGCACAACTTCGAAAAAATTCTGCATCTGTGGAGGAACAGATACCTGACCACAAGAAGTGATCTGACCATGGGCGTGAACATCCATTCAGTGCAATCCCCCTTGTTAAAACCCAAGTAGCGTGCATGTTCCTATGGATGCCATCCAAGAACAGAGCAAAAAGCCCTGCATATGTCTTCGTAATTTCCTCAGATGATACCAAAAGAAGTGAAATAATGGAGGTGCTGGGAGGACTTTCCAAGGTGCACGTATCCTTTCTAACCCACCCATGCCTGACGCATTATTTAGTGCCAAGTGAGAAAGAAGTGAATGCCTAACAAAGTGTTAAAGGACTTTGTGAAGTCTCACCAACCGTTCTACAGTCCGTCAGCTTCCCGGCTGGCTGACAGAAGAGACAACTGATCTCCTTGCTTCCAGATTACAGGCGGCAGAGCTCTTAGGGTAACTGTCGCTCCCTGTTTGCATCCAGCTATCTCCAGCAGCTTGAAGTGTGCTCAAAGTGCAAGAAAGCACTTGATCAAAATCCAGCTCACATTGTAGGCAGCAAGGGAACAACTGCACAAAGCAACGCTACATATACAATAACAATTGAATTAGGTGGAGGGATTTGACAGGTTACAGGTTGATGACACTGCTGCAGTCTCGGTGGAAGCGTGGTTTGATGCAATTAGCAACAGGGAACTAGAAAAACAGCAGAGTAAAGCTGGAAGTACATGTATAAAAGATGAGCAACTGCAGGACCGGACAGAAGCATAAAAAAATCCTGCGTTGAGCTCAGAACAGGAACAAGATGAAACAGGAGTGTGACAGGGGGAAACGCAACTCTGAGTTCCTTTCCACCATTCAAAATTGAAGATCCAGATTCTAAATCAAAACATTTGCTTCCCCAGGACAGACTGGCCCCGTTTGCTGCAGGGATACAAGGGAAGACGGCGTGGGAGCATCCCAGAGAGGTGGGCAGCAGAAAGCAAACTTCTGGGTATTGTGCTGTGGTTCACTTTGGCCTGTGCTGAGCACACACCAGTCAGCCCAGCCAGGACTTTGCTCGGCTACGAGCGAGTGAAATCACACCAGAAAACATCGGAAGATGCAGCACCACCAGACTAGACACACTGCCAACACGTGCTCCTCTGCTGAAGGACCAAAAGGCACATCCCTCGTGCAGCCATGCTGGCTGCTTCCCTCGTCCCGTGGGTCAACACCGTCCCCAGCATCGACCTGCGCTAGCAAGGGGGAAATCCTCGAGGCCAGAGGCTGCAGGGATGGGCCCGTGGTGGTAGCAGGTTCCCCAGCCTTGCTTTGGGTAATACACGTGCTAAAAGTGCGAGTCACAGTCCACGCACGAGCTTTCGCTTCACAGAAAGCCACAGGAGACAAAACCCCAGGCTGGCAGGGGGAGACCATGTCTTTCTGACATGTTTCTACCCAAATCAGCACACACACCTGAAATGAGGATCCGCAGTGGCTAGACAATGAGGCAGGCCACCATTTCAGCCTTTTACAAGAGTAATTGAAAACCTTCTCCTCTTGTGAACACTGACAAGGTCTCCATTTCCACAAGCCCTTTGCTGCACATGCCCAACATGGAACTGCTACAAAAATAAAGCGGAGTAAGCCACCTGAGCAATGGAGAAGGTGCTTCTGAACAAAACCGGCAACAACATTTATAATGACTGCAAGTATATATGTATTCTGCTTCAACAAGGGTGGTGGGGATCTGCCAGTCTGAATACTGAGCAGGGACACCACACGCCTTCCATACATAATGGTACAAAAATGGAATATAAGCATATACTGCAGCTTTGTGAAATTTAGGGGCTTTAGCTAGACATTTATGTTATACAAAGATTTACATTTCGAAAAGTCATTCTGCTATATCTGGCAGAAATTTCAAGACAAATGGATCCCATATTTATTCATTCAATGGTAACGTTGAGCACAGGATAAAGCTCTTTTAAATTCAGAGCACTTTATAAAAATTAATTACTACTTAGTTCACCCTTCTGAGGTGGGAAGGTATTACACCTGCATACACATGAGGACACCAAAGCACAAGTGGATTAAATACCTTGTCCAAGACCCCAGAGGCAGGCTTACTGATCGTCCTAATTCCTGAAATATGTGTGCACACATGCACCTGTGTGTGTGTTTAAACCGGCTCATCCTCTCCAGAGCCTTTCCCCACGCACAGGTTTTTGCAGCGAAGCCAGCCTGCTCAGTTGGTGTTTTCTCACCATACGTGTCCCGTACCATCTAATAAAAGATACCAACCCAAAAAAAAAAAGGGAAGAGATTTTTTTTTTTTTGTGGGATGTACGGATAAGGATAAAAGCTGGATTTCAAACAGCCAAAGAACAGAAAACCCATTGTTAAAAAGCTGTGTAGTGTTACACGGACGGTTCTTAATCAGATTGCCACTGAGCAGCATTTCACCAGCCCACACTGGAGCACAGCAGACCTGGGATACCGCATGCCACCAAATGTTATAAAATCTGTCCCTTGACAAGCGTACAAAAAGAGAAAGGGCTTCTGAGCTAGTGACAGAGACACATCACCACCTGCAAGGTGGCTGGCAGCCCACTTGACCTGCCCCAGTGAACTGAAAGCACTTTAGCAACCGCTCCCGTTGCCAGCCGGTTGGGTGACGGTCTCCTTTCCCTGTATTGGGTTATTGGGTCCACAGCTCTTTGTCTGAACACCAGCAAAAAAAATAAAATAATATTGTCATGGGAACAAACAGCTATTTTGAGTTTCTGCAAGACTCCTGTTGGTGCTGTCAGGTGGGGTTTCAGAGGGATGCTAGAATTAGTCATCAGCACGTTACCTGGACGGACGGTTTGCCACTGATGTGTGGGGTAAAACACTTCCAGGTCTTCAGGATCAGCATCATCTTCTGTTATCGGCTCTTTCCCACTGTCATCTTTTATGTCGCTCTCTTCTATTTTTGTAAGGGCAAACTCCTTTCGGATAGAAGAGATTCAGCTCATTAGCAATTGCATCTGGGTAATTTAGTGTCGGCTGAGAATACAAAATTTTTTCCCTTGCCAGCAGATTTTTTTTTTTTGACATCCGAGATTCTTTCCACATGGTTAAATTTAGATTTAAAGTATATTAAAGGTTAAACATGCATAACTAGCATGACATTTGTGCTGAACAAAGCAACGCAGCTTATTTCCTATTCCAGTACAGGCTGCAGGTTTAAAACAAGCTTTCACAGAGCCTCACCTATATTACACTCAGAGCCAGGAGCCCTGACTATTATTAGGGTTGTGTAACGTTCTAAGACCCTGTTTTCCCTTGCCTAAAAATATGTCAAACTTAACTTTTTCAGCTGAACTTTTCCACATGAGTGGAACGCCTCAAGCGTTGCTTTTTTTTTTTTTTTCTTCCTTAAATGCACTTATTTCAGGCTTGGAGAAGATTTCAGCTAAAATAGTTCAGCTCTTTCCAAAATAGGATACAGGGAAAACACACCAAATTGCCCACACGATAAAAACGCGAGCATCCTTTTCTCCACCCATTGCCAGCGTCCTCCAAGTCTTTTAAAACAATGAGGCAGCAATTTAATCACCACCTACGTTGCAAGTGCAGCACGCGAATGGGAGAGGTGTGGTAGATCAGCTAGCACGAGTGGTACGACATTACGCAATGGAAAAAACGAGGATGAAAAGCAGGAAAAAAAAGATCCTTGCTGCGAGGGAAGCCTCGCTGTGCACTGGGAAGTCTCCCTAGGGAGCTGGTGGGAGTCACGTAAAACTGCAACGGGTAAAATTATTGAGAGTGCATAGTAAGTACAAGGTCGTTACTATCTCCCACCAGGCTACGAACTGCTTGGGAAGCAGGTCTTTGCTGTTCTGGTTTTCACAGCAACAGATAAGCTGGTCCAGACAGCTCAGTTTCTGTTGCAAGGAGTATTATCAGCTTCTGATATCACCAAGGACAACACCACTGAATAATTTCAAATAACCAGACTAGAAGGAAAGATTATTCCTAATTGTTGGCAATTAGAATAAGAGTTACATTACACTCACTTCATGAAGTATTTTGATATTAATCCTTAGAACATTTTCACAGGGGAAAAAAAAAGAAATCAATTAAGAGGTTAACTAGAAATTTTAGGCCATGTTCTGCCTTATTTCTTCCACTTCTTGGAAAAAATGCGTGAGTATTTTCTGGTGGAATCTGGGTGCTTTGCATATAAATATCCATTATCCAGCCTAGGAGAGTGTTTCTGAGCAAGACAAACGTCAGCCTGAGCAAAACACGTACAATTAGCGATGACAGTGGTAACACATGAAGATGGTTGACAAACCTATAGAATGTTTTTATTTTTTCTGTCAAAAGGGATTGAAATTTCAGAAATACACTGGAAAACAGAGCTTAACTCCTGCTTTCGCTTAGGGCATCAGAGGCTTGAAATTGTTAAAATTATGACAAACGGTTAAAGCTCGGTAACAATCATAAACATAAAAAGTCAGGTTCTACTGATGAAAATCAATGTTAACATTTTCTGAGTCAAGATGCAACAGGACTAAAATAAATGAGTCAGAGCAGTTACTACTTAGCTCATTTACGCTACTATATTATTATCCAAGAGGGACTTAACGATACAGGCCATTATAAATTTACCAACAGGCCTCCGAGTGTTGCATCTGTTGAAACACATAATGGAGATGGCTGATGTTTACCGGCTCTGCTTATGCCGTGGTCTAAATGTTCAGTAAGGATAAAAGGATGTGACTTGGTTCATTTAAATGTTACTGCCACTGCTTGGCCCACAACTGCTTTGCAATACCCCATTTTCTTTAGTATTTCTGGCAAAAATGGGCAACAACACACAAGCGATTCTTCATTTACGCAGAAATTAAGTAGAATCTTTTTTGGTTTGTTTTCATAATCAAAATAGTAGAAAGAAAGATGTTTTCTTAAGAACAATGGAAATTTCCTTAAGGCAAAAAGCCTCCTTGCTTTATTAGTCTGAAATCAACTGCAATAAGCTGAAAAGCCTCAGCAGGGAGGGTCTGAGACAATCTGCAGTCTGTTTGCCATAAAGGAGGGACGTGGCCACCACGGAGCCGTTGTAGGGGGGAGTGCAGGAAAAGGTGATGGGAGAGTTAACCACCCATTGCATTAATCCTGTCTGACCCCCAGCATCAGGCTGCCTGCCAATTTGGGCACATATCACTGGGTGGCTGTTCCAGCGCTTGTTCTCCAGCTGGGATGACTGTGCCCTGTCTCCAGCCTCCTCCCCTCCCTCCCTGAAATGAAGACAAATTATCTCATCCTTACATGACTCCAGGTGGGCCCGAGGCACTGGCCTACAGTCCTTATACTGTAATCTGCCCCTTGTATTTGTTCTGGGTAATAGCACAGCCCCCAAACAGCTGCATTACGCAACCAACAGACCAGCACGCTGCAATGCAAAGGCAGGAGCGAGTGTTCAGGGACATGGAGTCCAGTGATCCCCTACACCAGTGTTGCTGGGGGACTCCCTGTTTTAAGCCACAGCATTAATTAAACTAAAAAACAACCACTCTTTACTGCTCAAGCTTCCTCAAGGAAGCTTTCCAGATCTGCTAATCTAGGGGGGCCTGGCACCTGGGGCTCAGCAGAATCCAAACCGGGGGAGTTTTGCGCACCTGTACGAGTGCAAAGGGGCAGACAGCATCCACTCACCTCAACTGCAGCTTCAAAATAACACAACGTGTAGTAAAATCCATGCACATGGGACGCAAGGACCTGAGAGGATGCTCTTCTCAGCCTGACTCACTTGCAGTGACTCAACAGAGGCACAGCTAGGAACCTAATCGAGGCCACCTCTTCCCCTCTTCTTGCCACTAGACTGCATAATTAGCTTTGCCTCTTGCCACGGGGGCAACGTGTGACAACTCCAAATAGAAAAAGTGACATCTAGCAAACAGGAGAGCTGCCTGAGTTGCACTGTTCCTGTTTGCAAACCCTCTGGATTGAGCATATTCTGCATTTCCTGGGGTGAGGCAAGCAGTCTTAAGAAAGAAGCCCTTCTGAAATGTTGTTATTGAAGAACCACTGTCGAGAAGAGGTGATTCACTAATGGTTGCAACACCCTACTTGGCCCTTCAGAAGGATCAGGTAAGGCTGTCACCCCACCAGAGTCTCCGGTGGCCGGACAGCCCTTTCTGAGCATGGCTCTCAGCCGGAGCAGCTGACACTTACGGGAACTCTGTCGCTTAGGCTTGACCAGGAAAACACTGCAGAAATCACCAAGACCAGCAGGTTGACTTTGGCAGGGGTGGAGAGGAAACTGGCCCAGTGAGACATTGCCACCAGCCTAAAATGCAAAGGAAAACAAAACCAATGATATTTTAGTCCACGTTTTCACAGCTTTCAGCACACTTTACAGGACATTTTGCAACGCAGCACGGGTTCAGGGGTGTAACACTGCAGGAAACAGAACACCTCAAGGTGTTAGTGCATGGGTCTCAGCTGACAGCAAGGGGTGCCAATTTTACTGCTAATGGAGTTTATGACAGGTAATGACAAAGTAGCTTATATTGACCCTGCAGGGGCTTATATCTCTCCTGAAAAATATGAAGAGACCTGCAAGTCTTGTTTAAAATCACTGTGTTAATGCCATGGATGACAACTACAGGGAAAAATAAAAATCAGTGCAAGCCTGTGAGGCTTTTTATGCCTGTGCCTCACTTTAAGCACAGAAGTAGCTGCGTTAATTCAAATTAAACAAAATTACCAGCCGTCAAAGGATCAGAGGTTTATCTAAATCCATATGCAGGCTTTGCTTGAGGAAAACAACATTTTGCAGAGGTCAACAAGGTTTACTTGGTGGTTCCTACAGCACAAGGCTTTCCCCGCTGCTCAGAGCACTGGCTCACCCGAACCGTGAGCCCAGGAGCCAGCTCTGCCTGCACTTGCAGTGGACCACGAAGCAGTCCCGTGGCATACAGCCGCCCCGACTGACCACAGACCACCTACTGAACAAGAGAGGGGGGAAAAAAAAAAGAAGGGTTCTGCTCTTGTGGCTGCCAGTCTCCCTGGTTCGGCACTTGTATCCTCACCGCTACGTGTGTAACCACGCTCACGCGTGCCCCCACTGCCTCACAACATGAGGCTTTAAATCCACCTACAGCATTCAGCTTGCTGCTTCTCACGCTGGGGAAGGGAAGGGAGCAGCCTGCCAGCACACAGGCTGGAGAAGTATTTCCTTTGATTGGCTCTAAATTTACATGCTGCTAAATTAAACTAAATGAGGTCTTTTGAAAGAAGATGGGACTGATTAGTTCCGTTCAAACACCCCTTCATTACTCATCCCTCCATCAAGTCTGCTCCTACTCCTATCCAGGTTTTAAAGAATTTCCTCCCATACAAGCCATCCTAAATATCTTTCTTTCTGTCTCTGTTGTCCATCAGGATGGCACATCACATCACAGATTTTTTCCTTCCTTGAAACAACCATCTTCTATTCCAAAAGCAGAAAATAAGCTCACAGGCACACCCAACACCAACTCCTGCCACCAAAGGACCGCTCCCCCAAAACAACTCTGGAGACACAGTGGGAGCGGAGTCCTCTCCTTCTACCCCTTTACTGCTATCTTGTCTCCCCACTCTGTTATGTTACTTCTTCCTCTTCCTGCTTGGTTTTTGCTTTAGCCAAAAAAAAAAAAACCCAAAAGGCAAAACACCGCATCACACTGGTCAGTGGTGGACATCTAAGAAAAAGCAGCAGAGCAGGGAACACAAACACTAATACATCTGATGCACTTCTGCACCTTCCAAAAACTCCTGACGCAGGGTCTCCCTGAACAGCAGCCTGTGTCTTTGCGCTCAAATCCAGCTCAACAGAATTTTTGTTTTCCCATTCATTGCTTTTGGAGCAGATCTGGACTTCTGACACCCACAGCATCCCTCAGCAATGAGTTCCACTGCTTAATTCACACCATGCGCGGAAGTACCACCTTGCGTTTCTGACCTAATGCTTGGTATCCTCCTTTGACGTCCTCCTCTTTTTTAAAGGGTCAAAGAACCACCTCAAGGACCCACAAGCCCTTATTAAACTACAACCAGAGTAGAAGAAAAGCTCTCCATTTTCAGAAGACAGGCAAAGACAACCTGTGACCAAAGCTTCCATCTCTCTCGGGGCACTGCCAAGTGCAACCAGGCTACAACCAACACCCAGGTTCCTGAGCTGGAAAACCCAGAGCAGAGTTCATGGGCTCCATCCGCTCCCAGAAGATCTACGTGCCCTTCTGGTCAATGCCACAGTCAGGACCTCAATCTCAGACTGACCAAGACATACAGTCCTCCCCTCAACTCATGTTGGAACAAACTGCTGCTTTTTACATAGGAAACAGGTTTTGGTGGGTTTTTTTTTTTAGTTATAAAACAAGCGGCAAAACTGGGATAATGAAAAATAGATGTATCCCTAAAACTTTACCTGCAAGCCTAGAAATAAAAAGAGAAAAGAAGAAAAAGAAATTCAACAAAGCAGTGGCTGAAAGAAAACGCGCACTCCCATAAAAATAGAGCTCACGTGTACCGAGAAGGCTGGTAGCAAATGACAGTACAGCCTCTTTAAAGCCTACAACCTCATGCCTGCCTGGAAGATGACATCTGCACAACAATTAGCAGTTTGCTTAGGTCCCAGGTAGGCAGGAGGAGCTAACATGTGAAACACGGGGGTTTGAAGCTCCTGGAGAGAAGCCTGCGCAGGCTGACATCTCGTTACAAGACAGATGTACGCAGAGGGCGTGAGAGGATTTCCAAACCAAATGTTATGTGGCTACAACGCATTTTTAGAAACGACCCCTGCAGCTTGCAAAGCAGGAAGGGTGGTAACCGTGACCCCACCTGCATGGGGAGCATTTGCTTTGATTTAAGGACATTGTTTTGGGATCCAGCAGCACCCACATACAGCTGCAGCTGGTCAGCACCAGAACCACTACAGGAAGACCACAAATTCCCCTTGTGCAGAATGGGGTGGTGGTTTGTTGGGTTTTTTTTTTTCTCCAATAATCCTCTTCTGTCAAAGAAAATCAGGTACTAGGGAAAGAGCAAAAGGTCACTCTCAAAGAAGCCTCCGTTCCCAGCAGCAGTCCTCCCGCCAGAGCAGGCGATGTTCTCAGCTTCGCAGCACAGGGAGGTTCTGCTCCACGGCTCCAGAAAACCCCATCTGCACCGACGGCTGCAGAAACAACAGCGTTGCCATTACGTTATCTGTTAGCAGGGACATTTTTGCTGATTTTACTAGCTGTGCATCAGTAAGTGCTGCACAGCCCAGTGCATGCGGTTGCCGTAGTCATAGGTGACAGTTCAAAGCAAGTCAGTAAGAGAACATATTTCATTAATGCCTTCTGCTGCTGGGAACGCACCACTCTTTCATGTCCTAACTCAAAGCCCACGCTGCATGTACTGTGCCACCCCAATAAATCCATCTGAAGCCTCATCTGAATTCTGATCCACTGCTTCAGGAGAGCACACAGACATCCCAGAGAGCTCCCCAGCTCCCTCGCTAGGCTCTGGTTTTATGGCCAACTGGAAGCAATAAGCTAATCCTTGTTCTCATCTCAGGATTGAGGGAGCAGCACGGGAATTATAAGTCTTGCAAAATTGTCTGCAAATTTACTAGTTCAGGCAGGGTATCTGTCCAGCCACCCTTCATCGAGACGGCCGGTGGTAATGACAGCACCAACAGCACTTTGTGCATCTACGAGCACAAATAATTCACAGAGCTCCCCTCGCTGAGCACAGGGCAGCACTGGAGAACAATCAAATGATCAAAGACATCAAGGAAGACATCCAAAGCACCCTTCAGCCGAAATGGTGACACGAAGACCTCCAAGCACTCACAGCTTCTTAGGCTGAAGCCAAAGTTTGATGGGCAATAACAGTTAAGGAAACTGTTTTAAAGATAGACGTGTAAATTGGGAAGTCTGATGGAAGAGGTGCACTCAGGACACATACTGCAATCAGTGTCAAGATCCCCATTCAAACACAATGTCATTTTAATGATGCTGGCATCTGTGGCCAAGACCAGCACGACATGCTAAGTGATGTGCAACGCAACGGAGAAAGAGAAGGAAATTTAGCTGACCTGACCTGAAATTTTCTTCCTCTGAGCAATAGGGTCCCCAGGTCTGTAATGAGCACCCGTTTTTGCCGACTTGCTACTGAAGAGCAGAGCAGTGTCAGTCAGATGCCTTGAGAACGTCCCGTGGCTGGCGGTCCCTCCTCCTGCGATGACTGCAGCTACACCAACAGGAGAAAGAGGAGGTTTTAATCTGAAATTCAGCCTGTGCGTAAGAGAGGAAGCAGCTGGTGGACAAACGGAGGATTACTAGGAGGCCACAGGACGCTCTGACCTTCCCTGTTCATTACAGTCGGGTCTGCACAATCCTCTGCTTTCAAACAGGTGAGCAGGACCAACCTGCAAATATGATCATCCTCTCTTCTTCCCAGGGGCACGGAGACACAAAGGCTCCTGTTAAGTACAAACCAAGCTAAGAAAAACCAGCCTGGAAATACTCATGTTTTGGTGGACACAGGCCCAGATGACCATGTGTCTGCTTAGCAGGACTCAATCCTGAAGACCTGCCTCAGCTCTCCCTGCCCTGACAGTACTTGGACATTGCATCGTGGCTTCTGGCACGAAGCACAGGATTTCTTGGATTTCCTCTGGAAATGGGAGCCATGAGAAGACAACTGGCCCATATTAAAACCCTAATGGCTCTCATAAGACAGAGCACAGGTCCTGTCCTTCCAAACATGTCTACTGAGAGATGGTTACCACGTTTTAATGTGGAGGATCCAGCAGGAAGATGCGAGCTGACGGGCAAGATGCTGCAAGAACCACGAGCTACCAAACCTTGCACAATGTGAGCGCTCCCCGCTGCCTTCACTAAGAACAGGACTTGTGAGTCTCTGATACCACTTTTGCCTCCTTAAAAGTCACCTTCATCTTCTTTTCATGCTTTTTCTTTCCTGAGACAAGGCCTAGAAATTAACTGCACTTGCCCCAGGTGTGGTGCCCAGGTGAGCCGCTGTGGCTCTGCACAGCTGATCGACAGGCACCCGGGAAGCACCAGGGACCTCCTGCTCCGCGCATCTGCCTGAGCTCCCTCCTGCCACGAACAGGTCCTGATCAGCAACATTTCCAAAAGGAGGCAGGAGTGAAATTTCCTTTTCATTAAAGCCAATATTAGAAGTACAAAGAAGCTGGAAGAGACCTGAATATGCTTGACTGATCAAAGAACTGGATCTGAATAAAAATTAATAATAAAAACAGAATGAAATAATAATAACAAACCTAACACCTTATGTAAAGCAGGAATAGCAAAACCAAACATAAGGAGGAGCTTCCTTCAGGGATCTGTCCCGATGGAGCCCCAATTTATTTGTCCTTGGTTCTCCCAGGACAAACCGGGCAAGAACAGACTTCTTTGGGTACAGACCCACTGCACCGGGCTGGTGCAGGCTCTGCGCAGCTTCGTTCGAGGTCTGACGCTGCATCCACTTCTGCCGCGCTCAGGACGCTCTCAGCAGCTCTGCTTCTTATGGCGTCCCCCCATTGGGAAAGAGTGCTCGTGCCTCCAGTGAGTACCCCCAGCTCCACAGAGGAGCCCAGTGCACCAAGAGGCCCCAACCCCTGCCAGAGGGTCCCACCTGGGCACGGAGCCCCACACGCATGGGTGAAAGACAGGACAGCGAGCACCACTTGTTTGCAAACACCCCCACACTGCCAAGATTTCAGCGGAGAGGGTGCAGCTGCAATACAGACCATCCCATTGATGCCACTTACGAAACTGCTTAAAAAAACGTTTATTCTTCTTGTTTGCTCCTCATCATTTACTCCTACCAGGACTCTGCTCTGACATGTTAAAAACACTCCTACACAAGGGAAAAGTTGTGGGAACACCTTCGCGTATTTGGCTGCCTACGGAGAACCCACGCAGCAAGAAGGCCAGGCTTTTAGTTTTACAGGAATAAATCGCGGCTCAAGCTCTGCTGGTTAGGCACAGCCTGCTCCCGAGCAGCGGGTTCTGCTCTGATCTGCAGCAGAAGCACTGCTCTGAACTCATACCAGTGCACAGAGAGAAATTTTGACACGCAGCGGTGGGGATGGGGAGGGAGAAGGCTAACCATGGCAGAAACACCTGCTTACAGAGCCTGGCGTCTACCGTGCAATCATGCAACTTTTATAACCACCACTAACAAATAATAACAATAAATATTAATAACCCCTACAGGCTACCTGCTTAGCCATCAGCTAACATTAGCTCCTCTAACAGCGGCTCAGCTACAATACCACCGAATGTCAGTCTTTACTACAAGCGCCGCCGGGTGCCGACGCACACCAGAGCAGAGCATGGAAGTATCCAGTGACAGGAAACAGCGCAGCAGCACCTGGGTATGGCGAGGGGAGCTCTCGGCACCCAGCGGCTTCACCGACACCGGCCACGGCTCTGCACAGAGGCAGAGGAGTGGGTTGTTGTGGGTCATTTACGGATAAAGCCGGCATCGCCCCTTCTACCCAACTACAGCAACTCCAACCCTGTTATTTATACAAACAACCTCGCGCAGTTTAACATTAAACATCATTTAGTCTATCAATTAAATTTACTTAATGAATTCCCTCAGAAACCAGCATTCACAGAAAACACTGCTCTCCAGAGGACAAGAGCACAGCTTTATACTTCGGTGGTTTGAAGTCTGAGCAAGGCTGCCATCATCCTCTCCACCCACTCATTACCGACGATCGCAGAAGGGACCACTCTCCGCCGGGGCTCAGCAAGATCCCCAATTCCAGGGGCTGCAGCCGGCATGCCTCCGGCAGTCCTCAGACCCTCCACACCACAGAGCCCTGGGTCCACGACGGGGGGAACTTTTGCTCCACTCAGGATGGAGTGTACAAAAGCAGAGCATGCCTCAGAGAGTAGACGACTGAATTTATCATTTATTATTTATTAAAAAATGCATCTGTCTGAATTTCTGGCACTTGTTCTCGCAGGGCTCTGCAACCACCTGCACACGCATACGACACCCTCGCTCTACAGAGCTTCGGGGCTAGCAAGCACGTTCGAGTCCGTACCAGAGCGGGGGGGCTGATTTGCACCAATTTAGGACTTGCCTGGAGATAAGAGATGCGCAGGGACATTCAGGACAAACACCTTTCTGAAAGCTGCCACACTGCCTGACCTCAACCATGCGAAACAGCTTTCCCCTTCCTCATCGCCTCCCCATTGCCCCAAACCCCAGCTGAGAATGCCTCTCCTCCTGCCTGTACTTATTCCCTTCTCCTGCTCCTTCCTGCAATTTCCTACGCACAGCACGTACAATTCAGTAATATTTCCCCCCCCTGCCCCATGTACTTATCATTTCCACCAGCCCCTATTTGCAAGGTGATGCCTTGGCTCAGACTAACCTGGGAGTCTGCCAGTGTTCAGCATATTTTTTTACCCCTTCTGCTTTCCCAAGCTTGGAGAATCTAACAGGAAAGAAAGTGTATGCCACACTAGCCAGGGCACGGGGCACTCTGACATCCCACTGCAGTTGGGCTCACAAAGAGCCAAAGATTTAATTGGTGTACTCCCAGCCCCTCTGGAAACAGCTTTTTGTATTTTCCAAGTTCCTGCTGTTCACTCTTGGCTCTCACATCGAATAGCAACCTCCTTCCCCCATCAGATGCCAGCTTCCCTATAAAGAGACTCAAGAAAGAGGTTAAAAAACCATGCAAAATTCAGGCTCAGTATTATAGAAATGTGACGCTGATGTATCAGGCACACAACTTGCGCAGCAGCACCCACACCACACCGCCTGCCCCAGTACAACCATCTATTCCCTATGTCTGTATCTCAGCCTGTCCCCCCCCAAAACTCTCACTGTCGGCTCCAGCTCAGCCTGGAGGTTTCCCGTTGGGATTGCCATCTCTCCCAAGCCGTGGGTACCCGCTGCTGCAGCCCTGCAGAGCACCCGGCGCAGAGGTGCCTCGACGGCAGGCAAGCGAAGGGCCTCTCCAGCAGCTCTATCGATCCGCCAGAAACGGTGAGCTGCGAAGTTGATGAAAAATGCATTTCCTCACCTCTCTACAGTGCACCGGGTGGTGGTGACAGCTCTTACTCGGCGTGACGACCCACGGGCACAGGTCAGAGCAGGGAGCAGCACGGCACACGGGCAGCAAACGTGTGGCTCACCCGCCACATGCTCTGGCTATGCAGCCAGGATTAACGTGGCATCACAACCCGTGGGATTAAGTGCATGGGACGTCTGGCGGGATGCTGAGCTCAGGACCTCCCTTGCAAGCGAGCTGAGCTCCCCCACGCTTCCAGTTCTGTGGCGAGTTCCCAGCTGAAAAGCCACTGGGAGCCGCCTCGTGGGCCAAACCCATGCAGGAGCTGCCAGATCAGCCACCGGCACCAAAACGAATAAAGCCCTAAAAAGACAATCTCAAACCCTCCCCTGAAGGGGAATAAGGAGCTCTCCGGGGATGAACGTAACCTACTGCCAAGCAGGTTCCCTCGGGACCGCTCCTGGCTTTGCCCCAACTCTCCACAGGAACCCGGGCAAGTCGTTCCCCACGCCGGGGCTCAGTTGCTCCACTTCTAACACAGACGCCACGGTTAAACCAAGGGAATCGCAGGGCTCCTTCCACTAGAGTCTGCAGCACGTGCTTGGATAAAAGGCATTATTCAAGTTTGCTTATTTTTTTCACTGCATCAGTACTTTTAAAGTGGTCTCAGAGGATGCCTTTCATAAGCAATTAAAAAAGCCCTGCGACAGTAATGAGTATGAAGAGAAAACAGAGAGACTACCAGTACAATCATCTAGAAGCGACTCTCACCATGATTTCCATTCTTCTACGCAGGCACTTCCCACCAAGATTAAAAAGCGAGTCTTTCTCCCCAAGCGCAAGAGCCTCCCCAGTCTGAAACCAAAGCAGAACAGCCAGCAGCATTCATTCGGCAGTTTTTCTCCCAAGGAAATTTAAAATAGCAAAGAGCTCTAAGGGCTGCAAACGCAGAAGTAAATGCACAGACACGGGAAGCTGAAAGAGAACATAATTCCATCCCTCTCCTGTTCTTCATCAACTGCCACCTCTACGTTGGGGAATGGTTTTTTTGCCTTTCTGCTTGCGAGATGGTTACAGACCAACACGTGCTCACGCTGCACCTAGGATCAAGATGCTCCAGTCTTTGATGGTCCTTGGGCACTGTTTTAAGCTTAATAAAAATCAGGGAAGAAGCAAGGAAACTGCCTGCACACAAAGTACCATCAAATGCAAGGAGTCCACAGCTGAAAAAACATTTCTTCTTTCATCTCTTGTCAGATAGGAAGAGCTATTTTAGATGTTACTTGTAGCAACGTACGGAAAAAATAGTTGAAAATGTGACAGTGCAGCATTCTTTTAATTAAACAATCCCTCAGGCACTGCAGAATCACTCCAGCCAAGGGCAGGCGCTGGACATAGCACATCCTCTTCCTCGGGGGTTGACACAGGCCCGAGTCCTCCAGCAGAGCAGAAGGTTTCACAGACCCCTGTGGAGATCTGACTGCTGTTATTAGATGGCCCCGATCATCCGCATGGGCTGTGACCTTCCTGCTGTCGTCCTGGCTTTCGCCTCATCAGCCTCTGCTAGGAAGAGCTTTGATCCCCCAAGTGACTCTCAGTTCAGAGACCTTCTTCCCTTTTGCTGCCTAGACATGAAGGACGCCGAGCTGGAGTTCCTGAGCATCTCAGCTTCTGACGGGCAGACTTTGATGTTGCACAGAGCGCCCGTCTCTGCAATTTGTCTGGTCTCTTCAAACGGTGGCAGAGCCACAGCTTGTGATCTGTGCAAAAGAGTGTTTTCCTCGGGGAAGAAAAGTCACGCTGGCGCTCATCTCCACCTTGTCATGGCAGAACAGGCTGTATTGGTGCTTCAAAGAGTTCCTCAACCTTAAATCCTTGTGACACTGTGACAAATCAAGGAACCTGCCTCTGTATGTCTCACAACTCCCAGCAAAGGTTATGAAACAACATTTCTGCAAATGCCTTAGCCACCACGGGAGCCTGCGCATGCCGTCAAGAGTCGCACCAGCCACTGCGCTCAAGGGCTGCAAGGTCTGCGTGGCTCCTCTCTGCACAGAAGGCTCAAGTAACCGCTTCGCTGAGGATGTTCAAGCTGCGGGTCTGGGCCTTAGAGGTGAGCACAGTGAAGGGTCACGGAGAGAGACTCAAAGAAGTAGTAAACTTCCCAAACAGTAGGACTGCTCCCAGTTCACAGATTCCTCCTGAGCTCCATGACCGTGCTCACTGTTCTTCAGAGCCGTGGGGTTCAATCAGGAGCAGTACCTCAGCTCCATCCCACTGCCCCTCAGCCACAGCAAAGGCAGGCTCCAGCAGCCCAAAACCTAGACTGAGGAAGGAGGAAAACAGAGATGCAACCAGAATTGAGTGGTTTTCCTCTGTGATTTTCTCTTCCAAGGGACAATGACTGTGTTTGTAACCTCAGCACCCTTCAGCCCAAAAGAAAAGACCCACTGTTTCTCACCTGGAGCTTGGACCAACAGCGGGAGACCCAACCACTTAAAAGGAACATCCTTTTGTTAGAGAATACCCTATAAAGAGCCATTTCGTGAACTGGCGTATCTGAGTAGCTGAGCAGCACCAGTCCATGAAGGGTCCTTTCTTCAGCAGTCCTGGCTGTCACTGTATCTGCTGCCTCTGCAAACACCGTATAGCGCGCCCAGGCAGTGGGAAGCAGCAGCCAAAGGATACAGGGATTTTTCGCTCTCCATTCCTTGGCCTTTGCTGTACGGGTACTTGCAAAGCCAAGGAAGACTCTCAAAATCTCCCTGCCTGCTGTAAGAGCTAACAAGCAGGCTGTTAGCCACTCATACTCTTGAAGCTCTGATGAAAGATGCATCTGCAGCACCTTCCTCTCTGCTCAGAGAGCAGAACACCCTGAGCAGCTTCCTCTACATCCTGGTGGTGCCACAGCCTCATCTTGCCGCATCAGGTGGGGAGATGGCAAGTCCATCACAGGACTGCCAGGCCACATTTGTACAGAGGGGGCTTCTCCCATGAAGACCACAGACTTCAGCTGCCCCTTCCTGCAAGCAGATTTTATCACGCGATGGACAAACTATTCTGCAGAGCTCCTCCATCAGCTGCCATCTAAATACAGCTGCCACGCAAGCCAAGGCTGTTTCAATGACAGCCTCCACAGTGACTTCCAGTGACCGCAGACATCACATGTCAAGACAAGTTTTGGTACCAACCCCCATCCAGGGAGCGAGAAATCTCAGTGCACCCAGAACCAGGCAGGGGCGGTTACTCACATGTAGAAGGGTTTGCAGCATTAGGGTCAGACCGTGTATTTTTTCCAAGGCAAGGACCCTGTCATTTATGCATTAAATGGCATATTTATGCTGCTATTCAGGAAGAAATAATAATTACAGTGGCCTCCAGTCTCCAGCTCTTTCAGTCTGTACTTAAAGAGCAAAAAAGGACCAAAGCAAACAGTGCTTCCACAAAAATCTCTGAACTAGCTTTCAGTTGCTGGACAAAAGAGGGCCAGCTGATGAACCGCTTCCCTTATTGTCCTGTCTAATTTCTATTTCATAACAGCAGCTAGGCACTGCAGGCAAAGCACTTCAGGAGGCGAAGCACCGCTCGGGTGGTTGAGCAGACCTGACCTTCAGCCTCCTGCCTCATCACAGTGCTCCAGGTGTGCCACGACTGCCCAGAAACATGCTGCCTGCGGTGCCTTCTTCTTTAATCGTAGGGTAAGGAGCGCAGAGCCAGCCCGGGCATCTGGCAGGCTCTATGTGGCTAAGTGCTTCTGAACAGCGCTGAAGGAGCCAGCACATGCTGGTGAGTCCGTCCACGCGCACAGCTACAAGATGCTCTCTCACAAACACATTTCTAGCGCACATAACTCTTCTAATCGAGCAGTCAGTCCTGTTTCGGTGGAGATTTACAGAGAGTTTTTATTCTCTCAGAAGCAATAATAGATGGACAGCAGGAAAGAGAAGAAATTAACGAACAAGTAATTATTCCCAAAGTTGCAAATAGGAGCAATTCCTCACCCTGAGACAACTCTGGAAAACAAGATTAAAATGCTTAGGGGACATATTCTCAAAACTGCAGGTAATAGAACAGATAAAATGTATTTACAGTATCTCACAGGGGACGTGTACTTTTTATTCTGCTGAGGAATGTAATATTCCACTCCTCATTACAGAATTAAAAGGGTGCCCTAAAAAAAGCGACTTAACAAAGCATCTTTAATGGCAACTGGGTCTGGTTCCAGAGATGCAGGCTCTCCTCTTCTGCACCACACACTGAAGCGCCAATGAGAAACACAACGAGCATCTGCAGGAACACCCAGCACATAAGCAACATTAATAATGTATGCAAATAGCACAATTTAATGACCAGCAAAAAGGAGAGTGGAATGGGAGGTGGGCTAAATCAACGCTCCATTCGCTGGCACTTTCTAAGAGGAGGAGGAGGGCAGGCTTGCCTTCCCCAACTTCCCCGGTGCCTGCGAAGCCACGGCTGCCAGCTAACAGACTGCGCCTCAAGTACCTGCCAGCAGAAACAATTTGTCATGTGTCAGATCAAATAAACTCTTGTGAGACCACCGTACTCCCTGAAGCAGACGGCTGCCAAACTCCAAAGGAGAAATCCAAGAAACCTAGCTGGCCGGTGTCAGACCCAAGTGCTTACGAAGACCAGCACATTTCTCATTTTTAAAACACATCAGTACAACGCAATCTGTTCCTGTGCAGCACTCCCATGTGAGGCAGCCATCAACAATATCCATTATTAAAAAGAACTTGGTGTTTAAATTATCACTCTGGGCTGAAGCTCCTCATAGTCCAGAAACTTCACGTTCTTTGACCAGCAGTGCAGCATCTCGCTCGTGCTAGGGAGGCATTAAGAAGGCTAATGTTTGTCAAAGAGCCTTAGCGTGGTAACGTGCTGTGATGGATTATCCTCCGTCTGAGCAAGCACTCCTCCCCTCCCAGACAGCCTTGCGCTCTCTCACTAGAAGTGAATTCCCCAAAAATTGAACTACAGATTACTTCTTTTTTCTTTTAAATAGTCCTAGAGCCCTTTTTTAGTTCATTCCCGAGCACTATCGCAACTTTCCATGCCCTGGGCTCATGTCATTCCAGACCTTGTGTCGAGGCCCGTCGCGGGTCCCCTGTTTGCTGCACAATCCTGCAAGAACCATTAAAGCACAGGTCCTGGACTCTCCAGCGCTGGCCGTGCTGTGGGGCACATCATTCTCTCTCTGTTATCCTGCTGGGTAGGAGAACAAGCTCCTAAACCTGCTCTGGGCACATCTGCAAGATTTAATCATGCCAGCCAGTACCGTGGGGAACCCAAATCATTCACCTGCTCCTGCAAAGACCAGGCTCAAGCACTTACTGGTCTGCACGGAAGGCAAATCCCTCAGCCCAGGGCTCAGCCGCCGGCTCCAGATGTTCCAGATACCAGTGTGCTTCATCTGGAGTCAGCCAGCCAAGCCCCACCACGGCCAGGAAAACCGCTCCTTCCATAGAAGATGAATAATAGCACCAGAAAAGTTTGTCTGTCCGAGGTTCCTGCATGGGAAGCTTGACCAGCCCACAAAGAAGGTTAGCTTATCGCAAAGTAAGAGCGAACGGGAGAAGGGCAGGAGATCCAAAGGAAGGATGACAGAAGTAGGAGACACTGCTTCAAGTCACCAAAAAGCAACTGCCTGCCCCAAAACCCAGCAACAGAACCTCGAGTGCCATTACATACCAAAAAAAAAGAAGTGAGAAAAGGGAAAATCTGGCAGCCTAAAGTAAGAAACAAGGGCAGAACAAGGTGGCAGGCACAGGGCATTCCTCTTTGTATTGGTAGTACCAGCGCAACCCTCAGCTGCGTGGGTTTTTTTCCAGAATTTATTTAAAGCGCATCTGATGCCTCACGACAAGTTATATTTAGACACTGTTTTATCTGCACCAGGACTCCTCTCCAGCCACAGGGACTGGCATCAAGCACAGGACACCATCTTGCCAGCCTTACTTGGACAGGATTGTTGTTTCCTACAAGCATCTCATCCAGCGCAGAAAACACCATCAGCCGGTACGTGCACCAGGAGAGCTGTAAAGCACTCGTGGCACTGCTTTCCAGCAAGGAGCAAAACACAGGCTGTTACCGTAACGCAGGAAGTGTTAAACCGAGATCTCATGGAGGAGGAGGTTAGCAGACACAAGTCTGTCGTTTACAGCGATGCTTTTCAGGCACTTACAGCTGCAGAGACGCCAGTCGAGAGCCAGGTTCCCACAGCCTCTCCCAGGCTTTACGTGCTCTGATTTTCACCCAACAGCTCTTTGGATGGTGACCCACCTTGGGTCAGCTGGTGGTGAGCAGAGCCAGCACCAGGCACAGCCAGCCCTCGACCCCAGCCACCCCGCTGCCCCAGCCTGGGATCCATTTTGCGGGCAGGTTAAGCAGGCAAAGCCTTAGGCATCAATCCAGGACACGGCTTGAACTCACATGTCTGAACGGAGAACAGGGGGTCCTCCTTGGAAAAATTTACCTTTTTTTCAGCTCTCTGACTTGCAGAGATTTCAGAGAAAAATCAAAGGGCTGTAGTGCTGCGGGAGTCCAGGGCACCCGCACTGATTTCCTCAGCAAATTCTGGTTATGTTTCTTAACAACGGAAAACTTGCCAAACACTAAGAGAGAACAAAACCCACGCTAGCCACCAGAAACCAGCCAGAGCTCAACAATGCTCCAGCCAGCAATCTCACTCTGCTCCTCAAGCGATGCTCTGCGCAAACCCAAACAAAGGAGCCCATTTACATCATCACCGATGAATTTCTTTACCCCTAGAAGACTTGTACAAGTGCCACGCTTGCGAGTTCTATTATGATTACCAACAGCCTCCCGCTGACGTTGAACAGACTTTCCAAGCTCCTCTGCATACATTTTGTACTTGATTACCCCACGCTCGCTGGAAGAAAAGGAACGAAATGCACTCAAGAGCCACTTGCTTATTCCCGATTTGGGTACAACAATGTCGAATGCAACAACATCATTTTTACCTTCCGGCAACCTCTCTGTGCCAGCGCTGGCACATACCACATCCGGCCACCGGAGACAGGAGACTGAAGGAATGAGAATCTTGTACCCAGCCCTTCGGTTTTGCAACCCTCACAAAGACTCATCTCTACAAGCCATAATGCATCAAGCAACACAATGTTCAAAAATAAGTCCAGAGCTTGCAGCAGAACCTAGCTCACCTGAGGCTCCTGCTGGAAATTTTCCATAGTGTTAACAGTTTATTTTGTGGGCAGGAAGAGATCAAGAAAATTAATTAAGTCAGAGTAAGAAGAAAAACCTCCCCCTAAAGTAAGTAACTGCACTAAAGCAGCAGTTGTGAGCAGGCCAAGTGCATTTTAAGGGCTATACACTTTCACTTCCACAGTCTTGGAAAAGAAAATGGAGTGACTTTGTTCTGTATGAATATTGTTCACCATTTGTTATTGTCTGTCTATTGATGCTTACTTGAAAAACAAAATTTAATTAAACCCCACAGTACTGCATAGCCTGCCTTTGAAATATGCCCGCATTAGTGGATCATTACAGTAAATGAAATACAGCTTCATATCGTATTTTTCAAATAACGTCCTAAAACATTTACAAATTAAATAATACTCTTGCAGGAAGAAATTAAGAGACACAGTATTTAGCAAGGGCAAAGAGATGTTTACAGATGAAGTCTGAAATGAGACGTAGAGACAATGAGGCAGAGAGGTGCCGGAGGGCTCTTCCAGACCTTGTCAAGACAGTTCTCCATGTACCAGAAACTAGACGAAGAAAGAGCGCACCAGTGCCAGGCGAGCAGGAAGGACAGCGTCCCCAAACTCTCAAGGAGGTTTCAACACCAGCTCATTCAGGCTCTGGGGTGCGCTGCCACGGTCGGCCAAGCCAGAGAGGTGCCTGCGCTCCTCTGCATGTGGGAGAACTCAACGCACCTACGCGCCCTTTGTGTCCTTTGGAGACCCTGCCACAGCCGTACCGGTCACAGGGAAGCGAACCCTTGCAACCAGCTCAGAGCAGTGAAAATCTGGACTCTCAGTAGGCTCAGAAAAGGGATGCAGAAAGGTGCTCTTGTGGCAGGATGAGAAATACACTGCTAATATTTACCAAGAGCAGAAAACAAAGGGAGCTTTGGTTTCTCAGGGTAAGTAAAAGCACAAGCAGGTTAGTGAGTCAGCGTTGGTCGTAGCAGCAATGCCTGATGTTGAGCTAAGCAAAGCAGCATGTTATAAAGCAAGTGAATATTACATGAGCCTTACAGCTCAGGCTTGAAGAATTCCAAGATTTGTCTTTTCCTTAATAGCATCTGGGGCGATGCCAAGTGTTCTTTGACAAATTATTTACTCCAAGAAATCATTTTCCCTAAACAAGGGTAGCCCGTTACCACATCCTTCTTCACGTGAGCCTGGAAAAGGTTGTGCCCTGCAGCTCCTACAGCCCCATCTCCATGGTGACACACCAATGGAGGTACGGACTCGAGCAAGAAGGCAAATCTCCCCAAAGAAAAGGCTGAAGATGGCAGAGCCCTCACTGATGTGAGCCCCGGGGAAAGGTGGGCTGCGTGCGCCGAGTGCTCAGCACTGGCAGGCAGGACTTTTGCGAGAGGTAGAGTACGCCGGCCTACAAGCAGGCTGGAAATGAAGAAGAAAACCTTGCAAGGGCACACCTGGATCCATTTTACAGGAAGGCGGTATAAGATTCACAGCTGCTGCCTGTGTCGAGGATCAGTAACCAACAGCCGAATTCCCATAGGTCCTGCTGAGTTCTCATCAGCATGCTGAATCTATTATTTAAAGGAAAAACATTCAGCCTGGCATATAATCATTAAAAGCTGTCAACTTCCAGCCTATGCGAGGGACTTCCTCTGCGGAAAGGATCCTTGCCTGTGAATCAGGGACTCCTCACCAACTTCACGTCACAAAATTAAAACAAACAGCTGCGGCAAGGGGCGATCCATTACGCATCGCCTTGTTGGTCCTACAACAATAATGGGCACTGGGACCCCAAGACACTACACAGCACATGGCAAAGTCGGGCAAAACTCACTGAAAATGCAGCCTAGGACCCTTCCTAAAGGAAAAATACGGTGGTAGAGGGGCATTGGGAATGACATAAAAGAGCTGGCATGCAGAGCATCCTTCTTGCACTGGGAAAGGAGACTCCAACAAGACTGTGCAGGTTCAAACTGCGGAAGGCAAAGCACAGCACTCGCGCACCAGCAAGGCGGCTGGCTCCTACCTGCTGACATGCCCTCCTCA
The DNA here is from genome assembly GCF_030936135.1 of Gavia stellata. NCBI lineage: Eukaryota > Metazoa > Chordata > Aves > Gaviiformes > Gaviidae > Gavia > Gavia stellata. Next base: position 19,856,358 of record NC_082609.1, read on the forward strand.
CCTCTCACACCAAAGCCTCCATCGGGATCAACAACTCATGCCTGCTCACCTGCACACCCCCATACCCACTCCCCCATCAGCGGACAGCGTGAAAAGTGCCCGGCAGCGCTCAGGCAGATTCAGGCTGGCTTTGTGCTATACCGGCTGTGGCAAAGCCTCCCTGACACTTAAAAGCAGCGCAACCAACTTGCATAAAAGATGAAGATTGCTGAGCCTTCTGCAGCCTTCCTGAGGTGAGAGCAATCTGTGCGCGCTGTAATCATCAGGCAGCAGGAGCGCACCGAAAACAGGGCGGCTAGACTGCAGCGTGAGGTTAAAAATGACCGGGCTTCACATTTATGGGTATTTTAAGAAACGTGCTCATCTACAGCTTGCCAGCACTTTTTTCCATCTCTGAACATACCAAGAATGAGGTTTGAACATTCAAAACAGACCAGACTCGTACTCCCGGTTTGCTGGAGGGAATAAAGGGAATGGGATGTCCGATAAGGAAGAAGGGGTACAGCCCAAACACCTCTGAAAGTGCCCTACTTCTGCAGTTCAAGGTTAAACATCCCATTTCCACCAATTTCTGAGTCTGCCTCTCTCAAAAGCCGCACCAGGTAATTAGAATCATTATAACTATTATTAGACCATAATATTATTATAGCATTTTTGCTACACTTGACATCTGTTGGCTGATAGATTTAACTGGTACATAAGAAATAATTGCGCATAAATTTCTTGCAAATGAGCACCAACACGGAAGACATTAAAGCATTCTGCATTGAAAAAGTTAATTTTATAGAAGCATGCTTGAAATAAAAATTCTAAAATTAACAGTGAAACCTTTAAAAACTTTCATTAAAGAAACTATTTGGGTTTAAAGCAGGCAGCCGTTAAAAAAATCCCAACTTTTCTTTAGATGCTTAAAGGCATGTACCTGGCTCAGTATCTCCTTCAGATCAAAATATGCATCTTCTTCCCACCTATTCCAGTGACCCAGAGGTTTCTAAATCATCCTTCCATCTTCCCTTTCCTCTCTCTGCAGCACGCTTGTGAATTATTTGGCCAAAGAGTCTGACTGCGCAGAGAACCAGTATAATCAGGACTCTTACAACCTGCTCACTGAAAATCCTATAGAATTATCAGCAAACACACATCTAGAATAAAATACAGCTTCTTGCATCCCACGAAGCCCAAAAGGCTTCGCAAACTGTACTCAGGATGCAATTTGTCCACCACCAAGATTCAGCCGTAATCCAGAGTGGAACACAACCTTTCTACCAGTATTTAACTACAGCACACAGCCCCCCGGAGAGAAGTAAGGAAGAATCCAACAGAAACCACAGGAATGCTTTAGGGGGGCTGAATTTTCTCCCCTAGCACAGAAATTTGGTCAGGGCGCACACCATCAGCCGTGGACCAATAAAGAAGAACAAACAGGGCACAGCTTCTCCATCCCGCTGATGATGTCCTTGAAGCACAGCCTAAGCAAACAGCTGTGGCCAGGTACCTCATGTTACCAGCCTTGAAAGGTGGAAGAGATGAAAACTACAGAGGAACCCTGGGGCCCAAATTTCACCCCACAGTTACACCAATGTGCAAAGAAAGACGGTATAGTGGGTAGAAGCACACCTCAGAAAAGGACCAACCTCTTAAAATTCAAAAAGCTGAACACAGTAGCTCAGTACTTACAGAATTCAGGGGCGGGTAAAACTCGTCCGGCTTGGGCAGTGACGTTTTCTCCAGTTACATGTATTTCAGTTAAAGTAACTCCTCTTCCTTAAGCTTAGTTTGCACTGAGAAGGTGACCAGCAGAACCCTGGTGGAACGAGGTATCCTGCAACTGCTCCCACAGCAACACACTATTCAGGGATAAAAATGAGTGTAATTAATTTTTCCAGAGCAAGTCATTTTTTTTTTTTCCAGAGCAGAGCAACCACACAAGGAACTTTGAATTGCTTGAGGAGAAAAATGTATTTTTAACTACCTTAGTCACATACAGACAAGCCTAACTCTCACTGAGGACAGACCTACGGAGAAACAAAGGGGAGCAGGACACTACAGACACCAATTCCCCCCATGCATACCCCTCTGCTATCAAAGCAGAAACACCCAGGGAGCTCTCGGTGGAAAGCAGGGCTGAACAACTGGAGGATTGCCTCCAAGTGATGCTAGTCTTAGCGAGCGCCAGCGAGAAGCCCCAGTTAAATGAGGTTCATGAAAGGTCTTGAAAATCACCCGAGTCTTCAGAAATGGGGCACAAATCCCCCACTACAACGATCTGCCTATCACACCTCCAACCAGCACAACGGCGTTAAAGCAGGCTTTTCACTCTATCCATCTGACACTCTCAGGCAAATCAGAGGAACTCGGACTAGGTGAGCTCACCTTAACGAAGCACAGTGCTCATTACTAAGAAAAAAAAAAAACAAAACAAAACAACAAAGCAACTGCCCCATACACACACCTTAGGGGTAGATGACAATGATTCCCTGTTGCAGCAGGAGAAAACCTCACACGAGGGCCCTTGGAGCTCAGTCCAGGTCTGCTTCTATTCACCCTTTTCATTAATGGCCTGAACAATGAAAGAGCAAGTACTTTTATAAAACCTGAAAGGACGCCCAGCAGTTAAGAGCTGGAAGCACTCCGGAGGTCATGATCAGAATTGATCAACTGAAGAAAGTTCCAAAAACACCCATGAATCAATAAAAAGAAAAGCAAGGAAAACAATGCAAAGAACCACACTTGGAAACAGCAAAACCGAAGATCAAGCACCCCAGTACAGCATGGGGGAAAGCCCTCTGGACAGAGGTAACACTAAGGAAAATCAGGGACTAGACTAAAAATGCGACGTGTCAGTGTTATGACACCACAGCTCCAGCTGCGAAGAGCTAAACATCATTCTGGGATTTAAGAACATAAAATTCCTAATTCCAGGCTGGAAAGCCATGCTCAGTGCTGGGTACCACCCCTAAGAAAGTCGCAGACAAACCGGAGGGTCTGGGAAACAAGCGGAGCAGTCAGCGCTGTAAAACACGCAGCCCCTTAGGAGCTGTTGAAGGGTTTCTCCATCCCTGCTCCCCTCCAGGGTCATTATCAGCTCTCGGTCAGCATTTACCAGCTGTTTACAAGGAGGACAACCATCCACTGAGCTCCTCGTTCTCTGAAGGCAAGAGACAAAGCGGCCCACTCAATTAGCTGGAAGGGTGAGTTAGACGAGTTATCAGGCTCTCCGAGACCAGGATTTCATCAAGTCCCAGAGGGAACTTGCCCCCGGTCCAGATCTACACTAACATCCACCGCTGTCCAGTCTGGAGCCGAGTATCTCTCACCTGGCCTCAGGACAGAGGCATGGACAAGGAGACTTTTCCAGCACTGCATTTGATTTTAGCATTCCCCCACCTGGCCACTCCTACACCACTACAGCAGTGACAGAGCTAAATTAACAGCCTTCTCTTCCCCAAAATACAATAGAGCTCCTCATCCTGCCGAAAGGGCACACACCCAGCAATGCAGACCAAGCACAGCCGTAACCGTTTCAATTCACGTCTTCATTACCTTTCAAAAACGAAGCTCTTCAGCTCAATTTGCCACCAAGCTACTTTGACGGTGGAGACGGCCTTCCCATGCGCTGCAGGGCGAGGGATGCTGACCTGGGCTGCCAGTGGGGAACGGCAAGGCTTCCCTCCTCCCCTCTTACCCCCAAACAGCCCCACCACGGGCTGTAACCCATAAGGGTCACCAGCCAGCTGAACAGGCAAGACCTCCCCACCCCAGACAGAATAATGTGAGGCAACGATTGCTGAAAGCAATCAAAATCATTGAAACAAGGTGTTTCAAAGCGAGCGAGAGCAGCTGTGCCTGCACAGCAGATGCCATACGCACACAGCTGCACCAAATCCCGACTGAAGGCTCTGCAAGAAATCCGGCAAGGGGGCATGATCTACAAATCTTATGCAAAAGCGAGGCTTAACTTCCAGGAACATGTAAGATTTCCCAGTGACTCAAGAGGATTTGGAGGTTTTTTTGAGTCAGAGCTTTAGAAGCAAGCTGCCTTGTGAACCGCAGCCAGAAGAGATTTGATAAAGCCTTCGTTAGCACGCGCCGTCTCCTTTCACAGGGCTGTTTCCCAGAAGATCCCCAGTGTTGTGTCATTTTTCACTTCAGGTGCTAAGAATATCTCCGTGTTAATAAAAAATAATAACTAGCTTTACAGGGAACTTATCAACAAAGTGCTCGACAAATCTTAATTAAAGCTGATTCACCTACTTCAGGAGCGCAAGTTAAACAGTATTTCTCAAAGGGGAAAGCTGAGCGGGAAGAGAGCTGAGGTGGGTTACAAAAGCCACAGAGGGAGTCAGTAGCAGAGAAGATTAGCACATAGAAACGCTGACTATTATCCCTAAATTTATCCCAATAATCCACTGCCTTGCAAATTCTCAGGGTATAGTCGACGTGCTTTCAACCACACCTGCTGAGCTTGACCACATCTGTATTTAAGGAGTCTCCCATTTCCTTGCCAAGTAAGAGCAGACAGAGGGAGGGTTAGGGGGTGCTGGAGAGTTTTTCAGGGGTTTTATTGATCAGGCTAAGAAATTCTCAACTGCAAAAAAGGAGAAGGTGGCAGCGGTAGCACCAACACTGGTCTTGTGCTGCTTTAGGGCATGGGGAGGGTGTTGCGCGTTCAAGGGCTGATCTGATAACTCATTAGGAATTGCCAGTTTCCAGCTTATTTCTTTAAAAGGATCATATATATATCCCTTCAAATCTAGTAAATACGTGGTCACACAGATGGCAGACCCCAGGAACTTGCAGATGCTGCCCTCACATCCATTAGCTGCACTTTTACATTAAAGATTCTGGGACAGTATTTTGGATGCTTGGAAGCTGCTGAAAAATACCAATACAGTCCAGACTGGTCACTTTAGGGCAGGGTTGGGGGAAAGGAAAGAGAGGAAAAAAAGAAGTCCATCCCTTAATAATGCTCCTCCCAGAGCACAAATGAATTCAGAAGGATCACACAGAGCAGAAACACTGCGGTAGCACTTTCGGTAAACGACAAGGTGTGTCATCGCCTTCTAACACCGTAGAGACTTATCTGCACTTAAAAGGTTTCCTACCACGGCTGTACGCTGGAGCAGCCTCCTCGCGCAGACAGCTCTACCGACAGAAACGCCTGTGCAGATTATACTCCTTTGGCAAGCAAATTAAACAGTATCAGTGAAGTCATACTTTCTGCCTCTAAACCATATTTGTACTAGGTTAGTTCTATCAGCAAAACACTGTAAAATAAATAACTTGCCCCGAAGAAATTGTGCCTACGGAACTTGTTAGTGTAAACCTAGGCCATCTTGAGAGGCGGGTAGTGTTGATTATTTGTCAAAGATTACTTCTAATGCGAGTGTTAGTCAACCACTGAAGTTAAACATTTTAAGGCAATATTCCAAAGTGTTTATACACAAAATTCCATTTGCTCAGTTTTCACTCCCTGGCTTTGTGCAACATGTAATTTCACTAGTTCTCCGGCACGAAAACCATATGCAAGCTCGTACTAAAATAATTCAACAGTTTTAAAATTCAGGCCTCATGTTACTGAGTGCTTATCCTGAAGTAAAATCCATTTTAATGGCCCAGAGCTACACCAGTGGTACCAGGACACTTGTATTCCACAGCTGCCCAGGTGCAAAGGGGGCCCGAGGTCCCCCAGCCTACCCTCGCGCTCAACGCTGAATCCAAACCGCTCCTGGTTTGTTGGGTTTGTACTTAAAACCCTTCAGTGGAAGGGATCCTTGTCTGCCTGGGCATCCTGCCCTGCACTTTGTAGGCAGGTGCCCACCACAGGGCCCTGATTTTCGGTCGCTTCTACAACACGACAGCCCAGGCAGGGCTTTGCTTCCCAGCCCCGCCCAAGGCAGGCCGCCAACCCCCGGGTTTAGGGCAAACGCCGTTACTCCACCCCAGAAGCAGCTCCCCGGGCCCTGCGCCCTCAGCGCCAGGGCGGGGCCCCCTCTGTGGGGAAGCAGGGCGGCGGGCAGTCCCCCGCCCCGACAAGGCCTCACCGCCGGCTCCCCTCCAACGAGAGCACCGGCAGGACACGCTCCGGCACGGGAGGCGGCGGCCCAGCCCCGCAGGGCCCGCCTGGGGCCCGCTCCCCCGGCACCGCACAGCCGCCGGGGCCCGGGGCTGCCACAGCACCGCGCCCCCGCCTCGGCCCCGGCCGCCCACCCCCACTCACCGCTCCGCACTGCGCACGCTCCGCTCGGCCCCCGCCCCCGGCCAATCCGCGCCGGCCCATGCCGCGGCCCCGCCCCGCCCTTGGCCCCGCCCCCGCGAGGGTGGCCCGCGCTCCCCGTGAGGCGGCGTCGCCGCCCTCACACCGGGCGGGGTCGGTCCCTGTCCCGGGCCGGGGCCGCCGGCTCCGGGAGCGGCCCGAGCAGGCGGGAGTGGGCCTCGCCAGGCGTTCGGGAGACACCCTAGCTGTGGGCAAACAGCCTGTCCCGGACAGCGGACACCAGCCCCGCCGAGGCTGCGCCAGGCCCTGAAGAAACTCGGTCCCCTGAGGGAGGGACGGACTCACTGACGGCCACTTTCCCTACCGGTTTTAGGGGAAAAGTCTGAAATAAATGGCTTTTCTAAACAACAACTGCTTTCTTTCGGGGTGGCCCTGCGCCGCGGCTGTCTGCGCGCGGACACCAAGCGCTGGGACCTTCGCTCGTTGTGTGTCGTCCCTCGGGCTGGTGTGGCACCGCGGGCATCGCCCTCCCCGGATCACCCTCCAGGCAGCCCCGGGGCACCGGCAGCGGGCGGCTCTGCTCGGAGGCAGCTGGGGTAGCAACGGGAGGGGCCCAGGCACAGCCCGGAGCCCCCAGACATCAGTGGTGCAGCCGGGGAAGGGGGCCTGGGCCCACGGGCCTTCCCTGCTCCAGCCTGGGCCCGCCTGTGCCGGGGCGTCCCGAGCTCCCCCTCTCCCCCACGCCACGCAGGTGATGGGGAAACAGGAGGTGACATTATTCGCAAGGTTCATGGGACATGGTTGGCCTGAGCTCTCTCGTCTTCCCTGCCGCTGACTGCTTCAGCACCCCCTTTATTTTTCACACCTTTCGAAGGAGGTAGTGAAGTTTCAGGTAAATACAAGGGTGTTGATTCACAGCTTTGGCACCTAACGTCCCCTGGACCGCGCTGGTGAAGAGGTGAGAAAGTCGGAGCGGAAGGCACGGGGACTGCCGGGCTGCCGCAGGCGTGAGCCAGTGGGACCCTTCTGCCTCATTAGCTCACAGCACGGTGCTGATTAAAATCGGGTGCCAAAGCATTTCCCACCCCTCTCCCGGCCAGTGACTGAGCGATGGAATTGCAGAAATGACGGAAAAGCCACAGCCGAGAGCTGCGCAACCCTCCTCCCCGGCAAGGGCCGGGCTGTGGCTGAGGAGCAGCTGATGCACGAGGATGGCGCCTCCACCACGCACCAGACAGCAGCCAAAAACACCCTGCCAGCCCCAAAATTAAATCTACAATGCTTAATTATCCAGCAAAGGATGCTCAGCGACAGCAAGCGACAGCTGACAGGACAGCACGGTGTAAGGGGACTGGCGGAAAGCTGCGTGCCCACTCTGTCCCCTGGGCCGGTGTCCCCACGGCTCCGCTCACCCATGCGCTGAGCTTTGCTGCCAGCTTTGCTGCCACCGTGCTTTGCTGCTGGCACCCACAAAGATCTTGGAGGCAGAAGACTGATTATAAGTAAATCCCTGCTTTCATTTCCAGTAAATGAAGTGTTTTCAGTCTTTCCAGGTTGGATATAAGCACCTCAAAATCGGAATCCAAAAACAAAACCCACAAAGCCCATCAGGAGCGCTCCACAGATTCATTGGGGTTCGATGGCATGATTTTTCAGGCAGCTACGTGATTTCTGGCAAGATGTTACTCCTGGCCGTTGGATGTGTGAAAGCACTGCCGTACTCCAGCCCCTTCCTTCTCCTCCCTTTGGGGCTCTGGGCCCTCTCGGCTCCCGGAGCAGCATTGCCACCAGCCCAGGACAGGGCTCATCCATCCGTCTCTGCCCAAACCCTGCCGTGGTTTCTCTGGTGGGGCAGGTGAGCTGAATCCAGCTTTTCCCCTTGTTTCTGCGGGGTGGAACAGCACTAACGGGATGATCAGCCATCTCGCTGAACCTGAGGTACGATCTCTCTTTCAGGCACAGCAGGAGCAGCAATAAAACCCTTCCATGCACCAAACCCAAGGCCGGCAGCCGGGCAGGGCTGGCCTCTCCTCTGCTTGCAGCCCAAGAGCCAAATGTCAGCTGGGGCACAGGGAAAAGGAGCTTCTCCCCCGTCACAGCCTCATGGTGATGCAGCAGGGTGCCGGCACGCTGGCCTTGCGGCCCGTGACAGCCCCGGGCGGTTTGGGAAGTCTTGCTGAGGTCCATCGTCACAGAGAGGAGCGCTGCTGCATCCTCGGGCGGTACCAGCCTAATCCCGCCGTCTGAAACGACTCGCACATCAAAGAGATCAGAAAACACGCTCTGCATGTATTATCTTTTGCGTTTCGAGTTCCTCGTTTGATCTGTTGGGGTGGAGGGTTTTTTCCAAAGGTATTGGGGAAGATGGGTATGAGAGAATAACTTAAGGCTGGGAGTAGTTTTTTATCAATGTACTTAAAGACAATCACAGCACTAGGAGGGAGGCCTAATTGTGGAGTTGTGTAATTAGTTTTTATGTCACTGCAATTATTCTGTTGGCTACATATAAAGAACACGGCAAAATGCAGCACTTAATTTCAAATCAAGACTTGATTCTCTTTTAGTAGGTAATTGATGTTGATCACATCACTTAGCAGCGACTATAAAATGTGCTATTTAGATTGTAAAAGGATGGAGAAAAGGACTAAGCAGATAGGTAATTGATGGATCGCGGGCTGCATTGGTGGGAGGCAGCATTAATCCATCAGACTTCAGTTGTCTTTGTTTCCAGCCACTTCTGGGCATCGTTAGTGGCCCAGAGCGTTAATGAGCGCAGAGCCGCTGATCCCCGCAGTATTGCGCGCCACAGTAAACGGCCGCTCTGCCCCTGGACAGCAGTATCAACAGATGAATTTGCACTTAACGCGATCGATTCTTTGTGTTTAAATACCTTCTTTTAAGGGCAAGCTTTGCTCAAAGCGGCTCGGCTTTGAGCATGGGGTGGGATTTGGGGCTGATCTCCCTGGGCAGAGCATCCTGGTCAGGCGTGCGCCGGGTCCTGCCTGCTCCCCTCTCCCGGGCAGAGACCACCGGGCACCGCTGCCCAGCTCCCATGGGCTGCCTGCAAGCCCAGAGCTGCTGGCATCCCCAAATACCTGCCACGGGCACCTTTGTTTTCCCTTATCCATAGCGCTGAGCTGTTCAAAAGAGGAAATCAGAAAAGCTGAGGATGCAGAAATGGGTTATTCCCTGCGAAACGGCACTGATGTCTTCTCGGCCAACAGCTTCACAGGTTTAACGGTGAACTAGGGTAAGGGCCCGGAAAAGCTGGGCCAGTCCTACGCCTAAGCAGCAGCGAAGCAGCAGGGAGAGCCTGGTTACCCCCAGGCAGGATGATACAAAATTTGCCCTTGCTTAGCACAAGCCCAGATCAATAGCTTGACACCTCGGTGTGATTCGCTGTCACAATAAAGTCGATAAAACTTTTCCTTGCCTTTGCAACTGGACCTAACTACTTGATTTCAAGGATTGCTGCTTCTCGGGCAGGAGCTGGAGGAGAGACGGTGCAATCGCTGTGGGGACGGTGCTGAGGGCCACAGGGTGACTCTTGGGTCATCAGAAATTCAGACTTTCTTCAGGAAAAGACATGTGGTATTGTGCCTGGGGCCACCGCATGCTCAGCTGGAGCCACATCCCCTGCTCGGGACACTCTGGCTTCTCCAGAAGCTCAGGCATGGCCACATGTCCTGAATTTGGTCAGAAATGGAATTACCCGGCTGGTGTCGAACATTCCCGGATGCATAATCAGACATTCAGTTTAACTCCAAAAGCAAAATCAAATAACAAGGTGCCATTGCTCTGAAGCCACACAGCACTGCCCCTCGCCAGTTAACTCTGTTTTTAGTGGTTTTTTCTTGCTAAAGTACCTGCAAGTAGTCTTGGTTGGGGGAAGACCCCAAAGAAAGCCATGAGGTGCTGTTTAGTGCAGAGCGGAGTGAGGCACAGACATCCGCAGGCGGCTGACAGGCACTGGGGACCTTCCCGTCCCCCCCACGCCGGGGCTCTCCCCGATCACCCTGCCACGTTCACAGGGCTCCTGCGCCAAGTTGCCATCACCAGGAGTGTTTGATTGGCCTTTTCCCCCTGGGAGGACGCCAGGACCGTATGGCAGGAAAGGCATCATTCTCCCGGATAATAAACAAGCTCCACAGGCGACTCGTTAGGTCGAGTTTCCAGGTGGCAGGTCCAGGCTTTGCACTCCATGCTTGCACCAAAATAGATGGATTTGTGGCCAGACACTCACTGGGAAGAGTCTCCTACCAGGATTGTTGTCCAAAACACTTTTCCCCTCCAGCCTTTCCTTCCCTCAACCTTTTGTGTCGTGCTGTAGCTCCAAAAGATTAGATGAAACTCAGGCTCCAGCGGGTGTAATTGCTTAATGACCTGCAGCTCCGGCACCGTGCTGCATCGCCTCCCAGCCTGCCCCGCCGCTGCCAGAGAGCTGGCAGCAGCCGCTTTCCACGCTGAGATGATGAAACGCGTCTTTACAACCCGAGAAGTGAGTCGCGACCCAGCCTGAGTTCAGAGCAGATGATTTTTGCAGTGCATATGCATCCCGAGAGGACAGAGGTGAACCCTGGGCTTGAGGTGGGGTGGCATCACAGCTGCAGGGTTACCCTGCTTGCTTTTGAAAATGTTTTTTCTCACCCATTTTGTGTGCTGGGACGCAGAGGCTTTTGCAGGACCAGTTCTGCCACGTCAGCATCAGCCTCTCCAAATTGCCGTAAGGATCAGATGGGTCCCACTTACAGCCTCTCGTCACCACCAGCCCAAATGCTATTTCATTCGCTGTCCAAAAAAAAAAAAATAAAGACTCGTCCAAGGGCTTTTGCCATCAATCCCTTGGAGGCTCCGGAGCGGTAAATGGGATGCAATGAGCCGAGGGGCCGTCTCTGCTCACAGGGAGGCTCTGCCAGCGGGGCCGGGGACTGAAGCACGAGGGTTTCCGGGTGAGCTGCTGCTGGCGCAGCGGCACAGCTCGGGGTCGGGATCCTGGCGAGTGTCTGTCCACGACAACTCTTCTCCCTCTGGAATGCATCTGCAGGATGGCTTGGCCCTGGTGGGAGCCTGGCGGCTTCAGCCAGGGGAGCGAGGGTAGGCTCTGCCTTATTTCGAGAGCCCGGCAATGCCAGATGACTCCAGCATTTCATTACGGATTATTAACGATGCCGTTCATCACAGCCAAGTGGTTTGCCGCACGCAGGCTTCCCACAGGGCTTCCCTCTCTTGCTCCCGTTTGATATCAGGTTTGGATTAAATTAGATAAGGCGGCAACAGTGATCAATTCAAAGCTGCTTTCCTAGGAAGCCATGTTCCAATGATTTAGAAGGGGAGAGGAGAATAAAGCCCGTGGCAAGAGCAGAGGGACCTGGCGGGTACATAACTGGTGTGAAGGGAACATGAAGTTTTTAGTGCCACCAGTTCGGCTGGGACCACGCAGGCAGCAGCGTCCCCAGAGACCCTTTCTAGAAGCAGTCACCTCTAATGACCTGAGCAGGAGCCTTTCCAGGTGTCCAAGCAGGGATTTAGGTAAGAATAAAGTCATTGGCGGGGGGTGCCGGAGTGGGACTGCATTCCAGAGGGCGACTGTGCAGGCAGTGATGGAGCAGCTCCGTCCCCAGCCTCCTCCCCAGGGACGCAGGGGCCCTAGGCACAGACTTGCAGTCCCAGTTATGCCCCGGCAGCGCAGCCTGGGCTGAGCCGGGCTCCCTTGGCCCGTGGGCAGATGGCCCATCCCAGGGCTGAAGGTTTCAGATCCTTGGAAAGCTCCTGGGAAGGTCCCATCCCTGCCACTCCGGCTGCTGCCCCCAGGAGCTGCATCCTGCGCTACCACCTCCTCTTCACTGCATTTGAAGCATCCCTGCACCACAGCACACGCAGGTTTGGGAGCAAGCGCAGGGACGATTAATAAAACACTTCCCATAAGGTGGAAACAAGGAGACCATAAATCTCAGCAGTGTTGCACACTTAAAGGAGAGGGGATGGTTATGAGCCATTATTCCCTGCAAAAATGGGCTTTAAATCATCATCCATCACCAACGCCCAGTGCTGGATGCTCTGAAGTTGTCCAGCAAAGCCTTTGCGGCTCCTTTCCACCACGGTGCGAGTGAGGAAGCCCGATGCTCATTACCTGGAGATATTTATTGCTCGTCAGCACCCACATTCTGCTGCTCACGGTACTTACCAGCATCTGGGAAGAAAACAGCCCTGTAAAACACCAACAAGACCAAACATGCTTTTTCTTTTTTTTAGGGTCTCAGGTCCGTATCTCTGTAACGACCAGGCCACAGTCTTTGGGAAGACTGCTGGGCACAGGGTGCTCCGCAGCGAGGACCCGCTGCCCCATCCATCCTGGCAGCGCTGCTGGGGAAATGAAGATGTTATCGAGCAGCAGCGCAGTAATTGAAAGCCTTTTTGCTGCTGGAAACCCTTGAGGCTGCCAGTCTCTCGGCTGAGCTGCCGCTTACCGACACTTTTTCATTTCCTCTCCATTTCGTCTAAACTTTCCATCGGATTCCTCATCCATCTGAACTGCAATGATAAATATGGAAATAAAGAGGCATTTACGGGCCCTCTCCCGGGTTGGTTTGGTATATAAATAAGCCATGCTAGCAGCACCCTCTCTGCAGCCGCTGGCCCAGGAGCAGCAGGGTCTGCCAGGGGCTCGGCAGGATGAAGCTTTCGGGGGAAACTGGGTGGCAAAAAGCAGTGAGTGCTGCCAGGCACATCTCCAGGTCACGGTGGGGAGAAAACATCAGCAAAAGGGACGGGGCAAGTAAGGCCCACAGGGATTTCTGTACAGAAGTGGAAGGGAAAAAGCAACAGCTGAAGAGCTTGAAGTGTGAAGAAAGGCTTTAATTTTCACAAAATCTCTTAATCCATTCATCACAGGGAGACTTCTACACGAAAACCTCCCTCTCACTCAATACCATCTCAAGATCATCCAAGATAGTAGTAACTGTTTGGCAGGGGAGCAGGAGCAGCAAGGTGGGACAGGCTGAAGCCGTGGGCTTGTCTCCAGGGAGAAGAGATCAGCCCTTAACAGCAACGAGCCAACGCAGGGATGAGTAGCGATGAAGAGCACTGGACATGGCTGTGGGAGAGCCGCGGTGGGCACTGGGGACATTGGTTTCGGCAAAGGAGGATGCCCCAGTGCCTGTTGGCTCTCTGGAGGTTGCCTGCAAAGGCCGGACAAACCTGCCTGGGTGCCTGAAACAGAGGTTTTAAGGGTTTTAAGAGCAGACTCTAATATCTTCCCATCTCCTCCACCACCAGGCCCTTCCTCTCCATTCACACTGCTGCAGCGTTCTTTCCCTTGCCCCCAAAGAGTTGGGGTGTGTGAAAATCCTGGGCACAGAGGGACAGCAGCCGAGCCCCCAGCCCCACACCATGGGGTAGAAGACCCTGGACACCTTTGGGATACCAGCCAGAAGGCTTTGACCTGGGCTCCAGCCCTGAAAAGCCATCCGGATTCTCTGCAGTATCTTTCTGCTGGGTACCGGGACCCTCCAGGGTGGGCACGAGCCTGGGAACCCTCCGGCTAATGGCTGGGCATTGCTGCAGGGGCATCGAGGCAGCAAACACAGCAGCTTGGGCCAACAGATTCAGAGCTGCCCGGAACGAGTCCTTGCCCTGGGGGTCCTGAGCTGCTGCCTACAACAAACATCACCCTGTGCACTGCAAGCAAGGGTTCCCCTCTCCCTGATGCGGGGTTTGGTTTAAGCAGGATGCCCTTCCTGGCCAGACCATGAACTAATCCATCTCCCTGATCCTCACCTAATGCTTTTCTCAGGCTTAATCCATTCTGCTTTAATCCCATGTGCTTCCCTTTACCAGCAACACCAGCTTCATCCCCAGCCAAGGTCTCCTTCTTTCCCATGATGGTCCCATGGACCTCAGACCTTCCTGTCATCTGGCGGGTGAATATAATATCTACAAACCCAGCTGCCTTCCTGAAGCTGTTACCTGCTTTCCTCATGGCAGGAAAATAGAAAAAATTAGTATGCGGCTTCTTCCTCGAGAAATCAACATGATCTCAACTCACTGTGAAGTTCCCTGACTGTTAGAGATACTGCACTGGTAAAAACTAATCCTCAGAGGAGAAAGAGTAGGGAAAAAAAAGAAAGAAAAATAAATTCCAGTGACTAGACAAAGCTAAAATGTTGCAGAGGGCTAAACTCCTGCTAGTGCCGGAGCTTGTTTGGAAGTCCCATAGCAGAGAAGGCTGAGGAGTGGATTCAGTCCAGCTGTTTATCATCCAGCTAAGAATCAGCTGTAATTGTTAATTCTAATTAAAGCTGTTGGAAAAAAAAATGTAATCAAGAGTTTCCTTTCAAAAAAAAGACATTTCAGCTAAATTAAAAATTTTGCGTTTAGAAAAAGGGGGGTAAAATGTTGAAAATTTTGAAACAACCCATTTCAGCATTTTCAAGATGAAAAGGGATATATTTTTGTTGTGAAATGCATCATCAATTCAAATGTGTTTTATCTTACAGTCTGAAGAGCAAAAATAGTTTTCAAATCAAAGCAAAAAATGGTATTTTTAGGCTTTTCCTTTAAAAAAGCCTATCTGGGGGTTTCTGTCCTAATTAAGAATGATTTTTTCCTTCTTTATTTTTTTTTTTTAATGGAATAAGCTGTTTCTAGTTAGCTCTACTCTGAAATGCTGGGCTGGTGCTTTTCTTGGTGTGTCCACCCCTCTCTACCCACCACTCAACCCCAGGAAACATGGGCCATGCTTACACCCCCCTGCTCCCGGTGCCAGCACTGGCCAAAATCCCCTGGGGCTCCAGTCAGGCTTTACAAGACCTCACAGAATTAAACCAGCACTCAGAGTAACTGGGTTTTATTATCATAGTACCATTTAGAGTAATGAGAGATCCAGAACAGCCCACTTGCATGCTCAGGTCGGTGCTGTCCAAGCCCTCCTCCAGGTCTCCTCCGCATATTTAATCCCATACCTCGCTGCTTGCCCCACAGAGCCTCTTCCTTGCTGAAAAAGGACCCGGTGGACCACTGCAAGGAGGAGGATCTGCTTCAGTTAGTCTCCCTGCGTGTGTAAATTCCTAAGATGAAGAGGGTTTGGGGGAGCGGAGCAAGTTGTGATGCCCATGCTCGTGGGCGAGGCAGCTACTTTACCACTTGTACATTTGCAACTGAGACAGACCCTGCAGCTTGATACTGTGAGATCTGCCAGAGATCCCAGAGGTGGCTTGTGCTGCGGGGGATCCCCCTCCAGAGGATTAGCAGATCACATTTATCATGCTGAGAAAGTGGTTTAGGATCCGTTAGATGAAAGGCTCAGAGTAACAGAGATTGCAGTGGGCAATCTGTCTTCTGGATGGGAGCACTGAAGGAGGGAGAGAAGCAAAAAAATGGGAGTTGAATAAGAGCTAGAAGGGGAAGAAGCAAAAAAATGGGGGTTGAATAAGAGCTACAAGGGGAAGAAGCAAAAAAATGGGGGTTGAATAAGAGCTAGAAGGGGAAGGGGACAGCAGAGAAGGAGACTTGGCCAGGGAGGGAGGGGAGCAGGACAGGAGGGAGGGGAGCAGAGCTCCAGGGCTCTGCCAGAGGCAAAAGGGGAAAAAGAAATTCAGCCGAGAACAGAGGGGAACCGTACAGGCTCCTTGTGCTGCCTGAGCACATTTTGAACAACAAAAAGACCTGGGTTCTGGCAGCAAGATGAAACCCAGGCAAGGCCTGGAGGGAGGGCAGCTGGGGAGAGAGGCTGCATGGCATGCTCCTGCCCCAGCAGATGCAAACTGGCACTGCACTTGGTGCCAGCGCATCCACCCCTCCGGCAGGCTGATTTTTGGTTTATATAATCTTTTTAGATTTCTTTCCTCTGGGCCAAGGGAGGTTGCTCTCTAGCTCCACTCTGAAGGGAACAGCCTGACCGGCGTTTCCCTGCGTTGCCCAGAGGGACACATCCAGCTACAGCCTCAGAGACAGCTCACCAACAGATCTTGCCCCACTGCCATCCCCGGGGCAGCTGTACTGGGGAGAGCTGTCACCCCAGGAGACAGCACAGCCAGACAAACACTAAGCCCCAGTGAGAGGCTGTAGGGCCCTTGGCCAGGGAAGGAGATGCAGTTAGATCATGGCTGCGTCTTGCAGAAAGCAACTGGTGGATGAAGCCTGGAGCATCCAACAGCAAGCCTCCCATTAACCCAGCCCTGCATCGTCCTCTCCTGACATAGCCACTGAATACCATGGCAAAACTGCTTCCTCCCACCCCATCCCAGGAAGGTCCATGGGGAATAGGGTCAGCATAGAGATGAACAGGTTTTGTACTTGCTCTCTTGCAACAAGGTGATGGGCCCAGCAGGGAGCAAGAAGGGCCAACTGCTCCCTAAGGGAAGGGAAACCAAGATGAGCCCAGCAGAGATACCACCATCACACACAGCCCCACTAGGTCTGAGCACAGCCCGGTGCTGGTTACAGGGTCCACCAGCAGTCCCAGGTCCAGCTTGCAATAACCCAGGTCCAGAACCCACCCAGGACCAAGAAGAGATCAGCCAAGGACAAGACTGGAAGCATGGATACAACATAGATCCAAAGTTCATCTAGAAATTAGGGCCAGAGACACAGCTACAACACGTGTCTAAGGGTCCTTCCAGGAGCCAGCCACCAGCAGCTCAGAGCCAAGGGGTCCATCCAGGAGCAAGGCTGGAGCCAAGCACTCCTGCAGCATCACTTATGGAAAGAGGGAAGCACAGGGCTGAGCTTAAATGGGGCTCATGACCTATGGGTGTAGGGGCATCAGGTGAGGCTGGTCAGGGTCTTTTAGGGCTGTTGGTCCCTTGGGGCTGAGCCAAGCTGTGTTTAACCCTCGGCAAACAGAAACTATCCAGCAAGTGAGCACAACTGTGGTAGCCTGACCTAGGCAAAGCGTTGCCTGCTTTGACGGCTGCAACAAGGGCTGAAGGGGAGCACAGTCCCATATGAGGCAAGGCTGTTGCCGATGCCCTCTCCTGAGCTGATGGGACAGCGTGTGGGGCTGGAGCTTCCTCACCAGTGGGGCCAAGCTGAGCTGTGGCTGTTGGCTGTGGGTCACGCCATGGGTGGGCAGGCAGCTTAGGGCAGGCTGCATCCCTGTGAGGGCAGAGGTAGCAGGAGGGATACAGAGGGGATAACACGCTGTGCTGGGGCTTTATGCACCTAACTCAAAATAAACTTTGTTTTTTAAAAAACATATCTAAGAAGAACCATTTTTCTCTTTTTGTTATTATTTTAAAGCTGTAAATTATTGAAAGACTTATCATCCCTCTCCCAAATCACTCTCAGGCAAACAAAAGACAGTTTTAAATTTGACAGTGCATTGCAACAAAATGAGTCGGGTGCATTTTGCTCATGATTTGCCTTTGGCTCCCTTTAGCCACATCTTCAACTACTTCACCGCTTGGTCTGATTAGCAGTGTCTCCTCAGGGGCAGAGGAGGCCCTGGAAGAGCCGGAGGTGTTGCAGGTCAAGATTAAAGCGCTCTGCATGCCATTAACTGTCAAAACTATAACTAGCTTAAATCAGTGCAATTAGATGGCTCATAGATTACAGGAGTAACGGCTGCAGCTTTTCATTCCGCACGCCGTGTACTTAAAGCACAGCCTTAACATTAAAGGGACATGATTAAAAGCAAGTGTTGGGGGCTGAGACCTGGCGGAGGAGCTCAGCAGGCAGGGTTAAGTCCACAGCTTCTTCTGTGGTCTTCTGGAGTTGGACGCCCCAGGGTCTGGGAAAGATCTCTAAGCATTAGCAGAGCCGGCTCAGCTTTTAAGTCTGTAATGCCATCTTGTGATGATAGCTGGAAAGTGGAAAGTGCAGGCTCCCCTCTGGAGTCGGATGAAATCTGTGGCTCTTGTTCAGATAGAGAGAAAGCCCAGAAGCACCCCAGTTTAACAAGTCGGGGGCTAAGAGAAAATTTGACTGTCATAGAAAAGTCCCTATTCTTGCTTTGAGAGAGTGAAAATGATTCATTCCATTAATATTGCCCTCTCTCGTCCAATTACCTGGCTAAGAAAGGAATTTCTTCCAGGCTAAAGAATCTGACTTGGGTCTCTCCTTGGGTGTTGAGGGCTAACTTTCCATCTCAGCATGGAAGGACACAGTGCCACCTGTGTGATGCGCTGCGGTGGAAGGATCTCTGGTTCAAAGTGCCATATCCAAGCAGTAAAGGTACTTTTCTTCCTGGATTGAAGTTGGAGAGTTCAGCAAGATCAACTTTGCTGTAAACATCCACACTGACCTCAGTGCTAAGATGCACACGTAGGGGCATGGAGAACCAGTGCAGGAAACACAGGATCTGTGAAGCTGGAGAAAATGAAATCAAGCACCAGCTAAAGGGAACCAGAGCGCAGGTGAGCTGCTTCTCTGCTTACCCCTGATGCTGCACTTCAGACACACAGGGTAGGAAAAGCCAGCTCAGAAACGGCTGTGGGCTGCCAACAGCAAAAAGCCTGCCCTGAAACAAGCAGACTAAAGGGGTAGTCCTGCCAAATCCCTCGCTGGGAGAGAGACGCAGCTACACCTTCCCCAGCCTCCATCGGATGCCTTAACACCGGCTCGGTGCTCCATGTGTCTGTGGCCAGGCATGGCAGTGTAGCTATAACCTCTCCCACTTGGGATCCATTCAAAGGAAGTTTTTCATCGGGGCTTTGTGTTCCAGTGAGACATTCCAAGGCCTCTGGGGAAAGGCTGGGATCTCTCCCCTGTGCTCCTCCTGGAGGCTCTTGGAGCTTGGGGATGCCACCAACGCTCAGCTGGATCTGTCTCTTGCCTCAGGTAATCATCTGCTACCATCCCTGTCTTCTTCAAGTCCCTCTTGGTCTTTTTCAACCCAAGGTGGGCAGCTATTCTTCCTGGATGTGGGGATGCTCATGCAGGCCATGATGTGTGGGGTGCTCCTCCCCGATGCAGCCTGCTCCTACCTCGTCCCAGGAAGCGCTGGGCTTGTTCTGCCCAGGACAGCCACGGCTGTGTGCGGGGAGAGTGGCTGGTGCTGAGCAATGGAAACCGTTAGGTGCTTTCCTATCTAGTGATGAACCTAGTGAAGGACAGCAGTTTCCTGGCTACGCTCCAGCGCTGAAGATCTGGGGCTGATGAAAAGCTGCTATGGTGGAGGGACAGGTAACAGCAAACACAGAGGGCACTTCATCATTTTGTTACTGGAGGTCTTACTGCCTGTGGCTGAGGGCACGTGCCCACAGGCGGGGATGGATGATGAGCTCTGCCAAGACCTGGAGCAGGCTGCCTAAGCAACAGCTCTGGTTTGGAAGCTGTATAACTCCTTAGCGTAGCATGGGGCCCAAATTAATGTGCCTTGCCTCTTATAATAAGACATTTTCAGCAGGACCAGGGAGATACTTCAAAAGCTTTCTGCATGCCAAATACCAGAACTCAGCGACTTCCGATACCAGGACCAGCCTCTCATTTCACAGCATAGATTTCCCTGCTTTCCTGTACAGCTTTCCCCTCCAGTAATTAGGTTTGGAGCATTGGTTTATCTCAAACAAATGCTTGCACATTATTTGTGAACTTTGGATAAAAGGTGTCACACCAGGTGAAACACAACAGCTCTGCCATGGGTATCAAATAAAGCCCTCTTCTGCCAGAGCTTCCTGGTGAGTGTGCTCTCTACATCAGCTGCATCCCTCTGAGGGGATGAGAAGAGGCTTCTGAAACAGGCTGGGTGCAGCAATGCCGTGCTTGGAGTCCGTGCTGCAGCAGCCTGGCCAGATGCCGGTCTGCAGAGCTGAGCAGAACCACACCATGACTGGAAACAGCACCTGGCTGGGCAACAGGTCCTCTTGCCTGACCTCCCGCCTGCTTCCAGGTGTGGGGATGGGAGATACGGGCAGCTGCAGTGTCCACAGCACTGGCTTGACTATCCGAGAGCTGTTTTCATGGCAGTTTCATCTGCTCAGCTGTGTTGGCCTTCCTTCTCTCCCAGGCCATAGCTGATGTCTGCAAACATCACATTGTTCTTTGATACCGAGATCCCTGCTTGGCCTGTTGTTCATCTTAGCTTGGTGGAAGCTAAATACATCCGCCTTTTCTCCTGCAAGTGCCGTGTTGGGGACTGAAGGGATGGAGACATGTTGTTTCAAGCCAGATTAGAGATATAAGTTACCACAAAACAAAAGCAGAGCCAACCTTCAGAAGAGCCCCTCTAGTCTAGCGACAGCCTCCCTTGAACTCCCTGCATCCCAACGCAGCCCTGCAGTTTGTGTCCAAAGCAACACAACAGGCTCCAGAAACCTGTTTAAAACCTGTTGAGTAAATGCTCAGTTACACAATAAAGGAGGGATCACATCTGAGAGATTTTGCTCCCATAAATTAGCAGGATGGATTAAATCAGGACATGAACCACTCTCTGCTGGCACAGCTCATCTGCTCGAGGGACTTGCAGTAGGATGGAGCTGTAACACTTCAAAAATACGTGTGCTACAAGCCTAGGATGGGAGAGACCGACGTCTGGAGCTCCTGCAACAGCAAGAGCAATCCTTTACTGTCACACTCAGGTCCGAAACCGCCCGTGCCCGGGGACTCGCTGCCTGCCCCGTGTCCGTCACCTGCTCTTCTCCAGCTCCGGCGCTGCAGCATCGGTACCGTCATTCTTCCGTACCTATCGACCGTGGCTCAACAGCGTCTGTGCCGCAGTCAGTCCCCAGAGCAAAAGAAACAGCAATGCTGTGGGAGGGGGAAGAAAATCCAGTAAATCGCTGCAAGAAAAGTTCTGCAAACGTGCTGTGCCAGCCAGTCCCGTTTCCCTCAGCCATGACTGCCGCAGGTACCGGGGCTGTAGTGTCCAGCCCGACTGTGAAGCAGCTTTGGGGCATTAGCTGGGCTCTGATGAAAAGCACTTTCATAACCTTAATGGCCTGCCTCAGCTGGGGCCCGGAGGTGGTAACACACCGTACCTGTTCTACAAGGACTGCACGGTGAGATACACGCCAACACTCCACACCAGCCTTCGTTCGGCCCCCGGACAGAGGAGGCGGAGGGAGAGCCACGCCGTTCCCGCTGCCTTTGCTTCTCTTTCACAAGATTATTCAGTTTACTCTTACCCCGCCTGCCCCGAGGGAGGCTGCCCCCGGGCCCCGCCACCGCCCCCCGGGCCCCGCCACCGCCCCCCGGGCCCTGCCACCGCCCCCCGGGCCCCGCCGGGCCGGGCCCGCCCCGAGGGGAGCGGCCGAGGCCAGCGGGGCGGCGCCTGCGGAAACACCTCGGCGGCGCGGCGGGGCCCGGACTCTCTCGGTGCAGGCCGCCATGAGGGGTGGCAGCGGCGCTGGGCCGCGACGGCCGCCATGAGGTGAGGTGCAGGCGCCGGGACTCCCCCCCTTCCCGCCGCCATGAGGTGAGGTGAAGGCGCCGGGACTCCCCTCCCTCCCTGCCGCCATGAGTTGAGGTGGAGGCTCCGGGACTCCCCTCCCTCCCTCCCCGCCGCCATGAGGAGAGGTGCAGGCGCCGGGACTCCCCCCCTTCCCGCCGCCATGAGGTGAGGTGAAGGCGCCGGGACTCCCCTCCCTCCCTGCCGCCATGAGTTGAGGTGGAGGCTCCGGGACTCCCCTCCCTCCCTCCCCGCCGCCATGAGGAGAGGTGCAGGCGCCGGGACTCCCCCCCTTCCCGCCGCCATGAGGTGAGGTGAAGGCGCCGGGACTCCCCTCCCTCCCTGCCGCCATGAGTTGAGGTGGAGGCTCCGGGACTCCCCTCCCTCCCTCCCCGCCGCCATGAGTTGAGGTGGAGGCTCCGGGACTCCCCTCCCTCCCTCCCCGCCGCCATGAGGAGAGGTGCAGGCGCCGGGACTCCCCCCCTTCCCGCCGCCATGAGGTGAGGTGCAGGCGCCGGGCCTCCCCTCCCTCCCTCCCTGCCGCCATGAGGTGAGGTGCAGGCGCCGGGACTCCCCTCCCTCCCTCCCTGCCGCCATGAGGTGAGGTGCAGGCGCCGGGACTCCCCTCTCTCCTTCCCCGCCGCCATGAGGTGAGGTGAAGGCGCCGGGCCTCCCCTCCCTCCCCGCCGCCGTGAGGTGAGGTGAAGGCGCCGGGACTCCCCTCCCTCCCTCCCTCCCCGCCGCCGTGAGGTGAGGTGAAGGCGCCGGGCCTCCCCTCCCTCCCTCCCCGCCGCCATGAGGTGAGGTGCAGGCGCCGGGACTCCCCTCCCTCCCTCCCCGCCGCCATGAGGTGAGGTGAAGGCGCCGGGCCTCCCCCCGCCCCAGCCGCCGTGAGGTGAGGGGCACCGGGGCAGGAGACCCGGGGTGTCTGAGCCCTCCCCGGGGCTCTGGAAATGGAAAACGCCACGTGAAATATGCCCCCTTTTTTTAATTGTTATTAATGGCCAAAAGGCGGTGGTGCCCGGCGGCCTGCTCTGGCTGATAGCCTGTGAGGCCCTGGGGTCGGCGGGGAATGTGTTCAGCCTGTGTCGTTTAGAAGTAATTTCTCAGCCTATTATTCGGCTTGATTTTTCTTTTTTTCCCTTCCGCGAGCCAGATCCCAGCTGTTTAGCTCTATTAATACAGATATAATTAATTGAATATTTGAAGTGATGTTTCTCTTGTGCTCTCTTTAGGGCTTCCAGCTGATACGTGGCTTAAGCGTGCATGAAGGGATCGCTGTAACTCGGAGGTCTGGGGTGGCAAAGAGCTGTCTGGGAGACACAGCCCTCAGGTAAGGCTCCTCACCGGTGGCCTTCATTTATGAAAACCCCCGAGTTCTGCAGGAGGTGGAAGCAGCCAAATGAGGCATCTTCTGCAGGAGACTGCCGCTCCGGTAGCCTGACCCGTGCCCGTGGAGAGGAGATGTAAAGGAATAACCTGCACACGAGGCACAAGGAGAGCTCAGGAGCCTTTTGAGCTACGTGGGTGAGGTCTCCCCGCGAGCCAACAAGGGGAGATGGGCAAAAAGACTGGTCGTTCTGCCATGCTGAGTGAACTAAATGGGCTCTGCTGGCTTGTGAATGGGCTGGTGTGCCAGCCTCTGGTGCTCTGGGGTGGAAGTAATAACGGGGTTTATCTAGCAAAGCAGGCAGTGCTTCCCGTTGCTGGAGGAAGCCGTGATGAGAGGAGGTGTTAGAAGTGAGGCCCGCATCACCAGAGGGATGTACTTTTGGGCCTCTACTTCCTTCTGTCCTTTAAAAACTCAATTTTAAGTTCTGTTTCATCCAGCGGTAGTCAGCTACCCATTGCTGCTCAGTGCCTGTGATAGTGTTATGCTGCTGGGAGAGAAATGTGCTGCCGAGTCACTCCTGGCACCGCCAGTGCTGTTCTGGTGCTAGGTGGTACCAGGTTTTGGCAGCACTCTGCATGCTTGAGAGTGGAGTAACTCCTTCTCCGTGGAGTTAATCCTAGATTGGATGCAGACAATGCGCAGTCAGAAAATAAAATATTCTGCTGCAGGCAGATGAAGACAAAATGAAGGTCAGCTAATTAACTGGCCAGTGTAAGGGTTGAATTTGGGATCTGTAAATACTCCTGTTAAGTGTCTTCGTATGTTTTTCAATCGCAGGCAAACGGTTTGCATGTTCTGCTGCGGGTGGGGGCTTGCTGGAGCAGAAGAAAAGAAAAAGCTGTTGGTGCTGCTTTGAAGATCCCCATTTGAAAGAGATTGAGAAAATGGAAACTTCCACAATTTAAATGGCAGTAGTGGAGAAGTATTTCCTTTCAGGATCTGGATGTAGTAACTTGGAATGTCAGAGGTGGTTGGGGGCAAGGTATAACAAGAATTACATATAGAATTTGTTTATGTTTATATAATTATATACACGATTTGTTTGTTTAAAAATATATTTGTGACCTCTATTTATTAAACTTATATATATTTAAACTTGGTCATTTTGGTTGTCATTATATCATAAGGCTGTCAGGTACAGCAGGATTTGAAAGTCGCCTTGAATTCTTGTCTATGTCCTCCATAGCCTCTGCTGCAGGGACAGGTTTTTAACAAGGCTTCCTTTCCTCTGGCACTTTGAAGGATGTCAGATGTCTAAAGTTTTCCATGAAGGAAATAAGGTCTGGAATTCCTCTTTCTGCTGCGTACACAGCCAGTGCGAGTTCACAAGATACCCTCCCCATGCTTCAGTTCCTGACTTGAAAGAACTTTCTCATTATCTCCTTTCCCTGGGCCTTGGGGGGGGTGAAGCCTACAAAAGATGGAGGAGTTGGAAGAGGCCGTCAAATACATGAAATACATTGAAACCGGTGGGGAGGGGAAAGACGACCATCATGGATTCAGACAAAAATGCTGTTTAAATTCCAGAGTGATGGCAGTTGTCAGAGTAAAGGAGTATATTGCTCTTACCAAGATGCCTGACCCATTTGGATTCAGTGCAGTCTTCTGGAGAACCCCTTGTTTGTGAAATAATCCAAACTTGGGAGTTTTTTAGGCTAAAACTTCTGTTTTCAGTTTTAAAAAATGGTTCGATGGTCTTCAGTCACGTTACAATTACCCTGTTGTAGATGCTACTGTAGCTGCTGTGCCGTCTATATACAAATTAAAACTCGGAAGCATGGACACGAGACTACTGTTGTACCCGTGCTATCTGCAGGAGTGTAACAGCATCAATGTATTTAGGTTGTTAGTGGCTGGAGTTTATAAAGGTTAGGCTTTTGCTCAAACAGTAGCACACACCAGGTTAGCTCCTGGGTTATTGATGCTTTATGTCAAAGAGGTGCTTCTGTCATGTTTTTAGTTCTGGATAAATGAATTACAGCGCTGATTTTTTTCAGGGCTCTCCTAATTTTTAAATGTCCCTGGCACCGCTCACTTCTCTGTTAGCCCTTCTGCCGTCTGAATACAACAGCATCCTGGCCCGTATCAGAAAGAGTGTGGGCAGCAGGAGCAGGGAGGTGATCGTGCCCCTGTACTCGGCACTGGTGTGGCCGCACCTCGAATGCTGTGTTCAGTTTTGTGCCCCTCACTCCAAGAACGACATAGAGGTGCTGGAGCGTGTCCAGAGAAGGACGACGGAGCTGGTGAGGGGTCTGGAGCACAAGTCTGATGAGGAGCGGCTGAGGGAACTGGGGTTGTTCAGTCTGGAGAAGAGGAGGCTGAGGGGAGACCTCATCGCTCTCTACAACTGCCTGAAAGGGGGTTGCAGAGAGGTGGGTGTTGGTCTCTTCTCCCAAGTGATGAGTGATAGGATGAGAGGGAATGGCCTCAAGTTGCACCAGGGGAGGTTCAGGCTGGATATTAGGAAAAATGTCTTTCCTGAGAGAGTGGTGAGACACTGGAATAAACTGCCCAGGGAGGTGGTGGAGTCACCATCCCTGGAGGTGTTCAAGGAACGTGTGGACGTGGCCCTGCGGGACGTGGTTTAGTGGTCATGGTGGTGTTGGGGTGATGGTTGGGCTTGACGATCTTACAGGTCTTTTCTAACCTTAGTGATTCTGTGATTCTGTAATATCACTGACCTTTGAATAGGCATTTGTTACACTCTATATGGAAATATTTGTTGAAGTATTCAACGTTCTTGGGGAAAAAGTCTTTCCTTGGTTGAAGCCTACGACATACACGAATATAATTTTACTGGTTCTATATGAACAAGTTCTACCTGCAAAACTAATGACCAGGTGGAATTCCTATGGATTTATGTTGTGCCCAGCAATCTTCCCCCTTCCTAGCGCTCGCTCAGGAGGGCAGTTGTGGGTGTGGGTTCCCGTTCCCACGGCAAAGGCTTTCTGCCTGCAGACTGGCAAGGAACACGCTCACTGTGTCAGGGGACTCTGCTTCTGTGCCAGGTATTTCTGAAATTGGCAAAAAAATGAGGAATATATTCTCTCTGTCAGCCACATAAAGCGTGTGCTTTATGGACAATAAATACATGCTGACTGGCTTATTTCCTTGAAAAACTGTTTCTGCAATAAAGCTGTGCTACATTTATCTCGGGGCTGAACCTGAGACTTGTAGGCCTGGTTGTGCTGTAACCGAAAAGGCAGCAGAAAAGGATGGAGGAATTCTGTTGGGATAACCTCGCAGCATGCCTGCTGCCAGCGGGGATGGTCCCATCAGAGCGCTGGGGAACAGCCACAGAGCCCCGCTCAGTGCACACCTTACGCACCGTGAGAGCTCTTCTGAGGCTCCACAACTCCCAAGTCAGCTGGAGGGGTAGCACATTTCTCCCCAAATCCACGAGGCTTTGCGCACATACTGGAAAAGAGAAACATAGGAATGTCATAAAAGTTTTCCAGCGATCAGCACAAGTAGAGGCTTGGGGAACTGGAGCTCTGTGTCGTACCGCAGCAGCTGTGTTAGCAGGGCAGCGATGGTCAGCACTGCATGGCTCTTTCTGCAGCGTGAATGCAATCAGTAAAGGTCAAAATGATTCACCTCGCCGCCAGTTTGGTGCCTTGACCGAAGGACGACAAAGGAAATTGAGAGAGAGGTCTCGGAGGAACAAAATACTGGCGTTGAAATAAAGCCAGGGAAATGGAGCAAGACCCGCTTTTGTACTCAGGAGATGCTAACATCATTTATAATTCTGTTTATTAGCACCATACGTTTTGCAATCTATGTATTAGTTTTACTGGGGAAAAGTGGCTGGATTGCTTTACATTTCATCAAGGCACCTTGCTCTGCTTTTACTGCTCTGCAGTACTGGAGCGCAGAAGTATTGTTAACTTAGATTTATGTGTTTGTTTCTCAGCACTTCATTGTTTTTTATCCTGAGCTTGTTAAGAGAGCTGCATTTCTTGTGATTGTTCTCTGAGCACTTTCATATTATTTCAACGCGTATTTTGTACCAATCCCGTTTTTTTCAAATACCTTCTGTGTTATTGTTTCATTGTGCTCTCCAGCCGCATATAGAGAAGAAAAATCAGTCTGTGATGAATTCAAAAGGCAGATTTTTCCTTTCCCCTGGAGAACTGAATTCAGCCACACTCCCCCACCTTTGTAAAGCGGCTGGAACATGGCAGCTTCCGATGATGGAGAGGCTGACTCTTTAGCCCCAAATAACATTGGAAAGAAAGATATCGACTATGAAAGAATTTTAAATGATAAATATTATTTGCCTGATTCTACAAGCACTGTTTTGGTTATAAAAACCAACCCATCTAAGGCGAGCACAGGAAAAGTGAGCTTTCCTCATACCAGCACCAGGTGGCAATATTGGCTTAGATGAAAAGCAAAACCTTGCACATAAACTGTGGGGTTGGTTGGGTTTTTTGGTTTTTTTTTTTTTTTTTGCCAGAATCTTCTAATGAACCTAATAGGCATCGAGAGCCCATTGTCTTAAATATTTGAGAGATGCTAACGTCTCTATTCTGCTGAGGAGAGCAGCCCTTAGCCTTGCGCTGACAGAGCATGGCTGCGCTGGCTGCCCGGAGCCCGGCCTAGGGAGCTGAGGGACTATGAGTGCCTGCCCCATTGCAAAGGTAACCATGCTGTGGGGGTTCGAAGAGCCGAGTGGCAGCCGTGAATCCTTATTATCTTGGGCAAATACATGCCAAAGCGCCTGGCTGGCGTCCCCCACTCCTCCGTTCCCCGCCATGGAAAGCGGGAGAGGCAGCAGCCGGCGCAGGCCCTGAGGGGAGCCCTGGCTCTGCCTGAGGAGGGTTTGCCTCCGCCGGGGCTGGGGACACGTTTCTTCCTGGGGAAGCCTGGGGCTCACAGGGCACCGACCCCGGGGCTCTCCCTCCGGTCGTCACTCCGCGCCGGCGGTGGCGGGCGGGGATGGCGGAGCCACGCGGGCGGGAGGCGCTGAGGAGGCTGAGGGCGGCCACGCACCCGCGGCCCCGCGACGACCCACCCCCGCCCCGTTCCCTCAACCCGGGCCGGGGGCGGGGATAGGCGGGCGGTGCCGCGCCCCGCCCCCTAGCGCCTTCCCATCCGCCCCCGCGGGAGCGCACGGACAATGAGCGGGGGGCGGGCGGCGGGCCGGCGCCGCGCGGCCCGGCAGGACTCTCGCGAGAGCACGGTGAGCGGCTCCCACCTCTCGCGAGACCGGGCCCGGCGGCGCCTCCCTCTCTCCCCCCTCCCCCCCCCCCCGGGCCACATCCACACACGGAGGGCGGGGCGGGCGGCCGTCGCCAGCGAGCGGAGCGGCGCGGAGCGGAGCGGAGGCGAGCGGCACGGCACGGAGCAGGGCGGCCGCCGCCGGGCACGTGAGCGGGCGGGCAGCGGGCGGGCGTGCTCTCGCGAGCGCGGCGAGACGTGCGCGGGGCTCGCGCAGCCGCCTCCCTCCCTCGGTCCCTCCGTCCCTCCCCTCCCCCGCCGCTGGTGCGACAGCGAACGGGAGGCGCCGCCGCGCTCCCTTCCCGCCGCCCCCGGCCCGCAGGTAGGAGCGGCGCTGCGGCCGCCCTCGGCCCGCCGCCCTGTTAGGAACCGGCGGCGGCGGCCGCCGCTCCGCGGGGGGTGGGGAAGGGGGGGAGGAGGGGGGGTGTCCGTTAGGAACGGCCGCGGGGGGGGCGGGGCGCCGGGCCGGCGCGCGGCGGCCGCATCAGGGAGCGGCGGGCCCGGCCCGGCCGGTGCCGCGGCCCGCCCGGCCTGTCGCCTCCCGGGCCGCCCGCCGGCGCCCCCGCCCGCCGCCTGGCGGTACTGCGGCCGGGCCGCGCGGCCTCCGGCGGGCCCGAACAAAGCCCCGCGGCTCCCCGGCCTGCGCCGCGGCCGGCCGCTCGCCGGGAAGGGTCGGCTCCGGCGGCGGTGTGCGGCCTGCGCCGCGCCGCGCCGTCCTCCCCGCGCTGCGGGGCCGGCTGCCCCCTCCCTTGGCCCCCCCGCTGCCCGCCGCTTGCTGAGGGGGTTCTTCTCGGCTGCTCGGCGTCTCGGCACGTAAAACGTGTTCTCAGGGGTGACCCGGCGAAAACCACGCTTCGCCCGCCGAGTGGAACTTCACCGGAGCGCTCTGCTAGCGCTTCTGGTTCCAGCTGAGGCCTCAGGGTCGGCATCCTTCCTCCCCAGCCCCCAAAAACCTCCGCTCGGAGGTTAAACAGCGTGTCAGTAACCTGCGTGCCTTCTTCACGTCTCTGAAGGCCCTTAAGTCTCAAAAACTGCTGGGTTTGATGTTTATCTGGCATTAAGAATTAATGAATTGAGCATTAAGAATACTGACAGTGGAAGCGTCCATTTGAGTCCTCTTTCTACTCAGTTTCACTTTCATGTCATTTAGGCGGTGGTTACAAATCATGCTGCAGGGATTTTTATTTTTTTTTTCCCCCTCCTGTGGTGGATTAATAACGTTCTATGTTTTTTATGTACGTATTTTGTTTCCAGAGTCAAAGTAATGAGATACAAAGTTCGCCTATGCTGAAAATAAGCAATAGTTAAAAAAAACTTTCTGGGAACCTGAAGAACTGTTTTGTTCTGATAAACGAAGCATTTATGCTGGAGAAAGAAAGCTGGAAAATCCCTCTTTTAAATGTGTGGCTTTTTTCCTTTCCACAAATCATACCTTTGGGAAAAAAGTACCTCATGCTGTTTTAAACAATTGAACAGCCTTTATTCTTTTTACTCAGCCTTAAATTCTTCAGGTTTTTTGACCTATCGCTGGAGTAGGTGGTCCTGACTTCCTAGAGTAAGATAAGTAGGGAGCAACTCTTGTTGAAAACGTTACGTCTTAAAGCTGTCCGTGTAGTTTTCGTGCCTCAGAAGAGGAAAACGGAGCGTTTTCTGATACTTCTTTATAAAGAATCTGTTGATCCAGTGGTTTAATCTTCCTGAATTTTGAAACATTGTTAATACATTGAAAACTTTAAATTCATATATTATTTTTTTTAAACATAGTGAAACAATGTGGTAACATTTTTAATGTATTAATGAGAAATTAGTGAACTTGTGTCTATTAAACACACAAAATGATTCATTACTGAATGACATGGAATAATTACCTTTGAGTGAGGATACTGGCACTTGAGTCCTGTGCACGTCTTCGTGCAGTAGTAACCCAATATCTGTACTTTCACGTTGTGCACTAGGTAACGAGATGAAATCTGAACACCAAATTCCAGAATTTTGATTGCTTCCTAATGATTCTGGTGAGGCTTGCAATGTCATGAGCCTTTTTTGTGGGTTTGTTTTAGAGAAACTTCTGAAGTTACTGTGCATTGAAAACGTCGGTTTCCAGTGCTTTGCACTAGGTGTTAGATACATCCCAGCGCTAAACGAGGGGAAGAATAACCAAGAGAAATTCCTAAATGCATTCTTAAAATGTGAATATCCATGTTCCTAAAGGTAAAAACTAAAAACCAATTAAGGAGGAGGGAAGAAGAGTCAGTCTTTGAGGCTTCAAACTAAATTAGGGATCCATGGTGTTACGATCCATAGGACTGAAATATGATTGCCACCTGGTTTATTCAGGATGACACTTAAATAAAAATGCTCATTAATTTGGTGGGAGATAAAGAAGTAAATACGGTCTGCTGCCCTTCTCTGTGACTCGCACACATCTCTGCTGAGAGTTTTGGTGAATGCGAAGGTATTTTGTAATCTAATACTTGACCGTGTTCTGGATAGCTCAGCAAATCTGGGGGAGAAGCTCTTGTAAGCAAAGCTGCAAAGAAATTATTTCCATGCAGTTTATTTGTTAATTTATGAGTGTATTTTTGTAGCCTTTATGCTGCTTGCATTCTTCCTCAGTGCTCTAAGTCAACAAGTCTTGAAAACATAAGCAAATATCTCGGAATATTTCTGAATTAATTTATTTTGCAAGTGTTGAAGTACCATATTGTGTAGTCATAACTTAAACAAGAGTTTTTATTTCGAGCACTAAAACAGTCAAACAGTCCCTCGATTCTTTGCAACTAGAGTACATCGCAACAACCTCATGCAAGATTTCAGCTGGGAAAGAATGTGATTTTATCCCAGCTCTGGAAATGCCTGGAGGCAGGCTTATGTTCGCTGATTAGTCAGAAGGCTTTTTAATCACTTACCAGATCAGAATACAAAAGTGTTCTGTTTTGGGGTTTTTTTTAAAAAAAAAAAAGGTAAAATTGGTTCTCTGTTACAGTGCTTAACTCTCTGATTTGGTCTGTCTTTGGATCACTTTATGTATGACCTATTTATTTAAAAAAAAAAAAATGACGGTATGTTCTGTGAGTTTTGTCAAAGTTCTGGTGCCTGTGAGGCTATTCATCTCTAAAACTAAGTGATCATCTCCTCACTTTGCCGAGTGCAGGAACGTACATTATTACCAGAGCTTCCAGGCTAAGATCCTATGTCATTCCGCAGCGACTCTGGTTTTGGCTGAGCCCCTCTGTTGAACTGAGTCTTAATGGCTTCATGGAGCTTTTTGTAGGTGCTGGAACCTGTGAGCATCCATCTTGCTGTAGAGTTGGAGCTCGGAAGGTAGTGACAAAGAGCGGGCTTCCAAGTAGTAGGAAGGAATGCATGGAAGCCATAGAGGTAATCAGTCAGTAGGCATGACAGCAGTTATTCTATATGTTCCTGGCTGTTCCTATTTTCCCTTCCTAAAAATACCCATTTTTTTGCTTCCTCTACTCTTTCTGGACTGTTCCTTGGACCCTTTTTTCACTTCTGTTGTTTCTGTGAAGGAATAAATGCACTTTTTTCCATGCACTCCTTCCAGGAAGAAGAATGCTTGAATTTATTAAATTATATAATGAGCAGAAATAGGAAATCAGCGTCTTTTACAGTGCTCTTTTCTGCATTCAAATGTTGAAAACTGAAAGTTCTTTTAAGATTCTTAATTACTAAACTAGTAATTTTAATTCCCTGTTTATAAATAAGTCTCTTTCATATGTAATATTTTTCTGTTCTGAACCAATCCTCTGTTAGAGTAACTTCGTATCTCAGATTATTATGTGCTCCTCTGATCAGGCAAGTCACTGAGATGAAGCTGAACGTAATCCTAAGAAATGAAACTCTTCCAGTTGTTCTGCAAGGCCTGAAACAGATTGTCTAATCTGCGCACAAAAAAAGCACGTTTCCAGTGTGCCAGGTGCTGCTTAAATTTTTGAGGTCATGAACTTTGAAGATCAGTTGAACAAGAGGAGTTGTTTTCTTGCATGTGAAACAGCAATATTAAATAACCACTCTGAATACTGGTACCTGAAATGGGTGATAATCTGCATTTTCTCTAAGGCTGCTAGACAATTCCTCCTTTACCTTTGGAAAAAACAGTGGCCTTTTCTGTATTGTCCAAGTTAAAGTAATCCCATAGACTTCAAATCCATTACACTCGGTCATTCAGCAGCTAGATAACATCTGCTTCTAATTTCCTTGCAAGTTCTTGTTTTCTCTACCATTATTTCTCAGAGCAGCATGGGGAGCTGTCTGTCTAAATTTTTCGCTTGAACTTCCAGATCTCTTCCGTCGATGACTTTTTTTTTTTTGCCATGATGTGTCGGAGACAGTTTTCCCGAGAAGCATACGAATTCTTCCGTAGCAGAATAGATTGCTGCAAAAGGGATTGCTGTGCTGAGTGTAACGTGTAAGGGAGGAGAAGAAAAATCCAGATTTTTATCCAAAGAGCAAGGATTGCGGATGTGAAACTTCTTTGAGACTTTTTTCCCAAGGGTGTACAGCTTTCATAAGTCTTGTGTTGTTACAAACTGAGGGTATGTTTTTCAGCTTGCAGCTTATTTCATGCTTTTACCGTAATTGAGTTTATTTGATTAATTTCAATGTGTTTTGAGTAATTTTGGTTTTGAAGTGAAAGTGAAACTGACTAGAAAGTGAAAACAGTTATTTTTC
Organism: Gavia stellata; assembly: GCF_030936135.1. NCBI lineage: Eukaryota > Metazoa > Chordata > Aves > Gaviiformes > Gaviidae > Gavia > Gavia stellata. The sequence continues at coordinate 19,889,208 of NC_082609.1, forward strand.
ATTTTTGAGACTTTTCTATAAATAGTGGAGGAGGAATGGGTAAAAGAGGATAAATATTAAAGCTATAATATGTATGCACAGGTTTAAAAAAACTGAGTGGTAAAAGGAATAGGGAGTTATTTTCAACCTGCTGGTGTTCCATAAACAGTGGTAGTCTAAGGTTATTGTGTTCAGCACGATCAACGTAGCCCAAGAATTCATTGAATTAAACTGTTTTCAGGAACAAAATTCATACTTATGTGGAGCAAGAGTTCTGGAAGTTTTATTGAAAAGAGTTTATAATCAGTTTTACGTGAAAAGAGAAACCCTTCTATAGTGTTTGAAAATCAGCCTGATTTTGGCCTTTATTTAGTAGCAGTGTATTCTGTAGGATTCAAATTTCTTATTTTTGTTGTCTGCTTTTACAGAAAACTCTTTTGCAACTTGTAGATATAAAATTTTTTTTTCATTGTCCGCATTTGTCTGGAAATCTAGTAACATTTTGACTTTCAACTTATTTCGAGATTGCTTTATAATATATATTTTCAAATCTTAAAATGGCTAAATTTCTGTCCCCAGATCTTAAAAATACGTATCTGAAAGCCCGTCTGTTCCCAGTATAGCTGAAATTACATGAAGAACAATTAGCATAACACTTTCAACTCGGCTAAATCATGTCTGGCTCTTTAGACAGCTTTGTTCAGTCATACTCATCTTGTTGCTGTGACTCAGTTGATGGCACGCTTGCTTAAGAGCTGGCACTGGTCCGTGGGAGCCTGTCTCTATCAGATACTGACATGAAATCTTGCAGAAGTGATCAACGCAAGAAATGCTGTCTTAGAATCACGTATTAAACCTGACCATGTGGAAGTTAAACATCCTTTGTTACGATTTTTAGAGCTCTTCCCCCACCTTGTTTTGTTGCTGCCTTCATCTGATCTTACAGAATGGGGATGGTTAGGAGTAGAGTACAACAGCAATTGCAAGGTGACGGTGATGTCATAAATAGTGATTTTTTTGAGCATAACTCAGGAACTTAGTTTTTATAAGTACTCCACTCGAATACCTTCTTAAGGTTAGGGCAGTTTACTGGCTAGCACACCACCTGCAACGTTACAGTCTGTCTTCATCATACGATTGTCTTACTGTCCCACTTCATGCTTTCTCATAAGATTGTCCCTCTTTGTTTCTTTGTTTTGTTTTTCCCCTCATCTTTCCTGTTTTTATTTTTCCCCTTGCTTCTTTCTTCTCCGGGTGTTTGCAGCAGCAGCAAGGTATGGTTATGTAAAACCTCCGCGTGTATGCGGGGTCAAAGCATGGCATGTAATCAGGTTCTTTGCAGCCCAGGTCCGTGCCAGACTGGGATGTGATGGGTTTTGTTCTCTGCTAATCTCCCCAGAGCAGCGGACAATGAACTGCCAATTGAAAATTGCGACAAGAGGATTAGTGAGCATCTGTTCAAAGAGAAAGGGTATTTTTGAAGAGTGGAGAACTTTCCTGGTTTGGTGAAAACTTTGAATAGTGCCAGTCCTTGCATTAACAGCAGGACGCACCGTGCCTTTCCTGACCATGTGGCTGTCTGCTGAATCACTGTCAGGGTCTGGTTTGTAAAGCCCTCTGAAATATCTGATTTTTATGAAGAACCTAGTAAGTTCAGCATCAAACCATTCTGTAAGTGTGTGAACTAGAAGGAAATTTAGATGTAAAAATGGAAGGAGTAAGGGTTAACTTGTAAAATTGCCATGAAGTTCTTTGAAGGTTACTGAATGTATGTAAGATAAAACATGGTACCGAGGTGAATATTAGTGTTTCTCTCATGTTTGAACTCTTTAAAAGAGTCTTGGTTTTTACAATATAGTTCTTAAATGCTTTCTATTCAGGAGTTCTTTAGTGTGGTCAGCCTGTCCTGGATATCTCACTTAGAATTTGCCTCGTCTGCTCTCCCTATATTCTTGTTTCACTGTTTTCCTCTGAAGCTTTCTGCAGTGCTTTTCTGTCTTCTGCCTCCGATACTTTTAAACTTCTTTTCATCCCCATGTTTCTCTATCTTGCTCTTAACCAAATGTTACACAATTAAGCTTACTTTAAGTGACTCCAACCTATGTGGATCTTAAAAGCGTAGCTGAAATATGAGTTTAGATGTACCGCTAACAGAATATGTAGCAAACTGTATAAATCAGTTATTTCTCAAAGATGGAGTTCTGTGTGGGTTTTGTGTCCTTTATGTATCTCTCATTATTTTTCTACGTAAATGCATAATTTTGTAACACGCTGCTACCGAGAAAGAAAACCCAAGTGCTTTTCAACTTAAAGTAGAGAAAAATTTATGCACTATTGAAACATGGCTCTGGATTGAGTAGGCAGTTGGGATAGAGACATGCTCATAACCTTGACCTTTTTTTCTTCTGTTTCCAGTAGAAGAGAAATTGCATTCTGCAGAACTGGTCTCTTCAAGGAAAAATCCTTGCTTTCATTTTTTCCTTTCCATTCCTCCCCAAACGTACCTGTTCTCTTAGAAGCTGATTTCATCTGGAGCTATGCAATTCGTGCCTGTTTCTTTTTCAAGTGATTATGTGGTTTATGTGCATCTGAGTGGCAGTGCTGGAGAAGCGAAACTGCTCTGCAGAGATTCGAAAGGGCTTTACCACATCGGGGACCCAAGAACAGCATATTCCTGGTGGAATGTTTTCATGTGTGTTGCTAATTGCTTTAGATTTTGTGTATCTATCTCAAGGCTGAAAGAGTATGGGGAGAAGTATTGCAGCTTACTTCTGCTCTGCGCTAAAAAAAGAAAGAACATTTTATGAAATATATCCATTGCACCATAAAATATACTGTGGATATTGATACACGGTTTAGTTAAAACTTCAAGTAAATGCAGCTGAACCAAATACTTAATTACGAGGTTAGTATTTCAGTGGGACGGGGGGCAAATACCTATCTCTTATGAGTATTGTTTAGGATCTTTAACTGCCACATGTGGTCACGGTATCAAAGTGTCAGACCTGAACCAAGAAAGAAGCAGTATGCTGATACGGGACACGGACGCCCTGTCCTGCAGGGCTGGCTGCGGGCGTAGTGCCATCTCCTGACTCACCTGGTGTCTCTTTCTGCAGGGGTAGGGTTTTCCTTGGGTCTCCCATTCCAGTACTAAGCCTGACCTTGTTTAGCTTGAGGTCTGAGAGTACAGGCTGATGTCACGGCTGCAGTGTAACAGAGTAAAGAATCACTTCCTAAGGGCTGTTATCCGTATAACTGCAATTTGAACAAGAGGTCTTGTTCACTTCCTGCAAAATTTAAAACTTTTTTTCTTGTTCACATCTGTCTTCACATCGGTAATTTGAATTTTACTGCATAAAGATTGAATATTATATTTGGTCTTATTTACCAGATCTTACAGCAGAAACTTTTTGCCCAAACTTCAGTTACTTTTAACTTCCTTTCGTCCTATTCTGTGGTGATATAGGTTTCATTTTCAAATATGTATGATATGCCAAAGTCATCTTGGATTCTATGGGCTTAAGTTTTTTGTGGACTTCTCGTAGACACAGTACAGTAATGTAGGGTATAAACAAAACCATTAACCAGAGATCAAGGCTTATGTGCTAGTAAACTTTAGATGCTTTCAGACATCCCAAACTTCTGAAATTCACTTGTCTTCGGTATGAAAGTAGCTTTTTGTAGAAGAAGAGTCGTATGTACAGGAAACACGACTGTATTTTTATCTGAAATAATATATGTAGGTTCTGGGTGCCTCTTGAATCTGTTAAGTTATGTAATAAAAGCCTTGTAAGATTGAGATCTTTAATGTTTTTAGATCAACATGATGCATAAGTTTAAAACTGCATCTGTTTAAAGGGATTTATGACTAAAACTGCTTGTTTTTCTACAGAATTGTCTGGTGTTTCTCAGCTTGAAGAAGATCTGCAGTCATTATTGATCCTCTTTCTTGGCGTTACCATTTTTGAAGTGAAGTTTGCCTAGCTTTCTAGTGTGAGCTCTCTTTTCAGCCATCTTATAAAAAAGAAAAAAATTTTTTTGATCCGTAAAGTAGACAAGCTATAGTTCTACAATGTCCAAGTCATTCCAGCAGTCATCTCTGAGTAGGGATTCACAAGGTCATGGGCGTGACCTCTCTGCAGGAATAGGCCTTCTTGCTGCTGCTACCCAGTCTTTAAATATGCCAGCATCTCTTGGAAGGATGAACCAGGGTACTGCACGCCTTGCTAGCTTAATGAATCTTGGAATGAGTTCTTCATTGAACCAACAAGGATCTCATAGTGCACTGTCTTCTGGTAGTACCTCTTCCCATAATTTGCAGTCTATATTTAACATTGGAAGTAGAGGTCCGCTCCCTTTGTCTTCTCAGCACCGTGGAGATGCAGACCAGGCCACTAACATTTTGGCCAGCTTTGGTCTGTCTGCTAGAGACTTAGATGAACTGAGTCGCTATCCCGAGGACAAGATCACTCCTGAAAACTTGCCTCAGATCCTTCTACAACTTAAAAGGAGGAGAGCTGAAGAAGGTTATGGTAGAGATGGCAGATCATCCGCACGGGAACCACCGTACAGAGTACCTAGGGATGATTGGGAAGAAAAAAGGCATTTTAGAAGAGATAGCTTTGATGATCGTGGTCCTAGTCTCAACCCAGTGGTTGACTATGACCATGGAAGTCGTTCTCAAGAATCTGGTTATTATGACAGAATGGATTATGAAGATGACAGATTAAGAGATGGAGAAAGGTGTAGGGATGAATCTTTTTATGGTGAGACTTCGCATAACTATCATAAATTTGACAGTGAGTATGAGAGAATGGGTCGTGGTCCTGGTCCTGAGAGATCTCTCTTTGAGAAAAAGAGAGGTGCTCCTCCAAATAGCAATATTGAAGACTTCCATGGATTCTTACCGAAGGGTTATCCCCATCTGTGCTCTATATGTGATATGCCAGTTCATTCTAATAAGGTGAGTTATGCACCAGATACTTCTATTTTCCTTTACGTTGTAGTATCTGTTCTGTTTTTACCTATTTCTTTAATTATTTCTATAGCCTGGTTGCTTTTGAAATGATCTGAAAGTTGGTTTGAGAGTGAAAAAGGCACTTGGTTTATTTACAAGGTAATTGTTAACAAACACTGTAAACCAGGGCTTTACATTAATGTATTTTGTTTGCCCAGATTGCTTAACTTCAAGTCAAACAGCTATCATCTACTGGGATATCTTGTTTATATTTTACATCTACATGTTCTCTTAACCACAAACATCTGGCATTCAAGCAGTTTTGGGGTGGGTGTGTTTTATTTTTTGTTGGGTTTGGGGTTTTTTTGCAGTGTACCTACTGTGCTATTCAGGAAGCTAGTTTCAGCTCTCCTCCACATCTGTCTTGATTGCTGATTTATATGTAGTTAAGATGCATTCTTGCACAGTTCTGCTTTTTCCCTGTCCAAAGGGAAAGAGTTAATGTAGAGCCCTGGCACTTATTTGCAAAAGTAAAAACCACGTTTTAGATTAGCTCATTCTTGCCTTTTTAATTTCACTTTAACACTCTATCTCATACTATGGCTGAAATTTGTCGTCATTTTTCTCCTTTTTCACAACTTTCTTAGACACTTCAGACTCACTTTTTATTGTCCCATGTTGCATCTATCCCTGTAGACTCTCCGAGCAATCAGTCTGCTGTTGCAGTATCCTGCTCTGTGTTCCTAGTAGTGTTCTTTACTTGGCTCGCCAGTAGAGTGGATCTTCGGGTATATTCGGTTATGCTGAGACTTCCCTCTTAGTTTATTCATGAGAGTTCAACTCTCTGCAAAGGTAACAGGTTACTCAAAATGGCCTGTTTATTCGGACGTTATTTTCAGAGCCTTCTCACTTTCAGCTTTTCCAATTTTACTCATCTTGCTGATTTTTCAGTGTACTAGGCAATTTAATTGGCTAATTGGCTAATACAGCGCCCCTCTTGTCACAATTAGTGGCTAATTAGCTTGAAGGCCTTCAATTGAAAGTGTAATACATGCTATTACTGTAAAATTGATACAATGTGGAATTGCTGTTACTAACCATTTCTTTACAGTTACCTCTCAAAAAAAGTGCTGCTTCTGTACATCTGATCTTTTTTGAAACACGAGAATTACTCTGTCCCTGCAAGGAAATGACCGAACCAGTTTTAGAGCACACACTGTATGACTCCAGCTGATCTGACAGTTTATAAACTTGTGTTGCTTTAATTACTTTTTATATAAAAATAATCACAGTAATCCAGGTTTCTTGTCTCCTGTATTTTACTTTTATTTTCATAAAAGGTTTTAAGTGTTAACAGTTTAGATGCCATGCTCAGTTCTGTAAAAGGATTTCATTTGGTTAGATTGAAAACATAAAACTTCTGAGGCCTTTGAAGATGGCAACCAGTAATCCTGTAAGTAGGGTTCCTTTTAGCACTTTATTTTAAAGCCTCGTGGTTCTTAGTTTGCTTTGGTATGAAGATCTGTTGAAAGGATATCCAACATGAAATATCTTTCCAGGTATGAGAAATACCAAATTCTTTTGAAAGCATAACTTAAGTGGCTGACTTCTTCTGTAACATGTAAAACCATCTTTTTTTTTTTTAGGAATATGCTTTGACTTAAACTGCTAGTACATCATAAAATATTTGGGACTGGATCATCTGTTTCTTATGACCCAAGTTTGGGCTTTGTTTCTGATTTCAGAAATCATGTCACTGCAAGAATTTTTCTCTTTCTCTCCTTTTTTCCTCTGCTTTGCATACCTAACAGTTACAGAATTTCTTATTTTGTGTCTCCCACAAAATTGAATCGAGTAGAACTTTAAAAGTAATCTGATCTGAACCAAAATTTATGGAAAGCAGAAAGGGAATGCTTTTCTTAGCTGGGACAATGTAAACTTAACTACTGCAGTATCAAAATAAAAATAATCCTAGAACTTTTTTTTAAAAGCATATGATAAAGCAATGTGTATTTTAAGCCCGAGCAAGGGGTTAAACACCCTTCGTGTAACTTAAGCTGGCAGACTAGTCCTCTTTTTTCTTTTTTAGCGATGTTCTTAATTGTTTCTTTAATTTCATGTGTGTATATTTTAAAACCCAGTTTGTTTTCTGTCTAATTGTGAAGTAAATCATGCCACAGGGGTTTTCTTAGGCATTTTTGTCAATTCTGATCTCTTTATCAAGGAATGAGGTGTTAGATGTGGAAGGGATTGTTTTCCCTGCCAAAGGAAAAGGCGGCTGCAACATGAGCAGATGAATTTGGAGGTTAAACACTTGAAATGGTGATACATCTCAAAGGAAAAGCATGGCTGTGTCCCTAATAGAGGGCTATCTAAAATTAGGTGCTTAAGTTTGGCCTAATTTTCTGGAGAACAGCGCGTCCTCTTGCTTGCATCAATTGAGGCAAAAGGGAATCTGAGTTTTAAGAAACTCAGTTCAGATTTTCTCTAGCTTAACTTTGGGCGTTCACGCTAATTAGTGTCTGCAAATATCTAGTGCCCTGAAACCTCAGAGAAGTGATGCTTCAGACTGGGTAGAGGCAGGGAGTAAAGGGAAGTCCAGATTAAGAAGTGTATTGAATAAAAAGTTAATACTGTAGATGAGCCACTGTTGTTCTGAAAACTTTCCCTGGGGAAAAAAATCCAAAGTTACATGTCAGATCTCCCTTTTTTGCCAATTTAAAAGCATTTGAAGTATAATGAGAATTAGATCTCCCAAACTTTGGCTCTAGTTTGCAGATAATTTCTATTTCAGTTTATAATAATTTAAAATTGTGCCTTAAGACAGCTTCAAAGCATGGCATATCTAGCAGAATCAGCCACCAAGGCTTTACAGATTGTGCACCCAAATTTAGAGGGCTTTTTAGTGTTTTAAAGGACAGTTTTCTGTAGTACAGTACTAAAACTTGTTAGCAAGTTTTAAACTGAAGCAGCTTTGTTTTTAAGTATTGAATGTTTCATAGGTAGGTTTGCTTGGGGGTTTGGGTGGTTTTTTTCATCCTAATTGCCAGCGTATTTATTAATTTATAGTTGCAGAGCCTACATCTTGTGCAGTTAACAAAGAGTGGTGCTCTCATTTTACATTTTCTTGACAAAATTAATGACGTTTTCATCTTGCTCCGTGGTATATTTTGCATATCATGGAGTCATATTGTAATGTAGCTTAACAACTGTACTTTATGGGAGACTTTAAATCCAGGTTTTTCTCCTTTATGGAAAGTGCAAGGTAGGCATTTAGTATATGGGAACACTACAGTAAGCCTCAGGAGTGTCTCGTCGTATCCAGAAGGATGGCTATAATGTGGTGGAAACTAAAAATCGGGAACGATGAGGGATCAGGAAAAAGTCATTTGTGGGTGCCGAGCAGAAATACACATGTAAGAAGAGACATATAAAACAGTTGGCCAATGCAGTACACGTGTTCATAGTTGAAAATGTAGCCGGTAAGAGAAAACCTTCAGTTATTAAACTGCCCCCCAAAGATCTATAATTATGCTCCCCTTCATTTCTCTGTGAACCTAAAGCTAATTTGCCCGGTGTGTCTCTGCTGATCCCTTTGCTTCCTGAAGAGCAGCAGAGTGGAAATTTGATTGTGGCTCACGGATGTGCAGCAGTGAAACTTCAGAGGTTCTGTCACTTTACAAATACGAATATAGCACAAACTGGTGCTGTTACTTAAAAGAATGTAAGGATATGGAGATCAGGCACTCTATACTTTAATAAAGGAGGAATTCCCCATGCCTTCTCTCATCTTGAAATAAATAGCTCCCTTCGTAATCAAAATAATCTGCAGAGAAAAAGTAGAAAGCCCTCATTCCTTTCTAGTCCTAAAGCCAGAACCAGAAGGAATTTTCCCTGGCTGATTTGGTTTAATTCCATTATTCCTCCTTTGTACCATCTTGATTTAGATCTCCTTTTTTCCTTGATTATTCCCCACAAATGGTCGTATTATTTTTGTCACCTGTATACTTGTAGTTTGTCCTAGCTATGCACTTTCATTTCTTCTAGTCTTTCCTTTCTGAATTCCTTGCAATTTCTTGGCTTCTTTATGGTTCTAAAAACTTGAGTGTTTAGTTCATATTAATCTTTAAAAGTCTGAGGAATGAAGCAGAGAGAGTGGAGGAAATTCTGTAATTACTGAAGGAAAAAAATACCTCAGCATCCAGTTCTAAAAGCTGAAATCGTAATGATAAGCACGTATGCTGTAGCAGATATCCCCTGGTAAGTGTTGCACCTCTGAGGCAGGATCAAGCCCATAGATTGCGAGACATTTTCCATCAGACACCTTTTCACCCAGGTTAGGAGTTAAGAGGTAGGTCCAATTTCAGTGTCTCTATAAGCAGTACAAAAAGAGATTTTGTTATCAATGTATCTTTGATACTTCAGCATAGAAGATACTGCACTATACAACATTATTTTGTTAAAAATGGCTTGCCATATGTGGCTGCTAACTTTTAATTATTTACTTTGCTGCAGGAGTGGAACCATCATATCAATGGAGCGACTCACAGCCGACGTTGTCAGCTGCTGCTTGAAATGTATGAATTTGAAGTACAGTAAACATTCTTGTGGCGTGAGGGCATCTACAACTAAATAATGGTCAATTATGTTGCATAAAGCAGGTTTAGAAAACATGCTGTGCCTTGTGGGGAATAAAACCATGCAACTTAAAGGAGCATCTTCAGGACAAAAAAGGGAATCTCAGTTCTTAACTTGAATCCTACTGATCTATATGTAACGTTTTGAAGAGTTGGATCTTAAGAGTTGAGAATCTATGGTCATTTTTTTACTAGTCACTTAACCAACCTCTGAACTTTTGTTGTAAAGCAAACTGTGTGCAATTTGTATTATAAATTGGCAGACATGTTACATATAGTGTAGGAAGTTTCTAGTTAAGAATAACGCTTTTATTCTGTCAGTAGATACTGCTCATGTCTCTTGCAGTGGTCCTGTAGTGTGGGCAGTCTTACCATGTGTTTTATCTGTGTTAATGCGTAAAGGTATTGCTGCTTGTATGAAAATTATTACACAGGTAGAGGAGATTGTATTTTTCTTACCTTTTCTTTTTTGTTGTTTCTTTTAAGATACCCAGAATGGAATCCTGACAGTGATTCAGGACATGGAATGTAAGTAGTAACGAATTCTAAAGTATTTGTCATTTTTTTTTATTTGAAGCAGGGGACGTTCTTAACATTTTATGTGAAGCAACACACCTCATTTTCTTCAAATGGATACCTCCCTTTGTTTTCTACTAGCTAAAGAGCAGTGGTAAGGGTAGCTAAAGCTGACTTCTTAGATGCTCTGCAGAAATTAGGGTGTGTTTTTTGAGAATGAAAGCTTCACAGTTTTTTTGGTTTAAAATTAAGGTGTGTTTTCCCCTCTTTCTAGGGGTGATCCCTTTATGTTGCAGCAATCCACAAACCCTGCACCAGGAATTCTGGGACCACCACCACCTCCGTTTCACCTTGGAGGACCTCCTGTTGGGCCAAGAGGTAACATGAACAGGCACCTGCTTTTTCAAGACTTAAGATCTTGCTTATTTTTTTTTCCTTATTCTGGTTTTAATTTGTTACCAGTGTTGTAGAATAACAAAACAAAACACTCACTTTTCTGAGCAGTGGAACTGAAATACTTTAGTCCCTTCCTGGCCAAAGACTGGTACTTAGATCCCACACTTTCACATTTCTACCATCTGCTAACTACCAGCCACATTATTATGGCTGGTAGTTTTTTTTAAACTGTGTTTGATTAATCTGCACATGTTTTGGACTTGTTTTTTCCTGTCTAGAAGTTTTTTGTATCTGTCTTGTGATTAGCTACATGTTGGTGGGGGGGTTTTTGTGAAACTTGGAAGAATTCAATGTCCTAAGTAGTTTTCCCCCTTACTTTCAAATGAATTTGACAGATAGATTTGAGTAGCAACTGAGAAATGGGAAGATAGATGATGCAAGCCTTTTCTTCACAGGAAGGCAGGCTAAGAATCAGGTTCTTGCCTGAAGTTGTTACTTCCTACCTTTTAAATAATTCGAGTGACTGAAAGAGCCAAACTAGTTAATAACCTAGGTGTCCTGACAGAGTACGAGTATTTCAGACGCTGTAAAGGAATTTTTAGATGATAGATGCATTCATACTTAATTTCATTAAAACATCTGTTAATTTTTCAAAACATCTCCAACTTGACTTTGAGCCAAACTATCTGAAAGGCTTTTTTCATGTGTTTCCTAGTAAAACGGGCATGATGATAGAATTGGTGTTGGTTTAGAACCAAAGCTAGGAGTCTTTTTCTATATCTAAAACCTCAGTTGTAAAAAGTGTACCTTAGTTAAAGAGATCTCGCATCTTTTGTGTACGGAGGCATTTTGCTATGGCAAATCTTACTTTAAAACAGGAGAGATTTTTTTCAATGGGCTTTACTTACTCTCTGCTATTTCTGCACATCAGTAAGTGCAGGTCTTTCTCTGATGTTGAACTGAGCAGAATGATTGGGAAGGAGGTCCTCAAGTTACAAGAGCTCTGGAAAAAACAAATCAACAGCCTTTTCAGACTGTAATGAAATAATTAGTTTTTTAAATGGGATGTCATTCTGGTTTAGTGACTTGTATTTCTTATTAACATGTCTCTTTACAAGTTCTTAGCAGTCTTACGGGTTGAACTAAGCTTGCTCATTCTTTTAATTTCTTAAAGGAGCTGGAAATGGAAATATGCAAGGACCGAGACACATGCAAAAGGGCCGAGTGGTTAGTATTAAAAATCTGTTGTTTTTTAAAAATCCACAGTTTCGTACAAATATGCTTTTTGTTTGCTTTCATAAGATTTTTTTTTTGAATTAATGCATTGTCTTTAAAAGTGAGATTTTAGGATTTATTTGTGTGGAGATACTGTAGCTTTGGAATAAGATTGGGGTTTCATTGTGCCAAGTACTCTACAAAATATTTGTTGCAAAACGGTACAGACGCTATCTTAAGATTCTCTTATGATGAAGCTGTGGGACACGAACATACAGAAAGGCAACTTGGGCAGGGCGGGCATGTTCCTCTGTGCAAATCCCTGGAGGTTCTATGCCTTTTCTATATGCATCTTGTTTTAGTTAATACTGAAGATTTAAAAATTAAAAAAAAAAAATAGAGCAGAGCCTTGACAGACTTTTTTAGGTTAGCTGATATACACAACATGAAAAGAAAATGCATGCATGCTTTGTCTTCCACAGGAAACAAGCAGAGTTGTTCACATCATGGATTTCCAGAGGGGAAAGAACTTGAGATACCAGCTGCTTCAGCTTGTTGAACCATTTGGAATAATTACAAATCACCTGATTCTAAACAAAATCAATGAGGTAAGATTAGGTCCTTTAGTACTGCTGTTGGCACTGCTTGGTGTCTTTTAGTATGCTTACTGTCTGAGCTTAATTTTTGTAAAAGGGCTTGCTCAACTACCAAGCAAGGTGGCACATGTGTCACCAAGGTTACATGTGTGAAATGAAGAGTGACTGGTATGCTTCTTACCAGAAATGCTGTAGTACTGCATTTTAACTTAAATATTGTTAAAAAAATCCTCTTGTTGGTTGTTCATAGCTTTCTCAAAAATACACTATGCTTGTAAATTCTGTTCTTGTTCTAATATGTGCTGAAAACTTACGTGGTCTTAGTTTGTATGATACAAAGTGTCATATTTTCAAGTGTGGAAAAAGCCAGTATCATAGAAGAGGAAAAAGCAGGAAGCAATTGAATGTTCTGAATCCAAATCTAGGTGGAATGTAAACAAACTAAATAGTTCTGTTTGTGCACCTAAATAAAGTATGTGAAATTCATGCCAAGTTTTGCAGGTCAGTTAATGTTGTAACCAAGAGGCAATTTTCATTTTTGATGCAGCTATTTTTACAGGAAAGCAAGGAAGAGCTTGAGATTTTAAACACTAATTCTTGAAGGAGTAGCATTTAAGTTGTTGTTACATGATTTCAGGCATTTATTGAAATGTCGACCACTGAAGATGCCCAGGCTGCAGTAGAATACTATTCAACAACACCCGCACTGGTATTTGGTAAACCAGTCAGAGTCCACTTGTCCCAGAAATACAAAAGAATAAAGGTAAAACACTTCTGCTTTTTTAACATTGCCTTATTTTAATCTGGGGCAGTCAGTGATATGAGGCCATTGTGTTGAAGTTATTCTTAATTTATGGACTTCTCGGCTGTTTCAGCTTAATCAAGGGACAGTCACCCATGCATATTTTGTGTAGTATGTACTTTAAAAATTTCATTCCCTCTTAATTTTAGAAACCCGAGGGTAAACCTGACCAAAAAACCGAGCCGCCAAAACCAGAACTTGGCCGCGTGATTCACCTCAGCAATTTACCTCATTCGGGATACTCTGACAATGCAGTACTCAAACTGGCTGAACCGTATGGAAAAATTAAGAACTACATACTCATGAGAATGAAAAGCCAGGTAACTGACCACGGGAACATACATGGGTGAAGATTTGAAACTAAGGTTTTAACTGTGGAGAAAGGATGTGCCATTAATTGGTGCATGTGTAGACTTTCTGCTCTAGCATGGATATGGAAATTACGAGAGGACTATGTAGGTGGTGTTTTGCTATCTAGCTTACTGCGAAATGTTACTGTAATGTGAGCTGCTTTAAAAAAAAACAAGGCCTCAGCTGTGAGGAAAGTATATTTAGCACTGAGGCTTAATTTCTTTTGTTATGCAGATTTCTAGGACTCTTGGAACTTTCCTAAGACTGAAAAAACATTACCTATGAAAAGTTAACAAATATATACCACTATTACACGTTTCTTTCATTTACCCTTTATTTTTCATTCTTTAAAACAAAAGTAAAGCAGTCCTGCCATGGCTTTCTAACTTCAAACAAAATTTTTGAAGATAGTGCATTGCATGGGTATAGTAAAATGCTTTGAATGTGCATGTACGTGATTTCTAGAAGTACACAGGAGTTTAAAGTATTCAGTTCTAATTTTTTTTCAGCTTTGCTGTCCCAGTTGTTTGCTCCCTTGAATTAAATAGGAAATTCCAGCACTTTTTCAGAGAGATGAGTGCCTGAATCCCCTAATGCCACACTTGTGGAATGAAAAATTCCTAGAATCTGTTGTATGACCCCTAGGAAGTCCTCCTTGACCTTATTTCACTGGAAAAATAAAATCCCTTGCTGTCTAAGTTGGATGCAGAAACAGGTTTCTGGGCTATGATACTCTAGCCCAGATGTGTTTTTTAAAAGCTTGTTTAGCAAACTTAGTGTGTCATGGGCTTGTTTCTTGGAGGAACACCTCACAAAGCAGGGCTTATAGACCAGCTGCCGCTGCCTTTCTGTTTCAGGCTTCTCTCGAGGAGGAAAAAAAAAAAAATACTGGGGTAGTTTCTCAGCTACCCTGGAACTCCCAAATACTTAAGTACCAAATAGATGAGTTTCATTGTCCAGATGCTTTTTACTTAGAATCATATTTTACTTTATGGTGACCTTTTTTTTTTTTTCTGGACAATTTAAACGCCTGCTGTTTAATTTCAGAACTTTCTATGGGACAGATATTATTGAATTGAAAAGCTGGGATATATAGAACACTTCGGTAAATCTTAAAATGTTCAGCTAGCTTGGAGAGGATGGATATAGCTGAATCTTATAATTTTGTTTCAGCATTTGGAAGTGGTGTGTTTTAAATTTAAATAGCTTTGCCTGCAAAAGTGTTTTTCGTAGTTGTTTTTAATGTGTTTTTAATCTTTTCAGGCTTTCATTGAGATGGAGACCAGAGAAGATGCTTTAGCTATGGTTGAGCATTGTGCCAACAAAGCACTTTGGTTCCAAGGCAGATGTGTGAAAGTGGACTTATCTGAAAAATATAAGAAACTGGTGTTAAGGGTAAGCAGTGTTTTTAGTTTTTTAATTGTAGTCAGAGGTGTAAAGTGGAGACAGCTATCACTTACTGAGAATTCAGTGCTGCTCATAAAATGGAAGGATTTGCTTTAGTATTTTCTGGCTACTTAAATGCAGTTACTTAGCGTGAGTGTGGTGTTATGAGGCCTAGAATAAGGTAAAAGGATTTTCCTTTCAGATTAAACACAAACCAAACGAGTTCAGATTTTAGAGTAATGGGTGTAGATTTAAATTAAAATGCCTCCATTTAGGATGTTCTGTAAGGTGGGTTCTTTTTTTCTTGCCCTCCTCTGGAAATGATCAGTGAGTAGAATCAAGCTGGGTGGCAGAACTATGTGCTCGTACATTGTATGCTTAATTCTGGCTTTTCACAGCTGCTGGTCAGTTTGTCCATTTTGTTGTACACGTACTCTTGTGTACGGAACAAAGACAAAAAGTTATTAGGGACTCCTTTTTTAACTATGAAGTATTGCAACAGAATGTGTTTCCTGTGTTAGATGCCATCCAAAATCTTTTTTCTTTAGCACTAGAAAGCTTTTTGATCCCTGTTGTGGACACTAACCCCAACTATCCAGACAGATAGATTCAGTCTTATGATTAAGAATAAGCTTTGTCAAAACTTACAATGTAACTGCACCTTCGCATGTGCAGCTCATGTCAAGGAGGGAAGTGTAGGCTGATAACTTTTTTTTGACGTAATACCAAGCTAATTTGCAATTATAAGACTTTCTCCATCAGACTAGGATACTGGGTAGAAAAGCAGGAGAAATATGAACTCTCAAGCTGTCTCATAAAATACATAAGCTTTCTGTTGTGGAGCATGAAGAAATCTTACTGTTGCACATGATCATGCCCCAAAAATGAACACTTTGTGGCAAGTTCAAATACTTAACCAATGCATTGACTAGTTTTCCATGTTACTACCATACAAGTGGAATTTCCTATTTAGTAACTCCTAAATGAGTGTGTTGAGTCTTGAAAAACTTTCCATGTAGCCCACTACTAATGATAGGGAGAAGAGTATAGATTAAGACTGATTTGTGCCATTGCCTGCACCACACTGTATCAGTTCATAAGCAAAAGAGAAATTATATATAATTTTTTTAGAGCAGGATATCCCATTTGTTTTGTATTGAATTACTGTGAATAAAGACATGGGATTTCTAGGTTGGTAGGGTCCTGTCTAACATAATAGCCTTTATTAATTGGTTGGTAGGTGGGCATGGTAAAAGAGTACCTGTTGATTAATGTAATTGGAAGTGCTTGGCTACACTGTGCTGTCTGGTTGGAATTAATGCTGCAACAGTTGTATAAATAATACTCTACTGTGACTTACAAATTTTTTAAATTTTATTTTAGATTCCAAACAAAGGAGTTGAACTGCTGAAAAAGGATAAAACTAGGTAATTTCCTATTGCTAAAGCATAATGTTGTTTAAAAGAAATATGAAAATATCTTACGAAGAGTATAGAAATGATGCAAAAGAAGTCAGGGAAGCTCTGAGATCAAATTGTTGTTTGTTGTGCCCTGAGATTAACTGTTTCTAATATGCTACCTACCCTCTTCCTCTAATGATGGAGACTTCACAGCCTCTTCAGGCTCCTCCGGAAATCTTTTCCAGTCCTTAATTAGCCTTGCCTTCCTGCAGCTTAAACCCAGAGCAGTTGTCCTGTCTTGTAAGGACAGTTCCTCCTTGCAGCAACTGTTTGCATATTTTAATAATGGTATCCTTCAAGGTTTCCCTCAACCTTCCATTTTCTGAACTAAAACACAATCTTTTTCAAGCTTGTCTAGGAAAATATAACCTACCTTTTTTAGTAATTTCCGGGCTCTCTTCAGGTTTACGATCAAGTATTCTTTGTTCTTTACAGAAAGAGAACATACTCTCCAGACAGCAAAGATTCTCCAAGTGATAAGAAATCTAAAACAGATGCTGCTCAGAAACCTGAAAGTGGCAGTGTAGAAGATAAAGTGAAAGAGGAGAAACAAGATGATGCTGCTGAGCCAACAGGCGCTAAAAGTAGTGAACAGGCAGACCAAGATGAGCCTAGTTTACTCCTTGAATCTGAAGATGAGCTGCTAGTGGATGAGGAGGAAGCAGCAGCACTGTTAGAAAGTGGCAGCTCAGCAGGAGATGATGCAGATGTTGCCAATTTAGCTGATGTGACTACTGAAGAAAAAAAGGACACAGCTGATGATGTGACTGTAAAAACCGAGGGAAATGTTGTGGCCAATCCAGCAGCAAAGAAAAAGCTTAAAAAGGTAATCGTATAGCAAGGTACCTGAGTGTGGAAACCCTGTCTAACTTAAATAGCACACCACAGTACATTCTGTTTCAGATCTTTTTCTGTGGCTCTTAAACACATGCATGGCAACTTGCAAATGGAATTGGTTATCAATCACTGTTTCTGTTTTGACAGAACCTGCTAACTTGTGGGCTTCTCCCCATGTCGCTTCCTGAGGTTTTTCTTGCCTTTCTCTTCACCCCTTTTTTGACTAATACTAAGCAGCCAGGAACTGTTTTCTCCAGAGCAGTTTCTCATGAGACTGTCTGTCTTTGAGCACAGAGCAGAACAATGGCATGCAAAAAAATTGTTTATTTGGGACTTGAGGCTGATCTAGATTTGGACAAATTTGTACAGCTACTTTTTATGCTTAGCCAGAAAGGTAAGCAAGTCCATTTGCGGTTAGCCAAGGCCCATGTCCAATTTAAGAAAAAAAAAAAAAGTAGTTTCACAGTGTCTTCAGTCATAGGCTACTTGCTGTGAACTTCCTTTTTCTTCACCAGATCATCCCACACTCTCATGGGTTTTTATGTCCTACCAGCTGCTTTTTTCCTGTTTAAATCATACTCAGTTATGTGGAGTAGCATGTAAAGTTTTAGTAACGTTATTGACTTGGAATGTTTTGCAAAAAAGTAAGGTATATTCCTTGATAATGAATTAAGTGTGCACGGTTTTCAATTTTGGGGGATCCTTCTGTCTGGAAGCTAGTTACCTGGTGTTGGGATGATACTGCCAATGCAAACGGCAGTGATTATTTCTTATTATGTGGGTATCCGATGTGATAAACTGCCTCAAAACCCAAACTTGCTTCCTTGAAGACCTACCTTCTTAGAGCACAGCTGTAAAGCTAATGTTGTTTCAGTACTACTCACGATTGCTGTTAAGCATGTGGAATACTGATGCCTCCATATCAGCAGGAATGTTTAAAAACAAAAAAAAAAATCAGAATTCAGACAGATTCACTGTCTTTTAATGAAGCTGGATTTTAAGAGACCTCCACACTTTGGGTGGTTGGTGTTTTTTGGGGGTTTTTTGGTTTTTTTTTTAATGCGGAAGCTCCAAGCTTTCCACTGGTTGAAAAAGAACTCTTAAATATTTTTTTTTTTTTTTTTTTAAATTAACCTTCATACTATTAGTGGGCACAGAAGTGTTCTGGTAAGGTTTTACCTTTTATGCAGGCATGAATTTGAGGATCTTGTGGGACTGTCTCAAATAGAAACAAAACTTGTGCATTCCAAAATGACTTCCACGTAAAATTAAAATACTCATGTTAAGACTTTCGAAGTAAGAATAGAGAAAAAAGATACTGAAATTCAAGTGGAAGATCACGTGTTGATATAAAACAGTGGACCCTCATGATGAAAAAAAAAGTATTATTCTGAAATTGAACACTTGATTCTGGGACAGTGGAGCTTGTTACACTTCTGCATGCTTGAGTAACATTTTGAGTGAGTGAGGTAGGTCTTGAAGGAAGAATTTGAGCATTTTTCCAGGGAATTTGGAGAAGATATTTCTCTTCTGAAACTTAAGACAGTTTGAGGGAAACATTTAAGAATAAGCTGACATAAGGAAAACATTTTCTCAACAGCGATACGTGGGTGGCTTTCCACGGAGCATGGAAGGTTTTGTCACTCTAGATGAGGTTGGTGATGAAGAAGACTCAGATCATCAAAAACTCCGCAAGTCGGGTTTGGCAGTAAAATCTGCTGGCAAAAACGATGATAGTTTGGCAGAAATCAAGGTAGACAAGATTGAGGAGCCAGAGCAGGAAAATGAAACGTTAGAAAATGGAACCAAAACTGAAGATAATTCAAAGGCTGAAACTGTTGAAGCTTCTGAGACCACAACAGTGCAGGATACTGAGAAAAATGCCCATGAAAATACAGAAACCCAGGATGAGCAGGAAGCAAAGAATGTGCAAGAGAAACCTCTTGTTCCGGATGAATTTAGGATTGGGCCATACCAGCCAAACATTCCTGTTGGTAAGGCTGTTTCCATTTCTTTTCAAGTATGTCTCTGTGCATTGCAGTAGCATTTCTCATTCCATTTGACTTTTATTTCTGGCAACACATTGCCTCTGAGCCCTTCATTTTAGGGCTTCCCACTCTTCTCCCCTTCTTCACTCCTCCCCTAACCCTAGTATTTTCTTTCTTTCTTTTCCCTTATTTTCATACAGTTCTCCATAACACTTTCCTTAGGCAGAAATTAAATTGGAAGAGGTATATTTTAGCAACTCAAATTCAATTAATAGCACAAATCGCAATAGTGGTATTAGTTTAGATTCATACTAAATACTCAGAACTCAGAAACTGATCACAGAACGTTGCTAGTTCTTTTGAAGGAACCAATAAAATGGACCCTTAATCTGAAAGGCTGATTTTAAATTTAAAAAAGAAAAGCCTGCACATATTTAGTTATTACTAGGCCCCGGCTTGAATAAACTAAAATGAGGACTTTTAAAGATAAAGCAGCTTTTAATGTAAAGTGAATTATGGTTTTAAGATTTAGCTGAAATGACATATGACGTTAAAAGAAATGATGTAGAGTAGATCTCTTAGTTTATTTTGTGGTGTTTACTTCTCTAGGTGTGAATTATGTGGTACCCAAAACAGGGTTTTATTGCAAATTGTGTTCCCTGTTCTACACAAATGAAGATGTTGCAAAAAAGACCCATTGCAGCAGCCTTCCTCATTATCAAAAGTTGAAGGTAAGGCAAAAACTTGTTCATTTTAAATGGCGTGATTCTTTCCTGGGGAATAGATCTGAATGAGACTGGACTGAGGAAAAAAAAAAAGGCTTTCAGGCAGTGGAAATTGGCTTATTCTATAACTTTTAACTCAAGCTAGACCTCTCCAAAACTTCATTGTTTGAAAATAATATGCAGGATACACATTTTAAAGATGGGCTTCAGCATTTTTTTGGTAAATTTGGATTAAAGAGAGCATTCTGATTGGAGTAAAGGCCAGGCTTAAAGTAGTGGTGCAGAGTAAATCCCTTCCAGTTGACCCTTTGAGAGTATTTTTAACCATTCAACAGAGCTTAAGCTGAAGTTTTTATATATTAAAAAAAAAAAAAAAAACAACCATATTTGCAACTTCTGATTTTGTGAGCATGTTTTAAGATTTCTAATTGGATTAGGTATCACATGATTGCATGGCATGAATGATAATGCTGCTGCTGTATCTTTGTGTACTGTGAGCTGCTTTTAAATATCACCTCCAAGAAAGGGAAATCCTAAACGGAATTCTGATGATAATGCAGTGTTCACATAAATTGATTTCATAGCAGTCAATTATTGAGCTGAAACCAAACCCCTGGTGTTCCATAGAAAGGAAGAAGGTGGCATCTCAGACTTGAAAGCGTTTGCTTTCTCCCTTGCAATAATAGGGAACCCTAAACAAATATAGGGCCCTGGAAGGCAGATGGCACAAATAAATGTCACAAAGCAAACATTATGAAGGAGTAGATCAGAAAATCAATTACCATGCAGAATCTTGTAGTAAGAAAACCCCACCTCATCCATCCACCCATAGCTTTTTTCTTTTTTTTTTTTCCATTGAGGTACTTGATTATGGGACTTTAAAGACTTGGTGTGAAAGGGGAAGTGGGGGAAATAATCCCAATTTATTAACTTTATCACTTAAATGAAACATGATTTGATTTCCTTTTTCCATGGCACAGATGACTAGTGAGCTGCTTTTGAATGACTTTGTAATATTGGTGTGGTTTTAGAATCGGGGAAGGAAGGGGGGAAACGCAGCTTTTGTTTCACGATGGCAAGGCACTTCTCTAGCTGGGAGTCTCGTTCGCTTTGAGAGCAGTAAGAGTAAATAAATAGATGAATTGATATCGTTGCCAAATGTCATCGAAGTGACAACAAATTCCTCAGACTTCCAAAATAACCCTTCTCTAGGGAGGGGAGATGTCCTGTCCCTGGCTTTATAGCTGGCAAATTCTGTCCAGGTAAGTGGCACAACTGCTGTCACAAGTCCATGAGAAAATGGAATGTAATTCTCTTGGCTTGCCAGCCTGTTGGGAAGGCGTTAACAGCAGGGACAGGTAAATGCTTGCAGAGGCTGCCATTTGGTGTTGACTGGTGGCGAGCTGGATGTTTGGTGACATAATGATAATGTGGTGCTTCAGAGGAGCTCCGCTTCACTTCGGTATATGGAGAAGTGCCAGTCTTGTTAGTTAAGACCTTTGCAGTTAATATTCACAGATTTTGCAACTTGAAAATTAGATTTATGTTTCTGTTACTGATGTTGTGACTGTGAGAAACTTGAAATATATCCAAAACATGGTTGCTTTCTTTTAACAGAAAATTCTGGATAAAATGGCAGAAGACCACAGGCAAAAGAAAGAAGCTTAAAAGGAAGGATGTAAGGAAAACAGTGGCTTTGTTTTTAATGTTAATCTTTTTTAAAAGCAGTACAAGTAGTAGATGGAAATACTGTATTCTTTTTTGTTGTAGTGAAATACAGTAGGCACTATAGGTCTGTTCATGTGTTAAATGTTGTAGCAAAAAGCATATGCAGTTAAGTTAATGACAAAAATTTGTTCTTAATGTGAGAATGGCAACAAGTTTTTGTTTTGACACTTCAAGCTATTAAAGAAAAAAAGTCTTGCACCCTTGTGGAAAGCTCATCTATGGGAGGAGAACTTCATTTAAGTGAAATTTACTACTTTCAAGCTTCAGAAATTGTCTTTCAAATCCATTCTCAATAAAAAATAAAAAGTAACACTGTATTTTTTTTATCTAAACATTCCATATTTCAGTCTGAGCCTAGCAGATATTTAATTTGGAGTGTAAGGCTGTCATTGCATTTCACTTTTGAAAAGTCTTTAAATGTAAGTTGCATTTTTAAATGTTGAATTGCAGTTTCTTTTAATGTCATTGCTGTTATATAGCAAATAGGAGAATTAGTGATTAGTCAGCTTTACAACTTTGTGATTTTTTTTCTAAGCTCTTGATAGACTTTCCTATTCAGCTATTCCGTGTATTTTTAGTGAAAAGTAAATGCCCATTCTCCTCTGACCAGTATTATTTCCTTGAGCTCTTCAAGCTTTTACTTGAATCTTGTAGCTGTCGTACATCTCTAGTATATTCAAAAGCAGCATTTGAGTCCTGAAATGTAAAAAGGTATCTTTATATTCTTCACATGTAATTTTTCATACCTGCATTTTAAAACCATTTTTGTTAAAAATCTGGTTTCGTCAAGGATCTTTAGAACTGTGCTCTTAATGTACCTGCACATGTGATATGTGAACAGGAATTTGCATGTGTAACCTGTGTTTATCTGTAGTTTTTGTTATTTACTGCTTATTTGTGAATTCAGGTTACTAAAGTGATTTACCAATAAACAAAACTAGGCAACAGTAATTTGTTATAGATGTTTGGCATGTTAACCAATGTGTCTACTGAACTCCTTACTCCTGTGTTCATGATACCACACTGAAACTCTAGCTCTCTTTTTAAAATTTGCATGTTTTAACACCTGTGATTTAGCAGCTTAGTGCATAACTTTTCTTTCTCTTTCCTAAAACCTCGTTCGTTTCCAAACAAATTAAAATATCACAGGTTAAAACAGTGGGAGGTATAGTCTGCTGACAGTTTTTATTTCTTGTGTTTTATGGTATTTTCATCAAAGCTGGAAGTTCAAGCCACATCACGTTCATGTGGATAAAAATTACTAGAGACAATTCTTTCAACCTGAGTCTCTTGGCCAACAGGGAGGTTTCAGTGCTAAGAAGGGTTTTCAAATGTAGGAGGCTGAACCTTGATGAAGTTAATTTACTTAAGCAAATACATCTAGCAGATACAAGATGGCGTGTTTTGTGGAGGTAAACTCTTGATAACTTGTCTTTCCAGTTGTAACTTTCTGCTCTTGCATCCTCGCAAAAAGGGGAGGTGTGCAATCCCTTTTGTGCAAGAATTAAGTATAACTTCAAACATCTACTGTGCTGGTAGCAGTTTCTCTGGGGACTCTCTGTACAGAGTGGTGAAATGCTAATAAGCAGCTAACAGCGCAGATTTTATTTAAATAGCATATCCAAATTATAAAATCTTATCATGCACTGACTCATTCTTCCACTTTTACAAAGATAAGTTACTGCTTTGTACATGGCACTCATTAGTATGCGAAATATTGTTTGTGTTTGTATGAAATCGATTAAATGTAATGCAGTGATTTAGTCTTAAATGTACTCTACAGCTTTCCTAAGCCCCTGAAAGCAAGTGCAAGCAACAGCAGCCCTGCAGTCGGTTCTATTTTGACTAAGTCACGAGCATGTACTTGGACCCCTGCTTGCTTATGACATTTGTCATTCATCTGTCTCCAAGAGAGTGCTGAGTTCATCAGCCAAGCAGAGGACCTGACTTCAAAGCAGTCATTCAGTGTTTGGCAGCCATCCCCTTCTCTCTAAAGATGGTAGATAAGAATTTATTTTGAAGGTCTCCACCTCCCCCAAGCATTTTAATCTTAACTGCATGTTAGATGGAAACTTAATGTATTGAAATACTACAGCTCTATTTTATTTTTGAAGTAGCCTTTCCTTAGTTATTACCTGCATCTTAAATAGCTGTGCCGTTCTGTGATCTTGCACCTAGTGTCCTCAGCCTGTTGTAACTGCTGGGGATTAAACTGTAGGAGGATGTTACATCATGTTTAGTATCTAAACATAAAGAATTCCCAGGCGTAAAGTAGTTGCAGCAGAGTCCAAATTCAGAGTCAAAAACCCCTAGCTCCCATCAGCATGTACTTTCAAAACCCTGATAAGCTGTGTGTAAGTCTTCACGCCTGTACATGTGCGACGTGATGCTTTTATACATCAGAAAATAAGTCAAACCTAATTTGCTTCTGCGAAATGTCTTCAGTTTACGTGCAAAGGGCAGGGGCGCAGAGTACATGCCTTACAGTAATTTCTGATGAAAAGAAGGCATCAGAGGAACTTCATCTTGAGGACAGATGCCAGGAACACACTTGGGTGGTAGATTGATATGTGGTCTTGCCACGGGCTGCTTACAGTTATTTCCAAAGAGTATCTGCACTGCTCTGTGACTTCAGTGCTGGCTTTCATACACGAATTTCAGCTCAGAAGAGTAACCCTAGAGGCTGTTGCTACTTTGCTGTGTGTGTAGTTCAGCAGAGGTGCAACAAGGCCGTGGGCTTGCTGAGTGCTGTGGGAAGTAAATAGAAAAAGAAGCCTCCATGATAGATGAGAAAGCCACGTATCATGCTGGATTTATTAAAATAGAGTTGGAAATTGTGGTGGAAATAAGAGTAGTTTTCATTTTTTTTTAAGGATGATCCTTGCAGGGGTATTTTAAGGTTGTACTTGGCTAGGAGGTAAGCATTTGGTGAGCGTATGACAGGCCATAGATAAAGCTCCTAGGCAGGCCCTGGAAACAAGTTAGTAATGGTGACCAATAAAATCAGTATAAACAGCTTGCTCAAGGGAGACTCAGTCCCCAGAAAACCTGCGAAAACCCAGACTTTCTGTGGAGTTGGTTATCCCTTACTAAAATGTAGGAGGAAGGAAGTAAAGGGCTGAGCAGAGAAATGTTAATGAAATTATCCTCGGATAGCCCCTCTCCCGCTTACAAGGCAGCCTACGCCAGTGTTTTGATAGCACAGGAGCTTTTCCACCCTAACAGGTGGTGTAACGCGAAGAGCTAAGCTGAGCGAGTTGGTCTGTACATCGCTAGCTCACTGTTCTCCAGCCTGAAAAAATCTGCTCGCTTTTGGCAACTCTTTAACCACGAATGGATTTCAGGGTTATCGAGGGTTACTTACTTCTGTGCAGCTTAGCCCTCAGTAACACACATGCTGTCGGGCTTTGCAGTTGCACATAGAAACGTTTTTCTGCCCTACGTTTCCCGGCTTGCTGCTGGGGCAGGTTTCCTTTTTGTGGTGGCTCGCTTACGCGTCCCTCCTCCTGCCGTCGGCGTCGGGTGGAGGAGATTTTGCGACGCTCTTGACTCCAGCTCAAGTCAGAGTGCGTTCATTAGTGGCTTGGATGGAACAAAGGGTCTTTAACGCTGTCAGTGTCTAGCGTCTTTGCTTTTTAAGAGGTTGGGAAGATCAGAGGACTGGAAAAACCTGTACCTAGGCAGAGTGTTTGAGAGGATGGGTAAACACAGCAAAGCACTGCGTGGCTCTGATCAGCACTAAAACCTTTCTGCACTAGTTTTAGCAGGTGGAGTCTGAAGGCGAGAGCGATTTCCCCCTTACCCTTACAGAGAAGGCGGGGGAGAGGGGAGAATCAAAGGAGAGTAAAAACTGCTTTTTCCCCCCGTTTTGTAAATAGGGTTGAATTCTTGACACTTAATATGGGTCTCAGAAAAGGGCATTCGTTATATCCTGGTGCCTTAAAAACGCATTATTCTAGTGCAGAAGCGTTTGTTTTGCGAACAGGCGTTCTTCAGAAAGTACTGCATTTCTTTCCCCCCTCTGAAGCTCAGGACTCGGTGGTTTCCCCAGGTCGGCTGGTGCCCCGGGAGGGAGGCTGAGAAAGGGTTCGGGCGTCCCGGAGGCACGGCGAGGCAGGTTTTCTCGTGTGGGAACGCTCCCCGAGGCCTTTTCCCTCCCCGCGCTGCCCGCTGGCGTGCCCGGAGGGGGCGAGGCTGTAGCGGCCCGGGGCTGCGCACAGGGTGCGGTGCCCTCCCCGCGCTAGTGCTGCTGCCCAGCGGGGCACTGGAAGGCCTGTTGGCCCTGGAAGCGGAGGGTGTTAGGGGACTCCCTCGCTGTTAGCGGGACTGGCCCCTCGGGCCTCCCCGGGCCTGCCCTGGCCGCCGCGCCCCCCGCCGCCTCCATCCCAGCCGGCGCCACAAGATGGAGGCTCCTCCTGCCCCGGCGGGACTACACTTCCCGGCGTGCCCCGCGCCGCCACGGCCGCGCGAAATGGCAGCCAGGCCGCCAGGCGGAACTACAACTCCCAGCATGCCGCGCGACCAGAGGGCCGGCGTGGCGGAAGAACTGCGCGTCCCGGCATGCAGCGCGCCGCCTCCCGCCAGGGCTGCCGGCCGGGCTCGCCGCGCGGCTTCCGGGGAGAAGGGGGCGGCGCCTATGAGGTCACGCAGGTAGCGGAAGTGATTTCACGTCCGGCGGGCTGCGGCGCTGGGAGGGGAGCGGGGCGGCGGGCGCGGAGAGGAGCCGGGAGCGAGCGGGGGACGAGGCGGCGGCGGCGGAGCAGCTCGGAGCCGGCGTGCGCACCCGCGGCTCTTCCCTCTGCGCGCAGGTGAGGCGGCGCGGGTGGGGGCGCTCAGCCCCGGGCCGCCGCTGCGGGAGGGGGGGGCCGGGGGGAGCCGCCCCCTCCCCTGAGGCGGCGCCGAGCGGCGGCCGCCCCCCCACCCCGCGGCGGCGGGGCCTGCGCGGCGGGGCCGCCCCGTGGCGCCGTCTTCATTGTCTCCAGCTCCATCCGGGTCCTGGGCGGGGGGGGGGGGGGGGGGGGCGCTCCGGCGGCGCGGGGCCTGACGGGACGGACCCCCCGCCGCGGGGGCGGCTCTTGTGGGCGAACAAAGCGGGGGGGGGGGGGGGGGGCGGCGGCAACGGCCCCGGCTCCCGGCAGCGCCATGGAGGCCGCGTCGGCCCGTTGGGCCCCGGAGGCCGCGGGTCTGGCGGGGTGCGGGGGCGCCGCGCCGGGAGCGGCCTCCGGGAGTGCGGGGCGGGGGGGGGGACCCCGGGAGCGGAGCCCCCGCGTTGGGGGTTTGCGGTTCCAGGGTGTTTATCGCGAAGGCGAACACGCAGCCGCCCCCCGGGAGGGGCAGAGCCCGCCCCGCCTCCCACCCCGAGATGGTATCGGCGGAGAGCGAACGGCGGAACCGACCTTACCCGCGCAGGTTCGCCCGGTTCCCGCTGAAACGAAGCGGCTCCGCGGGTATCGGCGCTCGCCGGTACCGAAAGCATCGGCACCGAGAAGGGCGTCTCGGGGAGCAAACCCGAGCGGTCTCGGTAACCGGCGTGCCAGCCCGGCCCCCGGCAGAGCCGCTCCTCTCTGCGAGGGCTCTGCTCTTCGCAGCCGCTCTTCTTGAGCCCGGGCTGGGGCGCTGGGCAAAGGAGTCGGCTGTTTCCAAGTAAACCCCATTGCGACGCTTTGAATTGTTTATCTCGCATAGCATTGGCATCCCTCGTGAATTTGATTAAGAAATCTATTTATTCTACAGAGTATAATCAGTTTACTTAATAATTGCTACTTGCTAATCTAATTAGATAAGAAGAAATGTGGCCGGTGCTCCTGACTCACAGGAGTGAATCGCTAGTTAATAAACAAATAACACCTTCTGCAGAAGTTCAAAGCACTCCCTGCTGCACTAAACCAGCTTTGCTTAAACGTCAGCATATGCTGAAATCCTAAAGCGCTGCTTCCTGTGCTGTGTTGCTTTTGGATGCTTGAAGCAAATATCTTAATTTCTTTCCTCTTTTTTTTTTTTTAAATCAAGGGTAAGAACCTGCGTTCTATGGAATGAGGCCTGTTGACCTTATCTTCCAAAGTAGGCAGTAGATAATCTTTCGTGATGGGGGTTTAAAGACAAAATCTTGAAGCACAAAGCTTTGAATTTTAATGATGGTCTGTCTAGGGCTCTTCATTGCTTTAAAGACAACAAAATTCAGAGAAACAGGTAAATTAATGGACCTTGATGTTCTGGAGTAACAAGTTCCACGCTTCATACAGATAACACTTTGACTCAATTGAAAGTCCTGTTGTTACAGGATTTTTAATTACTGACTTCATTCCTAAGATAAAAATCCTGGGGTTTTTTTCTGTCTTTCCTTATGCAGTTACACTGTTCTTCCTGCATCACCCCCACCCCATGCCAAAATCCGGGAATAATTTGGGGCTGGATCTCTAATCGTATCGCTCTGGCAGAGTTCTCCATATTTTCTATTCCTTAGCACTACTAATGTTCCATTTCCTGCTCTAGTGTAAGGAGCTTTGAGATCCTCTGCTTTCCACCTACTCCCAGATGGAAGATGTATTATTTTTATACACGACGGTAGTGTAGCCTGTCACTGTGGCTTGTTTTCTGCAGCAGCCGCCTTAGATTGTGACTTTTTGCAAGACTAAAGTGGCGTTTGGCCCTCCTCAGAATTGCCTGTAGCTCATGACTAAAAAGCCTGTATCTAACACCAGTGAAACGAGACTAATCTCGTCCTTGCAAATGAGCGCAGAAAGCCGACTGGTTTGTATCTTGAAACGGTGAAATGGAAAGCTCCCTGTACAGTTTATTTTATTACAAGTTGCAGAAAACCAGATTACAAGGAGTGCTGTGAGTAAGGGACTGGCCTGGGGCTTCCTAACTGTTGGTGCAGGGTAAGTGTTTGTTGACATGTTTTCCTGTGGGAAAACATTAGCGGACTTAGGGCTTCATCAGATAAACTTCAGATATTCAGGTTGAGCCTCGGATAATCATCCACATCGTCCTTGGGCAGTAATGGAAAAAGTTGTTTCAGTCCAAATATGAAACACTGCACTTCTCTTCCCTCCCTCCTAAAGCAAATAGCTTGTGTTCTACGGGAACGCTTAAGAAATTGGAAAACCAGCCCATGATTCAACAGATTAACCTTTCAAACTTTTACGCAAACAAGTAGGGTTGTGTTTTTTAAAATAATTTTTACCTTTATGGACTTGTCTAGTTGCAGTTGTACAGAAGTTGCCTGGAATTTGGCCTGAGTACCTTACACTGTTAATGCAGTTACTCACCTGTAGTGTAAATTGTTGGTGTGCAGAAAGCCCAGTGGAATATTAATATCAAGATTCACTCCACAAAAGAAAAGGTGAAAACGCTTGCCAGTAAAAAAAAAGAATAAAATAAATAGGCTTTTTAGTCTCTGAGGTCTTTAATTTCTTTTAGTCCATCCTGTTTGTTAGCTTGTGAACAGCTGAAGTTGCTTAAAGCAATTTCAAGCTTGAATTGGAGTGTTAAATGCAATGTCTTTTCCTGTTTTCTGTTAACTGCTGCCAGTAATCCTTTGCAAGTTTGTTTTGAAAGAACATCAAAAAGAACCTGTTTTCCCTTGCTAAAATACCCGGGTTCTGGTCTCGTTTGTTGTACTTCCTAGGGAGCTAAAGTGACTTCCGTACTTGGGTTTGCCTTTGATTTCAAAACCTTGAATAGAGCAAACCAGGCAAGTTCCTTTTTCCATGTGCTTTTCTTAATTGATCATTTGGATGTGGCAGGTTTTTGAGCTGGTATTATCAAGAATACTTTTTGAACCAAAACTTGCATTAATTCCATACATAATAGGACCAACTGAAATACAAAGAGAAGATATGAGCTGCTAGGTGATAAGCCCTTGTACTCTAATAACAGTGGAGGCTATATTTTGATACCCTCTTCTCCCAGTAAATCATTTTGTGATATGCAGACAATGAGCCAAAACGTTGATTTGAGAATAAAATAAAAATATTTTCACTCACTGCTGCGTCGTTTCATTGCAAATTTTTAGCGCTAGAAGAACATTGAAGTTTGATTTTTTTTTTTGAGCTCATTGCTCAAAAAAATGCTCACATGCTTTGTACACTGTTAAAAAAAAATTAACACTGCCAGTATTAGTATCTAAAAATACTCAGCTTTCCCAGCATTGATATCTGTACTTAAGCATGGTATAGGAAAAACAGCAGCATTGTCTCATTTACTTCACAACACAAATAAGATTTCCAATTAGAACCTGGGCCGTGAGCAGACTTGGGTCTCCGAACTCAGAGTTACAAGCTTCGCACAGGCTTACGAGCCTGACGGAAAGACTGCAATACCATTCTTACGACAAGGATTCAGACCAAATGTAGGTTTTGTCCCGCTTTTGGTTGAGGTTAGGTAGAACGAAACACGCTCGCCAATTGTACCTTCATTTCTTGCGTTCAGGACGTTGTGATATTACATATCATGGACACGCAGAAATGTTGCGTGCTCTCCAGGCGTGACGTAATCCATATTAATGAAGTGGGATGAGAGCCAAGCACGTCCTATCTTCCAGTGCCTTATGATGTCGTCTTTACCTGAAGCTTCTCAATCAGTGGGCTTTTGCTAACGAGGTAACTGTAAGAACTGTTGTGCCAACTTGACTCTCTGAGGAATCGGTGCATAATGGTTTCTGCCTCGCTCGCAAGGTTTCCCAGCGGTGAAACGGCCATGGAAGTTGGTTCATGTGATCACAAAGAACGTCCTGTAACTGAATCTAGGTAGGCTGAAAGTCACACTGAAGTTTCCCCTACCACAGGTATCCTTGGAAATTCCCCTGAAGTGTTGCCCACCGCCTCTGAAACAGTATGGACACTGGGCAGTTCATGTCCAGGGGAGTTTGTTAAAATGCAGGTGGGAGCTTTAAAAGTATTGTGGAAAACAAATTTTCCTTTTGTTTCTCGAACGTTGCCTTAAATATTTTCCTACTGTCAAGTACTCATGCTCTCTGGGTTTTTTCTGTCATTTTTCATATTGGTCTTTGTGCTTGGCATTTGCTGATTTGCTGAGGTTTAATTTGGGAAATCAATTTGTCACTCCAATCCGTAAACGGCGTTTCTGATACTCTTCTACTTGTTGCGATTAGCAAAACTCCTCTGCTACAGTCACGGTAAGGCTACTGGAGCCTTCAGGTGCAGCCTTCCCTTGGGCCAGGCTTATGCAGAAACAGGGTGATGAGCTAATGTTCACATCTGTAATTACTGCATTTCTTAATTGCAGACTTTGAATCAAAGGCGCAGCCATGAAAGATCCAAGTCGCAGCAGTACTAGCCCAAGCATCATCAGTGAAGATGTGATTATAAATGGTCACTCTCATGAAGATGACAATCCCTTTGCGGAGTACATGTGGATGGAGAATGAAGAGGAATTTAACAGGCAGGCAAGTCATTTCCCTCTAGAAATGTCTTGTGATGTGCTTTACCATTTTCTAGCTAAAGGGAGAGGTGCTGTGGCTTAGCAACTGGGGTATGAGACTGGGAGTCCTTTAGAGACGGGGGTTTTTTAGATAGACTTGCTAGAATAATCCTGGGGAACAGACAGATCTCAGTTTCTCCAGCAATAATTGCTTACCTTCTGTAATCTTGGTGGAAAATACAGAAGTGCAGTGTGTTCTAAAGCATCCGTTAATTCCCTACTTCTGTAGGAGGCAGGAAAAAAAAAAGTTGACAGACTTTATGTGGCACTTTGGAAGGGACGGGTCTTGCTAGGCTGCTGAGCTGCGGTGGTTTTACATGTGGAAACATGCCGGCTGTGGTAGTTCTGAACGGGATACGTCCAGGCGCATACCTGCCTCGTCAACAGGGCTGTTTTTCCTAAGGGAGTTGGTGGACATAGCTGTTGGGTGACAGTCCTGTTCCTTGCTTAATACTTAAGTGTCTTACAGCTGGCCTTCGCAATCAGGTTGGAAGGAAGCCTTAACTTCATCTTTCACCTTGCGTCTGGACACAGTTTTCTCCTGTGGAGGCTGGGAACAGCCCACCTCTTCCCACTGCCCCTTTTGTTAATCAAAACTTGTTCTTTGTACTCGGGTAGCTGCTTTCTCTGCACTCCAGCACAGCATGGCCATGCTGAAGGCTCAGAAGTCTGGGCTTCTGAAGTAGGGTATGTCTGCTGCTCTCTCTTTAGGGTGCCAGCAGGGCACAAAGCTAATCTGAAATTCAGGTTGTTCGCAAAATCTAAATTCTCTTGGGCGTACGCCAGGATGGTCTCGATGTTGTTTCCTGTTTGGTGGGTTTTTCCTCCTGGGGACTGAACTGTGGTTAGCATACGGGATGTGTAGTTCTTGGGGAAGGAGCTGAGAGTTGTGCTGTGAATAAACTGTTTTTCAGGTCTGTGCTCCGTTTTTGGAGAAGAGGAAAGATGGGATCATGAGGGGAGAACGGTCTTATTCAGGCAGGCAAACATCATGTGGCAGCCTGGTTGCCTGCCGCTGCAGGCACATCTCTCTGTAGGAACCTGAACGAGTTAAACTTGGGCTGGAAAATACAAACAGGCAGTATTAATTTCAAGACACTTGGGGATTTAAATGTTACTTAGTACTTCTGGAGCTGCCATTGGAGGCAGCTGTAGGTGTACAACCATGTAACAAAAAACCTGGAGCCAGGCAACCCCTGCTGTAATAGTAGCCTGTGGCTGCGTGCCCACGGCTGCCTTTTACCCGCACGCAGGACGGAGACAGTGCCTCACAAGAAGGATTGATTGGAGACCGCCCTCCTTGGTGCAGTGCTTTACTGGGGAAATCACTAAGTCGGTGTTCCGTGTGGGGTTTGAATTGTCTGGGCAGTGGCTTAGAGCATATGGTGATGAGTCCCTGTTCCCCAAAAGCTGTGCATCTTGAGCACCAAGTGAGCTGGTGAGTGTGTTTGCCCCAAGCACAGGGGACCTAGATTTTACATGAATCCGCAACTCTGGTGTTAACTTTTTTGATTTGGTATTTGTGGTATGTAACTGAATTTCCACTTTAGGACGGAGTATGTGTTTGATTTCAGAGTGAAGGATGGATAGGAAAACTTGTTCGAGCTTCCATTGAGTGAACTTTTAAATCTGTCCTGAATCATTTTTCCTCTCCCTTACGTCTGGCAAGTCATTCACACCAGCTTCTATTTCCCTACTTTCCACTCTTAAGTATTGCAATGCAGGACGTGGAAAATTTGTCAGGATGAATTCCCTCCAAAGCTTGTTTACTGAACAACCAAGCAAAACTTTCCTTTAATCTTTGCAATGTGTGTCAGTTCTGCATCGGTTGGTTTGTCCTGCTTATAGTACAGCAGGTCAGCATTCTTTACAACTGCTACGATCATGTGGAGTTCCTTAGGAGAACTACATCGGGTGAACGCGTAATCTACAGCTGAGGAGATGGTACCTGTTCCCCGTTCTGATTGACAGACAGCGGTTATTTTTTTTTTCCCAAGATTGACAGGCAGTGTTTTTTTTCCCAAGAGACTTTCAGGACACTTTCCTAGGGAGTGTGCCTGGCCTCATGTGTTGTCCCTGGTTCCCTTCCTCATACTTGCAGCGAATTCAGTCCAGACTAGTTGGTACAACTGAAATTTTCCCTTGGAACCAACATTTTCCTTCTCACTTGAGTTCATAACAAGCTGCAAACAAAACAGCTAGGGCTGGGGGGGTTCTCCTGCGGTTCCCTTTTAACTGCAGCCCGAGTTCCTGGGACAAAGCACTCTTCTACGTTAAAAAAAATCAAAGCTGCTTGCCTTCCCGCAGCACGAGTGAGGTGTTCTGCTAGCAGGCCTATCGCATAGCTAGGAAGAAGGTCAGCTAGGTGCACAAACCTTGGAATGAAGACACAAGCTCTCAATAAGTTTGTTGACGAAGCAGTTTCTTCTCATTGCATAGATCGAAGAGGAGTTGTGGGAAGAAGAATTTATTGAGCGCTGTTTCCAGGAGATGCTGGAAGAAGAGGAGGAGCATGAATGGTTTATTCCAGCCCGTGATCTCCCACAAACGATGGATCAAATCCAGGACCAGTTCAATGACCTTGTTATCAGTGACAGCTCATCACTGGAGGATCTGGTGGTAAATTCAATTTCTCACCCTATTTTTAAAGCTTGACATCTCTCTTTGTCCAAGGCTGATTTTTGTTGCTGATAATGGCAAGAGAAAATCCTTTACATGTAGGCCAGAGACTCTTAAACCATGGCTGGCTGTGGTGGAGGGGGAAAATGCGGAACGGGTGGGTTAGGGATGTTTCCTTCAGTGGTTTTCTTCACAACCACATAGTACCTTTCCTAGCCCATGCCATAAACTCAAGTGGTTTTGGGTCTGCGTAGTACGTTAGGAAAGAAAGGCAGTGAGCGCGGCATGCTGACCCTGTGAAGTGCCATTCGGTGACAGGACTGCAAAAGTTTAATTCTGCATCGGTCAACACTTACGTGTTGGTTGGTTACGAGCCGTGTTCTCAGGTCTGGTTTGGATCGTGCGAACCGTAGCAGATCTCTTTGTAGAAATCCTAAGTACGGGGAAAGCGGCTAAACTATGATTATTTCCCTGTTACTTGCTGTAGAACGTCTGTCCAGAGCGTAACTAAAAGGAAAGGGCAGTGTGTACATATTTTCTGTAACAAAATATGAAGTTACTGATACAGAGTACAAAGAACACATCGTCGTGTTGCATAACTGCTGTGAAATTCAGATGCAAACCCCTACATTTCCAAGCTTAAGCAGCTGCAGGCAGTAGTTTTGGACTCAATTAAGAACACAAAAGCCTAATCCTCCATTTCTTTATGATACAGAGCTCATTTTGGAGGTGCTGGCTGCCCACCTATAACTGCAGGACACTGTAGAGCAGCAGCTTGCCAAGTGGGAGGACAGGGTAGTTACAGAAATGTAAAAAATCAATACAGTGCTCATATACGTTAAATTCTCAGAAGTGGCTTAAGTTCCTGGAACAAGTCTCCTCTTGCTTAAATAAGCAAGATCCAAAAATGTTATGGCACGTTTTAACAGCTCAACTTCAGAAAAAGCTATTTCAGCATTAAGCAAAGTTGCTGTATTTGATGCGTGCCTGTGGTTTTCTTGTTTCGTATTCCCTGAGCCATCAGCTGACTGAAACGTCCAGGTGGTGCTAAGGAAGGATGGATAATTCAGGTGCTAGCACAGAGGAGAGGGCTTTTCTAGTGATTATAGAGACTTTTGGTACATGCAAAACCCATGTAATATGCCTGACTGTTAGTCTAAATCTTAAAACTGTTCCTAACGCTGTCCGCTTCGGATTGTATTCAGCTTGAAAATGGAAGATGAAAACAGTGATTGAACTAGACTTCTGTTTTTCCCTTCCTCAGGTCAAGAGTAACCTGAATCCAAACGCAAAGGAGTTTGTTCCTGGGGTGAAGTACTTAAATATTTGAGTAGACTGGGCCCTCTCTTGGTGGATGTAGCACAATTTCCACACTGTGAAGCCAGTATTAGAAGATTTAATTGTAAAAGCTCTCTCTTCTTGTCACTGTGTTACACTTATGCATTGCCAAAGTTTTGTTAGTCTTGCATGCTCAATAAAAGTGCTGAGACTGTTATTAAGTAAATCTGTCAAAAGTTTAATGGAAACCTAATTGGGCCCTGGCTCTCTGCAAAGGAGGCAGTGAGGTAAGAAGCACCAGTCAAGTTGAGACAAAGTACCACGTTTATAAAACCTTCTGCAGACTCTGTCTTTTTAAATAGGACTTGGAATTTGCTACGATGGTCTGTTTTTAACTAAAGATGTGTTAACTGGTGCTAGTTTGCACCTGATAATGCCTTAACTTAAAAATGATAGCAAGGAGATCTGATTGTTATGCAAATTAGCTAACTTTCCTTTGAAATATCAGTATTGTTACTAATGTTAATTTTTCCCCTTAAAAACTTCATGCTCCTTTGAAGCAGCATGAGCTTTAACAGAAGTTTTACAGACCTGTACAGAGTCGTAGATCTCAGCTACTGAACTAACATCCAGGCGATTGGAAGGAAGAAATTCCCTGTACTTGGCAGTATGTTATCATGTTAGAAACGTTTCACTTCCTGATTATGTTAAAGGAGATGTGAGTTTCATCACAGTTTCTTCCAAGAACCCAGATACATAGCACTGCCTATGTAACTTTTAGCGTACAACTTTATTCTAGCTGGATTTAACCAAGAAAACGCTAGCATTAGTGATTTGAGTGGTGCTTTTCCCTTGCTTTGTTTAATCATCACTACACAATAGTCTACAGCACAACAACTTTTTTTTTTTTCTTTTAATAAAGCTAGAACAGTTTTGGCTTCTTAAACTTCATATTTGGGTAGGTTAAGCTGCCATACGTGTTCAGTGTGAATAGTGTTTAAGT
Source organism: Gavia stellata (assembly GCF_030936135.1). NCBI lineage: Eukaryota > Metazoa > Chordata > Aves > Gaviiformes > Gaviidae > Gavia > Gavia stellata. Next base: position 19,925,125 of record NC_082609.1, read on the forward strand.
TGAAAATATTGTAAAAAAATTATATTTTTTCAAAAATATTTAAAAAAATAAATAATAGTAGAACTGATGTGGTGGCTGTCTCATGAATATGCATCTCGCATGGAAACTCATTTGGCAACGTGCAGAGGAAAGGGATGACATTATGGATACAGTGCCTGTAAGGCTGTTTGTAACACGATAGCCCAAAATACTCACCTGAGGTTGGGCTCAGACTGCTCTTTTCTTTCTTTCCTCCCATTTTATGCGCTTGCCTGGGCAGATTTTCCTTCGTTCTCACCACTGCTGATCCCAGTTGAGCTCCACTGCCGCTGGCAGCGCAGGCAGTCCTTGTTAACAGCTGACGGCACTATATAAAGCCTGGCACGCGCGCGCTGTCGGAGGCTTCGGCACGGTGGCTGCTGGAGCTGGGTGCTCTCGGTCCCGTAAACCCCAGAGAGCCGCAGGAGGGTGCGGGTGAGTTGCGTGTGGCTGCAGGCCTCCAGCAGTCCTCGGATACGAGTCTGACCCACTCTTGCTTCATAACTTTGCCCAGCCTCGCTGTTAATACCACCTTTTTTTTTTTTTTAAGCTCCAGTTAAACAAAATGGAAACACTTCAGAAATAATGCAGTACTGCGGAACGGGACGAGTGAGACGAAGCGTTTAGGCAGGTGTGAGCCTGCAGCGTAACCACATCGCTGCGTTGGTCTTGCTCCAGGTGGAGGAACCCCTCTTGGAGGAATTCAGTCAGACCAACTCATTTTGCTGGTACTCTGCAAAATGCTAATGGCAATTATCCCGGGCTCCTTAATGAGCGTTAGTTACCTTTCCGCCTTCCTAACCTGCTGAGATCTTCCTGGAAGCAGCAAAACTACTCTGGCGTTTCCACTGACTTGCAAACAGTTTAAACTCGAGCACCTAAAGACAGAAAGTCAGGAAATAACGCGCTACCGTGCCCCGGCTTATTTTTAGCTGGAGCGGGAGTTTCACCAGAGAACCACTGCGTGGCTGGCAGCAGTTGCTTGTCGGTGAGCTTCCTCCCGGGTTTTCAGCCCGGGTGCGATTAGCTCGGGGTAGTTGGCAACTGAGCGCTGCTGCTAGGAGCCAGCTTGTTGTGGAGCAGCCAGCCTTGCCAGCGTTTGGTTTCTTTGCTTTGTTTTTTTCCCCTGCCGTATCCCAGCCAACTCTATAACAAGAAGAGGTCAACTTCCCCCTGGTCACTGCTAGGATGGAGCTGCCGTCCTCCATCGCCGCCCCTACCCCGCTGCCTTTGGGCTTTGTGACCACAGCAGAGTTGACAGCACACTGGTGTTCCGCCTGTTGCTGAACAGCGCTTGCGCAGCGTCGGGGCTTTCTCCTCTTGCTCCGGCCCCAGCGAGTAGGCTGGGGGTGGGCAAGAAGCTGGGAGAGGGGGGACAGCTGACCGAAAGGGTGTTGCACACTGTGTCACGTCACACTTGACAATAAAACTGGGACGGTAGAAGAGTTGGGGTTCTGATGCTGCTCAGAGCCTGACTGGGCATCGCTGTGCTTGTGGGAGGTGGCGAGTGATTGCATTTGCATCACTTGGGGGTTTTTGGAGGTTATTTTTTTCCCCTCTTCACTTACTAAACTCTTTTTGTCTCGATCCATGGGTTTTCTCACTTCTGCTCTTCCTGCTCGGGCTGGGGAGCGAGTGTGTGGCCGTGCCACCACGCTAGTGCGGACAGACCGTGACAGCATCGTGCAACGCTGGCTTCAACTTCAGCATTTTGGTTCTAAACTCGAGCCCAGAAATGGGCTTGACTGTCAGCAACGAGGCCACCGGCTGCCTTCTGTGCCTGCCGCTGGAAACCAACTGGCTGCCCGAGGCAGCGCTTCACCGGAGCGGCCGGGATGGAGCTGGCTGTCCGCTGCTCCCTGAAGCAGGATGGGTTTGCCAAGGGCTTCTGCTGAACCACCTCTCCTGCCGCACTGGGGTTTGGGCAGAAGCCCACCGAGCACGCGGGAGCTAGGGCTGGACAACATCTCACATGTCTCCGTCTTGGGCAGCCCGGGAGGGAGTACGGAAAGCTGCTGGAGCCTTCGCAATGCAGAAGGGACGAGGGAGCGGTGCAGCATGCAGCAAAGACACCGGTAGGGCAAGTGGGCTTCACTTTTTTAATTTTTTTTAATGAATGATCTTAAAATAGGCATCGTAACGCTGGTCTGGATACTGTACCCCGCACAGAGCCTGCTGCAGCTGCCAGGTAGCCCTGCCGAAGCCGAGAGCACAGCATGAAAATTCGTGGCCCCGGGTGGGAGTTTGTGGCTCCGGGGGCTCTGGATGGCTCCGATGGTGGCTAACGAGCTCCAGCAAATACCGAACATGTCTCAGCCAGCTGAAGCTTGAGGTGGAGCAATGACACGAGGGGTAGTGGTCCCTCCCCAGGCAGGTACCCTGGGAGCTGGGATGTCCCCGAAAGGCACCTTTTGAGTTTCCCTAGCCCTGTGTTTGAGACGAGCACCAGAAGCCTTGCCTTTGGACTTGGCGGGTGCTAACGAACTCCGACAGCACCCGCGGGAGCTCGGCTCAGCTTCTCCGGCACCGGGGCTCGAGCCCTCCCCTCGCTCAGACCTTCGTGCACACAGAGAGCCCGTCTGCGGTATCCTGCCCGTCTGCGGCCGATGCGGCCGCGCCGCTGCCCTTCGCCCGGGCCTTAAACCCCGTGAACACCGGGCAGATGGGCACGTGCTTCAGCCACCGGCTCCTCCTCACCGCGCTCATCCCGAAGGGGAAATCGTAGCTCCTCAGGCTGGCGCTCGCCGTGCTGTCCGAGTGCGCACCCGCCTTCCACTGCACCAGCCCTCGCTCCTCCTGCGTCCCTGTGGCAACCGGCACCGTGTTGGCCGAGGCCCCGGCCCCTGCCTGCCCGCAGCCGGGATGCCCGGCATCAGCCCCGCCTCGCCCTGCGATCCCCTCGCAGCAATAAACCAAAATGAATCTGCCTGCAAACCCCCCCGCGTCCTCCCCATGGCTCCGTGTGCTTTAATTACCCGGGATGGTGTTGTCCAGGATGAAGGCGATGGTCCCCCCGACGAACATCTCCGTCGTTAGCAGCACCGTCAGTATCTGGTCCAGCTCGGGGACACCTGCGAGAGCGCGGGGACTGAGCCGGGACGTGCTGTGATAAGCCGGATTTGCTTAATTAATCATTGCTTACTCAGGTTGGGCAAGCGCCCGCAAGATCTGCCCTCCTCTCTCCCTAAACACCCGAAATTGGGGCTTTTCATGGTGGGCAGGTACCTGTGCTAATGGCCTTGGGGTGGGAATCCAGGTAGTTTGGCAACGTCAGCCCGAAAAACATGGCGAAGCCCAGCACGAAGAGGTTGCGGGAGGAGTTCATGTCGACGAACTGCAGGTTGGAGAGGCCGACGGCCGTGATCATGCCTGCCAGCAGAGACGGCGGCCGGGTTGCGGGCGGACAGGGATGCCCACGCTGCCGGCGGGGAGCCGGCCATCGGGGTGGGTTGCCCGCAAAGGCAGCGAAGGGCGGTCAAACCCAGCCGCGGTTCAACCCCAACCCTCAAAGCCTGCCCTGCATCTCTCGGCCTCACCACCCCCCGAATCCCGGGGGAAACAACCCCGGGGCTGATGATAACGGCGTCCCGGGTTTGACATGCCGAGGTTACCGAATAAGGTGCAGAACATCCCGCCAAGGATGGGGTCGGGCAGGGAGGCGAACAGCGCTGTGAACTTGCCGATGGTCCCCAACACGAGCATGATGCCAGCCCCGTACTGTATCACCCTCCTGCTCCCCACCTGCATGGAGAGACCGGCAGCGGGTGATGGCACCCGTCCCCCCAACCAAGTCGGGACCCCTCCCCGGCCCCGGTACCTTTGTGATGCCCAGGACGCCGATGTTGGGGCTGGAGGAGGTGGAGCCGTTGCCGGTTCCCAGCAGCCCCGCGATGATGCAGGAGATGCCTTCAGTGAAAATGCCTCTGGGGAACAACACGAACGGGCTGGTCCCTGCCGCTGCTCTCCTGCAGCGTCCCTGCCCGGTGCCCAGGGATGCCACGGTGTGGGCAGGGTACCGGCAGAGCCACCTGGCCGTACCTGTTAATGGCATGCACGGGGGGAGCGGGGGCTCCCGCCAGCCGGGCGCAAGAGTAGTAGTCCCCGATGGACTCAATGATGCCCGCCAGCGTGGCGCTGAACATGCCCAGCACGGCCGCCGAGGTCACTGTGGGCAGACCCCACTGACCTGCCCGGGGCAGAGCGGGGTGTCAGGGCGGGGGGACCCCGTGACCTGGCCCCCTTAGTGCTCACCGGTGCCGCGTTGGGGCCCCCCCGGGTGCTCCCCAGCCCCGGTGATGCTGTGCCAGGCCCCTGCATCCCCCGGGGTGAAAGGATGTCGGGGGGTCCCACATGCCGCAGGGCTGCCTGGCACTCACAGGGGTAAGGGACCCGAAACCAGGGTGCCACGGACAGGATCTCCCCCCGGGCGTCCGTCCTGGCCTTGTATCCGTACGCCTCGGGCTGGCTGGGGAAGACGCCGGTGCACGTCAGCACGTAGCAGAGCAGCCACACCACCATGATGGCCAGGATGATCTACGGAGGGGCAGAGAGGGGGGACGCACCCCGCAGCGCTTGCAAACTCATCTGTGGAAAAAGGGGGGGGATTTTTGGGACTTCCCAGGACCTGGCAGCTCTCGGCCTGTCCCTACCGGGAACATCTTGAAGATCTGGACGCGGAACAGGACGAAGCCGCTGCCCCGCCGGTAGCCGGGCAGGCAGATGGTGATGTGCCGCAGGTACTGGGCAAAGAGGACGATCAGGAAGATGGTCCTGAGGGGGGAGAGAGAGACGAGGTCCCTCATGCCCCCAGCGCGCTCCTGGCTCCGTGGGGGACACCCCTACCCCCTTGTCCCCCCCATCCCCGTCCCTGGGCCTTACAGCGCTGCGATGCCCCAGTGGGAGCCGGCCCGCTCGCCGGCCGCCTGGAAGACGGAGAGCCCGATGAGGGAGACGGTGGGGGTGACGGTCAGCGGCCCGATGTAGCTGAGCAGCGCCCCGGGGAGCCCCAGCAGCCCGATGGCCACCTCCACCAGGCTGGACACCACGATGGCCCCCTGGATCTGCAGGGCATGGAGGGAGGGAGAGGAGGGGGGGGGGGTTCAGCATCCCACCAGGGATTTTGGGGTCCCCTGGGGATGCCAACGGGGCGTACCTCTCGCATACGGGGCTGCCAGACATGGGAGGTGTTGAGCGGCAGCGCCCAGTTGCCGTAGATCTGCTCTGGGGATGGAGGGGGGTGAGGTGGTCCCTGGGGTGGGTGGGGGGAGCAGGTGGACACCCCCCCACCCTGCACCCCCTCTGCCCTCACCTTCAGGCGGGCATCGCCACTTCTCCAGGGCCAGGATGGACTTGGCGGGGACGAGGAAGGCCAGCGCGCTCGCCTGGAAGAGGGGCAGCCTGGGGGAAGGACGAGAGGGGACGCCTGCGTCCGCAGCCTGGGGATGGGTGGGGGGGTCCCCGCCAGGGCCGTGGCTCTACCTGATGCCCACAGTGGTCTGGATGAGGGTGGTGATGCCAACGCAGGTGAAGATGGTGCCGATGAGGTAGCTGACGGTGAGCTGGTCCTTGCCCACGCACAGGCTCTCGGCCAGCAGGAAGGGGACGGCGATGGTGCCGCTGAAGCAGGTCAGGTAGTGCTGGGGGGGTGTGGGGGGGGAGCTCAGTGGGCTGGGGTGCTGTGGGGTGCCCCACGCCACAAAGAGCAGGGGCTCGGGCTCTGCCGGTGGGGTGGACCCCCCTTCCAGGCCGTACCTGGAAGCCGAGCAGGATGCAGAGGTACCAGGGGGGCACGTCCTCGATCTTGTAGAGCATGTCCACCGCCGGCCGGGGGGGCCTGGCACCCGCTCCGGGGTCCTGGCATGCAGGGGGCACAGCTCAGCCCCGGCTCACCCAGTGGGCTGGGGACGGGGGGGGGGGACACCCCACACTGTCCCCACGGGTGGCTCAGACTGCCCCTGGGACCCCCTGCACCCTTGGGGATGGGGAGGGGTCCCGGCTGGCTGGTCTCCATCTGATGGTGCGTTACAGAAGGATTTGGGGTGGGTGCTGTGCCGGGGTGCCCCGGTACTCACCGTGCCCACCGCAGGCAGCTCCTTCCCAGGGGGATGTGGGGGGCCAGTGGGGGCGAGAGCCGAGTTCCCATTCTGGCAGCAAAAGCGAGACAGGAGCCGGGTCAGTGTTGTCCCGGGTATCCCATAGGAACGGGGCTGGGCTCTGCCCCGGGGACGAGAGGGCCACCGGGCCACGGCTCGGCATGCGTGGCCGGTCAGCCCCACCCAGCACCAGCTCTGACCCCTGACAGGGGACCGAGCTCCCAAACCCGCTGGTCCCTGCGCAACGGTTTGTCCCCAGGGGAGGGTGGAGGGGGTCCCCGCTGGCCCTGGGGTGTCGGGAAGGTTGGCACAGCCAGTCCCAGCCGCAGCACCCCAGCATGTCCCCTTGGTCCCGGGCTTCACCGCAGTCCCCAAGCTCACCCCACCCTTCGCCAGCCCTGGCTGGGCACCGTGGCCCTGAGCTGGCCATCAGTGGGGTCAGTACCCCCCGGCCACCCACTTCCCTCCCCACCGCCCCGGGATACTGCTGAGGAGGGGACAGGGATGGGGATGGGGACAGGGACGGAGGCTGCGTTCACCTGGGGCTGAGCCAGGTCTCCCGAGCGGGTCCCCATCCTCCGGCGACACGGCCCTGGTGGCGATGTCACTGCACGGGGGGTTTTATGGCCGTGGGAAGGACTTTAGTCACCACCCGGGCCGGGCAGAGGTGCGGGGTGGCAGGCTGGAAGGCGGCCATTGGCTGCCGGTTGTGAAACCGGGGAGCCCTGCCTCGGGGACGGATCAGCGATTAACTCCTTTAATTAGGGCTGGCACCGTTGGCAGGGCCGGGACGCTCCCGCCGTGAGCACCGCATTGGTAAAACATTAGAGCCGACGGGTTACAGAGTAATTCCCAGCTCGCAGGGGGTCCAGCGGCGCGGGGCACCAGCTGCTGCCGGCATCGTCCCGGCACGGCCAGGCTGGGCGTCGAGGGACAGTCGCGACGCCGGTGATGGGCGACGCCGGGAAGGCACCCACCTCCCGGCGCGCATCGGTTCTAGCTGGGGACGAAGTCGGCTCCGAAGGTCACCGGGGCATTAAGCATTAACCGCGCCGGGGCTACAGCTCGTTCTGCAGTGCCTTGGGCGGTGCTGGACCCCCAGCCTTGCCGCCGGCGCAGGGCCCCTTCTCCCCGTGGCAGAGCAGCTCCCGCAGGGCGGCCGGGCCCCGCCGGTGCGCCCCGTAGATCTGTGCCTCTCCCTGCTCACCAACGTAGCCATGGCACATCTTGGACAGCCTGTGAGGAGCCAGAGAGGGTCACGCCATGTCCCACCCCACCATGGCGGCAAGGGGACGGTGCCCAGCACCGCCGCCATTGCCGACCCCCCCCGACTTACCTGCCCGGCCAGGGTCCCCCCATCACCATCACACTCATGGGCTCCTGTCTCGGCAGCCCCGGCCCTGCCAGCCGCTTCTCCCCATCCAGCTCCTGCACTCCGTAGCTGTGGGGAGAGGCAGGAGTTGGGGAACGCCCCGGTCCCTGGGGACACCCCGGTCCCTGGGGACACCCCCATCCCCTGGGGACGCCCCGCTCACCTCTCCCAGCTCTGCGAGCAGCTCCTCTCCAGCACCTCCACGTAGTCGGACTCGCTCAGCGCCTTCCTGCCCACCTTCCCCTCCGCCTTGCGCAGCTGCTCCTCAATCTGGGGTGAAAAAGGGCAGAAACCGCCCAGTGAGGGTGGCAGCCTCCCCGTGACCCTGCTCCCCAGCGGGGACGGGGTCTGCACCCCCTTCCCTGCGGCCCCGCCAGCTGAAGCACTTTTGCGCAGGGTGGTGGGTCCATCGGTAGCTGCAAGGGTGCTCGCCGGTCCCAAAGGCCTGTTTTGGGGTGCCGGCGGCGGGGGCAGCCATCAGCGTGGTGCCCCAGGGGAGCTGGTAGCATGTCCCCAGGCCGAAGCACCCCGACGAGGGCTCTCACCCCCGGTTTCAGGGTGCCGTCTCCCCGATCCCCACCTGGAAGGCGATGGCGTGGCAGGCATCGCAGCGCAGGGATTCGGGCATGTGGGGTGAGAGCCGCTCCTCGGGGCTGAGCTGGGGCGCAGGGATGGTGCGGGTTGGGGCGGCGGGGGGGCCCCCGCACATCTCCTCAGCCCCCGTCCCTGCCAGGAGGCTCAGGGCCAGCCACACTGCCAGCGCCGGCCGCATCCTGCCGCGATGCCGAAAGTGCCGGGGCAGATGCGCGGGGTGGCTATAAACCCCCTGGGGCCGGCAAGCGGGCGCTGATGCGCGGCCGATGCACCTGCATCCGGCTGACGCCGCCCGGTCCATCCCCGGGGTGTCAGGGGGGTGGTGTGTGCGCGCACGGGATGTCCCCAACCAACTGTCCCTTCTCTGGGAGGTTTTTGGTGTAATTCAGTCCTGTAACGCCCGACCCCTCCTCCTCGACCCAAATCCTCCTTGGAATGGCGTGGACCCACCTGAGCTGGGGCTGGGGCAGGGGTTTGGGGCTCAGGGCTGGGGTTTGGGGTTCAGGGCCGGGGTTTGGGGATCACCGTTGATGGCAGAGTCCCCTCCTGCCCCCGGGGACCAGGGATTCATCCAGTGGGCGCTCCAGGACAGACAGATGGACTGCAGGGTCCGAGTGCCTCAGCTCCCCCGACGGGGCCGCGGGAGCCCCTCGCACTCCCCTTTACAGACTACACAAACACAGGAGGAATATGCAGGATTTAATGCTGTCTCAGCATTTTTATTACTATTTTAGGGAGGCCGTGCCGCAGCCATGGCTGCGGGGGGCTGGCGGTGGCTGGGCTGTCGTCCCCCTGTGCCGACCAGCCCGGGTCACCCTCGGAACGGGACCGGCAGTATGGGGGAAAGTGGGGGCTCTGCATCTGGTCCCTTTGCCGGCCGGGGCCCATGACTTCAAGCTCCCACCCTGGGGCTGCGAGGTGCTCACGTAAGAAAAGACCCTTTTTCTCCCCGTTCCCATGAGGAGCCGGTGAGGTCCAACCGGTACCCATTACCCCTCGGCTCTTCACCAGCTCAGCCGTGGGCAGGGCATCTCTTCCGATGCTGACTTTGGGGTTAAAGCCTGGCTGCTTGGGAAGGGACATGCCACGCGGGTCCATCCCTGGCTGAGGACTGTCACATCCGGAGCAGCGGTCCCTTCTCGGGCCCGGCAGGGCTGGCACGGGCAGGGGCTTGGCCAGGGCTGGGGCCGGGGCTGGCCCGCATCCCTGTGGGGATGTAGTACAGGCTCTCCAGGTACCCGCAGTCAGGACCCCCGGCAGCGGGCGGCCCCTCGCCCTTGGGAGTAGGGCTGAAGGTCCCAGAGAAGCCGGGGTTTTCGGCGGCTGGCACGTCGGGGTGCGCTGGGGAGGGGGCGGCGGGTGGCGGGGGTGCCGGAAGGCCTGGGAAGCTGCCATAGGGCATGTAGGGTGGAGCATAGACCCCTGGAGCCATGACCAGGGGGTTGAAAGGAGCATGGTAGAGCCCGGCATGCGATGCCACCGGTGGGATGAGCACCTCCAGGTACTGCCCCGTCTCGGGGTCGTAGAGCGTTTTCAGCTGGGGCTGCCGCGGTGGCTCCATGTAGTAGCATTTCCCACTGTCAGGATCAACGAGCATCCTCCGGTGCGTGGGCAGGTGGGGGGCAAAGGGCTTGGTGGGGCTCGGTGTGCTCTTACTGCCCGGCGAGGCGCCGTCAGTCCTCCTTAGGAAATGGGGAGCATCCTCGAGGCGAGGCTGGGGCTGGGCTGGGGGCAGCGGCACCAGGTGCTCCCCAGCAGCCAGGCCCTCGGGGGGCCGGGGCAAGGGGGGCTCGGGGCTGGGTTTGCTCCAGGGTGCTTCCCCACCGGCCAGGGGACACACACCGGTTCCCAGTGGAGCACCGGCCGGGTTGGGGGCTAAAGGGGATCCAAAGGATGAACTGGCCACACTGGAGACTGATGGGTGCCCAAGGGAGGGGGGGACTGGGTTAGTGACCAAGGGGGACCCAAAGGATGAGCTGGCTGGGTTGGGGACCAAAGGGACCCCAAGTGATGAGTTGGCCACATTAGGGACTGAGGGGGTCCCAAAGGATGCGCTGGATGGATTGGGGACCACGGGAGTCCCAAAGGATATGCTGGATGAATTGGGGGCCAAGTGGGTCCCAAAGGATGCGTTGGCTGAGTTAGGGACCAAGGGGGTCCCAAAAGATGCACCACACAGGTTGGGGACCAAGGGGATCCCAAAGGATGCACTGGCTGGGTAGGGGATCAAGGGGGTCCCAAAAGACTTGTTGGTGGAGTTAGAGACCAAGGGAGCCCCAAATGATGTGCTGGCCAGGCTGGAGGCTGATGAGTAACCAAAAGATGAGTTGGTCATGTTGGGGACCGAGGGGGTCCCAAAGGATGCGCTGGCTGGGTTGGGGACCGAGGGGGTCCCAAAGGATGCGCTGGCCGGGTTGGGGACTAAGGGGGTCCCAAAGGATGCACTAGCTGGATTGGGGACTGAGGGGGTCCCAAAGGATGCGCTGGCCAGGTTGGGGACTGAGGGGGTCCCAAAGGATGCGCTAGCTGGATTGGGGACTGAGGGGGTCCCAAAGGATGCGCTGGCCGGGTTGGGGACTGAGGGGGTCCCAAAGGATGCGCTAGCTGGACTGGGGACTGAGGGGGTCCCAAAGGATGCGCTGACTGGCTTGGGGACCACAGGGGTCCCAAAGGATGTGCTGGCTGGATTGGGGACCGAGGGCATCTTTGGCATCGCGGAGGATTTGGGGGCTTTCACAGGAATTGCCAAGTAGTTGGAGTTCTCCACCAGGGAAGCAGGAAGGTACGGCTCGGTGGCTGCCGGCCACTTTGGTAAACGCTCCCAGGCCTCCCTCCGCTCCAGCAGCCGGCCAGAGGGATCTTCACTGGCCTCCCCGGCTCGAAACGGGGCAGTGGGGCCAGTGCTGCCTGCAGAGCCACTGCTCCCCACCGACACCTGCTTGCTTGTGGGCGGCTTCGATGTGTTTCTCTCCGCCGGTTTCTCAGGCTGTGGGTGCAAGCTGCTGTTGGTCAGGGGTCTGGCTCGAGGGTCATCGCCGTCATCGCCGCCATGCCGCTGCACCGTTGACTCGGGCCCCTCAGCGGCACGGAGCCCTCCGGTGCCGTCGTGGCTGCGTCTGTCCTTACCCTCCGTGGGACTCGGCGGCGGCGGTGGGAGGAGAACGGTCTTCTCTGTCCGCAGCATGGTGCTGCTCTGAGCCGGGGAGCCCTCCCCGGCCACCGCTGGGGACTGTCGGCCCACCAGGACATGGAGGTGGGTCTCCACGTGCGGCACCCCCTCGGCCGCTGGAGCCCGTGGCGGTACCCTGAGCTCGCTCCGCTCCCGGCGCGGGGGGGATGCCGGCAGCCCCTCCGCAGTGGGTGCCCCCCTCCGTGTGGCCTGGACCTTCGTGATGTGGACAGGGGAGCCCTGGGTGGGTGAGGGCTGGCCACCAGCGAGCTTTGCAGGGCCCTCGGCACGTGCCGGGGCTGGATCTCGGCTGGCAGCTGCCAGCACCTCCCCGTCCCCCGGCTCCGTCGCTGTCTCCTGGCGGCAGACTGAGGTGCAGTGGATGACAAGCGGGGTGGCCGGTGGCGGCCCCCCACCGCTTGCCGGTGCCGTGGTGCCACGGGATGCGCTGGCAGTCCCGAAGTGGAGGCTGTAGCTGCTCTTCACCAGCTTGCGCACGTCTCGGGGCTGCGGGATGCGCCCCTTCCCCTTATCTTCTGGCTCAGGGGGGGCGGCTGGCGAGGCTTCCCGGGCCGGGGTGCCGGGGCTGGGTGGCTGGCGGGGCATCGCTGGCAGCTTCTCCTCCCGCCGGCTCTGCGGCACCAGTCTCACCTCCTGCGCCCGGGAGGTGAAGAGGCGGCGGGGAGGCACGGCGGGGAGCGCCAGGCTGTCGGCCTCGAAGGGGCGGGTTTGGGGGTGGCTGGGGCGGATGGCTCGCTGCTTCAAGCTGGGCCACGGCTTTGGCGCTCTCTCAAATCTGGGGGCGACGTCCAGCGTCTTCCCCACCCCAGAGTGGGCTTCGAACAAGGCGCGTGCTCGCCGGTAGCGGATCCTCTCTGCTGCCGGCTCCTCGGTGGCACCGGGCAGCCGGTGGCCCTCCAGGACCTCCTGGTACTTCATCCTCTCATTGAGTTCATTGAAGGTCTTCTTCAGCTTGCAGACGCTCTCCCTCGTCGCCTCGCTCAGCACCACCCCCTTGGCGGGACGGGTGGTGGTGGCATCCCCCACGGTCACCGTGGCCACCGGCATCCCGCCACCATGCAGATCCTCGGCTGAGAAGCTGCAGTCCGAGCGGGAGAGCGAGCTGGACTTGCCCTCCAGACCATCCCCCAGCAGGTCGGTGCCGGCGGAGGACGGCCCCGAGGAGGTTGAGCTGCCCCGCAGCCCCTTCTGCTCCATCTTGATCCTCTGCTCGTACTGCATTTTTTTGGCGAGGACGTTTTTCACCAGGCAAGAGGCCGCCCTGGTCTTGCCAGCGTCGGCATCCAAGGAGGCCGTCTTCATGAACTGCTTGTAGTTGAGCCTGAAGTCCTCTCCGATGGCCCTGCCCTTGCTGGGGGGCTCCTTCCTGGCGGGGGGCAGGGGTTGGGGGGCCGGGCTGTCACCCCAGGGGCCGAAACCCGTCTCCTTCCTCTCCTTCCTCTTCAGCAGGATCTGGCGCTTGGGGACGGTCCTCTTCTTGCAGTGGCCCTTCCTGGCCTCCCCGCTCTCCAGCTCCACGTCCACGCACTCGAACTGCTCCTTCCCCAGCAAGCCCAGCAGCTCCCCGTCCATGCCGGCGGGGAAGGGCCAGCCCACCCTGCCGTGGAGGGCTGCCACTGTGCCCCGGGACTCTCCGCTGGCTGCCGGCCACCGCCGCGGCCGCCCACCGTCCTCTGACAGCGAGTTGGAGAGGCTGGAGGAGGTGTGGGAGCTGCACATGTCGAGGTGGGCGCCGGGGGGACCCGAAAGGCTGCGGAAAGCCCTGGCCGTCAGCGCCCGCACCTCGCCGTCCACCTCGTCTGAATCGCTGGGTGCCCCGCCGAACATCCCCCCGGGCTGCCGGGGCAGAGCCAGCTCCCCGCCGGCAGCGGCGGCGGTGGTGGCAGGCTGCCGGTCCCCGCCGAGGGGACCCATCCTGCCCCCCTGCCCCGGCGCCGGGTTATTCTTAGCCACGATGGACAGCTGAGCCTGCCGCGCGCAGGCGAGGGGGGCAGGTGGCGGGGGGACGCCGGGGGCCCCGGCTGGAGCCCAGCGCCCCGGGTCAGCCCCCTCGGCACAGCCGCCTCGTGGCCCCGCGTCCCGGGGGGGCGTCCCCTCCTCATCCAGAAACTCCAGGCAGTCCTTGAAGGTCTCCGTCCCCTCCGAGCACAGGGCGGAGTGGTAGGAGGAAACGGAGGAGCCCGACATGCTCTTGGAGAGGTCGTCGCGGGGGAGGCTGGGGAGGTGGCCCTCCTCCTCCGACGCGGACCGCTGGCCGTCCCCACCGCTGCGGGGACCCTCACCGTCGGTGCCAGGCAGCTCGGCATAGGAGAGCAGGACGGGGTCCCTCTTCCTGCAGGGCATCATGGCAGGGACGACCCCAGGGAGTGCCAGCCGGTGCCACGGGACCCTCCTTGGTGCTGGGGACGCTCCACCGGGGACGCCGGCTCGACCTTCTGGCTCCCTCGCCGTCACGGCGGCTGGACCCAGCAGCGGGATGGAGCAGCCCCTCGATCACATGGACATCAGCGAGCGCCAGCCCGGGGGAGGCGATGCCAAGCGCATTGCAGGGATGCCACCGCCGCCCCCAGCCTTAGGGGGCTGCCGGGGGGCTGCCAGCACCATCCCCTGCCCCCTCACCCTGCGCTGCTGCTCCCCAAACCGCAGCAGAGGTGCAAGGGCATCCCCACGCCCCATGGGGGTACCCAGGCCGTGCCCCCCAGCGCAGCGGGATAGGCTGCCCCAGGGGCTGGGGGACCCACAGACCCCTCCAGGGACGTTCCATCCCTGGTGCAGAGGGCACGGCTGGGCCCTGGGCTGCCACTCCGTCCCCACCATCGCACCTTTCCCAGCGCCTCTGCCCGCCTCGCTGCAGGGACGGCACGTCCCCACCCTGGGGGCTTCCCCAAAACTCACCCTACCCCAAGCAGCAGCTCCCCCAAAACGAAATCGCAAGTGGCCAAGAGCAAACTCAAAGCTTGAAATCAAACCGGGCACCGAGCATCTCTGGGACTCACAAGAGCCGAAGGACGGACGGCTACTATTTGCCTTTTTCAGGGGGACACCAAGCAAGCGGCCGGGGCACCCAGCATGGCACGAGGGTCTCTGCAGCTTGCCGGCCCCGACTGCCGCCGGCAGAGCTTAGCCCCGGCTTTCGGGGGTTTTTTGCAGCGAAGCAGCGGTAGCAGGTGCTCCCTGGTGCTGCCAGCCCCGGAGCAACCCGATGCCCAAGTCGTCTGGGTTCATGCAGGGACTAAATTTAAACCTTGGCAAGGAAAAGGAGGAGAGCAAAGCTTCCCTGATAGCTGGCCTGGCGCTTAACCCTTCGCTGCTGAGCAGGGCTGTGCTCGCAGGTGGCATTTGTGGCCACGGAGAGCGGAGGAGACCTGCCGCGGGCAGCACTCGCTGGCGCGGTGGCCTTGTGCAAGACAGCAAGGAGGGGATTTCAAACCCCCCAATCCCTCCAGCCCGGTTTTGCAGGGAGCTGGTGGGATGCAGCTGTCAGCGGAGGAGCTCCCCGTGCTGCCTGGGTGGCTTGCGGCACCCTTGGGCTGCTGCTTGGGTGCTGCAACCACCCTACGGTCCCCATGCGAAGGGGGTCCAGCTCTGAGCCTGGGGCTGGCGGAGGCGTCGCGGAGCCCCCCGGGCCCGTCTCCCCGCAGCGTGGGCTCGCGGCACGGCAGCCCAGCGGGCGCCTGCTGAGTCACTGCTGGCTCCCGCCCCAGCACAGCGCAGCCGGGAGCACCCCGGGGACCGGCACGCAGCCCCCCACCTGCTGCTGGATTTGCAGTACCGGGGGGGGACGTACAGACTCCCACCGGGGTGGGGGATGCAGTTCCCCTCGGGCTGAGCTGGGTCCTCAGTCCCCGGCCAGTCCAGGGCCCAGAGAGATGCTGTTTTATTCCCTCTCCTCTACCACGGGTCGTGCGCGGTGTCCCAGAGCCACTGGGAGTTGGTGGGACAGGGAGGTTGGTCCAGCCGGGGGTCACCGGTGTTCTGCTGAGCCCCCCCCGGGATGCCGAGCCGATGCCTTCCGTGCATCCGGGGTACCACTGCTGGGGGCGAGGAGGAAGGGCAGAGAAGGCACAAGGGGAACACGGGCTGCGGGAGCTGGTGAAGCTCTGGATAAGGTAAAATAATCAGCCCAGCAGGAGGATCACTGCCGCTCTCCCTGGGCATGAAGGGAAAGGTCCTTGGGCTGCTGCCTACAGGTCCTGCTGACCCGGCAGCGGGTGCAAGGCAGATTTAGGGCAATGACTTTTATAACCGCTTTAAACCTTTCCTCTGCCTCCCTTCCAGCAGTCGCGCCAGGCACAGTTCTTGTTGCTGTTGCATCTTTCCCTCCGACACCCGGGTCCTGCCAAAACCGAAACGGTCAGAGTGTCAACAGCTGTAACAAGCGGCACGGCAATACCGGAGCCTGCGAGGGCGGCTGGAAAGTACCACCGTGCACCCAGCCATTCATCCGCTTCCCCGGCACCCGCTCTCGGCGCTGCGGGAGACGGAATGGCCCCGTACACCCCCTGCTTTATCGGGCCAGGTGCATGGAAAAGCGTGGCCGGGTTGCGGCAAGCACTGCCGGCTTGGCGGGTTTCTTCCAACATCCCCAGGGCTGCCACGAACAGCCTGTCTGGGTGTGGTGTGGAAGCACGGAGGGAACCGGCTGAGCAGTCCCGTCTCACCGCCCCGGCTGCGGCCTGAGGCTGCCGGGCAAGACCCCCGCTCCACGCCTGCCTCTCCTCCTCCCGGCCCTTGGGTGCATCCCCCCTCCTCGGTGCGGCTCGGGATTTCTACACAGGAAAGAGAGAGGAGGGCACGGTGGAGATCCTCGGGGTCCACCTACCAACTGAAATACAACTGTTTTAGGTTAAGAGGCCGTAGACCCGTCTTCCAGCACCTGAAGCAGTTTGGGGGGGTGTGAGGGAGCAGCCTCTTAGGCACAAGCACGTTACAGAACAACGGGCGGACCCAGGGTGAGCCAGGCGTGCTAATTAAATACTGAATACTTTTATGTTTAAGCCAGCGTGATACTGCCTGTAGACTTACTATCGCGTTTGCTTATTAACTTGGGTTTTGTGCCAGCTCTGTGCGTGCTCGCCTCTTAACGCTGGCAAGCCTGAAAGGGAGGCAGCAAGGAGGAAGACGACGGCTGCTAGTGGCTGCTGAAAGCAGGACATGCCTCTCCCACGCTGGAGCTAATTTTCGCAACTCCAGAGGAGCAGGAAACGCTGGCCCAGCTTGGCAGAGGATTTCAAAGCCGCCTCTGGGTTTCGGAAGGGAACTGGGCATCCGAACCGCGCCGGCAGCGCCGACAAATCTCAAGCGCTTTGGCACTGGAGGCAGGTACAAACAGCTCGGCCGGCCCAAGCCTGCAAAGGGATCCACCTCGGGCTCTGTGCAAGGGCTTCGTGCTGCCGCCTCCTTCCCCGCGGCACCGGCCGTGGCGCGGGGACTGACGCCCGGGCGGCTGCACGCTACAGGCGACCTCGAAGCTCCCGTCTGCCGAGACGGCGGTTTCAGGCACCGGCTCCCGGAGCGCGGGCCCGGGCTCGGCACACGGCGGAGCAGGGGGGATGCTGCCCATGACACAGGCGTTATTTCGGGGCTGCGACCCCCGAATACGGCTCTGCCCTGCGGGGCCGGGGCCCTGCGCCACGTGTGCCGCGCCCTGCGCACGGGGGCGTGGCCTGAGCAAGCCCCGCCCTCCAATGAGAGGGCGTGGCCTGCGCAGGCCCAGCCCTCCAAGGGAGGGCGTGACTCCAGGCCCCTCCCTCCTCCGAGGCCCCGCCCCCAGAGCAGCAGGCCCTGGGCGGGGGCACCCCGTCGTCAGGGAGGGGAGGCAGCCGCCCCCCACCCCCCGCCGAATCCAGCCCCGGTGCTCGGCTCCCGGCTCCGGTCCTCGGCTCCCGGCCCCGGCGCTCGCTGGGGGCCGCCTGTACCTCGGGGGAGGCGCCGCGGTTGGCGGCAGCCCGAGGCCGCAGCACCCGCCGCCATCTTCCGCACCCCCGCGGCAAATGGCGGCCGCCGTCAATGCGCCTTCCCCGTCTCCTAGCAACGCGTCCCCCCCCCCTTTCCCCGCCCTTAAAGGGGCCGCGGCCCGCAGTCCCCCAGCGCCCCGTCCCCCCGAGGCAGCGGCAGGGCCACGGCTGCGGAGCCCGGGGGAAGGGCTCAGCCTCCACCGAGGTCCCCGGGGAACAGCCGCGGCTCTGGCGGGCGAGCCCCCGCCTGGGAACGGCGGTGGGTTCCTCGCCCATCCCCGCGGATGCTGCCGCGGCCATTTCGCATGGAACGAGCTCGCGGATGGCACAGTTACCTCTTGTCTCAGTCAGGCGTTTGGCACGGTACAGACAGGCTCAGTCAAGTCTTTCATTAAAAAAAATACATACATATATATATATATATACACAAACACCCATTTGCAAGTCCCCCCAAGAAATGAGAGCACCCCACCCAGCACCCGGGGACGGCGGCAGCGCTGGGTGCCGGCTCCGAGGGAACCACGTCTGCTCAGGGAACGCCGCCTTCTCCCTTTAGAGACCCAAGAAATAATTAGAAGTCAATCGCATTTTGGCAAGGAACCTTTGGTTGATGACAGCAACGCATTTCAACGACGGCGGGCACGAGATAACGATTTTCCTTGGGTTTTTTCCCCCTTTCTTGAGTAGGACGTCAGCGCTTGACAAAAAGAACTACTCCTGTTTATCACCGAAGACATTTTGGAGCCAAACGCTCACAGCACCGGCGCACAGTCAGGCACCCGTAACACCCTCGGCTGCGATTATGAACGAAGAACATCTTATGTCTCTTTGAGATAGTTTTACCTTTCGGTCTCATCTTCCGCTTCACCCCGACCTCTTTCCTCGTCACAGAGAAGGCTCTTAAAACCACTGTGCTGCTCACAGGAGGTCTCCCACCTCCATGAAGCACTTTGAGATCTTTGGATGGAAGGTGCGATCTATTTTAAGCGTAAAATGCTACGTATGAATTCAAGCTCCGTAGAGATGGCAGGTCCAGTAAAGTCGTGTTTGGTCTCCCCACCTATATCACCTTACAGCCATGGGAGTCAAACGGGAATAACAGGGAAGACACCAAACCTGGAGCAAAGTCCAACCACTTTAATATATTTCAAATATATTCTACAAACCATTTAATATATAAAAAGCAACATTAAAAGAATTTTGCTTTTTATACACACTCATTATGCGCTCAAAACTGGGAAATACCAGAATTAAGGCCACCTGTCCTACTGCCAGCCACATTACCAATATAGAATAAGCAAATCAAACCTTTTTGCCCTTAGACTCTCACACTAAAGATACTTCACAACAACCCCCTCTCAATGCCTTTTTTACTGGCGCTCCTCCCGCCCCGAGCGGCTGACAAACTCTGCTCAACTTCCCCAAGCGCTCCTATAAAGTTGCCCAACGGGGAAAAAACGTTAACGTGAAAATGCTATTTTAAGGAGCCACTATGTAGTTCTTTAATTTTTTTTAAGCGCCCCACCATTTCATAGCAGCAGCATTGCCGTAGTTGCAATGGTCTCATCATACGCGTGATGTGTACGTCTCATCTGCAGAAGCACCAAGTCTCAAAACCCAAAACAAACACCCCGCCTTTGGTGCAGACCAGTGGAAAAGCTTCTCTTCCCGCAGCTCCCATTTCGTTTGCTGCTCAACCTCGCGCCGCCGTGACAGACAGGACAGGGACACATTCTGGTACCTGCAGGCGCAGTCCCCCGCTCCCAGTACAGCCGCCTTGTGCATCATGCCAGCGGGACACCCTCGGTGCAGGGGCAGGCTGCACCGTAACACCCAGGCACGTGGAGACTTGGAGGTTTAAAGGCAGTTTTAATTCTGGCATTTCTCAAAATTTTGAGCACTTTTGCTTTCCTAGGTTTAAGCCGAGGCCATCAGTGGCGTCCTGCGCTACTCGTAGCGAGTTTTAGGAACGGGGGCAACAACGGAGAGTTGTTAATTTTAATAGACACGTACCTCCACGTCAGAGAGGCGAGCATTGCCTCTGCTGCGGCTACGCCAAGTCCCCACATGAGGAAGTGGGGGCAGAAGCCTGCACCTCCAGCGCCTGTACCGCTTGGAGATGTCCTGTGTAAGAACAGTTCATGCCACGTGTGGTACACACCCGCGACACCCCACCACAGAAACCGGCTCAGGAGGTTAAAGATGCTCGATTGGAGCAACGATGCTCTGTTCCCTGCTGCTGATGAGTATAACCCATCCTCAATCTGCCTTTAAATGCCTGGTTTCGTAAAGGAGGATCAAGAAAAAACAGGACACTACTACACGGATCTTTTTCTTTGCAATACTAATCTCTACAGTGAAACATTCATAACTGCTCAACAGAGTAAAAATATGCTACATCAAAACTGTACCAGAAAAAGCAGGACCCCTGTAACAGCTGGAGAAGAGTTTGCAGATAAAAATCAGAATTAAACAGCCTGCTTAAAAATATGCCACTGAAAACATATGAGGAAATAAATACGGTTGTCCTTTCTCTACAGTCTGGCAGACACTGGAATTGCTGCAATTCACAGACTCTCATCTTCTTGTTGGATGCTGCCGCTGGCCTCTCAGCGTGTTGTCTCACCGAGGAACAGAACCGGCACGGCCCTCCTGTCAGGCAAGCACAGGGTTACGTCCCTTTGACAGCAGGGAGAGCCGGGAGCCTGCTCACGGGCTCACCTGAGGCAGGTACTTGACTCTTCTGAATGAAGCATTTCGTACTACACTCGGACACCAGGAAACACGCCGCTGTCCGTCTAAATTCTCCTTACAAACCACTGCAGAAGCCAGGACATCCGCTTGGTATCAGCAGGAGAAGGCTAGCCTGTTTGATACTGGGAACTACGCTGTTCCTATCATCGAGTGAATTGCAGGTCCATGTAAAATACAGAAAGCGAAGACATTTCTCTGCTCTCCTGGGAAGTATATACCGTTTGGATGGCAGACAAACTACCGATGAAGACAGGTTCCAAACTAATAGCGTCTCCCAGGGAATTCATTTACAAAGTGCTACTGGTCCTTGGAACCAAATATAGTGTACAGTACATCACAGCAAACACCTGCTTTACAGCTTGTGTTGGCCCATCTCTGCACTATATGCAGAAGGAATTGAATGTTCAGACTCTTTACAACAGACTCCTTCCCTTTTTATACAAAGGAAAATAAAAACGTAAGTTAAAACAGCAATAAATAAAACTACAGAAAGTGTGTGTCCTGGTCAGCCCCCTTTGTGCATTCCAATCAGACTGGAGAGCTTCTCACAGTGCTCAAGTTTCAGTGATTCTGCTTTCTGTTTTAAGCGCTCATCTCTGTATAGCTTGGCCAAATTTGACAAATCAGACTCTGAAAGATGAAAAAAATATATATTAGGATGAAGTTGTGAGCCTGCTTTACAGAACTGTTTGTCAGTGCTTTGTTATCCTTGTGGCATGGTGTTTTTTTTTTTTTAATTTACCTTGTTTCAGTGAAACTGGGCATGTTAACAACTTTCTTGAAAGAGAGGCCATCAGGTTTAACCAGGCTAGCTACTTAAGAAAAAAGCATTTTCATAATTGCTTGAAAACTCAAACAGTTATAATAACCCTCTCTACCAGTGAACTAGTAGGACAATAACCAAACCAAAAAATAAGACTGATTATTACTGTCTACAAAGAAAACACAAACTATAAAAATACAGCTTAGAAGTCACATAAGATTTAAAATTATGTTAACAATCTAAAAAAGAGGTGATTGCTTTAAAATATATGTATATATTTAAACTGTGCATAAAAAGGGGCTAGTAGGATACCATTTGGTCTGCCGCACAGCTATTTACATTTTAATAGCTCTCACCTCCTCGTGCATTGATCCTTACTGAGGTGTCACCAGGGACAGACTGGCGAGGGGGGTAATTCCGCATCTATCGGTGATATTTAAGCGACAAGCCAGAAGGACAGAGCCTTATGACTACTTTTCCTATCGCTGCCTTGGGGCTGTGTCAGCCGCCTGCAGCCTCACACGTGAAGCAGGAACTACAAGACGCACACCCCTGCCCACATAACTGAGAAACGCAAGTCCTTTGGCAGATCCAGTCTGCAAGGGCCCGGAGTACCCATCCAAATACATACTTTAAGGTATAGATAATTGGGTTTTTTTGATGTTGCACTTCTCAGAATTCAAACTCTGTCTGGCAAGAGGTTTGCCCAGAAGGCATTACAAATTATTTTTCTTTTTTTTTTTTGGTATTGATTACAGGAAGGTGTACAGCTAGCTGAGGGACTTGTCTGAAAGGCCTGTGTGTCCTTTTATTAACAATACAATCTCGAACGTACTTTGCATATTTTTTTCCCCTTCTTCTCAAAACTGAAATATTCCCATTGTTTAAATTATTCCCTCCCAGTAATTCAGAGAAGTTTCTTTTGCTGATTAGCTAAGGAAGTCTTAATATAGCTTTCTCCCTGAAGAATAATTTAGATCCAGGATTAGATGCACCTAAGAGAACAGCAGTAATTTGTTTCTGACAAGGTCAAAATTTCCCTAAGCACAGGCTACCTGATGGCACTCAATTTTTCAAAGAGCTTTTATACACCTTACAGTCCCTCATTTTACAAAATCATTCAGAGTGGAAAGAACTTCAATAGGTCCTTTCATACCTTAGGTCTTCTGTCCCACTGAAATTTAAAGCCATTTAACCCTCCACCTATTTACTGAAAAGCTTTACAAACTGACAGGCATGAACACTGTATTTTAGATCGGGAATCAATTTTCAGGTTTTATGTCTAAAATGCCACTGAAGTAGTGCTGGGCACATAGCCTCGACAAGCCTTCAGCAAAACTAGACTCGGCTAATTGTCTCCGAGTCCAGAGTCCCTGGAGTTCCGCAGCGAAGAATCTTAGTTTACACTTATCCAATTGGGCAAAATTATTCACTGTAAATGTTTGTGCTTTTGACAGCATTCATTCTGTCATGTTGGTTTCTTATGTTTTTCAATCTTTTACAGAGAGTTGTTCGTGCTTTTTAAGGAACTTCTAAAATACCTAATTCCAACTACGTATCCTTCTTCTCTCTGTTTTCAGTTGCCTCTCTGTAATTTTCTACAACTCAGAGCTCTTTGCAGTCTTACTTTACAATTGTGCCATCCCAGCTGAATGATCTCCTGCAAAAACCTGGGACGTGCTTTTTGTACTTAACAGTATCAAAGATGTCAGAAGACCAAAAACCACAGCATATGCAACTTTTACACACTATTCTGCTGTGAAGGGAGGAACGCCGTCTACTGCAGCAGTATAAAAGTGACTGGCTGAACACGATACCGATATATCACTTTTGAAGTTTTCATGAAGGTAGTTGGACACCAGGTAACACTTTTCAAGTCATAAAATCAAGGACTTTAAAAATCAATCTGTTCCTATATAACTACGTCCATTTTGCTCAGGCTAAAGAGAAATGCACCCTCAGTAAACAAAACAAACATACTATTAATAGACATTTAACTGACCAAAAAAAAAAAGTTGACCACATGAAGTTAAACAAGAATTAACGGACCAAAGTTACAAAGCAACAGCTGACTAAGAACTGTCTCAACATCTCCAGACAACTTTTCCCCAGCACTCCATCTTGTACTCACAGTTTATTTTTACAAACTTGGCTGTACTAATGTTAGCACAGTCTCAGCTGCGCTCATTACCTGCTCGCTGGCCTAGATGGTAATCATTCTGAAAATGTTTGGTGGTTTTGTTTTTTTTTTTAATTACAGTGGTCTCCTCAGGCTACTGCTAATTGTGGACGTTGTAAATGTATTTGCAGATGTGTGACTAATAAAGTCACTAAGTGTAAAAAGCTCCAGAGGAGCACTGTTTTGCAGGCATTACTTGGCATTTGATGCTGGATCATCTCCCCCTCTCTGATTACCAGTCTTTTCAAACTTGCAAACCCCATTGCCCATTTTGGGGCGCAGCACTCCTTAGCTCAAGGTCTACGTGAAAGAGACAATATGGCAAATTTCAGTTGCACAAGGTCAATTAAAAGGTTTTTTTGGTAAGAAATAAATTCTATCCCAATAGCAAGCCTACGCATGAAGCCTACAGTTACGGTTATTAACAGCCACATTATACCTAGAGGCTGCTACCGCCAGCCACAGATGCTCAGAAATCACAAGTCAAGCACACCAAAACCCAAGGGATTGTTTGGGATTTTTATCGTCTTGTATTATGGGTTCTTTTCTTTACTAACTGCAGAGCCTACATCTGTATATTTCTCTTTAAAAGGAAAATGAGTAACTTTTATGTAAAATAAACCAAAACAGTCTCTGGATGAAAACAAAACAACTCTTCCCATCAAAAACCTGTAAATAGTTTGGAGTCAGCAACACTATTGTTACCTCTAGCACAGGATTAAACAAGTCTTGTTTAGACTAAGTGTATGCTTCCATGATGATGCAATTGGTAAAGAAACTGTAAACAAGTGCCAAGTCACTTTTCAGTAGTGTGCTAAGACTGTTTTACACGGAGCAATTCAGAAAGCCCTACTAGTGTGTGGAAGCAGCTTGCCTGCTACTATTAAACATTTACACAGAAACAACTTCTTCCAGTTTGCTTTATGCACAGCAGTAGTTTGTGTTTACTCATTTGAAGGTGGCAAGTTCTTCAGCTGAAACAAATCAGTCACAACATCCCAACTTCAGCTAGCCCTTGTGATTTGATTTCTGTTATTTTGTACAGTTATAAAAGAAGTAGGCATTGCCTCTATTTTAAATGAACTAGAAGCGTAGTAATTAACAAATAATACAATATGGGGTTAAAATACATGTCTTTACATGTGCCACTGATCGACTTAGGACTGACGTGAGAATAATGATTTTCAATGCTTGCATTTTTGTGTTCTCCCTTTCTGCATTCAATTCTCGTTTTTAAAAGACAATCTTGACTATGGTGAAAAACATCACCTCAAACTCATCTAAAGATAGAAAATGCAAATAAGTGCACAAAACAAGCACAGAAGCACGCTCTTTGAAAACTGATACCAGTAACACTGCAAGATTACCAAAAGCACCTGAATAAGTTACAGGCTCTCCTTCTGATGAAGTTTTGAAATTAGATAATCTTCTCGTGGAGCCAGTTGAAGCAAAAATGATTCTGTTCCAGCAAAGGAAACATGGAATAGGTGATGTCTCAAGATCTTTTCTAGCCCTAGCAATCTGTCAGACCTAGATAAATGTGGTGGATTACACATTTAAAACATCATCACTAAGAGTTAGTCAAGCATAAAAACTCAGTGGAAAAAAATGCCTCAAATGGTGAAATCTACTTTCCACTTGTCTCTCAGAATCACCTAAAATTAATTTTGACAGACCACCAAGAATAGCAAATTCAGAGTTAAGAGCAGATGTGAGAAATACCAGTGCAAGGTTTGACATGTTGTAAGCATCGGAAAATGAGGCTAAAAACGGCAGTGCTTTGTGAAGCATAGCCATCATACAACTACTGATGGGCTGTAGGCACACGCTTGTAACAAAAATAACTTACTTTGCTGTTTCTCCTTCCAGCAGCTGGTCTGAATATAGTCTATGTAATCTTTTTCAACGGTTTTCTCTAGCTCTTGAAGTTCTGCTCCTTGATAATTCTTTTCAAAGTTTTTATCAACATAGTAAGGCACCTGCAAGTTCTCTGTTTCTCTACCAATAACATGGCCTATGGACCTGTGAAAACATCATGGAGAAAACAGATTTTTTAGCAGTTCAAATATAAAGAAGTCAGGAGATGTTTCTCCATATTAGCATTTCCAGAGGACAGTATTTACAACTTCTTCACAGTTACTTTCTGCAGGACTATAGCTCCCTCAACCATCCAATAAGGAAATTACAAGTCTCAGGCACAGCAAGCTGTGCACTACAAACAGAATTCACCCCCTTCGCTAAAAACCGCAGGAAAATATCTAATATTTGGAGATATCTACAAAGAACTGACTTAGAGCTGACACTGTTCCTCCCAAACACTGTGTTTGTTCTCAACAGCTCAGTCACGACACTTCCAAAACAGAAGAGCAAATTTTATCTGTGACCGGAAGCTCCACATACTTTCTTCTGTTTGCTGGTAATTTCTGGCAAGCTAGGTCCAGAAATCCATGGGAATTGATGACAAATATAGAGATTATAGGAAAGGCATATGGCCCTAGTATTGCTTAGGGCATAACGCAATTGGATCTGGATTTTCCCGGTTTCTGGATCCTTTAGTAGAAGTAAGAATTTGCAGGGGAGATTCTAGTTACACTTCCCTTCAGGGTTTTATAACCATCAGTAAGCGAAGCGGACCGTGGAATACCCCGAAGAATATCCTGTAGGTAGAATTAGCCACTCTGACACAGCCACTGGATGAAAAGATACTCGTATACTGAATTTCCTTATTTGAGCAAAGATACTCAGGCGTTTTTTCAAATCACTGCCCAGAGAAAGAGGCAGGCAGCCAAAACACAAGTAGGTTACACTCTACTTAATGGAATCCAGGT
This sequence comes from Gavia stellata, assembly GCF_030936135.1. Lineage (NCBI taxonomy): Eukaryota > Metazoa > Chordata > Aves > Gaviiformes > Gaviidae > Gavia > Gavia stellata. Next base: position 19,950,872 of record NC_082609.1, read on the forward strand.
TGCCCCTTCTATTTCCTGGACTCCTCTTTTCCTTCTCTCTTGCTGTGTCTCAGAGGTGTACGCTCTCTTTAGATAAACAATTTCTTTTAGTTTTTAGGCTGTTAGTTTTTTTAGGGATACGATTTAGAGAAAGAGCGTAACTGTGTACCAGGCTCAGACCTGACTATCTCAAATCAACAGGAGAAGGGGAGGTAGCGAAGAAAAGCAGGAGAGATTAGCTGCTCTGGGGGCAGTGTGGGAGGTTTCACGTGGGACTGGCAGATAGCAAAAACACTCTCTGGAAAAAAAAAAACCACCCAAAACCCAACCACCCTCTTGTTCTTGTGCTTGGTCTACACATTGACATCTTGTGGTAAAAAATGATAAAGGGTGTTGAGCTACTATGACAGTGGAGAAGATACAGGCCTCACCCTAAGTAGTTTTGCTCCTAGAAGGGTGCAAGGGGAGTGTTTGGAGCACTCTGCTACTGCTGTGTGCAGCAGGTTCTCCAAAACCTGCTGACTCCCACACCTATCTCCGTAAAAGCCAGTGAAGGTAACTGAACCGGTCAGCTCTTTTCCACTGGAGAGCTTCCCTCCTCCCAGCACAGGATGCTGAGAGGAACAAGTGGGTGCTCCTCCGCCCCACAAACTCAGATTACGCCTGGTGGCGTTCCTTCTGCTTCCAGAGCTGACCAGTTCAGTTTGCCCTCTGCAAGCCCAGGGTCCTGCTTCTTTACAAACGTTAAACCAGGGCATTTCAAGGCTTTAATGATTTGTGGAGCTTGACAATTCTTCCAGTGGAATTCAGGCTCCAGAGCAGATTGGGATTTATACTGCAAACAGCAAGCTTCATTTCTTAATTGCTTTACATCCGAACCTCAGTGGTGGTCACACAGATCCCTGGGGGCTGGGCAGACCAGAGGCTGATCAGCACTGTAGCTGAGCTACACCCACATTCCTGCTACTGTATCACCGTGGAAAAACATTTCACACCAGTTGAGAAAGCTTTCTGGCTCAGAGCCTCTGTTTGCTCAGCATACAGCACAAAAAAGCACACCACAGTTAACTTCATAGCGATAATGCTTAGGAGAACTCGTCAATAGAGACTGTTGGTATTTCCTTCTTTACAAATTGATAACATGTTCTAGAAAGAGCAGAACAGAACACTAACATGCATTTTGCTATCAAGTCCAACTTCTGTCTACCTCCTTATCGCAAACACGGAAGACCCGAAAAATGTTTTTAAATGACTTACGATTTGTAGAATAGGCTGTAGGGTGGATTTGTGGCCATAAGCTGAGTTATAACTGACACTATTATTATTATGAAAACCGGCATCAACTGAATAAACGCAGAATATGAATTCTGAAAAGAACAACAACAATTAGTAGTCAAGAAAAGATACAGATGGAAAAGGATGCATCTGTTCACAGAAACCAGGCTATCTATCCTAGATCAACAATGTATTAAATGTAAACTGAAAACAAAAAAAAAAAGAGGAAGCACTTCCGAATTTTGAGAGTGATGACATTTTAACTTCAAAATAACCTTTATTAATAATCTCAGAAAACTCTTTAAAGCCATTTTCTTTCAATTATATTTTCATGATATTTCTTTCATCTACAGCTTCCTCCATGAGGTGATAGATGCCCACAGCGCTGTCCTGTCAGTGACCAGCTGACAATCCAAACTGCAGGAACACACTGCAATTCCCATCTGTGCCTACGGCTTTCCGTGCATCTTCTGAAGTTTGCTTCATGCATTCTAAAAATCTCAATCTCTGTTCAAACACTGGATAAAATGGCTGAAAAGTAAAGGGTTAAGAGACCATATGCAGTGTAACTTGGGACAGGATGCAAGCACTTGGGGTTTTTTGTTTGGATGAATTTAGTAGAACAAGAGTGGGAAAAAAATATCAATGGACCAAAGAGTTCTGATAGCCACAGAGAAAACACAGACCTTTACTTCTGCTCTTCATTTGATTTTTAAACCGCCCTTCTAAAATGCCTTTTCTAATCAGGAGCAAAATATAGTATGCAGCTATTTACATTTTGCTCTCTGCCGTGGGATAGCAGCGAGAAAACCTGACGCAGTAGTAGGTGGGATTCATTTGCCCTAGCTTAGCTGTCTATAGGCTGTATCAGGTTTTTTTCAGAGCCTGACTATAAGAGACTCACAGGGAAAAATCCTCTTCCTTGGAGAACGATCTTGTTAGGTTAACAGATTGCCTCCAGAGGAAGATTTTTCCAAGGCAGGTGGCATGTGTGTACGTGCGTTAGCAACAAATGACACCTTGTGTCTCATCTGAAGGTTTCAGTTGGTAGAAAAGTATCACAGACCCATCCTGCCCCAGGGCTGGAAAAAGCCTGGGCAGCACCTGGGCAGAAACTGTGTGCTAATTTACGGAAGCATTAAACTAGCCATGAGGACAAGCCAGTACTTCCATATCCATTATCAGTCCACATTTGGACTAATTGTTGTTGGATTACCAAACCATTAGGGCTTGCAAAAAGCAAGCACCAGCAAAACACTCGGTGACAGAAACTCCAGGGCCTGTAATCCTGTCAATACAATGTATTTTTAAAGTAGCGATTAATAAAAGACCATCTAGTTACTTTTGAAAACATCCGTTTTGGCTGCAGCACTTGAGGATAAACACTGACTGTTTGTCCTGGCTTCAGATGTGTAAGTGGACCCCTCACCCTGGTGAAATATTTAAGCCCAAGAGATCCCTCCTCCTGGCTACCTGTGGCCTGTTTTCTTCCTCCTCTTGCTCCTGCGTCCATGCTCTTTCATTTCGGTGCCTCCGTGGATAATAGTGCGCATCTCTGGCTACATTTGAGAACATATGGATATTTCCTGTTGAAAGAAACCAAGGGAGAGTCATAATTTTCATCCAGCTGCTGGTACTCACCTGTATTTCTCAGAGATTCTAGTTGATTATCCAGGCTTATGCTACATGGCCTGAATTACAGTTGTGAGACTGGAGATTAAAAAGCGCAAACACAGCTCAGATTTAAATGTCAAAATACTACATCGTTCCAAAAAGTGCACTAGAGAAATTGTAAAGTTTGTCCTAAGTCCACCTTAATTTAAACCAAACTGCAGAAACATGCTATAATTTTTATTACTGTATCTGATCTTTTAATATTGTTTTTGTCAAATTCATTTGCAAGGCTGTAGCTTGTGTTGCACCCCCAGGCTCTAAGCAGGAAAATTAATTTCCTTCACCAGACTCAGGCCATGAATTATGGCTTCCCATAATTACTGAATATGGTCTTCTACACTCATTTCTACTTCCTCTTCCTTCAAACAATAGTTTCACTGAATGATTTTGTAATAAGGAAAGAGATTTAAAAAATAGCTTTTTGAGTAAAAAAAGAGTACAATTCAGGATTTCCTTTCTTGCACACTGAATGTAGTTGATTTATTTTTAAAAATTCTAAAATGAGGAAAGAATTGCATATGCTGTTTCGATTTGAAGCTTCAACTGATTTTATCACCATATGAATATCTTAATAATAGCTGTGCTGTCCTCTTTTGAAATTCAGAATGTCTTTGTAGTAGAGAATTGAAATTTATGGCCTTATCATGACAACAGAAATGCAAATCTATTTTTAAGCCCTGGGAAGGATGTCACATTATTTTACACTCTTGTACTGTCCTTTCTCTGAATTTCCCAAAGAATTCTGCAAGAAACCTGGGCATAAGAGACCTTTGCTATTGTGTCAAAACATCTGTTTCATTGCTTGTTCAAAGATTTTTCCAAGGGCCTAGGCATGTTTGCAGCCACAGCTCCAACAGAAAGCCAAACGCGGCTGCCTTGAATGAGAAAAGTCTCTTCCTTGAAAAAGAAAGTTTGTTTCTATCATTCAACGCGGCTCAGACAGTATTTTATCAAACTGTGAAAAAACAGAAGCAAGTGTGGGAAGAGAAGAATGGCTTTTGCAGGGTGCCTAGAAAAGAGTTTTCCCAAATCCTAAGTTTTTCAAAGAATTTCTGTCAGCAGTTTCTTTCCTTCCATGTGCATTTATTTTTTATGAGAAGAAAGTTCAACTTGTAGCCTCTACCCACAATAACTGCAACACTATGCCATGTGGAGAGTCTCCTTTTAGACTTACGACATTTAACATTTTAACTTTTAATATTTTTCCACTGAATTTCCAGGGAGGAAAAAAGCATGATAAAAACAAAGCCATAAACCTGCCTGCAAAAGCTATACAGATGGAGTTTACCCTAACACCAACGTTTCGTATTCCGATTTCCAGAAAGCCTGGTGATAGCTAGGCATCACAAAACAAAAAACAGCACAACACTGAAGCTTAGCACAAACTTCAGCTCACACACGCAAGTCCTACTCAACATTATGACAGTTTAAGAAACGTTCTCTTTATATCAACTATCTGGACACCCTCTTACTAGTAATTGTCTTGCTAAGTAGAAACTGTGTGGACTTTGCCTATTTGGAAAACTACTGAACTGATGATCTTCCATAATTTAAAACTCACTTTTCGATTAGGAAAATGTAGAGAAATTTAGACCCAAACAGTTTTTTGGTGAGAAAACTACTACTGACACCTGTTACTATGAAATTATCTTTTTATTTTCGTATTCTTTGCGACTTCATAAAAATTCCCCTTTACTTCTTCATACCTGTTAAACCTGCCATGCCCAGTACCCAAATTCCTCCCGCAGCTCCTCAATTTCTTGTCCTCAACTCCAAGCATCCCTGTCACCCGCAGCTATGTAGCAGTCATGTTCCACAAGGGCAAAGTTTCACTGGTGGCCCAGGCAAAAGGCACATGCAGGTGCAATTTCTTGCAATGTCAGAAATGGAAAACTTGCAAACTCAGTGTGGAGTTAGGCCATGCTGAGTTTGGCTCACTTTTAACATCTACTGATCAAATTTTGAAAACTATTTGAGGTCCCCTTAGCTGCAAGATACTCCCACACAGACTAAGGTTATGGGGAGCTTGTAAGTAATTACCTGTGTCTGTGGCTTCAGGCTGTAGTAACTGGTGTGTGTGTTGCTTTATACCACGCCTTGAAGGCGAGAAGGTTTACAAGAGTGCTAAAGCAATTTGTTAGATACTGCCAGGAAGACCCTTGAGCTCACCATACCTTTCAGATTTACTTTTAATGCAAACCTGTATTCCACTGATCTTGCTGTGTATTTCTATTTTTACTACAAATACAAAAACCAAGGCTGGACTGAGACCTGTATGGAGCTGCTACAGGTACAGATCTACTGTTCTGTTACTGGATACTGCATATCCAGTAACAGCCAGTCTTTCCTGGCAGGCATCACTTTCTAAGCTAAGAAGTTTTAATTTCTTTACAGTACGCAAGCTGCTGCAAGCCAAATGAACTCCTGTGTTTTCATAGTTATAGGGGCACTGAGACCCCAATGCCAGGAGCCAATGCCATGCTGTACTGGAAGGTGCTGTAAGGTGTCTCAGGTACACCACCATCAGCGAAGATACCTCTGCTTCCTTCCCATTCACACCTCGTTTTACCTCCCTACCTTACCTACCTACCATTGCTGGCTTCAGACAACGGAGGGAATAAAAGCAACAACAAAAAGAAGGGTCTTCAGTTATAGCTGGTATTAAAATGTTGCCTACCCAAGAATCAAACAGCCTAACCCCTTGCCAGACTAAAATGTTCTTACCCCTAACTAGTACTGTCAGAGAGAGGCTGCCCCACTAGCAGCTCTCTCTCCTAGGAGCACTCCTGGACAGCAAGGCTGGGCTTTTAGCTTTTCTGGGGAACGGAGCTGCTAAAATCTGAAGTTTATAAACTATGCATTAAGGGATCTTTTTCAGGCATAAAAAGCTAGGAAGGGAGAAAAGAGTAAATCCAAAAACGTTTTTGCTCTTTTCAACTCCCTGAGAAGTACCAAGAGAAGCTGAACTTCCTTTATGGTCTAGTGTCAGTTCATTGCATTTCAAAAACACTGCAGACAGATACTGACCTGTAGGAAAGTGCCCACCAAAAAACACATTGAATATTTCTTCTGGTGTAATGTCTGCTTCGAATTCTGTGTAGTAATTATAGTGCCTGGCCTGGCCAGTGCTGACACGCTCTTGGTCACTTCCGAATTCATCGTATCGTAATCGTTTTTCGGGGTTGCTCAGAACTGCAAAAGCATTGCCTATTGCTGGAGAGTGAATTAAAAGAAGTGTTACACAGGAATATCACGCAGTATTTCCAGATCTCAGACTTTTATACGCAGAGTAGCAAAAGAGCCCAAACAGGCACAGAAAATTTGTGCTTGACCAAAGATTTAATTACTTTTGAAAGAACTGCCTTTGTAAAAGAAATGTTACAACACTGGCATTACCTGTGATGGAACCTATTTCCTGCTATCACCGATACCAGGAGAAAGACAAAAGTGTTAAAGTATATGGAGAGAGTTGAAATAGCTGTAAAACCGAGGTGAGAGAGTCCCACTTCAGTCAAGAGATTGAGTGAGAATGTAACATTTTATCAGATCTAACTAAGCACTGATATAGAAGTGCACCTCCGTATACAACATACAGTTAATATAAAGTTAATAACTGCAGAGACTAATTAAAAGGCAGAACCATATTCCAAGTTTTTCTGTCAGCAGAGGTGCTTGTGAAGCTGTACAGCATATCTATTTCACACTTCACATCAAACCACCCAGAAGTATTTGTTTGGTTCATCTTCTTCCTCGACCTTTGACAGAACCCAGCTGTAAACAAGTTCATAGAGAAATACAACCCTAACACAAAAAAACAAAGAAAAGCCCTTCAAGAACTCCTTATTCTAATAGACTATGAATGAATATCTTACTTTCCTCACACTGCCTTACAGTGCTGTTGTAGACAGCTGCAACACAGCATGGAAAAGGCAAATATGTAAGAGTTCAGATGCTAACATTGTTGATGCAGGTTTAGACTGCAACATTACTGAAAAGTCCAGACACGGAATACTGGACTCGAATCTCATATGCTTGCAAATATATATATAGCTACATATAAAATTTTATTTACGACACAGAGCAGTTATTGATTACACAACAACACTCTCCTGCACGGCCCGTATGATTTCCAAGCATCATTCTGAACCTTTAGCAGTACCTAGGAATGAGATTTGGGATACGTTTCCCTTTGCTTCTAATGAAAATCTATATTTTGAAGGTTAAAAAGCAAATCTTCCCGAGTAGCTGTGGGATTTTGTGGAGATGGCGCATATCTGTCTGTAAAAACGACAAGCTATATGGGCCTGTAGGATGCCTTTACGTAAGGTGCAGAACTGTAAGCCTGAGGCAGTCTGTCCTGGTTTTCATCTTGCTTTACGACTTTCGAAACCGGGCCAGCCCCCACCTCACCTTTAAAAGCTTCCGTTGCTCCGGGAGCGCGGTTCTTGTCAGGGTGGAATTTCAGGGCCAGTTTGCGGTAGGCTTTCTTCAGGTCCTCCTCGCTGGCGTCCCTCTCCACCCCCAGAATTTCATAGTAGTTCCGACACCGCTTTATTCTAAAAGCGTACACAAGGTTATCTTCACCGGCCTACCCCCCAGCCCCGGCCCCAGACCCATCGCCTCCCGCCGCCTGTCACCGAGCCGCAGTTGCTCCCCCGAGCCGGCCCCCGCTGCTCCCTCAGGCGCTCCTCTCCCCCGGCCCCGGCCCCGGCCCCGGCCCCGGCCCCGCGGAGCCCCCGCACCGCACTCACCTCCGCACGCCGTCCAGCTGCTCCGCCGTGTAGGTCATGGCGGCCGCGGCGGGCCCCGGGGCAGCCCGCCCGCCCCCCGCGCCCCTCACAGCCCGCTGCCCCGGCCCGCCCGCGCCGCCATGTTGTGCGCGGAGGCGGGGGCCGCGCGGGGGCCTCTGGGTGCGGGAGTCCTCAGCCCACCCCCCACCGGCGGCGCGCGGACTACAGTACCCAGCGGGCACCGCGCGGGGGCGGGGCTTAAAGGCGCTGAGGGGACGGGCAGTGCGGACGTAGGGGGGGTGCCTTGTGACGCCGTTGTGAGGCTTGCTGACGTCATAGGCAGCTTCTTGAGGGGAGCGGGTGGCGGGAACGGCGAGGGGCCCTCGGAGCTGCAGCGGGTGACTCGTGGGGGCTGCGCCTCAGCCACTCGCCTCCCTACCGCAGCGTGTCCCAGGCCAAACGGGAGCGAGGTCAATGCTGTGCCCGGGACGATATAGCTTCGGGGAATGACATCGCCATGTTGGCGCTGAAGGCTCCTTCCTGGCAGCGCTGCTGCATTGGCAGGGCCATGGGAGATGGTCTTGAGCTGTTGCGTTGAGCCTGGAAGGAGCCCGGAGAAACGCCTGCTCCACGCCTTCGGACCAAGCTGTGGCTGGAAGCCCCTCCAGGCCCTGTCCTGCGACGCCTTCCAGCTGTGTTCGTGCATGGCTAATGCTGCTGCTTGTTTCCCCTCGGCCCGTGCACCGATTAAAGCTGTGGGAAGCGGAGTCACGGGGCGCTGTGGCAGCTGGTGGCGTGAGGGCGTTGGTGTCTTCCACCAGTGTGCTTTGACGGAGCACAGCGGCTTGGAGAAGGTCTCTCCTTTCACACGAGCAGCAGCAACTGGAAGTTGGGGGTCACATCCCTTCTGTTGTTTATTTTTTCTTCAGTCTTTCTTTTCAACAAGGTCAAAGTTGGAACTTTGCTTTTGGATGTGGATCAGTTTTAGAATGAGCAGGTTCAGGTTATTTGCTAAGACTCTCAAGAGTCTATGGGAAGGAGGAGCTCAAAGGAAGGAAAAATTAAGCACAGGACCATCTTTCAGAGCTGGTCTGGAGGGTGGATTAGTTAAAGCTTGACAATTACTGAAGTGTTTGATTATTACAGGTGCTTACCAGCTGCCTTTGCGGTGTCCTCCTGGGACTAAAAACCTACTTGTGAGGCTCCATGCACTAAATCACAGGTCTCTGGGATCTGGAGCTGTCTGGATCCACCGAGCTGGGAATCACCTGGGATCTGGTGCTTAAGCAAACTCACCAGTCTGGTGGAGGCTGGGTGACTGGAGTGATGTCATTTTGCTTTTCAAGAATTTTACCAGAATGGCTTCATTTCTTTAACAGCTTATCAAACTACCTGGTGTGTATGTTAAAGATAGGAAGCATGTTGGTTCTTAGCAGGAGCCGTGCAAACATGGCATTTATTTTGCTGAACGCTTCATTGCCAGCTGCAAAGCACAGCTACCTCTAGCACTGCACATTCCAGTAAACATCTCTTACCTGTCCTATAAAATTAAATGAAGCTACGTTATTATGTTTCATTGAACTGTGCAGGGGAATGTGTGCAGTGATAGTGGTTTTGAGTTCTTGGCTAAATCTTTTTTTTTTCCTTGACTTCACAGTTTACCTTCAGGGTTGATGGATGTTGATGCTCATGTTAGAAGAAGGCAGTATCTCGGTGTGCTGCTGCTGGGTAGACGAGGTGCTCTGGAGGTCTGTGTTGACTGTGGAGCTGGTGAAGCTTGCAAGCAGGAATCATGGTGAAGATGGACAGAAGCAAAGGTAGTTGCAGAGTTAGTGCTTTAGTACGTTATGCTGCTGAATAAAGCAGCTGAGACCTCCAGAAATACCCAACAGTGCATCGTTTCTCTTACGGTCACATGGAGGCTGGGTGTTGATGTCTCCATCATCCTCGGTCACTTGGCATATAAGGATGTATTTTGCTGTAGGTGGTAAAATATGACTGGCAGCTGGGTCTGGGCCAGCTCGGGCTGTGAACCAGCTGGCTCCAAATGTGAGCTGTTGCACTGTGGAGCCTAATGAAGGGCTGTTCTCGTTATTGGGTGACTCGGTGCAGTGGTGGTTCTTGGTGCTGCCATAAGGTGGGTGCTCTGGCTGATCTGTTGGAAGGGGATGCTGCTTTTCTGGTCTATCGGGAAGCTCTGGGAAAGCTGTAGTACAGAAGATGGAAGCTCTCCCAGCAGACTCGGGCTACCAAACTTCAGGAGCTGAAGTAGCTCAGCATTTTGCTTGTCGCCACTTCTTTTTACACTCAGATAAAACCCTGTCTATGCAAAGACCTTGTTCTTTACACTTAAGATGAGTCTTCTTTGAGCATGTTGGACCTGTGGCAAGATAGTGATCTGCCTGCCTGAAGCTCAGTTAATAATAAAGTATTTAAGATGCCAGTTTGCATTTCAGCAGCACCTTTAATTCGTGGCTCTCCAAACGCTTTACAGACATTGATTAACATGGCCTCACAACAACCCTGTGAGGTAGGTGGATATGATCATCCCCGCTGCTGCGGGGACAATGAGGGCACCAAGGATAAAGAGGCTTGGAGCAATTGTGCTGGGATTTGACCTAGCACTTGGCCATTTATGTCCCATTAGGCCTTCAGCTTCACATCATGCTTTTCTAATGCAGGGGTTTGACTCAATGTGGGGCTAAACTGATTAATGAGCCTGCGACTGGCTGGCACAGGCTATAAAGGCCATTAATCTAAGGCAGCAGTTTATTAGCAAAATAGATGGTTCCTTGGTGCTTCTTGCTGCTGGAATAATCTGAGGGTTTGAAGGCATATAAAAAAATAGTTAGATATCAACCATTGAGTATGGCAGGCTGTAACTGGAGAAAGCCCTTAGACCCCAGGTGGGGAAGCTATGTGGGATGCTACTGTAAGTGTATTGATCAGAAAGGACATAATAATTTATATATAAAGTTCACCCTTGCTCTTTCCCCAAAGGAAAAAGAAAAAAAAGAACCTAGAAAGTCACTGCTGGTTGTCACGACTCAGCTTCAAGCTCTGGGTCCTTGGCTTCATAGCACCTGCAAAAGGAACAAAACGTGGTGCGTCAGCAGCCCATTTGGGCTGGCAAAAGAAGCTAAGCAATGTGTTGCCTCAAACCCAGTGCTAGTTTAGCTTTAAAACAACTTAAAATGACATGAATTACTCATGTGGGATTGGTCTGAGAATACTGATGGGAGTGTGCTCCAATGTCACCTGCGGAGCAGGAGTGCAGTAAGCTTGGACTAGAGGGTGAGACCCTGACTTCACAAAGGCTAGCTTATTTCCTCTTCATTTAATAAAAAACCACTCTAGCTCTGATGGCTGGCCCTAGGTGATGGCACCTATATATGTGAGGTATATGTGATGCCTTGAGTTCAGACAGCTTGGATAAACCCGAGATGGGCACCCAAACTTGCACCAGGCTCACTGGAACCAGTTTGGACCTTTAGGAATTCGATGGCAGCTGGTTCTTACTATCTTTCTGAGGGAGTAAGAGAGCAAAGAAATTCCTCAAAGGCATACTCTTATCCAGCAAGATAAATAATCCCCAGCTAACTCTCTAAAAAGCGAGGCTTAAAAGGGAAACCTTTTCTGAAGGTGGGTAACTCATGCTGTTGTTCATGTTGATGTTCTTCATAGAGATCAGAGTGATGCTGTTATCCTTCTGGCTTGTGCCTGGCGAGCAGCTGTCAAGAAGAGAAGGCAGTATTAACTACTTTGGAAAATGAGAGTAGGGAGTTTCTTTGCGCACAACTGGAGGCAAACTGGCAAGGCTGTGGCTGGCTGGCACAGGGGACCAGGGCTGACTTACGCTGCCCTTCGAGCTGCTGTCCTGATTCAGGCACATCCTTAGTGCCAAAGTACCCACCCCCTGTCCAAACACAGGTTCGGAGATCTCTGGGGAAACAAGCAGTGCGTTCAGACAAATTTGGATGCGGCGCTGGTTTGCCCGACATAAAGCACCATTGTCACCTGTGTCACTACTTGTAGGCAGAATCAAGGAGCAGTTTGGATCTGGTTCTCAGTGACTGAATTACCTTCTAGCCCTGCAGCCATTACCAGAACTGGAACAAAAGGAAACATTACCATGTCCCTCCACCCTATGCCCTTATTTGTCATACAAAGGGAGCCCTGGAGATTTTTACACCTGATGCTGCTGCTCATGCATTGCCAGCCTCTCTCTTAAGAGTGAGAGTTACAAGTGTTAGGAAGGTGGAAGCATCCTTTCTCCCTAGCCTGAGGGCTGGGATATGCATTTAGTGCCAGTGGAGACTGGATGACTTTGAGGATTAGGGTGCCTCAGGGGCACAGTCCTTTGCTCTGATGTGTCCTGCCTCAGTGGCTGCAGATCACTCAGATCATGACAATTAAGGGTATTCGGGAACCATTGATGTTGATGCAAATTTGGCACCTAAATGCTTAGGGACTTTGCTCCCTGTGTCCCTTGCCGCTTTCCAAAGCAGGGTTTATTACTTTGGTAGGAAACTATCAGATGGAAAAGTAGGAGCAACATGTTTTGGTTCCTTCCAGCTCTTGTTTCTGGCCGCTTTCCCATGTGCAGCCTCTCTTCTTGGGTAGCAGTGATGGACCATGGGGTTCAGATGGACCATCCTCCGCTTGGTGCTTCTCTTCCGAAGGTCTCTGGATTGGGGGCCCCTTATCCTGCTCTTGCTAGATAACAGTAGTGGGCATCTTGGAAGATACTTTTGGGGACCTGATCTCATCTCAGTGAGGCTGATTTGAGATCCAGAAACCCAAGTTTAGACCTCAAGTCTGTATCTAGGCAAAGACAGACAAACAAATTGCTTTTGGAAGGTGATGAGTCTTCACAGATATCAGTGCAGCTTTGAAACGAGGCCCCTAAATATTGAACTTCTACCTTTGACTCCATCAGGCAGTGGATGAGGTGCTATCAATGGTCTTTTTTTTTTTTTTTTTTACTTGTCTCAAATATGTCTTAAAATGCTTCCACCTGAAATAACCAAAGCAGCCTCTTTTCCTTGCTAAAATTAGTTCTGGAATAAAATAGGCACTTTCAGTAGGATGTGAATAGTGTGAGCAGCCTTACCTCTCGGATACCATGGAGGTCCCTGGTTTCTGTTTGTCTGGAGGGAGAAAGGCAGTTAGTGATGTACAGGTGAGAAAACATCACAGCCAAGCAATAAGATAAGTCAACTGTGTTCAGAATTACATTGTACAGGGTTATAAATGAAATCCAAATGCGATTAGAGACACCATAGGGGATGCTTGAGAGTTGATTAGAGAAAATTCTTCAACTAAGGTGACATCCAGGCAGGACCAAATGCTTTGCTGCCTGTTTAGTCACTAGCACCCTTTGGTCTCTTGGCAGTTACCCTCTTGCTGTAGAGCAGCCTTGCCCTCTAGTGGGCACTGCTTAGTGGGAAATGGGATTCCTAGGGAAGAGGAGGGTCAAACTCCATGACTTTTGCTGGAAGAGCGGCCCACCTCTGGAAATCTGCACATTTAACTGCAGCAAACTTGAAACTGTTTCCTTCTGCAGATGGGTCTGGGCTGGGGCTCTAAAGAGGTGGTCACACTACATTCCTAACTGTTGGATCTGTGTTCCAGTTTGGCTTCAAAAACTCCCCACTGTGTAAGCTTTTTAAAAGCATCTTTTAGGAATTGCCAGATCCATGTAGAAACTGATGGCTTTTTGTTTAGGGAAAGACAGATTGCCCCAGGCAAATACCTTCTGAGTCCTTTGCGCGGTTACACTTGAACCTCAGGCTGACCACGCTGACCAGAATGATCACAACCACTATCAGGATAACTATGAAGCTGATGACACCTGGGGATGGAGGAAAGAACTGTCTGCAACTGATATAACAACGTGCCTGTCCTCAGCTTCTGGGGCAGCAGAGAGGCTTTGACTGTCATCAAAACTTGGGTAGGAAATCACTATTTTCATTAAAATGAGCATGGTATGTAATACGCAGAGACGTTAAGTAGTCATTAGAGCAAATGGCTTTATCCTCTTGTGTTTTAGCCTCAGAGGGGTTCTGATGAATACTTAATTGGTAAGGCAGTGCCAGGAGGGCAGACGTCAGCTGATTACACTGGGGATTGATTGAAGTCAGTATGTCCCTACTACAGTTGGTAAATCTTATCCTAAAGGTGTATAAAGTCAGATAAATATCTAATATAATGGGGAGAGACAAGCTAAAGACTGTGAATGATGGTATCTGTCTCATAAACCAGTGGCCAAGTGCAGATTTGATTCTGACATCTGGCCTCAATAAGCCAAACTATTCTTTGGAATCTTGTCCTGTTAAGACTGCTTTGGGACTTCTCGTGGCTTCCCTTGGAGGATAGAGGCAAATGATACTTATGAAGTTAACACTTGACTTCTAAAAATGCTTCTGAAATAACAGTTTTTCCTATAGTGTGATAGAAATGAGGAAATGGGTTTTTTGCTCATCTTCATGGAGGAAGGGGGACAGTATAGACCAAGGCAGAGTGGATCTCTGAAGTCTACCCCATGCCTATCTTCAAATCTATTGCCAGATTAAGGTACGGCATCTCTTGCTCCATCCTTTCACAGTCTGAAGGATGTGGAGGACTCAGCTGCTTCCTGCCAAGCAGGGTGCAACCTGTACAGGGGAAGGTAGTAAGGCAGGGTGGGAATGCAGTCCCAGCAGGTTTGCAGGGAAAAAAAAATGTCTAAGCTTCCAGGTGGATAGCGTATTTATTCTACACCCTGTCAGGGAAACCAAGTCACAGCATGGGATCATTTGTGCCCAGGTCTTGTCCTAACATGGAGCTGGGGCAAACACTGGTGCTGGGAGCAAGATCCCATGCTCAGGTGTAGCCATGATGGACTTTCGTCTGTCCCTTGTATACTGGGCATGGCTGGGAGTATTTATCAGGTGCTTTATTGCCTGCTGGTGACAAGTCTTTTTCTCAAGGGTTTTCCCTTGCACTCTGAAAACGCCAGGATCAGGCATCCTGAAGAAGAAAACTGTGGAGCCATCTCCAGGGAAGCAGCTTTGAAGCTGGGTGTCCAAAACAGCGTGGCCTGGCGAAACAGACCCCCCTCCTCTCCCCAGGTTGCACAAGACCTTACCAAAAGCTGCCACCGTCAGTGGTGATTTATCATCTGTCGGAGTGGGCACAGGCAAGTAGCCAGAGGACTTTGGTGTTGGGGTGACTGGTTTTGAGGTGCCTAGAAGGGGGGAAAAAAGGTAGTTTATATAAAAGTCTTTCTTCCAAGGTTGGGAAGAGGATTCCTAGCAATGCTAGAGGACCTAACTCGCATTTGCACTTTATTGAAGAGAGTAACATTGGATCCTGGCCAGCCCCATCAACGTTAACAGCAAAGTGACCAAGACCTATGTGGGAATAAGATTGCCTTGGTGTGGCCCCTTTTATCGACACTCTGAGAACACCCGCAGGGTTTTCTGCTGGGGCCCTAGTGACGAAGCTAAACGTGGCAGGTGAAGGACCGATCTGGCACATATTTGAGGGGGAGGCTTGTCCTGTCTCCCTCCTTTTACAACCTTTCCCCATAGTGGCACCTTTCCTGCTGTGACTCACAACCACTGTTCCCAGGCTCAACATGTTTCCCCAAAGTGCTGCTTCTGCGGAGCTTTACGGGCTTTTCAAGGGCTAGATGGGATGGCCAGCATCCCTTAAGTACTTGTTGGCCGTTCACCATGCTGCCTTGAAGATAGCAGTATGATGGTCTTGCTGTTGGCTGTGAAAAGGGCTATAAAATACTTAGCGGTAATCATGTCTCTGTGAGAGAAAGGAGAAAGCACCTTGAGTTGCTGATGTTGTAGTACTCTCACTTCTCTTGGGCTCTTGACCTGCATAGAGGAAATGCAGAATGTGAGTCTTGTCCTTGAGTGTCATCTAATAACCAAAAGAATTAATGGGCATGCTGGAGAGGAGAAGAGATTCACAGTAATGCTGGTGATATCTGGGAAAACATGGAATTCATACTCGGGCTAAAACCTTCCCGGCAAACATACTTTGTACTATTTTCCATGTCCAAATAGAAACTCAGGGAACCAAAATTCAAATACCCTTGTATAAACTGTTCAGGTTCTGCAGTCCCAGATGCAGTTTTTGGGAAGATAGAGCAGTTGAATACTGGTAGAGTGAACTGGGAAGGTTATAGATTTGCTATTGCTCATAAACGTTGAGACTTGAAAAAAAATCTGCTTAGGGGAAGAAATTCTGCATATTATGGGTGTGGATTAACTGTTCGGCTTGTCCTTGAAATTAGTGGGTATGCTGTCCTAGGTTATCTAGAAGTAATTAAGGTAGTTTGAGTTGGGCTAACTTGTACACCATATGTAGTCTAGCTGTGGCAGCGTAGAGGTTGGTTTGAGCAAGGACTCCAGTTCTCAGTGGGATGAACTGGCTTATATGAAGCTGTTTGGTTTGTGACAGCTGCTTTCAATGCCTGTGCAAGCAAATTTAAAGCTAGTCTGTGTGTTTCACTTGTACAGAAGAAAAAAAACCTTTTGCTGCCTCCTGGATGTGTGTTGAATGGCCAGATTATCTGCATTGACCTTGATGAACAGCTACAGGCCCTGTCAGGAGACTAGTAATGATACTTCAGAGCTGCAGAAGACCATCTGTAGGTCAAGCAGGATCTTTCCTCCTTTCCCATCCCCACCTTCCCAATAACAGCGTTGGCCAAAAGCATGTGCTGCCTGGAGAAGTGTGAAACAGCTCCTGGCACTCTGCAGTGGAGTGCAGGGCGTGCAGCTGAAACTGGGCTTCCCGCCTCGCAGAAAACATCACTGCTTCGGAATGTAATTTTGCCAAAAGTCAGAAGAAAAAGGGGAAACAGTATGAAAAAGGGGAAAATGTATGAAATAACAAATCTAACTGGTTCAGAAACCCCCTGGAGCAGAACAGTCCTGAGAAGCAGGGACTACTGCTGTACAATTTTTTCACCAGTCACCAAACCCTTTGTTTCATTCTGAAATTGTTCTTCTAGCCATGGGTGGTGGGCAGAAGCTGTGGTTTGCTGAACCTGGCACGGATACCATGTCCCTGAGAAATGTTGGGTCTTGCACAACAGGAGACCTTGCTTTTGGAAGCATTAGCAACATTTCTATAGTCAAAGATGTATGGAGCTTTGCAGATATAAAGCAGGGTTATAATTAATAGCAATCTGCTCTGATGCAAAGGGCTCTTGGCTTAGCGGGGCACAGGCATGCTGGTTGGACATCTGTGCAAGCAGAGCTGACCACGGGTTTTTAACCTTGCTTGCATTAGAGAGGATCTGAGAGGTACTTGGGGAGGCAGAGCAGTTTCTGTCTTGACCACTGCAGATTTTTAAGGCTGCATCTTAATGGGGAATCGGCTCAGTTGTCAGATTTCAGTCTTCCCACTCACTTGGATTCTGCCCTTATTCTGAGAAAACGCTTACTGAATTCTCTAATTTTTGCTTACAGGCTGCGTTAAGCAAACTGTCAAAAGCAAAATTATTTTTTTTTTTTTAAAGGATGTTAAAAGGGCTCCCTTTTCCTAAACAGAGATCAGTCTTTCAACTGTTTAAGTTCATCCCAAGCACAGGATCTTAAGTACATTTGGTCTTGTGTTTTATCACTGCTTGTAAGGATACCAGACGTGATTTTGTGTGTTACTGATGGTTCAACCCCAAGATAAAGATTGGTGCTTAGGTAACCTGCACGATGTGAACCAAGTAAACTAATTGCCATGAAATTATCTAAACTTATTGTTGCTTTATCAAAGGACAGAGTACCTTGTGGTGGTGAAGCTGCTGTGCTGCTTCCACTAGACTTTTCATCTGTATAAAGAAAACATGGGAAAGGAGAATTAACTCTTGAAGCTGCTACTAATTGTTCTATGGAGAGTTGTTGGGTTTCTTTGGGGTAAAAAACTTTGTTTGCCTGAGACTTCCCCTCCAAACAAACATCAAGATGTCCAGCTAGCAAGCTGTGCAGTGAATTTAGAGAGTGTACCTGAGAGGTGAGCTTATTAGAGGTCTGTTGGGGAGGCTGGGGTGCCTCCCAAAACATTACCTGGTAAAGCGTGATCTGGCTTTTCTGATATGGGCTTGCTGTGCAGCTGCCACATCTAGGTCGTGGTTGTGTCCAGCCCTGCGCTTTAGGGGAGCTGGAATGAGCTGCTCTTCTAACAAAGACTCAGAGAGATTAAAAAGTTGCTGCTACTAAATAAGTAGCATGGCGTGGACTAGCCCAGTCTTTCTGATGCCCCCTGTTTTGCTTGGATAAGGAGGGATGCATAAACAGGTCTTGCCTGAGCAAAAATTGGAGTTTTCCATACTTACCCAGCGTGGTCAACGCTAGCGGTGTTGTAGCGACGGAAGAGGATTTGGCTGTAGTAGTTTGACCCACAGAGGTGAGATTCAAGTCGGTCGGTGGTGTTGATTTTACTGAAGGCTCTGTAGAGGAAGTATAGCGTTACTTCAAAGAGCTCTGCTCACCGCAAGCTCTGCTCAGAAACAGCTTGCCGGAGGGCATGGCTATTGCGAAGAGTCCTCAAACTCTTTGGGAGTTATGGATAATCTGCTAGGGAAAGCACGGGCATGAGTAGACAAGGAAATAGCCTTTGTCCTGCTCAGAGTCAGGGAGCTCTTATACTTTGGCATTAGCTTTTGCTTTTTGTTTTTTTAGTGTATGGAGGCGTTGAGCTTGAGCAGAGCTCACGAGGCACATGGAGAAAGTCTGGGTTTTGCCACCGCTTTTTTCCCCGCTTTGAAAATGATGGTATTTTTATCACTGGACACTTTAGCTGGCTAGAAATGCCTGGCACCCACGTGTTTGTTTGCTTGTTATCTGAAATGCTAATTTTTATGTTTCATTTCACTGTGAGTCTCTAAGCACAAATAATTCAGTTCTTGCAGTGGTCTGGAGGCTCTGTCATCTTCCTAAACCTGCTACTTAAAGCTGCTTAGCAAGAACATGATCCAGAGCAAGATGTGGGGGGAAAAAGCTTTCAATAAGCCCTCTGCCAGGAAGAGTGGATCACCAGCTTGCAATTTATAGGCAAGTTCCTTGTCTATACTTCTCTTGGCTTTCCAATAAAAATGAGAAAAGAGTGAAAATGGTTTTAAGTTTGGGTTTTTTTTTGTTTTGTTTTCCCTTTTGTCCAAATGCTTCACCAAAATATTTGAATTTATGAATAAATTTCTTTTTTCTGCAAGGCATGGAAGCAGAATCTGAGCTCTTTTTGAGATCTTCTTGAGATCTTTTTCCTTTATATTTTTGGGGTCCCTTTGGAGGGGTAGCTATGCTTAGAAAGATTCCCACCCCCCACCCCCACCCCCCCACCCCAAAACATAGCAGGAGGAGATCTGTTTCCAGAGATCCAAGTGGGCTAACAGCTAACAGCTGTGGATCTGGAGTTGGAGAGATCCCTTCTTGTGTATTTGGGTTTGTGTATTTTCAGACTGAAACACATAACTTTCTGCTAACGCCTCCCTGCGTCCACTTCCAGGGCTTTTGTGTGACCACGTACAAGTGGTAGTGTCCTGAAGCTGATTTCAGCAGAGGAGGAGAACAGAAAAAAACCAATAAAGTAAGGGAACTCCTCAGAGGTTTGTATTACTTTTAAATATTTCTCTGTCCTTACGCGTGATTGCTGTTTCCACAAAGGTAGGTGACAAAGTAGAACCCCCAACATGAATAACTGAATTAGAGCTAAGGCAGTGTTCAGTCCCGGTGCTGACACAAACATTGTACAGTTTAGGACAAGCTGCTACATGCTTCCCCTTTTCCTCTTGGAGAAATGGGGAACATGTTGATCTGTTGTATGGGAGGTGCTGAGGGTGTGCAACGCACTGGAAGTTTTTAGTTTAAAAAAATAATAAAGCGGTCAGGCTTGTCAAGAGCAGTACTGAACAGTAAATGTAATGCAGGGAAGCTCTTACAACAATGACTTCATTGCTGTTACTTCTGTCACGACTGCAGCAGCCAAGGCCAGCCCTGCCGTGCGAGGCACTGTGCTTGCATGTACTGCACACAGCTGATGGTCCTTGCACGGAAGAGCTGCTAAGCAAAGCAGATGATGCCAGGTAGGAGGATGCAGCAACATGGACACCGCCCCACCTGGCTCCTCACCTGGGCTCTGGGCAGTTGCATCCTTTGTGCGTACAAGATAAAAGCCCAGGGTTTTCCCTGAGTTGTGACCTGCCGACCCTGCTTCTCCCTATTCAATTTAGTGATTTTCTTTTTCCCCCTGTTCTTGCTTACACCTGTGCCTTGATCCCGCTGGGGTGAGCTGGCTGCATCAGAAGCCCTTACACTACAAAACATCCTTCTTCCCCACCACTGTTCTCATCTAACCTGCCGCTGCACAGCCCCATTTATTGCTGGATGGCCCAGCTGGGCTGAAGGTCAGACCAGTTACACGCCAGGACGCCTCTGAGCTGCACCCTTAGGTCTCCAGATGAGCGTTACCTGAGGTATGGTTCTTTACTTCAGGGCTGTGTGTTGTTGATTGGGATTGACCTGTAACACAAGCAGAGAGACATGGAGGTGACATCTCCTACCCTTGCGCCTTGTTGGTGGGATCCCCGTAGGAGGGGTTGAAGAACAGCCAGAAAAGGGCCATTATAGCCAATACGAGTTGAAAGGGTGACGGGGGGAAGAGATGCTAAGGAGGGAGTTTGTCACTGGTGTGGCTATAGGGACGTGTGGGCAAAGTGACCTTGGGTCTCAGGATCCATGGAGGAGAGCATGCTAACTGCTAGGAAATGGCTGGAGGAAATGGGGAGCAAAGATGAGGCAGGATCCCTCTGCTTTCACTAGGCTTCCTGGAACACGGCATTGCTCTCTTCCAGACAAAAAGGGGAGGCAGGTGATGTCATCCTCTGGGGCTCAGTGCCCTCCATGACCCCTGGAGATCTGGGGGTGAATGATGGTAGATGGGGCAGGCAGAGGTGGGCAACGCAAGGTTCTGGGAAAAGGATGGGAAGTGAATGGGAGTTCCGAATCTGGTTCCCAATTGTGGACTCTCCATTTGCATCCCCATGTGGTCATGTGCATCCATGTCCAAATAGATGTTTAAAGCAGATCACAACCCAGGAGGTACCTGTTACAGCGTGGATGGAGGAGTCTGTGGAGGTTGTAGTACCTGAAATGAAAGGATAAGAGTATTAGTGGTGCTAATCTATGACTGTCACTCATGCATTAGTATTCTTGCTGGTTGTGTGGTTTGGGTTTTCCCTCATCTTCTGTAGGAATGACTTTGAAATACATGATTTCCCCAAAAGCATTAGCAAAGAAGCAGTAGGAAACACTAAGTGCAAAACTATCAGGTTCTGAGTAAATTGTTACTGGAGTTTATTCAGCAAGGATAAATGCCCTTCTCCCCAGATGGAGCCGAACCCTTCAGGGAGCCATCTTCCTCTCTCACAGGGAAAATGCGAGGCCATATAAATCAGTGGGGTCGTTCCCTCCCCATGAGCTGTTTGCCTCTAGCTAAGTCTTGGCAGAGAAAGACTGTTTGACCCGTATTCTGGACCTGTTTAAAGACTTGAGACACACATTTAAACGCTTTGTGCCCTGAGACCTTAATGAGTGGATGGATGCGGTTTGTAAAGGCTTCCAGGAGCCGATGGGACTGTTTTCCTTCTTGTCTCCTACCTC
Organism: Gavia stellata; assembly: GCF_030936135.1. Taxonomy (NCBI): domain Eukaryota; kingdom Metazoa; phylum Chordata; class Aves; order Gaviiformes; family Gaviidae; genus Gavia; species Gavia stellata. The sequence continues at coordinate 19,972,188 of NC_082609.1, forward strand.
TGATCCTTCTATCCTGTGTATTTGCATCCTGGGAAGCTGGCTGAAGCCTTGTGGCCATGTAAGTCTGGACAGGGCAAGGGGGCGGTCGGGGGGCTGCAGCCTGGGGACTGAGAGCTGCATTCCCTGGGGGGGGGTGGGTAGTCCTGTAGGTCCATGCAGATCTTTGCTCTCCCAGGATTGTAGGTGTTGCACTGTGTCCCTAGTTTCTCAACTGAAAGGTGTCTTTGTTTGGGGTTTTTTGGTTTTTTTTTTGTTTGTTTTGGACTTAACGACAAAGCATCCCTGCACCAATCCCCCATGTTGCCTACTCTCAAGATCCCTGGTGGTTTTCTTTAAGTCCCAGCTCCTGGAGTCCTATGATTAGATGACATGCCAATTAAAAATGCTGCCATTTAAAACAGAAAAAAGAAATGTCAAGTTCCCATACTTGAGGACAAGAACTGGAAAATTTAAATGCACTTTAAACGCTCAAATCAAACCCAACTGGTTTAACTTTGACAAGGTGACTTTGAGTCTGTCATTTTGGAAATGCACATCCTAATTGGTATTTTTAAATGGTTATTGCTGGTAATCCTGGTGCTGCCTGTAGTTACGATTAATGAAAGAAAGTACATTACAGCTACAGAAACTAGCTGAATCTGATCCCACTGGCGATCCATCTCACCAGAGTCCCACAAGAGCTGACAGCTCCTAAAGGTTTCGGTCAAAAAGGGCCAGCAATAAAGGTTGAATCCTTCCAGCTCGCTGTCCCCTTGTAATGCCATGTAGCTCTGTTGCAACAGTGGTCTGTGATGAGGTGCAGTGCCTTTGCAGGATGCTGTGCCTTGTGGGGTGGCAGGAGGGAAGATCCAGCAACGCAGTGCTTGTGCACCCATTTACAGCCAAAATCTGTCCCCCCTGTACCTGAGATTCATCTGACCTGCTGCTTTACATCTCTCATGAGCCAGCCTGCAAGAAAGCTCATCTCCAGGCTCTCTTTCTTACCAAAGAGAGGACCAGGCACTTCTAAAGCCCTATTGCTCTGATCTATTTCAGATCTCTACCTTACCTTACCTATTTCAGATTTCTACCTTACTCTAGCTGTGGCTAGAGGAGCCACAGCCTGCAACATCCTGTTTCTTACCAGGAGCTGTAGAGGCGATGTAGGTGATGAACTTTGTGGTAGGTACCTACGCTGCAAGTGTCTGAAAGAGGTCAGATGAATGCCCTGATAGTGGTGTGCATCTGGAATGAGATATTTAGCATCCAGCATATGTGGGTTGTCGGGGCTTGGCTTCGAGCCCACCCCTCCAGACCGTCTGGGTGTAGGAGCTCCTGGTTGATCTAATTTTTCTCATGCAACAGTGTTGGAGCCATAATTGTTTGGTTTTTTTGTCTGAGGTTTTATGACAATGATCCCAGCCAAACAGGAACCAAAACAGTGTGTAAACCACAGTGAATACACAGTGAAACATGGTCTCTTTCCGGATAGGATTTGGCTGTGACAACCAGACCTGACTTTTCAGGTCTTTTCCATGCTTTTCTCTTCTAGCTTACTGGGAAGCAGGCTGGCAAAACTGTCTTGTTTAGTCCATGGAAGAGGAGACATGATCAGATCTTTAATTACACAGAGAGGAAGGGACTAATTGGTTTTCTAAATCCATTTGGAACAGGACCAGAAAACAAGGACTTTTAACTGCAGCAAGGAAAAGGGAGGCTGGGCAATAGGAAACTGCCTTAACATAAGGATAGTGAGTTTCTAGGAGTGATTGTGCAGGAGAATTATGGGATATCCTTCTCTGCAGGTTTTGAAGAGCCGATTAAATGAGCATCAGTCTAGTAACATAGACAGGATTGTGGACAGATGTAACATCACGTACTAAATCAACTCATATAATGGAAAAAAAAAAAGATCTTTCGGGTACACGGTTGCCCTTCTTCAAGAGGTAGAGATGCTTCTTTTGAGGAAGGGGGATGCACCCCTTTGCAATCCTGTCGCCTGGGATGCTGCGGGGCACTGCCTGCTCTCCGGGGGCCCAGCTGACTCCGTGGAGGACGTGCACTGACTTAGGCTGTTTCCATCGATCCCAAGAGTTTGCCAAGTTCTCTCTTTGTCACTGGGCTTCCTCTTCTTAAACAGCTTTACAACACAATTTCTGGACGTTGGTTTGCCAATGCCTTAAGGTACTCTGTATACATTCAGCACAAAAAATAATGCGCTGAGATCTTCTTGGGGGCCAATATCCTCTAGCAGCTGCCAAACTCAAACAGCTCCTCTTTCTCCAAAATTCCCTTGCGGAAGCCATTGTCTTGTTTTCCCATGGGGAGAAGTAGCTGCTTGTAACACGTTTTCTTCTTGAGATTATCACAGGTGCTTTTTAGTGTACACGGCATGTAAAAGCATCAAGAATTGCTGAAGAGAGAGCTATTGTCTAAACTTAGTCTTTGTTGGAGGAAAAAGGGAATAAAGGTGCTGAGCTGGCTGTTTTTTCAACTATTTTTGGTGCAGCTGAGGAGAAATCTGAGAGCTTGAACGGAGCCTCTAGGTACGGGAGGAAGCTGAGAGCACAGGAGATGACATTGCTGCCCTGTACTGCTATCCCTGATGGGACCATCCCGTGGGCTAGCTCCAGCATCCCTGGTACTAGGGCAAGAGGATCGTACTTAACGCTTTCTTCCACCACAGCTCAGCCCCTCACTGAAGGTCACACCAGAGCACTGGCTCATAAGGAGTTCTCCATTAGCAAAACTAAACCTCGGGGTTATTGTAAATAAGATGAATAAGCAGGTTTTTTTTCCAGCGCTCAGTCCCAGGAGTTCACCTGGCCAAGTAGATGCTCGCCCTGGTCTGCTGTGTTTGAGCTTTACTGCGGAGAAGTGACCGGTCTCGCTGTGAAGAGGCCAAGGGACAGACATCGACTTGTGGCACTTTGCTCGGGAATAAATGGCCCTTGCTTCTCTAAACACAACCGCACTTTATTTCAAAGTGGAGCATGTCTGGCTCTGACTTCTGGCCGCTGCTGCTTGTTATGCCTTCCCTGCCAACTTAAATAATCAAAAGTCCTGTTCTATTAAGTGTTTTCTTTTGGTGAAGGTGCTTAGCATCCCGGTTGAATTACATTGGAGGGGGACGGATGTGCGCAAAGCAGGAAGAGACCCAAGTCACGTTGTGGGGCTGGGCAGTAGGACGGGTACGAACAAAAAAGCGCCACGCGTCGCGGCTCCCTGCAGATGTCCCTGGGGGACTCTCGTGCAAACGGTGGTGGAAACCGTTTCCTCCCGGTCCCTCTGCCAGCATAGCCCGGCTCTCCTCCACTGAGGGCCCTGGCTATATAAACAGCTAGCAATAATAATCAGGACGCAGCCAGCACAGCTGTAATTGCAATAAACATCAAAGCCGTTCAAATGACTCGCTATTGAGCGTAAGCGCTGCCAAGATATTTGTTGTGTGTTTGGGTGCAAGTGATTTATAGCCAGATTGTGCAGTTCTAGGTGGAGACGGGGAGCTTGCTGAGGGATTTACGATGGGAAATATGGCTTTGTGCTCTGGCTGTAATGGGAAACTCCTAATTACCCACCAGAACCCTAGGGCTGCAGAGGAGCGCATCGGAGCTGCAGGTGCATTTCAGCTCTGACTCGGCGCTAGCTGCTTTTCGGTTAATTTTTCCAAAGGATGAGTAGGGGGATTTTGGATTTCTGTGATTTGCAGTAGTTCTGTGAGGTTAGATGTGAACGTTAGACTGAGAGCAGAGGGGTCTTTCTGTGAAGCCTTCTCTCACGGCAGCCGAGATATTCCCAGAGCCAGCAGCTCACCCTGCTCACACCTCAGCACAAAAAGAGAATGATGTAAAACAAAAAAAGGTGAATTTTAGGTATTTCTGCTTTGGTATTATTTTTGGCAAGTGTAGACATTTAAAGAGTGGTTTCTCTGGCTGCTGACCAAAGAGAGGCACTGATATTTAAACCCAAACTTTACATCAGAGCCTCCATATAGCTGTAGCAGAGACGTCGGCCAGCTGTAGCAGAGATGTCGGCCAGCTGTTGGAAACACTTCAGCAAGGTTTAGATGAGGCTCAGGAAGGGCTCGTGCTGTCCAGTCTGTGTTCATAAAGGGATGGAGTCACAGGGGAGGATCTCTGGCACCAGTATGAAGGCACTGGGACTGGTCCTGTCCACTCAGAACTGGTGATGGAGAGGGACCATCTATCCCCAATGACATGTAACCCTGGGCTCGCTGGACTCTTCTCCTTCCCTGGCAGTTTTGGGGGGAGATGTGGTGATGTCCTACCTGTCCCCACGTAGCGCGTTGCATGGCAGGGAGCTGCAGAGCCCCTGTGGCATTGTGCAGCCTTGCTTACCCTGGCGTCACCCTCTGCTTGCAGGTTGCATAAACAAATGCTTTCAGAAAAGAGACTTAGCCACCTAAAATTAGACTTTTCAATTCATATCTTGGCACTTCTGTCAAACGACCCATGACAAAAATATACTGACTGCTTAACACAAACGCAGCTGTTTCCTGGGTGAAACACAGCGGCTGCTGAAGCAGCAGAGAGCAACAACACCCAATTCTTAGGACTTTCACATGGAAAAAAATCCTGTACTAGGAAACCTGGAAAGCAGAGAGCTCTGCAAAAGTCTAGGTCCTATTTTATTAAGCACCTGAAAAAGGTGCCTCTGCCTTGAGGGTCTCACAGCAGAACAGGTAAGGTGGATATTGTGGCAGAGAGAGGGGAAAAGTGTCATTACGCAGGCTGGATAACTGACAGCCTAAATCAGGTCCCAGATCCACAGAGGTATTTAAGCCTTTAATTCCCAAATGACACGAGGGAGTTTGGCAGCTCACTGCCAAGTGGTTCTGAATTGTAATGACTTGGCCAAAGTGTTACGGAAAGTTTAGAGAGCCAGGAATTAAACCTGGCTCTCATCAGCAATTAAAAACAATCTTAGCCTTCCTCTGCCCCCCCTCAAGGGCTGCACCCAGGCCTGGGCATCCTCTCTGAGCATCACGCTCTGTGCTCCTCTCTGATGAGCTGTTCTGGAAGCAGATCTTAGCGGAAGTCAATTAAAAACCACTTGAATGTAGAAAACAAACTGTGAGACAAACAATGTGGGGAAACCGCATGCACGGAGCGGGCTCTGCCACATCGCCGTGCATGCCGAGGTCTGGTTTTTCCACGGAAGGTGGTTGCTCCTAGAAGAGCAAAGCGGTATGGCTTTTCTTCTGCCTGCACCACCGCTGCTGTGTGGTTTTTGGGGAATGAACACCTGCTCCGTCAGGCTGCTGCGCCGTCCCCGCCCCCCCAGCTGCTTACTGGTTCCAGTTTCCTCCGTGATCTGCTTGTTTTAGAGCTCTCTGTTTGCTCCTGGTCTCCGTAGTGCTGGTGCTGTGGGTCCTGTCCTTCTGGCTATGCTGCTGCCAGGGTTTGACCCTGGGTCTGGGGGTTTGGAGGAGGAGGTTGCTCCATGCCCAGTTCAAATGAAAGATGGGGGGACCAGTTATCCAGGCTTGATGGGAGCCGGAGCCCAGCGTGTGCTTTTTGCCAACCTACGTGGTTTTTTTTAATAATATTTTTCATCAGCAGGTCTCAAAGCACTTTACAGAGGCGAGGGGTGGTGTTAGCTCTGCTTTGTTTTCTGTGGATGGGGAAATTGAGGTGCAGAGAAAGCATCCCCAGTTGCGGGCTAGTTTGGCAGCTCTGCTTTCACACCTCGATGAGGCTACCAGCCAAGGTCCTGCCGTCGTACAGGCCACCTCGCAGGTGGTCCTCATCAGTTTGTATGATTTTGTTCCAAATGTTGTGCGCTCCAGCTGCTGTAGGAGATCAGCTGCTGTATTTGCTTGTATGCTACACCTCCGGACAGGCATCCGCAAAGCCCTGTGACAGCACACGCGTTACCACACCGCAGCAGCACAGCCACCATGGTGGATCAGCGGTAGGTGCCTACCAGGCATGTCTTGCTTCCCCCAAGTTCATAGAGGCTCTTTGCTACTGTTTCCAAGTTTATTCACAAATTTATTATTCTTTCCAGTAATTCCAAGATTCCCCAGGTTTATTTGGGCATTGCTCACACAGAATTATAAAGGTTGGAAAAGACCTGTAAGATCACCAAGTCTGTGGTGGTGTTCGTGAACCACCACGCAGGAACGTGACCTTCTGGGATCGGTTCAGCTCCCACCTAGTGAACCAGGAGACAAGGTGTATAAGGAGCTGGTAGCAAAGGGATTTCTCATAATTCCTTCTTTCCACTTTCTTTTCTTAAGTCTCCTGGCTTGAAGCCCAGGGGAGCGGCTGAAGGACATCCCTGCTTGGATGCAGTCGTTTCAGCGCATCGGTGCTGGGGAGGCACCGAGCAGCTGCTGCCTGAAGTGCTGAGTCTGGCAGAAGCGGCTGCTAAAGAGCAGGTGAAGCATCTTGGCCTGACAAGTTTCATCTGAGTCCAGATTTTAGGTGAGTGACCTTGGTGATATCACCTAGGTGTTATTCCCAGATTTCAAAGCACTTTATGGAAGAGGTCATTTTATTATCCCTATTTCATATCTGGGGAAAACAAGGCACGGGAGTGTTACGTGGCTGTGATAAGTGGCAGACGTAAAGCCCAGTGGTCCTGTGTCTCCATCCAGTGCATCGTCAGCTGTGACATGTTTCTCCCTCATTTCTAATCACACTAATTTCAGTGTGATTGCAAGATTTTTAGCAACTCTAGAGCCGCTTTTAGCTAACGTATGAGAGGAGCTTATTGAATCGTATGTCTGGAGCTCTTCGCCCAGACGTGCTCCACACCTCCACGGCCCTCTCTTCCACATTTCGGCAACAAACAGCTCCACGTGAGCTCTCTGCCTCCTCTTTATGTAGGGTCACAAGCCCAAGCCACTAGCTTTACTTCTGTACTATGATGTCCCTGTCCCATCACTGTGTCCTGGATCAGCGACCTTGATCGCAGGGAATGGGGTCCCAAACCAGTGGTTTCTCACCAGCTGGTGGTAAGAAAGTTCTCCATAACCTGTGAAATCCAGCTGCTAGTAAGGCAGTGCTATTTAACTGCATCCCTGGTGTTTCACCAGGTTTGTAGGAAGTTTCACGAGCTACCGGCAATAGGGGCAAAGTCTCCTTGAAACTTTTACATCCCCAAACACCCCCACAGCCAGAGATACTAGAGGGAACTTTGCTCCTTTCTGCTGTGCTGGGATGATTCAGCTGAAAGGTAAAACCAGCCCCTCCAGCCCATAAGTGTACAAAAAAGACCGAATGGGAGGTTCCTCCTCGTTATGGTGGTTGGGTCATGCTGAGTGGGCTCCTCTGGGCAGAGGCGTAATGAGACCTTCTAGCCAAGGCTTGGCAGTCGTGCCTTTTGCTGGTGCTACATAAGGTGCAGATCTCCCTTTTCCAGCCTTGGGCTTAAGCCCACGCCTTGGCTTTCCCAGTAGGAGCATTCCCGGCGTTGGGTTACCAGCACCGCCCCCTCCAAGGACACCTGTTGTTGATTCACCTATTGTAAGTGGGACATAATTCCTGGAAACCGTCTCTGGCCACTTTGGTCAGATTTGCAGAGTCATCTGCATGGGGTTTCACGTTACTAGAAGGGAGCAGTTTGTTTTGTGAACAAACGTTTCTCCTAACCACCTCCTGCTTTCTCTTCCTTCTGCACCAGGTCAGGGTTGCACTGACCGCTCCTTTTTGGCCAAGGAATCAGTTTTAGGATGTACCAGATGCCCTGGTTTTAGGATGCAAGCACGGTGTCTGGAAGGTCTCCTGGTAGCTCAATCGCTGTCCTGTAGCTGCACCCCATGTTTTCGATTATATCAAAAATACATATCAACATATTTATATGTTTTCAATATACCATGCTTATTGTGGCATTATCCATCCACTGGCTGTGGTGCAGATAAGGAGAGCAGTGGATGGAGCAACAGTGGGAAAATCCTGCTGGGTTCTCATCAGCTTTGAGGAGGAATTTTTCAGTGGAAATCTTTTGTCTGGAAAATGCCTGCCCATTGTAATGGAAACCATTCATAGGAAGAGGTTTGTTTGGACAAATTCTCTGTTAAGTGTTTCTGGGGGGAGGAAAAACAGGTTGGAAATGTTCCAAACATTCCCACTTCAACAATTTCAAAATAACAGTATTTGAACCTTCCTTTAGAAATAACTGTGAGAGATTAGAAGTTTAAATTAAGAAATTATAAATTCATTAATAAATTAATGGACTTGCACAAAGTATAAAAAAAAATAGCCTGTGTGGAAACAGGCAACTATCAGTTTCCAGCCAAAGCAAATTCTGTCTCTCCTGCAAGGTTACTTCCACCTCCTCAGGTGCAGGAAGACTTCTGAGCTCTTCTGTCTTGTTCAAGAGCCTCTAATTCCCTGCTCCTTCTCTTCCACCTGCGTGTCGGGGAACCAGTGGCACCACTGACACCGCCTCCGCCCCTTTAGCTAAGCCTGCTGCTTTGCCTTGCGCAGAAGCTTTCCCCCCAGGTACTACACCACCTTAGTGACTTTGCTAAAAAATTAAAAATAAAGTTAAAGTCATTTCAGAACCGTTGAATCAATGCAAAAAAAGCGAGACGGGATATATGACAGTGGGCAAGGCTGGTTGTTTTTACCGAAGCCGGAGAGGTGCAACTGTAGCATCAGCTGATGAACGTCGAGCATCAGCCATGCCCTTACCATCGTCTGCAGGCATTGGCCCCGCCGGGGTCTGGCGCTAGCTGCTAGACATACATCTAGTGCGAATGGTCCCTGCCCCATGATTTTAAGCAGACTGCAGAGGACAAAGTGATGCGGCTCGGCACCGAAGGACGGAGGGTGGCATCCCTTCCGCCTGATGCTGCAGCAGCTGGGTCCAGCCGGGAGGTGAATCTCCGGGGCAGTGCAGCTGGCGGTCCCACACCAGGCAGGGGGCTGGAGCCAGAGAAGGTGTCTGACAACCTCTGTGGCATTCCTGTCCCGTGCAAACCATACCAAGCAGTTTTAAGGGAAAACCAGCACTCTGGCCAGGCATTAAGGAGCATAGCAGTATGGCCAAGGGGCCTCAAAGCCCCTTGTATGATACCGGGCACACCTCGCCCCTCGGCTGAAGCTGGCAGTATTGCCCTCTAATAAAGAGAGAAATTTCCCAGTCCATGTGCTCTTACTTCTCAGAATTACACAGCTACTAACTGAATTGGTTTCTATATTCTCTGCCTTTTAAAAATCCCATTATTACCAGCACAGTGGCTGTAACCCATAGGCAACTTCTACGGTTTAATGATAAAAACTTTCGACTGGAGACACATTATTTTTAGGTGGTTGTCTATTGGAAGCAGTGATGATGTTGCAGTCTATATTCCTTTGAATGCTTTTCAGCTCCTAGCTACTATAGCTGTCAGCAAGACAAGAGGTGCCTGATGATGCAGGAAAAAACAACCTGTCACCCTTCAGAGCTGGAAACCGGTTCCTTCATCCCACACCGCAACTCACGTGGGAAAGAGAAGCTAAAGCAGAATTATCACAAAGGAGCAGAATTTTGACAATAAGGATGAGGCATGTTCTGCATGAATCTTGCACATGGTCTTTGTATTTATATTGACGGAGGAAAAATTAAAATCAGCCAAGGGAAAAATACCTTTGAGGAAAATAATGTCCTGTACATTTAAAAGTTCTACCTTTACGCTTAATTGACAAAAGTCACTACAAAATGCCTCAGCATCACAACCCTCAGCAGAAACGCTCCTTTTGTTAACCAGGAAACAGGTTCTTTTATTCCAGCGCCGTCCAATAAACCCTGTAAACCTGGTATGGCCGCATTTTTCCCAGCAACCTGACTCCTGCCACCCCTGAATTTAAAGGCTGAGCTTTCCGATGGCAGCTACTACACGTTCAAATGTCTGACCCCTTCCCTCTGGTGCTCCCGTGAAGCCGGGCTCCCCAAATGCCCCCACCCAGCGCTGCTTCACCCTCCCTGGGGTGCGAGCGGAGCGTCTCACCTCGGAACAGCATGCAGCCGAACAGCCAGAAGAGCGGATGGACGGACGGAGCCAGCATCTTCTCGGTGGCTTGTGGCTCTGCAGCCCCGCTAAGGCTCTGTCCATCCCGGGAGGGACAAGAGGGTGAGGAGCGATTTGCCTGCCTGGGCTGACTCTCACAGAGCTTCCTGTTAAAGAATAGAAGGAAACGGGCTGAATCCACAGGGGAACTGTGTTTTTTAGCCCATTATGGTCGGAGAGGATGTGAGACATCGCTTACCGACGGCAAAGGAAACCTCGCCATCAGTTTGTTGGGGAATTCAGCTTTCATAGCGGGGGAGAGCGGCGGCACGGCGGGTCTGCCCTGCTTTGGGCCTCAGTAGCTTCTTTATGGTGCTTGAGTTTTTTGGGAGGTGCTTTGTTTGTGGTGAGGATATGCACCCCTGGTCCAATCTGCTCCGCATCGGCCATGAGGGCTGCAGGGTCCATTGGTCCTTCCTGGGCGAGGAGCTGCTGGAGGAGCTGGTCCTCCCCTCCCACCTGAGAGGGGATTTCTTAACACCTCCGGGAGGGATTTGGAAATATCTGCTTCTCGTGGGGCCAGGGTAACTCAGCGGCCAGTGCTGCCCCGTGCCCTGCGCCTCCCTGTGCAGCTCCAGCGAGTCTGGGCACCAGGACATGCTGGTTTTGGGATGCGGGCTTTGGGATGCTGTTTTTCAGGTAGCCGCAGCATCCTTCCCATGCAGCACATGGCAGGTTTTGGCTTACCCTAACCCCAGTTCCTTGACAAGGGGAGGAACTGGAAAATCGGGCCGGTGCTGCCCTCCATCCAGCCCAAGGGATTCGGTGCATTTGGTTTCTTGGCCCCGACCTTGTGATGCACTTGTCTGTGCATGTCCTGTCTGTCTGTCTATTCCCTGCTGGCATAGTCTGAACTTCAGAGGTAACAAGTTGCTCTGTGTTGGATGTGAACGGGTGTTTGGGGAGAGGAGAAGGGTCTTAGTGTCCCCCACGTGGGAAAGGCTCCCGTGTCCGCCCATCTCGGAGGGTCTGTGCGGGTTTTCAGGATGCAAATCCACAGGACTCTGTCTCCTGGCTCGAGGGGCTGGTCCACCCCACCACCCACAGCCCCCTGGAAAGCTGCAGAGCCTCAGCCGAGGGCAACACAGCTGCTCCTCCGCTGCGTGGAGCATGTCAAGGGGGTGTCCTATGCTGCCGGCGAGGTCCTTGCTTTCCACGACCAGGAGACGGCAGCAGGAACGGAGGGAGAGATCTCCTGTGCACTGCACAGCTCCTTGCATTTCAGTGGGTCTCTTCAAACACCTCCAAAAACCGAAACAAGTCATCAGGCCAAAAGCAGCCAGCATCCCACAGCAGCCTTTGCTTTTACAAAACCTTTGTTAGCAGCCTCCCCCATAATTTTTTCTCTCTCTTGGACAGATGTGATGCTCAGAGATTACGCTGTAGATTAAGGTTTTACTGAATCCTGAAATGAGTGCAAATTCCCAGAAGCTCTAACATGCAGCCAAATCTCTTCTGGACGCTCAGCTGGGTGGGGGAAGAAGCATTTCCCACCCCATCCTCCCCATGTGCTGGGAAGACAGAGCCCAAATATTCACCCCAGCTTGTTTGCTGAGATCCTCCAGGTAAGAGCAATGTTGTTTTCGGACGGAAGGATGGGGAGATGTGTTTTGTAACGGCTAAAACTCTAGACGATCCATCTTTTCTGCTCTGAGATGTGCTCAGGGTCAATCCAGGTGGCAGAGGGTCTGACTGCACAGCATCCTTGAACCAGGGAAATGGTACCTGCCTGCGTGCAGGGGTAAATGCTGCCAGTCTTGAGGGCATCCCTGCAGCCTTGCTCGCACACCTGCCCTGTGAGGGGAGAGGTGTGCGAGCACTGACGTGGCACTGGCTCCTGCCTGCGACCCCGAGCAGGTCCCAGGGTCCAGAGCTTCGCCGTGGACTCACACTGCTGCTGGCCACAGCAGTGCTGATGAATGTCACAGCTGTGGGACCCCCTGGCAGAGAAAATCAACCCTGGGGCTGCATCATCTCTCAGGTCGAGGGTCCTTCCAGCCCAGAGCATTGTGCAGACACACTTTGCTGGGCTGTGCAAAGAGCTCACATGCAGAAGGGTGATTTTTTTACACCGATTTCTCAACTGCATTAAATTTTAATGCCCAGTCAGTGGAAAGAGGAAGGTTTCCTGCAGTTAGGCGGCTGGGGGTTGCGTATGTGCAGCCAAAAGGGCGGTAGGTACTTTCTCCCCGAACAAAAGGGCGCTTGTCTTGCAGCGGGTGAGAGGAGGGTTTTTTCCGGCGAGGGTGCGTGACAGCAAGGGAGGGGGCGGCGGCGCTGATGTGGCACCGGGCTAGGTAAGGGAGCACCTATCCTGCTCGTGGGATGAGCAGGCGCTTCCTCCTCTGCCCCGGGGAATCCCGGGGGGGTGTGGGGCTGAGGCGTGACGTGGCAGCCTCTGAGGTGAGTCTGGCTGCACCTACACCGGAGGACCATCCCGGAGGTTTTTCTGCTGGTCCTGCCGTCAGCTTCCAAGCCTCGCCACTGGAGATGATGATTCCCATGCAGCAGGGACGCCAAGGTACCCCTGCGGGGCTGGGGAGGGCTCTCCCTCCCTCCTCTCCCCCTCGCTGCCCCCTGCTACCGCCTGTGCTGGCTCCCATGGGATTTTGTGGCTGTGGCGAGGGATGCCTTGGGGTGTGTTTTGGTGGGGTTGGGTCTCCCAGGGAGGTCCCCGTGGGGTTTGGGCTTGGATTAGCATGGTGGGGCTGGGGTCAAAGAGGGGAGGGTGGAGAGCTCCCCACCAGGGAGCAAGGTGGAGTGGGGAGGGAAGAATCCCACGCCGAAGGTGTCCAGGACAAAGGGACGCAGGGCATTGCCTCCCCAGCTGAACGTGTCCAGGGAACCAAAATTTATCCTGTCCCACGAGCCCAAGGGAGGGAGCACTTATGGGACCGTCCCATTCCCTGGCACCTGCAAGTGCAGGCAGGAGCTGTGGACTCGAGGGCAGGAGATGAGGACATCGGACAGCCTCTGCTTGGTGGTCACCTCCTTCCACCCCTCGTTTCTCTGTCCCAGGTCAGCCTGCTCAGTCATGAACACCTCCACGCCCAGCAGCCAACTGAGACAGCTTGAGCCCCAGGACGTGGCTGCCTTCACTCCCATGTCCATTGTCAGGAGCGTGACGAAGAAATCCGATGCCCTGCCCATGATCTCAGTGATCGTCGTCATCTTCGTCCTCTTGGCTGTATTCATCATCATCGTGGTGCACTACGGCCCTCACCTCCGCACCGTCCAGATCACCCTCTACCACGATCCCATGCCGCAGGACCTGGAGAATGGGGTGTACCTCACGGACTGGAAGAAGCTGGGCTCGCAGAAGAAGCTGCCTGCCCAGCCCTGCCAGCGGGAGCTGGCCGGCATGGATGCGGCCGGCGTGAGCTGCCAGTGCTCCTGCAAACATCACCTTCCCTGCGGGAACGCTGAGCCCAATGTTGTCGAGATCACGTACTTGTGACAAGACTGTGGGCCACATGGGCAGGGCTCAAGGGACCATGTCCCACTGGGAAAATACTGATTGGGATGTTAGCTTAGCCTGAGACTCACTGGTTCCCGCACGTGGAGGTTGTAGCTCCCCAGGATTGTGTCTCTCCCCAGGTAGGCTCAGCCAGGAGGTTGAGTATTACTCATCAGCCCCCAAAAGTCCAGCCGGGAGGGGGGCCACTGCCCCCAAGCAAGAGCTGGGTCCCCAGCCCAGGCTCTGGGGTTGGGTCAACCTACGTGGGACAGCATTAGCATCTCTTCTGGTTTTTCTTGCCCTGGTTTTACCTGTCCCATGCTGTCTGGGAGCAGCCAGGAGAGCTGTCTTGGTCCTTGCCCCAGCTGGGGAGCCCTGGGCGTATGCTTGGCCCTTTGGCAGGAGCTGGAAGTTACATCATCTGGAATTGCTTTCCAGATTAAAGATGTTTCCACATGCACAGTGTCCTCATTGTGCCATTTATATGGCACAGAAAAGCCTCCAGCCCCTCTTTTCCTCCATGCCACAGCCCCTTTTTCTCCGTCGGAGGGCTGAAACACTGTCCTCCCTCCTGCCAGCCCTGGCAGCGGGCTCAGCCCGCCGTGGCAAATGGCCAGAGAGGAGGCAGCACCCGAACCCATGTTGGTGTCTCAGCAGTGGAGCCAGCAGCAGAGGACATGTCCGGTCCCCCAGTGGTGAGGGGTGAGAGAAGAGAGGTGACTCGGCAGAGGGAGGAGAGGTGATAACGGCACAGTTGGCTGAACATCTTGAGGTGTTGGCTCTGATGGAGAGACTCGTGCATCTCCGGGCAGAGCCTGCAGCATCTCTGTGTGCAATAGGAGGGACAGGGAGACCTGAGGTCATCTTCACTGTGGCCATCATTGCCCTCATCGCTGTCTGTTGTCCCTGTGCCAGGGGAAGCTCTGCTCGGGGACCTGGGGACTTGGGTGGTTTCAGCATTGGAAGCGGCAGGGCACATCCCAGCTGAGGAGGGAGCGATGGTGGGGTCGGCGTAGGCAGCCGTGGTGGGATGGATGTTGATGTGGCTTGGTCACCCTGGGCAGAAGCTCGTTAAGGTGGCACAGAGGGAGCAGATGGAGAGGTGAAACGTCCTGAGCCCCATAAGGCTTCTGGTGGCAGCAGACCATGGTGACCTTTTCAGCCCTGGGAGTCTTTCTGCTGCTGGAGGCACTGGGCATCTCTTTGGACAAGAAATTGGTTTCGTTTTCTCCTCACTCGGTGGAAGCTGGACATCAAAGCCTGTCTTCAGTGCATGGGCTTAGAGGACAGTCCTAAGCCGCATCCCCGGCACAGATCCCTCTGTGCACTGTTGGACAAGAAACAGGGTCTTTTACCTGTTCCTCCAGGCGCTGGAGGTATTTCTGGCATGGCAGATGCTCCAGCATCCTTCCTCTCACTTACTTTAAAGCTAAGTAGTGGTTGGACTTGCTGGAAAATTTAGGTCTTTGCAATAAATGTAATTTAAATTACTTTTTTTTGGGGGGTTGTTTTCTGTTTTGATGTTTTCCTCCTTTTGTTTTCCAGAGGTGACAGTGCATTATCAGCTTTCCCATACATTAGAGGAGATAAGGTCTATCATTTCAATTGAAAATCACTGAGAGTCCCACCTCCCTTTGCCTGCCAACACAGGGCTTATTTTTTAATTTATACATCCCTAATTAGCAGCACCACCTGAAGAGCTAACCACCTTCCAGGGACATCTCTTTAAACGATGGCTGTAGGTTGTGATAATCCAGGTGGTCACCCATGGCAAGGGCTCAGTCTAAGAGCTTAAGAACACCCCTTACAACCATCGCAAGAGCCGCGTTGTGGTACCCAGACTGGCCACGCCGGAGGACACCGGCTGTGCGCTGAGATGGTGTCACCCATCCAAGGTGAATCGGCAGAGTCGTCACCCGGCTTTCGTGGTTGTGTCGTTTCAGATCAGGGAGCAGCTTGGTTCAAGACAAAGTCTTTAATCAGAGAAAACAGGAGCTTTCGTGGCAGCTCCCGCTGAAAGACAACTGCAGCAGGGAAACATCGTGTTTGCAAAGAAAAGATTTAAAATGTCTAAATATTAATAAAAAGAAAGACAAAAGGGGTAATTATTGCTAGAACTCATTGATTTGCAGCCGCTGGGGACTCGTAAAGGTCTGATTTATATTACACTGTGCTGTGCCCTAGATCTATCACTTACACAGTGGAGGAGCTGGGGAAACCCCACCCTTGCAAAACGCTTTGCCATTGTTCAGGTATTTCAGGCTGTCAAACTAAAAGCAAATAAAACTGGCAACAGAACGGTGGTGCTGATGGGGCTTCAGTTTCCCCCATATTTGTCCCATGCCCTGATCCCTCCAGCCCAGTCCAGGAGCTGTGAGCAGTCCCTTCTTCTATATGACCCTTTCTGGAAAGAGTATTGAAGTTCTGGCCTTCAGGATTTTTTCCATGTATTTCATTTGCAAATAGATATTTAGATATAAACTTTTGAAATACAGGAAAAAAGAATTGCTGTAAGGCTCGTAATAGCAAACTAGATCGTATAAACAAGTGACAATCTTTTGCCAGCTTTCTCCTCCAGAAGGACACCAAGGGTTATACCTCAACTCAGCTTCTCGTTGCTTTTTCCTACACAATAAAGCATCATTTTTACAGATTCCCCTCTTTTATATTTGGCTGGCTCTACTGCTAGCTGCTTATAGGATTGCTCTTTGTAGCGCAAGACTTTATAAAATACGTGAGGGTTCTTGGGCAGCAGGGGCTGTGCATGCAAATTATCATAACATTACTACTCTCTATTCAAACACTGAGCTTGTTCCAGTTTATTTCACTTAAAACTTTATTCCCCTCCTTAACAATAATCTTTTTATGAACACAGAGCAACAGTAACTCTCCTTATCATACCTCCTACTCAGGGGAACTCCTGGAGCACAGCAAGCAGGAGCTGGTAGAGACTTTGCAGTTAGTTGCTTTCCTCAAAACCAGATTGCTGCCTTAGGAAGCTTTTAAAAGCTACTGCATCACCTATTAAGTCTGTCCTGATTAGGGATTGCTTGCATCTGCTTTAATTTCCCTCCTAATTAGGGTGTTCACCTGCTGCAGGGGGGAGCACCTATATAATCCCTGCAGAGGCACATCGCTGCTAGGAGTACTTAGCAGGGCTTTTACAGCTGGGGCTGTAGGAAACTCTGCTCATGATGCTGTAGGGTTGCCTAAAATTGAGGGAGGCATCCAGGGTGCTGGCAGAGGCTGGAGAGAAGCTGCAGCATCACCCAGTGCCTCCCTGCAGGGCTGGGAGCCAGCTGAGCCCTCCTGGGACCTCTGTGTTGGGGTGAGGGTGGTCAGAGACCCTCTTGGTGGAGGTTTGCTGCTTGGTGGCTCTGGGTGCTGGGGAGAAAGGGTTGTCGGACATTGGAACAGGCTGCCCAGGGAGGTGGTGGAGTCACCATCCCTAGAGATATTTAAAAGATGTGTGGATGAGGTGCTTAGGGACATAGTTTAGGGGTGGACTTGGCAGGGTTAGGTTTACAGTTGGACTTGATGATCTTAAAGGTCTTTTCCAACCTAAACGATTCTATGACTGTGGCAGAGCTGAGCGCAGAGCAGCAGTGGGCTCTTGTGGTGGAGGCAGCCAACTGCATGATGTGCAGGCAGGGGTGCAGGCAGCAAGCTGGGCTGCTGACTTCTGCTTCTTTCCAGCATCGGTGAGAGCACAGCTGTGGTAAGCTTGTGTTTGGAGGGCTGGGCCTGGTTTTGGGCTCCCTGGTGCAAGGAAGGTGTTGCTGGAGGAGGTTGTGAGGAGATACAGTGAAGTCTTCAACGTGATGAAGGATGAGGTCCTGAGCAAACCAGCCCAAAAGGGACCTGGTGGGGTGGGAGGCTGGACCGGGTGGCATGTGGAGGTCACTTTTAGCCAGTGTCACCTTTTGATTTTCCAGTGACGATGAGCACAGGGAGAGCCAGGGCCTCCTGAGAGAAGGTCCATCCACCTCTTGCAGATTTGTGTACTTGCTGTTTGGCATGAGAGGGTGAATCGTTTCCTTCCCCCTGAGAAAGGTCCCCCAAGACCCTCCCCAGTCCCTGCAGGCAGCTGAGGATGGGCAGGTCCTGGGCCACCTTGTGCATCTCCACCCAGCTCCTAGAACATCTAATGTGCAGAGAGGGATTAAGAAAATGTATTTTTTTTCTGCTGAAAAGGGAGTGACACTTCCAGAGAAGAAAAGCCTGTTTTTGAAGGGCTGAAAATTGGGATGGTTGAGGAAGAAAACCAGGATCCCTGGTGGAAGGGCACCAGATGGTGAGAAGCAGCTGTGCTTTTACTTGCTCCATCTAGATTTGTAGCTGTCCTCCTGCTGAGGATGGTGCTCTGAGGTACGGAGCCGAGCCTGGGACAGAGTGTCCCACCTCAGGGTGCATCCTGTTGTCTATGGCTTCTGTGTCTTGACCCTTAGACACCGTTTCCCACCCCATGGAGCAGCTGTAGAGCAGAGATGAGACTAAGTCCTGCATCCCTGAATGGTCCACAGGTTATGGTAAGCCCTGAGCACCTGAATGAGGCCAAATCTTGGTATGTCTTTAGTTCTGCTCATTTTGAACTGTTCTCCTTTTGATGTTTTTCATTATTAGATTTGAAAAAAAGTCTCTTCCCTTCTGATTTTTATGTTGCCTTATGCCACCTGCAGCGATGTGCAGCACAGCTTGTGGCTCCCAGCTAAGACCAAGCCAACCCAAAGTGACGAACAAAATTTGAAAACCTCCAGCTGTGCTGCGGAGCTTGAAATAACGTGGTTGGGTTGCTCTATGCCATGTGATGGATAGCGAGTGTGTGGTGCCTCGAGTACAGCTCTGCACCCCTGGGAGGTTGGGGTGTCCCCTGTGTTCATGTCTTGCTCTAGAGAGCAGCTGAGCTTCAGAGGAGTCAGATTTTCTCACCATGTAAATGGCATTTACATCTGCTTTGTGCATTAACAGCATCACGCAGGAGCTGATGAATACTACTGCAATAATTGAATATAACGGATGCTATTTCTGAGCTTTAAATGAAAGGCTTTAGATGCAGCCAACCTCCTAGGGGAGAAGTTTTATGTTCATAGACACATTTTCTATGAAGCTCTTGGAGCACCTGCACAGTGGAACCCTGCCTGTGAGTGAACAGGAAGCAGGAGGAGACGTGTTTAGTTTTTAGCACCGAATCTTATTTTACTGTCGGTGCTTCTGGCATGTCTCAGCTCAACCCCAGTTTTCTTTTCTAGTTTCTTTGTTAGTGTTAGTTTGCCCATCTTCCACCAAGATGCGGCTGCTGTGGTGTGCAGCTCAGCAATGCTTTTGCAGTGTCCTGCATCCATCCTCCCTGCAAACTGCTAATGTCCTGATGGCTTGGGGTCACAGGTCTAGTCTATAGGGATTTATTCCTGAAGCATTGTAATTAATGTGTTAGCTCTTCCAGCTCCTTTTCTCCTGGGCAGTCCAGATCTGTCACCAGTGCTGGTATCTGTACAGCTGTGCTGGGGACCACCCAGCTGGTGGTGGGGGACAGTGCTCAGGAGGGGGTCACAGCACTCATCTCGGTGACTGTGACTTCTCCTCCCAGCACCGGGAC
Organism: Gavia stellata; assembly: GCF_030936135.1. NCBI lineage: Eukaryota > Metazoa > Chordata > Aves > Gaviiformes > Gaviidae > Gavia > Gavia stellata. The sequence continues at coordinate 19,991,241 of NC_082609.1, forward strand.
TGTCACATCAGCTTTTCCTGAGCAAGCTGGTGCTTAAAATCCCATCTGCCTCCCTGCCTTTGGGGAGAAAAAGGAGCGGTTTGTGGCTGCAGCAGCCTAAAGGGGCATCCTCCCTCTGGCTGGTGGGGCAGGGGCTGCACTGAGTGGGGTCCAGCACACGTGGGTGCTGGTGTTGGGGAGAATATACCTCCTGGTACATCAGCGATGGGTTAAACATGGGGCACTTGATGAGGTTGGCTTGTTCTGCAGGTGGCTTAGGAGGTGATGGGAAGAAGGCTATGTCTTGCAGGGCTTTTGAGGAACCCCTGCTGTTGTCAGGAATAATACTTATTTCCTTTCCTTGGTCATATTTCAGTGTGGTTCTTCTGTTCCTCTCCATCACTGAAAAGGAAAGGCATAAAAAAGGGAGGTAGAAGGCTGAGACTCCCCTCAGAAGGAAGAAGCCTTCTCACCCCCCCTGAAAGCAGAGCACGGGCTGGGAGGCATCCGCTTCTCCAGCCGCAGCCCCATGGGCAGCCGGCGAGCGGGAGAGCATCCCTCCGGGAGAGCCCGTGGACTGGCTTCGCTCAGCCGAAGAGGAAGTGAGAGCACAAAGCAGGGAAATGACTTGGCAAAGGTCACCTGGAGCTGGGGCTGAGCCCAGGAATAGCACCGGGTCTCCTGCCACTGCTGGGCTGCGCTGGCCCTTCCTCCCAGTGGCACTAACGCCCCTGGGGTGAAACAGCTGGTTGGCACTGGGGTGGTTTTGCTTGTGCTGATTATTCTGGCATTAAAATTTACCATAATAGAAGACAAGTGATGAGAGCAGGGAACTGGAAGGGGAGGCAGGTGATGGGGAACCTCAACTGGGAAAATCAGAGCTGTGAGGGAAGGGATGGGAATAAGATGGAGGTATGGGGGTGCCTAGCGAGGCTGGAAAAGCAGGAGGAGAGGGGGAAGGTGGGCATCGGACACCAATGGCAGCTGCAGGGCTGCTGGAGGCTGCCTGGTAGATGTGGGGGCCAAGATGAAGATGATGTGGCTGGGGGGACTCAAACCACACCACAAGGATGATCTGCTTTCTGCAATGGCCAGGAAAGCTTCTGCAGTGACCTTCCCTGTCCCGAATGCATTCAATCACCTCGAGACACCTCAGGACAAGAGGAAATGGCCTCAAGTTGTGGCAGGGGAGGTTCAGGCTGGATATTAGGGAAAATTTCTTTACTGAGAGAGTGGTGAAGCATTGGAAGAGGCTGCCCAGGGAGGTGGTGGAGTCACCATCACTGGAGGTGTTCAAGGAACGTGTGGACAAGGCATTGTGGGACATGGTTTAGTGGGCATGGTGGGATTAGTTGATGGTTGGACTTGATGATCTCGCAGGTCTTCTCCAACATTTGTGATTCTGTGACCCAAAGTACAGCCCAGCTTGGGGTAACTGGGCTCTGCAGGCAGCCAGCTGCCCGTTCCCCTGCCTGGTTAGGAGGAATACATGAAACAACTTTAGGCTCTGCTACCTGTGCATGCACAGATGTGCACAGCTGGCCAGGGAGCAGGTGGTACAGCTGTGCAGCATCATGTGGGCTGCTCGAAGGTGGGGGCTTGGGGTAAGATGCCAAAATAAGGCAAAGCAGGGATTTAGTGGTGCAAAATCAGTGCTGGGTGAGGAGTGACGCTGGGGAAATCAAAGCAGAGCTGAGTCAGGGATAGAGCACGTGCCAAGATGGGGGGAGCTGGCCAGGACAGACAGACGTAGGGGATGGGGAGAGGCCTGACAGGACGCAGCTCGCATCTGCCAGAGCCTCCTTTCTTCCCTTGTGCCCACCTGCCTGTGTTTGATGTGGCAACTCTCCCAGTGATTCATCAACTCATTTTGGTGTGTGTAGATGAAAATGAAGCAGTGACATAATCAAAAGCCGTGTGCTGGAAAAGGTGATGTGGGTGCGTTGCCCTCTAAACAGACAGCAAAAGGCAGAGCAAGGACTGGGGATTACATGCTGGATTTAGACAAAATCACAGAAATAAATAAAGGAAAATAAATTGGAGTAAGACAGAAATCTAACAATGTGGGGAACAAGCCTTTGGGGTAATGCAAGAGCAGAAGTCCATCATCATCGCTGGTCCTTGCAGACGTCTTCCTGGAGCAAGCGCAAGGCTTTGCAGATGGGTTAGGGACTGTCTGCAGGAATCGCACCTTCTGTAAAATGCATTTTGCAGATGACATCAGGCAGCAGTGATCGTCCCTGCAGGTTGGAAACCAAGGGCACTTCCACACCTCTCTCCCAGCTGGGAAGCGTGCTGCCCCACCAGCCCCCACTCGACCCAGGCATTGTACCAGCCCGGTCCTCCCTTTTCCTGTAGGTGGGGTTTCCATAGGAAACACAGTTGGTCCACCTCCCGGCCCCGGCCGGCCGGACACTGCTCCCTGGCTGAAGCCGCAGCGGTGGCGGTCCCCTCTGCTCTGGGCTGAGCGTTTCAGCCCAGGGAGCAGCTGGCTCTCCCGGCTGTCCCCCGGTGATGGCGGGGCAGGGGGCAACCACTGGACTTGCTCGCGATTTCTCCTCCTTTCCAACCGATGGCTGGCACCTATGGGACTTGGAGATGGGAGAGGATGCTGAGGACTTGCGATTGCCTTAAGGAACATTTGGGTATGCGGCGGCAGGCAGGCAAGCCCGCGGCAGCGTGCCGGGGCAGCGGGGCAGTGGGCTTCACCAGCAGCATGCTGCTGCTGAGCCGCTCCGCTCTCCATTTCCCAGCCTTGTGGTGGTACCTCTTCCTCTCCACCGATGCCCAGGAGGTGGCCACGTTCACGGTGCAGTACCAGGTGTTCGAAGAAGTGCCACCAGGAACGGTGATAGGGATGCTGGCTGAGCACTTTGAGGGGGGCGAAACAGCGGATACCTTCCAGCTAATGGAGACCCCTGGGAGGTTCGCGCTGCACGTGGGGAGCGGTGACGGGGTGCTCAGCACAGCCGGGCGGGTGGACAGGGAGCAGCTGTGCCGGCACAGCGATCCCTGCTGGGTCTCGTTCGATGTGCTGGCTGCCCGAAACCTGGCTCTTATTCATGTGGAGGTTCAAGTGCTGGACGTCAATGACAACGTGCCGCGGTTCCCCACGCCCGAGCTGGAGCTGGAGATGTCAGAGAGCGCATCCCTGCGGACACGGATCCCTCTGGACCGAGCCCTGGACGCCGACGCTGGCCCCAACGCCCGCTGCTCCTACACCCTCTCCCCCAGTGAGCACTTTGCTCTGGAGGTCGTCTCCAGCTCCGATGGGACAAGGCACGCGGAGCTTGTCGTGGTTAAAGAAGTGGACCGGGAGCTGCACTCCTCCTTTGACCTTGTGCTGACGGCCACTGATCACGGGGAGCCACCAAAATCAGGTACAGCTTTAATTAAAGTCATCGTCCTTGACTCCAATGATAACAGCCCCGTCTTTGCAGAGAGCTCTTTGACAGTTGAGGTTTGGGAGGATGCTCTGCCTGGGACCCTCCTTGTGACGGTTGTGGCCACAGACCCCGACCAGGGCCCCAATGGGGAGATCGAGTACAGTCTGAGCAAGCACGCGCCCCCAGAGGTGCTGAGCGCTTTTGGCATCGATGCCCGCACGGGCAACGTCATCCTGAAGCACCCGCTGGACTACGAGGCAACACACACCTACGAGCTGGACGTGCAAGCCCGGGACCTGGGTGCCAACCCCATCCCAGCACACTGCAAGATTCTGGTCAAAGTCCTGGACGTCAATGACAATGCTCCTGATGTCCACATCACCTGGGCTGCGCGGGCACCCGTGCTCTCTGAAGCCCTCCCCAAAGACAGCTTCGTGGCTCTGGTGACAGCCAGCGACCCCGATTCAGGAAGCAACGGGCAAGTTCATTGCTCCCTCAGTCAAGGGTATGAGCACTTCAGGCTGAAGAGGACGAACAGCCACAGCTACATGCTGATGACCAACGCCACGCTGGACAGGGAGCTGCGTGCCGAGTACAACCTGACGCTGGTGGTGCGGGACCATGGAGACTTCTCCTTGGCTGTGCTGAAGCACCTCACTATCTGCATCAGCGATGTCAACGACAACGCCCCCTCCTTCGAGAAGGCCACCTACGAGGTTGCCGTTGCCGAGAACAGTGAAGCACCTGCCTTCTTGCTCACTGTCCATGCCACTGATCCCGACCTGGGTTTCAACGGGAAAATCACCTACAGCATCCCGGACTCCTCCGCTTCAGGTCTGGTCTCGATCGACCCCACCACCGGGGATGTTTTTGCCCTCCAAGCTTTTGATTATGAGCAGGTGAGGAGCCTGGAGTTCCTGGTGACTGCGGAGGATGGTGGTCACCCCAAGCTGGCGTCCAACGTCTCCATCAGGCTGGCTGTGCTCGACCGGAATGACAACGCGCCCGTCATCACCACACCGGCACTGGTGGGAGGCGTGGCCACGCTCTCTGTCCTGGTCAATGCGGACATGGGGTGCTTCTGGGTGGCCCCTGGGAATGGGAGCACTCAAGGAACTGCAGCGGTGACCAATGCAACACTTGTGTCATGTGCCGGTGCTCCCCTCCTCTTCACCGTTGCAGCCACAGATGTGGACTCTGGCATCAATGGGGCTCTCCGATATGATCTGGTGGGTGGGGATGATGCCGGGCTCTTCATCCTGGACCCTCTCCTGGGGCAGGTCTTCCTCAACACCAGCAATGCCAGCAGCCTCGCAGGCAGCGAGCATGAGCTGGTGGTCCAGGTGAGTGATGGGGGGGACATCCCCCTGCACACCCTGGCCCGGGTCCGCTTACTTTTCCGGCATCATGGGGCATTCTCCAAAATCTCAGCCTGGGAACCTGGGTGGCCGAGCCCCTCCGTGGTGGCCGTTATCTGCCTGGCCGCTCTTCTGGGCGGATGCCTCCTCCTTTTGGCTTTAACCATGTCTTTGCGTAAGAGGGAGAAGAAGGACGGCATGGCCTACAACTGCAGGGAGGCAGAGGATGCCCGCAGGCAGCAGCAGCTCAAGAAGCCGCACAGGCAGATCCAGAAGACAGACATCCACCTTGTCCCACTGCTCCGGGGCCGGCCCCGGGAGGCTGAGCCCCCCCATCCCTGCCAGGAGGATCTACCTGGCACAGCAGCCCCTGCGCCGGGGGGCTCCCCACCGCCTCCCCTCCACCTCACCCCCACTCTCTACAGGACCCTGAGAAATCAGAGGACCCAAAAAGACTCAGATGAGCAGCACGGGACCTTCAACCTGCCTATCCTGCCGCGCCGGCCCTGCCAGCCCCACAGACCGAAAAATTCAGCGAAAGAGGCTGCGAGCCCCCCGGATGCACCACTGCACTGCAAGAGCTTGGTGAAGCCACCGCAGGGGCCTGTGGGAGAGGCCCCGCTGCCACCCAACCAGCCCGCGGGTGCTGGGGGACCTGAGCAGTCCCAGCCCCACCAGCACATCCTCAGGAGCCTGGTCCGGCTGTCACTGGTGGCACTGGCGGAGCAGAGCCCCACTGGGGAGTTCGCGATGGAGTCGCCCCCGGTACAGGTAGGAGCTGCCCTGTGTGTTGCCAGAGGTGTGGACACCACCCCCCCCCCCCACCCCCCCCCCAAATCCTTCCTCGTCGAGGTCTTGCACACCCTGGGGTGGTGGGAATGTGCAACCTGATGGTCTTTAGTTGGTCTTCTCTCCCAGCCCTGGGCAGAGGTGCCCCAGGAGTAGGGGCTGGGTGGGATGAACAGCCACCCCCCCACGGGCAGGGTCACCTCATGCCCACCAGGATGCGCTGGGAGCTGGGGTGGAGGATGGCTGTTGCCAGGGATGGGGATGACCCCGTGCTCACTTCCCCAGGGGAGCGTGCAGGCAGGGAAGGACAGGCAGAGACGGCGCAGGGGAAGCGCTGGGGCCAGGTAGGCTGCCTGGCCGCTTGTTTTTCCCCCCGCGTGGAGATGCTGAACCATCTGCAGGAGGAGGAAACGCTATAAAAAGGCCGGGGGGTTCGGAGGGGACGTCCTGGCAGGAAGCAGCTTGAGTGGCGATCGCCGGGGCTCAACAGGCTTTTCCTGCCTTTCAGCAAATCTCCCAGCTGCTCTCCCTGCTGCACCAGGGCCAGTTCCAGCCCAAAACAAACCACAGGGGAAACAAGTACACGGCCAAGAACGGCAGCAGGTAAGGCTGGCTCTCAGCCCTTCCCCACGCCCCGTTCCCCTGAGTCTCTGCTGCTTCTGCTTCAGCCCCGCTGGCCCCAAGGGCCTCCAAGGGCAGGAGACACCAGGGCAGCAGACAAGGCAAAACCTCATCCCCGGTTTTGCTGACCTGAATTGGGGGAGGTAGGCCCTCCCTTTGGGGGCTGGCTGTGCTCCTCTGGTCCTGTCTCTCCATTGGTATCCAGCTGCCTCCTAGGGCTGCTCTTTGCCTCCTTCCTGGGGCACCTTTGGTAGCTCCTTCCATACCCACCTGAGCTCCTCCAGGGGCATGAACCATCTGCCCGTCCTTGCTAGGGGAACTCCGGTGTGTTCAAGTGCGATGGAAAGGTGCGCTCGCGAGCACAGAGGATCCCAGCTTTGGAGGCAGCAGCACAAGGATGAGTTTTCTCATGGCTCTGGGTACTTTCTTAGAGATGCTGTTGCCTGTTGACGTGAGTTCAGGGCATCTGTCCCCAGGCCAGGAGGCTAGTGAGGGAGACACTGTTAGCAGGGATGGGAAGGACTGAGATATCCCAGCTGTGTGCTGAAGATGTTCCCAGAGACAAACTATGGCGTTCCCATTAAATTATGCTGTTGACATCTCTGGGTGAATGCTCCTGAGGATGCCAGGGCTTCATCACTGCCTTGCCATGTCCCCCCTGTCCCCACCTGCTCAGGCCATGGGCAGACACAGTTTTCTCCACCTTTCTCATCACCATCTCCATCTGCTGAGGTTGGAGAGGGAGGGAGAGCTGCCCTGGGGCTGCTGGGGCAGGGCTGGGCTGCGATGCTTCTCGCCTGGTCCTGCACATGGGCAGCTCCTCCAAATTCATGGCAGCTCTCTGTTTGCTCAGGATCTCCCTGCAGAAGGATAAAAACCCTCTTGGGCAAGAAATGTGGAGCAGCCCCATGTGTAGCCCAGCACCCAGCCTGGGCCCAGTTTTCAGAGGGTCTGTGGAACTCCTGATCCCAGTGCTTTTGTTCATGTGTTGGTTTCTTTGTTTGTTTTTAAAATGCCAAAACAAACCCAAAACTCATTAACTGGTGGGGATTGAAATGATTAGGCCTTTGGTACTGTGAACGATGCACTGAGAGGATGCCCACACCCCACCTCTGGGTCGTTTTATGGGGGATAAAGACAACCACCTTCAAAGTAATCAGCTGGGCAGGGTTGTGCTGAGTGTTGAAGTGTGACTTGTGTTTTGGCCCCCTCACAGGGCTGCGGGGCTGGATGCTGACTGCCTGAGCACGAAGGACAGCGGGCATGGTGAGAGCGAGGCGGAGGACCGTGATTCGGAAAGCGGGTTCGAGCTCTCCGTGCAGCAACTGGTGGGAGAGGAACTGGAGACCCTCCTGGAGCCGCAGGCAGGTGAGGTGGCCTCGCTACTGGGAGCACGCTGGGGCTGGTGGGGGGGTCCAGCAGCAGGACCTCCTCAAATAACACACTAACCCCATTCAGAAGATAAAACTGGCTGGCCTGCAGCAAGCCAGGGGACATCTCATCTCCTAGGGTGGCTCTGACAGTGGTAGATGCTTGGAACAGCGTGTAAGGACCATCCTATGCTTTTGGTACCAGGCAGTTTACAGCAAAAAGGGACTTGCTGAGTTTCACGATGGATTTTTTTCATGTGTTTAATCACTCTTGGTAGATCTTTCCTCCCATGGATATACCTGCTGTTGTTGAGCTGATCTGTGAGGTTGACTGCTGCTGTTGCGTAGGGGTGAAGTCCAGTTTAACTATGCACCATGTGAACTGCTTCCCATGCTGACCTGAGCCCCTTCATTTCATGGTTTCCTAGTCCATTAAGAATGAGAAAGGTGAAGAGTTGTCCTTGTTGAGCCTCTCAAGATGTTATATACCCTTTGAGCTCCATCAGGCTCCTATTTTCTACCAGGCTGAACTAGTCCAGTCTCATGTCCTGTGGCCAACCTGTTACTAATTTTAGCCTATCTTTATTGAGCTGTGGTGACCAGAATTGTGCGCAGCGTTTAAGATACATCTACACTGGTGGTATAAGGAGGTCTTCTGATTTGTTCTTCATTCCTACCCTGCCCAAGCTCCATGCTGAGCTCTGGTACCAAACTGCTCGCGGTGATTCCCAAATCCCCCCTCTGCGTGGTGGGAGAGTCATCAATACATGACGTGTCGTTCCCCGTGACAATTATCCAACAGTTGGTGACACAGAAATCCATCAGCCACTTTTTGCTCATGGCACTCAGTATTATTAGGTCCTTTAGCAACCCTCTGCTTTTACATCGTTGGGTGTTTTAGTGGAGTCAACACCAATGCCATCCACTTCTCCACATCATTTATCACTATGTTGAAGGGATACTCTGGGATTGCACTAATGACCTCCCTTTGTGGGGAAGATTATTTATTCCTACCCTCACTTCCCAGCTTTTAACACATACTAGTCCCTAACACAACCTGGCTGTTAATTCAGAGATAGCTCAGGTCCCCTGCGAGCCTGGCTGGTGCTCTTCTGCAAGCTCAGGTGTCTTCTGTCAACCAGCACTCTTCATCCACCTCTTCCAAAGACGCCAACAAATTTGCAAAACGCAATTCCCCGCCTTGCAAATGTCACATCAGTTCTTGTCAGAATAGCAGGTACTCAACTATCTATCTGCTGAATTTCATGTATAAAGATTTCTATGAATCTGCCTGCACTAGATTCACCTTCACACGCTTAAAAACTCAGGTCACAATTTCTACCTTCCCCTTCTCTGATACTGTATTCATTTGAAGCAGTAGTTAACGAACAGCAGTTAATAAACCAAGCAATTTCATATCTGAGTTCCTCTAGCACTCCAGGGTGAATACCATCTGGGCCTGACATTTTCTACATGTTCCTTTTATTGATTCGTTCTAAAAATCTTTTCTACTGGCATTTCAATTTGCAAGAGTTGGGCTGACTCACATCCCGTAGCAGAAACTTGATTGTGGAGCGTCTGCGCTCCTCCACAGCAAGAGGAACTTGTTGAGGTTTGCTGCTGTGGTTGTTTTAATTCCAGGGTTGGGCATTTTCTGTGCTCTTGCTTAAAGGGAGAACCACACTGCTTCTGTCTGTTTGCCTTCCTGCCCTTTTATTCTAGTAAGGAGCAAATGAAGGAAAGGTTGGGTGAAACAAGAGCTGCAAGCTTCCTCAGATTAAAGGTCCTGCAGCCAAGAGCAGGGAGCAAACAGGCTGCCCAGCTCCATCCTGTGGGTGTACTGACATGCACCAGTCCCAGTAAAGGGACTGGCGGACCTGCTCAGACCTGTCCAGATCCAGTCCTGCCCAGCCAGGTAGCATCCTAGAAAATCTGTGCTATGGCAAGGCATATCCATGAAGTGCCATCTCCCATGCTTCTTGGATTTGACAGAAAAAAAAAACCTGTTTGCCAAATTACTTGAATTTCACAGTGATCACTGGTGGTGCATGCTGAGGCTATGCCAGCGTGGCTTCCTGCCCATGCCGTAGTGCTGGACATGACAAAAGAGGCTGCCCTGTTTCAGTGGTGAAAAACAACCTTAACCATGAACCCACACCTTCCCAAAAAGGCAATGGAGTGCAGACGATGGAGCTGCTGGACTCCTTCCTCTTCTCCCAAACACAAACAGAGAAGTGGACTTGCATCCTGAGAGAGGGAGGAAGGAAGCATTGCTTGCGCTCAGGAGTAGCAGAACAGCTGGCTGAGGTTGTCTGGGCCTTTGTGCTATTCGCAGCAGGGGGGAACTGCACGAGTAATCTGTCCCAGCCAGCTATCTGGTTGTTTATGCTGTAAGCATCGAGCTGCGAGCTGAACTCTCAGCACTGGTTATTAACACCTATTCCCCCACCAGCGAAACAGAGTGCTCGCAGCAGCAGATGAGAGATACAACTTTATTGATTATAAAAACAACCCCTGCTCCCGAAACACCATTAAAATAAGGCAGTAAAGAGTTATTGGTCAAATTAAACACCTAATTATAAGGTTTCATAGTCCCAGGACCATCAGCCCACTGAGTCTTGGCTCTCCCTGCAGTGAGCGGACTACTGTTGTGCTCTGCTCCAGAGCTGAAGCATCAAAATATTCAGGGAATGCACTGACTTCCTGCAGACTGAGGAGAACTATGGATGTTTTAGAGTAGAAACATGGGACTTCAGCATGCTTGGGAGATCTCTTAAGGAACAGTCACTGAGATAGAAAGAAAATATTGAGACTGCAGAAAGAAATTCTGGAAGTCAAGCAACACAAAAGAATTTTGGGGCTTCAGCTGAAACAAAATCTAAGTGATGTATCTGTCCTTCTTTCCTTACCAGGTTTGAATCCCAGCCCTCACCCCAGGGCACAGTTGTTTTTCAGAGAAAAAGGACTAATTACTTAGTTGGCTGAGGAAGGAGACTTGTCTCAGTGATTGACTAGCCACTGACTGAGGACCATGTGTCCTAAGCTGTGGCAGGGTATTGATTATCTACTGGAAGCAGCATGATAAGTGCATTAGAATGGGGACCCTCCTTTCAGAGGTCACTTTGTAAGTCAGAGACACATAATTATTATAATGACACCAGCTCTTGCCGTCTGATTAGGACTGTTGTGTTTTGTCACCAAACACCAGTTATTTGTTTTGCTGCTCTCTGACTCGAAGTGTTTCACAATCCTGGTGGTTGCTGCAAATCTCCCAGTGGTTCTAGGTTACACTTCGGAAATGATGCAATGCGGGGCTCGAAGGCAGCGTCTGTGCACTGCATCACGCAGTCTTGTTTACCAACTGCAAAGCTCTACCTTAAAAAAACAAGAACCCCTGTTTCCTTTCCTGCCGTCTGATGAGGAAGCTATTCCAGGCTCACCCTGCTATGGGATCCTTCCTTTAATTTCCAGTATATATTTATTCATGGACAGTTATAATCACTTCTTCTTTTGCCAACACTATTTTAAGCATAAAGATTTCCTTTGTCGGTGCATATCTCATCAAAATAATGACAGGTTGCAGTCAGATCCCTAGTGAGCATTCACTTCCTTAGGCTAAGCAAGCCCCCTCTTGGGGTCTCCATCATGTAAGCCTGGACTCACTCCTGTTTTCATCTCAATAGTTTTCTCTGCACTTCTGTCATTTTGGATCCTTCTTCCTATGGATAGAGAATCAGATTTGTATGTAATACTCCTAATCAGGTCTCGGCAGACCTAGTAACAATACCACGGATATCTCTTCATGCCAACAGGGACTACCTTGACCAACACATTGTACGACTTCATTTGCCCATTTCGGGGCAGAATCACATTACTGGTACACTAACGAGCCTGCAGCCAACACCCACACCAGGCTCCCACTGCTCCTCATCTGTTTCTAATTGATGAACAACTACTTTATAGCTCAATTTTTTGTTACTAGTCTTCAACCATCCAGCTGTGCATTTTATAATCCAGAATTTCATTCTACTTCTGTTATTACTGTTTTCACAATAACCCATTTCTTTTTGGTCTCAATATGCCTGCTTTGCAGCAAATTCCCAGCCTACACCGACCCTTAAAGGAAGTCCTTCTTTCTGTCCAGTACTTCCCCCTTGAAAGCTTTCCATTGTCTTCTCCCCTCTAGCCAGTCCTAAATCCTCACTTTCTATGGCTTTGCTAACAATTTAGTGAAGTGCCACTTGAGACTGTAGCAAATGAGAAGGCAAAGTGATCCTAATGATTATTATATTTAAAAAAACAAAACAAAAAACCCCAGGAGTTTTAAACCAGTTCTAGTTTGTTTGGGTTTTTCTAAGCTGCTGGTTTGAATGATGCTGCTGGTAACTTATCTCTAGATCTGTTTACGACCAGTCATCTCACAGTTTATTTCAGGAAGTCTCCTCATTTCTCAATATTTTTTTCTTTACTTCCCCCCACCCCCCACACCCCCCCCCGGCTCTTCTCTCCTGTGGTCTCCTCTACTCCACATCTCACCAACAGTTTTTGTTTTCACTCCCTCCAGAGCTGGCCCTCAAGAGGCTGACGGCTGCTGACCCAGCATGGGTGGCTCGGCTCTCCTTGCCGCTTACCAGTAGTTACAAGGACAACGTCTTCTCTCCTGACTCTCTGCATTCACCTCAGGATGAGGAAGCTGCAAGGCAGGAGACACCAAGGACCTTTGAGACCTTTGGCAAAGGTGCTGGGGCTGACTCGAATGCCGCTGGGACAAGACTGGCCAGCACTTTCCTTTCAGAAATGAGCACCCTCTTTGAAATGATTTTGTCCCAGAAGGTCCAAGTCCACAATGAAACAGGCTCGGGGCTTCTGCGGCAGCTGTCGGCACGTGGGAAGAGCCTTGGACTGGAAGACAGTGCTCCTGTTCTGTAGGCAGCTTGGTGGCTGTGATAAGGAGATAAGAGTCAGACAGAGCTGCTTTCTGCATTTGGGGTGCACATGTGTGCTTTAACAGGATCATTGTATCATCCACATCTAGACTGATCACAACAGGCGTATTTCTTCCTTTGCCTCACCCCATCAAATTTCTCCCATGACTGATTTCACCTTGTTTAGTTCCCTTCTACCTGCCTGTTCTTGTCTACCTAGCTTTCCTCCTCTTCCACCCTCAACTTTCACCTTACCATCACACTCAAGTCGTGCAGCAGCAGGAGGGCCCTTTCCTCCCAGAGCGAGCCGATTGAGGGGGGGATTGTTAAATTAACCACAAGCACAACACAGTCAGCTACATCCACATGATCATAGATTGTGAACCGCAGACGATAAAATATTGCAGTCATGGACTTTGCAATGTGATGCAGAGTTGGGCTCCAGGATCTCAGTTCTTATTTAAATAAAATTGTTTTTTTCTAACACTACCACCCCTGGAACAAGGTGCAGTATAGCTGATATAATGACATATCTGCAGAAAGCCTGAAATGCCAACTCAGAAAGGGGAGGTCTGCCTGTTGTCTCCCACTGATCCTTTCAGCTTTTGTGGTTCTACCACTGTGAACTTAACATTTTGTAAAAAGCCCCAAAATCAGCACTGGCATCTCTCCTATGGCTGCACTAGGTGCCCACAATTTTGTTCTCCATGCTCTCTTTTGAGGCCATTGGATTTTGGAGCGTGGTCCTTGCTCAGAAGCAGACAACAGATGGCTGGAGTCTGCCAAAGGTAACCTGGGAAAAGGGAAGCATGAAAACACTGTTTTGAAATATTCAGTCACAAACTTCAACCATATTACGGGGTTTCACTTTGATCTGTATGTATGTGAGCTGTAAGGCAGTTTTAGGCTAATAGCATGGGTAGGAAAACTGAGATACAGATATTAGTAACAAAGGAAGCAGCACACAGGCGTTGTTAACCACAGGGATTTGCACTTGCAGAGAATAGAAAGACAACAGTGGCATAAGCACCTGGAGTGCAGTTGTAAGCTTATGCAGCAGTGTGTGGACAGCAGATAGAGGCCTCTGTATCTTGCACACATAGGACTCTCTTCTGTACCACACTGTGCCTTCAAAATATGACGCAAAACACCACAACAAGTTTGGGGCATGCTGGCAAAGTGGCTGTATAGGTGAGAGGAGAGTCATGCTATGGGAACGAGGGTGAGGCATCGCATCCGCTGCTAGCAATGCACAACGTCATCGCTTGTTGAGTGGCTACAAAAGCGAGGCTGAGAAGAGACTGCCAGCCTCCTCTCCGTCACAGTGCAAGGCCAGCAGTGCTTCATACACACTGCTTGCTTTCCTTCACCATCTTCATGTTAAAAATACCCCAGTGACTTCTGCACAGATACTGCACTTCACAACACAGGTTTCTCCAAAGTTAATTTGCTCATGGTGGGGTTGTTGCATCAGGTGTCTTTGGGTGATATTTTTGGCTTTCATCTTTACTGTTAAGTTGAAAAAGAACAGGCAGCACGACCCAGTAGATGTAATCCTAGAGCATCTCAAGGGTGTCTTACCTGCATTCCTTTTCCAAGCATCTAGAGGTGACAGTGCCCTGCTTTTAGTGTGTACACACATAAGCCACAGACATACAGATAATTTAAAGCAGAGTAAACAACAAAGTTATCCCTTTCTGTTGCTCTTGGGACCCAGTGGCAAAAGCAACAGAGAAAGATTTCCCCAGGTAGACTCTTTAATATCCAAAATATCCACTGTTGTATTTGGAGTCTCCAAAGTGCTTTACAGAGGACCCCATCTCTGGCAATAAACTACACTGATGGGTTTGCCCCAGCCTGCTGACACTGCTGCGCTGCTAATAGAAATGTCTTGCTGTTTTGTTTCACAAACAAAACAAGCTCTTGCACCAAAACAATGAGTGAGCCAAATTATAACCGAGATGCAGCTGTGCAAACCACAAGGGAGGCATATCTGTGACTGTGAGGGGATGCAGCCCTACGGGATTCCTCTGCACACAGAGGACAAAACACACAGCACAACCTCACATCTTCCTCTGGAAAGTTACTTTGATGTGCCTGTCAAAGGACAAACTTTAGACAAAAATATATTATAATAAGAAGATTAAAAAGGAGACAAATTCCTCTCTCAGTTCAATTTCCTGATTCTGCAAACTGCTTTCAACGCCCCCCGCCCCCCACCCCCCCGCCTCCAAGCCTTACCCCCGTCCTGTCCTGACCAATGCGTAAGCATGGTGTGGATTATCCCAGAATAGGAAATCCACCCGAGGAATTTCCTGCTAATTGTATCCTGCTTGATAAAGGAAATGGTCTAAGAAAGTTTGGTCTGAGGAGAAAGAGAGAGCAGACTACAAGAACAATCAGATGTGTTGAGCTCTGGCTGTGCCCCTCCCTTGCTGAATGGAGACCACGGCAAGTTCAGCATGGGGCCATTGCCTTTGTTTTTCAGAGCCTAATCTATACAAAGCACCAGAGTGCCATGGCTACAGGAAGCTGGACAGTTTGTACAGATGCCCTTGAACCAGTTTAAACTGGTGTGGACAAATGTCTTTTTCCGGATTCAGCTGCCCCAGTGGAAGAAATTATCATACCAGCTGCTTGCCGCTGTCTGCCTGACAGTGGTTACTGCCCGCTGGGAGCATCCCTTATCCACTTCAATGAAAATGAGCTGGCGTGCTTAGCAAACACGTACAATACAAATTTTGAAGCAAACCTTGCTCATTGTGACTCAAAGGGGTGTACCCATGGGAGCAGCTCACTGCCAGAGCTGAAGGAATAATAACTGAGGACCGAAGGGCACTGACAACAGTGCTGAGGACAGCCATTACTTTCACTAGTTCAGGTGGATCCATAAGCCATATCCCACATAAACCTGTGCACTAGTAATGAGAATTCACTCTCTTGCTTGCACAGGTTTGAAAGTGGATTAAACTGCCGCAATGGCAATGTAGAGAAGTCCAGATTGTGCTGGTAGCAGAACCACTGTGGGAACAGCTAGCCTTGAAGTGAGATCAAATTGCCTCAGAGGGTGCAGGCCAGGCCCATCACAGAATTAGCTGCCAGCATCACCATATGGTGGTTTGCAAACCTCACTGGGGGACCATATGCAAGATGTGCATGGCTACTGGAATTATAGCTCCAAATCGTTATCACCGTGACATGGTGGAAGTCTATACATAGCTCTATATGGAAATGTAGGAGCATAAGAAAGGTCCTTGTATTGGAAGGTAGAGGGCCAGACAACATGGTGGCATAAGAGATATCACAAGGTTTATTCTCAAAACCCCCGTAGTTAAAAATGGCTCCTGTTCCATTAACAGAAAGCTTTCTCTTTCCACTCACTGCTAGCCTGCTTCCAGCTCCATGCAGACTAAGGGCTGCCTTCCTTTCTGCCTGCTTGTTTCACTTACCGACTGCTCTAATAACAGCAGTGGTGGGGCTCCAGGCACTGCAGTTCCAGTGGCGTTGCCTTGTTTCCGAGGGCACGGCTCCATCCTGCACCGCCGAGCATCATCATGTGGAGTCCGTCTGCGCTCCAAGAGTGGGGCAGGGTGAGGGCAGGTTGTCTTGGCTGGGTGGCATGGAGGCCTGCAGGCACACGCTCAATAGCCCAGAAACAGGGGCTAGAGGAAGAGGCTCTTATTCCGGGAGGGAACGAATGCTTTGTTCGCACATCTGAAAGTACATTAAAACAAGATATTAATGACGCATCATACTATGGGAATGGCTTCTCCACTTCAGCTCAACTGGAAATAGCTGGTAAGAAGTGGAAAGAACTGAAAAGGAAAAGCACTCCCTTCCCTTCAGTAAAAAGGACTCCTTTTGCCATGGCCCTGTGCTACCCTTCCTCTGGCAATACAGGCCCCGCTTTTATGGGGTCACTACAAGATTGCAGTCCCGCACACCCTCTTCCCCCGCTGCCCATAGTACCTTCCACCTCCTCTTCTAACACTCGCAGTCTCTCCCGGGCGTTCCTGTTCCCCGCAGCAGCTGACTGTCGGTAGTGTTTCATCGCTTCTGCCAGGTTCTGCTGCACTCCAAGGCCCTTCTCAAAGCAAACGCCCACGTGATACCTGCTTTGGGCATCCTAGCCACAGGAGAAAGCACAGCAATGAGCCCCACATGATGGAGGAGTGACGACAGCACACGAAAGGAGAACAGAGAGTCTTTAACACTTTCTTTAAAGTTTACTGCTCTATCTTCAGTCACCTTCTTTAAAGTTTACTCCTCTATCTTTGGTCCCTCAGACCATATCTTCAGTAATTTAGTCCCTTCTCTGAGCACATAGTGAAGCAGAATTTCTTACCAGCTATCTCTGACTCCGCTTCTTTGTATCCCTTTCCAACTAAATTCACTGATTTCCCTTCAACATCCAGGTCTGCGTCACGGCAACGAAGGAACTGCTGTCTCTGCAGAGTATCCCAATTGTCTCAGGGGTCAGAGCTAAGAGGACTTGGGCAGCCTTGACTGCACCCACATCCTGATCACACCCAAACACTGAGCACGCCCTGTGGACTGCCCTACTACAGTTCACACAGAAGTCTTGTAAAAACATTACAAATGCTACAGAGGTACTTGCTGCCAAGGGTTGGAAGATTCCCCTTGGCAGTATCAGGCCATCAAGCCTTCAACACAACAGTGCACTATTTTGCTCAGCCCCACCTAATTGTATTCCAGAAGAACTCTCAAGCAGCAGAAATGAAGTCAAGCAAATAAGTGCTTTTTGCTTTGCAAAAAAAAGAAAAGGAGGGGAAAAAGAGAAAAGAAAAGGAGGGGAAAAAGAGAAAAGAAAAGGAGGGGAAAAAGAGAAAAGAAAAGGAGGGGAAAAAGAGAAAAGAAAAGGAGGGGAAAAAGAGAAAAGAAAAGGAGGGGAAAAAGAGAAAAGAAAAGGAGGGGAAAAAGAGAAAAGAAAAGGAGGCGAAAAAGAGAAAAGAAAAGGAGGCGAAAAAGAGAAAAGAAAAGGAGGCGAAAAAGAGAAAAGAAAAGGAGGCGAAAAAGAGAAAAGAAAAGGAGGGGGGAAAAAAGAAAAGAAAAGGAGGGGAAAAAGGAGAAAGAAGGAAGTAAGTAGCAAGTTTTAATAAAGCCATGAGAAAAGAACATATTGCAAGTGCTGCTGTCTGGGATGTAGCTGGTAGAGGAAAGCGAAGAACTCAATGAGTGGGTGCTTTGCAAAATGTTGCAAGTCTCAGTTTAATACAGCAACAAACTTCTTTAGAGACGAGATAAACATGTTGAAGGATTGGCACTTCAGATGTGACAAGAGACAGGGTTAAGTAAGTATGAAGTATTCCACTAGCCGTCTCTTACATGATGAACACCTCAAAGACAAGACCACAAGAAGAAGAGATCCCCAAATTAGCATGGCATAAGTGACTGAGCTATACTTTGAAATCTGAAGGTCAGACTCAGTTCTCCAACAACACACTTTAATATGGTTTTTATATTCTGTGGTTGCACGCATAAAATGAGGGAGGATAAAAGTGGTAACCAAAGTAAAACACAGCTCTCTGAAGGATCGCTCTATCTGGAAGAACACTTGTCAGAGTTTCCCCCTCGGCTCTAGCACAGAGCAACAACCTGAGAGAGAAACACTGAACCCATGACGTTTTGTGCCTGTTTTCCCTTTTTTGGAGTCAGAGCTAAATGGTGCTGTCCTTGCTTCACCCACATCCAGTATTCTTTTAACCAACTAAACACAAATTCATACCCCAGGGTAATGGGAAAAGAACATACTCATGGAACCCTGCTCCCAGCAGAATGCGTGGGGTTACATCCCAAGGAGCCTATGCAGAAGCCTGCCATGAAGGATGAGGCTATGGTACATCCGCAGCCAGCATCCATTGGGAAGCAGAGGCGAGGAAAGATGATTGGGTTCTGAGAACTGTGATGGCTGTGACCAAAACACGCAAAACACTGATCTACTGGGGGGTACCCCTGGGACCTGCAGTTACCTGCTAGATTTTCTGTTGTTAAGGGCTTATTAGGCATTCAGTAAATGACGATCATCTATTTAACGAGATAATTCATTGTTATATCATGCAGCATACGCATCTGACATCAGGCTGGAAGAAAGGAGTCAACGATGCAGCTTATGAGAGATCTTTACCAGATTTGGAATTAAATACTGTATCATGATGTCTGAGCTGCTGTGGCTAGTCAGGTCTAGTCCCTCCAGTGACCTGACAGTCAGTGTCTGCATTCTTAATGCAGACAGGGTCTGCATTCTTAAAAGTGGGTGAAAACTGAAGTGGCAAAGTTTGCAAGTGATATAATGTCATTCGGGGTGATCAAACTTACTGTAAAGAATTAATTAGAGAAGATCTCACAAGACTAAGAATGGGCAACACAGTCACAGAGGAAACTTAGTGTTGACAAATGCAAAGTAGTGCTTATAGAAAGAAAGTTGTGAGTCACTGTGATAGTTCCCTGAAAGCATCAAGTCACTGCTCAGTGGCAGGCAAAAGGGCAAACAATATTAGGAATTATTGGAAGGGAATACAGAACAAAGCAGAGGATGTCATTGTGTTAGATCCCTGGCATGCCTCCATCCTAAGTCCATTTTTAGTCCAAGCATCTTAAAATGGTCAAAGGAGAATTAGAAAAACAGAGAGAAGACTGACAAGCAAAATGGAACAGCTTAACTACATGGAGAGACAAACTAAACTAGTGCTCTGCAGCCTGCAAAAGAAATGACTCAGAGAAGACATACTAAAGGGTGACAGAATCAGAAGTATTAGCCGGAAGAAGAGGGAATAGTTATTCATTATTTTCCATTACACAAACGCTTTGGGAACTGAAGTTAAAACGAACAAGTTCTTCAGAAAAAAATAGCTATTACAATGCAGTGCAAGTTGAAAACGAGTGAATGATGTCAGAGTGCTGTAAAGAAACAGAACTGTGGGATGCAGAAACCTGGCTGCAAGACATGGGATGTCATACTTCTACTACTGGTAAGTGCTGGTAAGGGTTCAGGAGCAGTACTGTGCCAAGATTGTGGCGCTGCCCTTCAAAAAAAAAAAAAAAAGCCTGGGTCACTTGGAGTAAGTTCAACAGCAAGCAAGAAAATTGTTGGGGATCTAGACAACATAATGCGTGAGGATAAACTCAAACAACAGGGGAAGGCTGAATGGAGATTCAAATATTTAAGTACGTTAAAGGTCCATGCAAAGAAACAGAAATGGACTTTTCACCCTCTCTGTAGAAGGCAAGAAATAATGGGCCAATTTTGAAGAACAGATTTGAGATAGACACAACAAAGTTCTCAAAATGATACAGTAGTGAAAGCATTTGACTGAAGAGGGTGTAGATGCTCCATAATGTAAACCTGTAAAATTATTCTAGATGAATATAAGCACTGGTGCTATAAGAACTACTCCAACCCAACAGGGCTGTTTCTACATTCATGTTTTGTACGGTCTGTGCCCCAGGGCCTGTTTCCTCTCCAAGATGCGCCAAGGCTCCACTCTGTCCTTTCAGACAGTGCGGTAAGGTCCTGACACTCACTCCCATTTCCAAGAAGCCCTGAAATCTCCCACCTGTAACCTGCAATGATCCCAAACTGAGAACAATCGTAGCTTACAAAGGCATTACTTACGCCGTTCTTTGCTGCCAGCAGCAGGTACTTCAGACCTCTCTTTTCCTTAGGTTGCAGCCCCCTCATGTAGAACACTCCAAGATAAGCCTGTGCCTGCAACAAAACCACACGATACAAATCAGCCAGGATTTTCCCCCTTAATTACTCTAGGTTTTTTACTGATTTTGCAAGTTGCTCAAATGCTGGCGTTACTGTGGCAAGACGAGTGTGCTAAGTACCCTGCTTGCTGCAGAGCCTGTTGAGAGAAGGGGGGCCTGTCCTAGGAAAAATCAGTCTGAGATGGTAAACACGCAAAATCACATTTGATCTATAGAACTCCACTATACGTGCAGTTAACATCATCATACTAACACCGTAAGACCCAGAATATCGTTTCAAACTGCACTGTGGAAGTCAGAGCCAGAGAACGGCTCCCACTTGTGAGCTGTCCGTAAGATACAGCAGATGCACTTCCTGGAACAGCGTGCTACATGAGATACAGTCACTGCCAGAACGACTGGCATTCGCAACACAAGATAGCACATGCCTAAATGCATCTCCTAAAGAGTGGGAAAGGAGGGCAGGGCACACAGATCCATGCGGATGAGTCATCTTGAAAAGTCACAGATACAATATAAGGATCTGCTCTTACTTCAAGCATCTCATGGAAGTTCCTCCACCAAAACAACCTGTACTCTTGGAATTGAGAGGAAATGAAACACAGAGCTACATTTTCAACTGCAGGTCAGTTTTCCTAAATTGTCTAATTTAGGTGTCTAATCCAAGAGCCACATTAAAAAGCTCAACAGCAAAACAGACAACCAACACCATTGACACAGTGGGTACCTAGTTGCCTCCCATGTGCAGGCTGGGCTCTCTCCCATACACTGTCAGGGAGTATAAACATGTAGGAAGAATTTTGCTTCCAGTCCAACAGATGCTGCTTTCTAGGATGTCTTGTGGTCCAAATCCTTTAGACAGGGTTCTCTGCTGGCTCTCTCCTATGAACTCCCATGCTGTAGACACTAACCTCTGTAATCCCGGCCACTGCTGCTTGCTCCAGGAAAGTCACTGCCTTCTGATGCCTGTCCCATTCATTTTCAGGTCTGTGGTGTAAGAGGTACCTAGCGTAGCGGTACTGTGCCATGGGGTGACAGTTGCTGGCTGCATGGTAGTAATAAAAAGCTGCCTGGAAAAAGAGAAACACACTTGTGTGATTCAGGTAATACATGCCCTCAAATATGACATGACTCCCCTCTGGCCAGGACAAGCTTAACCTCTCTGTCTAGATCTATCATAAGCTGCACATGCTTACCCCAGCAGCTCTCTCACACCTCCTCGCTGAAGAACATGAGATTGTTTAAGTGAGACAGTGGACTGTGACTGTACGAGAGCCCTGAAACCAGCCTGCCTTCTCTAGTCAAAACTCCCCGTCTTGAAGGGGGTGGCACTGGGCCAACAATACCAAAGCTTACTCCGTGCCAACTGGGATCTGCACAATTACTCGAAACAAGCCGCCTTCGCGGATCTTTCCAGCTACAGAAGATGCTGACTACAGCCAGCACGCACTAGGTGGCAGGCTGTAGTTAAGGTACCCAAACCGGACGGCTCGACATGTAAAGAAACCCTCGGATGTGCAGTGATGCTTTAAATACAGTAACATGACAGGCTTCTCCTTGGCACTCTCCTGGGTGCTAGTGGCACAGCCTGTGTACCTACGAGAAGACCTAAGATGCTATGAGAAAGGGGATTTCAGGAGCACGTCTCTGAGGGGATCTATGACACTGAAGTCAGCACTGCAAACCTGCCGCTTATATTATTTCCAGCATTTACTAATGAGACTTCAGAGACTGTCACACCCATGCAAAAGGACAAAAGCGCCTGTGCACCCAACAAAGTCCACTCTCCTGGTCTGTGCCGCACATATACAACCCTACAAGCTGTGGATACCTTTTCCAAGTCTTTTTCCGTGCCTCTGCCATGCTCGTAACACAGACCCACATTGAACTGGGCTTTGCTGTAGCCTCGATCTGCTGCCAGTTTGAAGCAGGTATAGGCTATCCTGTAATGGCCCGCTCTCATACTTTCAATCCCTGAGAAGAACACAACGTAAAAACAGGGGAAAAGAAAATGGACAGAATGCAGCCTCAAATGCAGCAACCTCCCCCACAGCTACTGGGCCTTGGCCCCTGCCAAGTGCTCCAGTCCACTTCTGGCTGGCTCTGGTCCACCAACCCTCATTCCACAGGACCAAAGTTTCCATAAGAAGAACAGCAACACTGAGTTTTAGGGATTTTTCTAGTCTCATTGCAAAGAAGGATCACGGGCTAACACAACGTATGGTTTGCACAGAAGCGGCTCGCTTTTTTAGTGCTGCAACTAGTCGTGTATATAGGGCAGGGATATTTTTCTTAGATCATTGCATCTTCCTTCAGCTCGTCTTAAGAGTTGCAATTCTGCAATTGCTTTTTCAGCTTGCCAGGAAGACTGAGATCTCAGACAATGAAAAAGGATGAAAGGATATGACAGTTTGTGTTGCAAAAAAGACAGAGATGACTTAATTTCCAACTACAGATGTCAGGACAACAGTGCAGACTTCAACCAAGCCTGGATTTAAATATGCTGATATAAATCAGGTGGCAGGATGGGACAAAGGGCAATAAATCTCTCAAAGAACAGCTGAAATTGCTGAAAGGAGGCTTCAGCTTGGGCATATGCTACCTTCACACAAGACCTGCAACAATTTGGAGGTCCTCCAAAAAGAGAAACGTGTGGTTTAAGGACAAAACAAATCCAAGTCCACATTACCGAGGATATTCAATGCAATGGAAATGTCAATCCGGAAAATCTGCTGCAACTGGAAAGCAGCTTCCTCTAAATGCCCTCGCTGAGCTGGGTCACCCTGAGGAGTTAAAGAAGAAAGCTATTAAGACAGCAAAAGCATACAAACCCTATAGGAGATTCTTTCTTGGAAACCGAACAGTGAGACACATTTGTACTGTACTCTAGTTATCAAGAGGATGATGTAATCTGGTGTCACGTGTCCACAAAAAAATCTCCCTGTCCTACACAGCCATATAGTTAGGGAAGCTGTATGAATACTGCTCGCCTCCCCTCTGGCCAGAGAGCTCGGTGTAGCCTCTCAGACATCATCAGACCTTTCAGAATTTAGCAAATACCTATACCACTCATAACCCCCCCTTCAAAAGTAATGTTAGCCCTTGTTCACCCTCCCGCATCATGTCAACAGCACAAACAGTCTCTGCCACACATGCACTGACATATTTGTACATGGTTTACACAATTCAAGCTGAGCCCACACCGTCAGCTTACTGAACACTGCACACTACTAATAAAATCCTGCACAGCAGAGACAATGTCTTTTCTTCCTCAGTAATGAACAGTATTTTTTACTTTACCACAGCTCTGGGAGGTGGGAGGCGGATTAGCCTGGCTTTAGCTTCCCAGCTTGCGTACAAATTTAGTGCCATCGAGTGGCAGCTGTGCACACTGCACACGAGCTGAGATGCCTCCGCACTCGGTGAAGTCACGCAGCAAAAATGCCCCTTGCCACCCAACAGCTTTACTGCTCAGCCAGCACTCAGAGCTGCTCACAAGAGGACAAGACATGGACCGACTCCCCTCCTCTCCCAAGAGCCCCCTGAGACCTGCCCCACAACCTACGAATGAGCTAGAGACTCTCCCTGTGGGCCCTGCAGAGGTGGTACCTCCTAGGATGGGGAGCTTGGTGCTCACCTCCTTGGCAGATCAAGCAAACACCTTTCTGGTGGGGGAGCAGAGGCCACGGCCATGTCAGAGTGAGGAACCCACTCTGTTAAATACTGAATTTACCTCCACTCTGTTCACAGTGTCCTTGAGCAATTGCTCAGCTGACTGATTTTTAAAATGGGGAATTGTCTGCACCTAAGACTGTGAATTGCAAGGAATTAGCAGGTTTAATCACAACAAGAACAATAATATAATTTACAGCCTTGTGACTCTCAAGCTGATGCACCCTCTTCAAGCCCCAAGTGTCTTCCTCTCTATAAGAGACAAGAGCCAGTCCTGATTTGCAATTTTAGGAGGAGTGACACTACCTTCTCCAGTCATGGGCTGTCTGGTAAAAACCAAAATAGCAACAGCATGTAATCACCTAGTGAAAGATTGCATCAAAATGCAAATACACAAGAACACATCAGTGCTACTGGATAGGGGGTGGTTTTTTGTTTGTGTTGGGTTTTTTTTCTGGCCAGTTTCTTTCAGTGCTTCTCTACTAGCACCCCTATTAGACTGACACCTTAAAGGATGGGGATGCCAGTTTGTAGTTCCTGGAACTTTGCTCTCGCTAAAGCATAGGGCAGCATATCACATTTCTCTTTCTCCTGGCCTTCAGCTGTGCAGGGCAGAAAACAGTCTTGCGTGTGAGTGGATTGCTCAGGCTGTGCTTGGGTTCGCATTGAGATGTCTTTCTGTAGGGAAGGGACCTCAGGTGCAGACGGAGGGTGCGAAAAATGAGAGCGTACCTTTGCACTGCGGAAAACTGGCCCCAAGCTGGAGCTCTCAGGGATTTGGAACTCCCCTACATTATAAAAAACAAAACAAAACAAAAAGCAGGGTTAAGCAATGCTGTATCTTTGCCTCTTCCTCCTCTTCCCATCCTCTCCACTCCACAGCTCTTCCCTAGAGGACCGACCGCCCACCCACCCAGGGACATTAAGAGCAGAAGGAAGACAGACCAATCTGACCCTTGTATCAAAAGCAACCAAGTGCCACATGAATACAGTCCTGGAATCTGCAGCTGGCTAACACAGCTCCTCCAGAAAGGCCCCCAGTCTTGATTTGAAGACACCAAAAGGTAGAGAATCTCCTGCTGCTTCTGGAAGTTGTTCCAGCAACTTGTAATCGCTGCTTTAAACCTCTGCGCTTCATTTCAAATTAAAATACATCCAGTTTCTGCTCCCAGGTGCTGGCTCTTCTAGGCCTTTTTTCTCTTTACTAAAAGCTCATTCTCCTTTTGAATGTCCTGATATGACTAATCAACCCCTCTTGAATCTTGTCTGTGAATCTAAACAGACTGCGCTGTTCATGTCTTTCAAATGAAGTACTTTTGTGCCTGAGTTGATTAATTTCATGACTTTTTGCCACTATTCCTGAATTTTCAACATTGTTATTGAAGTGCGGATCCTCTCACCAGTGTCACAGGAAGGGTAAAATAGCCTCCTTATTCGAATTCGTAACTGCCTAGTTTGCATGTACCAGAACTGTGCTCCTATTCCCATTGCCCAGGGCATCACACGGAGATCTCATGCTTAGGTGTCTACCTCCCTAGCTCCTTTTCCAGGTAATTTCTTTCCAGGGTACAGTTCTGCTTCTGCAAGGGGATGATCAGACATCCTATTCTGGCTGCATCGGATGCAGGCTTAGGTTATCACCCCAATGATGTGTCCCACTCGCTCCTCGCTGCCCTCTTAGATACGCTAGCACAACCATGTATGTGTTCAGCCACTATCTGACCAGTTTCAATCAGAATTATCTAACAAAAACATCTACAGCAAAAGCTAAGCCACCTTGGTCGTAGCAGAATTGTGCTGGAAGCGATTACACAGGCATTTACGCCAGCTACTGTAAGAGGACAGTGACCTCCAGCAAATAGGACGAACAGGCGAGGGCTGACTGAGGCCAATTATTTTTAACCTGAATCACCATAAGCAGCTGGATCCCACCAGGCACCTAACACCAGGTGCTGAAGTCTGGATCACTTCAAGCCAGTGCTGCTAACTCAAGAAGTAGCTGTGCCCTCCCTGTGTCTCCCCGTCCCCCTCTCAAGCTGTGTGGCTGCAGAGCAGGGAGCTAATACAAGTGAAAAATCAGTCCTTTCGGGGGTCCCGATTCCTTGATTCCTGGCACGATATGGCTACACAAGCACCTGCGCTGGCACAGCAGCAGAAACGAGTGTGCAATGGGCAGGACTGCTCCTTGCAGTGCGTGCACCATCTTACAATGCACATGAAGCTGTGGCCTATCTTCCAGCTGCAGCCTCATTATTCCCAGATAAACAATTCCCCTCTGGCTGTATTAAAATGTATTTTATCTGAACAAGCCCTACTCACCTAACAAGGAAGATCGCTATGGCAAACACAATTTCTGTTCATCATTCCATCAAAAGTAACATAATCTGTGAATTTATTAGTTGTGCTTTACATTTATTTTCAGATCAGGCATAAAATTATCTGATCTTTCTCACTGTAAGACTCTCTCTCTTGTTCAGGTATCTCCCTCATGATATAATTTGGTTTTTTGCCATATGTACAACAGCAAATCTCATGAAAAAAAAAATCCATATTAAAAAGTCTCCCAACTATTTGTTTAAACAACATTAGTACATTCATGCTTTCAAGAAACTTTACATTTGGCTTAGACATTTACTCTTAAATCAGAGATTCATCGTTTACTGAGAAAACATGCTGTAATTTGGACAAACCATTACCCCATGAAAAATAAACAGAAACTAATTCTGAATTTTATCAGCTTGCAAAACTGTCTTATGCTCTTCTCCCACTGGAAATCCCTCCCCACCCAAATCCCAGTAATCTCCCCAGATTAGAGTTACCGCTCCCGGAAAGCATAAGGTCATTTGCAAGAAAACACAGGGACCAACTGATCCTGACACCCAGCCCCATCTGCTGAAGGACTAGATTAATGAATTCTCTCGGAACTCACCTTTGAGGCTGGGCAAGCCTCAAATCAAAATGCTTCACTGATATCATGATCTTTAAGACTTGCCTGTTTCAGAGCAGCTGCCTCAATACCAGGCACACAATCTAAACACAACGCTTAGGTTCCTTCAGCAGTAAACAGAGAAATAAAAGCACTCCCTGGCAGCAAAGAATCCCATCCCACTTCAGCAGAATGAGACAACCAGCTTAGATTAATCTTCAACCTAACATTAGTTAATACAAGTTCACCCCAATTGTTTGTTTCTTATTTGTTTCTTGACCAAAGAGTGGTCAAGCTTCAGCAGAACTTCATAGGAATTAGGCATTGAACAAATTCATTGCTGTATTGCACAGGCAGAACCATGTTAAATTATTCTTAAGGTTGTAAGTTCAAAGCACACAAAAGCTGGGAATACCACAGTTGGAATTTTCTGTGCAACTTTATTTCTACTTCTTCAAACACGTGCTATGATGTAACATGACTATGCATCCTTTTTTCCATGCAATCTTGCAGCTTTCAGTGTGGTGGATGCCCAACGCATCACATATTCAGCAGCTAATAAATATTTTGTATTTCTCTACTGTTCGTCCCGTACTAAACAAACGTTGCTCAAAGCTAGCCCAAATGAGGAATTAATAATCTTCTCATAGACAGTCTAGATTGCTCATCCCACAACATCCAAACGCTTCACAAGAATGAATTCACAACAAGAGCTGGACAAAATCCAGGATTTCTGCCTCATGGAAAATTTTAGTGTTTCCAATCACTTTCATTGTGCTTTGAAATGAAAACACACTTTTGAAATGTCTGTAATCTCAGAATTGAAATAACGAATTTTACAGTTCTGCCAGGGGTAAAGTACAACTCCCCAGGGCAGCATTCAGCTGCTATAACACTGAGACTGACTGTAATCACCTGCTCTTTCACTACGTGCCTTTCACTTCCGGCAAAAAAGCTTCGAGTGAGGCACGAATTGCATGAAAAAATAGGATGCGATCATGCAGCTGAGAGCTTGCTAATAGTAATACCCAGAATGCTATTTATAGCAACTTTTAAATGAATTTCCTAAAGTTTTCTTTTTAAACACACTAAAAGTAATAGATTCTATCATATTGTGTTATGTTAAAACTGGAATGGCTCATCTGCAAAGCTGGGATGTTTGGTTCCATCCCAAAGATCTTTGCCACTTGAGGTAATGAAGCAGCTGACAGCAATAGCAGATTGTCACTTTACATGTAGACCAACACAAGCAAGCCTGGAAATTAACTGAAACACTGAAAGAAAGGGTGAGGACATGGAATTCTCTCTAGAAAGTCCTTTGCCATTGCTGGCAACAGCACACTGGAGAAGTGAAGGTACATTCTGCTCCACTCCGAGCTCTGGTCTGTTACCTAATGGAAAGACTTTGCTACCAGATTCCCCTGTATCATTTGCCAGGCGTCTGTCCTTCCCTTCCTTTTGCTCTCCCCAGCTTCTTGCTGCATTCTGATTTAGCCAGCCTCATTCTCTTTTGGTAGCTAAACACCAGAAAAAAACCCAACAATCCTAAACCTTAGGCAGCTTTTTCCGAGGAAAGCAAAACCTACTCTGAGAGAAAGGTAGCACCAAGGCATCACCAAGCTTCACTTTAAAACTTTCCACAGAAAGATTCACGTTACAAAACTATGCATTTTTTCAGACTCTTCAGTGAAAATTACTGAATCTCTTCACCCTGACTTTTCTCAAAAAATTCCCACAAAATGGATGCACAGCATAATGTGAGAATATAACCTGAGGACGTATTGAGCAAAATCAAATTATTTCTGACATATATTATCTCTGACAACTGACAGTTGTAGATGCTTGGGCAGAAAGTGTAAGGAACAGGGATTATAAAGTCAAGCTTTTCCTGGCAGAACTTTCCAGCAATCAGCTTTCTGTGATCTTCTGAGCAGGAGGTTTCGTCTGGACCAATTAAGTTTAATTTGAATGTGTAATTTTACCTAATCACTTCTTGGAACCCATTTATACTTCTGTTCTGTAGCAATGAGTTCCACAATTTACCTGTGCCCTGGCCAAACACGTACTGTCTTTTGCCTTTTTTCAAACTTGCTACCTGAGCATTTCTGTGCTGCCTATTAATACATGTATTATGAAAAATATTGTCTCTGTTCACTTTCCCTCAACACTTCTAGTTTCACAGAGCACTAGCACACCCTCTGCCACTTCTTTTTTAAGCTGAAGAGTCAGTCTCTATTTGTATGCAATTGCCTCCTTGTCATCCTTTTCTATGCCATTTTTGTTACTGTTTTTAAGACAGCGTGTCTTTTCCTTAAGTGTTTAAGATGTGGCTGCATCATAGATTTACACAAACCTACGATACTGTCTTGTCCCCAGTTCCTTCCTTTACAATAATTAACATTTAATTGGCCTCACTGCCGCTGAGCACTGACTTAACCTTATCAAAAACATATCCACAGTGACTTTAAATGTTGCCTCTGCAATATAATTATTAATTTGACACTCCTCATTCTGTATGTGTATTCTGTACAGCTACATTCCCCTGCGTATACTAATTTAACCTACCTTGGGATTACCCTGGTTGTAGTTCTTCTGCAATCTTTTGCAGTGACTTTCAGATTTAACTGTCCTGAATAATTTTGTACCATTTGCTTCTTCTGTCACCTCGCTTGTCACCTCTTTTTTCCAAATCACTACTGACTGTGCTGAACAGAACAGGTTTCAACAAAGGACTTACAGGAATCCACCAGTAACGGCTCTCCATTGTGAAAACTATTTCTTGTATTTTAAGGAGTTACTAGCTCAAGAGTAGCCCCTCCGTCTTCCCTCACATCAGCTTTATTTCTCCAGATAGCTTTGGTTTAGGTCCTGGCTGAAAGATTTTCAGAAAGCTAAAAGCTGGATAACCTTGCTCCACATGCCTGTTGACTTCTCCAAAGAACCTTAATAGATTTACGACTCTCTTAAGTCTCTGCAATGGAGCAAGCTGGCCTGAGAAATGGCTTCCTAAATCCTTCCAAGACCTTTGATTTTTTGATATAGCACACTCATCCAGGTATCTAACATCTCTATTCTATAACACAGTTCCTATCAACTTAGAATTACCTTTTTTGCAGGTCTGCGGCTCAAACAACCCCCCCCCCCCCCCCTTTTTTAAAAGCCAGTGTCCAATTTGTCAGTGTTCATTCTTCTGGTCATACAGAAGATTTAAGCACTGGATTACATATCATCATTAGAGGCTCAGCAATTTCATAGCTTCTGAAGAACATCTGAACAAAGAGCATGTGGCCTTAGTGACTTGTCACTGTTCAATTTATCAGTTTGCTTAAAAGCTCTTCCTATCGACTCTCAGTAGGAAACTGTCAGGCACAGACACACGTTCACTCCTGAATGTTCAGCCGTGCCAACTGAAGGCATCACTGTCTCCACTTGTTCCCACCACTTCTCCCAGAGATCCATGTCCAGTAATCTGCCAGCAAGGCAGTGTGTTTCAGTGCTTCTTAATATGCTCCAGACAAAAGCAGATGGGTTAAACAGTCTAATTGGCAGTTTAGGTAAATTAACCTGGCTGTTTTCCTGGAGCTAATTAGGAGACACGGAAACAAAATGCCCCATTTGCCAACTGATGGGAATGGTAACCTCTGGCAGGAGATGGGTTTGATAAGCAGTGATGGGCAGTAGCTTAAATCAGCACAGAAAAAAGCCAAAAATCTGGAAGAAAGCAAAGAATGGGGAACCCCTCTGAGCCTTTCTCCAATGCCTTACATCATCTAGTCAGCATCTGTGGGATGGCTTTTTTATAAGCCTCTTCTACACCACGATCATATGTTGTCCCCCTTTCTACCTGTTCCAGGCTTCCTGCTTCTAACAATTTTCCTAAAGCCATTACTAGTGTTTATACATCTAGTGAGTACCCCTATTGTAGGCCTCATCTGATCTTCCTTGATATGACTTCAAATTTAACATGTTAAGACATGCTTTCCTGGATGAGACTTCGATGTTTTTGAAGTGTATCTTCCTGTTTTTCTAAAATTCATTTTAATAAAAATATCTTTGATACCTCCTTCCACTGTCTTATCTACAGCATAAGCGCTCAGAAATACATCCTCATCTTCCAGGAAAAAAAGAATCCCTTTAGTTCACACATGTACACAAGTCTCCCAGATCAATGGTGTACTACTGACCTGAATCCTTCTGCTGCAAACATCTGTCCACAATAAAAGAACAGAAACTGGATGCTGTAATCAGGTCACTAAGGCAGACCAGTATTGGTAAAGCTGATGTCACCTGCACAGTTACACTGCAGGTTCCTCCCTTCCTTCAGGAGCTTTTTTTCCTCCTGTCTCTGGACTCCTGATTCATCTCTCTGAAGTTCTGTCTTTTCACTCTAACCTACCTCCTCAAGTGTCAATAAACAACTATACACTTCTTGGCTTCTAGCTTTGCCTTGGGGAAACTCAGAAGTCCTTCTGCCACAAGTATCCTGGCCTGCAGCACATTGCACATACCTACTTCTGCCCAGGGCTGGCTTTCTCCTGGCCCTGAGGGGATGCCTGAGGATGAATTATCTGGTACAACTTCTGGACTTGCTTTCTGCAGGAAGTGGGACCCCAGCTGCGCACTGGGACAGCTGGTTGAGGCTTCAGTCACCACTGAAAGACAGAGCACAAAACAGCTCCCATTAGCTGTGCAGCATCTGCTTTAGGAGACAACACCAGACTGTTTATCTACCCTGCATCCTTCTCTGCTCTGACCACAATGCCAAGCAGGAAGAAAGTTCAGGGAGTAGAGTGCAGAACAGAAAACAAAGGTAAGGGCATTTGGGATGCAAAGTGGGATTGCACCAAATTGTTAAGAAACAGAGAGATAACCCTGTCAGATACCAGCCCTCACTCTCCCTAGAGCGCTTGAAAGCTGGTTGTCAGCATCTCACAACAGCTCTCTTCCAGCCTTAGTTAACATATCATGGGGCAGAAATCCTGTCCAACAGCCAGGCCCTCCCACAACCCCTTCTCACAAGCCAGAGCTGCTAACCTGTCTGCTGAGATGGCAACGAAGAAAGCCAGAGAGACCTGTGCTCTCTCCTGACGTCCGGCAGTGATCTCAGCCATGAAATTTGTCTGACCAGCTGCAGAAGCAGCGCACCGAGTGCTCCCTGAAGAAAAGAAGACACAAGTCAAGGAAAACAGCCCCACTCCCTCTTTCTGTCCCGTTCCCATGCCTGTCCACAGCTCCATTTCGGGGAGCCCTCCCACCACGGCTCCTCTCCCAGCGGGCTCCTGCAGTGCCCACAGCTCCCGCTCCCTTTCACAGCCCCAAGGTCTTCTGGCGACATCCCTCCCAGCCAGGGGCACCCGGCCCTGCCCGCTGCTCCTCACCCAGGTGACTGCCTCCAGCACGGAGTAACGGGGCACCAGGCCGGGCAGGGGCTGCTGCCTTCCTCCTCGCTCCCGGCCATCCCGGGGCCGTCCATCCTGGCAACCGGGCGTTCTAAAACAACCAGAAAACACCAACACCGTGAAGCCAGAAATCGGCCCTCAGGCCCCGCCAGCAGCGCCCTGAGGGCAGGGGGGCACCCCGCTCTCCCTGCAGGCCAGCGCCGCGGCCCGCCGGGCAGGGCCCCGGGCCGGGCCGCACTCACCGCTCGGGGCTGGGGCTGGGGCTGGGGCTGGGGCCGCGGCCGTCGGGCGGCTCGGCGGCACAGGCGGGGCGGGCGGGGGCCGGCCAGCAGCGGCCCAGGCCGCGGCCCAGCAGCAGCCGCCACATCCCGCCCGCGGGACCATAGAGAGGGCGCGTTGCTGAGCGACGGCGGCCTGGCCCATAGAGATGACGAAGCGGCCGAGGGCATCGCTTGGTCCCGACGGGCCTCCCGCGGGGCAGCGGCGGTCGCCCCCACACCGGGCTACGGGGAGAGCGCAGCCCGTACGGGCAAAGCTCCGAGGAGCGGGTTTCAGGCGGCTTGACCCCCTCAGGAGGGTAGGGCTAGAGCGGCGCCATACCATAGAGAGGAGCCAGAGCGGCGCCCCGCCCGCCCCCCAGCGGAGCGCGGGAACGGCGCGGCGGCCGCTGCGCCCCGGGAGGGGCCGTGCTGTGGGGCGGGACGGGGCTGAGGGACAGCCGGGTGGTTCCCGCGCCTGGAGGGGCCCGGGTAGGCCCCGGGGGTCCCTTGTAGGTCTGGGGGTCCTGGGGAGGGTCCCTGGGGGGCTCCCTGTATCTCGGGGGATAAATCCCCTGGGAAAACACAGGCGCGGGGGCAGCTGGTTGTGCTGCAGGTCTGGGGTGTCTGTGAGGACTCTGGGCCCAGAGGTGAGCCCTGGGGGGGGAGGACTTGCCATGTAGGAACCAAATTAGTAGCGGGAGGTGCTGAAGTATACCCAAACCTGTGATTACCTAATAAACGGTGTTTTTTCCTGACCCAGAACGGCCTGGAACAGCAGGGTAGATGGACATTGGGGTGCGCTGCAATTGAGTTAGGCAAGGAGAAATCGCATCCTGCAAAGTGCTTTTCTTACAGCAAGGAAGTAATTTCAGGTGCGATCAGAAACTCGGTCAGTTAATCTTCCTGTAATCAGTGACGTGATTAATGATATTTGGGAAATGGGTATATATGGGAAACATTTGTGAATGGAAACGTGTAAAAGATGCATTAAGAGGAGGTTACGGTTTGGGTTGCGTATGAACCTGCATCCACCTCTTGTCGGCAGTCAGCCTGATTTCGTGATTGATGGTGCTCGCAGAAGACTTCCTTGGCTTATATCTGCTGTATGTCTCTGTGTTTCTTTCAGCAGTGTTGTAACAGGAGATGGCAGAGTTCCCAACCGAGAGCGTGGCATTCCAGTGTGAGAAAAAGATATGCTTTATATTCTCCTTACCCTAGTGGTTTCCTTCTGAAGTATGAATATTGCCGCCCCTGTGCTCATTCCAGCTGAACAGTGTACTTTCATGTTTATTTCTTCGTTCTGTACGCACAGAAATTCTTGGGTCATTCTGGCAGTTTGTCTCTCTTTCCAGAATATGGTTTTCTTTTTGCTGGTAATTCCTGTTAGGGACTTGTAGTTCTTGTTCAGTATTATCCATGTTTTATGCTTGGCTGGCTGCAAGTTTAGCTCCAAGTGTGGCTTTCCAGGAGATATGTAATCGCTCTCTTTCATCAGCCTAAACGCTTGCTTTAAACAACCAAATTTCTTTTGGTTTTCCATAGCTTTCATTGTTTTGTAGTGTCATATGGGATACAAATACTTTACCCTTTTTCACCCCAGATTTGGCTTAATACCTTAATTACAAAGTAATTTAGTTGTCTGTTTTAGTAAATGTGTCTGTAATTGTCTCATGTTAGTAGACGGGTATTTCCTAAGCTACTACAGTTTGTTTAAGATGAAAATTACATGCAAACCAGAAATATCAGTATCTCCACTCTATAATCTTGCCTTAATTTTCTTGCTCATCGAGTTGATGTCAGTAATTAATGCTCCAAAAACTTAAACTGCATTTGTTGGTATTGGTTCATCCAAGATCTTCTCAGCTAATCACTATATTTTTAATGCTGTTAGTCCTAGTTTCCTTTCAAGTCCCCAGCCATTTGGTGTGCGATACTCTCTGTCTTTTCCACAACCGGCAAGTCAATAGCAGAGCTAATCTCTTTTGCTTCAATTCGTGAGGATGCCACAGGAGTTGAACAATGTCAGTTGTGCAGTTGCTGTGCGTTTGCGTCTTTTACTCTGGAGAAGGAGAATAGCCGAATGAAGATGAGACAAGAGGGAGGTTCTGAGAGACAAGGAAGGGGAACTGTCCAGAGCAAGAACAACTTTGAGGTGGCAAAGATCAGAGATGTAGGCTGGCGTGGAGTAACACGGCTGAAGGAGTAAATGTAGAGAGCAATGCCTCGAGCTATGCAGGCAGGAGGACAGCGTGTTCTGCGCGAGGGCTGCTCCTTGTGTCTTTCCAGCTCAGCTAGTTTGAGTCCTTGCAACTTGAAGTCAGAGAGTGGAAAGGACATTGAGAAGGAAGAGGTGAGAAGCCATGAGGAATTGCTGCAGGTGCAGGGTGTCTTGCTACAGCTTTTCTGTCTGTTGTTGTTGGTGATATTTTGTTCCATGCACCCAAGGGTGCTGAGGGAAGTGGCCCATGTCATTGCAGGGCCACTTTGAAAGGTCACAGTAATCAGGAGAGGATTCTGATGACTGAAAAAGGGCAAACATCATACACATGTTCAAGAAGGGTAAGAAGGAGGGTTGGGCAACTCTAAAACACTCTATTTAGCCTGGGTCTGTGGGAGGTGATGGCACACCTTCTCCTGGAAACTTTGTTTTAAGCATGTGGGGGACAAGAAGGTGATTTGGAGCAGCCAGCATGCATCTGACAAGGGCAATCGTGCCTAACCCACCTGATTGCCTTCTGTGACGGGACTGGCTTGGCGAACAAGGGGAGAGCAGTGGCTGTTGTTTACCTTGACTTTAGCAAGGCCTTTGACATGGTCTCTGTAGTATCATCTTGCCAAACTGGTGAGGTATGGATTGGGTAAATGGACTGTAAATTGGATGGAAAATTGCCTGGAGTTTTGGGCTCAGATGATGGTGATCAGTGGGCTAGCACACAGAGTGTAAAAAAGAGGAGGCTGAGAAAATGTGTTTGTTATCACACAATAATTTTAGGAAAATAAATACTTTGCTCCTTAGGGAAATAAATACTATGCTCCTTAAGAAATATATTTATTTTGGTGGATAGAGGAAACCAGACTGTTTGTAGAAAGCAAGTTAAAAACACACATCAAAGATCTAGGAGATCTACATATTCTGAGGTCTTTTAAAAATCTTGTAATTGAAAGCACTCTCTTATTCACTGGTTTAAACACTCATTAATGCTGGTCCCCCCTTAAAGTCCAGGCAAAATCAACATATCTCCAAGTTCTTGATTATTTCTTTGAGGCACATTTGCCACTGGAACTTTATTCCCTGGGTGCTGGAGCTGTTTCCTCTTATCTCATAGTGGTTTTCTGGTAAGTTAGGTTCTCATCTGCGTTTTTCTTTTTCTGCATCTTGAGCAAAGTAACTTAGTGGAACATGTAAGCTTTAATACACAACAGTTTTTTTTTTTTCCTCTAGTCAGAAATTTATGGCTAAAAAACCCGCCATGCAACTTTGACCAAGTATACTTGAAACATTGTAATTACAGATGATCTAGTTTCACAGCTCACAGACAAAGAAAATGGGTTTGTTTTCCTTTATTAGATTTCTTATAATATGTTCATAGAAAAACAAATGTGCATATACACACTCTGTCAATACTGCCAACTGCAATTTATTAAGTTTTATAAATTTTTTCCACGAGGTCACTGTATTGTTAAACAGACATTGAATGTAGGATCAATGCTAAAGATGGGAAGGCTAAATTTCAAAGTGAACAATCTCATCTTTCTCTTAATAAGTTTATAAGGGGCATTTTTGAGCAAATCTTGATTAATCATGGGCCTGAAACCTCTCTTAATGCGGATGTATTTTTTCTAACAAGAAAATAAGAAAGGGAAGGTATTTGGGCATAAGCTGTAGCTCACGCTGCCGTTTCACTCTTCCCTGACTGCTGCAAAGCCCCTCAGTCAGTCATTGTAATCCAGAGCTGAAACTGGGAGCGTGTTTTGGGGATATATCTTCTCGCTTTGTGATGAACTCAGAGGCCCTGGGAGAATCTTTTGGTGTTGACAGCCCCTGACAGTAAATGTCACATGAATTCGGAGGGAGCTCAGAGCCTTCTGGTGACTGCTATGAGAAGAGACGTGGTGACAGAAAACCTGATTGATGAGCCATGCCACAAGTAGAGGGAGCGCTGTGTGGTGATTGCCTGTAATTGAATGGTCCACGGAAGTTATTTCTGGGTTTCCTATGAACGGTGACATACACTCCAGAAGTGTTTTCACAGGGGAGGCCTGCAGATTTTAACCCTGGTACTCAGCAACTCCCTGTTAATGCAGCGTTAACAGACTTTAAAACTTAACGGGCTGTTTTAGCTTCATGCCTAGCATAATAATTAAACAAAATGACAACCGGAGATGGTCAGTCATGCAATTACCTTTAGAAACGTTCCTTTGTCAGCTTTTGCCTCCTCTTTTTAGTGCTTTCTCCTTGTGGCTCGGCTCTGTGATCTGACGGTGCGGAGACATTGATTATCAAGGTTCTTCCTGATTCTGACGATGCTCTGCTCTGACACGGGCTTGTCGAAGCCATGTTAAGCACAGCGCTGATGCTCCTGGCATTAAACGGGAATATGAGATGTTATAGCCCACTCACCCAGCAAAGCATCTGCTCACACTGACCGAATAAATTGGCTTCTCTCTCATTAAAACCCTTGTGCAGACTCTGGTATGTCACAGATCTTTAAAATCTCCATTATGAATTCCACTTTCTTCTGGGTATTTTTGGCTTATACTTGAAGAAATGATTATTGTCTCTTGCACTTAAACATATCAATTTCGGCTCCACAGACATCTCCTCTGGGCCATATTCAAAGACCGGAGCTGACTTGAATCCGTAGGGAGGATTTCAACACAGCTCTAAGCGCTTGGACATTAGAGCTGTCCAAGGAGGAAGAGGGAGAGAAAATCTAGCCCTCCCCCCTTCCCTTTGGTAAGTCAGGAGCACATCCTTCACAGAGTGACTTGGTTGTGCCAATTTAATGTGATTTCTTCTGAGGGCCAGGAACCACTCAAGGAAGGCTGACAGGTTTTATCAACAGAATGGAAACTGAAGTGATAAGGTGAGAGTTATTGACCTGATAACTAACAAACAGAAAACTTCAGTGTCCCTCAAGCTAAATATTGCGCTCAGCAGGTAAGTAAAAGATGGCAACAGCTGTGGTCTTGTCACTGAGTGAGAGTGTGTTTCAGTGTAGAGGAGCAGGAGGTGAACTGTGAAAATAAACACATTCAGTTTGCTACAGACTATTTCCCTCTATTACTTTTAATGAGAGCTAAACTCCAAAATGCACAATGGGACAATAATATTTTGGATAGAAGGAACTCTTCATATGGCTCCTAAATTCTAGACACTTGGTTGCAATTGAAATGATTGCTTGCATATTATTAATAGCTCGCCAGTAGTTCAAGGCGGTTATCAGGTATGGGACCAATTGGTACTAGCCACTGCACAACTGAATGAAACGTAGTGCTGTCCTTGAAGGAGCTGAGTTAACAACCTGAACCCACAATGCTCAAAGGAGTTTGAAAAATGAGAGAAATGTAAAAAAGTGAGAGGAGCTGTGTTAAAATGCATCACTATAGAGGCTGGCAAGAAACACGGCTGGATTGCCATAGTCAGATGTTAGTAAATGCTGCCTAAGTGTTTTATTTATTTATTTATTTAGTTTATTTATTTTAATTCTGAAATTGTAGCAGATGGGAAAGGGAGACCTCTAATGAATTATGATTTAGAAGTAATGGAAACAAAAAGTACTGCAAGTACAGTGGTCTTTTGTTCCTCCTTTCTCCCCTTACATTTTTTCCTGAAAACATGCTGGGACTGTGTATGAAACGTAGCTGTCGCAATTCTCACACATCCCTTGAAATTCTTGCCTGACAGAATAGGAAAGCTTCAGCAGCTGAACAAAAAGGCACGCGACAGAGCTCTTGTATGATGTCCGTCTCCCCTTTCTGGCACCTGGCCTGCTCAGTACAATTGGGAAAGACAAATGGCAAGTGATCACTTCCTATTCAACTCCTGCATGCTAACTTCATTTTTCACATGGAAGCAGTTTTGCACTTACCAGGTTTGTCATTCTGCCATGTATCTTTTCTTTTTCCTGTTACAGTTTGTTTTTTTTTTTTTTTTTTTTTAGGTCAGGGCACCAGAACTGCACTTGGTATTCAAGAAGCAGATGCACCATGAATTCATACAGTGGCAAAGTCACACTTTTCTCTCCTAAGATTTCTGAACTTTTGATTTTCTTTTTCTGACTGCTGTTGAACAATGAGGTGATACATTCATAAAACTAGCTATTATAACATCAAGATGCATTTCCTAAATTGTGCAAACTAGTTCAGAGCCCATCATTCTGTGTGTAAAGTTAGTGTTGCTTTTCATGGATAGCCAGTTTATAGTTGTCAGGCCTGAAACTTATCTTCCACTTTATTGTGAGGCTGCTCAGTGTCATGAGATCTTTAAGTTTTTCTAGTAAATATTATCCTAATTAATTTAGTTTTTATCAGAAATCTTCTTCACTGTTCCACCTACTTTCCAGATCATTTCCGAACACATTGAACACCATGGACCTTAATCCCCATGGGACTCCACTGATGATCATCTTCCACTGTGAAAACTCATCCTCTAGTCTAATCTTCTTTTTCCAATATTAAACCATTATTTAATGCTGTGAGGCCCTTACCTGTAGTCCCCAGCTGTTTAGTTTATTTAAGAGCCTTTGATGAGACCTTCAGCATCTGAGGTTTCTGGAAGCTTGGGATGAGTTGGAAATACAGGGAAAATTTCTCAACTGGATCTCTGTTATTTACATGCTTTTTGACTCATTCAAAGAATTCCAGCAGATTTAGGAGGCTCACATTCCTTTTACAAAAGTCATGTTTACTTTTCCTTAATGTGTTACTTTTCTTCATGTATTCACTAATTCTGTTCTTTACTAGAGCTTCAGCCAATATGACCAATATGGACATTAGACTTAGTGATCTGTGGTTTCTTGAATCGCCACTGGATTTATTTTTAAAAACTGATTTCTTCTTAGTTATTTTCTAGTCCTTTGATAATCACACCAATTTTCAGCAAAAGGTTACATACTAAGGGTATTAGCTCAGATGATTCATATTTAACATTCTGTAAAAATCTTGTATGAATATCATCGGCACCCAGTGATACGTTGTTATTCATTTTGTCTGGTTTGTAACCTACTCTTAACAACCTTAAATTAAGACAAGCCTTCTGTGAATGCTTTATAAACAAGATGCTGGTTTCAGAGTTTCTCCAGGATTCTCCAGGTGAATAGAGATTTTTTAAAAAGAAGTTTGGGATTTTTTGCATTATCTTTTCTGAGTGCTTCTTTTGTACCTGTGTAGCTCACTGGCTCTTGCAAGCTTCTTGCTCTTGATGTGTTCAAGAAGGATTTATTACATTTTTTTTCATTTCTTTAGCAAACTGCTTCTAAACTCTTTCTTCAGTCTATGTTATTGTGCTTTTACATTTAGTCTGCCAGAATTTATGTTCTTTTTAGTTTTCCTTTTTCAGACACAACTTCAGCTTTTTGCAGGATACCTTTTAACTTCCAACAGCCTCCCTGATCCTGCTGTTTTATGATGCCAGCTTTTTGTTTTTCTCTCAAGTCTTTTTTGACAGGTTATATGCATTTGCTTTGAGCCTCCAATATAGAATCCTAAAATAGTCTACCTGCCATCTGAAAACATTTTACCTTTCTGGTTGCCACTCTGAGCATTTTTTTTTAAAATAAATTTCCTCATTTTTGAGTTCCCTTTCTCTGGAATCAAGCACAACCACTGCATTTGCCAAATTTCGTCATTTCAGAGTGTGCAGTCATGAATCAGATAAAAGGATTAAGGGTTTTGGCCTAGCCCAGTCTCTAGGAGGGCTAGAAATATCAGCCATTAACATTTCACTAATGTTAATTTCACTAATTTCATTAACTGAGAAACAGAGAAGGAAGTGGCTTGCTAGGGCTGGAGATAGTGGAAATTCCTGCCTTCGAACATCAGCTTCTCTCTCCAACCTACAACAGATAAAATGACAAGTAGTTGGAAAAAAAAAAGCAATCTGGGCTGATTTGTCACCACATCACTGAAGTTTGATACTAACTAGCTTGAGTGTTTTTGGGCAGAGCCCATCTACACTGTGCTGGTGGGAAGCAGAGTGAGACAGCAGAGTCACGCTGACGATGTCCAGTTCTCACATTAGCGGACACAGGAATGATCTGGTATATACCAAGAAGTCTGGAGGGACAGTGTGTGAATGCAAGTAGTCCTGAACTGTGATAATGCTAGAGAACGAGAGCTTAGACTACTTCATGACTTCCGTTTGCAGATAAAATCTTGGATAAGGTCTGACCACAAAATGGACTAAGACTGCAAATGGTAGACGCTGGTTTGCTAGCTGATTCTTTTCAGGTCTCTCCAATTCCAGACTGCTCCTTGCAGTAAGTAGTAGCTGCTTACTAACAGCTCCAAAGATGCTCTGAAACTTGTGGGGATAAATAAGCAGCCTTTGCCAAGCAGGTTCTGCACTTCAACATGTGACTAAAGCTTGCTCACCAGTGAAAAACGTTTAGTCTGAGGTTGAAAGGCACTACCACTCAGCTACTGCAAAATACGTTTAAAGCCAGGGCGAACCAAACAACTCCAGTTACAGTGCAACTGCTGACTAGCATTGACTGCTTAGCAACAGTGAGAGTGATATGGATACAGATGAATTGACTGTTTTCTGAGCAAGCTGGGTAGGAACAGAAGTAATTAGCTGCTAGCTGATGAAAAGGCATGCTTAATTATTAGTATAATTATAGATATAATAGACCAGGAATTATTCAGTAAAAGTAAGAAAGTCAATATGTTACAAAGAAGGTAATCAGAATGGAAGAGAAAATGACAGCAGTGTGAATTCTTGAGAATAAATGTAAAGAATTAAGATGATAAATCTGGAATCTTTTGGGTTTCCACTCTCTGACATATCAACTCAATTTAACAATGGTGTAAGGATATACAGAGCTAACAAGGTCTGTGGCTTGTGTTATTTCTGGTGTTATATGATGTTGATTTAACTGATTGTATGCCAGGGAAGTTGAGTTGTATTTTCATAAATCTCAGAACCTG
Source organism: Gavia stellata (assembly GCF_030936135.1). Lineage (NCBI taxonomy): Eukaryota > Metazoa > Chordata > Aves > Gaviiformes > Gaviidae > Gavia > Gavia stellata. The sequence goes on from NC_082609.1 coordinate 20,032,807, forward strand.
CACAACTTCACAAGGTTTTTAGTTCTCTTTCCAGCAGTACTACAGCACAACCATTTAATTTGATGGATCCTGTGGGAAGCTGAGCTATAGCTGTTTCTGATCAATATTGGTAATTGATTATAGTTATTTGATAAGGCAGCACTGCTTTCACTTGGCACCCTGAGTAAGTAATTGTGACTAAGAAGCAGTCATGTCGGTCAGCTGCTCTGCCTGGCCACTGCATCTTAAACTGTTTTCCACGCCCACTGGGGAGATGGCTGGAGATAACAGGCACTAACAGAGACATTAGGAATACATTGTCAATATAGGATGTATAATCACTGAAATGGGTAATCTGCGGAAGATAAGTACATCTGTTCCGATGTCAGAATGGACATAGGTAGTGCTGGTCCTGCTTTTGTGCCAGGGATTGGACCGGATGTTAATGGCAGCAACAGTGATCTGGAGTCTTCTATAAGAATCTGAAACTGAGAGGCCCAGGATATATACAATTTTTTCTAAAGTTGTAGCAGTTTCTAAAATTATGGCATGGGAGACTCTGGCACCAGCAGCTCTAATCTAGATTCTTGGAGACTAAGAGCAGTGGTGCCAAATGATTGCAAACCCTATTGCCCATTGCGCTGGTTAGAAAGGAAGATCAAGATACAAAGATTTTATTGAATTACTATTTGAAGACTAATTATTAAAATGGCTTTTGATTAATGAGTTGCGAGTCAAGCTGGTTTGGCAAATAGCATTTTGAAAAGGTATTTGTAAGATAGATAGTCTTAAGATGGTTAGATGAACGTATAACACTGTAATCTTAATGATGATGTTAATGCAGAAATGATGTAAATGTACATGAGCAATTACTGTATGAAGCCACTGGGGTACATTGGGACAAATTGAGTACAGGCAAACTCTAATCAGCATCAGCTGAGCACAGAATCATTGAAAAGTAAAGCTGGAAGAAATCTCAGCTGATCACTTAGTCCATCTCCTTCTTCCACAACAGAATCAGATCTGCTTACAACATTTCTTGGCATATGCAGAACTGTTGTTTCTCTTCCATTTTGTAACAGACTTTTATCGGCTAGGGAACTGTTACTCCACTGATCCTGACTTTGTCAGGACTGTTATTGCATCTCTCCATGGTCTTCTTTCTTTTGAGCACCTGCTGTTCTCAGTCTCATGATTCAGGTCAGGTTTTCCAGACCTCTAACCATTATTGTTATTCTTGCTGCTTAGACTGTCAACCTTTCTTGAGGAGCAGTACCCAAGACTGGACGTGTGTCTGCACTGAGACATTACTAATACTGAGTACAGCGAAAGGATCTGCAAGATGTTTTGCAGATAACTCTTCTGTTAATATATGTGTAGTGTTTTCTCTTTACTCAGGACAGTAACATCCGTTCAGCTTGTGATCTATCAGAACCTTCAGATCTTTTTCTTTTTCTTTCAGACTGCTTTCTGCCAAGCTGATATCTATCCTGTATTTGTACACTTTACTCCTGCCTAAGTTAAAACACTACACTTTTTACAATTGAGATGAATCCTATATTTATAGACAACTTGTCCAAGTTGTCTAAAGTTTTTAATACTTCTATCCCCCATGTATTTGTAGCCACTCTTCGCAGATTTAATCTTGGCAGATTTAATAAACACACAGTCCATTCCCTCATCCAGGCTATCAATAAAATATTGAATGGAACTTACGAACAGCCGAGTAACCATTCAATTTGTCCTTTAAATTTCACAGTGAACCCTTGGAAACTACTGTCAGAATGCGGATTCCAACCAGATTTGTGTCGTGACTGCAGCCAGGACATTCTTGCCCTCATGAATGTCATGTGGGACAGTGTCAGGAGCCTCAGTGACATTGAGGTATGTGGTATCTGCTGCTTCTTCCCTATCCACAAAGTCTCATCCATCGGAGAGGGAAATTAGATTGTTTTGCTCATGAGGAATTCATGTTGACAAGTACTCATCTCCTTATTAGTTTCTAAGCGCTTAGAAATAAATAAGATTATTCTGGTGTTTTCCTTTCCCTGGACGTTAAATCTTTTGGTATCTCACTTACGCTGTTTGACTTGTAGAAGATGACTGCTAGTGGTTCCAGTTATTTGAAAGTGTAAGAACTTTGGGGACAGCTGTGAAGGCAACAGATACAAACGTCTCACCAGGAGAAACCCTGTGCCAAATGTGAAATTCCTGTGATAAAGCACAGAGACACAAAAGGTTCTCAAGAGAGTGGTGGAAGGAACGCTTTCACAAAAAGAAATTATTTTATTTCAGTCTGATGAATTACGATGCAAATCAGCTTAATTTGAAAAAGAAATTTCAGACTAGCTTGAGAGAATTCTGAACAGTTTGAACTACAAGTCTGAACAGTCTTGTAGAAATATGGTCAGGGTCATGTAAAAGAAGAAGTTGGGAAACCTTAATTTTGGCCTGCACTGACTTCTTTGCCTGTAATAGATCAGTAGCGAACATCTAAGAAAATAGAAATAGAGATTAGACTAAATTTCATGACCTTTTAACCCAGAAAGCCTGGATCTCCTCAGCAAAGTGTTTTCTGAACTCTAATATATGCTCGCTGTTGACACGGGCTTATTCACTGAACAGAATGACCTTTGCACAGCTCAACGAGAAGTGCGTGTGTGGTAAGTTTTAGTATCTCCTGTTCAGTGCGCCCACATGACTGTAAATTTGATCTTACCAAAACAAGGTGTTATACCTCGTCTTGTAGCACTTCTGCTGGAGTGTTTGATACTGTGTGTATAGGAAGTGTATGTATATTTATATGAACGCTCCACTATATGAGTCAAGGAAGAAAGAATGTGCGTTGCATTGGTATGAACCATTTGCTGGTTTTCAGAAACTTTGATTTTGCCTGAATTCAGTATTCTAAAGGGCAAAAAAATACCTCCCAGCAAACTCTTATCTATGCTGTGCTTTAACAAGCCTTTGGGTCAGTACCATTTCTGCTGTGCTTTTTGTTACGTAGAATTGTCATCGTGGTTGTGCCTTGCCTTGAACTGTTTGGAAGATGGAAGCGCTGGCAGAGAAGGGAAATCAAAAGTGTCATCAAACTCCCAAAATAGAGGCAGATGTATTCCATGTTGGCTGCAGGAATCCTGAAGTGTGTGCGGGGGCTCTGTTACAACTCTTTCTTCTTCCATCCCTTTTTTCACTATCTTCTGCAATATAGATCCCCTTTCTACTTCCTGGTCCTTTAAGCTTAAGGAGCTGTAGAAGTACCCTAGAAGTCATTTGTGCGTGGAAAAGTGTTCTTGCCTTTTGGCATCCTTTGGTTTTGCATGTACCCTTCACAGGCAAGTACTTACCACGAGGTCGGAAATGATCTTGGTGATGACGTGGAGACACATGTGAATATACTGAGGACAGGGGTGCGAGGCAATGCAGTACAGATTTTATAACACAGAGGTGAGTCATTTCTTAATAGTGAGGACTTTTGAGTATTAACTCCAGGTGACTTCCACTACAAAGCAGCTGTTAACATATTACTATGAATTGGTTTGGAAAAAAAAAAAAGATTAAAATTGCATAAGTAGATAAATTTTAAAGAGACAGAAATAATAATGACATTAAAATTGGCTGAAAGAACTGAGCTACGGTAACAATGGAACATTTTAAAAATAAATGGGTAGCTAGGAGAGGGTGTAGGGAGACATGCTGCTTGGAGATCACAGAGGCACCTAAGCTTGACAGTTTCTATGACTGCATGAAACAGAGAAACGCAGCCAAGCCCCTGCTCTCTCCCAGCATATTACACTGCAGAGCAATCAGGTTTAGTAACACGTTGCTGAGAAAAAGACTCCCACTATTTAGTATTCATTATAGATGGCATCTTTCAGATTGCAGCGCAGCAGTGTAAACAAGCCACACTGGAGGAAGAGTGGAGAACAGCATTTCTCCAAGCTCTGATTTATTTCTTCTTGATATTCACTAACTACACAAGCCTCTGGTAGCACCAGTTTTAGGAAGGGAAAGTAACTCTCAAATCACTACCATTTTCCAGCGTTCTTGCAGGAAGCCAACACAACAGGAGGCAAAACACAATTTCTGCAGTAGGACAGGCGTGTGGCTCCCTTGTGAGGCTGAAACATCTGGTAGATTTGTCTCTGTGAGCCGTTGTGGATCTGCAGGCCCGCCTGGCTTCTGCCAGCTGCCTGCTTTCTATTCCATTTACATTGCATTTTGTAAACCTTGTCTGCGTGAGTAGGGAGCCTGTCCCCACGGACAGGGTGCTGCTGTGCTGGGACAGCTACGTCTGTGAGCAAAAAGCTGCCTGGTCAGACCAGTATCCTAAGAGGGACCAGTATCCTAAATACCCTGGGGTTGACCAACTGCTGTCACATCCAAGTGTGGGATGACACCAGCCAGTGACATAGCACCCAGAGAGCTGTCCTGCTTGCATGCTTGCCCTTGCGGAGAGAGGTGTGTGGCCCACACTGCATCCCATGGGAGCTGGCACCTCTTTTTTTGGTGTGGGATCGTTTCTTCCAGGTGAGCTGGATGCCAGCCACCCAGAAAAGCAACACAGCTTTTCTATCATCCATGACATCAATTCCTGTAAGCCACAAGGGTACTGAGCCCTGCAGCAGAGGTGGGAGCCGTGGTGTAGGGAAATGCATATGGGCTTTCACCCCAAGCTCCCTGCAGCCACCCCAGAGCCTGCCTAGCAGAAGAGCATGCTGAAGAAAGGCCACGTATGACAGCTCTGGTCCATACGCACTGCCTGTGTGAATACAGAGAGCCTGCAATAACGGAGGATCTTTCTGGCTCCCCTCTCTGACTGAGTGAGTTCACATCATTCTGCTGACACAGGCGCATTCCTGCTTTTGAATGTGGATCCTCCTTTGGGATTTACTTCTCCACATTCCCTACCTGTCTTTTATCTTGCCCTGATACAGCCTCCTCGCAGGCCCTTTTGAAAGCTTGGTGCTAGAGGTTTCTCTGCCTGCCTCAACCAGCATCCAGGTCCCTGCTCCCTGCAGTGCCATGGCAGAGTCCTCCCCATCCTTCCCCTTCCAGCTGGAGGTGTTAGATGTCCTCTTTCTTCCAAAGCCTTGCTTCTTTGAAAAAGCCTTGGTGGATACCTATGTTTTTTTCAGAGGGATTCATGACAGAGTATATTAGGAGTCTTTGATTTTTCCCCCACAACTACCTCACAGTAATACCTAACTTAAAAATGGGACCTACTCAAAAGTGTGGGAGCTTCTTAAAAGGAGATTAAAAGCAGCTGCTAGAAGGATGCAGAAGATGAGAAACTAGATAAAAACACCCTATCTGAAGCTCAGAGCAATATATCACTAAGTGAACAAATTCTACAAGGGATCAAAAAGGCAATATTCTAACAGCAGAGTGGAAGAGAGTATTCAAAATCAGGGATTTCTGAGCAAATAAAGAAACTATCAAAAAAAAAAATTAACTGTGAAACTAAATCTGTAGGGCAGTCATGGGAAAATTTTAAGGTGCAAACTCACTAAAGGAATAATAAAAATACTAGTAAAAATATTTTCAAAATTGCCAGAATCAGGTACTTTTCCAGAGGTTTGGTCAACAGATGACCAGCCTCTAAAAGGATTACTGCAAGAGAGGAAAACTGCTGTTGAAAAGTAAGCTGAAGTTTTGTGTCGGTGCTTGCTATGGTTGAGGTAGGTTATTCTCCCACGAGAGCCAAACTTCTGGGGACAAGTGTAAGGAACTGTCTCAAATTAAATGTCATTAAAATGCATTTTAGGACTAATTGATAAGATGAAGAGTCAGAAATTGCCAAGACCATATGGTAATCACTCAAGAGCTCTGGAGGAAAACAAATATGCAATTATGGAGCTACTATAGTCTGTAACCCATCACTTAAATCAGTGTCCCTGCAGGAGGGATGGAAGATGGTAAATGTGACAACAGTCCCTGAGAAGGTCCCCAGGAGCAAAGCAGAGAACTGCGGACCGTCACACTGGAGTCTGTACTGAGCAAGTGAGTAGAAATTATAAGAATAGAATGATTAAATGGATAAACCCCAACATATTAGGGAAAGTTTTTCTAGTGAGAAACCACATTTCATAAATTTGTTAGAGCTCTTGAAAGGGTCCTGAAGGTGCAACTAAGATGACCTGGTCATAACAACATACGAAATGCTCTAGTGGGTCAGACCAGTGGTCCATCTGCCTGCACTGACCACCTATTGTTGTTCTAACCGTGATTTTATAAGTCACACTTGTATCCCCCTCGCTGCCTTCCCTCCAAACTGAGAAGACCCTTTAGTGTTTCTTCCAAAGCAACAACTAGAAATCAATTTAATCTGGTTGATGGTTCTTTACAAAACTTGTAATTAAGCTGTAAAATCCCTTGCCATAGGATATTACGGATGCTCAAAGTTTACTTGTGCTCAGGGGTAACAGGAAAAGTTAATGGAGAGAAGTTAAAGCATAACCTGTTAAATAGTAAACCCAAGGATTGTGGCTCAAAAAGTCCCAAGACACGTATTCTTGGAATATTATTCTGTTTTCCAACAAAGAACCGCTGCATGCTTGGTATGTTCTTAAACTCCTTCCCCAGGCATCTGTATTGAAAACTAGATACTGCAGTAGAGGAACCTTCAATCTGACCCAGTGCAGCCTTTCTTGTGCTTTGTTATGTTCTGTCAAAAGAAAATGAAACATAGATATAAATGTAAACACTTCTGGTGGTAACGGTGAGCACATTACAGTGAATGCTGAGTTCATCTCCTCACCATACAAGCAAACAATGAATATTTATTTGAATGCTAATGAAGATCTCACCACGATGCTGCTAGGTCTCATCTAGCAATATAAAGAGAAAAGCTACATGGTAGAAATAAAGAAAGGATTTTTATAAAGGGCTGAAAGTATTTTGCAAATATTGATGTCATTAACCACTCACAGGTCAAAAATATACTTGAAGCTACTGATGTAATTTGAAGTAGGTAAACAAGTATTAAGAAGAACGTTTTCTTACAATTTGTGCATCTGCTATGATCTGAAAAGGATAAATTTGTATTTCTTGTATCCCTTTAACTCCAAGTGATCCAGGCTTTGTAGTCAAAAAGCAGATCTTTCTACAGCTGTCTATCTATTCTAGATCTCTTTTGGTTTTTGGATCAGAGCTGAGGCAAGCTTCTTTTACAAATTTGTGCTGCAGTCTACTAAAAGAGTTGTTTCTTGCCAGGAGAATATTACATACAGTCCTGAGAAAAATGAACAGAGTCAGCTTGTTTGAGAGCTAACTGATGCTTACTCACAACACTGATAATAAGCCTGACATTTACTGAGAAGTGCCACAATTCTCAGTCCAATGAAAAATCCCAAGAGGATGGTTTTTTTCAATGATGCTTCACATTCTATTGACTCAGGATAAGCTGGAGCCTTCTAAAGTATTTTACTCAAAAAAAATTAAATAATAATGGGGAGCCCAACTCCTCCGTTTGAATTACATGCAGATGTACTAGCCTTCCTTAGCACATTTGTTAATGATCGTGGTATGTTTAATGATGCTCTACAAGTTGTCATTGCCTTATGTATCATATTTCATTCCTGTAGTGTATTAAAAGCACTTATGCAAGAGTTCCTGGTGCCTTGATTGCAATTACAAAAATTATACTTGGAATAATTCCACTTAGCACCTCCACATAAAAGCCAAAGCTTGTAGTGAAATACCTGTTTGTGATATTAGGCAGTGTTCTGGCTGTTAGTGTTGTCTTTGCATGTTGGTCTGTGCTTTGGCTTTCTGTAACATCCACAATATCTGGCCATGCAGGAATCTTCTGGAACAGGCCCTGCCTCAAAAAGACTGTCAGAAGGCTCTTGAATGTTCAAGTAGATTATTTCAAGCAGTTCCCCTTTGATCATTATTATAAAGAGGTGTTCAAATAATTCCAAAATATTAGTGATGCAAAATTTTCATTACAGACACTGTGATAATTAGTTCCTACCATATCATGCTCCTTATCTAAGAATTCCATTATTCTGCTTTTGATTATCATTTTGACCAACTTTCAATGTACAAAGCTGTTTCTTTGGCACTTTCAACTAGACAAGTAATCCAAATAGTGGCTAAGAATTTTCTGACAAAATTGTTTTTCAGGGAAAAAACCCTCTTATTTATCAAAACTTGAACTTTTCACAGGAACATATGTTCCAGATGTCAAGAGTTGCAAAATCCATCACTTCAGGTGGTAGTTTGTTCCCAAATTTAATCATCACTGCTGTTAAAAAATGTGTGTTTCATTTCTGGTTTGAATCACTTTCATTTTTCAGCCCTTAGTCTTTCTTCTGTCTCTGCTAGATTAAAAAGTGTTGGTTGATATTTTCCCCTTGTGAAAGTATTTATCGAATCGCCCCACAATTGAGCTGTTTAAGTTTGCCAGTTACATGCTCTTCTCTCCTCATATACTTTTTATGGCTCTTTTCTGCCCCCAATCTAATCTTTCAACAGCTTTAAATGTGAACATCAGAATTAGATATACTAGTGGTTTCAATGATGCTGTACCCAGAGGTTGAATGGATTCCTTATTTCTAATCACTTCTCCCATTTTATCACGCTTTTACCCTGAGCATTTGTGGTGAGCTCCTTGCCCATTAAGACCTCCTAAGTCATAACCATTGCACTCCAAGATAGAGTTTTCTGTTCTGTAAGAGCAGCCCATATTCTCTGTTGGTTCATTGACTGCCTGTTCTTGAACTTACTCCTCTTGTACCTTGCATAATCTTAAGTAGAGAGCAGCCTCTCTTCTTCGATGTTCAGGATCAAATAGTTCTGAAAAGCAGTCATACTGTGTTTCTATAAATTGGTTCTCTAACCTTTTTTTCCTTTGCGCCATTATATCGATTTATTTATGAATAATAGAGGTCCTCATGTTTAGTATTTCACCTCTCAACATTAAGCACTCAGTCTTCTTTCTCTGGTGACTGATGGGATAACTCTACTCATATATTTACATTCTTACTGCCAGACACTTTCAGTGGATAGTCTTTTCCAGTAAGAATTTTAGTCTGACTAGATTCCTTAAAACATTTTCTTTGAGATAAAGAAAAAAATTATTTCACTTTTGCGACTTACAGTCTCTTTTCTGTAGTTTATGGCTACATACTATGGTATACTGTTGGTTTTGTTCCTGGGATTTACTATTTTCTCCTGTGTCAAGATCTGGTTTTATTACCTGTGTTTTACTTAATTTAGCTTTTTTTTTTTTAATTAAAACCCCCCATTTTTATATACATGCATTTATAGTTCTTAATTTGGGGGGCACCTTTGTTTAGCTTCTGTGTCCAATGTAATTTTGATATAATAAAATTTCACCTATGAACTGTTCCTATCCCTGTACTAAGCTTTTTCTCTGAACTAGCTGGGTACACAGAGTATTTCTGTTTTACCAACCCTTAGCAATCTGTTTGCCTTAGCTCATGACGGATTTCCCCCAGCTCCCACTTAATTAAACGCATCATATATGTTTTTCTTGTGAAAAGTCTGATTTCACTTTTGACTTTTGATGGAGACCATCACCTCCGGGTAGCGTCTTCTTCCCCTCTGCCTAATTGGAGTTGTGTATATAACTGGAAGGATTTCAGAGAAACTGTCAACAGTACCCTGGGGCTCTGTCTTCTAGCCAGCAGTCTGACTTTGCCTTCCAGGATCCTTCACTTGCATTTCCCTTTAAAATTCGTGACATCCAGTGGGACCGCATGCCCCTCCTCAGCACTTTCTAGCATCCACCTAGGTGTCTCATAAAAGACCCCTTCGTATTCTGCCTGCAAGTCAGCGAATCTCTGTCATCGCATGCACGGCTGCTGGTATGCTCTAGTATTTAAATTCCCCTCAGCACAGTAGACTGAAAGTTCTCAACTGAAAATGTATTTTCAGATATAGCCTTTCTGGAGTTGTCAGCTTGCTTTTCCTCAGCTGGAAGGCAGCTTCCTGCTGTGTTAATACTACGCTGTGCTATGGTATGCTATTGTATGCTATGCTAAACTATCCATTGTGAGAGGAGGCCGAGCCTCCTCAAAGGTGAGAGGAGAGCAAGCAGTCTGAGCTTGGCCTAGTCCCTCATGCCCTTTTACACTGTTTTTGTGCCTTATATTTGTTCTCTCTTTGTTCCTCCAGATTAGAAGCTCTGGCCTCAAACTGCTCTGGGTATGTGCTGTGAGAGCCGTGTGGGCAATGAAGATGGTAGCTGAAGCAATTACTGAAGTGTTAGTGACTACCCTGGAAGCTCTTGGAAGGCAGGTAAGATCACCGAGCACTATAGAAAGGCAAACACAGTTTACTTTTTTGAAACAGAGAAATCAGGAAATGAGAGACCGCTCCTCCCATAAATAAGTGTGAAAAAAATATTACATGATCAATTTAAAGCAAATAGAAGACAAAAAGGAAAAAAAAGACATAGATTTACCAACAATAAATCATGCGCTCTTACTCTAATTTCCTTCTTTGAGAAAATAATGTCTAGTAGATGAAGAGGAGGCAGCAGATGGGACATATTTTGCTTTAGGAAAGCTTTTGAAACTGTTCCACATGATTCTCTCAAAAGCAGACTAAAGAAATATGGTCTATATCAGTGTGCCCAGTATTTCTGGCTGGGTGAGACACTTACCTTGTTTCTGTATAAGGGAGAGACCATATGTTGCAGCCCTTCCTCTAATGCATAACTGTATTGTGCAAGTGTAGAAAAGCCAGTGCTTCCTGGGGCAATGAGATTTATTGCATATGTGCAGACAGATCCACATACTGCCATGATCAGAGGCACTAAATGGGCTCGCAGCAAAGATGGCCTGCAGTGTACTCAAAATAGTCCATCCAGCAGGCAGCCCTCCTTCCTGTTGACTCTAGGCTGGATCCAGAAAGGAGTGAGGGAGACCATAGCCAAATTCATTGGCCTGGCAGGCCGTGGGTTGTTCATAGCTTGAGGTTCATCATTTAGAAGGTACGTGATACTACTGTAATGTGGGTGGCAATGGCGCACTGTCAGACTGGGAGGTTATTTTGACTGGAATCCTGCTGGCGTATGTCCTGGGCCCAGCTCTGTTCACTTTTTTAATTAATGACCTATATGATTTAACAAAGAACTCACTCATAAAATTTGTGGATAAACCAAGATGCACTTTGAAGGTCAGGATCGGACTTGTAATGATCTTGAGAAACTGGGGAAAGTGATCCAGAAATCAACAGTATGAAATAAAAAGAAACAAGTGCGGTGTGCCACATTTATGAAAGAGGAAACAAACAGCAAAATATAAAACCCGTATAACTGACTGCCTGAAGCATGCCAGGAAAAGATATGGGAATTAGAGAAAATAAAAAATTAAACATAAGTGAGCAATCATGAAAGTCTCATATTGGGGAGGTGTTAATGAAATGTATTATTAAAACATGGAGGAAGTCTAATTTTCTACAGTGCGGTTGAGGCCTTTGCTGGACTTCCATGACCACGCTTAGTGCTGGAGGGAGCTGGTGTTGTGAATGATGTGGGTACTGATGACAGAGGAGTAAGTAGGAAAGAAATTCTGAAAGTGGAATCACAGTGTTATAAATTGTCACAGTACCAGACAAGCAGATTCTCAGTCGTTGGTGAGGTAGTTTTTACAAGAGAGATAAGCTATATAAATCAATGTGAAACTAGATTGCAAGGTTTTAACATTCAAAAGCAATGAGGTATTTTTGTAGTTGACAGTTGTGGAAACTCACCGAATAAGCAACAGCATGTGGTTCAAGATTGCAACTCCTCTTCAAGCGAAATAAGAAAATTCTTGTAATTTAGAAAAATGGAAGGAACTGAAATCAATAACGTTGAGGAAGGAAATAGCAACGAATGGTCTTAGCAATTAAAGTCCCAGCTAAGCAGGCCCCATGAAAAATGGGCAACTAGATCAATAAAAAAATGTAGAAATATACCTATACAAATGCTGCAACTCTGAAGCCTAAAAGAGGTGAACTGATGTCTGATTTTAAAGGAAGTTATTGACATAATAAATGCCTCAGAATCTTGGCAGAAGGGTAGGAAACTGTAATGATAGGGAACAAATTATAGAGGAAAGCTGGAAAGGGGTACATTAGTGGTGAAGCAGTGGAGAGTATGAGGAATTGTCCCTAAATGAAGTTTCAGCAGAGGACATTTTGGAACAAATCAATAAAATGAACAGTAAGAAAGCACCAAGATAAATGATACTCAATCAAGAGTTCTGAAAGACCTCAAACACTAGATTAAGAGAAAGCTAAATGTAGCATGAAAAGTGTCATTTAAGTTGACCACACTGCAAGAAGGATGGAAAGTGGCAAATGTGTCTTAAGCCTTGAGAAAAAGGACTCCAGGACAAATGTGGAAAACCACAGATCAGTAAATCTCGCTTCCAAACTGAATAAGTGGGTAAAAACTACAATAATAAAGAAGAGAACCAGTAGACAATTTCATAAATGTGATTTATTTGGAAAAAGTCATTACAGTTCTTGCAGAAGGAGACCATGTCTCATAAATCTATTTGAACTCTTTGAAGATGTCAACAAGCTTTTGTAGGTAAGGCTGATCTAGTTGATAAAGTGTGTACGGACTTGCAAACAAATGTCAATAAGTCTTTCTGCAAAGACTCGTAAAGTAGTTAAACTGAGATAATAAGATGTCCTTTTGTAAGTAAATAAGAGGGCGACAAAATGGGACAAAAAGTGGGAGAAAAGATCAGTTTTCCCAGTGAAAGAAGCTCTACAGCTTAGTCATGCAACTGTTCGATTTAGGACCCATGCTTTTCAATATCCTTATAAATGATTTGGAAAGGGGGGTCAATATTGCAGTGACAAGGTTTGTGGATGACACAAAATTAGCCGAGATAGTCAAATCTGACCCTGAGAAGAGAAGCAGATGGTTCTCATGGCAGTGAGTGACTGTGTCAGAAATGGCATGTGAAAATCAATGCTAATAAATGCAAAGTAGTTTGGGAATATACATATTCAATTATATATTACACTTATTCAATTACGGCTTGAACATTACATTATTATCACTCAGAAATAGAGTTGCTGTGGAATAACTCTGTAAAAACATTAATGCAGTGACCACAGCAATAAAAAATTCAAACTGAATGAGAGAAATTTTTAGAAAAGGAAAAAAGGAAAAGAAAAACACAATTATGTGATTATGTCACTGTATAAATGTTTGGCAAACCCACATATTGATTAATATGTGCAGTTCTGTTCATCCGGTCTCATAAAGAATAAAACAGAACTAAAAAGGATGGGTGGGAGTTATTTAGCTCAGAGATTTAAACACCTAAATTTAGGTTTCTACCCGTAGGTGTCAATCTATGAAGTAGATATCTAAACTCCAACACTAAATCAGAGCTTTTTAATCTGAATTCCACCCACAGAAAGTGGATGAGGACAGAATGGTTTTCCTGTCAGGACAGAGAAAATACTCAGGCAGGGGACAGAGATCTTGAGATCTCCTAGCTAGCTAGGAAACAATGAAGAGGGGATGGCTATTATTTTTAAGAACAGGAGAAGTTAAGGATACCCCATGAAATTATTAGGCATCAGGTCTAACCCAAAAAGTCATACATTCTCATATAACATAGTATTAAATTGTATAACTTATTGCCAGAGGCTGTTGTGTAGGTCAAAAGTATAAATGAATTAAGAATTTCTGGAAGGCTGATGGGAAGCCAGTGTCCTGCCAAACAGAATTACGAAGGCTCATTCAACTGTCAAAAGCCAGGTAGAGGTACTTGGGAAGGACTCCGAGGCAGCTAAGTAGGACAATAAAGGCAATTTCTAGGTCAGAACAGAGACCGTGAGTGAGAAACTGGTTTGCACCCCAGCAATAGTTCTTTTTGTGGTCAGTGGGACACTATGAAGAGAGAACCACAACTGGGATCTGAGGAGTAGAAAGTGTGGTATGCTCCAACATAGACTTTGCGGGAAGGAGAGGGAAAGAAATCCTGTTCAGAAATTTTAGGAAATGAGGGAGACTGATGATAGCCATAAAACAATAGCTGTTAGCATAGGTAATGTCCAGAATGCGGAAACAAGAAGCGATGTTTGTAGCTCATGATCTTCAGCACCTCAGAGTTGACTGAATGAAGAAAAAATCCTAGAAGCCACTAGCAGTACAGCTGTTCCCAGGGCTTGCGGCTGATTACGCTCCTGCCTGGGGCTTGAAATGTAGGTACTACAATTCACTTGCTAAATCTAGTCTTTACTAGAGCAATTCTCTAGTGGTTTTTGAAGACTTAAATTGCTGATAACCACATTCAGCCCAGCTTATGTCGCCCTGTCCAAACTCCCTGGGTTTCACTGACCAGCAGTATTTCAGTCATTACTGAGGTTGTAGATGGGATCTTGAATGCAGTCAATAATGACCCAAACATCGTCAGTTTGGATGGATTGTCTCAAAGGAATAGCTAACAAGCTATGCAGGGCTGTGGAGAGTGAGGCCAGAGAACATCTCCAGCTCTCCGATATGGGGGAGAACTGAATTATGAATGTGGCTACCACTGTAGATAAGTTTAGTTTAGTATAAACCTGTGTATAGTGCTCCCAAACTTTCCTCTTTCAGTCCTGCTTTCATTTTCCATTTTGTTTGGATATATGTTCATCATTCATTTTGTGCTTTAGAAAAATACTTGTTCCTGTTTTGAGTTACTCCACTGGCTGTCCCCAGAGTATTTCCACCTGGCTCTTAAATGGTTGCAGGTATTTTCTGTGTGCTTAGGCAGCTATGAATTTGGCTCCACAGACCTCAGAAGGACTCAGAGTACTCTGGAAAGCAGTATTGCTCATCTGCAGGGTGCAAACTCTGAGAATGATGATTTAATTAGATTGGTAGCACTACTTAAAAGCAAAATTGGAATCTAATGCAGCTGTCTTTAAAATACACTTGAGCATTACATAAGAAGCCCGTAATAACATCAGAAGTAGAAACCTTTAAATGAGGGTAAACTTGATAGCAACTTTTATATCCTTTATTGTAAAGCATGCTGACCTGCAACATGGTAAAATCCATTAGTACTTTGGGGATGTATTTGGTTTTTTTTTAAAGTCAGGAACTATTCATTAGCTCAAAGTGAAACTTACTGTAAGAATGCGCAAGTTCTGGTGGGAGTTCCTGTTGCTGTTTGAGGAAATAGTATCCTCTCCCAGAACAACCCAAGGGCCTGAGTCTCATGTCCATGAGTCTGGTAGAAGAACATTGCAGCCTTCCGCTCCTATATAAAATTCCTGCTTTATTAAACACCTCAACCAAAGACCATGATTACAAGTGCATTTCTTCCAATGCCAGCATGAGACTTAAACAGTTCGCACTCCCTTCTGTCCCCAATCCCTTTTGATCACGATGAGGCTGCCCAGGAACCTGGGACAGAGAATGGGGCTGCCTAAAAAATACTTTTCCCAAAACGGGGCTATTCTTACCTGGGATCCACCTTGATCTGCTTTAGTATGTAGCCCCAATACAGTTGTACTGTCACAACCGTGGGGCTGTCACAGGAGCTTCTTAGGCTGGCACAGCCTCTGAAAGGAAAAAATTTGTAATTACACGCAAAAAAGAGAGTGCTCTGAGTAATCTCAGAGCTTTGGTATGCATATGTATGTTCTTCAGTCTCTGGATAGGGATGATCTGCTTTACATGAGCACTTGTCACCGTAGCAGGACTTTGAGCTTACTGCCTGATGCTCCGTCTGAATTCTGTGACTGCAGGACTGTTCCTAGCATTTCTTACCTTTTCTGACCTGGAAAATATTTACTGATTTTTTTATAAATCAGAACTGCTATCCCTGGAAAAATTTAATAAGATATTTTGGTGCCTGTCAGGGAGTTGCCAATGGAAATCAGGGTCAAAACGGCAGCATGGTTCTGGACTTAATTAGATAGCCTGCTTTTTTTGGGAGAAGTTATTTCAAAGAGTTGGACACTGGGGAATTTTCTGCATTGAGTTGAGAAGAAAACAGCTTTAAAATTTGTTTCTCAGTTTCCTAGAAAATGGGTTTTCTACACAGTTTTGGATTGTTCAGCCAAATGTCTCTGTTTTTTCATGATATGTTTCACAACATATTTGTTATGTCCAGACATAGAATGTTAGAATTAATCAAAAGTGAAATATTTATGGAGAAAGCCATTTCACGTCCATCTCTGTCATGAGACTGGCTGCTCTGATAGGGATTAGAGGTTGTTACACTAATGACTTAGACTTTTGTCTCATGGCCAGAACAGTTTCCCAATTTAGAACCTTTTCTTCTGATTAATATTTGTATTCCTCCCACAATTCCTCTTCTTATAGGAACTCGTACTGGGAATTATTCCAGACCTACATAATGTCTCTGAAATCTTTTTATCCCTCTGTTTGCTGATCAGTGGAAAGGATTTTAATGCCAGGTTAGGTAATCGAGATAAATCCTAACTTCATCTAACTTTATCCCTCGACCATGTCTTGGATATTCTAGAAACATTTTTTGTGATCCATAAATAAATTCACATAGGATTTTGATTAATCTTTTTTTTGCTCTTCTTTTTTTCAGTAAAGCCTCATTACATTAACTGGGAGATCAAACAGAGTGTATTACAACTTCCACTATGCACTAGCTTGTTTAGTGCAACACTGTTTTGGGGGTTGGAAACATCAGTAAGTTCCAAAGACAAAGTTTTGTGCACAGCTGGGCATGTATAATGTATTTTGGTACTATCCTTAAGCAGTAATGGCTTCTAGTACCTGATAATCCTTTCTAGCCCCACGCAATTGTTTGAATTGGCTTATATAGTGGTGCAAAGTATACACTGATTTAATTCACTTCACTTCTAACTGCAACTTGTTACAAAGAAGAGGGAGTCAAGCTTGTTTAAAGTAGGTTTCTTGCTGGCACTTGAAGCCAGCAAAGGCATGGATGCCTGTGTGGTTTCGGAGAGATAGGGCTCCTGGCTTGGAGAGCCACATCACAGCACTGCACTCCTGAGCGCTACTCCCTGAGCTTCTGTGTGCCCGTTTGGGACATTTCATGGCCACAAGCCAGCCACTTCTCACGCACAGTCACCGGAAGAAGTGCACACCTAAGGAAAATCTTCACAAAAACCTACATCATGGTTAGAAAACTATCTGAGCTTGCATGTGGGCAATAAAAGGGAGCAGGACTTGAGCCCGTATCTCTTTCATTTGACTCTCTTAACTCCAGCAGAAGGTTTCAAGCTAACCTACAAGTCAAAGTTTTCTTACCAAGAAGAAAACTTTGGTCTGAGGGACTGCCAAGTGATAGCTCTGTGTCTCGGAGCCATCAGGTTAAATGAGCCTGGGAAAGATGGTGGCTCCAGTTTGTTAGGAGAACTGGACTCCATGTTACCCTTGACCATCCTAACGATAGATAGGATGGAAAAAACCCCTCCCTTGCTTTGACCCAGAGTTGCTCTTTCCTCTGATGGTTCATTAATTCCCTTTGCTTCCCTTCTCATTTAATAGATTTTTATAAGTTGGGCATTTACAGATCTGCTGCTATTAACATTCAATGTTAGTGGACCCGAGAGCTTCTCTGCCAACTATGCTGGAGCTTCTGCGCCTGCTGATTTACAAATGTTCATTGCTGATAGATTCTAACATCTCTCTCAGTTACTAATAGACTGGAAAGTATTTCATCATCTTCAAGCAATGAAAGCAAATCATCCTTCTTTCCAAATACTGAATAAAAGTCTGTTTGAACACTTCTGCATTTTCTGCATAATCCTTCACAGTTCTCCTGTCTGCACCGAGCAGTGACCCCGCACTGTTGCTAGGATTTCTTTTGCAAACACAACTTTCTTGTGCTAAGCTCTGTCAGCCATAGATTTTATTCTGGGGTTTCTTTGTTTCGTGCTTCTGTTCATGTAGGTCAGGAGTTTTCCTGGCTATTGATTTACAACTAGTTATATGCAGTACTAGTGTTTGACATTTCTGTCTTTGTTTTTCATTGCTGATATCACTACCACACTTTAACCACGCGAGTCAATTGTTATAAGATTTCATGCTGGGTGTCTGACTCAGTCTGATATTTTTCACATTTTTAAAAGTGTCAGATAAAATGGCAAAAGGATTAGGAAAAAGATACCATTTTTTCAATGTTTTAAATACATACATATATCTTTGTTTAGTATTGAATATATAGATATAAAAATAAAAACCCCAATAGCAATGCCATATAGCCCACTTCTGACAAGCTGGAGTCTTAATATTTGAATGAAGAGCTTGAAATTTAGGAAAGGAATAACCCTGGTGAAAGATGTGCATTTTTTCTTTTCCTTTGAAATCTGCCATGTCCTGAGTTTCTCACCATGTCAGTCTACGTATGTTCAGCTAAGATTTGCCAGCGTTCAGCTATGTATTCCACGGAGACCTTGTCCAACAACAAGCACCACTCCTGGCTTCAGGCATGAGCAAGATTTTACCTGCAGTGCACAGCAGAGGAGCTGGTACGTGCCGGCAGACCTCAGAAGCAAGGCAGGTGGGAGGACTTAGAAGGTAAACAGATGTAAGGTAGGAAGAGAAGCAAAAATAGCTGGACAGGCACAGGTGGGGCCAGGGAAAGTCTACAGGATAGAGGTGGAAAGATTGGTGCTCATTCAACTGTGTTGCCTGTTAAGAGCATGGAATGGAGCCCAGCACCACGCAGTGCCTCCTGTGCAGGTCTGGCAGCAAATACATGAAACCACCAGCACAGAGTGTGCGTTCAGACTCAGTCTACTTAAGGCCTTTATAAAGGATGACAACATCTTACTGTTATCAGTAACCTCATTATCTGTAGATACCAGGCCACAGGACGGGATGAGGCTAACAGAATGCCATCTCTTCAGCAGCAGTATCTGGGGAAGAGCTCTGTCAAGGAAGAGCTACCTGTGCTACCTCCATCTGGAGAGGCATCCTGATACAACATCAGCAGAGCTGGAGGTAAGGCAAGCAGTAAAACAGGGCTCAGATCATGGCATGATCACTGAAGTTCAGGTGACAAATTTGCCCTCTCTTGCAAAAGCTGTTCACGCTCCCCAGACTCTTGTATACCTTGTGTTTCATCACCATATGTCAGAGTTCCTAATTCGTTTATCAAAGATATTGTCTTTTCTTCACACCAGCCTACTCACACCACTCTGCTGTCCCTGGATGGAGTATATTGGCAGGTAAACATACAGAATACATGCATGTGGAGATACATGCATGCAGTTACTCCTATATGAACTAAGAAACCTGTGCCATAGTGCTGTATCCTCTCCCTCTGTTCACTTGTGTTTGCTTTGGACTGTAAATTTCTGTGACCACAGGCTATTAACTGACAATCCAGAAAATTATCCAGGAAAAGAATATGTATTTATCCTGTGCTGTAACGTTATTCCATAGCCCCACTACAGGTCACAAGATGTGAACAGAGAGAGTCCATGGCCCTTTGATTTGTCTGAGTAGGATGGTTTTTGTGTTCTTTGTACCTTAAAGCCCAGTGGCTTTCTTTTCTCATCACTACAGTTACAGTACTTTCAATCTGAAGGGCTTTTCCTTAGTGAACCTTACTCTTGTACTCGCACCACTGTATCTCTTAATTTTCATTATTAGCAGATGGAGCATGAGTCCCAGTTCTTTCCTTCCATCCTTCCTGCCAAGAGATCTCTGGTGCCTAGGCATATTTTGTGGATACTTAATCTTGCGCTACTTTTCTTCCAGTGATTTTGATTAATTTTATCCATGTACGTAAAATTATTTTGTGAGTGACACTTTCCATTAAAAAAAATTATGTTGAAAGTTAGGTTTACTAACCTGATTCCAGTGAAAACATTTCATGCTCCCTTTTTTTCAAATTTGAACTTCATTATTATTTTTCTGTAATCCGCTTTTAATTGTAAGTACCCAGCATTCTGCTAGTTCACGCGGCACCAAATGACACAAGGTTGCTCTGGAGTGCTCCAGCGAGTGTCTTCTGGGGAATATTGAAATTCCATGGAAACAACATGAGAACCATTATCTGAAACAGCCTCTTCAGGCAAACCATATGGGGTGAAATATTCTGCACTGCTTCGATAATCCGAGCACAGATATGTTCACTGGTAACTCTGCAGTAAGCATCAGTCATTTGCTTTGTCTGTGCGGTATTAATGAGCCGTTTCAATAGACAGCAGGTTTCGACTATATTTGCTGCATATTCATGTTGCTTCCTTCAAGTTGTTTCAAAACTCTTTCCACTAGATTAACTAGAAAGTCTCAGTTATTCTGTCAAGTGCTGGGATACTGAAGATACAGACCATCCTGTCCTTTCCAGTCTTGGCTGAGGAGTGGGGCTAGTGTTTGGAAGAGAGACGGTGTACTAGGCATGCTGCCTTTGCTGAGCCTTCCTCCAGCTGGGAGGCTTTGCTGCTGCTTCTAGCACTGTTTGCTGGGGCTAGTTCTTTCTGTGCGTGTAAAACCTCCTTACTGCTTTCTGGTTCACCTGTCGTACAGGGGTTGTGGTTGTTAGCAAGCAATGGAGCCTTAAGACACTTTTTGCAGATGTGCACACATTATTATGGTGGAGGAGTGAGAATATGCAAAACCCAGAATAGGGAGCACAGAGGGAAGAGTTGTATGCTTTGACTAGGCTGATTTGTGCTGTGCCCGTAAGCATCTCTCTGTGATGCTGCTGTGATATGGTCAGGGGAGCTGAAACAGTCCAGACATCGGTCTAGGTACCTACAGAGCCTCTCCACACGTGAATATACTGTATTTTCCATGGGGCAGAAATTCAGAGTGAAGTTTTGATAACCATTATGCACACAGAAGTCTCTATGGGGTCACTAAAAGCCAAACGGAGGGCTCTGGTTAGTACTGAAAGCCACACAGAAGGCTTCAGGTTGTACCAAAAGTCACTCAAAATTTAAGAAATACTTTAAATTATGCCCTTCTCTCTTTGTGAGCATTTGGAAACACAGTACTTCCTTAATCTTAGTGCCTGGTTCTGATAGCTACATGGAGCTTAACCTGGACAGCAGTGTAAAAAAAAAAAAAAATCATTAAAAAAAAAATAAACTAGATTAGTAAGGTTACTTACAGGTCTTTCTATGGAAAAACACTCACACCGCAACTCTTGAACTAACCACTTCCCAAGCAAGGGAACTCACATATTTAAACAGTACCACAAGGATAATTTAAAGGGGCAGGAGGTTGCCAGCTCCAAACTAGATTGGCTTAGATGCTGGTAGGTGTGGAGGGGAGAAGAAGAGGGTTTTTTAATTGCAGCTCTGTTTTTTATGCTACATCCGTTTTACCAAAACAGAGTAAAAAGTGAGCACATGTTTTATCCTGCATGATGGAGCCAGCAGTGCTGTGGTTGAGGGGAGGTGAAAGACAACAACCGAGGGCTGGAGGCAGCAGCCACATCCTCGAGCCGAGTTTGTTGCTGTGATTGTGCCAGGGCTGCTGGGGGAAGAGCCAGGCTGGCGGAGTGCTGCTGTGCCTCTGGAGCTGGTGGAAGAGCTACAGGTGAGGGGTATTCTTCCTTCTTTTTGGGAACAATCTTCTGAAGGGAAAGAGCACAGACTAATGAATAGCACAGATGTCTGTAAGTCTGTCCTGTGCCCTTTCAAGTCCTTGTATTTCTTTTTATATGTTGTTAGAAGCAAGTTTTATTGTATTACGTTTTCCTCCTCTGTAAAATGTGAACCAATAACATTGCACTGTCTCACCTCCAAGGCCTTGCTGGCTGACTCCTTTTCTCACATCAGTCGATGCCCTACCCTGAATTCCTACTGCTTCTCCGGAGCAGGTACAAGATCAGGTGGCCGTGCTGGTCCTTTTCTTTCTGTCTTTGGAAACTGCAATAATTTTAAGTATCTCCCCTTGGAGCTGGAGCAGCTTCTCTATCCCCAGGGGCAGATGTTCCTCTGCCTCGGCACAGGCTGTTCTCCAGGGCAGCCACAATGGCTTTTGCATCCTGTGCTATGGTGTTAGGCACACTCTCCCTGGCTGAGGCTCTTTGGCCCCCTCACCTTTTTCTCCAGGGTTTGTCTCCAGGTGCTGTGAAGGTGCCTGGTCTCCGCAGCATGCTTCAAACGTGCTGCTGCAGAGCATGGGGGCTGTAGTGCCAGGGTTTCAGCAGGGCTGCAAAGAGATTGCTGGTGTGTTACTGTTCCAGCTTGACTCAGGAGATGAGGAGTTTCTTTCCTCTGTGTGTGATCGCTTAGTTCCCCATTAGGGTCTGTGGGCATTTTTGGATTGCAGGGATGTGTGGCGCTGAGGAGGGAGGATGAGCAGACGTGTCGGGGCTGTCTGTGTCACCAGGAGTGCTTGCACCAGGAGTGCCAGCCTCTGCCCCCCAAAGGGCTGTGGGTCTGGTTCCCAGGATGGGAACAGAGCCACCAGGAGCAGCATTGCACCGGAGTGGGAATACTTTTGGTCGCTGGGGCTGAGCAGCACCGATCCCTCAGGCTGTGAGCAGTTGCTGCTCCCAACCACAGCCTGCTTTGAGGGTGTTGTGGGGACCCCAGGTTCAGCTCTGGGCCCTGCTCTGTGGTCCTGCACAGGTCGTGGGGCTGGGGCATAATGCACTGTCTGCCCAAGAGCACTGTGTTACTGAGCGCTGCTGGCTGCACGAGGGGCCTGGGAGCTTTGAGCCATGGGTATCAGCCCTTAAGCATGGCCATTTCAGGGCTCTCAGTTCAATGCTGGCTGGTCAGCTGTGGCCTTGGGGTTTTACAGTGGGGAAAACCTTGGCTGCAGCTGAAAAGGGGATATTTGAGGAAGGGAAATCTCCAAGTGTCAAACCTTTCTCTGACAGGTGTAAATCTCTGGGCAAATAATGAATTGCTATTTTGAAGGAGCACTGTCAAGCCTTCTTCTGCTATTTGGCTTTTAAAGTAACATTCCTCTGGGATCTTTGTTTGCAGAGGGGTGGGAGTCTCAAATGCAGAGTGTGTCTGACAGCAGGCTTGTGCTGTGGCTGAGCTCAGGGCTCTGCTGCTCTGGGTCCAGGCATGCAAACCCTGTGGTGCTGAGATCTCTGGCATGTGGGGCCCTCCTTTGCACTGGTGTGTGGAGAGCCCACAGAGGGTGCCTGGAACCGGGGAGCCTGTGGGCACAAGGATGCTGATAGCTGGGGGGGATCCTTGTGTGAGGGCTGAGATTTGCTGCTCTTGGCCCCTGCCTGAAAGTCCCTTTGAGCGTGTCTTCTGGAGGAAAAGGAGAGATGAAGTGCGTGCCTGTTCATGTCCTGGTGGAGGGATGATTTGGGGTCCCTGTGCATATCCCCCATGGGTCTGTGGGGCAGGGTGCATGGTGGGCATGCTGCTCGGTGCAGGGTGCAAGACATGTGCCATCAGATAGGATATGGTGCGTGCTATTCCCTGTCAAGCAGGGCATTTTGGGAAGCTGCTGGGATTTTGGGCTCTTCCCTGTCAGTGCGTCAGTTGCCAAACAGCATTTGTTAGGTTGGAGTTTTCAGGGCAGGAGATTGACCTGGGACCTGGGGTGTTGGAGAGACCCATGTTGGTCTGATTGTACTCGTATTTACTCACAAAGAACTTTTCTTTCAGCAGAGACCATGCTGTTTTGCCACAATGAAGTGTCAGAAGTCCCTGGCGAGGAGCACAGCCCTGATATGGGAGGCAAGGGAGGATGTGGGCACAGGAGGAGATACCAGGTAAGTAAGTGCCCTGAAGTGGTGAGTGACCAAAGCTGAAACCCAAGGAGGCTTTGGGGGCCTGCGTACCCCATTGCTGTTGGGTCAGTCGTGCCCAGAAGGTCCAGGCAGGGGGACCTGGAGGGGGTCCGTTGCTACTAGCCAGAGGCACAGTGATCCCATGCACTTCTGCAGGGCTCCCCATTACTGAGGTGATGGGTAGGGGGCTGTTTTCAGGGGTCTGCAGTGAAACCACAGAGTGCTGCACTGCAGAGGCAGGAGCTGGACCCTGCTTTCCCCTGGGGAAAGGCTGATGGGGGTCAAACAAGCAGGAGCACAGTTAAATCTGAGCTGAAGAGTTTGTTTCTCAGTCACTGCTTGAGAAGAAGACCCAGAGGACCTGGTGCCTTCCTCAGAAGGGTGCAAGGGCTGCAGGAGGGCTGCCCTCCAGGGTGGTCAGCTGCTGAGCTGAGGCTGTTGGGAGCGGGTGGTAGTTGGCTGTTGGACTGACATCATCTTCGTGGTGCTCGGATTGCTTGTGGGCACGTCTCATTGGGCTGGCTGGGACTAAAGGTAGCAGCTGGCTCGGCCTTCCCTTGTCAGATGCTCTTCATTGTAGATAAAAGCTTTTTCTGATCATTCTAGTTCCCATGGCTGGCAAGGGTTTTATAAATGGCAAAGGCTGCCAGTGTGGGTCAGCCCATTGGGAAGTCTTTCTCATCCGTCTACTCCAGGAGTGAATTGGCAAACCACCTTCCTTTCCTAAATGTGCTGGCAAGAACAAGCATCTCTGTGCTTGAACTACAACCTACTCAAGGTAGCGGTTGTGTTCCTGTGGCTGCCCTGTGCTTTTGGATGAGCTTTGGGAGAGCTTTTGCCTTGCCCAGCTGTGGCTGAAGCTCTAACTCCTGCTGTGTGTGGAGAAGTAAGGCCCTGGGCTTGGCTGGGGGCTGCTGGAGCAAGGGGGCGCAAATCTGTTGTGCACATCTGTACCCTGCTTGGGTGAAAACGGGTTTGAGTTCTACTTGTAAAGGAAAAGCATCTGGAGTTTCTATTGCTGCTATTTCTCTGTTTTATTTTCCTAGGTGCTCATTGCTAAGAATAACTGCTATTTCACCTCTTGCCTGCCTTCCACCAGCTGCTTGGGGCCACCATTTTAGACTTCAGCTTGAGCTGCAAAGAGTAAGTGACCTTGTTTTCCAGAGACCCTGTTTGAAGGAGCAGGAACTGGATTTTGCCTTCATTTACCCCTTAAGGAGCTGGCACAGGAGGAAAGGGCCTGTGTTTGCCAGCTCCCTGCAGCCCTCGCTGGGGAGCCATGCCACAGAAAGTGCTGAGCAGGAATCAGGCATTACAGCAACATGCTGGGTTGGTTTTGCTCTTGGAAAGAAAAAGTAGAGCAAGCCACAACTGACACAAGGTGACTTTCAGTTTATTCAATGCATTGTTTACTTAATGCCTGGTAACAGATCTCTGGAGCAGACCTTGCCCTGCTCCTCATCCTCAGCTTATCCCACAGCTCCTGCATCAGAAAGAGCTTGTTGCTGTGCTGGCGGAGCTAAAAGGGGGCAGCCAACAGCCGTGGTGGTCTTGCTGTGGTAGCTCTTATTTCCTTGCAGTGGGTAAGTGCCAGAAGGGGCTGTTTCTCTGCCTTCACAGATGCTCCCTTCAGCCCAGCTTGCTCTTTACTCCATTTCAGTAAAGGGCCAAGCAAACACAGCTCCAGCTGCTGAAGTCCTTGTTCCAATATGCTTCATAAACGTTGCCATTAAATGGAGGGTAGGAAGTGTTTATTCAGGGGGAGGATAGTAGGGCACCTGGAAAGACAAGGGCACCCCAACTTAATTGGAAGTTTAACAGTGATTGCTGCAGAGACTGAGCTGTGTGAGGGCAAAAAACACAAGTGGCTTTTTTGTGCCCCCACCGTTCACATAGGCTAGGGTGTAAAGTCTGGCAGCATTGGCCGCATTGTTGGGCCTTGCCCACCTCTGCATTTAAGTCTCATCTTGTTACTCTTTAAGAGACGTCTCTAAATAAGACTTCCTTTAAAAGGAAGCCTTTAAGACAAGTCTCTAAAAAGGTTTCCTTTACAGGGTAATGAGATGAGGCATAAGTGCGAGAGGGGGGGAGCAGGCCCCAACAGAGAAGTTGCCAGAGTGGGGCAAGGCCCATCCAGAGGGGCCAAGGCAGGGGGTGATGGTGGCTGTGAGTCCTCACTTTGCAGCCCAAATGAGTTGTGTGAAGATAAAAACGCTGCTCAGGGTTTCTGCCTCCACACAACCCAGTCTCTGCAGTGACTGCTGTTCTGAAGAGCCCTGGGTGCTGAAGCAGAGTGTGCTAACAGACCAAACCTATTCCCCAAAAGAGAATCCCTGTGCAATTTTTGGGGTTGTTTGCAGAAACAGGCTAATTGCAGCATGACTCACGGGCAGGACATTGCTCTGCTCGGGGAGCTAGCACCAGGGCAGAACCACCAAGGCTGTGTCCTTCGGGGATGCTGCTACCAACTAATGCAGCTGAGGTCAAAACATGTCTCTTCTTCCTACCCAAGAAGTCTGTTCATGCTGAACCACCACTTTGCTCTTGGGAAGAGCTCAAATATAAAACTGCAGGAACTTACTTGTGTCTCCTACTACTTAAATCTCCCAAAGAGGCAGCTGCTGCTTTACCTACCTCCTCAGGGACAGGCAGCCAGCACCTGCTGGGAATGCCAGCCAGGCAGGACCACAGAAGCTTCTTCCACAGGTAGGGACACTGGAGAGGGGGCTGCTCATGCTCTCCCTGGGGAGAAGGTGGGGCTGTGTGCATGTCCAGGCTGTCTGGATGAATTTCTGCTATCGCTTGCCCAGTGCAGGTTGTGCTACAAAGAAAAGAAAATGGCTTCATTGCCCCCATCCTGCCTCTCTTCCTCAGGCACCCAGCCCTTGCTCCAGACTGCTCTCAGGACTGAAGCAAGGAGTGTGTCTCCTCTGCCATTACCCAGGCTCTGCTGGGAAAATGAGATGTGAGGGGCACCAGCTTCTTCACAGCAATCCTTCCTTGCTAATAACTGCAGGGAAACAAAGCAATACAAATAAGCTGGCTTTGGCTGCTAAAAACCAGGTAAAGCAAAGAAGTGAAAAGCTGTGATGGAGATTTGGGGGAGTCTTCCCCTCCTCCTTTGCTCTTGCACACAAACAAGGGCTGCCTTGGGCTCCAGTCCTGCAAGGAACATGCCCTGGCTGGGGGAGGCAGCCCCAGAAAGCAGCACAAGGGATCAGTTTGAGAGTTTTATTTGTTATTTGTTTACTGCTTTCTCTGACGTCCAGTGCTGCGCTCTGCGGTGAAAGCGGGATCTGTACCAAGTGGGATGTAGGCTCCAGGGGGTCACAGCAGAGAGGGTCACGTCCACAGGAGATGCCTAGAGCCACTGGTCATGCAGTGCTGACATCTGAGATGATTTTTAACACGACTTTAAACTGTGCGATTCACTTTGCCGACACCACCTTCCCTCACTGCAGAGCAAAACCCTTCACACACACCAGAGCAGCCTCATGCAGCATCCCTGGGGTGAGTGCTGGTTCTCCTTCCCTGGAGCAGGTCCAGCTCTCATCCTGCCCTTATGCTTCAGACCAACTCATTGGCAAATGGCTTAAAAAGATGTGTCCCTGAGTCCCGTTCCCATGCAGGTGGCTGTGAGACTGGGGGTCCTACCCTGGCCTTACTGCTCTGTGATGGGACTGACAGTCCTGAGGGCCCACAGAGTACACAGAGGGCTCCTGGGGGCACCAAAGCACACAGATTTCCAGGGGCGGGGGGCACCAAAGAGCAGATTGAAAGCTCTGGGGCACCCCAAAAGGCACACCAAGGCCCTTGAGGGCACTGGAAAAGAAACAGAGGGGCTCCAGGGGTACCCAAAACCACCCTGAGGGGCACTGTTGGAGCAGAAGGACAAACAGAGCAGTGCTGGTTTCCCTCTCGCCTCTCCAGCTAGCTAGGGAGCCACAAAAACAAACCAAGAGGTTGAGGGAACCAGAGGTGAGACAGAGTGATTCAGAGCGCTGAAAAGCAGATGGAGGGATTTGAGGGGCCCTGGTGGCACCAAAAACCATATGCAGGGATGCAGGGTGGAGCACCATAAAAGAACAGGAGCTTCTGGGGACACCGGATGGTCACTAAAACCAAATTAATTGCATGTGTAAGAGACCTGGTTCTTTTTTTTTCAGCAGGAGTCCTATATCTGTCCTTTCGCCTCCATGTGCTGGCATCCAGGTTTCAGATGAATTTCACGGTGTGTAAGCATCCTGGGAGAATTTCCTTCTTGTTCGCACTATGGAAGAGAAACACTCCCGTTTCCACTCGGATCTTACAATGGCTTGTCAGTGACAAAACATTCCCAAATCCTCTCATTTATCAAATGGTCAATCCTGTTAACAGCTTAAGAAACATAATTACCTGCAATCTCTTCTGCTATTCATTTTATGCCTACACTTCCCTCTCTCTGGCAGCTTACCAGCAGGCAAGTCAAGAGCTGAAGCACGGCTGCAGCTGTGGAGCGCTTCAGCAATGCAATTTCCTCTAATCACCTGCACGATGATCGCAGGAGTTTTGCCTCCCTATTTGTAGCAGCAAGAAGCAGGTGAGTGAGGAAGGCACATGGCCAAAACCATCGGCTAACACGCCACCAATTGTGTGTAGGTTTCCAAGCATGGCTACATTTTAAATGCTGTTCCATCCGTACGGTGGGAACATCATTGATTAGAATCTGCTTTTGGGGCACAAGAAGTCACAGACAGATTTACTTGCCTGGGAGATACATGTGAGCAGGTGGGCTCTGAGAGAAGCAGGAAGAGAGGCTGGTGCAGGCTCGGGTGCTGGAAAGGGCTGTGAGAGCTTTATCAGCAAGAAAGCGGGGCCTGAAACATCAGCAAGCTGGTGAACTAATGGGAAAATTGGGATCAGCTGGAGATGGTGTGAGCTCCTGATTATTGCATTGCTAAAACAGGCTGATTTTATCTTACTTCACAGTGCATCTACAACTTGTGAGAGACTTCACATTGGCTCATTTCATTGAATCTCAGGGAGGATTTAGAAGAGCAATGTTTGCAGGCAGGATATCTGCTGGCTTCCTAAATGCTGGTTACGTACAGACAGCTTGAGCCGAAGAGAAACCCCTAAGATCACCATAGCTTCCCCTGCAGCTTGGGGACTAGAAAATTCCGAGGTCTGTCCTACCTGTGTTGGCTGCTGAGGAAGCTGTCTTTTGTGCCTTAAAATCTTGTACTAGCCTGACATTATCATTCTACGTTTAACTGGCCAAGACATGCTTCCGTCTACACTCTCTGTTTAGACCTGCCTTCAGTTCTGAAGGATTTTTCTTATGCCCACCCTACTCCTCCTTTCAACCGTATCAGCTATTTTGGATCCTTAGTGTTTTGGATAAATGATACGCATTTCTTCTGACACTTTTATATGTTATTTTTAAGCACTTTTTAATGCTGCTTGCCAACATTTTATCCTTACAGTTCTTTGATTTTTGTATTAAAAAACCCTATGAACAAACTGTATACCAATCAGAAGGTCTTTTTTTAAAGTCAGACGCTATCTTAGGGGATTTGGGGCTTTTTGATCCTGCTAAGCTACTGAATTCAAGTGTATTTTGGTCACTATTGTAGAATAACCCTTTCTTAATAGCGGTTTGAATCTCAAATGCCGAATTTGGCCAGAACTGCCTAAAGAACTGCTTTTCCCATTAAAAATAGTTTAATTTACTTCTCAAAATTCAGTCACTTAATGTGACTGCATTTTGGTATGGCCCAAATACCACCCAGACCCAGGTGCCAAAGAGCTTGGGTGGCTCTGGGCTGCCTGCCTGCAGCCGTGTGCTGCTTGGGAACAGCAAGGAGTTGGATAAGAAACTACCCTGAGTCTTGAGGAGGGGCTGAAGCAAGCTCGCTTCTTGTGTTTAACAAGATATAATATATACATAGGGAAATTACGAACTGCAAATGAATAAACTGTACCTAAAAAAAGTGAAAACTGCCCCAATAAAAAAAAGAAGTAGGACAGCTGTGCTTTTATACAAGAACTTGCTGTTTCTTTTATGACATTTATTTCAAATCAATGCAAACCCTTCAGAGCAGCTCTAATGCCCAGTGGAGTTCTCCAACGTAAATGTCTCGTCGTCAGTGTAAGAAACAAAGATAATGTAATTTGAATGCTGGATGCAACAACGTAGGCTGCTCTCGAGGCTGATTCTCCCTGCTCCAAATGGGAACGATGGCTCCAAACAGACTCACCAGAACAGACTGAAAAGCATACATCTTGTTTGTGAGGAAATGGCCAATATCTCAGCTTTTTCCCCTCCATTTGTTTCGTCTTGGAAAGAAAATACAAAACAGTTGCATAAAAACGCTGCTATTTCAAAGCGAATTTTAAAACATTTCTGATTTGCAAATGGCATTTCAGCATTTTCATGAGAATAAAATGCTACTATGATGCTGTGTTTAAATATTTCATTCCGGGTCCCTGAACAAACTTAAAATCTTATTATAAGTCGTTTTGACATAAAAGTGCACTTCTCTGTGGTGCCCGTAGCTTAGACGTTTCCAGCTTCGAGTGCAGCTGCAGGAGCCCTCCCTGCTCGTGGCTGATCAAAGGCAAACCATGCTGCCACCCGCGAGCTGCTGCTCGTCCCCGGCACCCAGCCCAGGAGAAAAAAAGGATCCTGAACCTCCTGAGTGCTTCTTCCCTAGGGGCGACGCCGTCTATAAAAAATACACGTTGCTGTCGTAACCCTTCTGTGAAAAGATTGAGCGAGTTTAGCAAACAAAAATACTTTGCCTTGGTTCAAATCATGCTGAAACAAAACATCAACCAGCACTGGCTGCTCAATTAAACAGTTTGTTGTGCAGCCTTGGGAGAGGAAAATGCCGAAAAAAGGATTTCAGGGAACATACATATTGGGTTGAGAAAATGTTTCATGAGAAATTTTCCAAACCTCCCTGCAATTCCCATGCACTGCCGTTCCCTGGTATGCAATGTGTGCGTTGCCCTCAAATTTGGAGGACGGCTTATGGCTGTGTGCAACTGTGCTGTGATAACTATCAGGATGTATGTGGGGCTGCAGGGAGGATACGTTTTAGTTAATTCCATGTGTAGTCCTGATGTGGGAGCAAGGAGCCGTTGTTCCCCTGCTAGAGGCTTGAGCACATCTTTTTTGGGAGATGCTGGCTCTCCTCTTCCTCAGCGTGGGCATTTAACCCCAAAATACCAATTGCCACCCTGCTGACGGGAAGGGTGCTGCTTTACCTGTCAGCGCTGGCGCTCTGCGTGGGAACTGGTCCATCACGTCCCACTTTTGCAACTGAAATGGCAATGTCGGCCATGCACAGGGACTCCCAGGTTCTCATGTTTATTCCCACCCTCCTCATGGTTACATGCCACACTGGTTTTGCTGGGGACGAGATCCGCAATGCCACCAGGGTGGCAGCTCTCCCAGGGTCTCTGAGGACCTGTTTTGGGAGTCCGAGCATCCTGACTCCATCACCCAGCTGCGTGAGCCCACGCCTCTGCTCGATGAGACATTTGGATATTTCTTGTGGTGTGTCTGCCCTTGATAACGCCCTGATCCATGGAGTGGGTGTAGGGCTCAGCCTGTAGAAACCTAAGTCATGGCTGTGGGTGTCCCAGAGCAGGGCACGTTATGGGACACGTTACAGGAGAGGACAGGGTTACTTGCCGTCTCACCGTACGGCTCCACCCAGCCACCAAACAGCCTTACAGAGCTCTTATAAGCACTAGCGTGTTTTGCATCTCCATCGTTCCCGCTGAGTAGCCTTGACAGCTCTTGATGAGTGCGAGTGAGGCCCCATCCAGCACGCAGGGAGGGTACAAGCAAGTGGAAATCAGGGCTTATGTTTGCCACTGATAAATGTATTAGTCTTTAAAGCGGAATTTAAACTACAACCCTTTTTCAGGCACCTCAGCGCTCCGTTATTTTGCAGGCCTTGTAAGGGAATGTGATTTTGCCTTTTAACTGGAGTGTATCTTATGCTAAGCAGTGAGATTAAGAGTAGGGATCCAAAAGAAGTTGCTGAATGGCAGAATTGCCTTTATAAATAACATTAATAATTTATCCGATCCAGGGGTTTTTTGAGTAAATGAAATACCTGCCTCTGTATAAAGCCCACTGAATAGGAACACATCTCCGCTTTTATGAGGCTTGGATTAAAGAAGGGAAATGCTAAGGGGCTTATCTTCGCTTCAATTTGCAGCCCTTCCGGCTAATGGCAAACTCATTTAAGAAGCTCCTGTGTTTGTGCCAACTCTGCCTTTATTCTCGGTGCCGGAGCTTGGCTGCATTTCTCGCCGCAGCGCTGGAGAGAGCGGAGAGGAAGCAGTTTGTTTTCTTGACCTCAGATTACCAGACAAAAGCTAGCGAGAATAATTTTACTTGGAGTCCTCCCTATTACGAGTTTCTTAAAGTGTCTGCATGGCGGCTGCAGAGAAGCTGGTGGTCCAGGGACCCCACGTGTGAAAGAGGACGGGGCTGGTGGCTGAACAGGGATGAGTTGAAAGAGCATCTGTCATCTTTCTTCTGGGACGCCTGCATCCTCCTGCATGGACAGTCGTGAAATGGCAAAAATTCATCCTCTGCAAAGCCCATGAGCTGTCACTTCTCAGCTCTTCTTTTATGCCGGTATAAATCAATTGCTTCAAAGTTCACTGAAGGTGAAGGCAACATTTGCTTTCCATTCAGAGCTAAGCGGGCCATCTTCAAGAGCAAATGCTCTCAAAAGGGAGAATAGCAAAAATCAGCAGAAAAATTTTCTGAATAATTTGGGCTAGGAAGGGAAAAAGCAATTTGCTCCCAGTTATTCCACAGACAAAAGTATGAATAAAAAAATCATGAGCTATTTACCCTGCCTGGACTGTTTGCATGAGTTTTATGCTATTTCAGTTTTGCTTCACCAACCCCCAAAGACCTTATCACTGGATCCTCAAGGCACTTAAAGAAAGCATGGGGTGTTTTTTTTTTTTTTTGCATGCTGGATCAGGAGGGACCAAAACCAGAGAAAACAAAAGGGTCCTAAATCTGAACCACGCTGATGCTTGCGTGTGCGTTGACCTGGATCAGAGACCCAGACTCTGGCCGGCCAACTCTACCAGAACAGACATTTTGTCCAAAATACTATTGCAATCTTGGGTGCTTTGCATTCAGATAGCGAAGCTGTGGCAGAGGCACGGTGGGTATTTACAATCTGCTTTAGAAAAACCTGATCCATGTCGTTAGCTATTCTGTTGTAAAGGCGGTTTATGTTACCCGCATCTGCTGCTTTAGGTGGCCCAGCCAGACAGCTGGCACTGCTCAAAATGCCAAAGACTGTGCTGCTGCAATGAGGAGAGGAAAAAGAAAGGAGGATGAAGACCTCGTAAGCTTTATCAAAAACCACCGAAAAGTCAGGAGATTTGGGGATTATGCCATGTAATTAACATTACCTTAAGAAAAAAGTTTACTGAAAATTTCCTGTTTTCTGTTGCCAGCGCTTTTCAGCCATTAGTAACACATAACTTCTCATTGTCTTTTCCCGAGGCACAGATGGGCTAATTTTCAGCTACCTGATAATTACACATTGTTTGAAACTGTATCAAAAGCTTCTGTTCCCGCATTCCTCCAGCAGCCGTTCTTACAGCTCACAAAGTCCCCTGATTGGGACTTGCAAGGGTCCCCATCCATCAGTCCATCCGTCCATCCGGAGGGCCGGGAGCGGAGTGGCAAAGCCTCCACGCTCACACACAGGCTTCGCAGGCTACTTGTACAGATTTGCACCGTTTCCAAACTGGGTGGAGTGACTGACGCTCCACCAAAATCATCTTCTCGGCTCGATGCCAGTATCTGGGGTTAATACGGGATAATGCTGCATCAAAATGTTTCTACTTAAATATGCATGGGGATGCTGATGTCATGGGGAAATGAAGGATAAAGCAACACGAGATGCTAGAAATCAGCATAACAAAGGTTTTGTCTCCTTGGGCAAGGAGCTGTCCTTGGGCAAAGCTGTGGACTGTCAAATCGAAGAAAGGCGGCCCATTGACTGCATGGAGACGAACATTGACATCTCCTCCTCTAGAGCCGTGGTGGAGGCTGAAGAAGCCTCCTTCTCCCTTGATGCCTCCTCTTTGGGAGCAGTTACACTGCCAGTTGAGCTCTGATTGTTTTCTCAGCTTGGTCAAGGCTGTCCAGTGAGAAAATGCAAAAGTCCTCACTTGTGTTTTCTGCTTCCCCATCATCAAGTACGCCTGTTGCCTTATCAAAGAAGGAAATTAAATTGGGTTGACATGACTGGTTCTTGACAAACCTATGTTCTTTGATTTTATTAATCATTTTACATCTTACAAGTTGCTCATCTAAGACTTTATGCCAGCCTCTTTCAGGGAATTGAGATTAAGACAATTAAAAAGAAATAAAAATTGAATAAAGTATCCACTTTAAAGAGAGGTGCTTCTCTCATCTCCAGGGTCCTCTACGGCTTCATAAATTTTGAAGATAACCACCAAGGGTTCAATGTTCTTGGGTGCATTTCATCAGATCCTCTCATTTTGAATACATTTGACATGTCCAAACGGCTTTAAACTTCTTGCCTTATGCTGGCCTTCTCCACAGTTCTCTTCCAAACCTGTTTTGTTAAGTTTCATTCACAATTAACCTTTTTATAAAGACTGAAACAAGAGACATGGGGCAAATTCCTGCTTTGAACGCTCAGTCTGTTCTCCTTCCCCAGACACGTACGCCCCTACACATCTTGCTGTTCTCATCTTACATTTAATTTATTTGCAGACCCTTGCTGGTTGCCTCTGAAACCTTGTGCATGCAGACTTAGCCGCTGTCACACTGGGAACCTGTATTATTTCTCTGTTCCCCGCCAAGCACGTGCCCGTTTCGACTTTCCATATGATTTCTTTCCAGCTTCCAGACCCTGCTGCCACCGTTATGCCATCTAATTATGCTTCTTATCTGCTTCCACAGGGGAGCAGTTTGCTGTCGTGCACCATCTTTGGTCTCTTCTGGGAACTGCCAGTTCTCATACATTTTCTTACCGCATATTTCCATCCAAGAGAGCTTCTCCACTACTTCCCTCATCTCTGTCAGGTGCTCATTATTTTGTTATTTCTGTTCTTCCGTCTTACTGTGGTGGTGGGAAGGGACACTCAGTTTATACATAGCTTCTCCTATTCCCAAATCTCTTAGGGTGTAAGTTAAGGACTAGCCTGAGTAAGTTAAGGACTAGCCTGAAAACGCTGCAAAATTGAGAGGGGTGATCACTGAAAGCTCCTAAAATCCTCCTGGCAGTGGTCCCAAATGGGTCCAACTGGGCATCGCTGCAGAGAGGGTGTTGCTTGGAGAAAAAGATCCAGAATTGGCCAGTTGGTCCCAAAATTGGCCATTTGGTCCATGTTGGATGATAAGTGGGAAATGGGGCTCTGCAGCAGGATCCCCCCCAGACCCTGGCATCTCCTGGAGTAATTTCTGACATTCTCCATGCATTTGGGGATGGGATGATAAACGAGCACTGCTCATGCCTTGACTTTTCAGGCGACATCCGTATCCTCGGCTGAAGAGGACCGAAGTGTTACCCACCTCCATAGCCCTGTTTCTGGGCGCGGGTGGCTGGAGCCTCCCTGCAGCGGCACCGCTCGCACACCTGACATTTACCACCCTGGCCTGAAAGTCTTCTCGCTTTTCCCGTGGCCACTTGGAGTCAAGTGCCACTGGAAAGGCGGCTCCTGCAGGGAAGCATTTCAGGCGCCCTCAGGGGCGTTTCACGATCGGATCCTAGACGTTTCCGAGTGTAATTTTGTTTCGGGTTTTACAAATGCTCTTCCACTCGCTTGCTTGCCTCGAGTAATGAAGCAGTGAGATAAAAGACAGGGCCACAGAAGGTTGTTAAAAAATTACTTGCAAATTAATGTGAGGACAAGGTGTATGAGTTAATATCGTATAAAGACCCTTGAAATCGGCATACATGCGTGCACCCTCCAAGCACTGACATTCGCTACACTGGTAAACCGAGCCCAAGGGGCTTGATTAACAGGAAATTTTCAGAATGCCAATTAGAGCAAAGTTTACCGAACAAATTGTTTGCACTTGTACCCTAGAACCATCATGAATTTTAATTCAGCATGGATTTATGTGGCTGAAACAATAATTAAAGATACATGAACACCTCATGTTCAGGAGACTCCTCCATGGCTATGCTGTAGTTTTGGGTGGGGAGTGGGGTGAAGAGCTTGTTTGGGCAGGGTCTGCTCTCGCTTGGGAGGATGTGGGGTGCAGGAGGCCTTTCCCCATGGAGATATAAGCAGTTTCCCGAGTACTGAGCTCAGCGATTTGTGCAGCGTTTAGTCTTTGATTTCCTTTTTCTCTTTTTTTTTTCTTCTTCATTTATGTAATCTGACAAAGAATGATCCATGGGGTGTTTTCTCAATAAATGCTGGCTTGTCTTTTCCTGCCTTCCACTTTTGGTGGCTGCGAGATGTTAAATCAGCTCTTTGGGTCCCCCAAGACTGGATCCTTGCCCTGTGCTCTCCCTGCAGTCCCGGAGGGGACAATGGGATCCCCGCTCTCCTTGTCCCTGCTCCTCCTCAGCCAGTCCCAGGTTTGGACGTGGGGGAAAAGCCTTGCATGCCACCATAACGCAGGGAGCAGCTTTGCTGGAGGAGAAAGCGGGGCTACAACACGGCACCAGTGAAAAGTCACAATCGAGCAGTGCGATGTATATGTATGCCTTCATTTGAATTCTTCTCTCCCTCTCCTTGTGCTGGTAAATAAGTTACACATATTTTTAGAAGAAGTTACTTTCTGTCACTGCACTTTTAAATGTCAAGCTCCTGGAGAGGAGTCTTCAAGATAGTTTAAGGTCAGTCAGGCTTCAAGGAAGAAATATGCAGGTGGGGAAGAAAAGCCGCTGTTGGGCTGTGGTCCAGCCTAAAGCCGGGCTGTGGTCTAAATGATGGGCAAGAATGAGCATCCCGCGTGGACGCAGAACCCAGAGGCATTGCCCTCCCTGTACTTCAGCAATTGCCCTCGGTTATGGAATAACTAAAGTCTTCGACAAAAAACCCAGTGGCTGAAAATGATCTGGCCCGTTAGTTCAGGAGTACTGATGAATAATGCATACATCCAAAGGTCGGTTTACAAATGATTAATTAACCTTAAGAGAGGTTATCCTCATTGGCAATATCCATCGTCCTAAACAGCTTAATCATGTCTGCACAGAACAGTGTATTTTAAACACAATTATTTGAGAAAAGTGTTGAGGAATCATGGATCAAGCGCTGAACACCTGCACCGCTCACCGCAGAGACGGGCAAACACCAGGCACGGCAGACCGCAACCGGGTCTCCAGGCTTTGCTGTGCCACGTGTGGTGTAAGACAGGCTCGAGCATCGCTTACTGGAGCCCGGCGCCTGCTCACGTGCATGCCAGGGTACGGCTGGGAAGGGGCAGAAATTGTACCTTTGCTATGGTAAACAGTTCAGGCATCTGTTTTCCTTCTTTGATGTAAGAGCGCGGCTCTCCTGCCAGCGAGAGCAGCTCCCGGTGCCTCCTGCTGCGACTAATGGCTGCTGCACTCAGTGGGGATATTGCCTGTGCAAACAGGCCTTTAGTCCAAGGGCTTTTTGCATTTGTTATCAGCGATTTGTTATCTACGTCTATTAATAGAGTGCTCCTAAAAGCACTTCCACTGTCTGGAATAATTTCTGGCTGATACCTGGATGCCTCCAGTGAGCAACGTCTCTGCTAGAGCTTGCTCATCTTCAGCCGGGACTCGAGCAGCTGCTGCTGCTGGGGACCTGGGGTGGTCCCCCACTCCAGGGAGAGCTTAACCCCTCTGCCCCCTGATTCAGGCTTCGAGAGAGCCCCCAACTCCAGGCAGAGTCACTTACAATGATAATTTTTTAGTTTTAAAATAAATGGGTTTGTTTTATTTTGGCAGAGGCATGTTTGGCTGAAGGCTGGCCCCCGTCAATACCTCTCGCAGGACTAATGTCAGTGCATGGAAACCTTCTCTACATCAGAAGATGGTTGCTGTTCCTCCAGCTTCTTCTTCCTCCTACCCACTCCTTCCCCTCCAAAACTAAGCAGGACACAGAGCTCACCAGGGTCTTCTCATACGATTTCCTCTCTCCCCTGACAAAGCTCCTGCATTGGATGCAGCTAAGTTGGTTTCTTACCTTTTTTTAATCCATGAAGTGGCAAAAGCAGGACACATTCACACCTGAGTACTCCATGTCCTGAAATGTGTGAGGTTTCTGAAGTGTTTCAGCTCAACTTCAGTGTTTCTGAGAGCAGAAGGATCACTCTCAGTGGAGAAAGAGAGAATCTGGGGGGAAAAGACAAAAATATGCATCCTGAGCACTTGGTTTTTGCTTTGTCCAGAAGGGCCAAACCCCAGAAGGGCAGAGGGGTGCCTGAAGTACAACTTTGATGGAGTGTGAAGCCCTAAACTGAGTTCAGTGACCCATACAAACATCTGCTGGCCTGGATGCCTTTAGGGGACTGGATGCTGAGGGTCCCCATGCTCATGGGTTCAACCGAGAAATGATGGGGAGCCCATGCAAAGCTTGGTGCCACCACTATGCTGGTGGACCACTGAGTTTTTCCCATCTGTCTGCTGATCTCCCACATCTCCTGGATGCCACATCCACGCAAAATCACTCCCGACCTGCTGGAAACGGGAGCAGTGGGGTGATGGAGACCATCAGAGCGATGCCAGAGGAACAGCATCCACTGTGTCTGCTCCGCCTGGTGCTTCTGCAACTCAGGCATCTCCTGGGGCTACAGCTTTAATACACATGTTTATGCATTTTTATGGATTTTTTAGAAGCATGAAAATGATTTACAACATTTCATATTACATTTTTTTAATCCTTTACAATTAAAACAAATCTTTTCCCTGCTTTGCCCAATTTTAAGGCATCTCTTTTGTTCAGCTCTTGCAGCAAAATATGGATGGAAGAAACTCCTAAAATCCCCAACCACTGGAAACAAAATTGGTATTTTTCCAAGCTAAGTACTGTAACAGAGCGAACATACATGTTTAATTTGAAAATGTTGATTCCAAATGGATTTTTCTTTAAAAAAAACTTCCCCCGAGCAAGTCAATATTTGTAATCAAATTGAAATTTCCTCTGGGAATTATTTATTTTCATGAGATCTAATTTTTGCAAGGGAGAATTCTACTCAGGAAAGTTTTAAGTCACTTTAAACCAGCTTTAGGAATCTGGGTGATGGGAGGGGGCTGGGAAATCCCACTCAGGCTGCAGCCCACTTGCCTTTGATGAGGATGATCTGATGAAAGAGTTTAAGCTGACTCTTTCCTCTTTGAAGAGGGTAAAGAGTGAGCAGAAAGGAAGGGGAGAAATTGGAAAGGAGGAGGCATCCAACACCAATTCCTCTGCTCCTCCGTTACATTTCTTGAAAACACAGCAACATGGCATGGGATTCACCTCTGGCAACGTTAGACATCAAAGCGAGACATCCAAGCTGGCTATTTTTGGCTTCCCAGACAGCCAGAGGGGACACATAGCACTTTGGGGTGGTGTGTAGTTCACCTACCCTTATCTGACATCTGCTGCAGGATGAGATGAGTTGTGCCATTGACTTCATCTGCCTCGAACAGATGAGGAGCTGATGGTGACAGGTCCACGTCCACCATAGCCCGATGAATCCCATCTGCACTGCCTGACCTGCTGTTGAGTTACTGATGGAGCGGGAGCATGCCTGGGGGTACTGCAGCCTCTCCATGGGTAACAGAGTGCGGCCCCCGAGGAGGAACAGGCACCTTATACTGCTGTTAGTGCATTAACACGGGTCCGATCCAGCTCTCCAAACTTCAAAGGAAGAGGACACAAGGGTCTTCCAGCACCTATAGGGAAGCCCTTCAAATAAAATTGTCATGGCTCAACCTAAAGATGATTTTCTTACAGAATTTGTGTCCATTTTAGAGCGACAGTTGGGGTTAATGATGTGCATAATTTACATTATTATGCCTTTTATTTTTGTATTATGATAAATCACCTAGCTTCATGTTTCTTTTTTATTATGATGCGCTGGGAACACAATATAGTGGTAGGAAAACAACAATATAGTGCTGCACTGTCAGTCTCAAACACAGAACCAGCACACCCATGCTACAAACATTCACAGATGCACAGCACCGTGTCAGATTATTAGCTCCAAGGCAACTGCCAACATGTAGTTTTATTGGAAATGAAAACAAGGTAATTCAGGATTTATTTTCTCTGTAAGAAAGTGCCAGGAGTCAGGAGCCAGCCCCCAGCATCTCCCGTAAAACACCCGACACACGGTAACTTGCGGCTCCTCAGCCTGCGCCCGTGGACTGGGGATTTTTGAGCGACCTCTTCAAAAGGAGGGGAATTTTCCTC
Organism: Gavia stellata; assembly: GCF_030936135.1. NCBI lineage: Eukaryota > Metazoa > Chordata > Aves > Gaviiformes > Gaviidae > Gavia > Gavia stellata. The sequence continues at coordinate 20,072,829 of NC_082609.1, forward strand.
CTTGTCCCCATACTGTACCCTAAAGGGAGCGATGGAGATCGACTGACTCTGGTTTCACTCTACCCAGAGGGAGATGAGCACACCATGCGCTGTCGTGGCTCCAGGCGTGGCTCCTGGGGGATCTCGGGTTGCTCCTAACCACACATCCTCGAAGCTTCAGAAACATACTCTGATTACTTTCCAACTCAAAGTATTCATTGCTTTCAGAATATTGCTGTCTTAGCCCCTTTTCCAGTGGATTAGGGTGAACCGATCACCAGACAAAACTCCTTATTAACAATTATCTACCATGCCCCGATTTTGTTGCTCTGCCCAAATACGATCTGTGCCTGGGCACTGATACAGGGCCGTGGGCACAGATACATACTGTGGGCACAGAAGGGCCGTGCTGAAAATGTTTAGGAACTGGGAGGAAATTTATTGGAATAATTGGAGTGATTAATTTAGAGTTGTTGAAGACCACTTAAAAAGAAGCCCTAAATGTGTTCAAAAAAGGCACGCTTATTAAAACAGCAACAAAAAACCCCGCACCTTGATTAGATGAAAGGTGAAAGAAGCAATAAACACAAATAAAACAACCTATATAATAAATGGGATAAGTGCAAGCTGACAGCAACAATCATAGGTCAGAAAGCAAGAGATGCAAACAATACCTGACAATAACCCGTGTTGTGAAAGGAGCCTTAATGGAGATGGAGAGGCAGTTCCCAGTCCAGGTGTTTGGGTTCGCAGTTATGTTGGCAGTCCTGGGAAGAGGACACCGTCTGTGTCGGTAATTTTAAATAGAGGCTTGCTGTCATGTTTTGGACTGTACTGAACTGTTTATGAAATATGCCTGCCTCCTCCCAGATACATATATTTCTTTTCAAATCTGAAAACCAAAGCTTGGAAACCTACCTGTTCAGAAGAAAATGCAAAACCGCTTCTGTTCTCAGCTTCTGATCAATCTTTTTTAGCTCTGCTGTCACTCTTAAGGACACAGAAAGAAGATCTTGTAGGGGTTTTGTGTCTTCCTGAGGGCTGACATCACTGGCAGGACCCAAAAACTGATGTGTTCGGCATGCTCAGGTTGGACTTACTGCCCATGGACAGTTGGTTTGGAGCAAGTCCGTCATTTACCGGGGCGGGAAACACGCGCTGTGCACGTGCAAGACCATCGTGGGTGGTGGAAGGCATCCACGCAACGATGCTGAAAACTCCTACCCCTGATCCCTCCTCCAGGTGCCCGGGAGCTTTGGCCACCGTATGTGCACGGATGAGCCAGGTACCACGGAAGGCAGCGGTAGGATAGATTGCTGCTGCGAGGTCTGCACACAAAATGGGATTTTCCTGCTTGGTTCAAATAGTTTTGCTCCATCTGAGGTTTGGATCCAGGTTCTCCAGCCTGGAAGCCAGAGATGCTGGAAAAGGCTCAATGTCAGACCTCAGTGTCGGGGGCTCAGGATCTTTGGTTTGCCAGCCTTGGGGCAGAGCGGTGGTAAAGATTCACCCAGGCGCCCGGGAAGCCTTTGGCCGCTGCTGGCATTGGCACAGAAACCGAGAAGACATTTACTTCCAGGAGCAGATGCAAACACAGGGAACTGCCAATTGGCCAAAATCAAATAAAACATGACCTCTGATGAACTGGAGCCTTAATACTTTCAAACAACCCTGCACTCAATATTGGCAATGTAATAGTTTACCTTTGAGACATGAGGGCTGAACGAGAAAAGAAACCTGAAGCTCCCGGAGATGTTTCATTACCGTTGTTTCTATTATTGATAACAAGCCAGCAAACCCCCGCAAGGTCCCAGAGCCGGGCTCTAGGAGAGCCTGCCTGCACCTTTTCCCCAAGGAAAAGCACAAAACCTGAGAGCTGGGTTTTATTAGAGCTCAATTACAGAAAATACAGAATGAGACAGAATAGAAATATTCTCCCCTGGCAGATAGGTTCGTCCTTTCAGGTTTGGTTTCAAACCTGCGACCCCTCCCGACGCTCCCTGGGTAACCACACACCCATGCAGCCTCGCTGACCCCCAGAAAAAGCCCCTTTCTTTCCTTTGAAGTGGGGCAGAGACCCCCAGGGAACAAACCCTGTGTTAGAAATAATGGGAACCCTCTGGGGGAAAAAAATATCTGAGTTTGATTATAACCACAAGGAAAAAAATGGAAGCTTATCTGCAATATGCAACCTCTCCCAATCGAATTAATATCCCAGACCATTATCCTGTCCAGAAGTAGTATAAATATCTCAACAACTCATTACCTTGTTACCTGGATCACTCCAAGCTTTTTGGAACCAGTCTGAAGAACAGGCAAATCCATTAAAAATTTGATTTCTTTTATTTCTCTATAGCTGTCTCTAACTTCCATCCCTCTTCTGTCAAACTTTGGCTAGAGTAAATTCACCTTTGCCTTTACCTTATTTTTTTTTCCCAGCGAGGTGTTTCCTACATTTTTAAGAGATGTCCCTCTTACTGCCCTCGAGTGTCCTGGAGTCACCAAGGCAGAAAACCCAGCTGCAGGTCCTGGGTATGGGTCTATAAACCTCTTTCTGCCTCTACCCCAGGACAAACCGGGCTGCTGCCAGCAATTACAGACAGGCAGAATTTCCCTGGCTACACCTGCACCCAGACCCATGGTAGGTTATACTGGACTGAAGCTCCTTCTGCCAAAATCTGAGCTCTGGGGATGGCTCGTCTTGCCATGAGGTTTATCCAAAGCTGCTGCAGAAGCTGCAGTTCTCGTTCCCACTTCCACCTCCTAAGATATCCCTCATTTGGGTACTTAAAAACCAGCATCGCCACACAAATGGGAACCCCACTTGGAGGCAATGTGGGCTGTACCATGCACTTTTCATTTCCCAAATTTTGAAGGCAGGGGAACCAACAGCCTGTGCCAATCACTGCTGCCATACCTCTTACAAACCTTCCAGTAAGTCACTTTTCAACGCTTTTAGACACTTGTAACCTGCTGCTTAAGAGCAATGGGGACACTGCATGAGATTGGACATGGCAGTAGCATACGGGGAGCCATATGCTCTACCAGGAGAGGAGCATACGGTGATTAGCAGAGGGGCTGACCCTCGGCAGACGTGTCTGGGGCCATGGCTGAGGCTGCCAGAGACATGGGTCCTGCTCCCCCACTGCTGCAACCCACGGCTCAGCACAGCTCTTCTCGTCCCCAAGGGCCAGCAATGCCCTTACTGCCTTTGGTGGAAGGAGGTGAAATCCATGCACAGCCCGTCCTTTGTGCAAGGGATGCCCTAAATTTCCAGCTGTAGGGGAGGACCAAACAGCCCAGCCCTCTCCTTGCCCCATGAAAAACTACTTTGCCCCCTTGTAGCAGCAGCAGTGCTGCTGCACCGGCACTGGGGAACGGTACCCAGAGCACCTGCCCCAAACATCCCCAAAACATGTAGCCAGGGGCAGGTGAAAAATGTGTCTCCCTGCTGTGATTTGACCCCTGACTGCAATAAAAACATTTAGTGACCAAGGATAATTATTTTCTCTGTGGCATGTCAGTCAGTAAAGCTGTCAAATAGGCAGGGCCAGGGTGGTTAGTTTAGGCTGTAGCAGGTTGGTTTAGGATGTAGCAGCACAGTACATTTTTTTTCCCCAGACACCAATGTGGTTGGGGAAATCCTTCACCCTCTTCACTGCTTCTCTGGCAGCACGGGTTTATGTCTGTGGGTCTGTGCCATGAACTGCACCCCTGGCACAGCTGGAGTTAATGTTGACTTCTGAAAGCAGGAAGGAGGGTTGTGTTCATATGTATATACACACATATTTGTATTTTTAAACCCAGGAAATTCTCATCGCCTCCCTGGGGCTCGGCTCCCCGCTGCTGCTGTGGCCCGGTTGGGTGGATTGCAGGATGCAGTGCGAGGACAGGGGCTGGGAAAGCAGCAGTGCTGGGGCTCACAGCCAAGGGGAATGTTCTCTGCAGCAGCACCCTGCATGCCAAGCGATTCACAGGGATGGGTTTTTGCAACCCTTGGGCTCCTTGTGTCCACGTCCAGCCTGCGAGTCACCCCTAGAGTGCAGTAGGAATAAAAACCCCTGTGCGTATAACTGGTCCCTCGCAGCCTGCCCTCCTGGAGATGACAGCCACCGAGATGCTCAGCCCGGGGGGTCTCGCTCCGGGGGTCCTCACACATGTCCAGCACCGTGCAGCCACGTCAAGCCCTGCCCCGATGTGGCTGCTTGGCAATACAGCAGCCAGCGTGCCGAGGGCTGCCATCACCAAGGGAGCTTCTAATCCCCCCGGTCCAGAGATACTCTTTCTCCTGGGCATGCAAGAGCCCATGGGGGACTACACAGGGCCTTTTTTCTGTGTAGTCTGTGTAGCTTTTTCTGTGCTGGTTTTAGCTGAGGAGCTGAAGGGACCCATCCAGGAGCCACCCAACGGCACCGCAGGAGACACATAGTGGACTTGAAGTTCCCCAGAGCTGGAGGGGTGCATGTGCTGTACCCTCCTCCTCCCATTTACCTTAGCACCCTTCTGTCCCCAGCAAGCTGAGCACCCCTCCAGTGCCCGGAGGAGCGAAACAGCTGATGGCATCTCCCCAAAACCTGGCATCACCCCTCTCTGTGCCCAGCAGGAGGGCAGCAACACCACAGGCTGGGGCAGCATGGCTCCTTCAGCTGCTTCTTGCCAACAAGTCCTGGCTCCTGCAGCCTCCTCAAATCCAGATGCATGGAAAAACCTGCGAGATGACAGAGCTCTCCTATTCCTGCTGTAATTAGTCCCTTTGGAATTCAATCAACAAGCTCCCCACTGCAGCTATCAAGCCATCATCAGTTAGGCAAACAGGCGTAGAAGCCAGGCCAGGTCCTTGCGAGTACAATATAAATATTTCAGCATGTCCGAGGGGAGCTTGTCCTTCCACACCTTTTGCAACCCTGCTGGTGGGAATTTAAGGGCTCTGCTGATGACCAGAAGCACCTTTGCCCTGCCTGCTCACCCTTCCCAGCTGGAGAGCATCTACCCTGCCCAAGCAGTGCCAGGGAAAAGCATCGTCGCTGGTATGACCACAGCATCACAGGACTGACCCTGGTCTGGCAGGGCTGGCGCCGTGCAAGGTGTGAATAAGCTGTCAGCTCCACTGTCCCTGTATGCTAACGTGGTGCTAGGCACGTAGGCAGGCATCGTGTGTGATCTGAGAGGTGTTGCCTTGCCTGTCTCCGGGGTGTGCAATTGGGCTGAGATATGCACCGGTGATGGTGAGTAACAGCCGTTGCTGCAGGGGCTAGATAACTTCTTATTTTTATGGTTTTCTGGCTTTTTCTGCAAGCTTGGCCAGGCTGGAAATGGAGAAGCTGATGTTTTCTGAGCTATTCTCGTGGGCTTCTGGAAGTGGGGAGATGAGAGCTCAATTCAGTCTACTTATTTTCAAATACCAGTGGAGTAGGGTTTGAAATAGGACTTTAGCTTGGGGAAGACTTGGTACACATCTCCCTCCAGGGGCGAGTTTGGGGCCGGGGAATTGGGATGCTCGATACCTGGAGGGACACTGGACACAGCCTTGCCTTGAGCCTGCTAGAAAAGCGTTGGGATGTGACACCCTGCGCTACAGGTGGCCAAGGAACAGGTTCCTGCACAAAGGTCCACGAACCTCTTCCGCACCACCGAAAGAACCTCTCTGCCTTCAGAGCTTCGTGCATGCCATAGGTTGCAAAGAGAAGCTGGAAAAATGAACAACGGTTCTTAGAGATGCCAGAGATTGTCCTGGGAGATCAATTTAATCAGCACCTGTCCCAGCCCGCACGCTCCTTGGGGATAAGATGAAGAGCACGCAGCGCTGTGCGGTTCCTTATCAAACACCCATCTCACCGACTCCCCAGCCAGGCTTGCTTAAAGAGCAGCGGTCCCTCATCCTAATCCATCCCCTCCAGCCGCCGGGGACCTGACAGCCCTGCCTATGCATGGGGGTGAGCAGACGGTGCAGCTGCAGCTCGAGTTCAGGGCTTCAGCCCAGGGTGCAGGTGATAAAATACACCCTCTCCTGGCTTCAGCGCAGGAAAACGCATTCGCCTGCTATAAGAGATATTCCAACTCAGCAAACTCTATTCAAAATGAAACCCATTACGGCAAAGAAAGAAAAAAAAATCTCTAATGTTTGTACTGCATCAAAATGAATGATGTCACGTGTCTGGACTGCCTTGGGAAGCACTGAATTGCCAAAAGATGGTGAATGTCTTCAATATTAAGTGAGAGGGACCAGAAGGAAGATGCTAAAACCTAGAGAAATTTTCCAGCTGGTGCTTCTGTTGATGTATTTTTCTTTGAGGAGTATCCTCTGCTTTGATTTAAAGGTGCCCTTATAACACTGGGGACCTGATAACGGTGCTGGTGGCCACTTGAAATCAATGCATGGATGTTACCATCCCATCTGCACTTCGGGCAGGTCTTCTAGCCCAGCAGTGTGTGCCGAAGCTTTGACTTCAGCACCTGCATCCCTGCTCCGATCTCTCCATAACTCACCCAGGATGAACCTGCAGCTGGGCATGGCCTCGGGCTCACCTATAACCTCAGTGCAGACGTAGCCAAGAGCCTGCTGGCTCTGTGTAACCTGATTTACCGAATCTCACGCAATTCCTGTGGGCTCCTGGCTTAAAAGCTCCCTGCGGTGCCCTCACGCAGTTGTGGCTTTGCCCTTGGGGATGTTTGATGCCCCTCCAGCTATTCCCACCATCGCTTGGTGTTAGGAGCCAGGACACGGCTGTGCAAAACCCTGCTGAAATACAGGACAGCTGCCAACGCCAGAAGCCACGGGTTCCAGGGTATGGATGCCAGCGTACCCCAGTGGGTGTTAATTCCTTCTGTAGCAGCGCAGGGGCCCTGCCAGGCCAGTTCACTGCCCAGTTAGGCTGAGATTAGACAAAGCTTAAATAACATGTGCTACTTCTGGTCATTTGACTCCAACTAGTCACGTTGGAAGTTGTCACGGGAAGGTCCGGGCTTGCTCAGGCAGAAACAAAGCAGCAGCAGCAGAACGCTCCTTCCCACCCAAATAACCGTTCTAACAGAGCAAAGTCCTGCCAGCAATTTATCATCCCTTTCCCACAGCAAAGCCTCCCCAGCCTGGCCTAACAAGAGAAGTGGTGTGCTAGAAGGAAGGACAAGCTCGAGGAAGGCTCGAGGGAGTTATTTCTCAAAGATGCTCCTTTGGAACCCAAACCACTTGGTTTTCGCTTTTGTTTGCTTGTGTTTTGCAGTAGAGGTGGAATGCATCATTTAAACATCAGTTCACTTGTACTGCTTCAAGATTTCTAATAAAATTAGGGTCACAGTGACCCTGCAACTATTTTGCTGATATTCTGCTTTAGTTGTGGTGATTTAACTGAGAGCAACCCCCTGAATGTCCAAAATAACCCTTAATCTCACAAATCACGTATCAAGCCTTCCATGTCACCTTCTACCTGCTGTGACCCAACAAACTAAAATGTCTCAAAACTTTTTTCAGGAATAACAAGGTCAAAAAACTTCTGTGTCAAAGACAAACCCCAGGCTTGCAAGATGCTTTTGGAAACACATTTTTTTCCCAGCTTATAAAGAAATATTGTACGTTTGATGCTGAGGGGAAAACAAAAGAGGGCACTTTATAGCGTAGACCCAGTCTAAGCACATAGAGGAGTAGGGGTGTACAGAGGGAGGGAAGAAGCCTTAGGGGGACAGTGGCACACCCGAGCTGGTGTCACAGGAGTTGACGGTGCACCATAGCCCCATTTTTCACTCTCTCCTCAATATCACTGCAACACCAGCTTTATTCTGTCATCCTTTTAAAATATTTAGTGATTTTCTCCACAAATTTAGGAACAAGTCAGCTGGTCTTGCAGAAGAAAGCTAGTTTAAAAATTAATTGAAAGCTTTTAAAAATTAATAATTATTTCAGTTAATTAAGGTTGCAGCTTAACATTTTTTAAACTGTTAACAATTCGGTAGCTGTTACGCAGTCGCCATTGCAATAGAAAATGATGGGGACGGACAGCTGGAAATATGTCGTCTTCATCATTTCACAGAGCAGGTTTTTGGGCTCTTCTGCATCGTCTGCATTATTATTGACAGCATTACTGCACCTATCGAAAAATGGATCTATAACATCGTAATTTTGCTAGAATTTCTTTTGTTCCAGATAATTTAAAATGCTTTCTTGTTGTCCATAACACATTTGGATATGGATTTTTTTTTAATGGATACTTTTACTTCTCATATCCATTGTTCTTTATTTCATAGCATCTGATTTTTAATCACAACCATTATCTTCCTCCCTTTCCTGATTTGTTACTTATTATCTGTAGCTCGGCTTGCTCTTCTTGCTTCCTTTTTTTGCCAGGATTTGTTGTGATCTTTCCTTTGTGATCATCATAAATACGCCTGTCAAGAAGGAACCGAAACAAAAGGCATTTATCTCTCTGAGAATTTCAGAAATTTCTGTTTTCCAGTGAATCAGTGGAGAGAGCTATAAAAAAGTGCTGTGTGTGTGAGAATTGGCCAGCAGATTTTGCTAAGGGCTTCTGCCTAGTTACTGCATCCAAATGGGATGGTTAATCCCTGGGGCCTCTCTTGCAGGTGCAGAGCCCATCAGCAGAAGCTGCTGTGCACCCTGGCCTGCTCTCAGCACCAACAATCACTCTAGTTTCCTAGATGGTGATCTACAGTGGTTATAAATTCATAAAACTGAATAGATCTTATCCTGCAGAGGTGGATGGAGACCAAGTTGACCCCGCATCTCCCTGCCCAGAGCATCCCACACAGCAGACCACGGCTGAAATACTGGGGGGTGTGCAGGAGAAGAGGGGGGTAAGATTAGAACGTGCATTTCTTAATGTCCCATGGAGCAGAGGACACACCAGAAACTTTGCCCGGGCGCTGTGAGAGCCTGGCTGCCACGGTCCACTCTGCCATGCCAGCAGCCTATCTTTGCCATCGCTGGCTGCAGCACACACCGAGGCTGCTCCCTGTGCTGGAGGGCTGCTCTCGGCTGCCATTTGATTTGTTTACATTGATTTGAGAAAAATGACTTTCCATGAAATAAATTTCGATTGAGAAAGTAAATTATTTTCTCATTTGGGTGCAGGCAGGCAGCCGCTGCGCCGGGTGCGTGCTCCCCAGCCTTGTCGGTGTTGATTCCCCATTACAAGCGCATCATCGATGGGGCTCGGACGGTGCAAGAATTTCCATTCAAATGCGAAGTATTCAGAACTTTAAGTATTTCACTTTTCATGCAGAAAATCTGCTTATTTCTACTCAGCACAAGAGGAACTTTTGTTGGGCTGTTTAACCTTGAACAAACGATGGTTTAACCATTTTCAGGACAGTAGAATGAAAAATTATACCACCGCCGTTATGCACCGCTGCTCCGTGGCCGATGGTTTAAACCTGAATGTGGCAGAACTGCAGTCCGTAAGCAAAATAGATATTTTTTTTTTTTCCGGTGCTGCAGTGGAAATGTGCTTCAAGTCCTGCTTCATTTTAGAAACGTGTTTTGAAGCTGTGCCTTGTTGTTTTCTTTTTCCTGCCTGTGTTTGATGACCTGCCAGCCTTCAGCTGGCACCGAGCACAGCTCCGCAAAGGATCAGATGGGAAGCTGTCGCGTGGCCCTCGTCCCAGAGACGCTACCTTCCTCCGTGGCTGCAGTTACACTGATGCTCGTCTGCTCATAGGACTGGAGCTTTCCCGAAGCATGAGATGAATTTTAAAAACAGTCTTCCTTAAAGGCTGTTTAAGAAATTAAACCTGCATCCTGATTCTCTCCTTACAATAATGGAAGGTAAGCATGATGTGCGATGGGGAATCCCCTTAGAAAAGCAACTGGATGTCCCCTACGATGTGGAAGATCTTATGTTTCAACCTGAAATCACATCTCCTGTATTAAAGACAGATTCTCAGTTTCCAGTCTGTGGAAGCCTGTGCTTGTAGACCCCCCTCATCCTCCTCTGAGCTCAAATTAGAGCTTGGCCCAGGTCATCCATTTCAGGAGTTTCCTGAGGGATTCCTACATGAAGCTTAAAACCCAGAAATAAAATTAAGAAAAGCAAAGCATTCCCCTGGGGAGGTGTTGTAAAGCAAGTGGGGCCCAAACCATCTTCCTATATCTCCCAGCAGATGTTCTCCTTAAGTTGTTCAGTTATCCCGCAGCCCATCCAAACCTTGCAACAACACCCTGCGGGGAAGAAGTTTAGTTATGCAGAATATGAAAAAAACATTTTCTTCTTGCCTGTTTCGAATGTCCTGATCTGTAGTTTGATACCCCTACTTTTTGTGCTGCGAGGAACTGTGAATAATCTCTCCTGTGCCGCTCGTCACCGCACAGCCCATCACTCACACTTCTTCCAGGATGAAGAGTCTCAGTCTGTGTAATCTCTCCACCCGCAGAGCCCTTCCCCAACCCTTATCTTTCCCATCTCTCTCTGCACCTTTTCTAGTTTCTAGGGTTTTTTCCTGTCTTTTTTTTTTTTTCTCTCCAGCAGAGGGAACAGATTTGCAAACAGTATTTAAGTAGTAGGTGAACTATTGATCTGCACAATGACAAATTGATCTCTTCTGTTCTGTTTAACACTTTTTCCCTAAAGATTTCCACACTCAATTTACCTTTTAGGTTATCACAGATCACTGAGGTGATGTTTTTGTAACACTACCTGCAACATGGGTATGCAAGGAAAAAGTTATCTTTCCTGAGCAGTAATAGCTTGTTTAAGGCTTATGACTGGTTGAAGGACAAATGGACTGTTTCACCTGTGCACGTGATTTTGCACATCTTGCTACTGAATTTCACTCTTATTTTACTGTCCAGTTGCTCAGTATTGAGACATCCTGCCATAGCTTTTCACCACCAGCTCTGAATATTGTAATATTGTCAGCAACTTCATCCCCTAACTGTTTTCCTTGCCTTCTCCAGGTCATCTCTTCATCTGGAGATGATGCCCCACCGCAGGTCCCTGGGTGCCTCTCTTGGCACTTCTATTCCACTGCAAAAGCTGTAATTTTACTCCTAGTTTGTGTTTCATATTCTTATGTGGTTACTAGACAGAGGAGGACTTTGACACTACAGTGGTTTAATTTCTTTAAGAGCCTCTGACGAAGGCAATTTTCCAAAGCTATTGCCGAACGCACCTCCTGCTCTGCAAGCTCACCAGCTCTCCAATGGCTCGTGGTGCAGGACTTCCTCCTGGAAACCCTGCACCAACTCTTCCCCACTATTTCATATTTACTCTTGTGCCTACTGACATATTTGTTATATTTTTCTGACAGTTTGCCCAGCACAGAGATCGGCTGGGCAATCCCCTGGATTGCTGCTGGGGCCCTTTTAAATATCATCGCATTTACCACCTTCAGCTCCTTTGGTACCACAGTTATTTTAAACAGTCCCTTGCACACCACTGCTAAATGGCTGTTTCATATGAGACATCCTTCGGGCTCTGGGGTGAATGCCGTCTGCTCCTTTTGATACTCTTAATTTCCTCAGTTTACTCCCCAGCCTCTTCCAACGACGGCTGATTTTGGGACGGGTCCTCCATGGTGGGCTCCACAGCTGCTGAGAAAAAGGGTTTATTATTAGATTTTTACACCTTAGAAAGCTGCTCATCAAAAAAAGGGTTCATCTCCTTTGTCATAGTTTTACGCTTAATTTGTCATCTCACACTCTTTTTTTTATTTTCCTCATTTGAACATGACTTCTGCTTTTTGAAGGATACTATTTTACCTCTGACAGGCTCCTTTAGTCAGTTCTTTAATGAGAACAGCTAATTTTTTGCCCTTTTAAAGTCTCTTTTGATAATTGTATAGATTGGCTCTCCTCATCTAATAGAAGATCTTTAAACAATGTCTATGACCCCTGGAAAAATTTTACCTTTTTGGCGGCTGCTTTTAATTTCTTTTTAACAAGTCTCTCCACTTTTATGTGGATAGCCTTTTTGAAATGAAGTCACAATGAACTTTTTCAGTTTCATTTTTAAATTCCTACAATGTTACTGAGTTTAAGTATATTGCAGACACTTTTATAGAGGGACTCTTCAATAATAAGATTTTAAATTAGCCCTGTGGCCTGCTCAGGATTAAATCTAGCATTGCTTCTCCTAGCTGTCCTGAGAAGGAGTTCTCTTCTGCATTGTCACCAGACATCTATCCATTTCTCTATGGAAGTATTTGGAGTCCCCCAGCATTGGGCTGGTTTCCACCCCCTTGGCCCCCCCATCTTCCTGATGGCTACTATGGTTAAGAGTCATCTGGTTGGGTGGTGATGATGTAGCCTCAACCTTTTGCATTGGTGTTGAATTTAAACTCACAGGGGGTCTATTAATTTCTAACATTTATTGTTCATTGTCTTGTTCTGCACTAATTAATATCCAGCCCACTCCTCCACTCGCCCCACTGGTGCATATGCTTTCTGTCCCGGTCTGATGTGCCTGTTATGCCAACACTCTCATGGTTCGGGGTCTGTGGCCACCATGAGGGTCACCCTGTCCCTCTGGTTTTCACAGAAAACCCATGGGCTGTGATATAACCTCAGTAGTGTCCCGCACTGACCTTCTTAGCTGGACAAAAGGGACATCCAGGATATCCCTTTCCCAAAATAAAGGTCTGGGAGAGTTGCCCACTTCAGTTGGAACTGTTGCTCCTAAAGATGGGCATGTCCATGGTCCTGCAGCTTTACCTGGATTCATATGTGATGCCAAATAAATCTATATGAGAAAACAATAAAAAATAATATGTTTCACTCTAGCGATGGAAAGCTTATATTACTAATTACAAAGTTTAAAAGAGGGCTGCCAAACTCCCCCAAAACCTCACAGCTCTTCCTAAGGAAGGAGGCTACTTCGACGTTTGTGGTGTTTCACTTCAACTCCTGAAGACGTATCCCAACCCTGAGAACTGGGGAATCCCCCAGTTGTCGCGTGTTGAAGACCTCTCCCCCAGCGTGCCCTGGACCATGGCTCAGTTATCTGGCCCTTCTGTTTGATCCCAAACGGTAGGACATGTGCCCGGCTGTGTCCTGGACAGCTTTCTGCCCAAGGCATATACCCGGGCAAGACTCAGACAATCTCCCATGCTCGTTAAGCCGACCCCAACACTTTCTTTCCAAGCCCTCCTGTCTCTGCACCCCCGCAGCTGAGTACCCAACCACCCTGGTCCTGTCCCACCATCCCTCCTCCTGTCATACGCTGGTCACCTAGGTGTGAAGGTCCTCCTGACCACCACCTCTGTCCCTTCTTACTGATCCTTGTGTAGCCTGGGAGCTCTTGGGGGCAGACACACATTGATCCCTCTGCTCCTGGCACATCCAGCGTGCAAAAAAAACCCAGGTGTGTTCAGACCCGACTGTTTTCTCAACTCCCCCACCCCGGCATTTCCAAACGGAATCTCTCCCTCCCCTGGTTTGCAGCAGGATGGGAGCTGGGGGAAGGTGGCAGGGAGCTAGTTAAGCAATCTGGTGCTTTCCCTCCACCTCCGACTGGTACCAAGCTCCCTGCTGACATTAACGGTGCAATGAAGCTTCCCATCGGTACAAGTGCCAGCCTCGTGTTCAATTACACACCAGCTTTCCCAACAGCAGCGCTGCAAAGGGCAGCATGGAAATCGATGGATCCCTGCGCATTTTTGCCTTCGGACTGTGTTTCCTTGAAGCACAGAAAACAGGAGCCGGGAACCAGGGTGGGAAGGTGGGGAACCAGGAGGGGATGCAGGGTGCGGGAGGGCGGTGTCGGGGGCAGACGTGGTTCCTGCTGCCAGCCCCATTGATCCTGGCAGCCAGCAAAACCCCAGCTGTGAGCTGAGCTGTTGGAAATGAGCCCAGGTGCACAGGCACGGACCTAGAGAGCTGCTCCCGTGGATGAACCCTGCAGAGCTGTCTCCCATAGACACCATCCCGTCACACAGAGCGCAGCAGTAGGGAGCAGAGGGAGTCTGGGAGGGCCAGGCACTACCCCAGCTTCTCCTGAAACAGCAGCTATGGGCCACCTAAATGCTCTGCGGTGGTCTCACCTTGCTTTAGAACGCCCATGAAGTTGTCCTGGTGGTGGCTCAGGTCTCTCCTCCAGCCATGGGTCTTGGGCTGGGACCTCTTTTGTGGCAACCTGAACTTGTGCAGACGCCTGCATGCTGCTGCTCTCCTGCAGCCCCTGACCGGCTGAGGGGGTGACGTGTGCCCCCGGGTCTCCCACATCACCCCTGCGAGCGGGGCTGTGGCCGTGCACTGCAGAGGAGCAATACATCCCAACATAGCTTTTGCGGGGAGCTGGCTCCAGCACCTCATCCCACTGCATCGCACTGGGCAGCTCGAGAGCTTGAGCCTGTTCGTAGGCTGGACCCTCTCACCAGACTGACTTTCTATTTTTTGTTGAAATAAGTATTATTCCAGATAAGTGAGACAGTGTTAAAAAGCAATTAAAAGCCTCAGGTTGTGCCTGAGTAGAAAAAGTAATTTAAAATCAACCAAACATGTTTTTGACATTTGCTAAATTAAAAAGCCAGACCCCTCCTCCCCACTTTTCCGTTCACAAAATTTAAACCAGGGCTGCCATTTTAAGGGAATATTTTAAAAAACCCAAAACGCAACTTTGTAAAGGATGTTAAGTGGTTTTTTTCACGTTTGTTTTTGGATTGCAACTTGCCGTCGTACTCCCTGACCAGAAATATTGTCTGCAAAGGCTGCTATGGCCCCTCACGCCCCACCTGCCACAGAGGAGCCAGGAGCGTGTGACGACAGGAGGGGAGGTTGTAAAAATCCAAGTACCTTTCCCTCTCCCTTGTTTTAGGCTGAAAGCAGTATTATTTCCAGGTCTCACCATTTCCTCTGAGCTTTTTAATCACAGCTAAAAAATGCCGGGAACATTCAACAAGGGAGGAGAGGAGGAAAGGGAAACCTGGCAGCAGAAACCGGGGAGCGCAGGCAGCAGGCGCTTCTCCGAGGACAGCCGGCAGGATCCGCTGTCTACCCTGGCTAGGTCTGCCTGAAAACATTTGTAAAGCAAGTCTGCTCTCCATTAAGACAGTGGGGAAAGCCTTGTTCATGCCAAAAAAATTTGTCCCGGCAAGGTCTGAAGTAGATACACTTAGCTTTAAACTGAAAAGCCGCGCTGGCAGGGTTGACATCGCCTGTATCCTGGGAGCAGTGCAGCCGGCATCACCGGGAGCCGAGCGGCTGCACAGGCTCTGCTGGTTTCTCATGTTTTCTGCTTGTTTTGTGTGATCTCTTAGCAAACTGGTAGCAAGCCACGCTGCCCCATTTCTAAAAAAACCCCAAACCCCTGCAAATCCTCAATATCCCCCCTAAATAAATCCAGGCTCACAAGAACTGGCAAGTTTCCCTCCGGGTGAGTGTGGACAACATTTCCCAGGCTTTTCAATTTTCTCTTTTAAAATACACAGCCTGCTTATTCGTTCGCAGCTGTCACAGTTTAATTTCTTCCCCGTTCATGCCTTGAGCATCACTTCTCTTCCTCTGCATCCAGAGCCTTTAAATGCCGCCAAACGCGTCTCCCGTTGGACGCGGTACCTGGTTGCTGCTGTGCAGTGACGTGCTTGTCTCGTTGTACAGCTACAGCCGCGTGTTTGCTTGTCTCTGTGCAATCTCCTCCCAGAGGCTCCGGAGGATTCTGTTTGCACTGCACAGGCTCAGACCCTGGGCTTTAGGGATAAGCCAGATTTTCTTCTGATTAAAGACTTCTGAAAGATTAAAGGTAGACAGCCAGGGCCCATGTCAAAGCAACAAAGCAAAGATCATTCTGCAACTTTTCAGTTTGCAATTTGATTTTTTTTCAGTCAGTTGTGCATTTTTAAACATGTAAACTGGAAGAGACAATCATCTACCACAGAGCATCATAGTACCCCTGGTCAAGAGCAGGACTGAAAACAGAGATGGAGTCTGGTCAGTCCCTATTCCTAAGGGTTTTCCTCCCACCCCAGTGTTTTGGCACGGCCAGTCCAGCTCTGCTGGATGGGTCTCCCACTCCTACACAGCCCCACACTCCTGCTTTGGTCTGGCTGTGTTCTGATCTGCCTTACTTTCTCTTTTCCTTCCGTTCCCAGTACTTGTCTCCGTCTGACACGTACAAACCTCCCCATCTCCCTCCATGTCGTCTTCCTCAGCCTGGATGACAGCGAAGGTCCCTCCATCTCCCCAAAAAGAATATTTTTCCCCAAGACCATGGGCAAAACATGCTCTTCTCCTGCACCAGAAGTAATTACACAGCTGGGCTGGTTGGACAAATAGTCCAAGGTCAGGGGACACATCCACCATCTCCGAAGCAATGTGTGTAGTGGGGGAACGCAGAGTGGTACCTGTGGGAGCCAGGGACATCTCTCCAGTGCAGCCTCCCAGTTCCAGGCATCAAAGCCTGGCATGCGAGCACCCTCCAGGGCACCCACCTGAACTGGACCGGGCAAACTCTGCCCCTCCCTCTCCTCCCCATCTCGCTTGTGCCTGCTGAGCATGGGACCACGTGGTAGCATCTCCCCAGAGCGTGGCCTGTGTCATCATCCCCAAAGAGGGTTCTCCAGCAAAAAAAAGGATGTGCCCAGTAAAACTTTTTGCGGTGCTTATTTCTGTTTCTCTCACCGAGCACACCCATCAAGCCACCTTGGCACCAAGCAGCGGGTGCCCTCTGTCCTACCGGAGCCCCTGTGTGATCCTTATGTGGTCTAAGCATCCCCCTCTGCTTGCTTTGTGTAACTATATGGTGTTGCTTGAATAGCCAGGAGCCATCTGAGCAATGTCACCCTGTCCTGAGCTGTAAAAGGACGAGCACAGAGCAGTCCAGAGAGGTATCCAGCTCTGTCCCAGCAGATCCTTGGGGACCTGAGAGCCGGGGAGGTACCTGTGGGAGTTCCTGGTGGCATTGTGTGGCCGTGGATCATCCTGCCCTGCTGCCACCATGCTCATCAGTTGGTCCCAAGGAGTGAGCAGGTGCCTATAGCCCTGAGAAAAATGTCCCCGATTTCCTCTGTGTAGAGAGCATCCCCAAAAGGCTTTTAGACCAAAAAGGGCCAGTATTGTTTGACAATATATTAGGATACTTTCTTTTCCTCTGAAATGAAGATAGCTTGAAGCGACCAAGTCAAACAGAGTAGAAATAAAAAGAGTTATGAGTAGAAATAAAAAGGGTTATGAACAGCTTCCCCACCCACCACGTCCTTGCCGGCTGGTCCTTCCTCCCAGACCCGCTTCCAGCTGACAATAACTCAACTCACATTGCTGCAGCAGCCACAGCATCAGCCCCACTGGGCCCTGGGCTGTTTGTCCTTCCATCGCCCCCTGCTCCCCTCCAGAGCCCCTGGGCAGGGGCTGCAGACTCCCAGCTCCCTGCTTGGCTTTTCCTTGACTCCTCCTCCTGCACCCAGGAGGCTGGTCCAGGTCCGGGCTGCCTTCTCCCAAGGGAAGGGACAAGGTTTGCTGGCTCCCTTCAGAGGCATCTGCCCAACTCCGACACTTTTATTAGAGAAACCTGACACACACATGCCGAGAGCGCACGCAGATCAAACAGATGCTGTCTGTCACAGAGCTTAAAGCCTAATTACAGAAGATTACAGAAACTATTTATAAATATTTATATCCATTTAAATATATTTATAAACGTATCAGGATTGGATAAAAGTCTATATTGTTATTTTAGCTTAAGACATACCCAAGTATCATTTATACAATGCTCATACAGTAATCATATATTTGTATTAAGCTTCTTTTTGATTAGCATGGACAGCAGCTGCTAACATTTGAATCACTGTTAATACGAAGTAGGTTGGCACCAAAAGCTAAGGAGAATGGGTGGGTAGATGCTGAGAAGTCACAGAATCAGAATCACAGAATCACTACAGTTGGAAAAGACCTGTAAGATCATCAAGTCCGACCATCAATAGCAGATATACTACGGAGTAGAAAATTCCTCCCTTTCTTAGGCAGAAATCCTCCTGATTCACCAAGAAGGATACTGGAAATACATAGGTAGGTTATGTATCTTCTTTCATCGTTAATCTGCCGATTTATTGTTGCGGCGTACTGCCTGCCTTCCCCCATCATTCACTTGCATTGCACCTGGGCAGCAACCATCTCCCATGGCACAGCTCCCCGGTGCAGCTCGTCTTGCTTGGGTCCTCTACGTGTGCAGCAACACTCGGAAAGTATAACACCTAAATCACAATTTTCTGTCACCCAGAGGCTGTGCAACCTCACAACTCACCGCTTTTGTGGCTCACTTTGGACACTTCAGAACAACACGCTCCCCCGGGCACCTCCGGACGCATGGCAGAGTTGTACTTTTCACTGTGCAGTGGATTCATTTCTTCATCAGACACTCGGGAAAGGCTCCAGCAAAGGCATTTGGGAAGTCATCCGCGATTTCTTCCTTTCTTTTAGTTTGGCTTCCTAAAGGAAACAACGGGTGTGCTTTTCAGTGTTCTGCCAGGTGTTTTGAGCTGACGGGGCAGTCAAAGCCACAGCTGAGAGGGGCAGAGGTCCCCAGATCAACCCATTTCTGGGAACTGTGCGAAAGTCAGAAAACACGATAGGAGATGAACCTCTATTTGCGTTCTTGATGGAAGTACAGTGGAGGAGACTCAAGCCTTACCTGTGGCATTCGGCAGCAGCTCACTAACCAGGAGGACATGGGCTGGAAGGCCACCAACCCGCACGGAGGTCGGGACTGGCCCCCGCGCCGGCTGGCAGAGGGTTCTGGATGGATGTGGGTGTACTGGAGGGCACTGGGGGGAAGGGATGGAGGTGCGGGGGAAGCACTGGGGTGGTGGGCAGTGGCGGCAGACAGGATAAACTTGGGAAGCACTGGAGGAACGGCAGCTTGGAGCAAAAGCTGGGAGCAGCAGTGGGGAGCCCAGCCAGATGCTCACCACGGGAGCTGCTCCCGTGGCCGGACCTCGGTGTTCCCGCAGCCAGTCCCTGCCCAGAGAAGGGTTCACGTGGGCTGTGCCAGGCACTGAGCAGAAGAGGTGCTGCCTACCTGTCCCTACCCTTGGCCTCCATCACAGGCATGCTGCCGTGGTGTGGGCAAGCCAGCCCAATCCTGCCTCCTCCCAACCTTCCAAGCACTTTTTTACTCCCTCAGGAGAAGACAAAGCAGGAAACTCAGTCTGTGCTCCCGGTGGGGCGGTTTTGAGCAGGACAATCCCTTTGGTCAGACATCAAATACCAGCATGTGAGCCATCTGCTTCTTTGACTAAAACACCCAGAGGAAAGCTGCTGGATTGGAAAAAGGATATTAATCTGAAAAGCGTACAACAAAGCAACTGCAGGGCGTTTCCCCTCCCCCGAGCCAGAACGAGCGAGGGAAAGCTGATTACCATGACACACAGGAGCCCTGATCTAATATTCCACTTCAAGATTTGCAAATAATGTGCCCATTAACATTCATTAGCTCTTTAAATAATACCTGCCAGACCTTCCAGGCAAGGAGGAAAGGCCCCTGCGCCCAGAAATCAATCACATAACAGCCTCTAATTGTGCATTTTCCACATCTACACAAAGTTTCAATAAAAACAAGCCAGGACAGAATAGCATAGCCGAAGCTGTCATTGCTGTGTACAGAGCTGCACAGAGACACCATTTCCGCTCCCGGCTGCAGCACGAGGATCTTTGCTAATTAGCGGGCTTCTCTCCGACAGCTCACCCAAGTTCAACGGGCGCTGGGGGAGGGTCTCTGCAAGAATGTGTCAAGCCAGCCTTTCACCACCCAAAATAGCTTCTCTCCTATAGCTCGTCAGGGCAGCCTGCAGAGATAAGTGCCATGGAAAGAAAGAGGCTGGTGTCATGCCCGTCATGCCCCAGGAGATGAGACTCACTTGAGCTTTGGGAATCTCACATTAATACCCAGATACGGAAAGGTTTGAGGGGGCCTCCTGCAGCCCCAGCTGAAGTAACACCCTAAGAGAGGTGGAAAACTAATGGTTTGATATCAAGGCATGGCCGTGGAGCTGTGATGCTACCTACAAACCTCATTGGTCTCTATTTATCACCTGGACTTTCTGCCCTCCCACCCCACCTTCAGGAAGGGCAGATCCTCTGCTGAAGGCAAAGAGGGAACCAGAGCAAGAGGCCACACCACTCTTTGATCATATTGGTCTTGGATGCCCAGATGAACCAGCATCTCCCCAACACCCTTGATAAATCAAGTTTCCTAGCTGTTAACTGCAAACCTGCTGCACTGAAAATTGACCCAGCTGAGTATCTGTGTGCAGACTCTGCCAGGGGGACCTTGTTGTCCTGTCACCACTGTGACCGCATCCCAGGCAGGCCAGGCTCACCAGTGTGAGCACAGAGGTCATGGGCACTGGTAAAACCACAGTGCTACCTTTATCCTGAGGCTGTGCCTGTGCTGTGCAGAAGACTCCCAAACCAAAGGCATGGGGACATGTCCTTGCAGAATTATGAGTTATGGGAATTACGGACTGAAGATCCCTTGGGGCTGTAAGGCAGGTCAACAAAGGTTTGCCATTGGAAGAAGGCTTTATGTGAAGGTTGCTAGGTGTAGAGAAGCAATGCCACTATCACCTTCTCTTCAGTTGATTTATACTGATGGACACAGTTCATTGTGTCACCTACCCAACTACCAGCATGATCTGGCTCCCTCTTCTCTACAGCTCCAGCATTGGTCTGAGCCTATGCTGAGCTGTTTGGACACACTAAGTCTAAAAGAAATCAACCTTCCAAAGAGTGAATAGCTTCTTGGCAAGATAAAAGGTATGGTCTAATCCTTGTGTGCAGCAGTTCTGATCAAAACGGTGAGCAGCGTCACCGCTGTAGTAGACATGATGGCTTTCTGGGTTAGTCATCATCACCCAACTTCAGCACACTGAATCACACTCAGTAAGCAATTGTTAGGCACTATAAAGCCCAAATTAGTTGTCCATACAAGCACACTCTGGATCTTGCCTGGTGTATTTTAGTGCCTTAAAAAAAGAGCTACAACACCAGATAAGTAGGTCCCTTTGCACAAGGCCACAAGCAAGCCTAGAGGCATCGGAGGTCTGTAACACATCTTCATGTTCCTTAGAAAATGGCTCTATGTTGTCACAGATGTTACAGTCAAAGCAAAAACACTGTTTGGGAAAGGCACGCTTTCCTTGAGAAAAACTGTGCGGCAGGGAGACAACTGTTTGTAGTTACATTTAACCAGCCCAAAATGAGTCTGAGTAGTTAATAGACAACCTAGAGTGAGTTGTCTGGTCTAACTAGCCAGGTCAAGGAAGGGCAGCAAAAGAAAAGCAATAGGTACTGCAAAGGGTCTGCACATCTGCAGGACTAGTGAAAGCTGTTTTCCCCAAACAAGAATATTCTTGAGTAAAGAGAGGACTGAAGAAATTCCTTCAAAGTGTGAAGGTGAAATACAAAGAGAAATGGGGGACAAACACTTTTTTAATGTGCAAATGATAACAGTGCAATGGAGAAGTGCGCAGGAGAAAGAAATAGTTTTGCGTAAGTACCTCTCTCTGTAGATATGGCAAAGAAATGCAAGAGCAAAATGAGTTTATGAGCATACTTAAAGGGCAGTGATCTGATGAAAAAGAGAAATACAGAATTAATGTTCTCTCCTGGATTTCTTCACAAATTTACCAAGCAAGATTTCGCCAGATTGCTCCACATCCCTGGAAAAAGGTAAAGAAAAAAGGAATTTCCAGTTGCAGAGTGGAGCTGTGGATGTTACCATCACACCACCACTGCTCATGTAGAAAAGAGATATCTTTAGAGTAGTCCTTTCCCAACCCTAGTGTCAGCTCTGCTCCCTTTGAACCTAGGTTCCCCCAACTTATTGGGTAACAATTCTCACCTCAGACCTGCTCTACATTATTGCTAAAAGTGCCCACTAATCCTCCCTGCTATCTCTCACTGGCTCCTATCTAATTTATCCTACCAGCTACCACAAACATTTAATCTAAAGCTCCTGTAAAAAGAAAAAAAAAAATAAAAATCTGTTTATGCTATGCGCTCTCCATTCCCTCATCCAAGACCTGTGTGAACATGGATAAAATCACTATTTAATAGTGCTGGTCAAGCCCTGCTGCTTGTTCAAAAGACTTGCTTCCAGCCTGTTTGGATCAGCTATTAAAAGTTTGTATGAAATTTGTGAACATGTTCTTGTAGCACGCAAGGGAAGGATTA
This sequence comes from Gavia stellata, assembly GCF_030936135.1. Taxonomy (NCBI): domain Eukaryota; kingdom Metazoa; phylum Chordata; class Aves; order Gaviiformes; family Gaviidae; genus Gavia; species Gavia stellata. The sequence continues at coordinate 20,094,916 of NC_082609.1, forward strand.
AAGTGTCTCGCACACAGGGACAGCCTGGCAGCAATCTGCATCAATGTTATACCTGGGGACTGAGTGCTGCATGTAAGAAAATACAGAGATAGGTGTTCACCCAACAAGATGTTGGGGTCTCCATCAGAGAAGCCTCCTGCGCTTCTGTTATACTCGATGGAGATGAAGCCGAAGACGCTGGGGACATGCCCAGCTCTTTGTAAAGCAGGGGGCAGAGAGGGGTTAGGTGGGGATCCCTGGGTGCACCCACCTCTTTCAGCTGCCAAGGAGACCAGGGCAACGTCATTGCTAGTTGAGCCGCTGCCCAACAGGCTTGCTCATCCTGCAGGTGCTTCCCGGATGCAGGAGGTTGTGGTGGGACCAGGGCAAGGCGAGCCATGGAGAACAGATACCAGCTTAAGACAGCCCTATGGTGGATGTCTCTAGAGGTGGGAAAATCTCAGCCTGGATAAATTTCAGGAAGGTTAAATTTATCCTAGAACAAGGACTTGAGTAGTTTTCAGCTCTTTTCCCCCACAGTTGTGGTTTTTCCCCACCCCCCCTATTCCTTTTGCAGTACCTTGAATCACCATCCTCTAATTATTGCCCGCAGTTATAAACATGCACTTCTCCCTGGAAGAAGTCCATTATTTTTTACCTAAAATTGAGGGCAGTTAGCAGATGCTCGGGTACTGTGAACACTTGCAATATATTATTAAAACAAGCTCTCACCCCTGTGCTTTGAAATAGCTGCTAACACTGCTTTCTGTAACGCTTCTTGGGCTTTTTTGAAAGTTTTTGTAGTCCCAAGCAGATAGCAACCCTTAGTCTGAAGAATATCAGACTATGTAATTTAATGGGCCCTTCTAGCACTAAAATTAGGGAGTCAGTGAAAATTTCTGTGCAGCGCATAGCCTGCACTCTTGCAGCCATTTAAAGCAGGAGTGGAAGAGCAGAGACATAAGGCAGCCCTTTCAGATTTCACAATGACCTCGTATCAATTGAGCTTGGTCCCCAAGGAACATCTACTAATGCTGGAAACTCAAAGCCTAAAGGCAGAAGAACTTCAGACAAAAGCCAGTTCCCCCAGTGTCCTTATACCTTTAAAATCTCAGTACCTACCACATTTAAAAGCCAGAACAGGGACTGGATTAAACCATCTGCAACAAATCATCCTGAGATAATTTCAGTATTAAAAATCTTCGTGTTAGAGTTGGCCATAAATAAAGTTATTGTAAAAAAAAGTTAATTTGAGACCAAAAGCCATCATCATGGCTTTCCTTGATTAAATCCTTATAGCATCTAAAGAGCCCTACTCTGGTATAAAGCTTCACTTTTAACAAAACAGCATTTTGATAGAAAAAATACCTTTTAAAAGCTACCTGGCGCTAGTATTTGATAACTCATAAAAGTGCAGGAAGATAAAATGTTTATATTAATTTCTCTAATATATATAACCTATTAAATAAGCAATATAATGTTAAACTGAACTAAAATCAATATTATAATATTATTAACATAAGGAGCAATATCCAAAGCAGCATTGGATATTCATGAAGCAGTAAAAGGGCTTGTTTACTGCACTGAGTTTTCCATTAACCATCACCGATACCATTGCTACCGAAATGGCCAAATGCAGCCTTTTGCAACGTGATTTTCATTGCACAGGGCCTGGGAACTTCTGCTGGCTTTGCACTTGAAGAGCAAGGTGATGGGACTTGCTGGGCTCGCTTTGGCCCGTGAGCTGGTTTTAGCTCATCTTGGCTGCAGTCACCACTGACCAGCGGCTATTGCCTAACTTGTTTCAGCTTAGCTCTGCAAAGGCTACCGGAGGATGCAGCAAACCCCGGTGGTAACCGCGTAACAACCAACCCTTCGCATTAATTGAGGCTGGGGGGCTTCTGTGCAACTTGTGAACTTCAGCAGTGACAAGAAAGCAGGCTTGAGACGCCATTGACCCATTTGGCCCCCAGACCCATTTTCTGCTCCAGGAGGAGCAGTGCCTCCAGGCTCAGGAGCAGCAGAAGGGTGAGCATAACCTGAGAGAGACACCAGCAGGGTTTTTACAACTGTATTATTAATGACGCTTTTTCATATTAATTCAGAGTGTTGGTATTATTGTAACTGGAATAATAACTGTTTGTTATATTTTGATTAGACTGTTAAGGCTGTAATTAGTCTAACAATAAACCTGTAGCTCCATGGAAGAGGTGTTTCCACTTTACCCGTAATGACATTTTGGGTCTAACAGGAGGGTGAGGCAGGGCGAAGGGGCAATGGGGCAGATGCAGCTCCCGGCTCCCCGCCATCAGCAACATCTCCATGAGCAGGGTGAGAATCGTCGGGGGACCTTGTTACGGCTTTGAAATGGAGATGTCCGGCCGGTACCGATGTCTGAACATGCTAGAGTAGGATGTCTGAGGATGGCTCGGAGTGGCTTCCCAGTGAGCAGGTCATCGAGTCTGCACCTTGCAGAAATCATTATTGGTCGGTGCCTCAATTAACAGACATCCCAGGATAACTTGTAGTTGCACAATTAATCAGAGGTCAGAGATGGCTGGAGCTGTCTTACCCAAACTGGTAGGACGCATCTATTTTATATTCCCAGAAAGAGGGAGCAGCCAAAATACAGAATATGCTTTGTTCCCTTCCTGGGAAGCCCCAAGAAAAGACATGCTCCAGGTGGGCATCTCCTAATTTTTCCCCACAGATCTGATCACTTTCTGATTAGCAAGTGCCAGCTTTGCCAAGAAGAGGAACACAACAGACATTGCCCATAAGAGACTAAATAAAGCACATGTACTTTGTTCAACACTCCTCTCCCTGGAGCACAAAGCATCCTGATGAAAGCTGAGGGAGGGGGGAGCAGTGAGGGGTAGCGGCCATCAATCCATCTGGTAATGCCTCAAATCGCATCCAAGACGAGCATCCCATTAACTTTGTTTCTCTGAAATCCTATTTAGGGAACCGTCTCGTAAGATGTGGAGTAACAACAATGTGACTTTCATATCACTTTGAGAGAAAAGTACTTGAATGCACTCTTAGTTTATCTTGTGAAACCAGTCATTGCAACTGCGAGCCAGAGCTGGAGAACTCACTTTCATGCTGGTTCCAACTGATAAGCCCCAAACCGAGCCTGATAGTTGTGTCTTGTTTACCCAAGTGACAAGACAACTCTTTGTGTCCAAATACTTCTCTGAAAGCACATACCTTAGTTAAAGCCTTGCAAGGGAATTCAGTTTTTAATGGTCTCCTTGATTCACAAGAAGAGCTGCTGCTGTGCGGGAGCAATGCCGATGAGAAGAACAACCTGCGAACATGAAGCCTGGCAGCAATCATATCCTCAGTTTGCCTGGTTTTATCTGTTAATAGTTGTTGCCTGCTCAGCACATGTGTTGTTCTCAGTGGCAAAAACCTGCTTGCACGGAAAGCCGCTGCCTGTCTCGACCCGACGGTCATGGTGTGAAAAAGCTGAACCACCACGACGTGGCCCAGAGGTCCTGGCCCCTGAGGGGTTATCCCGCAAGGACCCTGAGCCAGGAGGAAAGCCCTGGAGAGAGACAACCCTATTCAGTCCTGTCTGCCCATCCTGATTTTAGGCGCTTTATGAAGCGCTGCTTGTAAGCCTGCTGCTAAATAGCTCATCCAGGGAATAACATACTGCCTGGAGGCAGAGGATGTGTTTATGCCCTCAGGCAAGGATGGGATTTGCCCTGTGTCCCGAATGAGTGCTCTGATAACAGGGTTATTTCAGAAAGTGTGGAGGGAAGAGATGGGGGGATTCTCCAGCTGTGGTTTGAGAGCGCACAGCAGCTGCTGGGTCTTGTATGGAGTGTTATCTCGTGTGCGTTTTGCAAGACCTGCAGATTAGGTCCCAGTGGGGAGAAACCATGGCTTTAAGGGCACTTTGATACAAGCTGGCTGCACAGCCCAGAGTCCCATCAGCCCTGGTTCCACTTCCAGTGCAAGTCTGACATGAGACAAGGTGTGCAGGCACAGATGGTCTCCTGCAGACAACAATAAACCCATACGGTGCTGGTGAGGGCTCGGCACTCTTCCAGAAGTCATCTGCCCCACCAGCAGATTGCAGATACAGCGTACTCCTCTATGACCAGGTGACCCGCCTAGTGGATGAGGGAAAGGCTGTGGATGTTGTCTACCTGGACTTCAGTAAAGCCTTTGACACTGTTCCCCACAGTATTCTCCTGGAGAAGCTGGCGGCCTGTGGTTTAGACAGGTACACTCTTCGCTGGGTAAAAAACTGGCTGGATGGCCGAGCCCAGAGAGTTGTGGTGAATGGGGTGAAATCCAGTTGGCGGCCGGTCACAAGCGGAGTCCCCCAGGGCTCAGTTTTGGGACCGGTCTTGTTTAATGTCTTTATTGATGATCTGGATGAGGGGATAGAGTGCTCCCTCAGTAAGTTTGCAGATGACACCAAGTTGGGAGGGAGTGTTGATCTGCTGGAGGGTAGGAAGGCTCTGCAGAGGGATCTGGACAGGCTGGATCGATGGGCTGAGGCCAACCGGATGAAGTTCAATAAGGCCAAGTGCCGGGTTCTACACTTCGGCCACAACAACCCCATGCAACGCTCCAGGCTTGGGGACGAGTGGCTGGAAAGCTCCCCCGCAGAAAAGGACCTGGGGGTGCTGGTTGACAGCCGGCTGAAGATGAGCCATCGGTGTGCCCAGGTGGCCAAGAAGGCCAACGGCATCCTGGCCTGTATCAGAAACAGTGTGGGCAGCGGGAGCAGGGAGGTGATCATGCCTCTGTACTCGGCACTGGTGTAGCCGCACCTCGAATGCTGTGTTCAGTGTTGGGCCCCTCACTACAAGAAGGACATTGAGGTGCTGGAGCGTGTCCAGAGAAGGGCGACGGAGCTGGTGAGGGGTCTGGAGCACAAGTCTGATGAGGAGCGGCTGAGGGAGCTGGGGGTGTTCAGTCTGGAGAAGAGGAGGCTGAGGGGAGACCTCATTGCTCTCTATAATTACCTGAAAGGCGGTTGCAGAGAGGTGGATGTTGGTCTCTTCTCCCAAGTGACTAGTGACAGGACTAGAGGAAATGGCCTCAAGTTGTGCCAGGGGAGGTTCAGGCTAGATATTAGGAAAAAGTTCCTTACTGAGAGAGTAGTGAAACATTGGAATAGGCTGCCCAGGGAGGTGGTGGAGTCACCCTCCCTGGAGGTATTCAAGGAGCGTGTGGATGTGGCATTGTGGGATGTGGCTTGATGGGCATGGTGCTGTGTGGTGTTGGGTGGGTTGGTTTTTGGTGTGTTGTGTTTTTTGGTTGTGGGTTTTTTTTTTTTTTTTAGGTTGGACTTGATGATCTTACAGGTCTTTTCCAACCTTAGTGATTCTGTGATTCTGTACTCTGGTGATGCAACTGTAGGATGACTTGGATTAACTGATTTAATTCATTATGCTTCATCTGTTTTAACAGCTAGAGTTAAAGTTATCATTTTACATGTTGCAAGCATGATCAGGTGGCCTGTGTTTTGTTCGCTGTAACTTCTTATTTTCTCTGTTAATTCTATTTTGCCTAATAAAGTGCTTTAATTTACTCTAATTTACATATTGTACTGTAGCTAAAGAACAGAGATAAAGAGAGCTACAAGAAACTTTGAATAGATAATTGGTTAATTAAAACAACTTAACTGGTATGTGGCTTATAACATATTGTTCTTACAGAAGCAACAATATGGTGAACTGCTCTGGATAGGTAATTCCAAGTTCCAGCTGCCTTTTATGAGTGCGTACTATAAAAGGGCTAGTAATTATGAAATTCCTCAGATAATTAGGCTCCCTTTCTCAAAACAATCTGAACTGCTATGTATTAAATCCTTATCCAGTCTTGTCCCCCTGTCTGCTGAGGACAATTTATTGTTGTCATGGGAATTTACCCAGCTGCACACCCACCTACTCTGCTATCACCAGGACCTGTATGAAGCATCTTGGGTGAGGAAGACACATTCACAGCTGTCTCCCTTTCCTGAAGGAAGTTTAGATCAGGTGGGATAACATGGAGGGAGGGCAAACTGCTGCTGAGCCTGCTCCAGGCAGAAGATGCTGGAGAGGACAGGATGGGTGGTATCAAGGTTGGGCTGGTGGAGCTGGGAACCTGCAACCCAGGCAGTGTCAGAGAGCCCATGGTGAGAGACAGGGATCAAAGAGCCAGGACTAGGAGAAAGTGGAAAGGGAAGATCTCCTGGGATGAAAATTGGCTGTGCAGAGTCTGCTGCAACACTGGAATCAGTGAATCACTTGCCTAAACCCAGTCTGGAGCAAGAATCTGCCTGCAAAGACATTCTGAGCAGGGGAAGAGCTGTTGATAAGCCTTTTAAATGTTCTGTCTGATCAGTTTACTTTTAATCACTTTCAGTGTATTTTCTGTCTAAAGTTTAGGTTGGGTCTTCTTTGGGCCCTAGCAATGAGGTGGAGGTCTGGGCAGATCCACCTCAGAGCTCTGGGAAACTCAGGGTCTATAACACCAGCTTGTGCCCAGGGAGCTTGGAGTGGGCAGAGTGCTCCTGCTTGCTGTGGCTGTCTGTATAGCAGTGCCTTTGGGTCACTCTACTAATCCTCTGGCCATGACCTGCTGAAAGAGTTGCTCTGACAGGTGGCAAGGAAAGCATCCCTCTTTCACTTGGTTTCCAAAGGAGAAATACAGCCCACATAGGGAGGGTGTGTCTGAGTTGGAGATTAAGGCACTGAAATTTAGCTTCCTCAGGTGTCTGCGTGCCCCCTGAATCCTACTGTGGTCTTTTTAGTAGCCGTTCAGACACCTAGCTCTCACGCAGATACCTGCAGTTAGATGCCCTAAATTTAAATTGAAGCCCACCTGCAATGGAAGAGTGGGTGGGATTGCGCATCTCCACCCAGATGGTGAGACTAGACATTAGAGAAGTGCTTTCTGGAGGAAGCAAAATGGGAGTAAAAACTCCACTCCAAACAAACAGAAAAAAGAAATAACAGGGAACTCCGGTTTAGTTCTCAGTTCCAGGTGATTTAAGTAATTGGAAAATCATGGTTGTGAAACAACTCTTTGCAGAGCATCATAATCAGCCACACAACTCAGCGGGGCCTAAGTGCAGCAGAGTGGCTCTAAACACCCCTTGAGGAATGTGCTTTTCTGGGGGAGACGTGTCATTTTGAGATGGCATCTCTAGGAACAGCGGTTCCTTCAGAAAAATAGAAAGTCTTCAGGACCATAAGCATGCAGTGATTCATGTAATACATATTAAGAGACTTTAGCCAGCTTGCTGACAGACACTGTCATTCCAAGGTTTAGCTGCTGCAAGAAAACAAACTGTAAATAATATGCAACTTTTTTACGGTGCTAAGAAAACTCTGAGCACGTGGAAGTTCATCACCTCCAGTCTGGGAGACCTGATTTAGGAAAGCACTGTGGACTTTGAGAAGAACAGATGACTGTTCATACAACAAAAGCCAAGCGCATGCTTGCACGCCACATTCAAGTGACACCTACGTAAGGGCTGTGTCTTCCCAAGTGATGTATTCAGATCACGCATACTCCCCTCCACATTATTAAGTTTGACTCAGTGCTTTGAATTCTGCTCTGAGCAATCCATAATCTCCAACCAAATAATCATAAAGGCCCTGCTGGCCTTAAAACATATGTCTCTGACAATAGCAATAAACCTATTTATTACTATTGTGACCACCGAAGAAAAGACCATGCAACATGAGCATCACATCATCCAGATTTACTTGTAAAGCAAGCCATACCCAGCATTTACCGAATGGAGGAGATAAAAATATTACTCGTAAGAGCTACTGATCATGCATGTGGGCATTTAAATATCAGAGACAGTTACGACTGTAAAGACTGGGAGAGGAAAAAAAAGACGTAAAATGAGATTAAGACGGAAGGATATAAGCTACCATAAAAGTAACTCAATAAACAAGGCGTTGAGTTCAAGTCTGTACATCCGTGTGCATCCCACCACTATAAACCCAGGGATACATTAGGATCAGGTCAAAAAGCCCAAGGAAGGGAAAATGTTTCTTAGGTAGATACAGGTTTTGCCAAAATGTCCCAGTGTAACATGGACCAGGGCACTTATTTCAAAGCATTAGGACTAGCAAGTGTCTGCTATCTCTAGTGCTCGCTAGAGCAAAGCAACTACTGCCCCAGAGGTTCTGAAGCAATAAATGTATTGACGGAATAATGATAACATGTTTGCAGTAGAAAATTGCCTATATTCAGGCAGTGTCATGCTATAACTCTGCAACAATAACCGGCAGTCTCAGAAATAGGAAGAGAAACAGATTTGGAGAGATTTTCAGCTTTTAAAGAGAATTAAACAAAATGGAAATCACTAGCAATACATGCACTAAAAGAGAATTGCACAAAAAATAGAGGAACAGTATGGGCTCCACTGGGGTATCTTTACATATTTAAGAACACAAATGTCTACAGGACCAAACAAGCTTTATGGCCTTAGCTTCTCTCCACTGATACATAAAAATCAAGAGACTTGCAGAAGTAGAGTTAATTCACCATTGCATATGCAGAGAGAATAGCTATAATAAAAATGAATGTGCTCCTTGGCTAGTATTTATTTTTCAAATGTTCCCACTAAAATCCTGGGTACAATAGTAGCAGAAGTGCAAGAAGACATTTCAGACTTTTATGGGTAAAAAAAGTAAATCAGAAGAGAGGGAGAGCGGAGGAAATGAAAGAGACGGCATTCCCCTATGTAAAAAAAAATATATGACCAAGGCTAGACTAAGAAAGCTTTTCTGGTGTTACAGATTATAACACCAGTTTTAGGAGCTTTCCCCCTTCTACACAGATTATCTTTGGAGCTCGTAATATGTCTGCAGCTGGCATAGGATCTTGTAGATGCTCACAGAGCAGTGGATGTCAGTGAATATTAGTTGACTGGGAGTACTCAAATCCCATTTTTCCCCTCAACCCCCTGATATGGGGAAGATGAACACACTGACACACAAAAATATTTTGAATCCTAAAATCAGGGATAGTTCTAACAAACAGAATAACATACCAGACTCTGTACTTAAAAAAATATCTATTTATTGGCTAGCAAATAGCCTTTACTACACATATATAATTCCATTTGCTCACTTCCTTCCATAAAAAAGTTTATTCTGCCTAAAATACTTCCTATGAGTTTATCAAGGGTAATAATATTATTGATGTGATATGATATGAGTGGGTCTAGTATGCTTCAGGCCCTACCTATTGCCACCAATGGCAGAGGGAGACAGCTTAGATGTTAAAAGGAAGAGATGGGGAGCCTCTGGCACCAGCAGAAATGAAGCACAGAAAGGAGGGTACGGCCACATTTACAACAGCGTATTTGGGATGTTAAGAGTGACTCTTCAGCATCAAAGCTGTCCTACTTCCAGAGTCTTATCATATTTGCCAAAGCACAATTCAGGGAAAAGGACTTCAGCACAAATCACATTCCACTGGAAGACTTGCTAATAAATAAATTACATCCGACTTCTAGAAACAATTTCCCATGATCAATAATGAATAAAAAAAGTCAGGTCCAAAGAAGTGTTGTGACAGCATGACAAATAAGTGAGTGACAGCAAGGATTTTTGATTCAGTAGCAAAATCAGTGCCTGATATAACATTGTATTTCCCTAGGACTCGAAAGGTACTGCAAAATAGGAAGAAAAACTTGACACCCCAACAAGGGCCCTGCAGCACAGCCCAAAGACAGATGAGGTTTTGAATAAAAAGCTATCTCCTGGGCTCAGAGTTATTACACTGCCCAGAGAAAACATCGCATTAGCACATGGGCGCAAGGCTGTGGGGAGCAAAGTGCTTGCGCCGAGGACCAGGGTGGCTTCACCTTTGCACAAAGGCCGCTGAGATAAGGATGACGTGCATTTTCATGCAAGTTCATGAAAATTCTCCCTAGTCATCACGTGTGTCTCCGCCAGGAGCCTCAGCTGACCAAGTGTTAGCAAAATGGGGGACTGCTGATCTTCAGGGGCAGCACTTGGGGGTGAAACCAGAGATTCCCGTGCCTCTCTGGAGATGTTAAGGCAGAGCTATCCTGCTGGGGATGAACTGCTTCTTCTCTAGGAAAAGACCTTTGATTTTCTGAGGATAATCTTGGGTCTTGCTTAGATGTAGCCAAACCTCCTTTTGAGCAGTAGGAATGTGGAGCTCAGTTGCTGGACCAGCCACGTTCGTGAGCTGAGACCTTGCTGTCCTGCTCTTCTCTGAGCACGCTCATGCTGCCAGGGCTCAAGTAACTGCAGGATTCATAGTTATTATGGGCTGTCACTTAATGCAAAGAGTGCCAAGTCCAACTCTAGACCAGACATCATCTTCACAGAAAAAAATAAAATCACAGAAGCAAACATTTTTTGTGACCACAGTTTACAGTTTCAATGACTCAGCTACGAGGAGAAGAATAAAGTGCAAATCCATCTAGACGAGTATTTACTTAAAAGCCTTGTAAGAACCCATTTCATGTAACTGAGAACTCTTGTGCACCAACTATCTGAGAAAAACAACAAATTAAAAAAACCCAAACCACAAAGAAAAGGAACCATCTCAAGAACAGTTGACATGGTGCCAAAAACCCACAGTCCCACAACTTAAAAAGGAAGCTGTGCTGCTTTAACAGCATTCCTGATGACTCTTGCAGCCTGCAGCAGAGCTGGCTCAGCATGCAGAGGACTTGGGAGAAGGGCACATGCCCATCAGCTATCACCCCCGTTTGAACACGTGGGCCAGCTTCGGCTTCTAGCCTTCCCGACAAACCAAGTCCTGATCAAAGTCTGAAAATTAAACTGCCTGGGTTCACAGGGAGCTTCACTTTCCCACTCACACGCGGTGAGTCAGACAGCTTTGCAGATCAAGGAGAAGGAAATGGGATGATGAAGAGGCAGCAACCAGCTGCTCCTCTCCCAAAACACAGTGATAAGCTTTTCAAGTCCCTCTCGCTGGTTCCTTGGTAAAACCAACCGTGACACCGGCTGAGTCACCCTGCCTCCCCCTGAGGACACCGTGACTGCAGGCTGGGGCTGGCAGACATCAGCACGGCTCCCACCAGCGTGAGCTGCCCCAGGCTCCCCTTCCGTGGTTGCTCCCAGCTGCCCGGTACTTCTGCGGGACAGGCAGCACCCAAACCCATGCCGCCTCACCCTAGACAACTCTCTACAGCCTACGCCAGCCCTCCTCCTCCTCCACACAGGAGATGGTGAGAAATTGGCACTTGTGATAGGAGGGGTTGGGCGTACAGTTTCTTGGTGTATCTAAACAGGGAAAGCAAGGAGATTTATTTAGTATGCCATGCTTAGGCTATATATAATCCTGTGGTCTTGGGGATCAGGAAGAATTACTATTTTTGCCACTTGATGTGTAACTTGGGTTTGTTTTCCCTTCTGTAGCACCAGCAAACAGCTACAGGTAAAGGTGGATTTGGCATGGGAAGACACATCTTGCTCCCATGGCCAGGATTAACTTGATCACTAGGTTTGGGATCAAGAAGGAAGTTTTCCTTAAGTCAAGGATCATAAGGTTGCCTTTACATTTTTCACCTTCTTCTGTAAGATGGCATTACACTATCAAAGACCACCTGGCCATTTTTATTGGGCAAATACCCTGTTGCTGCAGGAGCCCACGGCACTGACAACATTCACAGTCTCTCCTGCTTTCTACCTCTTGCTTTTTGTAGTATTTGGTATTTTAGACTTGGAGTTAAGTACATTAAAGTATGTTGGAGGATTATCTGCGGCTTTTGAAGCTCCAGGATGTTCCTCTGAACCCCTGGATTTAACTTCTATTTCAGAGTTGCCTGAGCTCACAGTGGCCCCACGCAGTTCTCCATCCTCCCGTTTCACCAGCTACGCAACACCGCACACCATTGAGAGAGGTACCCAAGAAAATCACTCCAGTGGTTATCCTTACTGATTTACAATTGTTTACCAGGAACACTCAGAAAAGCCTGCTGAGTGGCCGTAATACACTATTATAATAAAGTTATATTCTCAATTAGTTATTAGCTGTATCTTTTACCAGCTATCCTGCTATTTTATGTAGGATCAGTGTTCAGCAAAACAGCTTTAACAATCTGGTTCTGTTCTTTATTTTGGCCCAGTGTTCCTTCTCCCCATCCTCTGAAGCTCTTTCAGTATTTTACATTATTGCAGTACATACTATTAAGCCACAAGTTCCCCAGGAGTTTCTCCAAAACACTTGGAAGCCCATTGCACAGCATCTCTAATTTAAATGCATTTGACTCAATAATATAATTTAATAACCACCATAGTTACAGTTTAGAATGAAAATTATCTCATTAGCTCTGTAAACTTGAAATATGCTGTCCTGGTTTTTTTTAATTATCAGGTAGAAATATTTTTGGAACATGTTTGACTTTTCAATAACACTACCATCAATTTTATCATGCCCACTCAGTAGCGGGCCTTACACCAGCAATAGATTCCTTCTCATTCTTAATATCAGATTTCTTTTAGTCCTAACACATTTTTATTTTCTTCTTTTGTTCTTTACTTCTCTAACCACATACTTTCAAATAATATAATAGCTCAGCTTAAAAGGTAAAACACAGATAACTGGTGTTATATTAATTATTCTATCTTCCCTTCTTTATGTATGTGCATGCATATATGTCTGCACTAACAGCCATTGCCTGTCACCTACACTTAAAGAAACATCTTTACCTATAACATGTAACAACATTATGTATGTACATATATCATTCCTATACATTTACTGTCAAGACACTGGCAGCTGTCCAGCTGCCAACCGTATCAATATAAACAGAGAAATTGGAGAGGGGCAGCCAGTGATTTCAGTGTAGACACTGGCTCACAGACCAGGTGATTATTTCTTTTTGACAGAACAGGTGTTGGGCTTTTGCATTACCCTAACACCCAAAATAATTTGTATTTATTTATTTATTTTGCACAGCGGAATCGTGGGTGTTCAGTATCTAATTGAACATGCAAGAGAAACCTCTCTGGGAACAAGCAAGTTGCTCTATGTTTTCCTTCACCACCAGTTTTGCTCAGCACTAACGTCGTCACGAGAAAGCAACACAGCATCTCCCCACCCTGCTCCCCCTCTCCCCCCGAGGCCATGCCCAGTCCTCCCCCAGAAGAAATGAGGGGAGCCGCTTGTGTCCCCTGTGTCAATGTGGGGTCTGGATCAACATCAGGCTGGGAACCACCTATCCCCATACCCCACGTCAGCCTTTTGCTGGTGTTACCCCGAGACACCCCTCCCAACCGTGCCCCCAAGGGTGGCTTCAGCTTACCCGGGGAGGACACGCTGTGACCAGGGGTTGTCTCTGCACTGGAGCCAGAGGAAAGGGATGCTCCTAGACCAAGCAGTTCTTAGGGGGAATAACAGCTTTTAAATGCTGCAGATGTGTCGGAGCTGAGGGCACTCAAGGTATCGGCCTCATCAGCTCCTCTCTGGCATTTGGGCTCTACCAGCAGACCCCTGCTTCAGCCCAGCATCTGCTGGTCCTGCTGTGGGCAGATCCCTGTGGTATCTGTCCTGTCCCAAGCCACCGAGTCAGCCTGACCCTACGGCAGTCCCGACACACAGAGGGAAGGTAGGACTCATCTCTAGGGGAAGGCAGGGGCTGCTGCTGCCTTGCTGGAGAAGCCAGGTCAGAGTGGAGCGGGTGGGTTTGCACAGAGAAGCTGTGCCAGTGGGCTTCAGATAAGCAAGAGCATCTTCTGGGGTGGATAAGGGCTTCTCTGCATTCATCCACGCATGTTGAGGCATGGATTTCATAAATGCTGACTTTATTTGGATGAGCTCCCCCATGATGCTCTCGGTCCTGCCCAGCTGCATCACCCTCCCATGCCTGAGTCCCGCAGTGGGGACAGAGAAGCTCAGCGCAGGGGGCCGTGCTGCCAGTTGGGGGGGGGACGGGGGCAGGAGCGGAGATGCTTGGGGAAAGGCCAGGCAGCAGTGAGGCAGGCTGTGCGCCCAGGCAGTCTGTGCGAGCTGTGCTGGAGGCTTGTCCAGACCCAAGAGCTGCTCTCCCCCTCCCCGGTGCCTCCCCTCATCTCTCTCTCCGCACTCCCTTCCCTGCCCTCCGGTTCTACGGCTATAATCAAATCATAACTTTTATTAAATTTGAGATTACTTTTTAATGGAATCAATTTCTTGCGCGGTGCTTTTCCCTTCTGCCCCGCGGCTCAGCCACGCTCTGCACTTTTGTGGTTTTACTCTGGCTTTTATCTCTGCTGCTGCCCTAATGACGAACGCCGGCTGCATAGGTGAGCAGCCACGACCCTGTCCTGCCTGACAGACAAGATGCATCATTTGCTGTGGGGCCTCTGACACCACTTGTCCTTTTGCCTGGTGTCACCAGAGCAGACATCCCTGCTGAGGAGCACTGCAGGGGCAGCAGGATTTTTCCCACCTTGCAGCTGGCAGCGTGGATGGCGTTAGCACCTCTGGGTTCAAGAAATTTTCCCCTGGAGGGAAGGGAGCCCTCACCTTTCCCCTTGGCTTTGTCGCTGTATTGGAAACCCTATGCTAGATCCAGTTGCTTTGAAGCTCCTGGAGCTTGGACAGGCTGAAGGCACCTGACAGGGGCTCCCATCCTATTTGTCATTCCCTGCTGGAAGTCAGAAATTCAACCCAACCTGCTGACAGTGCCTGGACAGGCTCCATGAGGATGCCCGCTCCAGTACAGCCCCATGGGCAGGCTCTCTCCGTGTTACCAAGTGGACCACATGGATGCCACCAAGCACAGCAATTCAAACCCAGCCTTCATGGTTTTTTGGTTTCCTAATAACTGTGTTGCCCAAAACGGCTTTGACTTCGCAGTTTTATGTAACTTTCCACTCATCTTCACCGCCTCCACTTCTGCTTATTCTTTTCTCTTTCTTCCTGCAACACCTACAGATTGTATTATATCCTCTGATGCAAAAAGGCCCATTCTGCTTTCACTTGTAACGGTATAAAGACAACAAGAAAAATAACAGTGACGGTTTTTATTTGGTCCTCCTCCTGCTGATGTTCTTGAAAAGGAATTTAAGAGCCTAACTTTGGTTCTCTCATACGGATGTTCTGGGTCTCGCAGCTTTCTCAGTTGGAAACTGTTTTTTCTAAATTGTTATTTAGGAGCAACAGGTCAGGCTGCTTCCTGGTTGTTTCAAGACCTGGCTCTAGTCCAGGCATCTTTCTCACAAAAACTTTCTCCCAGTTTGTAATACCTAAGTTTTGAAAAGACGGATTTTGTCCTGGTCTGAAGGCATGCGAGCTTGGGCTCGTGGGCTTTGTGCTGTCTATTATGTAGTTTCATTGAATTTCTTTGGGAATTTAAATTTAATTCTTCCAAAACAAATAAAGATGAATTATCTGGAGCGATTTCTTCAGAGGAAGCCGGAGCAGCAGGTACTGCGCACAGCCATGTGCAGAGGCGCCCTGAGGCCATATTAGCCCCAGCGTTTCCCAACCTGCAGTCTGCGCAGCTCAGCGCCCAGCCTGCGCCCAACACGTAGCAGTCAAGGCGTATCATGGGGTACAGACCACGTTGGTGATTAATTATTCAAGACAGCCACCAAAAAAATTCTCTAACCTGACCTTTTGCTTCCATCAGCCTGTTTGATGTTCATGTCACACCATGAGCATCCTAAATATTTGTCCTGAACAGAATGCCTGCTGCTATGTTCATGCCACAGTGTACCTGCTCTGTTTCTGGAGAAATAAAGCTGAGATCTACTGTCTGATTTGGTCAGTAAGAAACAATATCAGCTTTTTCCTCCAAGTCTGGGATTCTCTTTACGTTTAAGGAAGAGCATAAGATTTCACCCACTTATTCGGTTTTTTGGTGTGTCTGCTCTTGCTGTCTCCCTGAATGCACTAGAATATCTTCCATGGCTGAGCTTCCATGCGGCCAGAAGCAGGTACTCTGTAATTAACATATCTCTATAAGCGTTCACAGCATTTAACTACTTCCAAAACAGTATCAAATGCCTCTTTTCATTCAGAATTTCATTTTTATATTGTTCTTTGAGTCTTTCCTAAGATGGGAATCCGGAGCTCTTTCTCCAAACTAGAGAAATATCTCACGCTGTGACAACAAGATGAGAATCTCTAAGTCTGTAGTTATTCAGGTAACTTTCTTCTTTCTCCTTCTTTCAAAGTCTTATTTTATTTTTCAGCCAAGTCCATTCTCTGTGTATCTCTGCCTGTGAACAAAAGGATGTTATTCTTTGAGATTTGTTTGAAATGCTCTTCCATGCTCATTTATGAAAGCATAAAAATAGATTCAGTCCTGAAGCATGAGACACATCACCAAAAGCTATATATATATGAATAGATATTTGTGTGTGTTTGTGTGTGTGTCTCTGTGTGCATAGTCTTTTAAGGACTATGTTCCTTTTTTTTGGCTATGCACATGGGGTTTATTCCTGCAAAGGGCGAAGTTTTTTCCAGTCTCACACAAATCACCAGGACTGAGGGAACTGCAGTTCTGCCGTAATTCTGCCTGTCATTAATAAATCATCTAAAGAGCAGAGAGTAACAGGTCCACTTTGAGGTCCAACAAGAGACTTCCAATTATAGAAGTCTTTTAAAAATTTTTTTAAAAAGTCCATTTTGGTGTCCACTATCAGCTCCTACATTTCGGTTGCTAGAATCTATGAGGAAGCTCAAGTTTTGCAAATATGAGCCCTCCTGCAGGTTTAGCAGGTAAGAGCTGGGTATGGCTCCCATTTCACTGAGGTCAGGGATGGACACGTCTCCTTTCCCAAGCACGGGGGAGGATGGGTTTAGTGGTATCACCACGGCTTTTTCCATGTTCTGTCAGAGCAGCCAAGTCAGTGAAAGCAGCATTTCAAATACCGACTTTCTGACTGTTCTTTAAGCCTCGGGTTGCAATAAGTAATTAGCTCTCTTTCCGTTACACTCCTCAATCAAGCACATAAATGCCGGCTGCTTCTATCCGGTTTTATTAAGTAAAATTTGATCAGAAGATCATTTCCCACAAAACCAACATGGTCATCCACCTCAGTGACCTGTGCAACCTGCACTAGTCTTTTCCTGACATCTCATGCCTGCCTCCCTGCCTACCAATATCTGGATGACAAATAACTTTCCTGCCCTACACCCAGGCTCATTCAGAAATACACGTTTCATTATGCAAGCCATCAGGGCTGCTTGTCCCCAGTGTTATCTTCCTGGGGCTGATGGCTCCTGTTTTCAGCTTGCTTATCACTGTGTGTCCCCTGACCGCTCCCAGTTATCCTGGAACCTGACTGGCACACTGGTCCCAGCTCCTTCCAGGCTGGGATGTGCTTGGGAAGGTGGTAGGCACCCTTCTGCACCCTCGCTGCTGTCCCAAGGCACACGGTGACCTGGTGAATGTCTCACCAAGCAGCCTCTGGGCTGCTTATTTCCCACCGAATGAAGAATACAAATGCTGTCCCTTACTCTCCGAGGGAAGCACATTTTTCCTTGACACTTTCAAGAGGACAGCCTGTCCTTCTTCTAAAGCCATCATAGCGTAACACCCCAATCTGCAGACAAACATTATGCAAATGTCTCCTTTACAGCCATAGTCAGAAATTTGTCTTTTCTTGTGCTTCATTAGGACATTGGCATAAAACATCATTGCAGCCTCTGAAATCTGTGTCCTTTCCATCAGAGAGATAAGACTGTTTTCCAGTTTACGGCTGTTCTAATTTCTGTAGGTTTTAGAATCCTGCTCTTGCTCCTTGCTGCTCAGAGGACCCCACTGGTGGCCCAGATCTCCGCGTCTAGGTATTTACCAGGCTGCTCTGCCTCCTTCCCAATAGTCCATGAGCCACCCACGCCTCCAGTGAAGACGCACCTGGAAGTGAAGAGGGGAAAAATAATTGCAAAGACTGAACGGAGTCAACCCCAGGTTGGTCCTGGGTATCATGCCATCTTCAGACCCTTACTTTTGTCCCCATGGTGGTCCCAGTTCACCTCTTAACTGGTCTGGGCTCTGCTCACAGGTTGCTCCAGGACTCAAAGGTGCAGGGATGAGAATGATGTTCCCAACACCTGTCACTCTGCTCAGGAGAGACCACAGCCCCTGGGAAAGTGTTCACCTATTTCAAACAGCAAATGCACATAGTACACTCCATGTAGCAACAAAAATTTAGCATTTTCTTAAAAATGATGCCGCCCTGCCAAAAGTCCTTGAATTTTGGTCTAACAAACCTTGTATGCTGCTGTGGTTGCTATTTTCCATGGGCTGTGGATTTTTGTGTGGCTTTCCCAGTTGTTTATTGCTTATGCACATGCTGTTATGTGGTGTTTCCGCACATGTCCTGTGACCGCTGCTGTTTTCTGTGTGGATTTCCTAGAGCTCTCCTCCTGCCCTGCCTGCTGTTGAGCTATTCCTCCCAGTCTGCCCAGTCCAGACCAGCCACAGCTGTATGTGCTGTGTCCCCATACTGCTCCACTCTCTACCGTGCTGGTCACCCTCTAGCTCCAGCTCATGAGATCTCTTCCCTGAACCTTTGTCCAAGCCATTTGCAGCCCCAACCCATCACTGAGCAGAAGGGTGAGGAATCTCAGCACTTTCTGGCATGGAAGGTCTCACTTGGAAGGAGCATGACACCTCTCATCCTATTTTACTCTCTTTGTGAGTAATTCCATCCCATTCCAGTACAGGGAAGAAGAATAGCAACTACAATAAATTGACTTTTCAGTGGTTTGTAAGAAGAACTTGCTAATTCCTCTTCCTGTGCCTGAAAGCCTCTCCTCTCTACTCACTGTGTGAATCTTCTAATATGTTAAGGTAGGGAAGCTGACCCAAACACCTAGGCTGTCCCTAGCATCGCTATGCCCAGCTGCACACCTGAGTTGCTCAGACCAAAGGACCGTGCTCGGGCAGGAGAGCCCGCGGTGTGCTCCCAGGATGATAGGAATGGGCATCGCCGAGCAGATCCGATCACGGGTTGACTTGCCTGTTCTGGATAATGCTTCTCCATCCCCTGATGTAATGTGCCTGTAATGCCATTTCCTTGAAATATGAAAAGCGGAGGAAATATATAAGTAAATATAGTGCCTATATAGTAATACATAAGTAAATATAGTGCTTACTTGGAAGAAAGCACTGGAGGAATACTAAAAGTGAGTTGTTTGGTTTGACAGAGTACAATGTGTACCTGACTTCATTACTCTGTCGGAATATATAATGCTCGAAGGCATTTTGATAATTATTTGTGCCATTTATTTGTTTATTTATTCTCACTTTAAACAAGACTAGGTGTGCTACGTATTTTGTAGAGTGATACCCACAATATGGTATTGGTGTAGGAAGCTGCAACGGTTTTCTAATTGTTTGTGAAATGAAAATAGTCATGAGAACCTGGTCCTTTTTTAATCCTGAAAATGAACATTGGTAATCACTGTTCTGCTGAGAAGCATCTTAACACATTCCTGCAAACTCTGCTGAAAACAAACACAGGAAATTTCACCCTCGAAAATATTTTGCAAAAAATAATGAATGAACTTGAACACACTCAATCAATTTTTTTGCATCCTTGGCAGCAAGCGTCTTACTCAAATTTCTATTAAGCTCTGGAAAGGCTGTTTTGTGTCAAGAAAGAAAAAGTCAGCCCCTTGGATTTTCTGTAACAGATGCTAGCCTTCTAATGAAAAGCCCACATAGTAGTGAGCCCTCACTAAACTAGTGGTTTCAAAGGGCTCCTTCTGTACAAATTTGGTAATTACAAATTTGGGAAAAAAAACCCCCAAAACCTAAAAACACACATAGGTCAAGAATTTGGTTGAAAATGGACAATCTCCCCAGCCCATGGGTGTTTAATAGCCAGCTTGCCAGGAGGTCACTGAGCCATGTCCCTGCAAGTGATTTCTCTGCAGACCGTGCAAGCCCAGCACATGGGGAGCACTTCCCCACGGCTCCGCTTGCAAAGCAATTTCCAGCGTGGGGTGCAACCGAGGTTGTAGGATGGAAATTAGCAGTATTGGCTTAGGCTTCCCTGCCCTCAGATGGTGGATCTGCAGAGGATATCGGTACAGGGAATTAGGGCTAATACAGCTTCTGAATCAAAGCCACATGTCAGGAGCAGCATTGCATTTCTCAGGTGTTGAGACAACAAGGAGGCAGTGTGGGATGCAGCTGGAGCTGCCATGTATGTCTGCACCTTTTATTTTAAAAATACTCGTTATTTTCTTTTATATTTTGGCTAGTGGAAGCTATTTCTTTAAGGCAGGATAGAACAGGAGGGGACGCATTGGCCAGCAGTGCCAGGCTGTGTGTGCGCATAGTAGTGTGATTGTGTGTGTACGTGTGTGTGCATGTGTGTTTGTCTGTGCACGCATGTGTGAGTGTGCTGGGGAAGCACCAAAAGCCTTTGATACTCAGGTTCATCATGGGTAACACATCCACAGCTGGACACAGGAACCTGGTGGGATCGAAGTGCAAAGCTCCGAAAGTCTACGGGAGGCTGCAGATGGGTCGCCCCGCGAGGTGTGGGTGCACTGTCCGTGGCAGCCGGCCTCAGACCATCAATCATGGCTGGGGTACCATTCCTGGGGTACCAGCATCCCCACACTAAGTGCTCCCGCTGCTCTGAGTATTTTCACTGGGAGAGGCCAGATGGTGAAAGCCTTCCCCTCCATCAGCTCCCGTGCACGTCCAGGTTGGTGCACCACGCAGTGGCAGGGTCCATGCCGGCATGGTGGCAGTGGGTCTGGCTCCTCCGGCTGTGCTGCTCCGGGGCTCGAGGGCACGCTGGTATTGCCTGTCAGGGAGATTGGTGGGATCTGAGCTGCCAAACTTCCCAAGTCATTTACAAAGCGCTGTTTGCCCACCCCTGCTCGGCGGTGATGAATGGAGTTATTATATCTGCACAATCTTATCCTGCCCCCCAGCAAAACTCAGTGGTGAATTGAATGTTGCTGGGGAAGGCTAGTGAAGCATACGGAGCAGTGATCACATTTGTCTTGCAGGGAGAGGAAGAATTGAGAGCTGCAATAAGCAGCATTAAATAGCCAAGCACACTGGATTACAGCTTGGCAGCTCCCTGCCTGCTGCGGTCTTCCAAGAGGTTTCCATAGTCTTCCTGTCAGCTTGGGCATCCTGGAAACTGGGACCAGTTGCTGGGGCTCTCCTCCCATCTTCTCTCACACCTTTTGTACATCTCAGGTGGGAAAATCAGCTTGCATATTCCTGGTCTGCAGTGGATTCACCTCATCTGGCAGAAAGGACTCTCTCCGGGTTGGGTTGACCAGTGGACACTATTCACAGACTCTTTTCCCTCCACCCCAACGCTTTTCTGCTTTGGGAGTGTTGTCTCCACAGGAAACACAAGGTGTACAGGCACCCAGTGGAAATGACCTTTCCTGCATGCATACTATATACTTAGTCGCATGCTGACCAGATGGGGCTAATTAATGAGTATGAATTAGTTAATACTACTAAAGCACTTGGAAACTATGAATCACTTGCTGAACCATTACACCCAGTATTCCCTCTGCAGCTGTAGTCAGGACGGACATTTCTGGAGCAGAGGAGTTACCCCCAGTTAGCATGAGGGTGCAAGTCTGGCAAAGGGCTTGCAGAAACTGGTCTGGACCCCCAGATGACGGTGCACGAGCTCCCGTGCTCCTCCATCATCTGTATGGATGGACTGCACTGTGGTGCGTGCGGCTGTATGGGTGATGTACAGGTCACGAGTACGACTGAGGTTGTGTGTTTATGGACAAGAAATGTTAATCAGGGCATGATTTGTTTGCCAGAGGAGCAATCAGCCAGAGGCACTGATCCCCACTGATCACACCCCATCACAAGGTGTGTGCGCTTGTGTGCATCGGCGTGCAATGCTGTGAGTGCTGAATACTGGTGCATGCTGGTGTCAAGATGATAATAAAGTGGGTGGGCAGAGTTCCATCAGCATGGGACTGTTTTGGGGAGGATGGGTGCTAGAGGGTATATTGAATAGGAATGTGGACACTCTCACTGGAAAGCACATGTGCTCTGCATGCATCTAATCCCACAGACACCCTGAGAGAGTCACAGCGTTCATCTAGGGGTATGGCTGCTAGCACAGCATCCGCAATTGGGGTGTGCACCCGTGCCGGGGCCAGCGGCGAGCAGCGGCAGAGGACTGTCATGATTTGTGGCTCCCAGGGGCTACGTTTGGTGGGCTGCACCTCCTCCTCCTCCCCGGCGTGGGCTGTGGGAACCGCCGGACTCTGCGTCCGCGGGGGTGGTGAGCAGCGGCAGCACGGGCCCCGCGCACGGGGTCGCGGGTCGGTGCGATGCTCCGCGGAGCAACGCTCGGTCCCGATGGAGGGCGAGTGTGGGAAGAACTGCTGGGAAAGTCACAGCCCGGAGCCGGGAGCAGAGCAGCGGCTAAAGCACGAGCCCCCCGGGAATACCAGCATGGGGTTTAACTCTGTGCGTGCTGCCTGAGGCTGGGTTGGTGGTGCAGGACATGCCTCTGCGCCTGCCCCTACCCGTGCAAGGGGCACTGTGGTCACCCCTGCCCACAGGAGCATCCTCGCAGCGATACCGCCAGCATTGGCTTTGTGCGCTCATTAAAACCTCCAAGCGACTGCGCGGCAAGTCCCAGAGAGGGGTAGAAGAGAGGCCTTCGCTACCGCGTTGAGGTGGGATCAGAGGCTGGAAAATGAACAAGGCAGTTTCTCATCATGTAAAGCCACCACAGGCCCCTCTTCCTCTCCCGGTGGTGCAGAGGCGGCGCAGACTGACAGCCCTGCCAAGGCACTGTCACAGATTTCCTATGCAGTATTAGAGGAACGGGGAAAGATCTCGGAGAATTTGCATTAAAAATGGTCATGTTGGCATTTGCTTCTTGCTGAACATTTCTTCTCTTCAAAGAACCACATATTTTCTCAGCAAAAAGGAGAGTAAGGAGCAGACTGTCCCAGGTATCAGGCTGGTGCTTTTGTCCCGAGCAATTTTCATCTTAAGAATAAAAGAACTGCATAAAGGAAAATACTGCTGAGCACACTTGGTTTGCAATTTTCCAGCCTTTAAAGGCTGGTCCCATCACTTTCCTCCCAGTGCGGCTTGTTCTCTGGCCCCTGAGGACACTGTTTCCTTGCCAGATACTAATTTTCAAACCTCAGCTCTTTCAGCCCGTTCCAATAAACATCACAAGAATGTTTCTAAATAGGGAATGTGCTTTTTTTTTTTTTTTGTTCTCCTTAAGCCTTAAGAAGGAGGGAAAGACTTTGCAAAATGTTAAAAAAGGATTATTGGGCAACGATTATTGTCCAAGTGGTGGAGGTGAAGGGTTAAAGCTATTGAGGCTGGGTAGGTGACCCTGGCTGAGGCTGTAGAGTCAAGGATTGTTGCCCTGCTAGTGGAGGTGAAATTAGAGGGCTACCCACTTGCGTGCAGGCACGGGTTGTGGCTACTGTGACCCTCCGTACCTGCTTCATCTGGCTCTTTGCAAGGATGGACATGTGATGGGGATACTGAAGCTTGGCTCTGAAAATAAACATTATCATCAGGCTGTTTTGGGTTGGTATCAGGCAGTCTGAAGTCATGTCTCTTGCTCGTCCTTCCCTTCATTCCAACATCCCTGGTAAATCATGACTGAGCCAAGCAAATGGCTTTAGAATCTGGGAGCAGGTGATCCTCTGTGACTGCAGGAAGAATGCAGGCTGCTTCTGCTAAGATGCCAGGCTTATTAGTGATTATTTTAATTAAGTGGAAGCTTGTAAATGGCTCTGTAAACAAAGAAGCTGCTGGAAAGCTCCCTGCCTCCCAGCTGCAGCGTGTCTGGTACTTCTGGCTTTGCTGAGGTGACCGTCTGTGGCATCACCTGCTGCATCCATGATGGCTGGGGGAAGCCCAGCTTCATCGGCCACATCTCAAGTGGCTCTAGGATGGCTCTAGGTTGGCCCACCAGCAAGCTGGGGAGCAGTGTGGATGCTATGGCAGCTCCACAGGTGAGAAAGCTGCCAAAAAGATCCACTAAATAGCTCAGTGTGTGACCCAAAAAGAAAACAGAAACAAAAAAGCCTTGAGCTGAAGGTGCTGCAAGAGTGTAGTCCTTTACCTTCTCAACGGGGAGATTGAGAGATGAGTTGATTGCAATGTGTAAACGCCCTGACGTCTGCAAGTCAAAGGCAGACCAATGAATTGTACAAGATCCATGCTTTTCTGGGTGATATGCTTTAGCCAGGTATAAATTATCAGCTTGGTTCCAGGAGGTGGAAATTCAGGTTTTGCTATCTGATCTGATGAGATTTCCTGGCTTGAAATCTGTTCTCTGAATCCCTAGAAATGATGGGAAGGGAGAAGTGCTAATCTACAGATAACACCTGCATGGGGGTTACGATACCTGCTAAATTTTGTGCAACGCCATGTGTGACACAGTGAATGATTTAATGTGCTCACACACATAATGAACGTGCAGGTACTCATAGTCTGTCTTAATAAAATAATATGAATTTAATGCAAAAATGAAGAAGAGAGACATGGGCATTTTGATCATTAATATATCTGCCCATTCCAGCAGATTCCAGAGCCTGGAAAATGTTTCTGCTCCTAACTTCCCTATCACAATGTTGAACCTCATTTAACGTACTTGGGGTTTTCTTTTTTTTTCCTGGAGATGCTCTATTTGCAATTTTAGTCAGCCAGCGCTTGCCACGCATAAAGACATCCCTTTAACTCCCTTTCCTGGATGTAATTTCTTAGAATTTTTGTGAAATCCATCTGCATGGATCCCAGCGCATACAAATCCAATGACACTATTATAATCAGGCTTAAATGCTGCAGCAGCCCGCTACCATTTAAGCTAATAGCTCCCAGCAGGCAAAGGTTGTTATCCTTTATGGACCAGCCCTCTGGGGAGCCACATGGAACAGCTTGTAACAACGGGTTATGCATTTGGAAGTTGCCAAACTTTACTTACTGCCTCACAGGGCCCCGGGATTTAGTGATTTTTTTCTTTTTTTAGCTTTTTTTTTCTTCTTTAGTTGCACAGCAAAGGTTTCTGAGCCTTGGTGTGCTTGTGTAATATGGACCTTTCACTTAGTAATTGCTTTCTAAAATTCCCTGGATTATGGGTAGTCACTTGTGTGTGCAACTGGAAGTATGTGTGCTGAAAAAAAGAGATCTTTGATTTTTTTATCAGGCAACAAGCAGAGGAGTGAACCCGAGGGACCTCCAGCCCGCCCAGTCTGAGAAATCCCGGCAAGTCCTGGGGATAAAGATGTGGGCCTCCAGGCAGGGAGGTCTGAGGCAAAATCATTGGGAAATGCCGAAAGTTTGCTGACACGTTTGCAAATGGAGATGCTTTTGTTTAAGAGTTGATATTTATTAGGCATGCCAGTAGAATAAAAACAAGCACAGATGGAGAATAAATCTTCCTGAACAGCCAGTGCAGTACTCCTTGATCATTCAATAAACATCATATTTTAACACCTTTAGTCCTTCCCAGGCAGATCTGTACCTGTTACAAGAGGGGCTCACTGAAGGCAGGATTAGTTGCCAGCTCCTGTTCAGCCACTGCCTTTTCCATTTGCTTTTAATTTTTTTCAGGCTGCCTCTCTGCACTGAGATTTTTCCATGTTAGTCTCTGCTAAAAGGGAAAGCTAGTAACTAGTAGAGGTATTCTGAATGAAATTAAGGTATTTCTTTACATCATCAGAAGTCTTGTCCATGAATACCCTGGAGACTGTCAGAAACAGATCCTTCACATTACATTTATTGTATACAACATGTCAAAATCAAAAGCTGATTGGTGCAGCGATTGGTGCATGTTTAAAACTAACAGCTTAAATCACGGGTGGTATGTTGGTTGCTCATTTGTGGAGCCCTGAACATATCTGGGAACATGACTTGAACAGCTTGGGCGGAGATGTCTTTCCATGTCGCCCTGTATGTCCTGGACACCCAGAGGCTGCACTTCGACTAGCTCTGGTTGAAGAAAAGCTCCGGTAGCTACGGCTGGAAGCCCAAAGAGTTTACACGCTCTGCGGAGGATTTGAAATCTGGCTGTGGCTGTGGCTGTGGCTCAGTGTATAAGCCCAGCTGTTGAAACCTACATTTACCCCAGCTCTTTCCAGAGCTGAGGGGTGAAAGGAAAGAAAAATGGGATATTTTAACCAAAATCCTTCCTGACTACAGACTAATGCAGGACAGAGAAGAAGAAATTGAAGCATTTCACTTCTAAAACCAAGTCCTGATGCCATGGATTTTGTTGGCGTCTGGTTTTACTGATGGGAACATACAAGGAGCTGTGCAAAGCACCCAAGCTCCCTCAGGAACCAGGAGAAGCATCAGGAAAACTGTCCCCTTCCCTGAACAAACCTGTCCTCTTTCAAATCCCCGTCCTGCTCTGCATTTGTGTTGGAAAGCAAGCGCTGGCCATGCAGCAGATGCTCCTGTCACCCACCTGGATGCTCAAAGGGTCCTTTTCTCAAGGACCTCAATGCTTTGTTAGGAGCAGGGGGTTCCAGGCTCAACTAGTCACAATGGCTAGAGGACCACTACAGTGATGAGCTGCCTGGGTGCCTGAGATGGACATGTTTGGGTCCACAGGAGTCAAAGGCAGAACCCCTTGCAGTCAGCTGGCAGCATCCACTCTTACTCAAGCAGAGATTTGTGTGTTTGAGGAGGGGTGCATCTCCAAGCCCATGCATTCTTCACGAGCTCTGACACTTAAGTGGCCTCCAGACACAGCCTTGGTAAGAAGGAGTTACACTAACCCCACCTCAGAGGACAAAGGTGGGTGATAATGGTGAGATCGCTGAGAGGTGGAAGCCAATTGCTTTGGTGGGATTGGTGTGCAGCTGCGCTTGCCCCCACCATGGCTCTGCGCTGCCTCAGCTGTTCCAGAAACAGCTCCTCTCCGGTGAGGATGGCTGGTCCCCATGAGCTTGTTCCTGTGCTCCCTGGTGAACGGCTGTTGCTTAACAAGGATTAGAGCTCTTGAAGTTATTGCACAGGAAAACACAGCATTTAAAAAACCCCACAACAATACGTAGGTTACAAATCGATCACCAGCAAGGTGGGACACATCCCAATTAGGGTGTTTTGCAAAGCTTTAACGCAGCCTCTGTGTGCGCACACCACACTGCAGCCTCTGCTTATAAACATGTACTGCTTCTGTAAGACACAGCCTGACCCTGTGCTGGGATGAATGGCATACACTTAACGAACCATTTCTCAATTTCTCGCTTTAGCTTTATTGTTTGGTATGGTCCCTTGTCTTATATGCTGCTTGCTATACAAATCTTCTTCTGGGGACAGAATTATTCATCTCCTTGGCCTAGATAACATTAATGGGACACAAACTAATGGACTGATTTTTCACAACACTCTCTGAGATGAATGGGCTTCTTAATCCTCATTTTATCAGTGAAGAGTTGAAGCATAGAGCATTTAAGGACCAAAGATTCCTCTATATATGGTTGTGCAATCTCAGACTCCGAGGACCTGCTTTAGGTGGTGTTTAATATTCGATGGACGGATTACTTAGCATTAGATGAGCTAATTCCCCCACTTGCAGTAGCAGCTGTGGGATGTGACATCTCCAGGTACGCAGCCGGAGCATCTCAGAAGAGCCCACAGATGGTGCCAGCAGCTTCTCTGTGAGATCTGAACACCACCTTCCCCACCAACGGCCAGGGAAGAGCCCACCCCTGAGATCAGGAGAGGATGGAAGAGCAGAACACTCCCTAATTATCGATTGCAATCGTTACTGGTTGGTTGTTGTGCCCCTCTGTCCCAGGATCCATGGGCTGCTCCAACCTCAGCAATGGATCTCAGTTGCTCAGTGAAGGAGATCTAGCTGTGGAGCTGGGTTTGTCACAGAAATGGGAAATGTTCACCATAGGAAGAGGAGGACAGCACTGGTAGCTTCTTACGCCATGGCATGGACTTTGTTGCACAGTGGTAAGGTGCCTGCTTGGTCCTGAAAGGAGGCTGATGTAGATCTACAAATGTTACCATGTTCCAGGGTGGTGTTTAACCATCAGCATACGAATTTCTCACAGGAACCAGTGAGGTTTTTGCATGTGATGGAGTTATACACCACCTCTGAGAACAGCTGGCCCTGCACTGTGTGCCCCGGCAGAGCTTCTTCCAAAAAAACACCTTTGGTGCCTTCTCATATTGTGCTCTACAAACCAACCGTATTCACTTCTGTGCTCACCTAAACTCTCTCTATTTTCAGCAAATGCCCTTTTGGGGCATTGGTTCTTGGATGCTCTGGAAAGGGATATAGTACGTAATGCTTATATATGTAACCCCACGCTTTGCATATCATCCTTCTTTGCCTCGTTCCTAACATCTTCCCTTTTGTGACTAGTCTGCAAGACGACTTCGTGTCTTCTCTGAACTGTCTTCCAGCATCCTAGAAGGTTTTTTCCTCCCTCCCTGGGAGATTACAACTAATTCAGTGCCCATCCATGCGTGCAAAAATTTACATAATAAATCATCTCTCCTTGCCAGCAAACACCCATGCACACGAATGCAAAGCCCCACTTCTTTCCGGCAAAGTAGGGCTCTGTCTCAATCTGACACAGCCTTACCATTAGTTTTGTGAAATTACTGGGAATTGTGGACTGGGTACTCCCCACCTGCCTGCACACCGCCCCTCCAGGACCCTGCTTGCTTTGGCTCTGCTCAGAAGGAAACGATTCCTTTGGGATACTCAAAATGACAGGGAGGGGGAGAAGGCAAGCAAAGAGGAGCCGATACGGGTTGAGGGCTGAAGGGAAGACACCGCAAAGAAATGGGAATAGGGAACAAAATATGGGGTGCGGGAAGCTGAAAGAGTTGGTGTGTGACCCACGTGCACAGAGCCAGTGTGCTAAATTCTCTTCTACAGCAACGTAAAAGGGTTTTATCCTTTAACTAACACAGTGGTGAGAGGTTTATTCAAGTAGAAAATTTTTAATTGCATTCTCTTGTAGTCAAATATTAATGGAAGGACCTTGTACAAATAAAAGTGAATAATGCAACAGCTTAGCTGACAACATTGTTTCACATTCATTGCAGATTGTGAACCTTCATTAAAATGGATTATTTTTGCTTTGGAGATTTAACCAGCAACATGACTTTCCCCTCTCACTGGCCCTGTTATGCCTGAGCCCGCAGAGAGCTCGGTCCAAGGAGGAGCTTGCAAAATTAATTCCGAAATAAGAGGCTGAAACTTCCAGGACGTGAATTCTTCTCATCCCCTCAGCTCAGAGGAGAGATCAGCATGGAAATCATTAGGCAACGAGTTTAAGCAGACCCCTTTGATGGAGGAGAGTTCGGAGGAGATGGGCATGGCAATGCGCTCGGGAAGCGCAGGGAAGAGTCTAGGCAGTGACCTGTTGTAAAGAAAGCTGAGCTTATCCCAACACCAAGGGGGGCTTCGTTTTAGGTCAACAGCTCTACCAGTTGGGTGGATCAACTGGTCTTTCTGATCCAGCCAGATCAGCATGGGTCACAGGGGAGTGCATCTATGAGGCGCAGTGCAGCACAGAGCAACCAGCAAAATGAACTTTGAAGAGAGCGATGGGTTGGAGCTGGCTTCAAGCCATGTGCCCCTTCCTGGTGAGTGGGGACGGTGAGCGCAGGGAGACCAGTGGTAGTCACTGGGTCAGTGATGGGTTTGCCTCCCCAAACCACCTCAGCTTGTCTCAGGACCTTGAGCTGGGTCGCACAGGGACATGCTGATGCTCCCCTGCAGGTGCCCTGTCTGCAGCCCCAAGATGCTTTTGACCACCCTCTGCCCTGCTTGTAGATATTTGAAAGCATCCTTAGAGCAGGATCGTCCGCCCCGTACCCTGTTCCTGTGCCACCACAAGGGTCTGCCCCACTTCCAGCTCTCTGGACTGCCTTGCTTGTGATTTCCTGAAGCTTCAGTGCCTCCATGCATGCAACAGCCGTGCTCCCCATGCAGCCTTGGGCCCCATCCCCAAGCCCAGCTGCACGGCTCCACGACTGTCACTGCTGAATGAGCCCAGGCAGCTCCAGCAAGGAGACCAAAGCCCATCTGCAGGAGGGGATCCAAGAATCGCCGTAGCTGTTTAAAACCACTTCAGTATTTTTGTCCAAGTGACGGGGGCAGCCTCACATGGGAAGCACATGGCAGAAGCAAAGAGTGCAACTCCGATGCCCCAAAGCATCACTTCTCTACTGAGAAATACACAGGCTAAGTAAGCCACAGGCATGCAACACAGCTGCTCAGGTGGCCGTGTGGTTAGGATCACAGCGTTTCAGCGTTTGTGGTCACAAATGAGCTCAAACTAATTTTCAAAAAAAATTCTCATCACTGTCTGCATATTGCTTGGATGGAATGTTAAAGCTGTTTTAGAGCATTCACTGCAAATCTCTCCAGCTGCACGTTTTCATTCTGCCTAACCGAGGATTAATTGGGTTTGTAGTTGCGGCTGTGGGAAAGCTCTGATGTCCTCCACTACAGTTTTTCTCTCAAGTTTTTTTGCAACTCTAATTCCTCGCTTACATTTTGAACAGCAATTCCTTGTTATTTTTAGTCCTAAAACATTACAAACATACAGGAAACAAGACACCTACAGAAGTTGCCCCTGTGCAAAATTAT
Organism: Gavia stellata; assembly: GCF_030936135.1. Lineage (NCBI taxonomy): Eukaryota > Metazoa > Chordata > Aves > Gaviiformes > Gaviidae > Gavia > Gavia stellata. Next base: position 20,125,434 of record NC_082609.1, read on the forward strand.
GAATGATTCAAAAGTGCTGTTGCAATTGCCAGCCTCTCCTTTTCTAAAAAGCTTTGCAATATTAACAGTATGGGGTTGGCTTGCTCCCGAGTGGGGCAAAACACCTGAGATAAATTAATTGCTGGACCCTGAATTTACCCCCAGTGAATTGGAGAGAAGAGCACTGGGAGTGAGGTATGATAAGGGAAACCCACCCTATACCCTGTGCTCTGTTTCCAAAGGGCCATCCTATGCTCCTGCCTCAGTTTCCCCCACAACATCTCTCTGGGGATTTGGAAAGCAGAAATGGTTGCACCTGTATCTTCTGATGCTCAGCCTAGCAGCTTTAAAGGGTTGGATCAATTAATTTGCTGCTGGTGGCTCGCGATACAGGTGTTCAGCTTCCCGTGTGCATCTAAGTCAGTGCGAGGACTCTCGCTGTAGCTGTTGCACGGAGGAGCCTCTGAAGAGCTGTTCGGCGGCTGGGGGATTTATATTTGTACAATGGCCTCACTGTAGAGTTAGACGAGCTACTGACATGGCAGTACTTATAGTCTATAAAACAGCAATTATGCTTGTTATTAGATCATCCCATTTACAGCCTGAATCCTTTGCCTATGGTGCATGCAAAGCAGCCCAGTGACTCTCCAAATGCTGGGCTAATCTGTACTAATCCATTATGTAAATCACCAGGACAATAACCAGAGACAAATGCTAAATGTCTTAGAAGCACCCGGCCTTCCTTAACGAAATTTGACCCACAAAAATTATGATTTGGTCTGCAGATTGCTGGGAGGACCGTGCGTGGGAAGAACATCTACACTTTACAATTTGTAGATGCAGTTTGAACCCCTGGGGCACCTCCTCATCTCAGCCTTTTCATGGGGCTGCTGCCGAATTGGTCCCTGTACATACAGCAAAGTGCCTGGACTCTTTGGAACAGGACCCCTGTCCCCAAATGAGGTCATCTTGGAGCAGCTGTGGTCACCTTGGGGCCACACCCTACACATTGAGTCCTTCCAAAATGTGGACTTTGTGACCAAGATCTTAGGGAAATCTCAGGGAGAATAAACCCTTGACGAGTACTATTGTAGGTCACGAGAGAGTGCAAGTATTTTTCTCACTTAAAGCCACTCATGACTTCCCTGGGTAGCAGCACCAAGTAGAGGCAGCGAGCGAGATCCCGAAAGGCAAGCAGAGCACACAGGGGATCAGATGAAGCCACCCAACCGCAGGAAGAGAGGGTCTGGTGGTCCGTGCTGGAGGGTTGTGCCTGTACGTCCATCCTCCCCCTGGGCACAGCACATCTGGCTCGGCCATCTCTGACGGTGCCCAGGTAACTCTGAGGGTATCACTAAAGGAGTCTCCCCACACTGCCTGGCTATTGCTCCTTGCTGCAGCTCTTAGTAGGAGCATGGATATTCCTTAAGGATCCCTTATTATGGATTCCTCATTATTCTTTACCCCAGGTGTTACAGATATCAAAGGGATAACTACTGGAGGACACTCTCTTCTCTGCCATGAGGTCTGGCTATGATCCACGAAGATCTGGGGTGTCCTTTGGTTTTAGGACTTGTTCTCCCATCGCAGCAGGGAGAAGCAAAGCCACAAGGGGATGCCAGATAGATTCTTGTCTCTGCCTGGATTTCTGCTCCTCGGGAGAGAATCTGGGCTGTGGCAATGAATATTTTAAAATGTAGGGCTTAGGAATCTCAGTGGCAACATGTTTTAGCAGTACGCTTCAAAGCAAATACAGATATGGCTGTGTGTCTGTGCTCTTAACTGTCTATCGGCATTTCCAAGCTCTGCTAGCAGAGCTGCTAGACTTTGCATGATCTGCAAGATTTAGATGGGCTCTTCCTCCCCCCCACCATCTTTTTATTCAAATAAACCTTAGGATAATTAAATGCAAAAATCCTGTGCTACTGCAATGTTGATATTGCACATTTAGAAATCATTGCAGAGGGGATGCATGTAGGCAGAGCCATAAGGACGGTGGCAGCTGGCTGCCAGGCTGGCACGTAGCGATTCGCCGCCAGTCACAGTGGAGCCTCAATGGGTCCAGACGCTTCCCACAGTCTCACACTTTCCTAGAACACCAAATTTGCCTCCGTGCTTGAGGTACCCACATGTGCTTAGCCCCTCCACACATCTCGGAGGAGAGGCATCCGCGAGTGGCTCAGCGACAGCGCTGGGAGTTATTTTAAGCAAACCCATTTGACTTTGCTTTGGAGCAGATGAGAAGTGCTCAGGCAGCCAGCGGCAGGGGCCGGGACGCTGTTCAGGACTCAGCCACCTGCACCGTGCAGTCCAGCCGCGGGTGTCTGGGCGTGCTGGCAGCCTCTGAGCCCTGCCGCAGGGTTGGCCGGCAGACGTCTGCTTTCAGGTGGGCTGTCCCCTGACTTAGCAGGCTGGCATTACTGAAATGAAGGGGTCCAGAGCCTAATAAAACAGCCCTGGCACCTGTGATGTTTGCATGGAGGCAGATAAACAGGAGACCATGTCTCCTGAAGCTGTAGCTGGAGATCAGGAGGTGCCCTAGGGCATATCCAACAGGTCCAGACCCACTTGTGAGCACCCATCGCAGGCTGGGAACCAACAGTGGTAAGGACACCTTTCCTAAGCTGCGTCAGTGGCCCATGTCCACTCCTTCTCATCCTCACACCACCAGCATGCACACCCCTCTGCAGCCCAGAGCACCCATGACCGAGTGGACGCTTTTATTTACGCTCTGTGGGTGCGACGTGGAAGGAGGCAGGTGGGCAAGCTCACCTGCAGCCCCACTTTCATCTCCACGCAGGGTGGTTTCAGAGAAATACAGCCAGGGTAAACTGCGGGGGAAGCAGGGGAAGGATGTGATGGATTCCAGAGAAGAGCCCCAGGCGGGTAGGCTAGGGGAGGCAGGAGAACAACTTGCAAAAACGCAGAACATTTTCATAGGGAAAAGTGGCTCCGCTATTTACACCACTCATCAAAAAGCAACTGAGACGTAGGAAACCTGCTGTGCTATAGAAGTGGTAATGGGCCAGCCTCCAGTCCCTACCTTCAGCTCTCCTGCTGGGCTGAGGCTGCTTCCCTTCTGCGCAGCCAAGGGTATGTTGCTGTCATCATATCAGGGTTTGATTTTGCCAGTAAAAGTAACTTTCATGCCAGACAGGGCTTCTGTGATTTTTTTATTTTTTTTTCACCTTGGCCAAATTTTCAAATAGTTCTCTTAAAAAAAATAAAAAAGAAGGGAACAAAACATGAAGACCTGTTAGAAATAATGCTGGAGGCTTTGTGGTTTTGCACAAAACAGGTTTTCGTCAAAAAAACACGCAAAACAAACAAGCAACCTAGAAGTCAGTTTTAAAATCTGTACATGGTTTCTTGCAGAACCCTTCAATTTTGTGCCCAAATAATTTTTTTTAAAAAGGTAACTTTTTTTTTCCCCCTCACAAAAGAAACTTAAGATCCAAAGGAAATTGTGACAAATTATCCTCTAAAATTCCTGGAAGTAAGCATTTGCCATTTGTTGATCGGTTCGGTAGTATCTTCCACCAGGAAACAGGCTGATTTTCCTAGGACATCCACATGGACCCAGCTCCACACAGCTTGTAGCCGATCCAGGTTGTGCTGTCTGTGGGTGATGAAATCATTAGGAAGCCCCCAAAACTGCCATTCAGACCAGGACGGTTGCTCTATGCAGCTGCACTGACATCACCTCAACTCCTTTCCCGTCACTGGGATTTTTTCCTGTCGTACTAGCTCCATTTTCTTGCTTGTGCCTTAATCAAAAGCATGTGAAATTACTTTCAGAAAAATAACCCAACAAATGCTACCTGGAGTGTTTTAATAGCAAAATGAACGCAGGCGTGATTTTTTGGGTATCTTGAAGACTTCCTTCCTCCACAAATAACCCATAGGTAGGCGATGGGAGAAGGGATAACCAGAAGGTGAGACAGGCTGAGGGGTACATCATTCCCATTGCAATAACTGGAGCTGGGCGGTGCCTCTAGTCGTGTGCTAGCCCATTTCCCCCACCCCGCTCCCTGTGGAGTAGGAATTTGCACTATTTGCACTATAATTTCAGTGACCGCAGCCCCACTGCCAGGGGCAGGCTGCAAACCCGGCGGTGCCATCCTGCCCAGCCCCGCGGCTCCCTGCCCTTCTCTACACCCCTGCCCTTCTCAACAGCAGTTCCCAGAGGCTGGATGGCATCTTATACCTCCTTGTTCTGTATTGAACTCTCAGTTTATAGCACAGCTATACGGATGGAGAAATCGCACTGCCAAGGTGCACTTGGGAGGCAAGCTCTAGATTTGGGGGGATCATACAGCGGTGGGAGGAAGAGGTGGGGCAAGCAAGGGGGAAACCGAGAAAGGGGATGCGGGGGTGGGTTTGCCAAGCATGGGGTCAGCGTCATAGTGGGCCAGGAGCTCATGCCTGATGCTCGAGGCTCCTGGAAACAGCCTCTGGGTATCTCTGCTCCGTGCACAAAGCAAGGTCTGCGGTGGAGCCCAGGCTGCGGACGTACGCTGTCTCAATGCCTTTAGATAGCACCTCCTGATGTTGAACAGCTGAATATGGGTTTGGGACTTTGCTGGCTTACGCCAATGATCAATACTTAAAAGTGTGCGTGCACACATTCATAATTATTGTGATCACTTTGGAGCTGTTCTGGGCCGATTTTAAGAGTTTCATCGTACCTGCTTGTGACTTTCTTACAGTCCTGCGTGTGGTTACGTATTTGTTGCTGTTCAATTAGCTATAAGGAGATAAGACAGGTATCACTAGAGTAGAGTAGAGTAGAAGAGTAGAAGAAAACAGCAATTTGCATAAATTAATTAAGACACTGACCTCGTTCCCCAGTACTCCTCAGAGAGTAGGCTAAAAAACCCCGGTTTATTAAGTCAATACTTAGTTTGACACCTGAATCAAGCTTTACCCAAATCAAATGACAAAATTAATCCACAGCAAAATGCACCATAAGTCCCTTCACTTCAGTCATTTATTTTTTAAGCTATCCCAGCAATTTATTTTTAAACATATCAGTACATTATGTTCCACGACATTTCACATTTACAAAAACACCATATGTATTGGCAAGTGATTACTCATTGGAAGTGCCATATCGTGGATGCAAGTGTATCTGGCAGCCTGGGTTTTCCCCACCTCTTTTGGGTCTATGCCCTTATTGTTTCATGGACACTTTCTTATCAGGCAAATTGGCTGAGTGTCTATTTTATCCCATGCTAAAGATATATTTAAATTTTCTGTGGATGTTGTGAGACCACGCCTTCATTCTGTGAGCCGTGGAGGGTGGTGGGCATGGTCTACTAAAATTCAGAGCTGCACTTTGTTGCTGGAGAAGTCACTGGAAGGCGATGCCGTCCCACCTGGCCCCAACATGCAAACAGTAGGTCCTCTCCAACTCGTATCGTACCCCTGCCGTACTTTCCGTAGCGGCATTACAGATACTCCACCAAGCACAGCTTCGCTGCATCGATGGATTTAGTGCGGCTTGAAGACATTATCCACTGTAGCTTAGCGATTATTTCAGAGCCATCCCGCGATGCTCACAACCCACAGGCAGTAACTTTAATAACAGAGCTGCAAACCCCCACCGCTAGCTGTCTCATGGCTGAGTTGACAAGAGCAAACTGGTCTGAAATATCCAGGTTGTAAGGAGACAGAAAGCAAGCAGCTTTGTTACTAGCGGGGGCTGGCTAGCTGCATGTAGGATTACTGGAGCTGGGCTAAGTTTCTTCTGCATCGAGATCTCCTTCCTCTTCGGGAAGCTACTGTGATCCGTTTTCTCTCCGCAAATCATTTCGCCAAGTAAGTCCCCAGGCAAATTATTCCAAAGATGAATCTGGAAATGGTCATGGAATTGGCCCCCCACACCAGGAAGTGCCTGAGCAAGAAATGTCCTCACATATTGCACACCTTTCAAACCTTCCTATTTATATTGCTGGCCCAGCTGTTGAAAGGGAATAGCAGAAAACAGAAGGAAGGCAGATCAGAAAGTTTAGCAGATCATCATGAATAATAGACAGTATGAAAAAATGAATCCAGGTGCTTGAAGACAGAGTATAAACCATAATTAAAACCTACCAGTGCTGCTATGACAGATGGTACAATACGTACCCTGAAAATTGTCCATGAACATTTATTTAATATCTGAGAACACTAACTGCTAGCAGGCTGTGGTGCTATTACTGGATCACCACTTTATCGGTGATATCCGGGAAGAAATTCTCTGGATTGCCTCATGATTCCCATAAAACCCACAGATCATCATGTAATCTGATGCAAGGAAGGCCAAGTTCATCACAGATATACTGATGTGGATGCAAACAGAATACCCAAGGCAACATACTTTGCAAAGATATTAAAAGTTAGCATGCAAATATGTTTGGAAAAATCACAATAAGGTTTTTTGGTTTGTTGTAGGAACATGTTCTTGTATTTTGAAGTGGGATTTGCAGTCCTGGAGCGGGACAGCGTGTTCTGCAGCGCTGACTTGAAAAGGTTGCTTAACCTGTTCCTCATTCCAGCTTTAAAAAGGCAGCTCAAGAATAACTTCTGTACGTCCATCATTCCACCTTTGTGCAGGCTACAGCAGGAACTGAATTCTTCTGCTTTCCTGCTAATATTGCTTCTGCTTTCAGAATTCATTTTCTGTCGTGCATTTCTCCCTGGTCCATTTATGCCACCCTGCTTACACATTTTACGTTATTTTTCCTGGCTTTGGCGAGTCAGAGCAGCTCTATAGCTTGTAGGTAGCAATGCGGAGAGTCGGACCATCCCTGGGGAACACCTGGTCACCGCTTCGACGGCAGCCGGAGAAGCCTTTTGCGCGGGGCCAGCTCTGCAGAGCAGTGCTCTGCAAATGTTCCTGCTATTTGTAATCAGCCACGGTTGTCACACTTTGATATTTGTTCTTTATAAGCACTCCTGCAGAGCTTGCCAACAGGAATGTTTTCTACACAAAGATGCAGCAGCATGTGTTTCAGACATGAATTTTGAACTTACGAGTATTCACGCTGGAAACCTGAGGAGTCTGATGTGATTAAGAAGTAGATCCACATCACATGGCTTGTTTGCAGTCAAAACAGTTCCAAGTCCAAATTATGAAAATCATTAAGCCCGAGCGTGGTCGGCCAGCAACTCCTGGTAGAGGTGCATGTCCCCATACCCGAATTCACCTCTGCATTAATCTATTCACCAAACAGGGCCAGCCAAGCAGGCAGCGTGTTGCATGGAGCAGAAGGTTATTCAGCACAGTGAGGTGAGGTTAATAAAACCCCGGACTGAGGAGAGGAAAGCTTTAAAGTATCTGCCTGCAGAAGAGCTGATCACAGCACTGTGGGATGCTGTGCCCGGAGGAAATGCTGGGAAAGGCCCAATGAAGTGGTGATGGTTGCCCGTAGTCATGCTTGGGTTTAGAAGTAGGATGGAGATTTCTTGTCATAGCCCACCACGATAGCTCTCGTCTAAGCTCCCTGACCAGCCCTGGACCCCTGGGTGACCCTCCTCAGAGCTTTTCTCAGCGTGTCTCAGCTACGCTACAGCAAAGGAACCATTATCTCTGAACATCTGGGTGTGGAAGCCCTCAAAGCAGAAAAAGCTACACCGTGCTGTGAATAAATGGTGGAGGGAAAGAGAAGCAATGTTCAGTAACACAGTGCCAGTTGAGCCAGCATGGAAAATGACCCCACCGTGCCAGTACTATTCAGGTAGTAAAAGAAATATGGTCCCTCTCCCGGTCACTTTGATCAGCTGGCAACATCTAGGCATTTCGGCAGAGAAAGGTGTCCTTGCGCAGAATGCAATACCCAGGTAGTACCTGGAAGAAGGGACAACCAAAAGGCATATGGAACTCCTCCATGCCCTGTGCCCTTCGCTGGGCAGTGCATGCAGCCACGTAACCTGCTGTGATGCCTCTGCAGGGATTTGCTCTGCGTTTTTTCCAGGGACCTCTGCCAAGAGGACACATGGTGGTTCATACAAATACTGCTGAAAACGATCCAGGTGAAATAGTGAGGAGGGAGATCAGGCCAGTACATTTGTGTCTGCAACTTAAAATGGGGAAACTAACCATGGCAGAACCTTGATGTCAGCTAAAGCCATTGGAAGTGCCTGGAAAGTCTCCAGTCTCTGAGGCTGGTGTGTGCTCCGCGTCCCCCAATGGATACAGGTTACAGTCGGGCGGTAGTTCCCGGGAGTCTGCAGCTTTCTGGCACCATGGGCCAGAGCCAGGATAGGATCCCTGGATGCTTCAGCAATGCTAATACATGTTCCAGTGCCCGGTATCCAAAATCTGTGTAAGTTGAATTGTCCCAGATGCTGTTTTCTCTGGCTGTCCCCTGCATTTAGGTGTCTGCAGGGAATGTGTACTGTCTGCTACTGTGCAGTGCTTGCAGCTCAGCGACAACTCTGGCACAGGATGCTTTGGAGCAGGAGCAAGGGTGATGGATTGCCAGGAGAAGCATGCCAGTGTTCAGCCTCTGTTCCCCCTGCGTGGATGCATGGGGACAGGAGCAAAGAATTACTCTGGACTCCTACCAGTGAGCAGCAGTTTAGGAAGCGGCTCCATTTTGCTTGTTGCACATCACAGCTCCCAGCTGAGACACAGCTGCTGTACAGGTGCTGCTTCTCTGCCCCCTTTCACTGCAAGGCACCGGTGGAAAGAGTGAAGTAAGAGCTCTCTCGCAGCCGGATCCCCGGCTCAGTGCTGGCACTTAGCAGCTGCAGCAATGGTTTTGAGGACCTGCTGTATCCCAGCTGCACACCCCGGCACCAAGCAGAGGGGTCCTAGCTTGGCCACAATATCTGGCCACCCTTAGCGCATGCCAAGACTGCAGCCACATGGGAGATATCACCAGGAACATGGGGCTTGTTACTGAGTCAGCACGTGGGATGCTGGGGACATCTTCATAGTTTTCTATCTCATCATTATTATGTTGGCCACAATGAATGATGGGCTCTTTAGATCCTGCCCATGAGTCCTGAAGTCCTCTGCAGCCCCAGACCAACCACAGAGGGAGCTCAGAGCATGCCAGCCATGTAAGGGCTGCTGCAGTTGATGAGCCGGCTGCGCCTTGGCCAACAGAAACCAGCTACCTCTTCATGCACATCCCCACTCCACATTAGTCTGCTGCTCACTCATGAGCTTCAGAAACGCTGAGATGGACACAGAGGATAAATCATGGGCCGTCATGTAGTTATTGTTCTTCTCTTGACTACTCAACAAATGCTGCCTTCTGTTGTCTACCACCCATGCAGGACCTGTGAAGCTCCAGAGACCTAAGCATCAGCACTCATCTCATCTGATCAGCTATGGTAGCTAGAAGACAGGTTGACTGTAAGCGGAGCTGTAGGGACAGAGTCTTGGAAATGGCATCACAGACTCTCAGCCAGCTTAATTCTGCATTTCAGCCCATGGAAATACCTGTAGGAAGGGAAATGTGTGCGAAAATCTGACAGAGTTGCTGCATTTTATTGCTGGCACATCCTTCTAATTAATTTCTTCAGTGCTCTACCAAAGCAAAGCTCCTGTCCAGGATCAGTGCTGCTTTCTGCTGAAACTGCTCAGATCTGGGATGCATGCCATGCTTTCACTTGGTCTGAGGACCCCAGCGACTCCTGCGCCACTGACCTGGAGCTGGCAGTGAGGATCTGAAGGCACGCCTGGCTCTGCATTGGTATCAGCCAAGCCTGTGTGCTGTTTTCTGGGCCAAACGATCTGGGAGCAAGCAGTGTACACGCAAAGGCTGTAGGACAGCCTGGCCCCTTGCAGGCGAGAGCAGAGCCAGCGGCGGGTCGATGGCCCATCTCAGATGCCAGTCCTTGCAGGAGTCATCCGAGGTAGGATCGGACAGTGCACATCTTTTGCACTGGTGATCAGTCCAAGAGTAACGGGGTCAGTGCTGTCCCTGAGAGCAAATGAACAGGCATGGTTGTGAAAGCGGGTGTGAAAACAGCTTGCAAGAGTCTGTTTTCCCCAGCTTGGAGGTGAATTGGTAGCTGGCTGTTAGGAAACCCACTTAGTGAAGAACAAACTGATTGGAGAACAGCTTGCTTGACCCAAACTCACAGAGAAGCTTGCTGCCTCACTGAGGTTTTGTGGCTCCCCACAGACACTGCATTAGGAAAGCAGGGATAGCCTGGCATCTTTTCTGTGCAGAGGCAGCAGGCAGAAGACCTTTCCTTCTGTTCAAATGTGGTCCCTGCCATTCGGACTTCTGCATGTCCAGATATGACAGAGACATTGAGGAAGCCAGCCAGACTGGAACCGAGCTGCATGAAGCACATCTCGGCATCATCATAAGCAAAAGCAAAAGCCTCATCCTACTCCAGGAACAGTTGCAGTCGCTGTGTAGGAGGTACCAGTTGCTGAGAAACCACCTCCTCACCATGTAGTCTGAGAGTTATTCTGAGATACTTTACCTAATGGTCTTCATCGTACAAGTGAATACCGCCTAGAAAAAATGACTGTACTGGATACAAAGCTTCTGGCTACCCAGACTGTTACTTCTTTGCCTGGTAGAGGAACTCCACGGCTGGAGCTCTGCAATCAAACCCAATTTTCCTTCTCCATCTTGCTTTTCTTGCTTCTTCAAATTAGTGGAGTGGCTGTGTGCTTTCAATGGAGTTGCCCGGAGGAAAAGGCACCCCATTTTTCCCCATTAGCTTTGCAGCGTATAGGAGCCAGCCCTGGAGTGAGATATCACCTCGGCTTCCCCCCCGCTATGACTATGGGAATGTATGGAGAGGGTAAAGCTGAAGTTTTGTTCTCCACATGCTAATACTTCATTTTGCATGCTCCTTCACGAAGGCAACGGGGCAAAGCAAATGAGCCTTGATAGCCTTACCCAAATGAGTTATCATCTTGGCAGTTTATCCCCCGTTCCCCTTCATGGGTAGCTGCTTTCCTCAGAGGGAGGGATGAGAAGTCTTGATTTATGCAGGCAGGCAATGCTAGATGAAACATCTGATCATGTTGACACAGACAGGACTCTCCTGGCCTTCTGTCCCACAACCTCCCACAGCAAAGACTTGCTCCATGAAGGAAAAACCGCTTGGATGCCGTGCCAAGACACCTATTTAGTCACAGCACTGAGGTGGATCTGCCCAGATATTTTCTCTTCCCTAAAGAGAGGTAAAAGGACATTTAAACTACTAAATCTGGCTTTTGGAGAACTACAATAATTAACTGTTTCAATGGAAAAGATTCAAAATGACTGGGCCAGACAGAATAGAAATTAAATAAGGTTTGCATATAACCACCCCCTGCCGATAGATGGGTAATTGCTCTGGCTAACACTGCCCAGTCCCTTCCCTGTGCCTGGTGTTTGCAGACCAGAAACGTGACTCTGGTCTGATCCAAACTCTTTCCAGCCATGATCCCCACTCTCACAGCGTCCTGCCACAGGCTGTGTCCTGAAAACCTCTTTCCCTGAGCAGACCTGCTCCCTCCCCAGGGACAGGCATCCTCTCCCCTCCTCCCTGCACACTCAGCCGGACGAGCTGTCTCGAGGAGCATGGCATGTGGGATGCGCAGACAGACGGTGCCTGTTATCCACGTCTTAACGGCACGAGGGAGCTGCTGCCGGTGCAAAACCTCCGGTTTGCATCCTACACAGGCTGGCCCCATTCAGATATGATTGGAGCTGAAGGGAAGGTGGAAGCATTGCAGAAAGCTTAAGCAGCTATATCTGGTTAGCTGGTTATGCAGTGAGGGCTGACAATACCATAACTCTGCCAGGATCGTGGCAGAAGCTTTAGGGTAATAAAAGAAAGGGGGTCTGAGCAGCATATCGGTTCTCAGCGTGCATTTTGTAAGGGCTGCTCTTGTCTTCCTTGTGGTGGGAGAGAAGGTGAGTCCCTCCTGCCCCAAATTTAGGACTCTACCCAGCAAACTCTTTGTGGGTCTGTTGATACCTACACCTCAGACACACCAGCTTTGCAGTTTCAGCCTAGGACTGGGTATGCTGGCAAAGTCAGAGCGCTGGCGTGCTGCTGCCCTGTGCCCACAGGGTGTCCGTGTGTCAGGCACCGGTGGGAGTGGGCTGCCTCCCAGCAGGAAGATGAGCATATGAGGGCTGAGCAGCGCATCCTGCTGTGCAGGCAGAGGGGCCAAGGGGGGTAGCCTGGCCCTGCCAATTTGCCTGCAGCCTGGTAAAACCTCCAAAGCACAAGCAGGAACAGAGCCGTACGGGTCCTGGGAGCTATGAAACACTTCTGACTCCAACACAGAGTGACTCCTGGGTCAAAAACCTGAGTCTGGATTGAAAGCCTGAATTGAAGCCTGTCTTTGGGGTTGGCCGGGCCTCTTGGATACCAATGCCTAGGTTATAACATCCATTCGTCCATCCATCTCGCCCCACAACCTTTCTCCTGTTTCTCTTCTCTTGCTCTTTCTGTCCTCTATGCATTTGCCTCCTCTCCTCCCCTCTCCGTGTTTCCCTTACCCAGCCCGGGCTGCAGCAGTAGCGGCAGAAGTGAGGTGGAATCAGCCGCCCGAATCGCGGAGCAGCAGGGAGCTGACACATCAATCACAGCTCTGCTGTTGGAATTAATGAGAGCGCCACAGGTTCGGGCTGTCACTCACTACCCTCACTTTGCTGCTTCCATATGGCTGCCAGCCGACAGCCTCACGCTTCCCAATCTCTGCCAATTACAGCCTCAGCACTCCCAACCTCCTCCTATTAGGCTCACAGCTTCATTATTCTTATTAAGCCAAACAAGCTGAGCCCTCCCTTTTTCACTGTTGATGCATGTCCCTTGCATGCATCAGAGCTACTCTGCAGCAAACCCCCTCGGTGGGGCACCTTTGGAGAAAAAAAGCAGCTAGACAGCACGGGAGCATTGGGATGTCTTCTCTCCTGGCTGCTTCTCCTGTCCTCGCTCCCTTAGCTGGGCAGCGGGGGGAAATGCCCCCATTTGGCAGCAAGTCTCAAAGGGGTCCTTTCTTTTCAGAGTAATTGCAGGCAAGGCTGGCTGATCTCAGCCAGCCTGGCCTCCAAAACTAATTAGTCAGGGGATCCTTCAAAGCTAAATTGCATTTCCACCTATTTTTATTTTTTTTCAGGTCTGCCTTCTGCCCCAAAGAGATGGGAAGTGGCCCCATTTGGGCAGGAGCCCATTGGGAAGGACGGAAAGTCACCTCTCTCCTGGGCTGCTGACAGAAGCTGTGGTTAGGAGGGGTTTGCACTCCCCTGGGGCACAGCCATGCCGCTGTATCTCTAGGTAACCCCAATTTTGCTCTGCCTCCCATGGCCCTCTCGCTGGCTGCTAATGACTTGATGCTCTGGGCAACGAGTGGTCACAACTCCAAAGGAGGGTTTGAGCAGAAACCTTAGCCATCGCTGGAGAGGTGGAGCAGAGCATGCCGTGCTGATAACAAATGCATTTTATAACAGCTGGGGGTTTCTCCGACGTTAAGTTGCTTTGCTTGACACAGAATGAGTGGGTTAATCTGTCTTGCGGCTGGCAGGGATGAGGGGCTGCAGGGAGCACAGGCAGCCCCCCGGAAACAGAGGGGACACAGGTCCTTGCACTATGGCACAGGACTCCACTCCTTCACCAGCATCTCCTCCTCCATGTCTGGGCTGCACTGGCACACACGGACATTCCCAGGATTGTCTGAGCCAAAAATGAGGACAGTTGGGTCTGCTGGAAAGGATGACATAGCGGATGCGCTACACAACCCATGGGTGTAATTGGCCATAAACAACCCCGGATTGCTAATCTGGCCGAATTGGGCCAGCAACAGGACTTCATAGATCTAACTCCACCTGTGCTGGGGCTCTTGCTACTGCAGAGATGTTGGTAGACCCAGCCCTGGATGCATCCCTGACCCGGCCCAGGGATGTCTTGGGTTTTAAGCAGATGCAGTGACAATAAACTGGTCCTTGCTGGGAGGGGAAGGGCTCCTCTGCAGATGTCTTGCTGGTGCTGCAGCCCCACTCTCCTGCAGCTGGCACTTAGGATTTGCTGACCTTTGAATCCCTTAAATCGGTTGCTCTCAGCGTTACTCCAACCAGCGCAGCCAAGAGATGCAACAGCTGGGTGGGTGCCAAAGCAGAGCCTGGGCTCCAACCGAGGTAGGGAAATGCCTTTGCTGCTCGTGCTCGGGGGGAGGGCGGGGGGGGAACGGGAACAGCAGTGATATTTGTCCATCTCTCCTCCCCCTCTGTGCTCCATGACACTGAGCAGTGTTCAGAAAAGCCTTTGTAAGCAAGGTGATGCTGTCTGCCTTAAGACAGGGTTTACTTATTTTTTTTCCCCAAACGTTGATCTAAATTTTTCGAATTAATCTCTAATTTCATTTTCCATTTTCTAAACAACCCTGAATTTTTTATAACTTCCCCAGTGTGTCTTCTCCCACCACAGCCAGGAGTAGCCACAGAAGGTTTCCTAGGTAAATTGGGAATGGTTCATGTCACTAAAATCCAGAATATCGGAAAAAAAAATAATCCCCAAATTACTTGCTGTCAAGTTTTCTCGGATGCCCCGCTCTGAGCTCGAGGTCAATCCCACCTCCCCTGACTCCACCAGCACCCCACAGCCCAGTTCTTCCCCATCCCCAGCTGGGTGCAACCACTACGGGCTCACCCCTGCGCATCGCCTGTCCCTGCCTGCCCAGCTCCTCTCCCCGCCCGACACAACTGTGCCCACAGCCCCAAAGACCACCCTGGTGCCATGTTCCTACCAGGCACGGAGCACTGCGGGGCTGCAGACGGGACCCGTCACCTGCACGCGTGGCAGAGCTGATGACCCCGCGGTGGTCCTGCTGCCTCTGCCAGGCTGGCAGGTAGAGGGGGATGTAAGCAGCAGAGACATGTTGGCTATGACACTGTTAGCATTTTCCCAATGAGTTATTACCAGGTTAAAGGGTTGTGATAGTGCCAATATCCAAAGCTGGGTTATTGTGTTATTAATGTGCGGCTGTCGCTGGCTATTAGCACTGTGATCAATCCCCGGTGACAAGGGCTGCTTAGCCTGTCACACTTTGTTTTATCTTCCATTCTTAGACTTTTACTAACTCACAAATTGCTAATCCAATCTCCTATAACCCAGTTAGGGGAGGACATTGTCTCTGTGCTGCTCAGACGCGGGAGCTGGGGCCCTGGGAGAGGACGTGCTGGTGGCAGGGTAGGCACACGTTTCTCAGGGGTGAGAGAAGTGTGTGTTGGCTGCAATAAATATAAGCATGCTACTGTCCCCGTCTCTTCAAGGAAACTCTTCCTAAAGTGCTGGCTAAACCAGTTACATGAAGCCAACTTGATCGTGTTCTTCAGGATATCTTTCCTCAGCCTTTGGTACTGATTTACCTCCAGGTCACGTCCATGTCCTTGTAGCCCCATGCTGACCTGGGGGTGTCATCTCCATCTCCACATGGCCCACCCCAGTGCCATGAGGACAGCATTGCAATCTGTCCAAGTGCCTCCATCAGGCATCTCAGAAGCCTCAAGAGACTTGGCACCTCCACCCTGGAGCCTTCAATGGGCAGAAATGACCTTAAAACTTCAGTCCCACGGGCAAATCTGCGCTTTGGAGAAACCCATTGGAAAGAGTTGGCAGCTTCTCTTTGACCTCAAGCTTGTTTCATTGCCCATTTATTGGAAATGTTGCATTTCTCTGCGTCACTCCATTTCTGATCACTGTGTACTGCAATATCTTCTCATAGGAGAACTCAAGGCAAGAAGAGCAGAGCTGTTGCATTTCTGCTCCAGCCATCAAACATGGAGACCATGCTGCCTTAATACCAGGGCCACAAACTGCCCAGAAAACCTGCTGAAAATGCACCACAGACCACAGTCCTTCTCTTGAGGTAGAGACCGGAGGAATTTGGATTATAAAATGGGTTTCTCTTATTCTGCCCATGGCAGTAGTTGAGGGTAGAAAGACGGCTGACAAAGCTAGTGGAGATGCTCCATTAGGGACACTTGGGGTTGTGTGGGGAGTGTGGGATAGGACTGGTGTGGCTGGCCTAGGGGTAAACGCACAGCGTGAGTGTGGGTGGGCTGGGGTGGGGTTGTCCAGGAGCTGGGGTTGGGGTCAATGAGGTTGGAGTAACACTGTTGGAATAATGCTCTGCACAGTGCACCCTGTCCAGAGAGGACCCCGGGGTGTTTCCCAAGAGCCCCGCTCTCAGCCCCGGGAACGTGTGTCATTCCTGCACGTGTTGTTCAGGCTCGCAAGCCAGTAATTTTGGTGCAGTTGTTATGCACACACTGAGAAACTGCAGTTTGCTTCCTGGCCAAGACAGTTTTGTAACATCTCTGCATGCAGAAATTGCTTCTCTGCAACGGCTGAACTGAATTCGGATGTGCACAGCCTGAAAGTCTGCAATAGTACCCTGAGGCTTGCAAAAGGCATCCTATCAATAAATGATAATGATTTCTGAGCAAGAAAGCCAACTAGCAAGTTCATGAATCCCACATGCTCCCAGCACAAGAGCGAGAGCTCCCAGAGGACACGCAGGGGAAGGATCTGGCCATGCTGAGCGTCGGGGCTCCAGTGCTTGGCTCAGGGTCTGGCAGCTGGTGTCTCGGTGGGTAGAACAGCAAGGAGGGGAAGACATTTCCTACAGGGCATGACCTCCTTCTGTGCAAACAGAGGTGTTTGACGTGGGCAACGAATTCTGCCAGGAGGGCGGGAGGATGCCGTGTTGAGATCTAATCCACGGTGAGCTTGTCAGCAGGAACAGGGACACTCGTGGCCTTTTCTCTAGTACCTTCAGGGCCCTCCACAGATTGTGAGTCCTATTTTTAGATTTTCATACCTCAACAAGACCCTGTGAAATAGCTTCAGATATTACCAGAGCTGGTCCTGGACTTCCAGCCCATTGCAAGAGCTGGGTAAGTACATGAACGATGGGACACGTTCCCAGAACCCTGCAGCATTTCACAACCTCTGCCATGCTGGAGAATTGTTCTTAGTAGTGATGACCCCTCCGTGTGTGTGTGTGTGTATGAACACATGACGTGCAAGCACTATACTATGGTGTTGCTGAGCATATTGCAGCCAGCTATTAGGCAACAGCTAACTCCACAAAAGCACTAGAAGACCATTCAGGCCAGTTAGATAGCACCAGCAGGAGGAACAGGACTGCACTGGTCTTGGTATAACATGCATTGGGAAAACAAAATAACAGGCAAGTTCAATTTAAACTCCCTGAGTGATAAATATGTCAAAAAGGTTATAAATTGTGCACTTGCATGTTGTAAAAGTTGCACATGGAGAAAAAGGTGCAAATTCCTTTGCAACTTGTACAGTCTCTACTATCAACATCCACATCCACGAATATGAATGTTAAATATTCCAGAGGGCAAAAATTATAACATAAGGTTTCCACAGTTTTCCATGGGTACTTGGTACAACTGGGAGGATAATGCTTGGTTTAATTTTTTCTGAATATCATGATGATATGAAAACTAAGAATTTCAGGTGGCAGACCAAAATCATCATCAACATGTCTCTTATCAAGTGAGTTCATCCACTAGGCAAGGCTTCTGCTGAGCCTAACATAATTTGTACTTTGGACACCACATTTACCTGTTTTCTTATACCGGGGCAGGCTTTCCAGACAGACTTCAGGCACATTGGAGAATTACACCTTTTTTCCCAAGCTAAAGCACATATTGCACAAGTCCTTGGCTGCATTCATGGGTCTTGAAAAAGAGAAAAAACAAAGAAATTGGAAAAACAAAGTTTAATGAAAAAAAAACAACAAAAACTGGGCTTTCTCTGTGGGAATAGGAAAAAATGGCCCTGTTAGGGGTGGGATTCACAGGACTAGGCTGACTCAATGGAGAACAAGGTTGGTTTAGATGTGGCTTCATCCTGCTCAGGGATGGAACATTGTCCTCTGTCCTCATAGCTGGAGCTTCCAGCAATTACTTATTTTAGAGAAAGGTGATAACCAACATTCACTCCTGCTGGGCTGTGCAAGAAAGCACTATTAATAATCCGACTAGTGAGTACCTTTCCCTGCAAAACTCTGATTGCAAAGACTAACAGAGGCTGACAAAAAAAAAAAAAAGGTGGCAATTCCCACCGTGCTGTGCAGCACCAGAGCCCTCCCTAGCTGAGAACGTCGTGCCTGGAGACCTTCCTCTCCCTGGGGAGCTGGTGCCACTTGTGGTGCTAAGGGGAAGGATGAGCACACCCGGAGCTCTGCCTGGTGCCGGGAAGGGATAATAGAAGGTCTTTTTTCTCCCCCAGACTCTGCAAGGTCTATTTAGAAAAACAGCTTATATGTCAGACCCAGTGTCACATCGGGTGTGACAGGGCCAGCACCGTGCTTCAGTCAACAAACAGGGCTAAGCATAGTTCAAGCACTCTATGTTCCTGCGAGCTTTTAGATCAGCTTAAACTGTTTAAGCAGCTGCACTGCAGTTTAAGATTAAGCTGGTCTTTTGAGCAATCTAAGCAGTTTAAAATACTCTAAAGGCTTAACATTATAGCCAGTTTAAGTTGCTGCAAGGGCTTAAAGCAGTGATGTGCAGCCAGTATCTTAACAGGGTTTTCCACAAAATGTGTCTTTATAGCCTGTGATAAGCCCTATGGATCAGGGTATGCGTGTTTGCATAGGGCATGCTCATCTGCCTGCCTTGCAGGCGTTTCTTTCTGACCTTGCACATTGCTGCTCAGATGCGTGTTCCTGCCTCTTCACTTGGACCGCTGTGTCTGTGCCAGTTGGAGAACGCTCTTGCTTTATCTTGCAGCATCCTCTTCCTCTCCCAGACACACCAGATGCACTAGAAGGACTTGCTTCTTCAAACCCACAGTCAAGGAAAAGGGAAAAAACACCTCGGTTTGACAAGCTCCAGAAGCCCTGGCTCTTTGTCTTAATGAGGCATCCAAACCTGGTGAAGGAAGCCCGACGCAGCCAGGGTCAAACAGGAGCTTTCAGAGCAGCCTAGCAGAAGGGGCAAGTCTCTGAAAGCCTGGTTTTGTGGGGCCTTTAAATTAGGAGCCCTTGGGATGCTGTAAGACTGCCCTTCAAGGACCACGGAGGCTAAAGGAGGCTTATGTTGCTTTAACTCTGTCTTATGACATGCTACAGTCTTAAGGCATTTAAGTCCTTATGTGACACTAAGGGTTTAAGGTCTTACACAGCTTTAAAAGTGGCTTAAATGCTCTCTCACCTTTCATGTGGGACACAGAGCGCACCTGGCACAAGTCAGAGGGTTGGCAGTGCATCGCTCGCACAGCAAGGGCTTTGCCCAGCAGTGCCACCCGGGAGGGTCCCCGCATATGCAACCTTTGGGGTCTCACTCCCGTGACTGTACCATCCCCATCTTGGCCACTAGCACACAGCCTTGCAGGTAGCAGCAGCATGGGAGCAAAATGGCACCTCAAAGCCATTTACCTAAAGGCAACATCATGAGCTTTGAATATGAAGTGCCTGTTAAAGAGATGAGGATGGTGGTCTCACCCAGGGGACCTACACCTCACAGCCACTGGTGATGGAGAGCATCACTTGAGGTTTTCTGCATCGAATGCATCCCCAGGGGTTCCTCTACCCCATCCATTGCAGGATCAGTGCTGGGCTACCCCTGTATTGCTGACAATAACCTGTCTCTAATGCTTTTCAGGTGGTGGGATGCTTCCCCACAGAGATGTCTACTGTGCAGGTGCAGGATTGGTTTATGCGATGCTGTGCTTGGCACTGTTCATGCTCAGACAGGAGCGAAATAACGCTCAGAAAGTTTTTACCAAGTGTTACCAACTTCTGGTGGGATGGATGCATCCCACCTACGGGGAAGGGGATCCAGAGCTCAGGAGCCCACCATCACCTGGTTGTAGTTTGCATCCTCCCACCTGAGGCTGGTACCGCTGGCTGCAGAAAAGCTGTTGCTCAAGGCTCGGTGGGCGGTGCTCGTGTGACCTGCCTGTCACCATACAGCAGTTAACCCCATGGCTGTGTGGGATCCCATAACCGTCCAGGGAGACAGACAGATGTTTCCGGAGTGCTTTCCCTCTGCTGCACTGGAGGTGTCGAAGGCAAGCCTGGCAAAATTGCTCCCTGGAGTCCTCTAAATCTCACCGTCGATTATGGAGACAGCCCAGATGACTGTGATCTCTGTAGATGAGCATGGGCCTCTGTGCGTATTTTGCTACAGAGCAGACACTCAGATGAATTGGGTTTCCCCACTTCTGTCCCACCTTGGTCCTCAAATGGAGATTCCAGTTAAGCTTGAATGCCCCTCCCGGGATTGCACCTAAACAGCATTACTCCCTATCCTTCTCTTTGGAAAACAAAATCACCCTCTGAAAGCAATCAGTCATGGCTTTAGAGACCCAGTCTTGGGGGAGGTTTTACTCACTGTCTGGTGCCGGTTCAGGTCACGACAGGAGCAGGCACTGGCTCCGTCAGTGGGGATGCATGGGCAGAGCAAGCTCCAAGGCCAAGCTGGGAGCCAATGCCAACGTCATGCTCAGGGCTCTGCACTGTCTTGCTGGACATCGGAGGTGACAGGTGTCAGCTTCGATACAGCAGCCGGTGAGCTGATCCCCGGCCACGTGAGCTCGGGAGGACACATCTCCTGGGCCAGGCCACGAGTGAGGGTGTCAGCGGCCAGGCTGGCTGATCTACCTGCAGCTCAGGGACTTGCACTCCGCAATGTCTACTGCAATTTTTCTTTCATTGATGTACAACCCTCTCCAGGCCCTCCTAAGGACTGCCTTAACACTGGGAGGCTGCTTCAGGATGCGGCATCTTGTAAAAAAGGATTAATGCAACCGATAACACTGCACACACTAAGATCTCTAAGCTTGAACATCCTCAAGTAGCGTGAGGAGCAGTGAGGCCCAAGAAGTTCCTTTTGTTTAGGCGACATATATTGGTTCCCATGCACTGCTGAGGCTGCTTGGCAGAGGCTGATGGTGTGAGGATTACTCACTGGTTTGGTTCCTCCTCTCTTAAAAAGTCAGATGAGAAGTTCAGGCTAAGATGCAAATTGACCTCTTGATGAGTTTGGGTCCAAAGCTTGGTGGTATCCATCAGAGAGCCTCCACAGTTCCCACCCCACATCCCTTCAGCAAAGCACACTAAGTGACAAGCCTGCTGTATTTAGTATAACCGAGTCAAGCCTGTAGCAGTCACGTGCTTGGCCCCAGCTCACTGGTGTCTTGCACAGATTGCCTCCATGCCAGTTTGGCAAGCTCAGATGAACGGCTGCCAGCGCTCCCACATGCCTCTGTGTCCAGGCTCTTGCAGCAATTGTGCCTTGCTCCCCTTGTCTGAACCACGCAGCCCCAGGACTCGTGCATGAGCTGTATTTATGTTACAGCAGGCAGGGCTGTTACTGCTGCTCCGCTCTCTCGGACTTCGTGGACAGATGCTTGTGCCAGAAGCTGATGTCTGCCCCACACTGACAGCACAGTGGGGGCCTGGAGGAGTGACCACGTGCTGGGACACCATCAGACATCCTCTGTCCGTTTTGTGGCCTTCCCAGAGTATCCGCGTCTACCCTTGACATGTCCACCCGACGCTTTCAGTTAATGACATTTGTGTACCTGCTTGCCAGTCACCGTAGGGAGCATTGGTATGCAAGTGCAGAGAGCTCCCTGCATTATAATGCTGGGCTGGAAGGACTGCAAACACTGCAACCAGCTACTTGGGATGTGGGCATGGGACACTGCAGCCTGGATAGCCCTCGGAGCGGAAACTCCACTGCAAAAATGCCCATGAGTCTCTCCAGTGCCTGTCTGAGTGTGGGTTAGCCGTTGCACAGGACGGATGTTGCTTTCCTTCATTTTGCACTGTTCTGAACGCTGCAGAGGGTGCAACGTTTTTATAAATTCAAGAGGTCTGCTTATCTTCCTGTTTTTCCAAAGGCAGTGGGTGAGTTTGTTAATTTTGCATTCCCATGTCCTTCCTGCCAAAAGAGAAGCGACCAAGGTACAAAAACAGAGCAGCTGTAAAACAAAATTGCTTAAAATGCATTCCCAAGCCACCATTTTTTAGAAGAGATCACAGAAAGTGGGGCTTGCAAATTCGCACCTGGCAAAAGCATTGTTTGCTATTACAGCAGTTGAAGCGAGTGGATGCCTCTGACAAACACCACGTCGTATTTTTTCCACATGTCTATTTATCCTGCGTATGGAATTTGAGCACGGAGCTCTCAACCCAGGCAGCCCAGCTGTGCTATCACACAGTCCTGAGAGCTGAGTCAGGTCCAGATTGGTTGGAGCTGGCTTTAAATTAATTGAACTGTGAGGTGCACACCCACGATAGATGGAGGACCTCATACTCATCCGTTTCGCATTTTTCATGCTGGGATTCTGATGTTGATGTCACTATCCAAACAGCGACACTTGAAAAGTGCCCATAATATAAAAAATTCTTTGTTATCTAAACAAAAGGCTGCATTTCAGGTAAAAAAGTGTGTCTAATAACCATCATTTTCCCATCACTCCGCAGATTTGGCCAGTTGAAATGAGCAGCTTTTGTGCCTTAAGCAGTGGCAGAGGCTGCACAGGAACATTAGGAGCCGCTGGCTCGCTCAAAATTTCTGTGAACCTCATTGCTCGTTCAAGTGCCTCAGTGTGGATGGAGTTTGGGCTCCTGTGATTTTAGTTCTTGTGCCTTTAGTGGGTCTAGCTGCACCCAGTGGATTTTCAGGACAGGAGACTCTTTCCATGTTGTTTCTCAGCAGGATCTGGCCACCTAGGTACCATTTGCACCTCTGAAAACACCCTTGGTGGGGCAGTGGAGTGACTCTGACACCATGGTGGTAAGCCCTGCTTAAGAAAGACACTTTATTTGTATTTGAATTCTTTAAAACATCTCTGCTGTTCTGTTATGTTAACACCAATTTAAACCAAATCCTTGAGAAATACTTGGAAAAACAATATATCTGTTAAAGATTTTGCACCAACTGCTATCAGCAGTGGGCAGAGAAAGCTCGTTATCCACTCCCTAATGAGCCACCCAGCAAGACAAGGAAACCTGAGACTAATAAGATACCAAAACTGAGCAGAATGAAACACTCCAGTTTTCAAAGAGGAAAAATTTGGAAGGACTCAACAGAACAGGCACAGAAGGGCTTCATGTAATCAGCTCTACAAAACTTTCCCCTGCTTCCCAGGCATCCAACTGTACATCGCGCCTCACCTAGAGCTGCCACGAGGTCAGCTTCTCCCTCTCTTGCCAAGCAGGAGATGTGGACCTGGAGGTCTGGGATACGAGTAGGGGTTAGATTAGACGGTGTGGCTTCCCGAGGTACTTCCAGCCTGTTTTATGTCCTTTCTATGATGTAACTGCCAGAGATGAGCTAGCTGGGACCCAAATCTAGTGCACAGAGGTTCTTTGAGCCCGGCTGTCCCTGTGCTCTCTCTGGGGAGGAGAGCAAGACGGATGGTTCTGCATAGGGGTCCCCACTAAGTCACAACGATCCTGGTGAGATGCTTTTCCAGGTGCCTGTGTTTTTCCGTAGGTGTTTCACCCCAGACACTGCTTGCTGCACAGAGGTACCCTGAGGGACCAACTGGAACCTGAAGGACCTGCGGGAGGATTCAGCGCTGGGACATCTCTGGGGTGCCTCGCAGGCACAGCACCATGCTAGAGACTTTGCTGAACCTTTCTCCCACTCTGGTCTGCTCTGCATCCTTCCTGATGCCTCCGGCCCCCTATTTCACAGCCCTCACCCAGCCCCACTCCTCTTTCCCTCTCGTGAACCCCAGCCGGTGCTGGGGACCTGCTCTGCATGCAGGATTCACCAAGATGAATTTCCCTAACTGGAAAGATTTACCTCTGCAGTTGTAAAGGCAGAAATACATACGGGCACACGTGTAAATGCAGAATTTGTGTGTCTCTGTGGGAGATCTCTTTGCTGGGCATCCCAGCATTCAGTGTCTGCCTCCAGACCAGAGGCACATCTCCAGCTCCCATATCCTCTTCCTCAGAGATGATTCGTGCAAATGTGCTACAAAATTCTTCAGGTGAAAGCTGCATGTTACTCTGTTTGCCGCTACACTTGCTGCTAGCTGTAAACAGATAAAGTGCAGCAGTCAGCTGTGGGAAGCTCTGCTGTCTTCCTGCTTACAGGAAGCTTTGCCCCTGAAGCTTTTCACTTTCTCGTGTACCTACCCAACCGTCACCCCTGCGTATAGAGTCACAGGCTTCCCGCGACCCTGTGTGCTGGACAAGAGCAACCTTGCCAGAGGAAGAGGATGCTGCTTGGACATACAGCCACTCTAACGATGCCTTAGCAGCCAACTGTGGTTCAGACTCCCCCTCAGCAAAGCAGGACCCTGTGCAGCTGTACTTCACCTCCTAGGTGCTCTCTGACCCAGTGGGAGGTGATTTTCTGGGTTCCCAACCTACTTACTGCACAACATCCCTTCATTCAGCATTCACCTTGAGAAGAGGCAGGGCCAAGAGCTGTAAAATGTTGTTTTAACCCATTCCTACTTGTTTTGTGGTGCTGAGGCTTTATGCTGATCCTACCTGCAGAGCTGAAAATTATGCTGAGGAGTCCAGGGGTGCAGGATGTGACCAGGCAGCTGCAGCTCGTGCATGCAGCCAAATGCAACACAGACCCTCCTGGGTGGATGCTTCGTATGATGGGGACCTGATCATCACAGAACAGCTATTGTGGCAAAGAGATGCAGATAAAGAAAGAGGCTTGCAGAAGGAGGGAGCTGCCTTGGTTAGGTGGGTATTGAACATGCACTGGGATACCCCCAGAAGCCATGGTTCCCTCACATCGCTGCTTTCCCACAGACCCTGACACTGGGTTTCATCCCTTTGGAACCCCAAGGACAGGGAGAGCTGATGCGTCCCAGCATGTTGGTCCAGTATGGGAATGAGATATAGCCAGGATGCACACCTTGGACCATTGGTCTCCCAGACACATGACGCTTGGTCCAGCCATATCCCACAGGCGAGCAGCAGCTTTACGTGTTTAGCTCTGCTAAACTGCGGAGGGCAGGTGGGGAATGCTGCCACTCTCTGTATGCTTCAGCTTCTCAAAAGCACAGCAGCTCTCGCGTACCTGGACAGACATCTTCATGGCCTGGCTGTGGGCATGAGGCTTCTCTGTATCCCTGCAGGCACTGGTACCCACTGCCCCACTTGCAGACACAGATCAGTGTTCAGCTAGAAAATGCAGAAATGAAGTGTGAAAAAGCTGAGCGCGAGCCTGTCCCTCTATGACGATGCCCTGTGCTATGCTTGCAGTATTGGCAGCCTTTCCCCACTGACGATGAAAGGAATATCTACTACATTTTTTTTTAACGTAAACACATGTGCTTGAGCACTCTCTGGCTAGACAGAGCACAGGCATGACTGTGACACCCCCCCGACCTCCCCACAGACACATGTAGATGTACAGCCATGCACCCTGCAGGGCACGCAGGAGTGTGGGAGTGCACACACATGGAGATTCATGCCCAGCTGTGCACCTGCATGCACAGGTATGTATGCGCATATGCACACATGCACCCGCACAGATGCATATACACACATATACAAACATGCACACAGACATATACATGCACACACAAGTACACACACACACACTTGCACACATGCACGCACACATGCACATGCATGCATGTACGCACACAGGCTCCCCCATGGGCAGTTCTGCTCTTGTTCACCTCTGGCTCCAACCACGACCCTTCCACGTGCCAACAGTCACCTCCACACCCAACTGCACAGTCCCTCTGAGTCTCCTCTGGGAGGAAATCCACCTTCCTCCACCCAACACCAGGCTGCGGGGTCGTCCTTCCCACCCCGGCCACGGCAGCAGGCCCCGCTGCATGCCCAGCCTGTGCCAGGCTTGGTGTGAGCCGAGCTTTTCCGTGCTTCAGGCCTGGCGCTGGGTTTTCTCACCATCTCTGCTGCCCTGGCGGATGCGGTTGCCATGGCAATGTGTGAGCCGAGGGCCTGGACCAGCCGGCAGCCGCCCTGCGGAGGATAACGCTCCCTGGCTCTGTCCCCACCTGTGATGGACGACTGTGCACCCCTGGCTGAAGGAGAAGCCCTCAGGGTTTTGCATCGCCGCATCACCTTGCACTTTTGTCACTCAGCTATTCCACGTTCAGACTCTGGCCTGCTGCAAATTAGGCTGCAAATCTGAGACTGCAAAGCAAAGATGCAGGGAGAGCTAAGGATGGTCATTTTTGCTTTCCAGAAATGTTATTGAGATATTATCTGACAACACCGCAAAAAAAGCCTGGTGCAAGTTGCATGTTAAAAGCGTTTCTGAACCCATTATATAATTGCTCTCCGTCATTAAGAAGGATCAAAGTTAGCCTGAACCATTTGAAAATGTGTCTGGAGACGTAGCCCATAAGCTCTGTCTCATAACAGACATTTAATAGTTAGGTGATTAATATGAAAGTGCTTCTTCCTTCAAATATCAATATTAACTTGAACTTTGCCTTAAGTAGGCTTGAGCCTATATTTGAAAAAGTATATTGGTTAATGTGTTAAATAGAAATCAGTCATTTCGTACTGTAATCTTTCTGCTATAATCTTTTCCTTTGACTCCTTTTCATTTCGGTCCCTGAAGTAATGATTCAAGACCATTTTTCTGCACACGAATATACAAAGGAAACTGTAAGTCACCCGCAGCCTGCGAAGCTGAACTTCCAATTCTTGAGGCAACAGAGCAAACAGTGGGCTAAGAACATATAGGCCGAAGAGGTTTGACATGAATGATTAAGAGAGCTGGTTCATCAACAAATACATGTGGACTGCAAATATTTCATAAGAAGAGAAAGGGCTAAATGAATCGAATAAAGTGTTTGCTGTGACTTGCTCGGCTGCCTGTAACTGGAAGGCTGCATTTCTGCGGCCCAGTGTACCTTTTTTGTGTCCTTTTCTTTTCAGCAAAAGTGCCAACATCCCGAGGATCCTAGCTGTGTGTTGCTGATTGCTTGGTGTGATATTTTTCTCTGTACCAGTGGGCTGTTATTAATGAACTGCCAAACCTGAAAAAAAAAATGGAGCCGAGTGTATCTGCATAGCTAAATAGCTTCTTTTAATTTGCCGTAGGTCCACAGGTTATTTGGTTTATTTGTGAGAACAAACTTCAAGACCCTTGCTCTCCAACGTGAGCCATGGCTGAGAAAAAGAGACACTGCAGCAGAGAATCAGGGTGAAATATAGCAAACAGAGATTAAAAAAACCTTTTTGCCCATTTCAAGCAAATTATTGACGTGGGTAAAATTAACCCCTTCTGCATCTGCCCTGGCTCCGGAGGGATGGCTGCAGGGCTGGATTTGGGTCTCTGTGGCTGCAGCATGCTTTTGCAGAGAGGAGGCTGGGCAGGTTTCTGCAGGAGGGAGGAACGGCAGCCAAAGCGAAGGGCTGGCACCTCGCAGGGCTCATGGCACCCCAAGGGGCCGGGGCAGCTCGGCAGCGGTGGCGGTTTGCAGGGGAACAGGCACTGCATTTCCAGAATAAATGCTGCAGGGGATAAACACCGCAGCCCTTATTCCTGGGGAGCTCCTGCTGATGGGGAAGGGCAGGATGGGTCATGTAGCCTCTCAGGAGTGTTTTAGGAGATTATCCAGGCTGCCAAACTGTACCTCAGCTTAGTTCGGGAACGAAATGGGGTGCTCCGCTTTAATGATCTGAGTGGAAAGAAGAAGATAATGTTATTCCACTTCCCTGGATGCTTCCACAGCAAAGCAAGTAGGAGTACAGCTGGGGAAGGGACACCCCCGAGCATACCCCCACTGCTGCACCTGGGGGTCCTGGTCTCAGCAGGGAGGGCAAGGTCAGCCCCATTCTACCCCGTTTGATACAGGGCAACAGATCCACGTTCTCACTCCAAATTTCCTCCAATTCAGGACATGGGGTACTGACACGGTTGGCAGTGTTTGCTCAAGTGCAGGGTAGCTGGCAAAAGCTTTTCTCCCTACAGGGGCCTGGGGAGGCGGGAGGGCAGCCACAGGTGAGAGCAGCCCCGATGACACCTTTGCTGGGGCCATGCTTTGCCCAAGGGTTTGTCACAGAGCACTCAGAAGCCCAGAATCCCCAAATCCCAGAATATCTGAGGTTGGAAGGCTCCTCTGGAGATCGTCTAGTCCAACACCTGCACAAGCAGGGTCACCCAGAGCAGGTTGCCCAGGACCACATCCAGGTGGGTTTTGAATATCTCCAAGGATGGAGACATCACAACCTCTTGGGACAACCTGTGAACTCCAAGTATTCAACCACCCCCACAGTAAAAAAAGGTCTTCTTACATTCAGACAAAATTTCCTGTATTTCAATTTGTGCCTGTTGCCTCTTGTCCTGTCACTGGGCACCACTGCCAACATTTACTGAACTCCACGAGGCTCCCAGCAGCCCATTTCTCCAGCCTGTGGAGGTCCCTCTGAAGGGCGGCACACCCATCGGGTGTATCAACCACTCCTCTCAGTTTTGTATCATCTGCAAATTTGTTGAGGGCGCATCTGTCCCACCTTCCAGGTGGATGCACTTGGTCCCATCATCCAGCTCCAACACTCCTGACTTTGAGCAGGCAGCAGGATTCCTACATTGATAGGCAGGGCTGAGACTCAAATTCTCTTGGTGGGGGGTCAAAGCACCCCACTGTCTGAGCTGGACTGGGCAGAAGGAGGTGAGAAATTACTTCCCCACTATGAGAGGAAATATGCTGCCTCATTTCCACAGAGCACACACTAGACATCGGGAACAGGCAGCTTCTGCTCACGCTCACTGCACCTAATTCTTCCCAGCCAAGAATGCAACAGTTCACATACTAGGGAGACAGTGACCATACTGGAGATGTTTTCTACCCATACGGCTACAGCATGGCTTCAAGTGGTGGGTGCCTGATGGGGCAGGAGCTGGTGTGATCCCTTTCAAAGAAGCTATGATGTTTATCCAGGTTTACTAGATTAAAGAATACAAGGAGCAGCTGAGCATTGGGCAGCCTGGCATGTGCAAGGGCTGTGATTCCAACAGGTCCAGGGCATTCTGGGACAAAACCAGACAGGCTGGGTATAAACCAGTCTGGTGACAACCTTACTGGGCATGTGGGATCCCCAGAGCATGAGAAATCACACAGCTGAAATGCAAAGGCAGAAGATGCAAATCTGTTGCCAGAGGAGCATGAGATGGGAGTCAAATGGATGACTCCTATGCCTGGAGAAGAAACTCAACAGGTCTGGGTACATCTCCTTAAGGAGAGCTCAGCACACATAATGGCTGGGTTGAGCCCTCGTATCTCTCATGGGGTCCAATGTGGGCAGAGCCGATCCTGGGAGACGATCTGACCTCATCATGTGAATGGTCCTGGATGAACCCAAGAGGGTACAGGAGTCTGGAGAGCTTCCCCAGAGAGGGACTTCTACACCCAGGATGTGTCAAGACAAGCCAGATAAATCCTCCTGGCCTGGCCTGGCGTCCAGCTGTTGAATCTATGGCGACACAAGAGACTGTCTGGAGGAAGAGAGGAATGTGCCCTGGGTGCTGTTTGTCTGGCACATTGCTACTGCGAGTGCAGTAATTGAACCGTGTCAATAATATACCAACAGAGCATTTCCACCAGAAAATGGCATTTAAATGGCATTTTGTTGTAATAAAGAATTTCCATGGGAATACATTGATTTCAAGGAAATTTAATTTTGAAAAAAAGAGAAGACATTTTGTAAGCTTTGAAAGCTGAAGCACCTCTATTGCAGTAAATACATCATTTGTTACTCTACAATTGATTTTATTTCTCAGCTTATTCAACATCATGTAGTTATGTAATTTGATTGAAGTAGTTAGCTAATATTCAGACTTAACTTCTGGCAGCTGTTTCCAATATGGAGGAAACTTGCAAGAGAGCCAGGTATTTCTGGTGGAATTCATTTTATATGCAAAAACACTGCTATAAATGACACTTTCCTTGAGATGAGCACTGGTGCAGCAAGAGATACTGATGCCATCAGACTTCCCAAGCTTCTTTCCCCAGCCAACATGCTGCCCAAAATCTCGGTCTTTGCTTTCTCTGCACATAAGGCTGCAAAGTGTTGCTTTGGCCACCCTTGGCTTTCTGATGATTACTTCTGATTATTTCTGTTGTGCCTCCCCACCCTCAGACAGGCAGGCCCATAGACCTCTCTAACAAAGTAACACCCGTTTAGCTCTTTCATGCACATAGCTCAGCTCTTAATTAGTCTTACACGCAGTCCGTGCTTTGGGCAATAGCTCCTGTTGGTTGCATAAGAGAAATGAATTCTTTCCCTGCTCGCTCTGACTGAAGGATGGCAGCAACGCCCAGCTTTTGCAGTGCTCTCCCTGACCGCTTACGGAGCAAGAGGGTCCTCACGCCTCTGCGTGCTCCGGTCTGCAACCTCCAACCCGCTCCCAGCTGTGAGGGTCTGGCCGCTTGCAGGGATGGATCGAGCCTTTCTCCTCCTTCAGCAAAATCAGCGTGATACAAGCACAGCTGGAAGAACAAAGTGCACAACCACTGTCCTCCTGGGTGCTCACCCGAGTTTTTCAGGAAGATATAAATAAGCCACAGCTGTGCATAAACACATTAGCAAGGAGTTTGGTCCACCTAAGGTGAAGACAGGCCAGCGTGATTCTGGAAGTCTCATCTGAGGAAAGCAGGCAAAGACCGGCTTTTAAACTGCCTGAGTCCCATTAGACCATGAGAAAGGGCAGCCAACATATCTTGGTCATCAGGATTAGAATAAGGGGATTACAGCACCTGCTAAAGTCTCTCTGAACTTCAAAGGCTCATGGCACATCATATTTTTAAACATGTTTCAGAGTAATTAAGCAAGGCAACTTTAAAAGAAAGGCGTTTTGTCAGTCTGAGGAGCTCCCTTGGGGGCTCCCTTGCGTGGAGAAGGTTAGCCTGATTACGGCAAGACGACAGGCGTTTTATAAGCTCCCCACCGCAGCCACGTCCTAGCTGCGACGCCATCTGCCAGGGCCAGGCTCCGGGTCCTGGAAAAGCCCCCGCAGAAGCCGAGGAACCCACCGTCCTCAATAGGAGAGTTAGGTTCCTGCAGCAGCTTCCTCCTGCAAAGGGCCTTATCGCATCTCTCCATCCGCCGCGGCAGGGTGGGGGTGAGGAAGGGGGCCAGGATTCATGCAGGGCTGTCAGGTTGATGGACAGACACTGCTGGAGCCCAGCCCTGCTAAGTTGTGCGTACATCCACGATGTGCCTCCGCATGGAGCAAATGGCTACATGCAGCATTGCTCTGCTGAAAAGGGCAGGAGCAGTCACTGGCGATGGACACGTGTCACGAGCACGTTTTGAAAACCCCAGAGATCAGGATGGGCTCCCCATCACTTGTGATCCTGTCCCTGGTGCTGGGCTAGGAAGGGTGACACCGTCAGGACCTCTGAGACCTGCTGCCCAGCAAGACTCCTCAGGCCTCTCCACTCCAGCACTGAGATTCAGTCCTAGGCTGAGAAAACAGCTTTTCTGGATGATTTCTGATTTCGAGCATGGCTTCAGCATTGCATCAGGTAGAAGCGGCATCCTACTGAGCTTTCTGTGACTCACTGTGCCACCCACTTCTTGAGGAAAGGGAATGTTAGGTCTTTAACAAGCAAGCCAAGCACTGGAAATTGCTTGTGGAGTATTGATTGGTGTCCAGACTGCAGGGAGAAGGGATTTTCAGTCATTATCTGGAAGATGTCAGGACCATGAGACTGATCTTAAAACTGAACAAAAATAGAAATTATTCCTCTTGTTTTGTTTGGGTGTTTTATTTCCTTTGCATTGAATTCTTGGTTAACATTTACAGGAGTCAAACCTGGATGCTGCTGCGGGGGGGGTGGGGGTACAAAAAAATCAGAGCAGCAGCACTACACCAAGAGCACATGGGCAGAGAAAGGACTGGGAAGCAGAAAGACCAGAACTTTTTTTTTTATCGCACGTGGCCCAAATGAGGTGTGGGTGCAATGAGATAAGGGGTTTCTTCTGACTCTAGACCCAGTAAGAGAAAAACTGGTGCAACTGGTACCCAGGAAGCACGCAATCCCTCCCTCCTGCAGGAATGAGTCACAGAGAGCTCATGTCCAGGTCCCCAGCCTCTCGCAGCTCCTACCCGACCGCTCGGCTCACTCCAATTAGGCAAGAAAAATGTGTGGAAATGAAAGGAGCCTTGTGCAATTTCCAGCAGCTGTTAACTTCTTTGCTCTGCTCCCAAGATGGTTGAATTTGAATCGATCTGGCTGCGGAGCCCAGGCTAAAGTCTGCACATCTTCACTTAATCCGTTACACAATGTTTTGGCCAAACCCCAAAGGCCAAGGACCGCTGCCCATGCGAGTGATGGGAGCACTGTCAGGGTCAGAGGAGGGAGGTGAGGACTCAGTGGTGGCAGTTCCTGGACAAGTGTCCCAGGAGAAAAAGTTTCCAGCTCCTGTTGGCAGAGGTGAGCATTTCCAACCAAGCATTTCCACCTCTGCCCGGTCATTTTGCTTGAAACATACCATTTTTTCAAAATCTGTTTCTGATTTCCACCAGCAGCCTGCTCAGATATTGACTAGTGGCTTGCATTTTATCCCAGAGGTTATGTTTTTTGTGATTAAGCGGGGCAACGCAGGGATGCAGAGCCTTGTCGAGCTGCTGGTCTTCAGGAGAGACCCAAATCGGCCATGAGTAACAGGAAATTTCCAATCCCATAGCCAGCAGCTTTTGAGATCCCAGTGTTTCCTTATAATCTGAATTAGGAAGCTTAGGCAGAGCCAGACAGCTTTCCCCTGCCTCCAACCCTCTCCCCGCATAGCCATCCTGCAGCATTTCAGGGTCCCTTCAGAGCTCCCCAGCTCTGAGGCTGCTGCCTGTGTCACCTGGGTCAGCTCGAACGTGCCATGGAGGCTATTAGCAGTGATGGGTTGCATGTACCCCTGGGGTCCCAGAGCAGCTTTGCTGCTGCAGTTCCCATTTGTTCACAGCATCCTCAGGATGTCTGAGCTCTCTGAAGCTCCTCGAGTCCTGGCCCGCAGGTCCCACACCTCAGCTTGTGTTGCTCCATGTTTCTCTCCAAATACCCAGTTCACCATCCTGCAGGAGCGACACGGGGTGACTGACCCTCATGGCTCTTCACACATCTCCCTGAGCCTCCATCTAAATATGCCATTTCCCAAAAGCATCACGGGTTGCTCCGGGAGGCAATGTGATTTCTATTTCTCAGCGCTGCTGTGCAGATTTGTTGCTCACGCCTTAGGGCAGGCGGATTTCAAGCCTTGCCTGTGCTGCTGTTCAGAGCCCTGCCTGCACAGAGGAAAGGCAGCCTTGATGGTCCTGGCATTTTTGCAGCACCCAAGCTCTCTTCCCAAGGGGCAGCCAGGCATTTCGGCTCCCCACCAGCCAGGAGAGGCTCCCTCGGATGAACAGAGAGATGGGGAACTGGCCCGAGGTAGGGGGTGCATACCCCTCCCTCCCTGAGCCACATTGCTCATCACCCTGCCAAGGGTAGCCTTCAGTGTAATATCAATAACTCTTTACTATCAAAAAAATACAGTATAAATGAACCAATTTCTACCCTGCACGTGCATACACACCAACTCACACTCACCCACACAATCGATCTCTGTTTAATTAAATACTGGCAATGACTGTCACGTGGGGGCAATTCTGCTGACTTGGGCACTTTGGGATTTTTATGCATCTATTTCTGCTTTGCTTTTTCCATTAACTTATTTTTCCCTTTGTAATAAGGGGTTGTCAGTGTAATTTATACAGCAGTGCAGGAGGCACGGGCAGCCCGGGGAGCCATTCACAGCTTGCCAGGGATAAACACAATTACACATTTTTAAATGTCAGACTTCAGGAGAAGAAATGAAAAAGGTAAACTATATAAATCTCAGAGAGAGCCGCTCTCTCTTTGAAGAACAGCTTCCTAGCCAAGCTACCATGCCCCCACATCCATGGCACAGGCATGTCCTTCTGCATCTCTGGGATGCAGAGGCACAAAGGAAGGGCCACAAGAAATACAAAGAAAGCAACAGTAGTGCTTGTGTTCCCCATATTACTATTGGGTATTTAAAAAAAACACCTGAAAAAGCATCATGCCCTGACATGTGTTCCTGCAACCTGCTCCCTCCTCACCCACTGCAGGCCAGCTTGCACAGGGGAGAGCCCGTGCTGTTCCCTACTCATTTCACAGTCAGCTGCTTTGATCTCATATGTGATTAAAAGAGGATAGTTCAGATGGATTAAATGAGAGGCACTTACATAATCTGTTTAAAATTCCAGTAGCACATATTCAGAGAAGAGCAGGAGAACAGCCACCAACTCCCACTTGTTTTGCAAGCTAGGTGGGAGCTCCACTGCTGCTTCCCCACTCCTGGTGAGCTTGGGGCAGTGTGGGAAACCACCTGCAGGTGACAGCAACCTTGTCATCATGAACCACAACAGGTACCTGCTAGAAAGAGAGAGGAAAGCTGGGGGTGGAGAGGGGAGGCTTATAATGCCCAGGCCCTACCAATGACCAGCTCTTTGAGCTCTATAAAAGCTGATGGCACCATGGTGGGGTCTGGTGTTTTGGGAGGGTGTGTGTTGTTATGGTCTAGGGTGTGTGTTGTTATGGTCTAGGGTGCTTCCAGGTGGTTGTTGGCCAGGGTATGTCTCTTTGCCCTAAGCCTGGGGCAGGAGCAGAGTGTAAACCTTGGGTGGGAGGAGGTGATGTGTTAGTAGGGTCTCCTCACCTGGCCTCTCTTAGGCTTGTAGCCTTGAGGAAGGAGTGGGGGGTAAGGAAGGACCTACAAGTGAAAGGATGGGGCTGAAAGTCTTCAGACAGTGCTTGCAGGGGTAGCAGAGAAAGTGGAGTTTCTTGTTACCTGCATGCCAGATGAAGGGAGCCTGTCCCACCATTATGGAAGCTTGAAGGGTTTAGGTTGTGGAGGAAGGCAGTACAGCTGTTGGGCTTTTAGGGCCCCAGAAAGATGCTATTTAATCACATAAGTACTTTTCCTGCTGCACTGGGAGGATGCTGCAGCAAAACAAGGTGAGGAAATGGAAAGGGAGCATCTCTTGATGTAGGGAGAGGGAGGCAACCTTGAGAAAACACTGAGTTGGAGGGCTCACTTTGACACTTGGATGGCACTGCTAATAGAAAACCACCAAAACAGGCACAGCCACTGTTGAAATATTGGTGGGTGGTTATGGAAGTGAGGACTATTTCAAGGGACTGGCTGGGGGGGGCTGGAGGGATGGGGGAAGGTAGGAGATCAGATTTGGGGCTGGCAGCGGTAACTGGTAAAGCCAGTGCATACTGGACCTAGAGCGGACAGGGATCAGGACAAGGAGGAGGAGCTCAGCCCCTGCAGGAGTGTGTTATTGACCTTGGACTCCATGGACAGATGCTTACTGATGTGGCAAACATAGAGTAGCCATTTGGCCAGCAGCTGTAAGATGAAGGTGTGAGCAGGGAGTGCTGGGGATGGGTAACAGTATAGAGAGATGGGATCCAAGGTCCCTTCTGTAAGGCTGCTGCAGGAAACTAGGTGCAGTTCTTTGTGGAAGGGAGGAGATGCCTTGCAGTGGGCTTGGAGGCATGGTGATGTACAGAAGTGTTTGCAATGGAAAGCTGTTCTGGAGAATACATGGCAAATTAATAGGTGAGGTGGCTTTTTTGGCCTTTCCAGAGTCTGTGAAACCTTTTTATAGGAATGCTGCTAGGAGTATCAAGAAGGATGAACTTGTATCTATTTGAACTTGAAGGATGCTGGTGTGTTGGACTGTACTGACCTCAGGAGCATAAAGGCCTGATCTCTAACGTGGCTTTGGAAAATGGGACGCCAGTGGCATTTCAACTGCTGCTGTTACATCCCTGTAATATTAATCTGGCTTGCAATTTCCAGAGTAGTGTTTCTCCACTAAGGCCATGCTAACGAGTTTCTCAGAGCCTGCATGGCATCTAAGTGTTTCAAAGTGTAAGGGCCATGAAAGAATTAACAGGGCATCTCCCACTAGCTGGCTGTAAACAATTAGTTTGATGGCTTTGTGCAAGGGCAGAAAGATGAAAGAGGACTGCAGCAACATTACGCAGTGAACTCAACTTATTTGCTAAGTGATAAAGGATTTGACATAGCTTCTGATGTAGTTAAACTTCAGTCTAAATGCTAGTTATGCATAGGACAGCTCATGCCTAGGCAAAGGCAGCTGTGAATGATACCCAGCCCATTGCAGGTGCTACTGGGAAACAGCACTGAAAGTGAGAGAGCATTGTCTTCATTGAGGGTGACAAGAGGGTTCTCCAGGGAGCAGAAGAGCCTTTCTGAGGTGGCAGGAAGTGAGGCGAGAGCCAGAGGGATGGGGCTTCTTACAGAAGAATTGCAAAGAGTTTACCTGTAACAGAGGCTGGTATGATAATGAGGCTCTGGTGTAGATTTTAAAAACAATCCCCAAAGGTGTTTAAAGTGGCATGGAAAGTCTAGCTCTTCTTGTTCCAGGTGGACCATTTACAAGCCTTGATAATGACCTAGAAGATGCTTATCCTTCTTTAGGATAGCAGGAGGTTTAAGGTGTTGCTTGCATAGCAATGGGAATTTGTCTGGGGATCAGGCTGGTGAAAATGAGACCTCTACCATCAGAAAGCACAAAAGTCCTCCCTAGAGAGGCCTTGAGGGTCAAGAGTGGGGAGGACTGGGGGAGACAATTTTTCCCACGCTGTCTAAAGACCAGCAGTGTGTTATTTAGACCAGCTTGTCAGCTGGGGGACGAGCGCATCCGTGGCTGCATTGAGCTTACAGTGGTCACTGCTTGCTGACATCTGGCTGGTTTTCAAAGCATGAAAGCTAGATTACATCTGCTAGGATAGCATCTACATCGGATGCCCTTTACCAGTGGTGTTTGAGTGCAGGTGAAAGTGGAGATCCCCTCTGCTTTGTAGCTTCAGGGAAGACACAATGTTGATACAGTGTTTTTGGTTACTTTAGGGTGTTTAGATGTAGTTGCTTCTAGAACTGAGAGGTAGTCACAGGAGGAGCCCACTGTGGGCACATGTGCAATGGAAACTGCTTCACCAGTCTGGTGGGTGAAATGGAAGGTGTCATGGAGCCCAGTGCAATGTCTTGGCTGCTCTTGGCACTAATGGTGGCATGGTCCTCTGCCCATGCTCCCAACTCTGGGATTGAGCCCAGGAAAGTTACCCCTCGGAAGCAAGGGAAGCTGCCAAGGTGGGTTTTACCTACAATTAGATCTAGGCAGTAGAAAATATAGGAGTGAGGGAGTCCCAGTTGCTGTTGAAGGATTATATATGGAAAGCAAAGGCCCTCTGGGGAAGGGCCCTTCTGGAAGGGATGCTGCCCATTAATCAGAGGTGGCTGGGGCGGTTGTAGAGGAGGACTTGGTATGGAGGCTGGTGTGTCTCCATGGGATGGCTCAACTACATCTCCCTAATGGAGAGCCTCCTATGGTAGATCAGACCAACCTTCAGAAGTGAAGGATGTGAGCAAGGGGAGACTGGGTTCACAGAGGTCACAGATCAGGAGGGATTTATTTGAATGGGGTTAGGGGATGCCTGGGGTCCCTGAAAACTAGACTGAAGAGCTGCAGACTGGAGTGAACTGCTGTGGGTGCTTCTCACCCTCTTACTGTTGCAGATGCTCTTTGCCTCTAACATAACCTGATGGTGTCCCTTGAGCCTAGATGCCAAGAGGCTAAAAACACTGAACATATAAGACCAGCACAAAGTTTTGTTTGAGCTGAGTGAAGTGGTATAAGGAGTGCAAGCTGGGACAGTGGCTCTTAGAGAAAACGGAGTTGGCCATGACTGAGAGTAAAAAGAAATTATTTATCATTTGGCCATTCAGTATTGCCTGAACAGCCAGCTATGCACTCCTGAATGCCTCTCGAGGTACAAGCACCTCTTGAGCTGGATGTTTTTCATGAGTCTGCTGTTCAGCTGTCAGAGAAAACTCCCCAGTCATTAAGTTTAGGACCTTGCTAGCAAAGAAGAAAGTGATGTAGGATCACAGCAAAGAGCAGAGTGTCATTAATGAACAAACAAAGCAGCAACTATGAACAGAGAAAACAAAATGCTGGTCCCAGACAGCTGAGGTTTCTAGACAGAGTTTACTTGAGTAGGAAGCAAGGAGTCTGGTTACTGAGCTAATGCAAGGATGAAAGGGAGAAAATGAAACTAGAGCTTTTTATGGTATTGCTTGAGGAAAAAGACAAGGAAACAATACTGGCAGAAACAAAGTTTGAAATACAAACAGCTGGTACTACAGTCATCATAGCTGGACATAAAGCAAATGAGACTGCAGAGATGTTTGGAACTGGGTTTTCTGTTTGAAACTTCCTCCATCTATGTAAACATAGAAGGTTTCACAGTCACTTGGTCTATCATTGGACTTGACTCTAGCTACAATAAGCAAAGCCACAGCTAGCCTGAGAAAATTCTCTGAAAAGCAAGATCAGCTGAGCTGTCCAGGGAAGGATTAAAAACACTGGGTCACCAAGGCCAGGCAAGTGCATGCACCCCAGGCAGTGGGATGTGGATTGGAAACACAGATATTATCTACTGGGTGCAGGGGAATTAGAAAGGTCACAAAGCAGACAAAGGTGGAACAGAGTGACCTGGGAAGGGAAAACCTCAAGTCCTGTTACCTCACCAGCCCCAGCAAGTAGAGGGGCTGCGGTGAAGTTTCCTGAAAAGCTGTCTGCTACATGATGCTGCACTTAGGACTTCCTGAAGGTCAGCCACTGGACTTCACACAGGCTAAACCGCAGGACTGATGATTGCCTTTGAGGGTGCTGTTGATTTGGGCTTGCCAGGTGGTTTCACTGGGTTGAGTTGCTTTATCTTTCTCTTTACCGCTAGCATGGCAAAAAGCACTCTTTCTCAAGTAACTGGTCATTAGCTTGAGCTGACAGTAAGCAAAACTAGTCTGGCACCTCCTTTAGACCTGAGGAAACCATCAGTTAATCCAAGAAAGATATTCCTCCATTTAACTTCCCTGTAGCTGTCAAACACATTTCACTTTATGTATTCTTTGTCATCTGCAATCCCAAGAAAACCTGAATTGCATCCTGGCTGTTGGGTTTCCCCTCTTCCAGCTCCCGTGCTTCAGTTAAAATGGCAGAAGATACAGTTTTGTTTAAAAGGTGCTTGTTGTTCTGTGACTGATGTAACTCCAGAATCATGAGCAGCAATATTAGACTGAGGAAAGTAATCAATAGTTGAGATCATACCAAAATACATTCTGAATTCAACCTGCAAGTGCAGCCTGTCCTTGCAGAGCCTTAGAGATTTCACTACTTATCCCCATCAGGAGAAGTGGGGAATAACTTTTTCTAAAAATGATTCTGAGAGCAACTCAGACCTCACCACCTAAAAACAATAAATGCCTCTGGTTTGATCAGGAAAGGTCTTTGTGTGCTTAAACGTGCTGTACCTCTGAAAAGAGGCAAAGGAGTTGTTTGGAGACTCCCTTCAGGTCTTTTATCGAAATGTTACATGTACATAAGACTGATCTCTGCCCCAGAGGCCTTCAGATGTCTTCTAGAAGCTGTGCCTGCTTGTGTACCTGCCAGGATGATTGACTTCTCAGGGCAAGCACTCCATTCTCATGTCCTAGTGTTTGTCTCTGCAATGTGTGCAGCAGTTGCTTGGCTGCTTCCTCGTGGTGCTTTCCAAGGGTTTATGGCAGCTTCACCTTTGAACCCAAAGTTAATGTGCATGGCTCCACAGCTCCAGCTGTTTCCTGGCACGCTGTGTCCCTGTGTCTCAATGGTCTTTTGTATTCTTTCAAATGCCTGGTCCTGGATTTGGACATTTTCACTGACTGTCTCAAGAGCTGGCAGACTTAGGAACTGTCTCAAGCTGATTAGCTTTCCCTGTCTGTTTCTTGCATTTCTTTTTACCTTTATGG
This sequence comes from Gavia stellata, assembly GCF_030936135.1. Classification (NCBI taxonomy): domain Eukaryota; kingdom Metazoa; phylum Chordata; class Aves; order Gaviiformes; family Gaviidae; genus Gavia; species Gavia stellata. The sequence goes on from NC_082609.1 coordinate 20,165,215, forward strand.
CCACCAGGTTCTCAAGGTCTTCTGTAAGCCAACAGATGTTTGCTGAAATGGACTTCAGATCCCTCTTGTACTGCCATTATTCAGCATTTGCTTAGAGGCTAGCGTAACCTAATACTCTGCAAGCATAGTAGAGAATCTTTCACTTATCCCATTGGCTAGTGTCATTTTAATAAAAAAAAATCCTTTTCAGCCTTATTCTGGGCTCTAATCCCGTCATCCAATATGTATGCAGCTCCTCCTGGCCTTTTTACCAGCTGGTTTAATAAGCATCCTCTACAGGGCAGCATCCAGGTCACTAATGAAAAATTAAATAATATCAGACAGATGTGCTTTGGAAAAGCCTCCTTGATGTCTTTCATTCTGACAACGAGTCATTCACGGCTCTTCTGCAAACCCAAGTTTCCAGCAACTTTTGTGCTGCTGTTATACTAAATTCTTCCTAAATGTTTCTTTCACATGTGTCTATTTGCTTGCAAGCGTTTATTGAAAGATGGTCAAAAACCACATTAAAATTGGTATACAAGGTATCATCTGCTGGTACTGCTTACCTTGCCGCTTTTAACAGCTGTGGTAATCAGTAAAAATGAGATACAAAGACTTAAATGTGGAAAAAGTCCATAGCAGACTCTTTTGCCTGAACAGCATCTGCATCAAACTGTTAGAAAAATGAGTATAATTTTGAAAAGAGATAATTCCTACAGAATGCCTCATTTTATTTGACCAAGAAATCTCAAGAGACCTCTCCTAAGAATCCTTCAAATATCTGTACTGGGCATTTACTAGTTGTACATCCTCTCGGCTCTCACACCAAAGTAATTTTCTTTTCTCAAAATTTCATCTTAATGGTGGTTTATAGCATATGTTCACAGTGTTATTCATTAGCTCTGGGTAAATAAACCTAAAAATGAGGAAAAAACCTACAATAAATATGAAGAGCAAAAGACTGGTTCAAGAAAGATTTGAAGAGAAGTGAAGCAGGAGATTTTTTTTCTACTTTGGCCATTAGTGTGTTGTTTGGAAATCACTCAGCCATTCTTGTTTACTTTTACTGACAGGAATTACGTGATTACAGCACATTACTATCCCAATTTATGGCAGAAAGGCTAGCTAGAGGACGCTTAGGTGGGGATTATGATCAGAAAGCTGACTGTTCTTTTGAAAGATAAGATGATGCCTGAGCATGGGGCATTGTGAGGGCTGAGCCATGGTGCACTGCAGCCAGAGGGTCCTCACATGCGTGCTCTCTTTCCTCGGGTGCCCACACAACAACGTGCGGGCAGAGGTGGATCATCGGTGGGTATGGCAGAGCAGGAAGGAGCCAGGAATCCAAAGTCATTGCATGCAGGCAAGCGAATCCCAACCCAGCATCAAGCAGACTGTGCAAAGGCAGCAAAGCTGTAACTGGATTTGATGTGGTCCAGTATCCCGCTGTGGTGGAGATGATCCAAAGACAGCTCTGGAGCCGCTCAGAGCTGACAAAACAAGGTGCATTGCATCAAGCCCAGAGCCTGATGATACTCTCCCAAGCGCTGGCATAATGAATTCAAAATGTGGTGCAGGTAATTAATACAAAAGGCGAACATGGTACCAGGCAGAAAATAAAGAAGGCAACAGATAGGAAGGTATTCTCTCCTTGTGTTATTGCTTTTGATAGGGAGGCTGCAAGGGCTTTCAGGGGAGGAATTCTGAAAGCAGTGGACCTTGATTTGGAAGATATCTTATGCAGAGCTGGGAGCATGCACTTGCAAAGGCTGCGTGCCAAACACTGCAGGAGGAGCGGGGAGGGAAGAACTTGGACAGACCTGAGTTTCCTGGTGCGAAAAGGCCTGACTGCAGTTTATTTTGGAGATATGATTAAGCTTTAAGAATGAAATGAAGCATAAAAATACATGGGAGAGGGGCAACAGAAGTAACAGTACAAAGCATGAGCTGCTGCAGTGGGAATCTTTTGTTGTCTTTCAGCAATGCCCTTCTCAGGAGGTGGTCATGATTTGCACCCCATTTTTGGAGCATGAGGGAGAAAAAGGGCTTGCTTAGATCTTCTTCTAAGGATAAACATTTAAAACATAGCGGCACCTTGCACTGACCTGTGCTCGTGTGCACATACTGTCTAAATTTTCTCCCATGTGCAACAAAGAGGCATGAATTTTCCCTCTAATGCAGCCTAGCTCTCAAACTGTGAAACTGAGGTCTGTCCTCTTGAGATTATTAGCCCAGCTCTTCAGTCTATGTGGCTGTAAATGGGGCGAGGCCTTGAACCTTGGTGATAGCATTTCCTAATTTTGCATTGTTCTCAAGAAATAACCTCTTCACTTTTTCACATGCAGGGGCTCAAATTACCCTCAAGAAGCTTCTTCCAATTTTCTTATCCTTTAGAGTTTCCCCGGCCCAGGATCAGCACAGGCAATGAGTGAAATTGCTTGCAAATAGCTCATTTCTCAATAATTAAACCCATTGTTCTGTAACAATGCTGCAGATTTTTCTAAGATATTATTATTTTTAAATGATTACTTGCAAACATATAATTTGATCTCTCCTATTTAAAAGCGCATCAGGAGATCCTGTCAGTGATTTATTGTGGAAGAAAGAGTGGGAGAGGTGGGTTATCACTGGAATATCATCTACTGTCTCAACAGAATTAATTTGTAGAAAGATGCAAAGTTGAACACTAATTTGCAGTATTTATTCCCAGAGGTCAAAACATCACTGCAAAGAGTAGCTGCAAGGTGGGATTTCAGAAAGCGTTCAGGCTTGGCATAGGCAATCCCTTGGCCACCTGCAGCAACACACCCGCTCACCTCTTGCAAAGCTATGGGGCGGGTTATTCTGCTCTTGCCATGAAATCCCCCAAGGAGGGTGTTGAAGGCATTCCTTTCATCTAATTACATTTTACTTTTGATGCCCATATGGGGAAGACAATCCACCTTTTTCTGATTGCAGTGTAACAAGTGGCTCTTAGCCATGAGAACGAAGACACAGAGGTGGGAAGTTGAAAGCACAAAAGAGGAAAGAGTCGGGGCCAGATGGCCATGTAGCCAGTGTCCTAACCATTAGGAAGGGCTCTTATATTTCAGCCAAGAAATTCTTGGGTTCTGTGGAGGTCCAGGGAAATAGTAAAGTAAGGTTTTATAAGCAATAACTTGAATTTAATCTCCCCTGAGTTCTAAGGCTTTTTTTTCCTTAGTTAAATTACTTCAAAATGTGAGCAGGTGGTAAAACCTGGTGTGTCTATGGGCATATGATTTGTGACAAAAGAAATTGTTGATACTTGAAGGAAGTTTTATAATGAGATTAGCAAGCTGATAGGTGTTCTGATTATCTCCCTGGGCTAATACTGGGAGAAAACTTTATTCACAGAATGAAAAGATGCTGTATTTCTGTGGCTGGATGAGGAGCTAACAAAAGTCTAGAAGTAAAATTCACATTTCTAGCACAGTAAACCAGTGGAGTAATTTAGCTTAGGAAGTATGGTATCTCTCTTATTTGCCTCTAATTTGAGATTAAAGCATCTTTCTAAAATGTCTACCACTCCTGCAGCCAGCAGCTCCTGTGATAAGGTAGGGGTTCGTAGGGCTCGGGTTTGACAGGCAGCGAAATGGATCATCAAAATTATCTTCTCAACACTTCTGAATATATGCTACCTTTTTGAAAAAAACTCCGAAATTTAGACTTTAACTGTATAGTTGTGGAGGTGTTGGTGAGGAGTCTCTGGAAGTTTCTAGTCAAACTGCTTGGAGCAGGACTACTGCTCATGCCAGATCAGGTCATGGTGTTGTCCAGCCAAGTTTTGGAAACCTCTGGAGGGAGTTCCCACTGCCCCTCTGAGGAGCCCTCTCTGGAGCCCACCTCCTTCCCAGGGACTGGGCTTGTCTAAGGTCCAGCCCGAGCTTCCAATGCTGCTATGTGTGGCTGTTGTAATATCATCTGACACCACTGAGGAGAGTCTCCATCTTCACCTACCTGAAGGACAGGTGGGAATACTACAATTAGATCACCCCTGAGTCTACTCTTGGCCAGACTAGAATGGCCTGTCTTGCCCAGCCTTTCCTCATAGCCCATAAGCTGGAGATCCCAATCATCTTGATAGCCTCTGCTGGCTCATCTCTGCTTTTCCCATGTCACCCTTGAACTTGGGGGCACAAAACTGGATGTGGCACTGAGGTGTGGTGTCCCCAGCACTGACCAGAGGGGATGGTAACTTCTTGCAGTCTACTGGCCTTGTTCATCATAGTGCAGCCCACGATGAGGTTTGCATTATTCAGGATGAGTGTGCTGGAGGCTTGTTTGCCCTGGCAGCCCGTCAGTTCCCAGCCTGGACTGATGCCAGGCGTGATGATGACCCACATGCATAATTTTGCACTTCTTGTTGAACTCCATGAAGTTTCTGTTGGCCCCATCCTCAAGTTTCTCAGGGTCCCTCTGGATTGGAGCTCGACTGTTTGCTGTGTCAATCATCCTCTCTAATTTAGTAGTGTCCACAAATTTGCTGAGGGTGCGCTCTGTCTCATCACCCAGGTAGCTGATGAAGATATTGAACAATATCAGCCCCAGTATTGACCCCTGAGGCACTCTGCTTATTACTGGCTGCCAACCAGATGTTGAGCCATTGATTACCATGCTTTGAGCCTAGCGGCCCAGCCAATTTTCAAGCCAGCTAATAGTCCTTTCATCCAGCCCGTACTTCCTCAGCTTCCAAATGAGAATGCTGAGGGACACAGCGTCAAAAGCTTGATCAACCTGGCTATGTTGAATTAAGGCCAAGTCTGAGGTTATTAACTGAAACAGCAGACATGCCTACACAACCAAATGAAGGAATGATTGCAGTGTCTGCTGCTGTAACCATGCTGGCTCTAGGGCACAGTAACAATAGCATTAACATGGGTATTAGCTCCTGCTAACAAGCAGAGTAAAAGCTCCTGAGGAATTGCACTTGCGAGTGCTGCTTTCTAGCAGAAACTGAAGTCCACTCTCCTGCATCTTTGCTGCTCCTATTGCCTGTGCCAGTTTGGTGGAGCAAGGATGGGCACGCTAGCACATGCAGCAACAGTATTTGCTTTTGCTGTGTAATCATACCTAATAATTTTGTGCTGACAGAGCTGACTTCTCAGGGGCACAAAGAAGCAATTAAAAACTGTATTTGAAATCATCATATGAAGGCAAACCTTGCACCTAATGCTGCTGCAAAGCACTTAGATGGGTGAGCAAATAACTGGGGGGATGAAGAATTCAGCTGGGAAAGTGAGGCCTTTTGGCATTTATCCACTTGTTTGTTCACATACATTATGGATGTATGTGAACATACAAGTTCACATACATTATGGATGCTCTGTCCTCCTATTCGGATGGCCTAATGCTGCCAGATATATTATGAAGACTTATGGTGATAAACAAAGAAGAAAACATTTAATTGACCAAAAATGACTATTGCTATTGGTGTCAAATGTATGAGAACAAAGCTGGTCAACTTGAATCACAAATCCTCAGCTGGTAGAGACATTTTAGTAAAGACCTGAGACAGCTGCGAAGTGCAATTTCTCTCACTAATGATTCTTAAATTAAGAAATTAACCCCCTTCCACAAGCATTTGGATAGCGCTGGAATGGGAGACAGTAACAAAAATTGGACCAGAGTCCATGGTAATAGCAACCATGGACGCTGCCAACAGTACTTACAATTTTTGAGCCCCAGTGCTTGCAGAAATAGGGCAGTCTAGACTGCCAGGTAAGTGAAGGGACAGCCCCCAAAGGCATTGGTGAGCCCTATGGTATTCGTGTGCTGCACCATGTTCTCCAGGCATGCCGGTCTTGTCCAGGGGTTATGCCTTGTATCAGCACTGAGCTTAAAGCAACTCTCTTTTCAATAGCATCTGACCATCTTCTGTCATCAGTCAGACCAAATCTCTGCATTGCTGGAGCACCTCAGTGGGCAAGTTTCAGCTGGATCAGCTGATGGAGCCAGCAGACACAGCGCAGGGCTTATACCAGCTTCAGGATTTTACACCGGCTTTATGGCATCTGTGTCCAGGATGGAGTGCCATGGTCAGAGGAGACCTGACCAGCCTGTAACCTGACAGTATTTTTTTGTCAAGCCATCAAAAACTTTTGAATGAATTTGGACTGGTAGAGTGAGTTCATGTCAGATCAGTTGTCTGCATCATAAAGCTGCAGTGTTTTTCAGCTGGTATTAGGAGCCCTAACGTTGGGTTTACCATTTGTCAAATGGTGACCTTGCCAAGTTGTTTGCAATGCGTGGAGTGCTGCAAATGAATGAAGCTTCTGTTAGGGAAGCATCAAAGCAGCAGCAGGGCTTGGATGCAATTGCCTAGCGGATGAAGGGCCCTGTGCAGCCATGCATCTATTCCACTTCACATGAAAAATTCATGCTGTGCGCTGGGATGTGTGGTAGGCGTGAAGGGATTTCTTTAGCCCTCTCCTGAGTAAGTCCATTCCTTGTGGCTTCACGGGCTAAGCTGAACTGAGCTTTGGGCAGACTCAATCACTGAACCCTGTGATTCAAATAATTGCTACTAGTCATGTCGCGGTCTCATTGAGTGTTGTCATTCCCTTTGATTTGACTACCTTTGAATGTGAGCTTGAGATCAGTGAGGTCAAGATGTTGCAATGTGACAGAAAACTTTAAAGCTCTTGGAGAATCTCTAAATGTTGATGGGTCTTGGACTGTGTCCTTAGACTGCTTGTAAAAATGCTTCCTTTTTTACCATTTCATCTTCATGTGCTTTCTAAAGGCATTCTGAAATGGGTGATGCCTGGAGACATTTTCTTCAGCTTTTGCTAGATGTTCATCCCCCATCAACAAGAAATGTCTGATGTGTTTATTTTTGTGTGTGTGATCTTCTAATAGATTGCTTTTACCCCTTTGAAGGAAAAGTCATTGACTTTAAGAGTTCACGCTCCTTCCTCCCATCCTTCTGCAAGATCTTTGTTTCTATCTTCTGCAGTGATCTGCAGATCGGGATAATTTCTTTCCTTCATGCCTTTTCCAAGAATTCTCACTTATTCACCAATTTTAACAGTTCTGTACTACTTTGAGAGATTCAGAAAGAGCGAAAGTTCCCTAAACACAAAACGTTTGGTATTTCCAGCCATTTCCTCATTTCTGTCTAGGTCAACGCCTGTTTGGGAGTAATGCTCAGTGCATGGTGAGCTGCCTTTCTGGTCACCCCATGCAACCATTTCTGTTCTGGAGTCCAGCATATTATCTGCTGTGTCAGATGTGACTGAGATGCCAAAACATATTAATTACCTTAAAAAAAGCTTACACAGAGCTTTGATTCCAAAATGTACAGGTTTTCTTGTTTTCTGTGATTTCCTCTTTAACATCATAGTGGTTACAGTGCCTTGTGCTAGGATAAGTTTTTTGTTATTTTTGGAGTCTTGCATCTATCCTTCACAGTAGTACTAAGATTGAACTATTGCCACTGAATAATGCTCACAGAGGCACGTTTCTATAATCCTTATTGCACACAGGTATCATTTGAAACACTGAAAGGTGCTGACTCTTTTACTCCCATTTTCACTAGGGACTTACTGGCTCATCGCCTCTCCCTGCAAACATGCCTCTGCTCCACATATGTGAGCTTTCCCCAGGGTAATGATAAAGTCAAGCTGATTAGTTCTCTGAAGGTGGCTAATGAAAATATTGGAGGATGCGGAACTTCAGAGATGCCTGGCAAATGGTAATAGTGGCTCCACTATGTACTCAGAGACTTCTTTTCCACATGATCCTGATAAAGTTCTAAGTGAGGGTGTTTGGGGCTTTGCATCCTCAAGGCTTTTCACATCTGAGATCCCAGGATGGATCTGAAGTTCCCTTTGTAGGGAAGCCAGTAGTCTCAAGTGTCTTCTTAGACTTGGAAAACTTCTTACACTGCTTCCCCATTAGCAGCTCTTCTGCAGAGTGCTTCTTGCTGCATCTGCAGACTCTTCTTGCAGGAGATGGTCCAACATAGGTCTCAGGTTTTCCTGCATCTACAAGACCTGCCCCCAGACACACCTGCATCACCCATGCAGCAATTCCCTTGGAAGCCTTTTGGCTTTCTGCCCCTTTCCTTTCCTAAGGGTCATTCCACCTGTTCCTGGAGTTTTGCTTAGATTTTCCTGTTCCTGAGACTTTTTCATCGTCTTTCAGGATATATGCCAGTATTGTTGAGCTAGACCGGGCAACCACAGCCTTTTCTTCAAAACTTCCATCTCTCTTCAGTCTGGAGAGGTGAGCCCATTTTGATTGACTGAGGCTTCTCTTGATGTACCTCCCTTCAGTCAGCAATGAACAGCCTACTTTGCCTGCCTACATTTTATCTTTTTTTTTTTATTCTGGATAGGAATGATATGTTGTCTTAAATCCTTGCTGACTGCTTAAAATTCTCCCACATCTTTGGAGTGTTTAATTATTCCCCTTCAGGAACGGGTTTAAATTGACTGACTTTCTTTAAGGCTGTGATTTCACATGTAATGGCAGTACTGCTTAAATTATTATCGGCTGGCTCCCTCCCTCATGCAGCTGACTGACCTGGGAAAAGCAACACTTCAAAACCAACCTTTTCTCCTCCAGCTGGGTTTAATCCGATGGGCTCCCTTGCCCTGGTCACTCCCCAGCCAGACAGATGCAGCAGGGCAGGGGCACGGAGCACTCTCCCGCAGCGGAGGTGCCAGTTTATGGTGGCGTAAAGCGTGGGTGGTATTTTGGTCTTAGCTTTGTCTCAAGCTCCCTTCACCAGGGGAATTGCTGATGTTCATTAGCAGCTAATTGGTGCTGGCGAGCTGTGACTTTCACCCCACAGTTTCGCAGCTACTCTGGTGGCAGCAGCTGATGCTTAATTGCTAAGTCTGAGTGAAGCTGTGGGTTCAGAGATTGCCCAAGTTCTGTTATCTGCCTTTGCTTGACAATTGCATGTAGTTTTGATTAGTAAAATTTTGATGGGTTTTACTGTTCTGTTTCTTTGATGTTTTGAGAAAGCTTTAGCTGCGCTGCTGAGCCGCTCCTGTAAAGCATGCCAGAGTGTTATTTAGGCAGGGGAAAATGGAAACTGCATCTGGACCAACACTGCTTGGAGAGGCCATTTGCAAACCAGATTTTTGTTCCCGATAGTTGCCGTCTGAGGCAGAAATTATGGCTGACATATTTTGCCCAAGAACTAGTCTTAATTTGTTGGTTTCTCTGATTGAATCAAATTTGACCGTAAAATGGCACACTTTTGACTTCCTAATCTATTTGCCTGTGTATCTTTGTGGGTAAATGTGGAAAATCGAGTGAGGTCATTGCTGTCTGCCTGCTAGTTAGTATAGCTCAAATGGGAGGAGCAGACTCATGTTTTTCCATGGTCCATTTTGACCCGGTAGCTCTCCCTGTCCCAGTGCCTGAGACGCTATTCAGCCAGTTTAACAGACCCAAAACGGCTGTGCAAGGATCCAGCAACTTGAATCCAGGAGCTCTGGTCATGCAAAAATGTGGTTTTTTAGGACATTCTGAGACTGGTAAGTTCAAGACCATAGTCTTGTGACCTTACACCTTACATTATTCTCTAGTCTGAAACAAGCCCAGGTGTTAATTCTGCCAGCTTCGCCTCTGGGTCCAAGCACTCCTGTTTGGGTAATTGCAGTAAAGGAGCCAAAGGCTCAGCTGAGGTCTGGCTGAACCAACTCTATCTCAAAGCAGCCCTGAAATGGGAAACCCAGCATGTCAGCTGCTTGCCTCTTCTAACGCAAAGCTGTACCACGTTGGTTGAGATGCTGTATGTGTTGTGCTTCCCCCAAGCAGACATGCCTGGAGTGGGACAGAAGGGCACATCGGATGCTGCAGAACCAAAGTCATATGAAATGTATCCAGGTGCGAGATGTGTCGCTGGTCCCTCCTCCCCACTCGTCGCGGTCCTCTTTCTCTCTCTCCTAGGGTGACAGCCTCGTTGGGCAGTTGCGCCTTGTTTGTGTGGGACCCTGCAAGTCCTCCAGCATGGGGCTGAGGGCACCGGTGCTGCAGAGGCACAGCTTACGCAGCGGCATAATGCTGCTGTGTTTTCTTCTCGTTCCTTGCCTGATACTTCGTAGCATTTCAATTGTTTGGGTTTTTTCCTGACTGTGCACTGAACTGATATTTTGAAAGAGCTTGTTATCACAACCCCAAAACAGTAATGTTCCACAGCAGTGATGGTCAGCCTAGAGACTGTTGGTAGGTGGAAAGTTGAACTCCCTGCATGCATTGCCTTCCCCTTGATATTTCTGGTTATCACGTCTTATTTCTTAGATTTACAGTGTTTGTGCAGGAGCTCTGCCTCTCTTCCCTGCATCCTGTTCAAAGAGGAAGATTTAGTCTAAATATTTGCCTTTTCCGTATAACTATTGTCACCTTCTGTCCTATCCTCTAGGTGAAGATGCTGAGGTCCTGTGACTTCATCTTGCTCTTCCACACCTCCCAGTTTTTTCCCCACTGTCTTTTCAAGTGCCACTTGCTGTGGCTTGTCTTGATTTGGGTGAAGTTTGTCCCCCAGCTCATGAATCACCTGTCCTCAGGACAACTGGTGCTGTAGACCTCTGGTACTATGCTCTCCTCGTGCTGATGTGGGGCAGATGTTTACTCTGCCTTGCCTCGGCACCCGGCCTGCCAGCTCCTCTGTAGGGCTGACCATTTTGCTGGATGCCCTGGCTGAGCCTCCCATGCTCCGTGATGCCGAGTTCCCCTGCAGCACCTGGGGCCGGGTGATTTCCCTGGCCAAGCAAACATGGATGGGATGGCAGGAGCCATTGGCCTCAGAGCCTGCAGCTATGTAGAGGTTGGATTTTTGTGCTTGTTTTGTTTTTAATAGGGAATTCCCTGCTTGCTACATTATATGAAACTTCATGATTTACTTTTTTTCTGCTCTCCCAGCCCCTTTGTGCAAGGCCAGGACTTGCACATGCAGCTTCTCTTCTGCCAACTTTCATAACATGAGCCTTGAGACTAGCTTAGCCCAGCTTCTTCAATCTAAAGCTTTGCTTTATTTCATGTTAAATTTGTGAACTCCAACCGCCAGGCACTAAACTGCTTGAACCAGAGAAGGGATTTTTCGATAATCATGATTTTTCTCCATGACTTGCAAGTTCGATAAGCTTCTCTCTACACCGTATATGGCCAAAACCATTACAAAACTGGCTGAGCTAAGACCTGAGAGAAGTCTGAATTCTCTCAAGCAAATGCTGCTTGAGATTAGCAAAGTTCAAAGGATCTAGCTTGAAAGTGTCCTACAAGATGCAGTTGCATTACAAGTAAAGATAGACTATGACATTTTAGAGAAAAACAATAAATGAGTTGGAAGGCTTCTTATCTGCAGCTCTGGCTATAGCCACATGCCTGCTTCCCTTGCTGCACTCCCCACCAGTGCTCCCCTTGCTTGGGAAAGGAGCTTTGGCCTGCTCTTTGTTTTATGCCCATGGCTGTCCTCCTTTACAGAAACCTGTGTCTGATTCATCCCTGTGCTCCTACTATCCCATAATGTGTTTCTGACAGTGTGCTTGCCCAGGGGACTTCATATACACTAAATAACTGGGGAGAAAACGGGGACAGGCCAGTCAATGTCCCTGCTGCTCTCCAAATCCAGACCAGGTACAGAGCTGGGATTCAGCCACATGTGCCCAGGGCGGGAGAAGGACATGAGAACCAAAAGGGGGTTCAGGATAGGTCCTCAGGCAAGGCTTGAGAAAAACAGTTTTTAAAAGAAAAAAAAACCTCAATGTTTTCTTGACCTTGATTTTTTGCGCTTGAAGGTCATCTTGTGATACTTGGATGCCGAAAATTGTCCCGGTCCCAGAGCAGGCATGCTCACCCAAACTTTTGGAGAGGAGTTGGGTACTTAATGCGGAAAAGAGGTACACCCATGTGCCCTCTCAGAGCAGCTCCTCCACCTTCCTCAGGCCTGGACCAGACCTGTAAGGAGGAAACTCAGCCAGTTGGGAAAGGAAGAAAAATGTTGCTGAGACGGGTCTGATTCCACTATCCCTCCTGGGGCAGAGGGGCTTATTTGGAGAATACATTAATAAATCCTTTCCTCATTGCCAGCAACTTCCACTGGCAACCATTTTGCTTAAGGGCTAACCTGGCAGAAGATCCCAAAGATGTGAATGCTCATGAATACTGGTAAGATCTTCACCCTGAGGAAACAGCATGCTTCCTTTCCAGCCAAGGTTGAGGAATTTAATTGCACTGTTCTTCCTAATTGAAATGAAAAATGCTGCCATATCAACCTATTGAAAATATTGCAAGCTTATGTCTTATTAATTTACTGTGGGAGCGGTACCCTGAAATGTGAATAAAATTCTGAATAAGATTGTTTGAGGTAATACACAGGTTTTGATTTGAAATATTTTACCTTTTTGTTTAAATTTGTTGTTGCTGGGCAGGATGACAGTTTGAAGATGATACCTCATTTTAGATTTTACAGATCCCATAAGTGTGAAAATGAATGAAACCTAAAAGTGTAATGTTGCATATTATTCAATTATTATCTTTCAGCTGGGTCCAGAGAGCTTCTCTAAGACTAAATCTGGGATAGGGAAGCAGGAGGTAGCACAGAGACTCAGAGGAACCACAGAGCAAAACTCTAGCAAGGAAACTACTGACCCTGCAAAGGATAGAGTTTCTCGAGCATTAAATGGTGTAAGCCCCAGGGCCCGATCTCGGGTTTGCAAAGTAAATGCAGTTTCCATTGACTTCAGTGTGCGTTTGGCCCTCAGGCTTGCTGCCGAGGAAGAGCCTGGTGGATTCATGCACTCTTTTTTCCATACATAGCAAAGTAGCTGCCTGACCAACTCATCAAAAGACGGTCTTGCTTTCCATCAGGGTAGGAAATGCATGGAGCCACCCTCCAAACCCGTTGATGCTGGATACATGTGATTGCCCCTGGTCATTGCCAGGGAGGCATTGTCAGAAGGGAGACTGGTTTGTGGCTTCATACTTCACGATGCAGACTTCCATTTCGACATCAGCTCGTGCCACCCTCTCGGTGTTTCTCCTGGGGCTGGTGAGGATGTTTATTGGTGCTGGGTGCATCTCCCCTGCTTGTAGAGCAGGATCCTTCCCCTGGTCCTGTGGGTCCTGCAGCCATCACAGCCCACCTTTGCTGCCGGAGGGACCCTCCCCCAGTAGACACGGAGCCTCAGAAACACCAGATCCAGCAGTGGCTTAGGAAGAAAAGCAGTGCATGTGCAGAGTGGTCTGGTTTAGGTTTCGGAGGGTGGAAGGGTGGTTGTTTTTTTTAATGATGATTTTTTTTTTCCCAAGTGCTACTCTATTTTTTCTTCAAAATCATACTTTGCCTTAAGGAGGCTGTTTGTCACCAGGTATCCCTGATGCTGCTCCCTGAGGAACCAGAATGGGAGGCAGTGGAGATGAATCAGATCTGCCAGGATAATTGTGGCAGATAAGAGAGAATCGAAGCCTCCAGCCCAATCTGAGAGAGAGAAGACTGCTGAGGAAAGAGAGGCTAGCTCACGGTGCTGGGAGATGCGGCGTGCAGCCAGCCTGGAGAGCAAGAACCAGCATGCCCAGCCTGAATCAGGGAGGCTCTTTCCATACACCAGCCACGCACACACCTCAGCTGACAGCACTTGCTTTCCAATGACAGGACAGAGAGGAAGAAAATGAGAGCTGGCTGGAACACGGACTCCATAGCAAGAGCTCAGAAACAGCGTGAAAACCACCAGGAACGTGAGAGGGGTGGAAAAAACATTACCTATAGCTCCCAGTGTGACTGAGCAGGTCTTTGTGCCTCTAATAGTTTCTCCATCAATCTGCCAGAGCTGTGCTTTGCCGCACAGAGCTGCCTCAGCCGGGTGGCTATTGCTGGGTCACCTTTGCAAAGGATTTGTGTCAACGTAAGCTGTGGTTATAGGGTCACAGTGGAAGTGCAGAAAGCAGCAGTTTGTTGCTGGGGTTTTTTCTTTTCCCAGCATTTGTTGCCAGATACAGATTGCCATGCCATCACTGCAGCGATGCTGTCCCTTAAGCCAGTAACTGTGGTAAAACTTCACAAATGTGTGGATCTGCTGCTTTTTGTCTGGGCTAAGGGGAAGCATGTGCTGCTGTTGCCTTTTGCATTGTGGAGCAGGTGCCCAGCTGATCACCAGGCAGGAGCTGCCCCAGGTTTTGGACTCAGGCAACCCCTTTCTTTGCTGCTTTGTAGCCTGGTGTAGCAGCCCATTTGTGCCAATAGGTAAATTATGGTGATTCACTTCAAAATTGCCTCCTTGATGCCCAATAGGTATCAGAGGCTCTGCGTGTGGACCCTCCCCAGCAGGGAGCTGGGGCGTGCACCCCATCCCCTGCCCTTCCCTGACTAGATGTGACTCTTTGTCACTCTGCATGTGCTTTGTGCTGTGTCTTCATATCTCTGCCTTCAGGGCTGGCTGGTGTTATGGCAGCATGGCTCGATACAACCCATGGCTCCATCTGTGCTCCCCACCAGGCAACCCTGCCTGACTGCTCTGCTGCTCTGGCTCCTGAAAGCATTTGCACCCAGTGAGGACCTTTGGGTGCAATGCTGCACACCCAAGTATTACTGCTGCAGCAGCTGCCACATGGCAGGGGGAGGTGGAGAGGGCTGTTTCCCGCTGTGGGTGGAGGTGCTTTGCAGCAGGACCCTGTTCTCCTGCCTTACCTGCTCCTCTCTGTGGGCAGAAGTGGAAGGATTGTAAGGTACCTCAAAGAGGAGCTGAGTGACGTGAGGTTTAAGCCAAGATCATGTACTCACAAAAAAAAAAAAAAAAAGTATTAGGGAAGCTCTAGCACTGTTTTTCTTCGTCTTTCACCTAGATATAAATTGTCATTGTGCATTAAGAGGGAGATGCAATAAGGTATTCTGTGCATTTCCTCCTCAGAAGGGTGACCTGCAGCCCCTTCTCTGGCGATGCTTTCTAATGCGAAGGTTTCCTGAGAGCAAAGTCCTGCTTGGGCATGAAGTGCAAACCCAGAAAATGTGAACTGTAAGCCTGAGGCTGCAGGAGAAGGAGGGGGGCAGCTGGGAGAAGCACTGTGCTGCTGTGCAAGGTCCTGGGATCCTGTTGATCCCATCAGCTGAGGATGGAGGGAGTGCAGGATGCAGGGGGATGGTCAGCAGCCTGACAGGGATGGACTAAGTGCCTGGAAGAAGGGCTGGTGGGTGCAGGGGGGATGTGGTGTGGATGGCAGCTGGAGAGGCTTCCTGACAGGAGTACTGGATTTTGCAGCACTCTCAGCTATTTCCTGGTGCCCTTCTGTGCTCTCACCACCTGGCTCTGATGCACAGCAGCTGTGGTACAACCCCTTTACAGCTGTTTGCCTAAGACCTGCTCATCATTGCCGTGCTCTTCTCCCTGCCCCTGCCACTTTGCCATTGCAAAATAGCTCTCTTGGTGATGATGCGTGCCCATCTCCTCAGCTGTGTGGATTTGCTCATAGCTGCTGATGTTTTTTAGGCAAGAAAAACTGCTCCAAGGAAGCCTGGCTTTGCTGCCGGTGCCTTGCCGTTGCTTTGGATGACGAATGATGGGGTCTGGTGATGGCATGATGCAGAAATGTTAATCCCAGGGTGAGCAGCCAAGACAAAGTTATCGTGCTCAGAGATCTGATGCAAGCCCACTGCAAAGAGGAAATAAAACCCGAGACCCTGTGAGCATCCAAGGAGAAATCCCAAGCACGGGGTGCCCAGCCTACATCTAGGGGAGGATGGAGACATCAAGCATGGTGTACCCAGTGGGCAAGAACAGGCTAGTGGAGAAGCTTATGAGATAACTGGGAGATTAAAGAGCACTCTGGTGTGGACACAGTGCTTGGCCCAGCATGCAGTTAACCTGTCTTTAAAGCAAATTTAAACCAGCAGTGTGTTTCTACTCCCGAGTAAGCAATTAGCATCACATGGCCATGGTGATTTTCATCTGGCACCTGCATCCCAAAGCCAATTTAGCATGAAAATGCTCAGTGTGTAAACACAAGGAGAATAGCCTCTTAGCTCCTGGGCCCTCTGTCCTTGATATGACATTCAGTATTTACAAAGGTTGGGGTTTTTTACACCACAGCAGGGAACCACGCAGATTTCTCTGAAATCAAAGCATGATGACTGGTTTGATGCCCAAAATGACCGCTTCAGCTCTGCTAATATTGGACAAATATTGACTCGTGGCTACTACCAGTCCATTCCTTCACTGATGAATGCTTAAGGCTACTTGGATAAACAAATGATTTCTCATGAATATTCGTATTTTAACACATCCCTAGAATAATAATACGTCCTGTATATATTCTCATTATGCTTTTTCTTCCGTTGACAGTTTGAGGTGACATTGTGTGGCACTTTGTTAGCACAGAAAAGGAGTGTCCCATTGCGGAGGTTCACTTGTCCAGGGCAGAGTTCAGCTGTATAATGCTTGGTCTCTGCTTGACCCTGAGCAGTAGAAGAAAAATCAAAATTACTACTCTTGCATGAGGGAGGGGATGAGCATTCAGCACAGTCCTGTCGGTGCATTGTTTACTCTGACTGCTAGATCATTAATCTAATGCCTGATAATACTGGTGGCCAGAGCCCAGATGCTGCAAGGTGATTAGGACCTGGACTGCTCCCAAAAATACGCTCTTCCATTAGTGAGGATGGCTGCTTGTTGCTCAGGCCATGACATCTCCCTCAGCTCCAGGAGCCCTGCAACTGCTTGCTGCCTGTGTGCTGCTTGCCAAGGACCAAGGAGTGACTGTCACATGCAACCACCGTGTGGCAGTCCCACTTTTCCTGCTGAAGTGGCACACACCAGGAGCTCCCTAGCAGGAGCGGTGATGGGGAGAAGATGGGAAAACAGTGTCCTGGTTTCCAAGTGTTGCTCCTTGAGCTGCAACCCTAAAATGGTCTTGGCGTACTCACACCTTGGGTTAAGACAGACCTTAGTGGTTTCATTCGCTAATCCTGGCAGCAAGGCTTCCTGGTGCCTATTTCTGCTTCCCGCTGTTGAAATGGCCATGCAGCTCATGGTTGGTCAGCTTTGGAGCACCTGGGCGTATCTCCTGCTCCTCCTGATGACAGCAGGACCATTACCTTCATTTTGCCGCAATCAGTTACTCCGCTTCAAAGTGGCTGGAAACATCAGCATCCTGCATTGGCATTGCTTTACAGGCACTTTGCATTGATATGAATGGCTCCACAATGGTGAACTGATATGTAGGTGAGGCTGTTAAAATTATTTAGTGTAAGCTAGTAAGCAGAGCTACTGGAGAATGAAGTCTTCCAGAATAGCTCTTCCAGAATAGCTCCCCTCATGAACATTCAGGTCCAGAATAAAGAGCCACTTAATTCTGGAATAATTACTCTAATTATTCGCAATGACTCCTTTCTCAAATTTTGTGAAGTGTCTAAAAATTGTGCATGTCCCTGTCACCCCGATGAGATCACACTGTTTCACAAAATTCAGAGTAGATGAAGTTACTGACTCCCCCAGGCTGCCTGCTTATTTTTTAATCCATTTACAGTGTTTTGATTCCATGGTGATAAGGACTTTATAAATGCTAATTGATAAATGAGATAGAGTTTATATTGGCTCATACAGGGCAAAAATAGTCAAATGCATACAAAATTGCTATTATTTTAAAACTCGACAAGACTTTCCATTCTGAAGTCAACGCAGTGAATAAACTCAGAGAAAATATGTCCTTCGATGTGTCATCAGCGAATGCTGTGAGCATCTGGGTTTGCAGGCTCACACCAGCCTGGCGAGGGTGGACGGCCGGGAAACCACTGAGGAATCGAGAAACAGCTGTCAGATGTCTCATAGTTAGTATGGGCAGCATCACACGCTTTAATCTTTCCTTCTCCTTTCTTTCCTCCCTTCCCCTGTGAGGATCAGGCCAGCCCAGCAGCCATCCAGGCACTAGCTTGGGAAGGGTTAAAACTCTGGTTCCACCCAGCATATGGACAAGCTGCCTTCGAAGGAGGTGTCTGGGGCTTTGGCTTCAGTCACTCCAAGGTGATTCATTTACTGCAGTAAGACAAACGTGATTCTGGACGTTTTAAACTATTTTTACTTCTCTGCTGTTTCTTCTTTTTTTTCTTAAAAACACTGCCTGCTTTAACTCCCGCTAAGTTCATAGGCACCCTAGAAGTAAGCCAGCCTGCCCATGAGAGGTGTGCACTGCTCCTGAAGGAAATGGATGGCTTATATTGCCAGCTCACCAGAAACCATGTTTATAGTCAGAAAAATATGCAAAATTTATACAAACTATTGCAGGCTTCCTCAGTGCTTTAACAGAAGAGCCTGCAAAGTTTATGAAACAAATTTGCAAAATGAAAAAACATATTCTCTGTCATACCTGGAGACTCTGGCTCCATGCTTTACAGGTTCTGATGGTCTTTTCTCCAAATTTCTCCAGCCAGGAACATGGACCGGAGATTACAATCACCTGATCCTTGCTTAGCAAGGAGTGTGATTGCTGTGACCTGGGATGGGTGACCTTGCAGAGTCCAGCATTGCACAGATGATCCCAGCACCGGATCCCCCAGCCCCTGGGAAGCACCAGCATCGGCACCCCAGGGAGCCTGGGAGGCGAGCAGCCTGCAGAGCCTTTGTAAGGCTTCCTTCCTTTTCCCTTTTATTGTCTAGCCAAGCCTAGCTGTCTCTTAAGCCCATGTGAACAAAGACTCTGTGATGCTGGAGCGTGTCAGCAGAAGTACACATCAGTCCATTTTTTCCTATCTGTGGGGAATGCAGTGCTCTCTGCCTTGTTTTCTCTCTCGTTCTGGTCCTGCACCAGGCGACAGACATTGGTAATTAATTGCCTTGGTCGCTTTTTAGCTGCAGTCTCTTGCTGGAGCCACAGCATAAAAAATAGAAGTTAAATTCATGTCTTAGTCCCACCGTACAATTCCCTTTTCTCTGCAAGATACGGTCTGAGCACAACGTGCGTAGCAGCCTCCAGACGTCGGGCTGGGGAGCCAGAATGGCGCTGCTGCTATTTTTGCCAAATGCTGACATTAGTCACACTAAAAAGGAAAAGATAACTCTCACCTCACTGTAAAATCTAGCAGGATGCTCAGCACCTAGAGCTGACCCAGCATCCCCAGGAGGGTGCTCCCTGCCTTTGGCTGGGGGTAGCAGGGGTCTGACCTGCACAGCCAACATGGACCAGGGTGTCCACTGTAAAAAAAGCCACTTTCCTGTTCAGTGGGTGTGGGGCTACGCTTCCCGAGGCTCCACTTGCCCCACTGAAAAAAGGGAGTGATGGCAGCCCCACGGCAAGAGCACAGCATCGCCTACGGGGCCATGCAGAGCAGCAGTGTGGGAATGGCACACCGAAGGTCAACGCTGAAACCAACAGACAGGCAGATGGACAGAAGACCTTATATTTCCTAGAATTAAGGGTGAAACTTTTGGTTTCACCTCCCAGTGAGTCCCTGAAGATTTAGTCCATGGTGAAGTGTGTTGCAGACATTTTATACATAACTGTAGGCACGGTAATAAAGCATGTTATATGAGTTACAAGACATAGTAATAAACAACCTCTGCTGTTCTATCAGTCTAAAAGACCCCATCAGGATTTATTAAAACTTCTGTTAATCATTTATACTTGCCTTTCTGTACCTAAAAGCCTGTGAGCAGGAAGCTTCAAACAAAAAGCCAGCACAAAAAGCCACGTCGGGACGACAGTTTGTTACAAGCCTTGTAGTCACCAGCAGCAAAGATACACATGCATTTTAGTGGGCATGAGTTTGCTGCAGAGAGTTTTCTGCAGTGTCCGCATCGGTCAGGAGGGAGAAGCAGCCACCGTTGGCGTGCAGGGAGGGTATCAGTGCACACCCACTGCAAATGCAGCCCACCTCCCACCTGCAGACATGATGGCCCCAACCACCTGCTGATGCTCCAGCGGCTGCATCAGAAGCAGCAGAACAAGTCATCTTCACCTTGTTTGTTTGTAGAAATTGCTAAAATTACTGCTGTTAATAGGATCTGGGGAAGAGCCACACGCAGCAATTATCCAGGCTTACTGCAATTGACTGAAGTTGTCCAAAAATCACTAAGACAAAGAAAATCTCCCCCTGCCATTAATCCTCTTGTAGTCTAGACAAGATCTCATAAAGTATATTCCCATGACCATGTGGCTCTGCACTGTCACTCAAAGACTGAATAATTGTAAGCGGTCCATCAAATTCCAGATTATATCCCCTCTGCAATTTTCAGGTCTTTATGCTGTTTACATTGCTGAAAGTAGAGACATGCCAGGAGAAAAAAATCAGCTGGGAATAGACTTTGGCCTGGAGTCCTTTCAGTGGCACCTGAAAGGTGTGGTTTGAAGTCTCCACGCAAGCACTGCTTCTTGCGTAAAGCTATGCACTTTGCTACCTGTAGGCTGAGCAGATCAGTGGGCATTGGCTCACCCCAAAATCCAGTGAGGCAACACCAACAGAACCAGCAGAACTGCACTAGCAGCTGTGTAAGAAAACATGTTTGATCAAGAGTTATTCTTTGGCCAGGTCTCTATACAAATACCGAGCTGGGAATGGGGGACTGATGCAGCTACCAAGAAACTTCTTCACGGCATCTGCTGAAATGAGCTGCCAAAATCTGGCAAAGACTTCTCAGACCAAGTAAATGCACTTTCTCAGCAGAAAGTGCCAGCCCATGTGTTTTGCCTGGAAAGCAGGCATCAGGTAGATGCATGGTCAATCTGGTACAAGAGCACTCTTCAGCAAAGAGACGTTGAAACTCAATTTGAAGACAATGATAAAACAAAGCCTTATACTTTTGAAGGGCCTGAAAATACAGTGAAATATTACTCAAAGAATAATTGTTAGCCTGGCAAAGGAAATACCAAAAGCCCTTTCTGGCAGGGGTTTTGGTCACGACATAACTGAAGATCTTCCAGAAACCTCAAATTATGAAAGATTTGTTTTGAGGAACAGCTTACATCCAAAGCAATATTAGAGGAAAATCAGACCCTCCACTGATTTTGTCTCTTACAATCCCATGTGGAGAGCAGCAGGCATCGCCAATATTGATTTAGCAGGAAGGACCTCAGATGTACTTGACTGTTTGCTTGGCAAAGATTTTTTCCCTCTGATTTTGACATAATATGCACTCAAGTACAAGCAATCTGCATTACGTAGAGGTCTAGCAGCTTTCCTCCACTTCTACAGTGGCAAAAGCTGATTTTTGCAAGTATCTGCTGGTAACCGGAGCTGACGGCTTGTAGGTGAAAAGAGATGCTGTTCTGTGACACCCATGGGATCAGCCTCTGCCCATGGCATTGCATGAAGGCTAAATCCCATCACAAACGCCACATAACGTTTCCTTCTTCCCCAGGTCTGGTGGATATGGAAGTTCTTTAAATGAGCAGCTGCACTCCACTGCAGGGTGGATGGTGGGTCCTTTGTTGTCATGGTGAGTCCACCAGGATACGGGAGACTGCAAGAACTTGTGCGCCATTGTTTATATAGGTCTTGCTCTGAACACGGGTCCCTCACTCTGAGACTCAGCCCAGGGCTGCCACTGTGAACAGGGGAGCATTGGTGGGGCTGAATCCAGCAAGGTGTCCCATGGCATGAGGAGTGAGGAGAACTCCTGCAGCAAGCACAGACCAGGAGAAGCTGGATGCAGGTGTGGTGACATCCCTCCTTGGTTCAGTCTGCACGGCGGTGCTAGCCACGTTGGAGGGAGCATGCTGCTTCTCACAGGGAGTGCAGCCAGTGCCTCCTTGGGATGAAGGATGCTGTGATGTCTTCCCAAGTCCCTAGGTGTCTCCATCACCACTGGAGCCAAGAAAGGGTGATCTCTGCTTGATGGGGAGGAACAGATTTGCAGCCAAAGCCACTTGAAAAGCCAGCCTTTGAGCTCTCAAGATCTTTATCACAAACAACTTTGCAATAGCTTCTGCCCTGTCTTAGGAAACTCATGACGTCTGTTTGTGAGAGCTCCTTGCTTTTCTCTTCCCTTCCGCATGGGAACCATCTTCTTCCCTGGGGTGAGTGGGCTGCTGCAGCTGGCCAGATGTGCAGGTGTGTGCTGTTTCTCTGCAGTTCATGCCTGCCCCTGTACATCCCAGGGTTTTCTTGGCGTGCTGCTGCATCGCAAATCTGCATTAGGAGCATGGCATTAGCGCTGCAGCTCTGTGGGAAGTGCGAGTGCTCCAATTCCCCCAGCGATTAGTGGGTGACAGTTCTGATAAATCAACTGTTTTATCATAAACATGTGCACTCAGCATTAACTCTACATGTGCCCAGCTCTGGGTGAAGAGATTATTATTCACCAGGAAAAAGACAGCCTGCAACAGGGAGATCCTCACTCAGCAAATCCCTCTGAGGAGCTGCCACGTCCCTGCCCTGGCTCATGCACATGCACACATGTGTGTGCCTGGCCATATGACCACACCAACACGTACATACAGCATAACCTGCGTGCGCCTGCACACACCGATGTACACAGAAGAGACACCACCCCCCCCTCCAAACGTGGGCTTTGTGTACAGCCAGGCACCCCATGCATCCATGCAGAGACACACAGTGATGCCTGGGCAACGGACTAAACTCAGCTCCTCCTGCTGCATTTCCAATTGCGTGGTCCTTAGAGCTGCTGTGTTACTTGCCAGGCCCCCGAGCAACCAACTGAGAGGGCAGCAAGTGCTCAGCAACCCCAGCACAAATCCATGTGCGTGTGTGTGCTTGGTGCCTTCTTCATGCCACCATCCCTGGGAGTGGTGGGCACTATTTTTTTCTGCAAGGTGGGGCGGCCAGTGTGCGTAGTCGTTCTTGGTTTCCAACCTATCTATCTGCCTGCACCCAGCTTGTAGGACTGACTGTCAACAAGTTTTTTTCAGAGTCACAGCTGCATGCTGAGCCTTGCAAAAAGGGAAAACCCAATCCCTTGCAGGTGGGAGCAAAGCTGAGGACAGGGAGCAAGCACTGGCCTTTACCTGCTCTGCTTCTCTGTGTCAGGACGTGATGACTTGGGACACACGCTCATGCAGAGCAAGAGGGCTCCCAGTGGGCCAATGCTGAACAGAGCTTTGATGGTCCCAAAGCTGTGCTCACCTGAGATGCCATCGCTGATGGGGACACTTCCATGCATCACCGCTGGGTTTGCAGAGCAGAGAGCTTTGCTGCAGCCTGGGCAGTTTGGGGTATGCAATCCAGGCTTGGGCCAGGAACAAAGAACGATGGAGAAAGGAGGAACGAAGGCATTGGGATGCAGCAGAGCCTGCAGCCAAGCAGGAGCTTCAGATAATGGATGCGGGGAGCTGCAGTACCCCGGTACCAGTTACCCAGGAGCCTGCCTCGAGGCTGAGGGCCACTGCAGCCATCTCCCCGACCTGCCTGCACACATTCTCCCATGTCTGGGGCAGGGGACCACTGCCACGCCACGGAGGGAACCAAGGTGGCAGCCCAGGGGACCATAAATCACCACATCTCTCTGTGCATTGTGGCAACTCCTCGTTTAGTGTATGTATGTATTTGTGTATTCCTTCTGACATTTTTATTATTATGAGATAGTTCCCCTGAAGGGGGATGAATAATGAAAATACCGCCTTTGGATGTAGGAAAGTAGGGAGGCAGAGAGTAACTGCTCTGCCTAAAGACACCTCGCTGCAGCGCATGTCCCCAGGGCTGGCTCCTGACACCTCCCTGCCCAGAGCCAGCACCACATCCACCCTCCCCTCCTTCCACAAGATGCCAGCACATCACGTCTGCCCTTCCCTTGCCATCCCTGCAGTAAGCGCTGGTGTCTCTTCTCCTGCCTCCAGACCCTGCTGCCAGCACCTCTTCCAGCTGCTCATGGGCATTCAGTTTCCTCTTCTGACCCTCCCGCCGAACACCTGAAGCTGCGTTGAGGACATGGAGCAGGGCAAGGGGACTGTGCAGGCTGGCGGAGGTAGCGTTTGCCAAGGGGTTCTTTTTGAGAGCGAGGAGTGGAGGTGTGATGTGACATCCCGCCAAGGTAACCTGTGTGGATTGCTGGGAAGCCTTGGAAAGCGGAAAGCACGTGAGAGCAACATGGCTGTGCTTACACTCAGGGCGGGCTCTGCTGTGGTCAGACGTGGGGTTGTAGGTTGAGCAGGGGGAGTAACTGCTCCCCCATCTGCTGCTGTCTGCTGTCGGGGGAATCTCCCCCCAGGCACTGTGGATGGGAGCACTGATGCCACGGGCTGGGTTTGGAGATCAGAAAAAAATCAACTGTATTGGTTTCCATGGCAACCTTGCCATGGAGCTGGAAGTGAGCACCATGGCCCCCATCACTGCAGACATGTGGGAAGGCTCTGCCTGGGTGATGGTTTCTAGACAAAATGATGTCCCCATCATTGCATGGCACTGGGCAAGAGGCTGGAGACCTGTAGGCTGGAGCTGGCTCCGCAGGGGAAGGGACATGGGCCTGGAGCCACCCATCCCATCCCATCCCATCCCATCCCATCCCATCCCATCCCATCCCATCCCATCCCATCGGCCAAACCCACAGCCCCCCCCTCCCCCCGCAGGGTGGGATGCTGCTCGTTTTTACTGGACTCCCCTTTCCCCACCACGCAACCCAGGGGCAAATGACTTGCAGGGGGATTTGAAGCCTGTGGACCTTCCCAGGGCAGCTGGGATGGATGGAGGGGTGTGCTGTGAAATCCTGTGGCCACAGAGATCAATAGCACAACATAAAGCCATTTATATCACTATAAAGGGAGCATACAGACTAGAATTAGTTACACTAAAATGTCTGTCGCGGAGTATTAATTTGGTTACTAAACATGTCACTGTGAATGTATTTTATAGGGAGCATAAATTTCTGTATTAATAAGGAGCATTTCTGGTCCTCTCTGTGGCTGCCCATCATGGCGTGAATTCTGCCGGCGCAGGGCTCCCCTGGCCTGGTGTGCATGGGGCACCTGGCAGGCAATGCTGCCGGGCTGCTATGGTGCCACATCCCTGGCAAGTCTGCACGGTGCTTGCCAGAGGTGTCCTGATGCAAACACCCTCTGTCCTCCCGCAGGGAGCAGAGGCACAGCTCAGACCCAGGGCTGGGAGCCGTGGCAGGTCAGAATCTGGCCCCCTCCCTCTTTGGGATGGGTGAAGAACATCTTGGGGTGATAAGCCAGTTCCCCTTTGCAGGGGAAAGTGAGGATGCACAAGGGATCTGGAGGGGCTTTGGGGTTTCCCCACGTGACTCTGCTGCAGTGCAGTGGGGTGCACAGCCCAGGATGCTGTGCACTGCCTGCATGTGTGGGGTACACCAGTACAATGGGACTGGGCAGGGGTTGTGGTCCCCAGGCATCTTGTTTGGGCTCTGGGCTGCTGGGCTGGGCCCTTCAGGGACAGTGGCTGGAGGTCAAAGTACCAGAAAGATCCAGTCATCCGTTTCGATGCAGATACACAAGCACAGGGTGTAATTCTGGACCTCACGCGGTTGCTTTCCTCTGTTTGTCCCATTTCAGCGCTGCTCCCCCTTTCCTTGTACGTCTGCTCCTATCTGCTTCTTTAAACAGAGAAATTCAGCTTTCTGGTTGCTTCAGATTCGGTTGCTTTTGGTTCTTGCAGGGAAAAAGTTTTAAAAAAAAAAAGTAAGCCTTCCCAGAAATGCGAGCTCCTGCCTCCATGCTGCCCAAGGGACTCCTGCCGGCACTCGCACCGGCATCATCTGTAAGTCACCCTGCCCGTGGCAGTTGTGGGGTGGTCACAGAAGGGAAGCAATCCTGGTTTTTCATGAAATATTTAACTATATCTAAGTTACAGCTGGCATACATCCACTGCAAACAAACATCCGTGGAAGATCTGAACTGTCAATAAAAGCCTATGAAATGCCTATGAAAAGAAGGGAGAAAAACACAGCTTTCAACATTAAAAATATCACTGCAACTCGCTCCTTTTAGTTTAAAGAGTCTCTAAGGGCAAGTCTTTGACCCCGCAGCCCTGTTGCTCGGAGCCATCTTGGACAAGCACATATTGAAAGGGCAGTTATTGAATTGATGACGCTTGATTTTGATTTTTTTTTTTTTTTTTTTTTGTGAGGCAAACGAAGACAGAAGCAAATAGACATGAGGAAAGAAAAGGGCACAGAGAAAAAGGTAAAAATATCGTTTCCCGTATACTTTGGCTTAGTTGCTGAAAAATGTCAAGCCTACAACCTGCTCTTGTTTCAGATTTGAGAGGAAAGCTTTGGCAGAGGGCTGGCATCAGCCAGTGAGTTTACCATGGGATCCAAGCCAGACACTTCTTAGGGAGGCAAATGAGATGACAGGAGAAAGCACAGGAGATAATCTGTGGATGAAGAGGTGCGCACAATGTGGGGCTGACAGTGGGGACTCCAGGTACACAACGCTTACCTTGTGCCACGTTGGTCACCCCAGTAAAGGAGGGGATGTCACTGGGACACCAGTCTCAACCCAGAGGCTGGACTGTTCCCCGTTCAGAAGTCCCTGCTCCTGAGCCATGTGCATGTCTATATAGAGGATTCCTCCTTTTGCTTCAATGCTAGTGACTCACACAGAGCTTGAGAGGAAAAAAAAAATCTATTCCTAAACATTGTTATTTTGGGTTCATGAAAAACAGATTGTTCACTAGGTAACAAGAGAACAACTTGCCAGACACACGTAGAGGTCACAACGACTGTGATTCATCTTACTAATCTAGCAGATATCTAGAGCCATTTTAAATGTCTTCATGCTTGGCAGTGATTCACATCAACTGCTCCCAAGCACCTTTCCAAAAATGCAAGATTTCTTCGCTCCTCTGTGGTTGTGAGAGTTGTTCACACACAAGGTAAGGAGAAAGCAGTCAAGCAGTTGCCAGATAATCATGTGCCTCACCTGAAGACAAGAGGATTCAGACAAATTTACATTTAATATTTACACTCAGATAGCAAAATATGAACACATTGCCTCCCTGTGCATGTGCACACAGCAGAGTTCCATGATGGATCTCCCATTTGCATCTGAGTGACTACCTTCCACCTTCAACATCTCTGCAGCCTTCATGCATAGCTGGACCAGAAGCATCTCCAGGAGGCTTCTCCGGAAGGCACCTCCAGAACAAAACCCCGGGAGAGCAGCAAAGCTTCTTCGCATGCGCTGACCGCATGCATGCAGGTCTTCATCTCTGGGATGGTAGCAGGGTGTTGGGAGAAAGCAGGAGAGATGCTCAGGCAGTCTGTGGGAACCTGGGGCTGGATGAGCATAGGATAAAATGAGATCTTCTAGAGAGGGACTGGTGTGCAGTTTAAATCTGGGAACTTCAGATTCAGGCTAGAGTCAGTGGAAGTGGGTAGATGGGGCATGGGTGGGAGATGAGTTAGTGCACAGGCTACAGAGCAGGGAGAGAGTGAAGGGAGGCAGGTGGGATTATGTAGGCTGCTTGGAGAGGTGGAGAAAAGACCATCGTATTCCCTTCCACATCACATGTGGTGCTTGGAGGAGTGGAGGAAAAGAAGGTGCCCAGACACCACCAGCTTCTTTGGCATCACCAACATGTCCCACGCCACAGGTTACTGCCTCAGTGTAGAAGCAGTGAAGTGCCTGTGGGACCTTCTTCAGGACGACGCACTCCCACCAATTCCCTGGTGTGCACATGAGATTGAGGGTGCAGGGTAGTGTCATCATTCACTTCTTCACACGGGTAGAGGTGGCCTGGCCTCCTCCCATCCTCCCCTCTCCAGCAGATGATAAAGAGATCCTTCCAAGGGAAGGTCCACCAGCAGATCAGACGCTGAAAATAGAGGATGGATGGGGTCTTGGTAGGCAGGGTCTTTTGCAGCTGAGGGGTGTATGCAAGAGCAGGGAAAGGGAGATGGTTGGCGGGATTAAATGCATTGCTCGATGCCTGCCCAGGGAGCGTGTTTCAGCGGAAAGGCATGTAGGTTTCCTGGTAAGGTCCTGGAGGGCTGTGCTGTGCCAGCCAAGCCTCTGCCATCTCGGTAGGCTGGGATTGAGTCATCTGTATTGTCACGACAGCATTTGGGACAGATCTGACCTAAATAGGGACATCTGATTTTAGTCAGAGAAATCGCACCCTCTCTGCTATTTTATTATTAAGGAAAGCAATACAGGTTAAATCCACAGAAAAAATGAACCAGTCCTTTCAAACTGTCTTTATCTGGAAAAGCATGGGTCCCATTGCCATTTGTATTCCAGGGAAGAGATCTTCAGCCTGAGCTTTAATGTCAACACATTGAATTAAAGGGTTTTTCATTAGTTACAAGGAAGGTGAAAATCATCTTCTGCTGAAATGTGATTTGCAGCAGTAAGCTGCAGGGAGATGATTGTGCTGTCTTACGCAACAGGTTTCTGCTCTTTCCCCACGAGCGTAAACAGGCAGGTCCTGACAGAGGAGATGGTGAGCTCACAGCCAGGGCTTGCTTGAGCAGATGTAGCAGGTGGGAGGGCTTTCAGGTCTCCATCATCACCAATCTCTGTCCCCCCCAAAAACAGAACATGGGAGTGCTCCATGTTCTTGGGTTCAGAGCTTGGCCACGTCTTGAGACTGGGGACCAGATGTTTTAACGTGGCTTTGGAGTTGGGAAGCAGCTGGATAGCATCCCAGGGCCAGGACCCAGGGGCTAGTTGCATCCAGGATATGTTGCTCATCATGCACATGTGGTGTCAAAGGGTTGAGAAGAGGAGGTGCACGACCATAACAAGTTGCTTTTTGGTTTCTTTTTGTGGACAGGCCTTTGACGAGCTCAGCCAGCCAAAGTGGATTTGGGCAGTCAGGGTCAGCCAAGCTGGAGCTGAGGTTCAACGACCAGAACGTAGCTGATGGTTTTCTTCCCCCACTGCAGCAGAGGTAGGGCTTTTTGCAGCACTGAAACTGGGAGGAAGCACAGCGTGGGCTGAGGGTGCAGGGTTGTGTGCATGCATTCATTCAGCAAGCAAAAACACGTATATGCAGCTGCATACACTCTATTTACACAATTTTACTAGGGTGTTTTTATTTTTTATTACACTATAAAACAAGAATAAGTGATCAGAAACAAAAG
Organism: Gavia stellata; assembly: GCF_030936135.1. Lineage (NCBI taxonomy): Eukaryota > Metazoa > Chordata > Aves > Gaviiformes > Gaviidae > Gavia > Gavia stellata. The sequence goes on from NC_082609.1 coordinate 20,194,155, forward strand.
AATTTAGTTATCAGCTGCCAAAAACAAGACAGAGAGAGAAGCATTGCAATAAATTGCACAGTCCATAAAAAATTCCAGTGTATTAACAAAAGTGCTGCAGAGAAGACAACAGGTAATGATAAAGCTGAACATAATTACTAAAGAAAAATTTTCTTTTAAAATACTGGGATATTCCAAGTTGAGAAACGTTGCTGATCTACAGTTTAGTTGGCTGGATGAAATAATATCTGCATTAAAGTGAGGAAAAGCAAAAGCAAGCCTGAATTTGGCAACAAATCCTACCTGGGTCACATTTAGGAAGCGGGCGTACCAAGGCCTTTCTTTTCCATCAGATCGCTCCGCATTTTTACCATACCCTCTGAATACGCGGCTGACACCTTGTCCGGCCCAATTAAAGTAACACACTAAATCTCTGCAAATAGGCTGCCTGCTGCAGCCCTTCTCCACAATCCCAGCATACCATGTAATAAGTTCCTTCTTTTTTTTCTGACACAGGCTATGAACCCGCAACTATACGCCAGAGACACAAATTCTCAAAGCCTAAATGCAAAACTCTATAGGCTGCTCCGCTTAGCGCTTTGTTAACAAAACCCAGATGAAAACTCTCTCAGATTGTCCCTTTTATCAATTTTCCCAGCCAATACTAGATGTGGAGGCTGACATCGAAACAATGTGCTAGTTAGAGGATTCAGAGCGCATTGACCAAGTAATTTTAGTTAATCAATTACCCATTCCATGGTCCTAATAGCTCTTTAGATCTCCTTTTGCTTAGCGAAACTGCGAACTCAAGTGCTCAGCTATACAATTTATTAATGAAAATTCACTTTATAGTAATTTTAGAAATTATGGAATGGAAAATAAAGATGATTAACAGTGCCTGAAAAGGTTCAACAAATGTATATAAGGTTTTAGAACTTCATTGTGAATCAGTAAATCTAATCGATGAATGAATGTTATATCAAAATTAATGTTAACATAGTAGTAACTTACCCTAATTATTGCGTAACCTATTTTGGAGGGGTGGTTTTTATATCACCATGAGCTGCTGGTCTTTAATCTTTCATTAATTTCATTCATAGCCTTTTATTAATTTGCCAATCAAGCTTTATATTTGAATTAAAAGCTCTGGGACTTGGACGTGTCAAGTCAACCAAACGATTTCAAAATCAGGATTTAGGAATTTAGACAGTTCCTTAATTACTGCAAACACTAAATTCATTCACAACTGCCTTCTCCTCATCATGATACTCATGGTCACACCCTTCTTCTCATCAGTTTTGCTCCTTCTGCAGCCTTTATTTTTTCTAAGAATAGGTGCACCAGAAAAAAAGGTCCTGTAGGAAAAAAAAAAAGATTATATGGACAACTGTGAAATAAAGGACTGGTTTGCATTGCATGTGTTCTGCAAGTCTCATCAAATTTGTGGTGCAGCTCCAATTGGTGCAGCTCTTAATTAACAAGGTATATCTTTGCCAGTTTGTCTTTCAGATACACAGAGGGACAGGCGGATCCTCTCACGATGCAGCTGCGAAGCGCTGCTGAACTTTCTCCCGTTTGCTCTTTCCTCTGTCCCCATCCATCACCAGCACTTGTGCACCTTCCCTGGCCCTGACGACAGCCCCCCAGCACAAGCACGGCAGGACACGCACCGAGGCAGCTCCTGGGTGCCATCCGCTGCAGCACTGCTGTCTTTCCACACCCAGGACCTCTTCTTTGCATGCCAACCCAGACACAGCCATATTTGTCATATTTATAAGTACAAGACAGTGTTAAGGCTATGTGTGGAACAAGGAAGAGGAAGATAGAGTTATCACACCAGGCAGGAATGCGTATGGGCATAGTTGGGTCGCTCCTATCTGCATTCGGGGGTTTCAAGCCCATGCATCTTTGTAATGTGCTACTTGTAATGCTACTATCTAGTGACCTTAATGCCCAGCTACTGCCGTGTGGATACGAATATCATGAATATCAAAGTTACTGCCGTGTTTACATTGAGTTAGAAAATTGATCCCATCCCACCCACAGGCACTAGCTTGTTTTCCAAGGTACATATCCTTGTTATTGGTAATTTATAGGCAGCATTTGATACTGCAGACAGGATGGGGCAGGGAGCAGCGGCAGGAATTGCTGTCAGCTTGGTAAGACACATACATAACTGGGTGGCCTTAGGATGCTGTTACCTGGTCAACCCATACTGTGTAGGATCAAAACTATACCTTTCCTCTTGCACACAGCCTTGTCTTTCTTCCATTAGCTATAGCAATTCTGCAGAGTCAAAACAACCTGCTGCTCAAGCTGTAAACTAACATCACCATAAAAACATTTCATTTTCTGTTGAAGGCCAGCTGTGAAAAGGCACACTTAGATCTGGGCAACTTGCTGTCTCAAGTGCCTTTCTCACTTATAGGTGAGAGAGCAAATGGCTTCTTTGAAATCGAAGACGTCTCAAGCAGGAGTGAGGAACACTGACACAGCGGAGTTGGAGGCAAAGGAGTCCGACAGTGAGCAAATCTTGTTGAAACTGCCCATCCTATCAGGGCTGCAAGTTGCCATGTAACTCAGGTACAACCCGTGCAGTTCAACCTCATGCCATCCAGCAAGAGAAAACAGTTAACCAAAACCAAAGCCATTCAGCATATACCCAAGCACTGCAATGATTCCTAAAGAGGCAGGGAGCCCAGGAGAGGGTCAAGGACTTGGAGTGGAGAGGAGTAGGTACTGAGGTGGGGCTGAAAAGGATTGAGCAGCCTCAAATTTCCCTCTGTAAATGATTTCAGCATTGGACCGTGAGAAGCCCATGTACTTTCCCTGTCCAGGGTCTGCTGAGCACCAGATCGGACCCGAGTTCATCTGGGCTTTGTCCTCCATCTAAACACCATCAGTCCCTTATCTCCCAAGGTGGGAACTTCTAGGAGAAGAAGCAGCAGGAGATACTCCTCTGGAGTCACACTGACATTTCAGCATCCCTGCGTGCCTGTGATGAGCTTCTCACCTGAGTCAAGACAAATTGAAGCTTCAAAATTCCCCTTCTTTTGCAAAACACAGTTGGAGGGGTAAGAGGAGCTGGTGGATCCCAGCCCTGTGAGACAGAGGCAAAGACATGACCAGTTTGCAGGTGCCTCTGCTCTGCATATGTGGAGCCAGTGCTGTGGCACAATCCCACTTTCATCTTTGGGGTGTAAGCGTTGCAATTCTGGCAGTAGCCTGAGGGCAAATTGTTCTGGAAAGTTTGAGCAAAGCAGGTTCAACTGCTTCAAAGTAGGAAGTGGATGACAAAAAGATGTAATTGCCTTCTTAAGAAAATAAAAAGCAACTTTTTTTGGCAGATTGGCAAGTATACACTTCCTACGCACTTTCCCTTCTACCCAAAACATGATTCCAGCCTTATTTTTATTTCAGGAACTGTGAATTATGAAAGGGCTCTCCCCTCCCTCTTCCTCTGCCTTTTTCTCTCTCTCTCCAACTCTTTCTCTCCCTCCCCATTCCTAACCAGTATTATGTTAGTTTATAACCTTCACATGCAGACCTTGTTCTAATTTACTTTATGCACACGTTGCAGGGCCCGCAGGACAAGGATTGGTTTGCTGCTGCTGTGGCTTTATGAATAAAACCTTTTACAAAACAAAATCCCCCTGCAGTGCCATGGCTGGGTGATATGTTTTACTAAATCCCAGTGCCCCTTGTCCTGCACTTGTCCAGATATAAGGTGCTTGTGCGTTCCCGGAGCCAAGAGCAAGCTGCCACATCCCCTTGGATGCCCCTTTGTCTGGCTCTCCACACACCCCGGGGTGCCTGCTGCTGCTGGTACCTGCTCGCTGCCTGCACATGGGGAGCTCCATGGCTCTGCAGTGGGTCAGGCTGCTCACCCGTGCATGGGTGATTACAAATTCCCTTCCTCCCAAGAGGGGAGATGCTAGCTGTGAAGCTGTGCTTGCTGTCAGCTGCCACATGGCCTTTGTAGACCTCCAGAGTTTCTCCGGTTAAGCCTGCTTGGGGGAAGATGTAGCTGTTGGCTGGAGCTGCTGCCTTTACTCAAATGCCAACCTGTGCTGACAAACCAATTCCACGTAGGCAGGCGGCACGCACCAACACCGGGACGCTTTCCTGCCCCTTACCCACTGGTCCCTGTAGGTTTGGTTACAGACGTGTGCAGGCAGCAGCATCACTGCTCTCTCCTTGACCAGGCTTGATCCTTGCAGATGGACTGCTACAAAGGGCAGCCCAAGGAGATCTAAAGCCAAGGGGAGAAACACCCTCTCCCCAAGGGCGATGCCTGGGGACACACCTCAACCTGCAAGGCAGAGGAGGGAGGCAGGATGGTTTTGTGGGGGTTTGCAGAGCATCCATCCCTTGGAGGAAGAGCTGTGGGAGGGAGATGCACAGCCACGTGTGGAGCAATGTGCAGGTAAAGGCTGATCCTGATCAACCACTCCTTGGCTGCATCTGCTGCGGTTTATGCCAATGCACTGGCAAAGTTGAGAGCCAGCATAAAGGACCTGGATGATGGAGATAAGTATTCCTTGGAGCTTCTGGCATCAGGGGAAGCAAGAAGAAAAGGGTTGGGCAGTCTCCATCACGCAAAAGGCACTTGACCCCACAACCTTCCTCCCATTAAATGCCCCGCACATGACTGTGATGCTGTGAAGCCCCAGCTAGACTGACTCAAAAGTGAGTTGAGAGCTGCAGACAGAGCGTGGGAAGTACTGAGAGCTTCCTGCAGCTCTGCTTTGGGATCCTGGCTCTGGGCAGGAGACATTGCCTAAACACCAAGCACGGGGACTAGCAATGCACCTGGGCACGGTGGGTGAAATGCCATGGGAACATCAGCCATACATCCCCACCTCCAGGCATGCCGAGGAGTGCTTGTGTCCTGCATGTCCCCTGTGGACTTCTTGCAATGTGAAGACTAATGCGCCTTTCCTGCTATGCCCAAGGAGAGATCAAACTGCCCCAAACCACATCCTTCCAGGACAAGTAATGTAAGCAGGAAAACAGCTGTCCATGCAACTCTTCCTTGCAGGAGGGAGACAGGCAGGGGGCTAGTTTTTAATCTCCCTCCCTTACCTCTGTCCCATCACTAATCTGTGGTGGAGGCTCCCTCACTTGGCTCTCGTCCCCTTTGGCCACCCTCAGGCACCTCACACTGCTGAGACGCAGGGAGCCCTGCTCCAAAAAGCAACTGACAGCATCTGCTGAGCGTGCCAGCCCACGCCAGGTAGCATGCTGGCTCTTGTCTCACCTCACCAGCTGCCCATGGGAGCCCCACGGGTGCTCACTGGGCAGCGGCTGCCATCAGAGGCCACGGTCCTGGGCTGCGGGGGCTCAGGACTTGGGGCAGGGAGCCCAGCTGTGCCAAAACCTGTGACAGCTGCTGATGGTCCCAGATGACAGGAGAGTTTATAGCACTTGTAATAGGTGACCTGCAGACAGTAAGATGGGATGCAGCTCTGAAGGAGACTATGGAGAAGCAGCATGAGTGTGACCAGCCCCACGACCCCCAGGGGCTTCTCCTCCTGCCCGAGCTGGGTGGCAATTTCCAGCATGCTGGTGCAGAGGACATGGCTCCTGGTGCTGCACTGAGCTCCTGCCTGCACCCCTCTCTCTGGAGCCGCTTCCACCTCTGCTACAACCAGCACTGTGCCGTGGCTGTCAGTGTCTGTCTCTGTAGCATCTCCTCCCTGGCTCCAGCCCCTCAAGACATCTACGGCCTTGGCAGAAAGAAAAGTCACTGGAGACCATGCATGGTCCCTGTGACCCCCCAGGTGGTGAGAGGGTCCCAAGCCTGGGCTTTGGCAGAGGAAGTCGTGGTGCTGGCATCCAGCATGGAGCATTTTGGAGTCCCGGGACAGACCCACCCTCCCAGGGACGGTCCCCCACTGGTGGTCAGAGTCTTCCCAGGCTTCCCGTCCCTGCACCAGGGCTATGTGGGCATTTAACATTGACAAGGATCCAGGGAGCAGGGGTGGGACTGCGGGTGGCTGTGCTCCCTGCTTAGTACCCTCCAGAAGCAGGTCCCTGCTAATTGCTCTCCCTCCAGTGGGACGAGGCAGAAATACCTCCCTGTGTAGGACTGGGCTGCTGCTTGGAGAATAAATCCTCTTCCTAAAAGCTGAGTCTGACCACGTGCACCCAACCCACCCCCCCAAGCTCTAGGCGCAGAGCAAGCTTCCCAGGCCCACAACCCATCCATCTCCTGGTACGCTCATCTCCGCAGTGCCTCTGGCAGAGCGGTAAGCTCCTGAATATTTTATGTGGTTATTAGTCGACAACATAATCTATCTGAGGGGAAGTCAGAACTGCTGACCGAGGCGTATGGCAGAGCAGCGGGGAATGCTGACTCCCGCAGCACCCTGCCCCATCCTCGCAGCATCACCCGGTGCGGTGCAGGCGCTGCCCGCTGCTGTGGGCTGGTGGCTTGCCCTCGCATGTGCTGCATGCCCATGGCCAAGTGTGGGCACATGCTGCATTTACAGGCAGCCAGATTGAATGCCTCCTTGTCTGAAGGGCTCGTGTATACATTCCTTCCCCCCCTAATTTGTCACATATGGTGCAGGCATGGTATGTCCATGTGTCTTGGCGCAGGGGCATATGCTCTGTACACAGCAGTACCATGATTAGTAACACATTAGCCACAAATATGCCGGTGATGCACACAAGTCCAATGTCTATACCAGTATGTACAAATGTGAATGTGAGCATGCAGACACTATGCACCCAGGCCTCTCCTTCACATGCAACCCGTCCAAGTTCTGCCAGCCTGCAGCCATCTGCACCCTGGTTGCAGGCAAGCGCTCGCCTGCATGGTGGAGGATTGCTGGCCTGCATTTTGCAGGGTGTAAAATTCAATACTCATTGCACATGAAGAAATGTCTTCAGGTGCAAAAGATTGCAGAGCTCAGAAATGTGTAAGGGCAGTGACGTGCAGACACTCACTGTGCAAGCAGCCTGAGAAAGTAGAGTCTAGACCAGCAGGATGGCACAGAGGCTTCACATGCATTCACTGCACATGCTTGCACTGTGGAGCTGCACAGGCCCTTGGACAAGCAACAGCAGCGCGTGGGGAAAGGCTGGCAGAAAGAAAGCTGAGCCATCTCTTCGGTGCGCCTGCCATCCGAGGGAGGTGATTTCCAGTGCAAACAGGTAGCAGTTGTGGAAGATCTAAGACCATGATGAAAGTCTGGACATGAATATAACATGGGAGAAGTTGAGAGGAAAATACCTGAGGAAATCTGCCCTTTTCAAATCTTGGTCCCCAGCAAGTGACTTCAAATGGACTCTCAGCTTATGGTATAAGCCAGGCTGCTGCTGAACTTCTTGCTCCCACTCCCTCCCCTGTGTTGGCACTGGTGTTCACGCAGGGAGCTGGGTCATGGTTTTTTGCTTTTTTGTTCCAGCCAGATCAGCTTCCCAGCCTGGTTTCTTGCACGGCCACAGATTTGCCTGGTGCAGTGAGAAGGCCCTGCTGGGGATGGCAGATGGGTGGCAGCAGCACCCAGTAGCTCACCACAACCAGGAGCCAGGCTGAGGTGGGAGAGGCAGGATGGGTTAGCAGTCTGGGGGGCTGCAGCAATCCCTCCCAGTGGGCTGCAAGTGCTTGCAGAGGCAGACAGAGCTGCTGGAGCAGGGCATGGCTCTCGCCTGCCTGTCGGGAAGCAGAGGCACCTGGCAGTGTTGCCAAACCCGGGATGCTGCAGAGCATCCCAGCCGAGGCCCAGCCTGTGCTGCTGCCGCTGCTGAGCCACCCAGCGCTGCCAAGGAAGACTGTGCCGAGCGGGTTCATCTTTATGTAAATCACATTCACTTCAGCTGGCTTCCAGGATAATCAGTATTAAAGGGAAACTATTTTCTAGTTCATTAGAGGAAAGCTGCGTCCCTGCGGCTGCTGCTGTCGGCACCTCCTTCTCCTTCCAGGAGAAATGATCTTCGCGAGCACCAAACACGGAGACATTCACACTCTAAATGTCAGGTGGGGGAAGGGGGAGAAGAAAGGTCTGTGGCTCCAAGGGCAGCGCTTCCTCCTCCTCCTCCACCCTCCAGGAGGGTTAGAGTGAACTGTGGTCCTTCCCCTTGGGCTTCTCCCCACCAACCCTCACCCCCATATGGGCTCTACCATCTCCCCCAGCCCCACCTGCCACGGCCCTGGGGTCCTTCCCTCCATCCCTTTGCTACAGAACTGCCCTGGTCCTGATGAGCCCTCATTCTCTTCTCCCTGGGCTCGCTGCTGCTTGGTAGCAACCCCAAGAGCCTGGGTCCCCCTGTACACGAGTACACTGATGGTTGTGCCAATGCTTCTGCCAGAGCCTCTTCCTCTCAGCAGGATGCTCTGAAGTTACTCCAGAGCTGGGACTGTTCTCCCATGATTTATGCCTTCCTTGATCCCCCATGGTGCAGTGACCTCTCCAGAAGTTTCTTCCTTGGGTTTTCCTTGGTCACAACATCCCTGTGCTCATCTTCTAGCTTCTTTCTTTCTCGCTCTCTCCCCTTTTCTTCTCTGTGGTTTAGTTGTGTCTCCATTTTATCTGGGTAAAGACACTGCTTTCCCATCCCACCAGCCCAGCCATGTGCTCTTGGCTGGAGGTACCAGCACAGACCCAGCAGGTGGTGGTGTTTTGAGGTTTGTAGAGGATGTCCCCTTGCTGATAGACCTTGGTGTTGAGATCTTCCCACTGCTCCAGAGCAAGGCTCTGTGTTTGCCTGAAACCATGGGCTGTCAAATTCATAAAACTCAATATTAATCCAGCTCCCAAGAAACACCATGATGATGCTAGAAGAAATGATGCCAGCCTGACAATCCAAGGAGCGAAGCTTTTTACTTGCCAGGTCTCTGGGAAGTTGTCTTCTGCCCTGACCAGGCAGGCAGCCCCCCAGACACTGGGTGCTGCTAGTGCTTGGGATCTCTGCTAGGCTCCTTGCTTTGGAAATAATTAACTCTGGCTCCCAGAAAACCTTCCCTGTGCAGAAAAAGCACACGGCATGAGAGGACCTCAGCATTGCTCATGTCCTTTGGGATTTCAGAAAGAGCTAGGGTATCTTTCCACTTTCCCATGACAACTGGGAGTGACTGGTGGAGTGGACTGCCAGTAAGCCTCAGACATTTTCACCCTGGAGGTGGTGAGACAGGTTGATTTGGGGCTGAAAATGGATCACAGAGGCCATCCAGACCAAGTTCCAGCAGAGGATGGTAAAAGACCGTCACTCAAGTAAGCCTTCAAGTCAGCATCTTCTTGGCAAACAGCTCTCCCCATCCACCATGGAAAGAGGTCAAGACCATCCCCAAGATGCATGGGGACTCCCAATGCAAGAGGATATCCATCTCCCTCTACCTTTAAGTGACCCCAGAACTGGGATTGCCATGAAGAGGGACAACACACATAGGAGATCCTGGCAGGGCAGGGAGACTGAGTCGGGATCCTTCCCCTAAAGGTGTTGCTAGGCTGGGGTGCTGGGGATGCAATCAGGAGAGGGCAGGCTGTGCTTTCACTGGGTGGCGGATGGGGACAGGGTTTGCATGCACAGGGCAGAGTGCAGGGAGGTGGCAGTGCTGCACACCCCCAAGGTAATGATGCTGAATTTCCTAAGGATGATAGAAACAGCACTGAATACGTCAGCCCAGGCACAGCCCCCAGCACTTTGGAAAATGGCTGGACTTTGCCCACTCTCCCTCCTGCCTACAGAGTCTGGGAAGTGGCCGTGGTGTGCTGGCCCTGCCGCTGCAGCACACACCTCTGCCTGTCCACCTGCATGCCCACACACTGCCAAAGCATCTACTGACACAGCTGTGTGCCAGACACCCTGCAGTGGGTCCTTCCTCCCCCAGCTTGTGCCTCCTCTCCTTGACAGCCCCTCATCCTCGATGAAACCAGACCTGGGTGACTCAGCCATCACGCTGGCATGCATCAGCATCCAAGCTCATCCACGGCAGACAGGGCAGTGACAGGAGGACACTAGTGCAGAGTTATTAGTGGCCTCTGTGAGGATGGCTTCAATGCATATCCATTAGGAGCAGCTGCCCTGACAGTGGCTTCTGCCTGATGCAGGGGAAGGGCAGAGACACACTAAAGGCACTGAGGGATTTGGTGTCCCTCTGGTGGGGTCCTGGTGAGGAGAGGTAAGAAGGAGCCTGTGCTGGGTCATGGGGCAGAGGAGCAAGCTGGATGTGAGTGGGGTGTGCTCGTCAGACAGTAATGACTGCATGCACCAGGCATGGCTGTTCCTACCTTGCTCTGCAAGAAGGGGTTCTGGAGCTGTTGTCCCCAGGAAGGTGGAGCTCCAGCAGGATAATGGTAAAAGAGAGATTGGAAAGAACTGGAATGAGTGTCCTGGCAGGAAAGAAGACAATTTTGTGGAAAGAAGTGCAGAAAAACCCCACTCTTGGTAGATCCTTTCTAGTAGCTCCAAGCATGCAAATGCACTGGCCGGTCCCTCACAAGGAGCTGGAGAGCCAGTGTGAACTCTCCAGTCTTGCAGAGGGATGCCAAGTCTTGGCCTTTCAGAGCTGTTCTCTTCTCTGGCTCGTAGCCACGGCTGGGGGATTTCTTCAAGAAGAGGCCAAGACTGACAGATGATCCCCTAATCAGCTGTATAAGCAGAGCCCAAAGTCCCCGTTCCCACCTCCGCCAGCTAATTGCTTTTGTTACCAGCCCAGCAGGGCGGAACCGGTTTTTGTGCTCCGGTGCCCTTTTTAAGCATTCACACTGTGTTTCCCAGATAGTCTGTGCAGATGTTGATGAGCTCTGATGAGCTGTTTACCTATCCTCCCAGGCACCAGGCCTGATCTCTCCGCACGCGGCAGAAGGCAGCTTGGAGAATGCTCCTGTGCAAGGCAGCAAGTCTGTGAGTTTATACCCTTTGTTCATGCTCTCATGAAGAAAACCCTCCTGTCAATCAAGAAGCAAGCTTTTTTTAGGCTGCTCCCATCCTCAGACAAAGCCCAAAGGTGTTTTGGGACCTGTGATCTCGGGCAGGGGCGGGGTGTGTGTGTAAGGACGGGACAAACCTGCTCCAGTCTGAGCCCACAGATGAAGCTGGTATGACACCGCTGATGCTGGCAAAGTGGCTATAACCTGCAGACTAGTTGTCTAGACAGTCTGTGAATGAATGGGGAGACAAAATCACCTCTAGGATGGGATTCTTCTGACCTATCCTGGATGCTGCTACAGCAAGAGATAAAATGCTGTGGCCCATGTGGGATGCTCAGCCATGCTGGGCTTGTATCCATGTTCCGCACCAAAAAGGGACTGAGATCTGCTCCAGGGAAGCACTCACATTACATCTCTTGTGCTCCCCACCTTCATCCCTCATCATCATCAGCCAACAGTTGCTTTGGTGGCATGTAGCATGGTCCAGGTATGAGAAAGCTTCTTTGCAGTCCGCTGCAGCAGCATCTCCTGCCCTGGATGAGCAGACAGGAGCGGAGGTACAAGAGTGAGACTGGTGGCAACCTGGCCTGAAGGAGCAGATGTGTTTTTGCAAATAAGGCCAGCATAAATTCAAAATTACCTCTGTATGGACCCCCAAACGGGTCCAGAAGTAAAGAGGAACTTGGAAGATGGGAAGAAGGAGCCGCCTGAAACCCCCTCAGCAGTCAGAGCTGAAATTCCCTGGAAATGTGATAAACAGCTGGAGAAGATCGAAAACAGAGGTCGGCCAAAAAAAGCTAATAAGTAGCCTCCGCATTGACAATAGTGGGCTTGAAGAACTTGATAGTTTAACACTCTTTAGTTAACTTGGGAAGAGGATAATAATTTTGAAGTCCTATTGAAGAAATCTGAGGAGTGCTACACTCGACATGAAAATGATGCATATGAGAGACAGCTTCTTAACTGGAGAGTATGAAACAAGGTGAAACCATAGAGGAATTTGCAGCTCATCAAGGTCTGAAGAGCCTGTTTTGCAATTATGGGTGCTGAAGCTTCGGTGAGAGACTGAAATGTGATTGTGATCTGGAACAAAAGTTTCAGGCAGAGATGATAGGAAGACCCTAAGTTAACCCTCTGCAAAGCAATTAGAGCTTGCTAATCCAAGAAAACCATTCAGTCTGGTCTGAAGGTTACAGAGGACTGGCATGGTTTTGGCACAGTGGGCATGGCAGAGAATCCAAAGTGGCACAAGAGAATCAGCGAGATAGAAACGCATGCACAGCCGGCACTGGAGACCAGCAGAAACACCATGCAGCGACGCACAAACCAGGGCTGTGCCTGGAATACAGAAAAGGTACAAGACCTCAGTACATCTCCTCGCTTGGCAAAGGTTTGCTTGCACCAGGAGGCGGTGCCCAGCCCTGTCAGCCTAGAGAGAAGAGGTGACAGAAGTACATGAGTTCACAGTAATTTGTAGGAGCGAAGGACAGCGCTGCTGTGGATGATCAGACCATCCATCTGAAAGCACGGAGGATAATAGATATGTGTAAGTTGGCTCCTGATGCTCAAACAAGGTTGGTGCCAAGGTTAAGGTTATCTGTAAGCAATAGACAGTTCTCCAGCCCACCTGAACCTCTCTCTGGTGGCACACAGCAGCACACATCTACTTTCTCCATCCTTGACTATCCTTCTGGATCAGCCAAAACCATGCCCTCTGCTATGAGAGAGGCTGCTGCAAAGCCCCCTGCTCTGCCCTTGAGTGATGGCTGCCCAGCAATCTCCCATACAGCTTAATTTGATAATAACCCTGAGCCAGTTTAAATACTTCAATCATGCCACCTCTTAATCATTTTCTCTCAGAACAAAATAATCCCACTTTGGTTAATCTCTTCTCCTGTGGAAATCCTGTCACTCCTTTATTGTCTAAATGACTTTACACTGTGCTCTCTCCAACACAAAAATATCTCCCTTCACATAAATTGACAAAAACAGGACATTACTCCCAGTGTGGTCTAAGTAGCTTCATGGCACTGTGTTTGCAACCCCAGTGAGCATCTTGTAAAGGGTCGACACCTCTATTACATCCATGAAAGCATGTAGATCCAGGACAATGTTATTTTATCCAGTTGTCTGCATGAATGTCTTCACTGATGCTCACCCCTGGACCGGAGCGAGGACACATCCTGGCTCAACTGCATCCCCGGTGTCGGAGGCATATGGGCAGGCTGTGGCATGGGGGGAGCCAGCTGGGATGTGGGTGGCTGCAAATAATTTAGGAAGTTGGGTTGTCGGGTTTTTTCTGGAGATGCTGGGCGTGCAGACATGTGGGGTTTGACCAGACAGGCTAGACTAACTGAAGGCAGGAGACCAGCAGTGTCTGACAGGACATCGCAGGTGTGAAGAGGGACAGTAATTCAAAGGGCGTTGCAGGCTGCAGTAAAATCACATGCTGCAGGGAAAGCTCCCCATAAGGGACCAGCAAGTCCTGGTTCTTCCTTCTCTGACCCATGAAATGCTCTGTATAGCCAGTACTGTCACCTGGAGAGCTGCTGTCAGGAGAAATTGAAACAGGAGATTTCAAATCAAGGCATCTGCAGAAGATTGTCAGGATGTCCTGGTTGCACTTAATTTTTTTTCTGCAACTGTGACAGCCAGAAATGTAATTGCAAATTAAAAAAAAAAAAAAAAAATCAAGGTGAGATTTTTATACATTCACTTTGTCACCAGAGTGTAAGGTTTGAGGAAGAGCAGCACATGCCTCACCAAAAATTCACAAGAGTTGACATGAGTGGCGTTTCATCAAAATCTGGAAAAGGTTTTTGCCTGGAGAAGGGATACAGGTGAATCCACCCATAGGACATCTATTACTGTTAAGCCTGTACCAACTTTGCAGAATGAAAATAGTCCCACAATCTTTGGGTTTTAGAAAATTTTAAAAGGTAGTAAGAACGGTGTTAGCTGTTTTACTCCCACAAAAGTAATAAACAGAGAAAGGAGTTTTTCTCCCCAGCTCCTGGTTGTTTGTTGCATTTTGTGTCACAATTCCTTATGCCTAAAATGAAACAAATACAATGTGTCCACATTTAATGCAATTTGCGGAGGCACTAAAGAAAAAGATGCTGGTATTTAGGTGAGAAATATTGTCTCCAGAAGCATGAGGTTGTGATTGAGAAGCACTCAGGCCCTGGGACCTGCGGCGCAGATGATGTCTCCCATTATAACACCCTGCACAGGGTGGACAATTCTTTTCCCCCGCCACTCTCTCATAGTTATCATTACCAGACAGGTTTTTGTTCCGCTGGTGCAATGAGGCCAAGCTTGAGCTCAAATAATGAATAGGTACCTTTTAGTTGAGTTAATTGATTTGGGAGAGACAGCATTTCATAGCCCTGATTGATCTCTCGACTAACCATAGGCACTGCAAGCTGGGCAGAAATGCTTTGATTCTGTGTCTGCTTTGAAATTTATTTTCCCGACACACTGAAGTGTGGCTGAATTGTGTACACTGGCTCAGATCACATCACAGGCACCTCAGCTGTCTTCATACAGGCCCTCAAGAGTCACGAAGTAGAAAGCACCCGTTTACCACGTTAAACATGTGACCTCAGCAAGGTGGATGTACAGCTGGGTTTTTCTGGTAGGGTACGGGATGGGTCTCCCTGGGTACCACCACCATGAGCGATGTATTCCCACTCTTCTGTCCAGGGGGTTCTCCAGCAAGTATGCATTCTAAATGAATGGCGTTCAATTAAAATATTGCATGAGTAATAGCCTGATCCTAATGATGATGGGGCTGTCAGACCCGGGCGACTCAATGTTAGCAAAGCCTGGAGGACTCCTGGAGGGAGCAGTGATGCGGGGTGAGTCAGGCACAGGACAGAGGCTGTCTGGCAGGCTGTCGGGAGGCAGAAAGAGTATTTCTCCTCTCTGCAGAGGGCTGGTGGCTCCTGGCTGGTGTCCTGCTGGGCCACCAGTGCTGTTGGCCACTGTAGCTGAGTGTGCTTCCCCAACCACTGAGCAGTGCCCAGCAAAGGGATTGATGTGAGGGCAGAATGTCCTCCATCGGTGTTTTCATCTGTTTATTTTTCTGCTTTGAAATAAATATTTGATACCTTTTCTGGGATTAAGCCCTCTGATCGGGGGCCCTGATGATTTATTTATACATTCACTTATTCTGCTGCAGCACTCTGCCGCAGGAGATGGAGACATCCTGGTGGCCGAGGCACCAGCACAATCACGGATGTCTCATCTGGGGGCACTGGCGTGGTGGCTGGCAGCTCCAATGCCATCCATGCACCACTAAGCTACCTCTGCTCTTATGCCTGCAGCTCTTGAGGAGACAAGAAAAGCAGCTGCAAGCAGCTGGGCAAGGGGTGATGGGGCAATTGCTGCTGTCATGCCTGAAGAGACACATCTTGCTGGAGCCCTTGGTCTCCGAATCTCCACTTTGAGTAGCGAGGAGTGAAAGGAAACCCAGACAGAAAAATTGTTTAAAAAGGGAGCAGAAGGTAGAAGGAGGAAAATGATGATAATTTGCTGAGAAGATAGGATACACTGAAGACAGATACTTCAGGTGCGATGTGCTCACAGAGAGTGACCTGCACTTTTGCCTCCTGCAATCCAGATGACCAACAGACACTGGTTTTGAAAAGCCGCCTTGTCAGGCTGGCTGGGATTCATTGCCAGGTATCTGACTGCGGGATGCCTTGAAAGGATGAGTACTCGTTTGGAGTTGATTTAGGTCGCTGTGCTATGCTGTGGAAATGAACAGAGCTGTGGCCCTCTCTTCTGAGTCAAAGAAGACTCATCCGTATGCACAGGCCACTCGAGGACTCCTAGGCAAGATTATAAAGGCAGGTACCAGAGCCCTGACAAATGTTAAGGTTGTCGGGATCAGACGTGGAGAGAAGTCCTCTGATTGCAGCCAGGGCAGAGCCACACAAAAGACTGTGCCAGCGAGGAAGATTAGGACGGGCAAACAAATTTTCATGAAGTGCAGAATTACCTATTGGAAAGAGCCATTTTGAGAAATGTCAGATTCCCATACATGTAAGGATTGTAAATTAGGACTGTACTGCATCTGAAAAAAACCCTGTGCTAGCTGACCCGTGAGACATGGGCTGGATGCAAAGTGCTTTGGTTAAGCTGCCTGGCCCATGCCCTGCAGGCAGGCAGGTGGGAGGAATACAGCGATCCCTCTGCCCTCTGCAGCTCTGAACTGTCGAAAAACTACAGCGTGGTGCTTGTTAACGCCTCTTTGCTCAGTGGTGGTTATGCATGGACACAGTAGCCATGCCTCTCAATTGGACCATCCACTTCCCAGGGTCCCCGCTGGAGCTGCTGCCCCGCTGCCGCTGAGCCAGGTCAGGGGGCCGATTTCCCCTGCTGCTCCGTGCACGGCAGAACTGAGCCTGGCTGCTCGCGCCTACGTTTGGCAGTGGGATCCAGGGGTCTCGAGTGCTGCTAACGCTGCATTTTGGGTGGGAGCAGCCTCATGGTACCACAGATGGCCAGGTACAAAAGGATGGAGGCTGTGCTGAGTGCTTTGGGAGGACCTCCTGGCTCAGCTGCTGCCGGCACACCATGGCTTGGCTCATGGCATTGCAGAAAGGGGCCTGGCAGCACCCAGGGGCTTCTGCTCCCCACCGCAGAGAGATGACAGGGCTGTTTCTGCCCACCCCAGGGGCACCGTCCACCCCTTTGAACACACCGGGCAGAGCCCCATGTGCAGCAGCATGGGGCCAAGCTGTTTTGTCTGTGCTGGTTCACCCCCGGCGTCCCACCGCGGGGGCTGCCAGCTCGTTGGTGCTCGCGCTGAAGCAGCAGACAGCGCCGGCTCTTCCACCCCTCGCCTGCTCCCTTCCCTCCCGGCTGACGTGAGAGCACTCACTGGGGG
This sequence comes from Gavia stellata, assembly GCF_030936135.1. NCBI lineage: Eukaryota > Metazoa > Chordata > Aves > Gaviiformes > Gaviidae > Gavia > Gavia stellata. Next base: position 20,210,910 of record NC_082609.1, read on the forward strand.
CCTGTCTTCATTTATTCCTCTCATTTGCGATTCAGCCTCTGTGCGAGAGCATGGGGAAGCTTTACCGACGCTCTGAGCTGAATAACGAGCTCTCGGCGTTTTGTTCGGCGCTGGCAGGTAGGAGTCAGGGCTTCAGAGGGTGCTTGCAAAGAGCAGTGCCTTGGGTGCAGCGAGGTTTTTTAGCAGCTCCGTGGGGCTTTCGGGTTCAAACGAAGCAATTTTCACTCTCTCGCATCAGCACAGACAGGAGAGCAGTTCTGCAAACCTGGGGATGGGCAGAAATGCCCATCCTGTGACTGCTGACCCCTGAAATCTGGCTGAGCTCCTCCTTTGGCCTGGAGGATGCTTCACCCCCAACCTGGGTCCAAGGTGGCATATTTATCTGATGGTTTTGAGGAGTGCGAGGCATGCTGGGTGCAACATCAGAGCACCAGCGTGCATTGAAAGAGAGCATCAGCTTGGGCAAATAATTTTCCCAAGATGGGGAAAGGTGATTGGCCATGCAGGAGCATCTTTGCAGAGGTGGATGCCACCTGGGCAAGCTGTGTCCTTTGGGGAAGGATGGAGCAGCCCTCTGGGACAGACAGACAGATGCTGGCCATCAGCAGCCCAGCCCTCAAGCACAGCAAGCAGGAGAGGAAAGGTAGATTGAGGGCGGCTCTGATCATGTGCCCTCAAGGGAACTAATTTATGCTGAATTTCCACCTTTTGTTCAATTTGTGAATACACCCTGATTTCTTTGGTGCGCAAATGTGTTTGCCTGATACTTTGGATGAACACATTTCAGCCTCCCCGCCGTGTTCGCTGCCTGGTCCCTTCCAGCACACGCTATTTGCTATTCATGCCCTCTCATCGGGCGCCTTTCACAGTGATTTCAAGAGGGGAAGGATGACTAATGCATGCCAAGCAGTAGGTAACACATTTGGAGCCCAGTTTCTGACCTATAATCCTTGATGGTAATGCAGATGAAATACTCAGGATGGCAAACCTCTTCACATAAACCTTGTATTTCTCTGGGTCCTGCAACTGTCAGTCAAAAAAACAAGGTGGTCTCACAAACAGCAGCTAAAAAAAACTGGTCTGCAGGTCCACTTTGGGCCTTTTTTTGGTTTGGGAAGGAGTTTTTAGAGGCCAACCATCTAACAATGGGTTAATGGCATGGCTGTAATGGAAAATACTGCTGTATGCTAAAGTATGTATGAGGGACATATCTGACTCTTCAGAGCTAATGATAAAAAAAAAATAATATGAGGGAAATAGTCCTTGCCTCTGTGCCAGATTGCCTTTGTGTTGTACATAGCGGCTGCAGAAAGTGGCTACATAACAGCGTAATTACCCTGCTGTAACTTTTAGCCTCTTATTACTTCAGTTGTGTGATCACATGGGGTTTTTGTCACGGCGATGTCTGAAAGGATATATAGGGAGGCTCTCTTTGCAGCTCCGGGCAGCAGCAAATTTCTATTGTCCTCGATTGGACACATACCCGTGAAGAACAGATTTCATCCTACTCAAACGTACAACACTTACATTTTGAATACAGAACAGGCTTCTGACCTTGTACAATAAAAGTGGCTTATGATTAATGTTCGTTAATGGCACATCCACTAACAAATCTAGCATTATGTATGAGTTATTTCATGTGTCTCGTGCCCTCACCGGAGAATAATACAGATGCTTCAAAGTTCCTGTAATACGAACTCTCGAAAATCGTGCTTGAATTTAAGTTAGAAATGAAATAAAATAAGTAATGGTCATTTTCTTTGGCTGGTCTTCATCACTGAACATTTTTTCTTCGGCTGAAACTGCGGAATCTGTTTTTATTGGGTCACATCCATAAAGAGCTGCACTTTCAGAAAATGAATGATGTTGATGTTATTAAGGGGACTGAAGCCATGGACTGTTACAAGTAAAGTCATCTGGTCAAAATGGTCTGCTCAACAGGTACAGTTAAAGCAGTGGAGCCAGGAGAGCTCCCAAGTATTCATGTGCTGGGGGTGGGCCTGGAGAGGGTCTTGGGTAGGGAAGACTAATGATGTGAAATGGGGAGGTGTTGCATTCACTGCCTTATACTGCCCTGCTCTTGGGAATATCTATAAACCCAGAATCTGCTGAGGCTGCCTGGGAGGCTTTGGCCAGGCAGCTCTTGCTGCTTGAAGGGTAAAGTATCACCACAAGCGAAAACATCTCAAAAGAGCTGGCACATCCGTTAAAACAATTGTATCCTAATCTGAAGCCAGAGAATAAATAATCAATTAATTATATTTCAATTGAATTTTATAATTGATTATTGCATGGTACGGCTGCAATTTGTGAGTGTTTGGGTAACGACAACGCATGTCCTTAATATTTTTAATTTAAATTATTACTGAAGTGCACTCTCAGATCTGACTGTACTTCAGCATGTTTCTACATCATGTTTCTTTTTCCTTGGAGAAACAGTTATCATAATCATCAGCACCGTCATCATTTTTGCAATTGGAAACTCTTCTAGACAGGGAAGATAATTTTCCAGAGGAGTGGGTGCCCTGCAGGGATAAGCCAGGACAGTACATATCCGCTACTGCAGTGTACATAATGATAACTAGAATACATTTACAAAACATTTGGGAAACATTTCAATTTACGTAAAAAAAACCCTGTAAGAATTATTTTGTTATGTATTATTGTTATCATCATTATTACAAATAGACAGAAAATTCAAAACATCTGGAATCTAAAGTATCTCTGCTGCAACATCGTAGGAACAAAGCTCCGCTAATGTCGTGAAGCTCATCGGAAGTCCATACAGGAGATGAAGATTTTATTTTAAAATGAAACCAATTTCTTTCACATGCATTCTCTTATGCCCACATACTCACAAGTTCTAGGGTGCGTGTATCCACATAATCTATCCACAGTACTTGCTGTGACACAAGAGACATTAGAGATGCTGGCTGTGAAATCCCCTTCCTGCCTTCTGCCTTCTTCTTAGGATGGGACATGTGCTGATTTTTGGGTAAGCCTGTTGGTACCCTTCATGTGCTAACAGTGATGTTGAACTCTTGTGCGTCCATCCTGTGCCACCTCTGTGAATCACTGGACATCAGTGCTGATTTATTCCTTGCCTTTTGCCTGCCTTCCTGGGTATCTCATGGCTCCAGTCCTTGTCTTTATTTTCCTGCTCTTGCTTCTTCAATGGCTTCCACCTGGCCCTTGTTTTAATCTGGCTCTTGTCTAAGGCTGGCCCTTTTTTCCAGTGAAGTCCATGGAGATGTGTTGTGGTCTTGGTGACTTGCTCATATAGGGGCCATCACCTCTGCCATTCCCGTGCCCCTCTTCTGCCATTCCCTCTGGTCCTTCCACATCCTAGCACTCCCACTCAAATGCCACACATGCCAATCTCCACATTTCCTACTAAAATCTTTACGTCTTGGTATACGCTTCTGCTGGGATGCCCATCAGTCCCATGGGATTTCCCAGGGCTGATGAAGCTGACAGGACAGACTCGGGAACAGAGACACAAGGGACTGGGAAGCCTGGGGTCCCAGATAACCCTGGTCATCCAAGTGATCCAGAACTTCTTTTAGTTTTCCTGCTGCATTTCAGGAAATGGCTGCCGTGCGAAATCTCTCATTTCTGCAGGCAGACACAGCTGGTTGGCTGGCTGACCTGCCACATACACAGGTTATTATTGTTACAATAAAATGAAGTGGCATCTAAAGTCAGCTGTGAGGGCTTGGGGTAGACACAGTGATAATGGCTTCTGAATGCCAGGGAAGAGGCAGAGTGGTTATAAATTGAAGGAGATTACATTTAGGGAATAGGAAGGTTTGGAAGTGGGTCACTGAGATGCACAGACCGAGCATACTTTCTGGCATCCCTGTTGGGAATCCATCTAATGACGTATTCTTGTTAATTCTTTAGCTGTGCATCCTCACAGCCAGGCTCATCCTCAGGCGTTCCAGCCCAGATGGACCTGCCACAGCTGCCTCTTGCTCCCAGTTCCCCAGGACACCTGGAGCCAGAGCGTACACGTGTATGGCGTGACAAGACCAAAGGCAGCACCGCTAATTACCTTCCGCAAAGCTGCCATCTCCTCTGCATTGGGTTGGACCAGCAACGGTGGCCTTGGAAAGGAGACGGAAGAAGTGATTTCATGCACTGGTGGTGTGTCCTAGATAGCTGCTTGCTGGGAGGGGAGCTGAGGAGAAACAAGGCAGCTGGAAAACTCTTGAAAACTGCTTGTTTTCCTTTTAATTTTTTGTTAGTGTTTAGGGCTTCAGTGCAAGGTTGCATGAGTTTATGCTGGGACCACAGGCATGGCCATAGTCATGCCCTCTCATTTAAGCGGGGCTGAATCACAGTGCTGGGATAAACAAATTAACAACTGCAGCGTTTCACAGTGAAGGGTATCTCCGTCAGTAGTCGGCAAGCCCGTAGTGGTGCTGGCTGTGTTTTCGTGTTGCATTTCCACACATAAATCATGAACTTACTGGGGCTGAGGAGGAGATGCACTGATACTGAGGACCAACTCAGTGCAGTAGGAGAGGTTTTAATCCACAATTTATATCTACATCCAGATGTGAAGCAGTAACAGTGGGAGAAAATCACTGTTTACACAAACTGAGTTGTGAACTAGTTTGTTAGGTGGGATACAAACAAGCCATGTGCATTTTAGGAATGCAAGACACAGTGCTGTAGTTCTTGCAACAAAGAATATCATCTGTATGCAGAGATTTGGGAGTGTTTCAGCAAAACCAGTGGCGCAGAAGGGGGCTCAGGAAGCCAGATAAGCAGGACAGCAGTTGAAGTTATAATTAATGTGGATGCATGTGACAGTTATATATTTTGAGGGGCTATTAGGTAAGATGGAAAAGTGATATAAAGTGTAGGGAGAGCATTACTGAATATTCTATCAAATTCTGGCAGCCACGCTTTTATCATGGATTAAAAAAAATTAGAGAGAGCTCAGAGAAGAGCTGCAAGAATGAGAAAAGGTCTGAAAAACCTGCTGTGTGATGATAGGCTTAAGGACTTCAATCTATTTAGCTCATCAGAGAGCAAGTTGAGAGGTGACTTGATCATGGTCTCTAAGTACTTCCAGGGAGGAGATTTCTGATAGCAGAGGGTCCTTTAATCCAGCAGACAAAGACAAGACTCAGTGGCTGACAGGTGGAGCTGAAGTAAGAAAAATTCAAATTGGAATTAAGACACAAATGTTTCACAGAAAAGGTAATTACCTGCTGAAACTGCTCACCTAGGGATGTGCTGAAGATAATTGAAGAGATTTGCTCTCATCTAAACACAAGTTATAGGCTCAACAGCATTCATCCACATAGAAGTGGAGGGTAATACCCTCCACCATGTCTACACGCATTTCCCTGCTTGCTCAGAGCTGGTCAGTTGTCTGATCTCATGGTGAGGACGTGCCTTGAGCTTGGGACACACGTCCTTCCCCCTTGGGGGGCACTGCACTAGCGGGTGTGAGGATGGGAACTTCCTTCCCTGGGGACATTCAGGGGGTGCTTGTGGGTTTCCCTTCAGAGTCAGATGTCCACGATACAGAGTTTCTCCAGTGTCTCCAGTATGGAAAATTGAAGGCATCTGTGAGCAGTTTATACCCCTTATTTTTGTTGCAATGTTCTTTACTTCAGTCCTCCAGCTCACCTTGGGTTTAGATAATGTTGGTTTTGGCATCGCGGTTGTTTGACCTCTCCTCTGACTCTATCACTGAACTCATCACGATATTATCTCCTGCTGCCAAAGGTGCATCTTCAAACTGAAATTGGCTCAGATGCTCATCATTAGAAGAAAACTCTTAAGAAAAAACTAATCTCAGAGGATCTCGAATTGCATTGGCAATAAAATCACAAAAAGCCATTGATCCTGGCAGGTGTCAGGGCCTTGACTGCACCACTAGACCTTAATGGCCCTGACCACCCTCACCTGGGCCCTCACCCACACCTTGTCCATGCCTCAGGAGTCCTATTTAAAAGCAGCCCTAGGCCTTCTTTCTTTCTCTGAGCTATGTTGTAGGAGTGCTTCTCTGCAGCTTTTCTGGCCCTACCTCCTGGATGGACCTTGGACCTTTGCTGGACCTTGGTCCTGGCTGGCTCCATCTACTTCTGCACCTGTGGATGGACCCTGGACCCAGTTCATTGCTGAGTATGTCTGGGACTGCTTTTGAACCCTGCTGCCAGCAGCTGGCTCTACCTGCTGTGTTCAGATGCTGTGGGGCTATGCCTGTTGGTGAGGGTACTGCCTGTGCTGGGTTCACCTTCAACTCCTGGCTCCCCTTCCCTTAGGGAGCAGCTGGCCCTTGCTGATCCCTCACAGTAGGAACACCCCTAGTAAGCAAGACTGAGGCAGGAAAATTTATTTTCCAAGAGTAGGTTGCATAGTTTTGCAGGTATAGCTACACAGCACTGCTATTCCTGTTACAGTTGTAAATTAATCCCTTAAGATTATCAGTGGTCAGCACGTGTCATGAGGTGTTGAACAGTGGGTGCAGTGCTTCCTACTAGACTGCAAAGCCTAGTTTAATGTCTGGTTATCGCTAAATAACACACCTGAAGAGAAAAATCTCCTTCAGCAGGGGACTTCTAGAAGCTTGCTGGCTGTAAGGCTGAGAATGCCTGTGCTCGTGACACTTCTGTCATGGTATGATCAGTGAACACGTCAGCAGAAATGAGAAGAGCTTTTGGGACACCTAGAAGAGATCTTGCAAGTGCAAGCAGGAGGCCCACATCGTTGCACTGACCCACGTCGCTAACTGGAAACACTCGGGTCTTGGGGGTGATATCGATGTTGTATCTGGGCCTTCAAAGCTGATTGCATCGGCAGCGTGCCAAGGGTTTCAGAGGGTTCAGGGCTGTGTTCCTCCGCCCTCACTGGGCCGTGCTTGCATTGAGCTTTTTGGTCATGCCTTATCCCCCATCTACAGCCCCGCAAGCAGTGCTGCAGGGCACCACGAAGAGCTGCTTGGTCATTGAGCAACTTGGCAGCTCCTTAATTTCTCTCCTGCCGCAGTCCCAAGGGAGAGCAGGGCTGATCCGCCAGCTCCTGTGTCTGCTGCCCTGGGAGGGCAGGAGTGTGACCCAGCACCAAACAGATGCTTCTCCCCATACTTCAAACCAGAGCATTTCAAAGCAGGGGGAAAAGACAAGGAAACAGGAGCAAATTTGGCGCCCTGGATATTGTCCTTTATGTTTCTCTGAACTTGCTGGTGGGGCCAGACCCCAGGGACCGTCGCCTGCCAGGACAGCAGGAAGGCAGCACACAGGCAGCTTGTGGGACCACTCACGTAGGAGCCAGTTATGGTTGAAGATGGATATTGCTGGTGCACGTCAGCTTTCCAGGCAGACATCTTTTCTTGTGTTTTAGTGGAAAAACTGGAATATTTCGAGTGAAACAAGGAAAAGTCTGTTTTGAGACAAATGCATTTTTTATTGAATGAAATGAAAGCTCCCCAGCTGAATTGTTGGCCCACCCACCAGCCCCACAGGCTCTGCTCAGATCAAATCCTCAGCTGCCTCTGGGAGGAAGGGGGTTTCAGAAAGCTTTTACTCCAGCGAGTTAATCCCCAAGGCAAAAACATCAACAAATTTCCTCCAGAGCAAGGGTTGCCCAACTGTTTTAGCCAAGATAATATATTACTGTAGTGATGTCCAGAGGGGTCACACTCTTGCACAGAATAATCTACTAAATCTGCAATAGAGATCTGGTGTAACAGATGTAAACCTGACTGTATGCCGAATAACTACTGGGTACGTAGAGGTGCAGCTGCTGGGAAGTGCAGCCAAGAAACCCGTAAAAATTAAGTATTTCAGGGTGGTTGCTGCTGCTTGTAGGACAACACAATAGCCTTGGCCAGATTGTACTTAAGGGAAGGGTAGATGCATTGATCCAGGAGGCTGCATGTAGCCCATAACATCTTTAAAGTCATACATGCACTAGTAAGGATCTGAGTGTTAGAAGCCAGTGAAAAGGAAAAAAGAAAAAAAAAACAAAATACCAGCAGATCAGACTCATTCTGACAGTGTAAATGAAAAGCCAAATGAAGTCTAGAAATTCATTCATCCACATCACTCATGTTAAGCCTTAAAATGGTCATACTAGCCAATGAAAATCATTAAAGAAGTGACAGCTAGGTTCTCTAGAGGAGAAAGAGCCAGTGTAGTAGTTAAGGGATATGCTTTAGCAAGAAAAATTTGATGAGCTAGCCTCTAAGTTAGTGATTTCTATGACTTCATCTGTACATTAAAAATGCAAGTGAATGCCATTTGGTGTTAGCTCTGCTCCTAAGATATTAAATGGAGTCAATTCACAGTTCTTCAGTGGATAATACTTTTTGTTTTTAGCAAAGGGTGTTGAAACAGAATGGAAAATTAAAGCAATTTTTCTGACAGCAATGCATAAGTGTTGACCATGGAGTTGAAAAGCAAAAAACAAACCAAAAAGCAAGTACATATCTAACCACGTGCGTCTGTATTAGGCAGCAGTGATTTCATTACTGCTTTCATTTGAATAAAGGCAGACGATGATGTGCCCTTTCTGTAATGGAAATGCTCTTCAAGTCCAACCTATCCATGGTCATTACAATCTGAAGAGGATTGCTTTGGAAATAGCTACATGGAGTCAGATGTGTCCTTGGGGCACAGCGCTGCTCATTGCATGGCTGGATGTGTTTTACCTAAGTGTATGGGGCTGGACACAGGTTGGTCCTACTTTCCCATAAACATCCATGTCTATGGGTATGTTGTTCTGCTCTGGAGTGTCTTAGACCTTTGCCTGCTTGTCCAACAGTTCAGTGGTGTGGTCTGAGCAGGGTGCCCCTTCAGTCCTACTTCCCAGACTTTCTGGAAGTGTTTTTAAGCACTTAAAAAGCTCAAGAGAAACTAAAGCTCTGAATAGAGGAAAGGCTGCATTTGGGGTAACAGGTAGCAGCACTGCTGTGGTCACCTCTCTTGTCCCAGCTCCCTGCACACCTAACGAAGGAGCACCTGATGTGTTACTGCTGAAAATAACGTTTGTCTCTAGCAGGTCTCTGCAAGTATTTGCCTCCCCTTTGTGCAGGGATCAAGGGCTTCCCCACCTCTCCCTTCACCCTTCCTCCAGCTCTCTGGCTGCACAGGAGCTGGCGCAAAGGAGAACTGGGCTACTCTGGCCCACAGCACAATGAGGTCTCCTGTGCTGTCCTGGTGTGTGCTGCCACTGTCCCAGCAGGAGACCGACCCTTCACCAGTACCGTCCCACCCTGCTCTCTGGCTGCCTGGGATGTACTTTGTCCCCAAAGGATTTATGTGCACACATCTCTGCAAGGGGACATGAGCCTCCGGAGCGCTCTCATGTGACTTTGCACCCTTTTGCGGCAGTTCAACCTAGCACTGGGCATGTCTCGCTCCTGGAGATGTCCCCGTCTCAGCGACCAGCCATGTCCCAAGGGTCTCCTGGGGCACCACTGGTGGGATCCTGACTTCCACCCGCCCCAGCTGTGCCCCTGCCCTGAACTAAGCAGAGTGTGGACGGAGCAGCAAGAGCTTATGGGAGAGGTTAGGAGGGTCTGGGGAAAAAAGAGATGCAGTGGCCAAGCTTCAGCCAAGGTTAAGCGTGCCGTCTGTCACGGTGCCACTAGATGTCCTTATGAGAAAGGGCTTGGTGCTGCCCACGGCCAGGTAACCACAGGGACAAAGCTGGGACTGGAGCTGGGGGCATCTCTGTCTCTCTCACCTCCACCCGGCAGTTTGGCTCTTCCTCAGCCAAATCAGCCGTGGGCAGCGATTCCTGGCTGCTCCAAGGGAGCGGTGGGGAGGGCAGAGAGAGACATCCCGGCAGTCGCCTGGGGATGCTGCAGCACCGGGGTGCTCCCAGCCTGTGCTGAGTCAGTCCTCGCCCCTCCTTATAAACTCCAAGCATTAAGAAAATAAAAGGCTGTGCTGTACAGCTCTGAGAGGAGCTGTGTGGGAGGATGAGCAGGTGCGCAGCCCTGCACATGGAGGGCTCTCACACGGCTCAGATCCTCTTTGCAGAGCTCCCTGAAGCCAGCCCGGAGTGGCCGAAGCATGGGAATCACTGGGCAGCGGTCCTGAGACCAAGTCCCATATGCTTCGGTGCGTAGGATTCGCACCACATCTTCGTTCAGCCTTCGCTGTAATGGGCTTTGTGGTCCTGGCGCAGGGACCTTCCTGTGATGCCAGCCCTGTCCCTCTGCTCTGCTGATGGTGTGGTTGGCAGGGCTGGCAGTGCCAAGAGAGACCTGTGCCGGGCAGGCCAACATCGTGCTCCCCCTCCTGCCTGCTTCCTTGGTGCTGGCAGTGTGTTGGGAGAAGGACTGAGAAGCAGAAGGTGAAACTCTGCAGCGAGGAGATTAGAGCTCTTGTGTCTGTCTTTTTTTTTTTTCTTCAAAGGAATGACTTCGTATTTTTGGAAATAATAGCTGCTCTGAAAATCCTGGTACAAACCAGGCTCCAGCCTTGCTTATCACGCGCTGTGCTAGGGGCCCTGTTGGGAACGCAGAGTTTTAACTCTTTGCTGCCTGCTTGCCTTTCACTGTTTTAGTAACTGACCCTCTCATCCCAACATAGTCTAGTGGGTCAAATTAACGCTAGGTAATGTTTGGAGTTGAGGGCAAATCTCAGCAGGAAAGGTGGATTGGATGCCTTGGGAAACTGGACTCAGCCTGGTGCGAAGACGCTGGAGACTAAAGCTGCTGGTGTTGGATGTTAGGCAGCGGTGTTCCAGCCGTACTCAAGGTGTGACTGACACACGGTCTGCAGCCCGGCAACCAGCAGGCGCATCTTTGATAAAGTAAGTTGCCCAAAATAGGAAGAATGGAAATAAATAATTTCTGTGGCTTGGTTTATGGGTTAACCTGCTCATCCATATACAGATCTCAACAGGCTTTTGATGTCTCTTGACACTCAGGAGTCATGGGGGATGGGAAGAGATGCTCATTTCAAACTGGTGAGGTAGTAATGATCTAAAGGAGCTCACTAATTACATTTGCAGATAAATCCTAACTCAGAGAAGATGCAAACTCCAGTATGAATTGAAACACAAAGGAACCTGAGAGACTGGGAGCTGTGGGTGGGTAGGAAGTGACAATGCTAACCAGCCCTGATGAATGCAGTTCCTGCATTGTGCGGAAAATAACCCCGAAGCCAAATTCAATGGGAGTGAAACACCTGGAGAGCAATAGCCTTGGGCAGAAAGCACTCAGCCTACCAGGTAGGAGTTTGTAGTCGCTGCTATTGTGTGTTGTAGACTCAGAGGAATTGCATGGCAGGGGCAGGAAGGGGCCTCTGTTGCTTGCCTGAATCCCAAGAAGGATGGGGTTCAGATAATGTGTGCAGTGCTGCATCCCAGAGACCTTGAGAAATGCGATGGAAGGCAACGGGCCCAGCAGAGGGATGAGGACAGGACTTGTGCAGGGACTGCCCAGTCCTGGGCATGGTTGTGGGGTGGGAACGAAGAAAGAAAAAGGAAAGGCTGAAGGGAGTAAGTAGGACGTCAGGGGTGACAGACCAGGAGGCTGGAGGAAGGGAGAGAAGAGGAAATGCCTCACAGCAGATATTGTGCTTTGCTATTTTTAGGTAATCCTTGCAGCCACAGTGCACTGTGCAGTGGTCATCTGAAGAAGTGGAGTCGGTTTTGGGAGCAGCCCTCGGAGCCTGCGCCTGCCATGACTCTGCGAAGGGACAGGGAGTGTGGGAGCCCGGCATGGAGCAGGGGTCCCCGGCATGCAGATCCAACACTTGCTCAGTCTCAGGCCTCCCCACTCCTTGTGACAGTGGGACCTTGCTAAGTGACATGGCCAGGATACGAGGGACACAGCTTACAGCAAAAGAAGGAAGCACCAGCTTGATGGCACAGGGGACAGCCAGATTTTATTAACTCATGCTCTCTCAAAGCCATAACCTCCAGCCCATCACTGTGGCATGGGCTGTGTCAGCCTGGAGAGAGGCCACCGCCTTCACTGCTGCCCAGGGTGTGAAGTCAGGCAGCTGGCCCGCTCCCGAGATGGTTTCTAGGCTCATGTGTTAGACCCACCCTGTGAAAATCCAGTATTGCCTTCTGCTTCCCACTGAGCTTGTGCCCCAAGCGGAGCACTCCTTGGAAGTGCCTCTGGGCGGGTCCACCCAAACTTGTCCTCCTGGCACTCTGTCCCCACTGCTCTGACATGTTGTCTTCACAGCCTGTCCTTCCAAAGGGACCAGAGAAAGACTCTCTGTGTAACATGTTTCTTGGTGAAGAGAGCACAGGGGCGTTTGGCATTGGCGTTTGGTGGCATGTGGCATGAGATCAGACGTTTAGCTCTGACTTTGGTGGCATGTGGCACGAGATCAGACGTTTCCATTTCCCGCTGTGGCCCCATCGCACTGGGGATGGACGGATCCTCAGTCCGGGTGTGACAGGGCAATGCATATGTATGGAGCTGGGGCATCGGATCTTGTGCAGCGCTGCAGGAGCAGATTTCCTGTTTATACAGGGTAAAAGGCTGAGGAAGAGAGGTGTGCTGCCTGTCAGCTCATTATAGCAGGAACACAAGCCTGTGTTTCAGGAGCCCTCAGCTCTCTCTTCTGCTCCTGTAATTGTGAAATCCGTTTGGCAGCAGTCCTCCTGGGATGAAGCTGCAGGGATAGCAAGGGCTTAGCATGCAGTAATGTGCTTGCTGAAACCGCTCCCCTCCCGAGGCTGCACCATGTACTTTATCTTGCCATTACCTGAATCCTTGGTCAGCTGGAGTTAACAGCAACTGTAGTTCAAGTCTTGCCGCATAAATAAGTGGGATCCCAAGGGGTTTCTCACGACAGAGCCCTCCAGGTCATGAGCTACCCCAAGCAGACTAGGACAACGGGTGGAAAAGCCTCCCATGCTTACATGGGGAAGAGCTACCTTGGGGCTGTCCTGGGCAGCCCGGGCACTGTGCGATGCAGGAGCTGCGGTGAAAACTGTAATAGAGCAGAGAAATGGTGTACCAGTCCTACCAAAACCAGACAAACTGGCTGGAGAGAGAGGGGTGGGCAGATATTTAGTGAGAGAATTTACAAGATTACTAGCCCACATGAGCCAATGTATTTAGAAAGGGATTAACAGCAATAGGGATACAGCAAGAAAAAAGTGGCAAGCATGGACCAGACGGATGGGTGGCCTTGGAAAGACACTGTACTGCAGGTGTCCTGTTTTCTACCCAGTGGTTACTGGGGGAGTCCCAGTTCCTTCAAGGCAGCATGTTCATGGGGTCCGTCAGTGCAAAGAGCACTGCTAGCTTCGAATGTGCAGTGGGGCACAAGTGATGAGGGTAGGTCCCTTTCTACCACAGCAGCCTGCTTGCTATGCAGGATTTGCAACCAGCTACAGCAACCTCTAGACCCTTGGTGAGCTCCAGTTTTGCACTGAGTTCCTGGGGAGCAGCCAAGTTGAAGTGGGGGTTTCCCCTCTCCATCTTATTTGTCCCTGTGCCAGGTTTCTCTACTTGGGATGTGAAGAGCTGTGTATTTGAGGACACATCTCTCCCAGCTTGGAGCATGAAACAGCTGTGGTTTGTCCCCAGGGCCTTTGCCCTGTGCTGAGTGCAAGGGCTGCATGCATCTGCACAAGCCTTGGGACACCCCATGTGTGAGGGACTTGTGCGTCAACCAGGACCCTTTATTTGACCAAGCAGCTTCTCATGTCGGCGAAGATGAGTACCATCTCATCTCCTTTCCCCTCTTTTTTTAACCTGCTGGGGATTCAGTGACATACTATGCGTCTGCTGTGCTGTGTTGGAGGAGGTCTCAGTTTTCTTCAGAGTTTATGTCAGGAGCTCTAGCACCCACATGAAGCTTTCCCAGGATTTTGTCATTTGCAGCCACGGTAGCTTGAACCGAGTGCTGAAGTTATAAGTTCCCCGTGCTGCTGGTGAACCCCGATGCAATCTCAAAGCTAGCTGAGCTCTGGTGAACAGCCCATGTCCTGCAGCCAAAATAATTCAGGCTCTGCAACTCGAAGCACAGAGCAATTCACAGGCTAACCCACTTGTAGGGCAAAGGATGAAGTGCTATATCCTGAATATGAGCAGTGAAATTACCAGTGCCATCTCTGTCAATGCCACTGAATCCCTCTGAAATGAATTCTTGAGAAGAAATGAGCCTGTTATACGAAGAGATTTGCTGAACACCATGGATTTGCCTTTCCCAGCTATGTGCAGGGGCAACACAGGCTGACCTTGCTCCAAGGTCAAATAATATCAGCGTGGGTTCAGCAGCAAGTGCTTCCCAGCATGCTTGCTCTCTCTGCTTACAAAACATGGGCCAGGTCCATTCCTGGGGAAACAGCATGAGGTTACGGCAGGTCCACCCCGTTTTCTGCAGGGCAAAAGCTAATCAGTCCCACCGTGCCTCCAGAAGGCATGGGTGTTAATGCACGCTGGCAGGAGGATGCTTCGCCCTGAAAAGGCAGCTGGGATCAGGGCCACGGTGGCTCCCTGAGTGTGGAAGAGCTGTTAGGTCAGCCTGGAAGCTTGGTGGGAGAAGACACATACCTGCAGCACCAGACCAAGAAGGTCTTCCACAGGGTCACCGGTCCAGCAAAGTCTGTCTCCATCCATCTGTCCTGGAGAGCCGTTGGTCTCCACACACTGTCCCCCAGTATGCTGGGGAGTGGGAGGGGGTTTGCCCTTTGCCCGCTGCTTTCCACCCTCCCTGAGTGGTCTGGCTTTTGGGGAGGCTCAGAGCAGCCTGTTGGGAGGCAGGTGGCTTCAGAGTGCCTGCAATGGAGCATGCACGCCCTGCATGGGGCTTTTGGGCGGTTCAGCTGTGAGGGAGCATCCCTAAAACCCTCGGGCAGATTTGCTCCCTCTCTGAAAGAGGTGCTAAGCCAGCCCGTCATGAGCTGATTGAGGTAGTCAATCAGTCAATGGTCTGTATTGAGGTAGTCAAGGGAAAAGCTATGTTTCCTTCTTCTGGAGGGTTTCTTCCATTCAGAAGAGAACACGAGGTATGAGATGTATCACAGGACCCAGACATTTCATGCCTGCTGTTTCCTAGCTGCTCTTCTGGCTGGTGACAGTGTCCCTGCATGTCTTGTTTCCCAGTTACATTTTCTAACTGTGTTTTAGGGAAGCTGGTCAGGCATGATCAGCCTTGGGGGTCCCATACCTTTGTGCGTTGGGATCTCACAAGAGGACCTGGCAGAAGGTAACCTGTCTTGCAGCTCTTGCGTTGCACCACTCTCAGTGCATGCTGTGCTCAAGGGAGGTGGTAGTCCCCTCTGCAGTGGGAACAGGTTGGGGGGGATGCCCAGGGAAACCCCCAAAGCCTGCAGCCCCTGGGGACTGCAAGGAGGAGCAGGGCACAGGCAGCTCCCTTGAGGTCTGGGGTAGGAACCCAATGACCCCATGTTAGCTTTGAGCAAAGCAGGACAGGAGGACCTACCTCTGAGGACACAGTGGCTGAGGGGAGAGCTGAGCAGAAAGCCTTTTTGTTTCCCTGCTGCCAGACTCTGCAACTTCGGGGGCTCTCTGCTTAAGAAGTGAAGCCTTCCCCTTGATATTTGAATAAACCCCAGGTTTTGAGTTTAGAAGACCCTCAGAAGGGGCAAGGGAGGGGGGGGTGTATGGAAGATGTCTAGGGAGACCCACTGCAAAGCAGCTCTCCAAGCTGTCGTGGTCTCTCAGTGTCTGTGCTGGGAGCTGAGAGGCAGGGAGCTCAGCAAAATCTTCAGATCTTGCTGATTCTGGGGAATGGAGCACAAAGTAACAATTTGGTCGGGTTCCCCACTCCTGGGAGTGCTCTTAGATGTTATGATTTCTTAATATACTCCCTACGCATGAACACACCAGGTGTTGGAATTTCATAAATTTGCATCTTCGCAATAGCTGCTTGATTCCCCAACAGGATCAAAGCTGATCTTTCCTGGAGAGGCAGCCTGTCTATTGAAAGCATTTTCATGTGACAACTTAAAATGGGCTCTGTGACAGTGCTGTAGATCCTCAATGGCCACCACCCAGAAATCTGTGCTGCTGTTTGCACTGCTTTGAGCATTCTTCACAATTTTGTGCTCCGGGGCTTCCCCCTCCGCTGGACACTTACCTGCATGGCCCCAGTGCCAAGCGACCTGGAGAGGAGCATGAGCACACCAGCACTTGAAAGAGAAACCTTTTAGCTGGGTCTTTATTCACAGAACTTTTCACCTCACGCAGACTCTCAAAATCTATTAGAAAAGACATTTTTCTCAGGTGAATAAAAATATCTCAATGCCTTAATGAGAACATTAAACTCAGTTTCACCTGCTTTGACTGGTGCCATGAGGTCTCGTAGTAGAACAAACATCTTTTGTCCAATTACTGGGAAAAAAAACCCAGCTCTTTCCCTGACAGGTTCTATATTACCTTGTTCTTGAAATTCCCCTCATTGTTCGTCATGTCAAGCAGGGACAACTTATTGTTGATGGAGCAGTTCCCAGCTCTTAGGCTGCGTAGCTGGGACAATCCTTTATGTCACAGGTTGTACACCATCCTTCTTGTGGATACCTAAGAGTAAGCACAGAAATAGAGGATTCCCACCTTTCAGTAATAAAACGTTACTATTTCCACATATGACTCGTACAGTTCTGGTGTCCAGGGGTAAGATCTTATCTACCCACCATAGCTTCCAGCTACTTCCTCCATACCCTCTACCTACCCTTGTGACTTCTTTCAACATTGACTTTAAGTCACTCAGCAAGTTCTCAAGCGAGCACAAAGCAGCACCAAACACACTGCTGTATGGTCTGAGGGCTTCACCAGGATAAGTGCACCTGAATAACAAAAGAGTGTGTATGTGGGCTTCTGCTCTGGTATTTATTTGAGAGGGCTGTTGGTCAGCTGTGGCCAGGACTGCTCTATCAGCATCCCTCTCCCTTCAACTGGTCACAGGGGGATATGCTCCCTTCCCACACACCTGTAGTTTCCTCCGCCTTTGGTATGACCCTTCTCCACCGGCATCACCTTCTGGGGTGATGGTCCTCTCCCACTGCCTCCCAGTTCACACTGCCACTCTCTCTCTGCACCCTCAGCGCAGCCTGCTGAGTCTGTATGCCAGGATATCCCGAGAGCAGGAGTCAGGAGGTAACCTGCCAATTAACATCTCTTAATTGAAGATCGCGTAACAAATGCTGCTCCTCAGGCTAGCTGGAAGTTATGGCTGTGATCAGAAGTCAAGGGCAGCCCAAACGCAAACAGGAGCAGAAGTGTGTCTCAACATGCCTCTGTGCTGCCAAGCTAGGGGATGTGATATTTAAGTAAATCTTCAGTTTCCCAGACAGGCTCAGTTTGAGAAAAAGCAGCAGTGGTGAAGGTGCTGGAAAACTGGAGAGTAATTTGTAACCTAGTTATATTTACTCTGTTTATATTACCTCTGTTTATCAACTTTTCTTAGGGTGGTGTTTCTAGGTGGAGGAATAGGTGGTCTTGGCTGGGTCCGTGCCTGCGCTGGTTTTTCCTCAGATGAAGTAGTTCACTGGGAACATGGGAATCCCAATATGCCCAGGAGAGTAACCTTCCAGAGATGTTGGAAATGGCATCTACCAGATGTGACGATGCTGGAGACAAAAAACATCTGGGTGAGCGGAAATCTGTAGAGAAAGAGCCACTTTGTGGAGTCCAAAACCAGCAGCATCGAGGGCTTTGCTGAGCTGGCTTCCTGACTGAGAGTCAGCTGCTGTTTCCAGAGGACCTCTAAATGCTGGTTTGCTTTGGCGACAATATCTGCAGAGCTGTTACTGACAGCCACTTGGCCAATCTCCCCAGGGACTTCATCCTACTCAGGGTCAGCGCAGCTTTCTCTCCCCGAGCTATGATGTTCAAGCCCATCTTGCAAAGCCGTTGGTCTGCGGGAGCTGTGCATGGGCTGCCACTGCGCGTTATTCACGGGAGGTGTGTTAGAAACCGGCTGAAGAGCAAAAAGCCCTTTGCTGGGGAGGGAGTTGAGCATGCTGGGACCAAAACTGCCCAGTGGAGAGGAGGGCTGCTGCTTGCGACTCTCCCTGCTGCCAGGGTGGGTGCGGCGGGGGTCTGCTGGCTGCTCCTCGCCTCTCCCACGGACTGTCTCCAGAGGAGTTTGTGAAGGATTGATAACAGCGGGTGTCTTTCCAAGGCCAAAGCCCCATCACTCAGAAGACGTTAGACATCGTCTGGCACGACACTCTGCTCTCTGGCACTGATCGGGGCGGCCTGCTGACTGCAAATCTGCTGGGTCCACGGGCAAATTATCTGCACATCAGCACATTTAAGAGAAATTAATTTCCCTGCAGGAGCAAGGAAGAAAGTCTCTTCCAAATCAGAGTCCGGCTTATGGTGGCTGTTATGAAATGCAGTGACAATCATCTCCCCCGTGCCATGCAGAGAGGGAGCAGCATCTCGCCTGAATCTGCAGACAAACCAGCAGGAAGGAAAGTCACAACAAGCAATGGAAAGAGAGACCCTGGTAGACGGCTTTTAAAGTTAGTCAGGGCTGGAAGCCCTGAGGGTGTTTGAGCTTTCCCTCTGCAGTCAGCGCAGGGACACAGAAGCACTGCAGAGGAGCAGTGATGGGGAGAATGGGGTCACAGGTGCAGGGATGAGGAGGGAAATATTTTTAATATATTTGATATAATCTAATTAGTGGCATTGGACTGAAGAAAAGATGCCTGGCTGCTAAGGAAGAAGAAAAATTTAACCCCAAAGTCCTGCTAGCCCTTTTGCTGGCCTAAAATAGTATGTAGGGTTTAGGACAGAGGAAACAGTAACAGAAAAGGAAGGAAAATACATGAAGGTAGGTATGAAATGGAATAAAAGGTAATGTGGCTTTACCAGAAGAAGATCAAGTGAGATAAACCTGCTGTCTCTTTTTGGAAAGACAGCTTATTATTTCTTTTAATGGAAGGAAAACGCAATAGATTCCATCTACCTGAATTTCCTCACAGCACTTGACATGGCACCGTACGAAAACTTTCTTGTGCCTCTGGAGAAGATGGGCTCAGTCAGGTGAAAAGGAACCCAGGAAGGCATGCTGGGCGGTTACCGGTCCCAGCTCCCCTGCTCCACAGTTTGACCGTGAGTGTGGATTCAGTGCAGCAAAAAGAAACCAGAAGTTAAAGGAAGAGATCTATTGCTGCTGTGGGCAGCTCTGGGAAAGACAGCCACAGCGGTGCCATCCCTGGTCCCTTGGCGTGGCAGAGCCCCGGCTGATGGGATGGGGGAGACAGACAGGGGAAAGGCACTTTCCATCGGCTGTGCTCCTGCTCTCTGCCAGAGAGATTAGGGGCAGAAGTGTCTCTCTGGGGCCAGAGCCCCTGCGGTGGTTCTCCCACTCCTCCTGCCTCCCCGAGAGTGGGAGCTGATGGGGTGGAGGGGGTGCACAGCAGCAGGCAGCAAACCAGCTCCTGCCCCTTCCTTTTTCTTCAAGGAAGCCTGTAGAGACCAGCCAAGAAATACCATGAAAGCCGCTTCCAAGGGGCAAAGAAACAACCTGGAGAGGAGAGCAGCACCTGCTCCCACCTCCCTGCAGTGAGGCAGGGAACATCACGCACGAGCCCCATCCGTGCCCGCGAGCTGTTCCCCACCGTGCCATCCCCAGGCTGCCTCAGCCCCGGGCACTCTTTGCTCATATTTGCGTCTGAATGCACATTTCTCCAGCTCACTGAGTCAGCTGGGGCTGGACCAGAGCTGGGAAGTGTTTTATGTGTGCAGAAATGGAAAGGAAATGAATGCTGCTTCTTCTCTCAAGTCTGAGATGGGGGAATGATTTGCCAGGGATTTGTAATAGTTTTTTTTAAAATCTGCCTGAATAGGCTTTCTGTGGAAAGAAAAGGGAAGGAGTCTGAAAGTAGAAAAAATGGTTATGTCCTAATAGGATAATTTGTTAGTAGGGACACAAAAATTAAAAAGAGGGAAAAGAAAAAGAAAAAACAAGGTTGCCTGGCAGCTGGCAACTGCTCTTGCCATTGTGGGCCACATAGCTATCGGGGCAGGAATTTATCCCACACTAGTATCCCTTGTATCTCTGAAGAGCAGGTCCTGGGACAGTGTTGAAGAAACCTGGGAACTGTTCCCTCCACAGATATCGTCCTGAATGAGAGCCCGTCTCTGATATGTACTCTGTAAACATTTATGCAAGCCCACCTGCTCCAAACCTTCCCGGATAAGCCCTGGGCTTTTGCCAGGATGCTGATGGCACTGTGGGTCTTGGGAGCCAGATTTGCTTCCCCTTGTCACATTCAGTGCCCTGCAATACAGTTGATTTTCTTGCAGTCTGAGTGAGCTTTAGATCCACCTGAGTTCACGGTCAGAAAAAACAGTGTGCCACCCCCTTCTCTGCAAACCTCTCTAGTTTCGGTGATGACTGAGGACCTCTTTCCTCTGGGTAGTTATGCATAAAATATATGGCTATGAGTCCCTGTTGGACCCTCTGCTGATGCTGGGGAAACCTTTTGCTGATTTCACCAATGCTGGCATGGAGAATTTGGGAATTGTCTGCAACATTTCTATGACCAGTATGTGTGCCTCTGTTTCCTTGGCTGATTTCTTCTTAGCCAGGGCTGGGAGCCATGAGTGTCTGCAGGCAGCAGCCTGACTCCTGGAGCAAACACTACCCTGAAGGCTGCCCTGCCAACATGCTGGGACCCAGCCCCAGGCAGTTACCTTCCAGAAATGACACTTGCCTGGAGCAGGGATCAGAGGAGTCACGGGGGAAGCTGCTGAAGCAGGAGGCATGGAGTAGGGAGGAGAGCAGGCACTGTGCTGCCTGCGCTGGGGAGAAAACCCAGTCTGTTGCCTCCCCATCACTGGAAGGACTCTGCAAAATTTGGTGTGATCTATGTCCTCAAAATGGGCACTTCTGATGGCTGTCACCTCTGTCCTGTTTTGATTTTCTGTTTGCTGAGTTGGGAGCAGTTTGCAGGTTGCAACTCAAAGGATGCTTGCATGAGCTTCACTGAGCTGCAACCACAGGAAGATGTCCCGCTGTCCTCCTCCCCCCTGTGATGCCTTAGACGCTGCTCCGGCTGTGTGATAAGGTGCTGTCACCACTGACCTGGTGAAAAGACAAACCTTCTCACGCAAACGTTGTCTGCCTGGCTCTCCTGATCATGCCAAGAGGCACAAGGGAGGAGTGGGGCTGGAAGGAGCACGAGATTTCCCCTTTCTGGAGCAGTGAGCTGTGAGGCAGGCTCAGCCACCTGCGGGGGGGTGACTTTCACCTTTTGTGTCACGGGTCTGGTAAGAAGCTGTAATAAACAAGCCACAAAGGCAATTAATTGCTAAAGACCAGCTTTGACTGCCCAACAGCGGGGTTGTGGGCAGGAAGCTGAGCAAAGGCTCTGCAGGCTGCTGGTCTCGCTGGAATCCCCTCACTTCCCCCAAGGTATTTCTACAGGAGCCCAGCGAGAGCTTGGGGCCCTGGCACTGAGAAAACAGCCCCGATGGCATGGGACTGTCTGGGAACATGCTTAGCCCTCTTCTGCATCACTGCCATGTCAGTTCATTTTCAGGTCAGTAGAGGTGTTTTGGGGAAGGAGCATCAACCAGCGGGAACTTCAAGTGGCAACGTGCTTCGGTAGCATGAAAAAGTCATTGCACTGTTTCCCGTCCTGCATCCTTGTTGGATAAACTCACCAGCTGTGTTTGATGAGACGCTGTTACTCATCTCCTGGCTGGCAGCAGGATTTCCAGGGATGCTGACTCACTCCTGGAGCGGCCGGATCACGGCAAACCCCCGGATGCTCCCGTGATGCCTGTTGTCCCAGGAGCTCCCCACCACCCACAGGTGCCTTTCCTCTTCCCTGGAGGCAGCCTCAGCAAGTTTCATTTCCCTTATAAATACCAGAACTGGGTTTCACTTGTGGCATTTGCCCTGGGATTTCTGCCTCTCCTCTCGTGAGATCCTCAGTAAATTCTCGCTGGTTTTGAAGAACTTTCTGCTCAGCTGGAATTTACTGACCCTCATCCACCTTTCCAGAAAGGAATCTCCCAGACCAGAGCTGATGCAAGTCACACTTGCCAGAGAAACCCTGGTGTTTGGCTTCGGAGAGAAGGAGCTTTGGGGCTCACCCTTACTCTGACTCTGTGCAAAAATCTCTCTGGAAGAAGTAATGCACACCCACATGTTGTCTTTTCTCCTGGAGGCAGGATGGCTGGTGCTGTGGGCTTTGGCCAGTCTGCTGGTGAGAGCTGTTGTCCTGGCATTGCTTGGACCATCAGCAGACGGTGGGTGAGGAGACATGTCTGTGTGCAGGTGGAAGAAATCTCCCTGGACAGAGAGATGGTACCCACGGCCAGGAGAGATGCTGAGTGGGACCAGAAACAGAGCTCAGCCTGGCAGGGCGCTGCCCAGAAATGGTGTCCTCCCACACAAGGACCCTTTTCCCGGCAGCTAGGACTGAGCCAGAGGGTAGGTATGGTCTGTTTGTTCTGAAAGCATTTGCTGTGTCCCTCTGGGCATGAAGAAGCCCCTGCAAGGTGGGTGGCTGCCCGAAGAAGCCTCTGCAGGGTGGTCCAGGCTGGTGGGGGGATGCTTGGGGAAGCCCCCAAAGCCTGCAGGTCCCAGGATTGCAGGAAGGGCTGGGGTGGGAACCCAATGCCTGGGGAAGCCCCCGTGTTGGCTGTGAGCAGCCCAGGACAGGAGGACATGGTGGGTGAAAGCAGAGGGCAGACAGAAAGCCTTTTTGTTTCCCTGCTGCCAGATCCTGCCACTCCTGGGGTGCTCTGCTTAAAAACTGATGCTTCCCCCTTGATATGCAATTGAAACTCAGCTTTTGAGTTTAGAAATCCCTCGGGTTTTGCAGATTTCTGCAAATGCCATGGGGCTGGCTGGGCAGCGGAGCAGCTGGTGGGGTGACCCATCCAGGACGTTAAGGAGCAGATCGCAGCATGCGTGCTGGGAGAGCTGCTCTGCTGACAGACACAGCAGCTCCTCTGAGGTTTCACAGAGCTGTGAGGTCGTACCTCTCACTTTCCAGCAAAGAAACACAGGTTTGCATCCCTCTCTGTGCTTGGAAGACTTCACAGCCCTGGGGAAGACTAGGATTAGCTGGAGCACCTGCTTTTTCAAGAGGGGCCACTGGTTTTTTTTCCTGGTCACCTGAGTCCAGGGCTGGGCTGGTTTTTCTGAGGAAGCTCTCCTGTCCTACTGCTCTTAAAAACTAAATCGTCCCTCATCTGAGCAGTCCTGGAGGAGTGTGCACAGGAAAGAACATTATGTGGGTGCTTCCTTTTGCCCCGTGTGATTCTAGGAGGAAGCCTATGGGCTGTGGGACCTTTCTGTAGGGAGCAAATCTTTGCCTGGCTCTGGTGGCCAGGATGGAGAAGATGTGGACGCAGGGATGCTGCCAATTGTGGAGGTGCTTTGCAGTCAGAAGCTGCCATCTCCTTTCTCCCACGTCAAAAGCGAAAATGACCAGTCCCGCCACCTCATTCCTAATGCAGGAAAAGCCTCTCCGATATTAATAAGAATCTAATTATACATTTATTGTTCCATGAATTAATTACATCACAAGTAGAGTTACCTTTTACACAGCCATTAAACTTCAGGAAGGCCTCTTTATACCACTCCATGGATAATTTAATTAGCATACTAATGTCTTATTAGCTATAAACCCAAAGCTGGTTTAGAATCACTTAAATTAAAACTCAGAAGCCTTCAGCCACCCTGTAACTCCTCTGCCTGAACGGTGGGCAGAGGGCGAGAGCGTGTGCAAGCGATGGGCTTTGCCCCACCATGAGCAGAGCCTGTGGCTGCTCCCGGACCGCTTCGCCACCTGGTGCGGGCGGGATGCAGCACTGCCTGCCCCTGCCTGCACAGCATCCACGGGGCTGAGATTGCGGGCAAGGAGCCCCTCCGCTCGCCTCGGAATTCTCATTTTATTTCCTGTTAGCTATCATTGGTATTTGCATTAATTGGGCTAGTCTGGAAGAGCCGTGATAATCCATTACGGATGGTCAATTTCAAATGCAGGGATTAAAGCTGCAGAGGGGAAGTTAGGAGCTGAGACAGAAGCATCTGTGACACTTGAGAGGGTCCCATCCCCAGCCCAGTGCTCCCTGGGGGTGCAGGGTTGGTGTCACCTTCTCCATAGGCTTTCAGCAAAGAAAACCCTAGAGGTGATGACGGGGCCGGTTCCTGAAGCATCCACCCAAGGCAAGCAGGAGCAGAGGGCATCTGTCCCACCATGGTCCCAGTGCGGCATATCCCCTTGGCCCCTGATGTCCCCTCTGTCCCTCACCTCCCAGCAGCATCAGGACTCTCCATTGAAGCACTGCAACATCAGTGTTGCAGCTGCACTGAGTTTGTGCACGGAGCCGGGATTATGTTGCTGTGTTTTACATGATTCCAAATATTCCACTCACACTGGGGTCAAGACTGGCACTTTTGTATGTTCTTAAATATCACACTTTATGTGTTAAACCCTTTTTAAAATGACCCCTTCTGCCATTCAATTCATGAGTGTAACTTTTTTTTTTCATATCTTCTTAGCTAATAAATAGCTTAATTTGGAGGTTTGAAAATTGACTCAGAGGCAGAGTTTAACTAAATCGAAGAGCAAGACTACTGCTTGAATATAATAATCTGAAAATAATTGATTAATTTGCATGATCCTTCATAATTGCTTCAATTTACACCCAAGAGGCCACTGTCATCAATAGATGAATAAGACATAATTTTTAAAGTCCCAGTAACACATGGAATAGAATTTAGAAAATTTACTCATTCTGAAGTGTGGGGCAGGCTCCCGCACACAATCAGCTCAGCGACACTTCCAGCACATTGCGGGGAGAGTGCTCATTGTTAGAGAAATCGTGTTGTAATTTAATTCACTTGTTAAGAATGTAATTATATTCATCATCCTTGGGAAAGAAGAAGATCAAATCCTATCACAGTGATGCTAACCTTTAGACGGAGAGATTTCAACAAAATGAGGAAGCCGGCCGACAGCATCAAGAGTCAAAAGTAAAGAGATTAAAATTCTAAAATTTGCCATGAATGCTCTTTAAGGAGTGACATAGCAAAACAGCTACCTTCTGCAAGGTACTTAACCACATGCTCAACTTTAATTGCCATTAATGAGATCTCAGCATATGCTTTGCTATACCAGGACCCGACAATACCGAAGGGGCTCGAACTGCCTGCGTGGGTCTGATCAGTGAGTGCAGGAGGAAGGCAGGGGTGAGGGCAGGTAAATGGCAGGGTTCAGGAAGGTGTTTGGGCCACACAATGGTTCTTCAAAAAATGGAAATCCAGCCTTCATGAGGTCAGTAAACAGGGGCAGAAAATACAGCATGAAAGAGGGGAAACAGGAAGCCGGCAAGAAATAGCAAGACTTGGTAGGAATGAAAACAAACAATAGGTAATTCAAGTCTGCCAGGAACAGGAAAGCCTGCAAAGGAACGAGACAGGTCTGCTGGCTCCCCAGGAGTTAAAGGGAACAATTAGGGAAGATGAAGGCACAGCTGAGAAGTGAAATGATTTCATTTCATAAGTTCTCACCTCAGGGGATGTTGGGAGAAATCTGCTCTTGACTTGCTCTTTCCTGGTAATAAAGGTGAGTTGCTATTAAGGATTAAGGTATCAAATGAAGAGGCGCTGGTGCAAATAGGTAATTTAAAAAATATTAAGTCACTGGGTCTAGATGGGACATTCAGGGGTTTTGAAGAAACCTAATAATACAGTGGCTGAGCTGCTGGGTGAGCTGCAACAGTATTCATCTCGCTGCCAAAGCAAGTGCAGGACCAGAGGGCTGGAGGGCAGCAGCAATCGCTGTGCCTGTATTTTATAAAGAAACACTGAGAAATCCAGAAACTGCTGCCTGGTGAGCCTTGTGTCAGTAGCAGAGACACGAGGTGAAGTGGTCAGTGCATGCAGGATGGTGAAGCTCCCGCTGGCTGCGATCCACCTTCGTGATGCTAAAGAGGCATGGGCATGGGGGGATCCATCCGACCCTGTATTGCTCTTCGCTATCTCCTTTTACCTTATCCCGGTCCCTTTTCATTAGCAGGACTTCAGGATCACAGAGATCAGGTGGCAGCAGCTTAACAGATGTCTCAGCCTTGCACCTTCTGCCTGGCACTCCTTCAGAAATTTCCCCAGAGGAGAAGGAAGACTAGCTAAAGTGGAAATACAGAAAACCTATTGAGGCAGAAAAATTATTCAGATTTAAGGCTGCCTGCTCAACCCTTTGTGCACATATATTAAGGCACAGTACATGGTATGATTCAATTCCCCTCAAGTTTGCTTCCAAAAAGATAGCTTGCTGTGCCTTCAAGTAACATTTCCTTCCACCCTAAGATAGGCATCTAAGAAAGGTGGGATGGGACCGGGCTAGGTGATGCCCAGAGGTCCCTTCTAGCTTGAATTACCCTGTGACCATAGGAGTCTTCCTGCAAAGGTCTCTGGCTGTAGAAGAAGCCCAGATGTCCAGACACACAGCCAGCTAGTGAGATTATTACAAACATATTCCAGATGATTGCTTTCCCCGGGACCATTGCCTCCTTCCAGCTTGTGACAATTCACCACAGCGGTGCTGCCATCATCCTAACCCTGAATCTAGGGGTACAGATATTTGAGGAGTTAGAAGAAAGTTTATTCGGTGATAAGCTGTCTCTAACCAACTTACTTTAGAGGTCCTGCACATTTCCCTGAAGTATTTGATGCCAGAGAGATTTTTCTGGCTTAGAGGGATCCGTCAGCTGATGCAGCCCAGCAGTGCCTGTGCTCCAGTTTAGACAATGACTTTCATAAGACACAACCAGAGTGGAAACTCTCCACCCCAACATGAAACCTTGTTATAAAATCACAGCACCGGAAAAAGGATATTTTACAAATCCCGGGCATCCCTTCCCTCCAACTGTCCTTTGCACTACCGTGGCATTTGATGTTGAGTTTTACAGCCTGAGGGCATTACAGTTATCTCCAGCAACGTGCTAAGGTATGGAAATGCAAACATGGTGCTTGGGAAACCCTAATCGTGATTTGTGGTGATGATATGCCATAGAGGCGCGATTGGAGCTGGAGCGCTACGGTGGCTTTTTAAAATCCATGTTCACCTACACCGGCGTGATAAATTTGTCCTATGCTTTTCTCCTTGATAAGGCAGGGAAGGGGTACGGCGCTTGGGAGTCATAAAGTCTCTTTGCTGCAAGGACTCCTGCATTAGGTCTGCTGCCTATCCTGTACCCAAGGAGAAAAGCTGGCTTGCTGCTGCACCTGCTTCCATTTCCTTTAGGTGTTGCAGCCATGAGGCATATAAAAGATCAAAAATCAAGAGGAAAACAAACAGTATTTGTGACTATATACAGGGTCAGTGGCAGTAAAAGCCTGTTTTCGGAAAAAATTGTCCGAGATGATTCCAAGATCTTTCAAAGCATTGCAGTGCCTCTAGGTATTTTTCGCCGTTCCTGTATTTTTCTTGTTAAATATGTAGTTTATAATATTTCTACCTTAGTGCTTTACTGGGGACCATAAATACCTGATGAAAAGCACTTTCAGACTAGCTGGGATGCTCTGAAAGCATGTGAGCAGTAATAGTCCACAGGAACATCTGCATCCTGACAGTCTGTGAGTTTATCTGGGTAGAGCTGCACCCATGTAGTGCTTCCAATTTAATTTCCGTGTTTTTCCAAAGAAGAAGAAAAATGTCTTATGTTTCCTGGGTGACTGGAGGAAGGTTTTACTGTGCCAGGCATCTCTAATCTCCCCATGCAAGATTTCCTTAGTGGCAGAGAGAGAGCAGCAGCCTGACTAGACACGGAAAAGTGGATAAGGTCTGGAAATGATACTTTATAGAGGTGTGGGGTTTCATCACATTCTGCTAAAAATATCAGCTCACCTTCGATAGAAATCACATGATCTATGATCATGAAAACAATTGATGGGCTTGGGGTCTCAGTGAGCTCAGCCCTGCTCCTGCACAGCTACAAATAAACAACGTCCCCAAATCCCTCTCTATTTCCAGAGAGCCACAAATCACTGCCCTTCCCTCCTGGAGAAGTCCCAACCACTCTGTGTTGATGGCACGCTCATGCCTTTCACGGGGGCTAAATTAGCGGGAGGTTGGCTGCTGCTTGGAGGGCAGCCTTGCAAAGGCACGGAGCTGCGAGCTGGAGCGATCAGTGGTGCAGAGGGCACCGTCACCGTGACGGGAGCTGGGTGCCAAGGAGGAAGGAGCAGGTGGTGTGAGCAGTGATGCAGAGTGAGGTGCTGCAAATCTCGAGCAATCAGCACCCACCCGACACAGGCATAAACTGATTGAGCTCAAGACCTGCCTGTCAATACATGCAAACGATGTAGATAGCGGTGACATCCAGTGTGTGACTGCTTCAAGAAATTCAAATTGGATTGCCAAACTTTTCACCCTTACAGGAGTCTACCAGCTTACAGCTGCCCCCTCCACAGCAGGAAGCTGCTTCCATTTAGCGTCGAATGAAGAGTGGAAGGAAAAAAGAAATCATGAATATTAATTTGAATTCAACTGAATTTCAATTAGGCTGTGTTCAGTCTCCACAAATATTTGAGCAGTGCTATTGCAAATATGGTGAAAAAGCAATTCTGTAACTTTAACACACAAATATTCACAAAAGATAAATTCTGAACTGCGTGCTCACAATTCACACCGGCTTGACTTGAATTCCTCAGTCATGTGCTATTGTTTCCATGCCCTGGTCGGGTGGTGCATAAGGAGCCAGCAAACGAAACAAATATACCCATTCAATGCAGCCTGTTAGGTGTTGGTGAGAGCATTAAATTACGGCATGAGTTCTGGCATGTGCAAGCTGGGATGCCCAGGCCAGTGAGCCGTGCTCCTGACATGGTGAGTTGCTCTGTCTTTCCTGACCGTGTAACAGGCTGCCAGCCCAAAGGGGCCAAGGTTGCAGGGCAGGGGTGGGCTGGATCCAACAGTGGTGAAGCTCACAGATGGGGCTGCAAGGGCTGGGGAGGAGCCGGCAGCAAGAAACAACACGCGGGAGCATTCGAATCATAGAATCATAGAATTGTTTAGGTTGGAAAAGACCTTTAAGATCATCAAGTCCAACCGCAAACCTAGCATTGCTAAGTCCACCACTAAACCACGTCCCTAAGCGCCTCATCCACACATCTCTTAAATACCTCCAGGGATGGTGACTCAGTCACCTCCCTGGGCAGCCTGTTCCAATGTCTGACAACCCTTTCAGTGAAGAAGTTTTTCCTAATAACCAATCTAAACCTCCCCTGGCACAACTTGAGGCCATTTCCTCTTGTCCTATCACTTGTTACTTGGGAGCAGAGACCAACACCCACCTCTCTGCAACCCCCTTTCAGGTAGTTGTAGAGAGCGATGAGGTCTCCCCTCAGCCTCCTCTTCTCCAGACTGAACAACCCCAGCTCCCTCAGCCGCTCCTCATCAGACTTGTGCTCCAGACCCCTCACCAGCTTCGTTGCCCTTCTCTGGACATGCTCCAGCATCTCAATTAGGTCACTGAGAGCGATAAATACCCAACTTGCTGTACGTCCTGCCACTGAGCATTTCAGTGTCATTGATTTCAGGTCACACAGCATCAAGATAGGGAGGTCCAGGTGATTTTTCTTTACACTTCCACTGTGTACACTGGCACATCCCCACGGCAAATAGCCTGCGTGAAACCAAAACTGGGTTAAGCACTGACAACCAGAGGAAGGTCTACCTGACTTTGTGAGGAGCAGACCTAGATCAGGACCTAGGGATGGGGAAATCCTACCCTCTAAATAACATGAGTGTTCCTGAGTGAAGGATGCCTCAATAATGGGAAACTCACCACAGTCACAGGTGGGTTTGGAGGCCTCACACTGCACAGGTGTTGAAAATTTGGAAGGATTTCAGAAGAAAAAGGGAGAAATGAGCAGGGCCCAGAGTCTAAGGCTGTGCATTGCAAGAGGCTTGGTGGCGGAGAGGTGGGGACAGGGAAAAGGAGGACTTGAGGACTGAGTGTGTGAATGCCACAGTGGTAGGGGAACTCATCAGCAGTACAAAGGGCTTAAGTGAAGAACAACAATATGAAGGGTAATGAGTATGACACTGAGGAAGGGAAGATGCAGAGGAACTGACTACCCACCAGCAGCACTGATTTGTTTGGCACCATGGGCTGTCACAGCCAAGCAGGAGGTAGGCAAACAATAAATATCATAAATCTGCTGTAAAAGGGGTTGTATGGCTCTCAGATGTTCGACTTATTCCAGTGCTCTTCCCTGCCACTGATTACACACAGTTGGCATACAAAGCTTGGAGCATCCAGGGATTGGGGCAGTAGGATTTACCTGCCAGCCAGGAAAACCCCTTTCTTGGGGATCTGACCATGGCACTCCCTATAGAGAGGTTGAATACCTTTTCCCTAACTTTAGAGGTCTACGCTGTACCCTGCTCAACTGTTCAGGCTATTTTTAGGGGAGGCTGGAGAGAAATGGGCACTTTACAGCATGGCTGGTTCATTTTGTCCTAGGGTTGATATTTTAAACGCATCAGATGAGTTGCACCCTATGTTTCAATGTCTTTTCATCAGCTGTAAAAGGAGACTAGACGAGTAGCTCAAGTGTAAACTTCTCTAATGTAAAAATTTCCACTTAGAAATCCCCCTCTGTGTCCTTCACCTACCTCTTTTTCCTGTGAATAACTGCTTTTTCTGTACACTGGCCAAGCCTTTCGAGTGAGTGATATTCAAACAACAGGCAGCTGCCCTGCTGCTCCCGTTGAGTCCCATTGTGAAGCTGGTGAACTGATTGATTGTTTGGTTTCTTGAGAACCTGTTGTTATTTCTGCCTTTTCACGGGGTAGCTGAAATGTTTAAGCAGGAGAAAGGAACAATAGCAACAGAAAATAAAGAGGGGAGAATTGTGAGAAATTAAGTCTATACAACAAATGATTAATAGTGCATTTCCTGAGACACGCTGCAAACAATAACCATTGATGCTGGGATCTGCGGAGATTTGGAGACTGGTGATGCTTTTACTGACTCCTTAAATAAAATAAATAACGGGTATGGGGGATCCCTTTCATGGCACATCATTGAACGTGGGGCCCTGATGCACAAGTGCAGTCTGGGAGACCTAGTGAAGAGTCTCAAGATGCCCATTAAAAGACCAGGCTAACAGAGGCAGCCTTCACATGGTAACAGGGTGCATGAAAAAGTGATGTGTTTTGTGCAAAGGCCTTCACACTTCCAAGTGTGTCGAGGACAACTGGTGGTCCTGATCCTGCAACTTTACACCTGTGAATGGCACATGTCCATGCATCCTCCTCTCTCTTCTTCTTCCTCTCCTTTTCCAACAGCGGTTGGGGTGGATTCTGTCATTTCCGTCACACAGCCTGATGTTGCCTGTGGAATTCATTTCCATTCCCCCAGTAGATTCAAAAAATTTGCAATAAGTCAAAGAAATTAAATTTTAAGCTCACTATTGAAGGATAATGAATCTGAAATATGTGATCTTTTGTAAAATTATATTCTTTCAAATGCTTAGATTCGGGGAACGCTATCTCATAAGGGAAGTACACAAAAAACTGCAATCAAAATGACCTATACAAAACATAAAGAAGAGTTAATAGGATTGCTCTGAATTCTAAAGGGGGTGGTGCAGAACAGCACAAGTGGGCCTTGCAGTGGGGCATTTATAATCTCCAATTCCATTAACAAATTTTAATATAGTCTTTGAGGGTAGAAAGCGGTCGTTAATAAAACTTTAAATTAAAGCATGCTAGCTGTCGGATTAGATCATTAAAATTGCAGGGTACTGGCAGCCGACTGGCTCTGTAGAAGAGACAGCATTGCTAAACCTACATTGTCGAGACCATGAAATAATTCCAAAGCAAACAGGAAAAAGGAATAAAACAATTTTATATGTGTGAATTATGATTCTATATCATGTTTAATGAAGAGAAAAATGTAATCATATTTCATCAGCTCTCAGTGTAATCAGTGTTTCTGAACACTGGGGACTAGACGTGGAGGGAGAAGTATATACACGGTGCATCGGCAGCTGGTCATGCAGATGGACAGCAGGACAAGCGCGGCTTTTAGACTGGTGAAGATCATTGCCCTGGGTTAGGGCAAGGGGTGTATTTTTCTCCTGCAGTCCAAGGATAGGACTGGGTCTGAAATATTCTAGATGCGGCTCTCCATGAGAGCGTTTCTTTAGCAGAAAGGCAGTTTTGATTTCTAGAAACGGTTGTTGCCTGGGGATCGGGGCAGCTGCAGGATGAACACACTTCTCTTGGCAATACTTTCTCAAAAGATTTAGGTATGATCCTGTAAGTGGGTCCTGGAAAACAAAATTGATAGCTAAGCATGCAATATTACTTGAGGACAGATATATATCTATAGGAAACCTTTT
Organism: Gavia stellata; assembly: GCF_030936135.1. Lineage (NCBI taxonomy): Eukaryota > Metazoa > Chordata > Aves > Gaviiformes > Gaviidae > Gavia > Gavia stellata. The sequence goes on from NC_082609.1 coordinate 20,243,213, forward strand.
GCTCCTATTTATATTTTGCATCTCATGCAAGACTAAAGAGAACTGGGACAGTTCTGCTGTGCCTGACAATGAAAAAAAAAAACCAACAAACCAGTTTTCCTCCAAAAGATGTGACTAAAGGTATCAAGGGTGCCTGAGACCACAAGGGTTCCTGGCTGACTGGTGTTCCCTGTTATCTCCCTCCTGAAGGCTGTTTCTATAGATGAGGCGACACTGATAGAGCCCTCTTACCTCTGCTGGTGGCGCTGGAGGTAAGGGCTTGGGGCAGGAGAAGGTAGACCCAGCACTGCAGGGAGCACATCTGCCTGTCTGTTTGTCTCAGCGCTGTCCCACCACCTTTAGGTTCAAATAGGACTGGGGGTAAGAAGTAGAGCTTGGCTGATATAAAGCCCGTGTTCCACCCAGATATCAAAAACTTTCCAGTTGCTCAGTATTTTCCTCACCGTTTCACAGCTGGGGAAACAGAAACCACAGGGCAGAGCATGGACATACTCTGGACGTGGACAGACAGAAGTCTTTGTGAGCTCTACAGCTCAAGCAAACCAGTTCTGTGCCTCCATCGCCAGCCTCAAGAAACAAGAAATGAGGAAAGAAGAAATGAAATTACTCCCATTAAGCAATTTAGCCGTGCCATACTATCACCACTGCTTGTGGGAGACGCTGTGGTTTTCATCTATTGGGACGGGCGCAGGGAGTGGACAAGCAGCTCGGGATGGGTGACAACCAGTGACATTTTGAGGGATGGAGCTACAGAATTGCTCCAGATTTGTGAAAGTCAGAAGCCAAGGAAAAGCATGTTCAGGTTCACAGAGATAGCGAAGAGCAAATCCATTTCTTGAACGTAGCTCCTAGCTCTTCATATGAATTGCTTGTGAACACATTTGCCTTCCTATGAATTATTCATTCTCTTAAATGATTGGGCAGATGATTTATGCGAACGCTTCTTGGCCTATTGGGAGATCTTTGCTTGTACAAACAGCCATGCTGGATGTGTCCGATTGGTGCACATGTAGGCTTACATGAGCATTTGTGACATTTTCCCTTCCTTCAAGCTTTTAAGTAAACAAAGTGTGCTCGTATGAAAGTCTAACTGGTGTCAGTGTGAATCTGTGCATGTATGAAAAATGAATACTTCTATTTAGTCCATGCAAAACATTCTTTTGATGTCGAACCTCACTGGTGAGTGTTTTCTTCACACGCAATCTTCTTTCTTCTTGAAATAGACTTTTAGACAGAATGTGAGTTTTGGTTATTTTACTCTGACGGGTTATTTCTAATTGTGTCTCTCTGGAAAAAAGAAGAAAGGAAGGAATTAAACACTGCATACAGGAGAGCCAAACATAGGGGAGCTGAATGCTACCTCAGCATCCTGAAGAGAAATGAGGACTTTGGAATTCAGCAGTGAGCAGGACTGGCAGTGGGCCCTCCTGCTTGGGCTCCAGAGAAGGGGTGGCAAAGGTGGCCTCTCATCATGCATCCTTCCAGTGCTCTACAGCACATCTTTCATCTGTTCCTCTGAGTTTTTGTCTATAGACCTAGCTCCTGTAGCACATTTATGTTTGAATAATTCTGGCCTTTATAAAAAATATTTTTTTTTTCTCATTGCCTTATGTGCAGGAAAAAAGTAAAGATTTCCTTTGCTGTGCTCCTCAGCTGCATTCTCCCACATTGTGTTAGATCTGAACTTGAAGCAGATTGCTACAGCATTTCTGCTGAGGCCAGATGGGCTACAGCTCTGCTTTGGGTGATGAATACAGAAAAGCATTTGAGCTGCACTCTCTGAGCCTGAAGACCCCTCATTTTAGGCACAGTGACCAGCAAGTTGGTTCTGCTGTGGCTTAACTTTGGACACCCGTGAAAGGGTCCTGGGTTCACCACCATGAGGACAGCAAAACAACCGTACTGGGACAGACCAAATAGCTGCAGAGCCTGGTGCTCTGCCTGAAACAGTGGCCAGCAACACACTTCAACAAGTGTGTGAAAACCCATCTGGGTCCAAGTGCTTGTGGCATGGTGGTATCCGGCAGTTGATGGAGCATCGTGAGCTGCTGGTCACAGCCAGACTGCTGTGTCTGCGCCACTGACAGACCTGTCCGCCTTGAACATACCACGTGTCTTTTGACATGCATGAATCCCTGTGTGGAAAAAGTGCTTCCAAGTCATCATTTTAAATCTGCTTCCCGATACTTGCATTTCTTATTGTAATGCCAGAAAGAGGGAGTCACCGACTCCAATTTTCTTTCTCCAAAACACTTGGGATAGACTGCCATGGTCTATCCAAGCTGAATAACCTTGGTCTGCTCAGTCTCTCAGCATCAGGAACATCACTGGGCCAGACTTTTCATGGTTTTTTTTTGGTTTTCCTACTGTGTCCCTTATGAGATGCAGGATCAGACATACGCTCAGTATTCAAAATAAAGATGGACCGTGGATCTCCGTGCTGATTATGACGACAATTCCTGTACTGTTATCTCTCTCTCAAGTGATGCTTAACATCCTTCTTGGTTTTTGACCCAGGCGTGGGTCTGAGCAGCTTTCCCACGGCACCTTCCATGGTGGTCTATGAAATCTTTGATGAGCAGTGGTAGCTAATTCAGAGCTAATCATTGTCTGTTTAAACTTGGTTGTCGTTCTGGATTTCTTTTCACCTTCACTGACATTACCTTACATATATTTACACTGAATTTCATCTTCTGCTTTATTGTCAGTAACTCAGTGTCAGAAGATCCTCCAGAGCTTTTCACTGTCAGTGTTAGATTTCATGATCCTGAATAATTTTGTCGCATAGGCAAACACTGTCACTTCATTATTCACCACTTTTCCAGATTGTTGATGAGTGTCGCACAGTACAGATCCCAGGACAGGCCTCCAGTGACTGGTCTTCGGCCAACACGAATGCTGATCAGTTATCCTTCCCTCGGTTACATGTTTTTAACCACTTCTAAATCTCTGGAGGGGCTTCTTCCCATACTCCATAACATCACAGTGTCTCCAAGCGTTTTTTGTGAGAGACCTTGAATGTAACTTTTGGAAAATGCAATTTAACTACGGCAACCAGCTTAATCCTTACCCGGACCTGTGTTGATACCTTCAAGGAAATCTAATAGATTTATGAGATATGACTTCCCCTGGAGAAGCCATGTTGACTCTTACCCAATATATCCAGATCTGCCTAGGCTCCTGTTAATTCTGTTGTATATTACAGTTTCTTCCGATTCGCCTGTCATAGAAAGCACACTTACTTGTCTCCAGTTCCTTATGCCCTTTTTAAAGAAAAATGATGTCATATTTTCTTCCTCCCCCACTACTTAGTGCCATGTCGGAGAAGAGTGGAGGAAAGCTGGAACACGGAGTGATATTTTATCTTGTGGCCTCATGAGAAATGAGAGCTACCTCAGCAGCCCCTCAATCAGGTTATGCAAGTGAATCAGTGCAATTTGCCAAACCCCAAGTTGGCACCTGCATAGATACAGATTTACATTCATCTGAGCAGGTCAGGATGCAGCAAGGGCAAGGACAGGATTTGCTCTGATCAGCTTAAAGGGACCAGTCCACATCTGTACTTGGGGGCAGATGTAAAAGAAATGCATTGACACGTGCATTGGCACCGCCTGTCTCAAACTTGACCGTTTGCCCCAATCAAGACAAGTGTATTGCGGAGATGCCAGGCACAAGGTCATGTGGAGAGTCTCACTACTTACCAAATAGGAATTATGAAGAACTGTGCCCAAGAAGCTGCAAGAGGTCCTTAAAGGTTTCTTCTTTTACCCAGAACATGCCACTATGGTTTTTATTATCAGCATCTCAACATGTCTTCCCCATCTCCCCAACAGCGTAGCATAAGAATAACCACGGTGGTCCAGACCACTGGTCCTTCTATTCTGAAGTCCTGTCTTTAGTAGTTGCCGAAACTCTGGTAATCTCCCTTGTTTCAGGAGAATGTCCTCTCTCCCTCAACAGCTCTTGTTCAATGAGAGATCTTTAGTCTAAGACATAGTGCTCTGGACTTCTGGCCTAGCTAACGGGAGGGTTGCACAGATGCTCATTAGCCTTTAGGCTGCTCTGTGTCCCCAGGCATGCTGCAGAAGGTAGTTCCTGAAGCACATTGTACCCATCCTGGGCTGGCTTCTAATACACCTTGTGCACAACTTGAAACACTCATTTGAGTAAGACTTTGAAGGCTTTGGTACAAGGTAAATGAGATCTGGCCTGCTCCTTGCAACCTGCCGCTGCATTTGTCCTGAGGTTTTGGAGTGGACATACCGTGGCGCAGAAGACCTTGATCACCCCTTCTTTGAAGTGGAAAGACTGGGACTGTTGGGCCTCAGGACCTGCACTGGTGGAGGCAGCACTGGTGCCATCTTGGCGGAAGGGGGGCACCTCCTAAATGCACCCCGTTCTCAGATCCCTGCCACATCTACATCAGGTTTGACAGTCGCAGTGCCAGCTCCCTGGCCCCAGCCATAATGAACTTCTCCATCACTATTTACCTATCATAAACTTGCTTTCAGATCATCCTTGAAATATTTTTCGGCTTTTTCAGCCACTTCTGTTTGTATTGGTTGTTATACCCTTTACGTAATCCCTCTCAGCAAAACCAATGGTCTCAGCTGAGCTGACCCATTAGCAGATCAAGGTTAATTAGTTGTGGTTTCTCTCCCAAAGCCACCAGTCTCTAAGTAATGTTGAGTTAAAGTGTACCTCAGTAGTGATCGATGGAGCTTGGTTTTGGTCCCAGGTCTCCACTCTGAATCCAGGTCTGCTTTCCCTCTGTTGCCTCTTCCAAGCTCCTGCTCTGTTCTTTTTTCTCAGGCTCTAGGGGAACCCATGTTTTCCTTTCTTCCTTTTTTTTTTAAGGCTTGGCCACCTTCCCTGGAGTTACCCCTTCTTTACTGTGGTGGCCACAAGGCCCATCTGCATCTACCTGTGGGTACCCATCCACCACCCAGGCACTGCTGGATAACCAGGCAGGAGGCATATCCCCTTAGCATGCTGAAACATCCTCCTGCTCCAGCAAGAGGGTCCTGAAACCAGGTAGGTACTGCTTCCTCAGAGAGCCGTGGCCAAACCATGCCTGGTAGGAAAGGCTGGGAAAAGAAGAAGCTGTCATTTTAGTGTCTTATCCCAGCCTGATTTTCCCTAAACAATGAGGCTAGTGCTTTAAGCACCATTTTTTCCTGCACTGTTTTATGTTATTATGTCTGTATTGAGATTTCTGCCCAGCTCCTGCCCTCACACAGAGCACCTCAGACATGAGAATAAAGATTTGCCAGCAGCAGGCTCTTCCGGTGACAAAACACAGCGTGTTTTGCAGTCGGGATGAGAGGCAGGGGAGAAGCAGGGATGAGAGGCTGCTGTGAGTTTGCAAGTGACTGTCATTGTTTGTTTTGTAATCCTGGGTCATTGCAAGTAGTTTCTAAATTGATTTGTCCCCGTGCAAGCATCATTGCCCAATTCAGAAAAGCCCCGTTCTCCTCTCTGCCTCTTATGCAAGTGTAACTTTCTACCACGCCAAAGTCGAATTGTGTAATCTTTTTCAAGCCTCTTTTTCCTCTGGGTTACACAGTTTGGGATCTGTGTTGAGAAGCAGAGATTGCTCATATATCAAGGGAAAAAGCTGCCTGCCTTTAGCATGCCTATCTTGACTGTAGCTGACTTAGATGCTCTCTCGTGCTGGTTTGATTTTAACTGCTACATTAAAAAATCAGCAGCAGCAGCCCTGTTGGGGAGGAATGCTGATCATCCCCAATAAGTGCCCAGAGACACTGACTTCTGGGCCTAAGCACCCAGCTGTCCCAGGAGGCTGCGAGATGCCACATTTTCCCTTTTCTCGGCAGATGCTGAAGACATTGAGCTGGCAGTACCGACCGCCAGTCTCACTCCGCTCCAGCTGTACACTGGCTTGAGCACCCAATCCTTCAAGTTATTACAACTCCTGAGGCAGACTCTGAATGTAAAATAGGTGCCACAGATCCTTCTTGGAGTAAAAGAGATAAAAAATCAATGCATTTGAAAGAGAAATAAAAAATAATGTCTGGTATCACTAATATTCCTCCATGCGAGACTGCAAGTGCTGAGCCTCTCATGGCAACCTTGATTAAGAAAAACATCTTACTTTAGAGGGAGATTGAAGATCTAGAAAACACATCTGAAAAGGTGACCTCTGGGTGATAAGCATAATTACTGATGCTCCCATGGAGCTTTATGTATGTGACTTAAAGCAGAAAAATAAGGACCTGGCGTGGGATCATAAATTCAAATCTAATCCGAGAAGTATCAAAGCTTCTTGGACGCAGGCAGAAGGTGTGAATCTGCGTTAGCTCAGGTGTCACGCTGGCTGCGCTCCTCTGTTGAAAGACCTACTCGGTGAGTTTTTCCAATTGATTTTAGTGGAAACAAGATCAATTGTCTCTTTGGGTTCCTGTGTGGGAATGAGATTATGTTGAATATTAATTTGGCTTGCAATGGGCCCTGACTGTAATTTTCTATCAGCAAAGGAGAATTCATGTATTTCCATAAATTCAGATACTTCCATCTATTCATTCCACATATTCATAGACATTATCTCAATTCCCAGCTCTAGTTCAAACAAAAGTTAGTTCCTTTTACAAATAAATTATTTTTCACTGTTGATGATATTTCTAATTTTTGTAGGCAAATTTATACATTTGAACAAAGGAGACAAAAAGTATCTTTGATGTAGCAAAGCCTTTCTGAGAGCCGTACATAAAATAAAAGAGAAAAGATAGTCTGGAAAATTTAAGGAACGGATGGGAATGATTCCAAGTTACCTTGTACTTAATTGAAGTTCTCAGAAATGTTCTTTTCTTGTTTTCTATATTGGGGCTGTTCCTTGAAGTACGTATGAATGCCTCTTCAAACTGGCATTTAATCTTTGACTGCATATATTTTTTCCACTCGTAGAAATAGAAGGACTCTTTATGGAATTTCTTATTCTTTAGCACCTCTTCACCTTGATCCCTAATTTTTGGTGAATGTTGCTGGGAGATACAATAGCACTGTCTGTATTGTTCAGAACAGGATTTTCCCCAGTTTCTGCTGCTGAAAATCCCCCTTGTGTGATTTCTGTTATAGGGTGATTTCTGTATATAGGGTGACAACCTCAGTCAGTAGAAGTCTGCCTTGCTTCACTGCTCTCAAATTACCCCACATGAGGCTTTCCTTGGACATCTTCAACTCAGTAGAGCTATTGTCCAGTAAAAAAGAAATTTGGCTATTTTCCCAGGATTTCTGGATGCTCCACAGCTTGGAGGGGGCAGCAGCTGAATGGTGGGCACAGGTCTGGAAACCCAAAACATGTTCCCGCAGAGCTGGTGCTTTTTGGCCCCTCCGTGCACAGCAAGCTCCAGCGGGCTCCTTCGGCAGCTGCCGCGGTGCCCTGAGGCAGCACAGGGCACACACACATGCCTCTGCCTCCAGCCTAGATCCCCCTGGGTGAGCGTGGAGATTAACGTGCAGCCCACAGAGGTGGGTTTTGACCTTTTTTGCTTTTTGCAGAGCTCATAGACCTAAAAGCTGGGTGACTCTGAATGCTTTAAGGTGCCCAAGTGCTACCCAGAGCAGCAGCTTTCTTTCGCTGGGGCTGGTGGAGGTGCAGTGCCGGAGCGAGACAGAAGTGGCCTGGCAACATCATGAATGTTTTCATTCCCTGAAAGCCATTTGGCCACCTCTGCTCTCTAAACTGACTTAGGAAGAGCAGCACCCAGGTTACGTGCAGCATGTATGAGCGAAGCTCCCAACGGCGAGCCTTGCTGCAGTGTGCTTCTGCCGACCCGGCTGTGGGTGCAGGACAACACCCTGTTTGACATGGGGAAAGTCACACTGGTTGAAATAAATACACTCTTTAAAACCCATCCCTAAGGCTCTCGGCACTCCCCAGCTGTGGCTGGGCAGTGGCTCTGCTGCCCCGTGCCCTGCTGGAGCATCCTCCCGCAGCAGCCCCGGCTCCTCGTTTCCCTCCCAGACCTGCTCCTCCCCAGCAGCACCTGAGTCAGCAGGAGCCCTGCTTGGAACCCTGTTGCAATTTATTAATGACAAACATGCTTGCTGTTCCAGCATGCAGGCATAGCATCTCTGTCTTCAATTATTGCCTGCATTTGATTTCTTAGATTAAACTGCTTGAATCGGGGATGTGCCTGACCTGTATGGAGCCACTCGTTGTGCCCGCAGTATACTAATCTTAGTAGTAGAAGTAATAATACTAATGACAATGTTGTCATGGGTGGGATATTAAAATCCACCAGTGCCACAGCTCCCAGAGGAATCTTAAAAGGCATTATAATTAAGTCACAACAGACTACAGACCTGCTGCAAATGAGAGATGCAAGAAGAAAAGGCACAGACAGTATGACTTCAGTATGGGCACTCAAGGAGCCAAGGTTTACGAAACTTCTACGCAAAATGGAATAGCAGGAGGCGACCTGGAATTTCTTAAGACTTGTAGGAAAAAATAACAGGCAAAGAATCTGTGTAAGTTAAAGGTACAGCCACCCCTGTGCAGCACAAAAAAGGGACCTTCTGCAAAAGTATCTCAGAGAAAAGAAAACCATTGCAGTATAACAGGGAGGGGTGTGAAATCAATGTCAGCTCAAAGTCATTGGGGTACTTCATTCCAAGGGAAGGAGAGGGAAGGGAAGAGGGGAAGGGAAGGGGAAAAAATTGGGTGACTAGGAAAAGACTTAAGTTCTTTAAAAAAAGCATTCTTCATAAGCAGTATACAAATGAATGTGTGAAAAATTAAATTTGTATAAAGAAGGGGTGTGAGTAGCAGGGAAGAGAATTAGCAGTGATTTATTGCCACACTGGCAATTCCCTGGGGAAAGATACGTGCAATGGAGAAGAATAAAACAGTGGAAAAACTCAAGTGTGGGTATTAAAATGTATATAGAAAAAGAAACATGATTTTGGCAACTCTCATAAGTTAGTATGACCTTAGCCGCTAGTAAAATAACAGCACAGATAGAAAAAACCTACATCTCCACACAGCTAAGAGATAATGGAGCAAGAAGCAATAAACAATATAATTTAAAAAGAAAAACTGCTGCAGAGTGACTGCCTTTGAAAATAACAATTAAAATAGATGATTTGATCAAAATATGCCTAATACTTCTACACAGGGATAATGTTATTTACAGGCAGTCCTCCTGAGTTCAGTATAACTTTCTGCAGCTGGGAAGATGTTTGTGTCTATAAATGTTTGTGGGATCAGAATACTTGTGGGTAATGGGAATGCAGCTCTCGGGATGCGAAACGTGAGTCCGGAGCCCCAGCATCAGTTTGTGGGGCCGTGGTGGGCTGTGCCAGCTGGGGAAGAGAAGAGCTCACCTATTTAGATTCCCTGAGAGATGCTCAAAAGAAAAGAAAAAATTATAACCATCTGTGTGCATCTAAATAGTGTAAACAGGGGAAAGAAGGGGGGATTGTTTTGTATGGCACAGGGAGATGGAATTTGCACTACCCTGATGGGAAACATAAAAAAACCTGCATACCAGCAGGGAAACGTAAATTTGAGAGAGTATCAAAAGCTTCCCCCAGCATCTGTGGTAGGCTGCATAGGGCCACACTGGCGCTGCAGCCTGGAGACACTGAAAACTCGGTTAAACAAATCATTAGAAAACATTGAGCGGGATTCATTAGAAAATATGGAGTGGGATATGGTCTTATTCTTGCAAAGCGAATGGCTGTGAGAACCTAATTAGTTATTTCAATCAGGCTCCCCGGAGTCAGTCATGTCTGGATTTGCCTTTCTGACTCTGCAACGAGTTTCTTCCCTGATTTTGGGTCAGCTGGGCAAGCTCGGCGAGCGGCCGGCAGCGGGGGGAGCCGTGGGGAGCTGTGGCAGCACCCCGCACACGGAGGGTGCAGGGCAGCACGCGAGGGCAGCAGTGCTATCGAGCCTTAATGGGAAAGACTAATGAGTAAAGAGGGAAAAACTGATACGGCAGCAGCAGCGTGAAAGGGAGGGCAGGGGAGAGGTTTTCGAAGGAATAAAGGATACCTAGCTGCAGATACCTACAGCTTCTCCAGACTAACGCCCTGTGTGCACCCCCTTTTCCAGCCTCTGCGACCCACGCAGGTGCCTCTGCTCCTATCTCAGTCACCCCTGGGCTTGGGCAGCTCACATGCTCTTACTTCCCGTTGTGTGCAGGCAGAAAGCATGGAAAATCACAACTTGGCTATGCTCGGGTATTCTCTGACCTGGCTGTCAGGAGTTACACAAGGCCCTGAACTGCTCTGATCTGTGTCGGAGGGTCAGGCTTGGCACTTGCAGACAATCAGAGACGAAACCAGCCCAGGAGTCTTTCTGCCTGCTCCTTGCAGGGAACACGTCCCAGGGCAATGAGATCCCGAGCCAGAAACTGCTGGACACTCACAGCTCCAATGACACCACTGATTTTCCTTCGCAACTGAAGCAATTGTGCATATTTTGAGTCTTATTTCAGCCACTTACCTGCCTAGGACACAGACCCGTGCATTGTAAAATCAACTCCAGAATACACGCAGGCACACAGTCACGTTTCTGTTGTGTGTGATACGGAGCATGTAACACAGGTATGGTTTTATGCCAGGTTTATGCTGCCTGTGGGAGAACAGGTGATACGTGACCTGGCACAAAGCCTGGTGGTACAAAGTTTGCACATCAATACTTTCTGGCCGGTATGAGCCAGCATTTTGAGTTTATACTGACATGATGCTTGCCATCCCTTGAGTATGATTGTTTTGATCCAATAGCCCCGGTGTCTGAGTTACTATTGAAGTGTGGCTATAAGGAACCAAAGCCTGGAAAGTGCTTGGGAGGATGGCAGCTCTGCCAAAGGTTTTACTCCTCCAGCTTCAGGCTGGGCACCTTGCTGGCCAGGAATTTACAAGGTTTCTGCAAGTCAAACCAGTCCTGGTGCTTCTATAGAAAATACAATTGGGGAAAACGCATTGATTTTGCATAGCAAAATCTTCTGGGCCATTTTCATCCATATGGCAAGGGAGGCATGGGCCAGGAGAGAGTTTTTAGCATGGCAGTAACATCCCACCTCTGAGCTGGAGGGAGCATCCCACCATACAGATGCCACATGTCTGAGTGCAGCCATCACAGTCTCACTAACGTGGCACTGTCCCCACCCAAGAAAATACAGAGCCAGGATTGTCTTTCTGCAGGGAAAAGCCAGACTCTGACACCAGCGCAGCCTTAGGGCTCACAGATATTAAGTGGTGCAGCTCCAATTTTAGCTGTGGCTTTGCAGATTGACTTGGCCATGTGAAATGTTATTTATGCAGCCATCAGCAGGGCTGGTGGAGGAAAAGCAGAGGGCAGGACAGCCCGGGGAGACCTCAGCCTGGCTGGAGACCCGGCTGTGCCTGCGCCGGCAGCGGGAGAAGCCGTGTGTGCTCTGTGTTTGCTAACGGAGAGGTAGGAAGGCACCCGGCTGGCTTCGCTCAGGCTGCTTGATTACTGTATTGATTGGCTCTGCCACCGTGCCCGCGACGAGGGAGCGAGCAGCAACAATTCATTACTTTGTACAGTGGGGAGGAGAGCTGCAAGAGAGGTGGGAGGGTGAGGCTGGGGAAAGCAGTGGCATGGGGGACTGCTGAAGGACAGCCATGGGCCAGCCTTGCTCACAGGACCCCCGCGAGTCCCTAGTTTTTCATGCAAAATGTGCGTCCGTACCAGCACATCCTTTAAATCTCTTCCCAGAGCATTGCATCAGGAGCAGTTTGTAGTATGATGATGATACGGCTGTGAGCAAGGCACGGGCGGTTTTAAGCCCACAGCTGTTTAGCACCCAGTGAGGTTTTCTGAGCTATTTGGGCTGTGCTGAGCTCTCCCCACATGGTTGACAAGATCCCTCCATGGGGGGTTCGGGAGCCCACAGCCCCGGGTGGTCCTGCCAGCTCTGGGGACGGTGGATTTGCGGCTTGCGGCTCTGCTGATGGACGGTCCCGGCGGCAGTGTGCTTTGGCTGAGCTCTCCTGCCCCCTCCGATGCTTCGAGCACAGGCTCTGTCTCCACCCATCCCAAAAGGGCTGCCTGACCGAGGCACCCTTTTCCTAATACAACTTAGCACAATAATGCAATACAAGGAAGCAAAAAAATTAACCTGTCACAAGCAGACCACTGTCTTTTTGGGGGCTGTCAGGATTTTTCCCAGCTTTCTGCTCTGGGTAAGGGAGCGGCAAACAATGGTGGGGAGCCCCAGACGTGTGTCCTTGCCATCACACCCCACATGCATACAATGGCAAAGGGGCATGTGGACACTGGGGAGGATTTCACGCCGTGTCCTGTGTCTCAGCACAGTCAGGGTAGTTTTGCAGAGGTGGGTGCAAATGTTCCTTTTGCCCAGGCCATCAGGCTGGAACTGGCCGGGGTCCCAGGGTGCGGACAGCCACACAGGGGAGTGCTAGGGTCTGGAGCCACTCTCCTTAAATAGATTTCTTTTCTTAAATTATGCTCTAATTTCCTCTCCTTCTGGTACCAATGCCTATGTTTTAATGAGCTTGCTCCCCTAGCATATCAAACAAGTCTGATCCCTGGTGCTCCCTGTTTGCAATTCCCAGTGGCTCCTAACCAAGAATTGTGCTGTTTAATTTTGCCAGTCTTCTAGTTTACATTGAAGCATTAAAAAAAAAACATAGGCGAAAGGACCATATTTCTCCCGGCCTATTGATAGAGCGTGATAGGTATTAAATTCTATAATTCTTTCACTGGCCTTTAAGCAGCCTTGGTGTTAATATTTAATGATGAAAGATGCTGGTAATCAGCCCTGTATCCCAAGTGTCTGAATGCTTTATGATCTTGCCTTTGGGAGCCTAATTGTGAACCCAGCCTGCCAGAGCTTCCCACCCCAACTTAATAAACTTTGCCATTCCTGCCCAGCACATCATCTGTCTCCAGGCAGGATCCAGCACAGAGATGATCAGGTAGCACAAGGAGGAAGGACAGAGAAGAGCATGATAATAAGGATGAGCATGGAGGCTGTTGAGACAGATGGGTGTTAAGCAGGCAGCGTGCCCTGCCGCTGCAGGGAAAGCACAGCCCTGCTAGGGGCATCGACTTTTGATTTGGCACTGCTTTGTGGATGGCTCTAACCCCAGCCTTGCAGCACAGATGTCTGCAGGCTACACTGCAGCCCAGCCCAGAAACAGCAGACAAGAGCGCATTGACCATGTCCTCCCCAGCGCAGCCAGGTAGTGCAGGCTGTGAGTCTCGGGTCTGCGTATGCCAGCCCATCCTGGTCCCACCTTGCTGGTGGGATACCTTCCTTCACCCTCCTGCCTGATGATGGTGTCTCTCCCATCTCCCAGTCAGCCTGAGCTCCTACACTAACACCCCTCAGCCTGGATAAAGCCAGGCATGTGATGCTGGACTCACAGCTCCATCTCCAGCTGGTTTCCAGAGCATCGTGGGGTGTGCTGACTGACGTGGAGGTCTCCCACAGCGCAGGTAGTGCTGTTGAGGGTGATGCTTCACTGGGTTGGAATGGCCTCAGGCAAAGTCAGCAGAGCCCTGTACCAAAGGAGAACTGCTGTTACTTGCTAATAGTACTTAGCACTTACATGTTGCAGACATTTGTGTTCAAAGCCATGTACAAACATGATCTCATTAACTGCTGGGATGGGAGCAAGCGCTGTCATTCAAAGCCAGCTGTCGGGAAACTGAGGCAGACACACAACCATGCAGCTGAGGTGACAAGAGCAGACATCACCCATCTGCCATGACCACGGCCCACTGCCACCCTAGGTCACACTGCCCCTGCCTCCCCAGTGCAGGGTTGCAGCCTCTGGTACTTCTGATGCCAGCATTGGGCTGGCTGGTCCTTGGCCCTACTAGTACCATTACGGTGGGAGCCCTTCCCATACCACTGTGAGCGCTGTTGTAATAGTAGCAATATATTTCACCTGTAGATATTTTATTCCAATTTAAGAAATGCAATAAGCTTTCTCCATAAGGCATAAACCTTATTTTGCTTTATATTTGTCTGCCTAGGGTTTACGCTTGTATAATGAGATGAGTAAGTAACCTTGCAAGCTGATTGTGTTATATGGCCACATATAACCATGGTGGAGGCTAGGAGCAAGTCTTCCATCCCGAGCAAGACCCTGAGGAAAGCTTGTCAGGGAGTCCAAGGATAAATATGGTCCTAGACCAAGGAAACATGAAATTCATTAGTGTGGGGGGCTCACATGCAGCAGCTGCAGACACACGTTGTCCAACAGGAGCTTCACAAGGGCCAGGAGGTGCCAGTGGGATGGAGGTAGAGCCTCTCCGCTCCAGCTCACCCAGGTCACTCAGTATATCCCACCCACCTTCTTGCAGCATTGCTTAATCTCACATCCTCCTTGAGATAGCTGCAGCAGAGTCCCCACTCTGACAGGCAGTGTTTTATTACTGGAAGAAGAGGTAGGAGCATGTTCTCTTGCTGGTGTCACAGACTCCAATAAACACCCTTGCCTTCCCTGGTAGCACACTGGCACCCCTGAGCTATTACAGAAAGGCTCCTCGTATACCAAGGAGCCACAGAGCAGCCAGCAGGACTTGATTGCTGCAACTGGGAGCACTGGGAGGCCCTGGCAGGAGGAGAGCCCCACAGACCTGCTGTGCAATGACTGCACACCCCTGTGCAAACTACACCCCCAGGCACCCCTGGCTGTGCCAGAGCAGGGGTCAGGCCAGCCAGAGCCCAGAGATTTATTTGATGGTGATAGTAGGCTTTTTGTGGCCTGGTGCAGACAGGTACCAGGGCTCCTGGGCAAGGGGCAGAGAAGTCATCTTCATGCTGGTGGGATGGTCAGATTTGCTTCTATCACCTGCTCCATTCCTGCCCCAGGCGAGAAGGGCTCAGCTTCCCAGGGCAAGGACTTGGAGGTGTTGGCATCTGGGTCCATCCCAGAGCTTCTTTCATGCAGGTTGTCTGAGCCACAGCCCAAGCAGAGCTCTTTCAAGGGTGGGCAACTGCTGTTGGGTGATGCTCATTCACGGCAGTGTCCTCAGGTCTGAGCTCCCACCGGTTTTGAGCACCCACAGGGGCCAGAAGAACTATTTCTAAATGCTGGAAAACCACCAAATTCCTGCCCAGGCAACCAGGTTTGAATAAAACGGTGGAAGAAATGTTGTGTCACAGAGCCAGCTCCTGGGACAGTGAGTCCTGCTGCCCCTGCAGCGGGAGACGAGCTCCTGTCTGCTGCTGTGGTTGTGACTGGCACAGGCAGGCAGCTCCCACCTCGTGCTTCAAAGCAGAATGAGAAATGGGGAAGGCGGTGATGTGCTGGGAGAGCACCAAGCTGGAGGCTGACAGAGGCAGATAAGGCTTCCCGGTGGCAGGCAGCGGGTGCTGATGTGCAGGCAGAGCTGCCTGCCTGCCTCAGAGGTGTCACGGCTGGTGCGGAGAGCAGAAGGCTGGGACGCAGCACAGCCTGCTCTCCCTCCCTGGCCAGGGCTTGTCACAGTCTGGCCCTGCAGAGCCAAAGCTCTCCCCGTCCCACCTCTCTCAGCCATGATGCCTCTCATCTGAGGCCATCTGAAGCCTCACCCTTGGCCATTGGGTGCCCTCGAGGGAGGTCTGCTCTCCAGCAGGCTCCTGCATAGCTGTTGCCCAGCCACCACCTCCTGCAGGCACCTACTCTCTCGGCCCTTGGCAGCTCCCTATGACCATTGACTATCGCACAGCCAAAACATGTCCTCCCCCTTCTTTTGTCCATCACCACTTGTCCCCAGGCCTCCCACCGTTGTCCCCAGCACCCTGTCACTCAGCATTAGCCATCACGCACATCCTTCTCTGAAAAGAGTAGTTTCCCCAGTGCTGCCTTGACCAGGAGTCAAGCCTTAACAAGCACCTTGTAAAAAAAAACATGGAAGGGACCAAATGTTGCTGGGAATCTTTGACTTCTTCCTGCTCTTTCTGACTCAAAATATCAAAGGCAAAATCAGATTTTCAGCATATCAGAGAGCGGTGCAAGAAGGCACACTGTAAACAAACTAATGAGTTTAGTGCCAGTGAGAATAGCCCGCGCTATTACATCTCTCTTCCCAAAATGAGAGAATCCTTCTGATACAATTTACTGACATCATTAGCAGGGCTTCCTGCACTGCTGCAGAGTCTTCCCCCACCACTGCTTCAGATTTTAAGCTTGCAGGCTTAAAATGTTATTGTTTTAATCTTACATAGCAAGAACATTTTAGAATTGGGAACTAGGTTTGTCTGGGGGGTTGCCTTGAAATGCTCATATTCACCTAAAGCGATGTAGACTCTGAAGTATAACAATGACAAATTAACTTTCATCGCTAGCAGCCATTTCAGGAAAATCATCAGCTTCTGGGTTTTTTTATTTTCTTGTTGCAAACTGCTTCCTGTACGTCCTCAGGGGAGATGAGCAGCTCCAGCCCTTTTGGGCAATGCTGAAGTGATCCAGCAACCTTTAGCTGAGAGTTTTGGAATGGCAACAAGATTGATCTAATAGAAAATCAAAAATGTAAATGTTAGAATTTTGTATCTGGAAATACAAAATTTCTGCATCAAATTCAGCGGGTGTTGGCATTTTTTATGCATCTGAGTTCTTCATTGTGCAAACTGACTGCTGCAGAGTGCCCAGTTTGGAGTAACAGCTGCAGGACTGGAAAATCAAGTGGTGTCAGGATGCTTTGGAGTCCATCGTTAAGTCTATTTTCTACGGCAGCGCAAGATCTTAATATGCCTAACAGAATATGTAATGAATATCCCAAGTAATGCATGAGTAATCCAGTTTGCACTTCAATACACTGCTGGCCTGCATAGTGCCACTACTATAAAGACTGCTGAAAAAGCTGCTCCTGAAAATGTTGTAGAATCACAAAATTATTTAGTTTGAAAGAGACCTCAAGAGGTCTCCAGTCCAATCTTCTGCTCAAAGCAGGGCCAGCTTCAAACCCAAGTCAGTTCGCTCAGGCCATTGCCCTGTTGGATTTTGAACATCTGCAAGGATGAAGATCCCTCCACTTCTTTGAGCTGTTGGCCTAGTGCTTGACCTGCCTCACAAGGAAGAACCTTGTCCTCATGTTCAGCTGGGATTTCCCTTGCAAATTGTGCCTATTGCCTCTTGAACTTTGGTGTCTTCCTCCACCTTCTCCATAACCCCCTGGAAATTTCAGTGATGCTGTAGGATTGCATCTTGTTTCTGCTGCTGCCTCCTAAGTTGCAACAAGATTTGTTGGGGTTGATGCTTTAGCTGTGGAGTAGCAGAATAATTAAAGAGGAACTTCCCAGATGAATAATCTCCCATATTCCTTTGCCATGCTGGAGGAATCCCAAAATGTAACAGCAAACATCGGAGGATTGCCCCTTACAGAAACCACACACGTTTCCTGGTTGCCTTAACAGAGAGAGATTGCCTCTGCAGATTTAATTCTTCACTGCTGGGATTTGCCACTGCAGCCCCACCTCTGGACCTGCCCCTGGAGGAACCTGCCTCGCTGCTGGCTGCAGACGGAACCTTTGGATGTCTAACCCTGCATGGGGCTGGCACTCCCTACAGTCCTCTTTCTCCTGCCAGCACAACACGTACACTCACTGCACACTCACCTTCCCCAGCTTTGCATTTATATTTAACTTAGGAACAGCTAACTCACATTGAGCTGTTTCTTTTCCAGACAAACTTGTCAGACCTTATTTGTATGCCTCTCTTGTCCTTCTTTGAGCCTCTACCTTTTGCTTTCTTGAATTGTAATTAAAAACCTACATCTGTCCTACAGACCCTGGGAGCAATTTCCAGGTTCGAGGCAAACCACAGCCACATTTCAGATTCCTGCTAGTGCAGGACTTGTGCACACGCATCCACCCCCATCTGTCCAAACACCGGTTTCCATTCAATCAACCAGCTCAGTTCTTTGTCTGTGCAGAAGCTGTGGGATGTTCTGACAGGTGAAAGTATTGATGATGGGTGAACCATAAGTCCAAAGGTACTGTCTAGATGGTAGGGAATGCACCATCCCTCAAGGACTGTGAAGACCACCCTCAGTGGTTTCCATGGCAAATCATCAGATCAGTGCTAGGTCTTCCTGAAGAGAGCCAACAGCCCAGTATTTATTGATGACCTGGAAGAGAGTGTACAGTCTTTAAAGATAAGAATTAAAGAGGATATAAAGCCCAGCAGGAAGACAAATGTCACCGAGGCAGCATCAATCACTTGGTAGGCTGAATTTGTTCCAGAAGTCTGAATTTTGGTACAATGAAATGGAGATCCACACATCTAGGAACAAAGATATACACAAGCTAGGACTGTTGTACAGAGCATGGATTAGAAAAGCATAGTGGGATCAGGTGGAAGCCTTCTGAACTTGAAGTCCCTAAAGAGAAGAACGACAAAGAGCAACACACACTGGCTTCACACTTGTATGGGACTGTGCATTGCTTTAATAAGAGTACTGGTGAGCTCAATGACCAGTTCCAGGGTCACGCATAACGAAAACATGGAAAGAATCCAAGATAGAAGCACAAAAAGTTAGTGAAACACTGAAAAAAACCCAAACCCCTTGTTTTATAATGAAAGGTTTAATGAAAAGCACTTTGAAGAGTTAATTGACACAAGTCTGGAAGTACCCAGCAGAAGAGAATATATTTGAGACCAGAGAGCACTTTAATCTGGCGATCAAAGATGTAACAAGGTCTGGTGGCTGGAAGCTGAAATTAGACAAATTCGACCTGAAAAGAAGACACATTCCAACAGTGAAGGGAATTAGCCATTAAACAACATATGGAGGAGATGGTTGATTCTTCCTCACCCGGAGTTTTTTTACTTGAAATTGGATGTCTTTCTAAAAGAGCTACCCTAACTCAGCCAGAAATTATAGGTTTGACACAGGAATCACTTGGTAAAACTATCTGGCCTTGGTGATGAAGGAGGACAGAGTAGCTTTTCTGGCCTCAGCATCAATAATCCATGACATCCTCTCTTGGAGACATTTGTTCATCTTGATCTACATGACTTTAAAAGCCACATGAACATGTCTAGTTGCACTTGAGTTACCTTGAGTTATTTACAGATTACTCCACTGCATGCAATAGCTATGCATCAAGTTCTTCTTCAATTCCACGCATGTGTGTGTGATCCAGACAGATCTCCTGCTTCTCACTGTTCATCTCTTCTGCAGGATTTCACCTTCCTGCTTGCCTCTTTGGCACCTCTGGCACAAAATCACCCACCTCAAAGCAGAGTTAATCCAGTTCTCCAGCCAGATCCTACTTCTTCAAGGAGACTTAGCACAATGAGAGGCAGTCATCCTAAGTCATCACTGTGCTGAGCACAGCTGCATTCATTGCACACTCCCAGAAGGACCGTTGAGCATCCAGATCTTTGGGAAGCAGCAGCAGGACAGAGATGAGTGTTCTGGCCCCGCAACAGGATGCTTGTGATCAGGACTATGCATCCTGCTTTGGCTGATTTGGGGTGCAGAGTCAGTGCTGGTAGGAGGCTGGATGACTCCCAGGAGAGGAGTGGGACAAACCCACCCCTGCATCATGCTCAGTAGCTGCACAGAGGTGACTCAGTCCTGACATGGTGGGAGCCTGCACTCCTGTCCTTGGCATGGTCCAGAAGAGTGGGCACAAGCTTTGCTTACCTTCCTGTTTTCAATATTGGTTATATTTTGATTTGCATAATCCAGTACAGTCAACAATACAGTCAGATGAGACTAAATGAGGGGTAAAAAGAGGAAAACACAAACATATTTACCTAGTTTAATGAGCAGCACACTGATCAGACACCTGGACTTCTGAAGGGCACAGCCTGGTGCTTGGTGTGAAAGCTGGGAGGTGAAGAGTGGGGGAAGAGAATCAATGTGGTGTGGGAGAAAAGCAAAACCACTTTCTCAGGGATGAGCAATGCCATATCTTCCCACCTCGGAAGGGTCATCTGTCCTAGTAATGCCTCCTGGGCTGCTCATGCGTCCGGTCACTGTGGGATGAGGAATACCCGACCGCTGTGCGGTTGCAGGAGGGCTGATTCACTGCTCCTTGATATGCGTGGTGGCATTCGTTTCTCCAGCAAAGCTGAGCACGGATGGTGTGAGCTGCAGGGAGGGTGTGGATATGGGATGGGGATGGTCAGAGAGGCCTGAACCTGCAAGGCAACCTGGTCGGGTACTTCATCAACACCCCCCCATCTCTCCCCTCTTTTCCTGCTTCCCCGGCTCAAGAAGGTGCTACAAACACATCCAGGCAACAGTGTTGGGAACAGAAATTACTGTCTGAAATGAAGACGGGGACAACACATGTTTGCAAGCGGAGAGCATGTTTGAAAGAAGAGACCAGGAAATCGGCACGCGTTGTTGCTCCATTGTTGAAATCCCAGGTTACGTTTTTAAAAGAGACTTTGAGAGTAAATTTATTTTAATTAAATGGCTTTAAACAAAACAGAACACAATGTTTCATTTCAGATTTAATGTAACATTTCATTCCACCCCAAATACATTTTTCGAGGCTTTGTGTCAGAAAGAGACCTGAAAAAAAGACTGGCTTTAGCCAATGGGGTGCGTTTTCTTTTGTCTTGGCTTAGTAAGCAAACGTGAAAAAAAAGATGACTGTACAAAGCCGTCCCCACAACTGAAGCTCCTGACATGTGCCAGGCAGGAGGAGCAGATGCTGCACCAGCCCCACGCTTTCAGCGGGGACTCAATTGTTTGCAGGCGCTCCTTGTACCTCCCTTCCACAGGTAATAAGAGCCCTGGCAGAAGGCAACCTGCTGCCCGCTACTGAAGTGCGTAATAAGGTGTATGTTTTATAAGGGAGACAGTTTTAATGGGGTTTAGTGGATCTAAGAGTCTCCACTGTGTCATAAATTCCTGAGACAAGCTTTTGGTGTCATATTGCTTCTTGTTATAATGAAGGGGATTTGAATAGGATGTAATGTAGTTGGGAGCTAAGATATGGCAGCAATTTATCACGAGAATCTGTTGCAGCGCTAGGGAAAATGAAAGCTTTTTTAGATATAGATACAGATGGATTGGAAATGGACTTGCTTCTCACACAGGAGGCTCCTTTATCACCAATAATATCAGGACAAATACTGCTTTGCACTTGGCACTGTCTCTAATTGCATTAACATATCAGTTGTGAGTGGTAATGCTCCTAGCCAGAAACTCATCACCAGTAGAGCCTCTGGCATACGAAGAAGGGTGCCAGCTGCTTGTAGGTGTGAATATTGTCATAAATGGGATTTCATAAGCAGAAGTAAAAGATCCACTCATATCTCCTTCCACAGTAAATGAAGCAGCTCCTTGCTTTGTAGCTCTTTGCTTTACAGCTCCTTGCTCCCCATCCCTAGCTGGGAATGTGCACCCGGATGCGGACAGAGGAGGTAAGGCAAACCTTCAGGGGAATAAAGGAAAGGTTTACCCCCTGGGGACAACGTCTCGTATGAGTTCTCAGAGAACAAGCATTTTGCTTTTGTATTGACCTGCTATCCTCCTGCAGTGGCACAATGTATGTCTCATCTTGGCACGATAAAGAGTATAGGGCACTGGGGACTAGGACAGGGAAAGAACGTAAAAAGAGCCTTAAAATAAAGCATGGGGCAAACTAGGCACTACTGCTTTCTCAGCTGTGTTACCCTCCCTGCCCAGGGTGGCTGGAAGGGATCTGCACAAGGAAATGCTTATAGCAAACGTAGAAAGACGGCCTAATGCCCCCACCACCACACATAGCAGGTGCCTGGCCTTACTTCCAGCTAGGTCTTTTGCAGGACACATTATATGGGCTGACCTCGTCCAACACAGGGCAACCCTACAGCACAACCCCGCTGCTATGCTCTAGCATGGACAACATGGGCTGATAGTGCCATAACCCCGAGAAAAGAGGGCACAGCTCCAGCCCAGCTGGGCCCACTTGAGGGACAGCGAGCACAGCATGGGACAGAGCCAACAGCTGGAGCCAGCACTGGGAAGGGATGCTCGGGGACATGGTGCAACCCATCAACAGTACTCCTCTCCCAGACCCAGAAGCAGCCCTACTTCTGCAGGGAAAAGGCAGTTTCTACAGCTGGCATAGCCTGAGTGTCACGGACCTGGGGGTGCTAATAGGCTTTAATTGCTCAACTGGACCCACCTGGGCTCCCCACCCACACGTCCAGCAGCTCCATTTAAATTCAGGCCTAAGTATCTAGCCCTGCTCTCAGCTATGCTGTGGATGTTTCTGTTCATAGCCCTAACTGGTCCTCCTGGCTGAACCCTGGCTCTGACTTTTCAATTCATCTTCTCTAGGACTGCTGATGGACCTGTCTTTATCACCAGCCTAGTCCCATACAGTTATTGTGGAATGTGCTAGTCCCTGGATGCTGCCTTGCCACTGGCTTCCCTCTCACTCAGGAGCAGCCCTGTTCTTGCTGGTTCTTCACACTGCGGGCCACCTCCAAGGCTGTCGGGGAAGCTCCTGCATTGCATGGAGAGCCTGAGCAGAGCACTGGTGAGTGTCATTCAGGAGGAAGGCACGGGGTATCCTGAAGAGGCAATGAGACAGGGGAGGCAAGCAGAGCTGTGCTTCCAGAGTAGGTCTTCTCCCCAACATTCTTGCCTTTAGCCCCTGGTTTAGCTGTGTGGCACATCCCCTAGTATGCAGGACTGATGCATGTGACAAAAAAAACTTACAGGGATGTCTGTAGCCTATGGTGTGCTGTCTTTTCTGACTGATGAGCCCCCAGGCAATGCACTGCCCAAGCATAGACATCAGTGACTTCCCAGGAGGAGGAGCCCATCACCTGGAATAGAACCTTCCTGTCCATGCCTGTGACCTCCATTTGCCTGATGGTTTTTCTTTCTTTGCATGTAAGCCTGCAGGATGAGAACTGGGAATATGGCACTGGGTGACCATGACGGGTGAGGGGAACTTCTGGGCATGCTTTATCACCCACTTTCAGGGCTTTCTGGAGCTTTCTAGCAATATCTGCAGGCACTGCTGTAGCTATCAATGGGAGCTCAGCATCATGTAGGAGAGACCAGCTTGCGGTATAGAAACAGTCTGTAGATGAGAGCTCAGATCTTCCAGGATAAGCTTGCCCTGTTCCTCAGACAAAGGATGTAACCTCCAGCTGTGTACATATGGGTGATTGAACCCTGGAAGCATGGTGCGGTCAAAAACAGTCCTGTAGGTACCAAGCTTGTGGGGATCCTGCCTGTGCTGATCACAGACCCTGCAAAAGAGAGGTCCACGCACTGCAGGGACTCTCACCAGTGCTTTCACATGGAGGGGAAAATGGTTCTGGCTTCCTGGAAAAAAGATTTCCCTAGCACAAACGCTTAACCAGTAAGCATTTCCCTTGCACCTGCCTTCATTTCAGGTTAAATATGATTGACCTTCTCTCAGGTTTTGGAGGTATAAGAGAACTACCTTCAGTATTTGGGCTGTGCTCTGGGTGGGAGAGGGAAGGACCCAGATCTGTTCTGTCACTGCCTGTGGGGCTTCTTAAGTGTCAGCCACTCAGGGATGTAAATGCTGCATACATCAGGTTATTGAGATTTTGGCTCATCCTCTTTTGATCTCATATTTGTGTCTTTTTCTAGGCTCTGAATTTGTTTATGCACCCCACCCCTTCATGTCTTTCTTCCTTTCTCCTTATAACTCTAATCATCCCTTTTAGCTTCTAAAGATAGGACAATGTTGTGATAAGGAAAAAGTAATTTTGCAGCTTGACCTAAAAATGGGCATGTTTGGATTCAGTCTGTTCTTGGAATGCAGTTTCAGAATTAGGCACAACTTCCAAAAGTCCAAATCTGGACTTTTCTTGTGCTGTGCAGAGGGCTAGTTAACCTTTGAGATGGTCAGTGCCCGTCCCTCCCCTGCCACGAACACATGGCACTGGGACTTTTTCTGAGCAAATAGGAAGGGCGGGGTGGAGGTCTGATATGCTTATGTTGGCTTTGATGGCTTTAAGGAGTGTCATGGCAACAGTGTTAGCTGGATAATTAATATTGCACACAGGATTATAGTGCAGGCTTAGAAGACAGTGCTTTAAATACATAAAATAGCCCCTCTGTACTAGCCTGCTTTCCCAGCTGGGTGGGGACTGCTGTATTTCAGGATCAGTAGAGCCATGGGAAAGGTCAGAGGACCTATATCCAGTGCTCTAGCTGACCCTATTTCTGGCACAAGGTTTGGCTTGTGGACACCACTGTCAAGCCCATTGGAAAGGAGCAGGGCACTGCTATGTGCTGTGGGTCCTGAGCTCCCAGCCAGCAGGAGAAAGAGCAGGGAGTCAAAGCAAACCAGCTCTCTGGGATGTGTCCTGCAAACCAGGAGCTGCAGGTGAGGGGACACGTGCAGATGATGGAAGCAAGCCTGACATGTTTTTTTGCCTTGCTCACAATCTGAGGGTGGATCTCTAGGAGTGGGGGGGAACTCTGGCAGGTGGCAGGATGGGAACATGCTGAAGAGCCCCTCCAACAACTGTTCATTCCCCCAGTGGTCTACGTGGGAGTCCTGCTCCATTCTTGCAGACTAAATCCATGAGCAGGGGCAGCTTCTCAACTCCTGCAACTCACAGCAGCATTTTAGAGTCTGCAGGCTTAGCCTGGCTGGGCCAGTCAGGCAATCTTGCAGGGCTGGGGACAAGCACCCCACTTCTGCTTTGGATCCTCCTTCCCGGGCTGGATGCAGCAAAAGAGACAAGCCAGCTGAGTACAGGTCTCCACGCAGGTAGCTGCCCAAGGTCAGTGCCATGCTGGTCCAGCTCCTCAGTAGCAGAGGGCTGTGTGGATTGAGTGGGCTGCCTGCCCGTGGTCCCTCGTGGGGGCAGAACCCAGATTACTTAAGCCGCCCTTGGCAGCACATCAATCTCCCAGGCTCATCTTGTTCTCTCCCCAGTGTGGTCCTGTGCCAAGCCATGGTCTGAATGTCCAAGTTCTCCTTGTCGTAATGCATGTGCATTGTGCTTGCTGTCACAGTTAGTGTGGCTGTGGCACTCAGAGCAGATGGGCAGATGGGTGTTGGCCTCTGGTCCCAAGCTGCTTGGCCATCAGACTGGTCCTCCCTCCTGTGCTGGCACTTCTGACAGGTGAAAGTCCCCTTTGCTGCCCTTGCCTCTCACCTGGGAAACCTTGGATACAGGGTTTGGATGCTTTCTGTGGGCTGGTGTGAGAGTTGGTGTGCTGCTGCCTGTGAAATTCAGTCAGTACCGATAGTGTTAGGAGCACTGGGGCTGACCTCAGCACTGAACTGTACTGGTGGAGCAGGTCTCTTGTTCAGACAGTACGTTTTGCAATTTGTTTTCTGATCTAGCACCAAAAGGGTCCTTGTACCTTTTCCCCTACCTCTGGCTGCAGGGCTATGCCATGTACTTGCATTGGATCGCCCACCTGTGCAGCCATCAACTCAGTGAAGCTAATACTGTAGAAGTAAAAAGGCGTCTTCTGACAGATCTTGCTCAGCGCTATGGTGTTAGACTGGAATAAATGCACAATGAGATTGCACCCGCTGGTGTGTCAGCACTGAACAGGTCAAAAGGCAGCGGAAGCTCAATGTGACTCCCCCACCCTCCCCTGGAACAAGGCAGTTCTTCCAGCGGGGAGAAGAGCTGGGGGAGGCAGGTGGCATAAAAGAGCCAAAACCAAATCAGCCCTGGGCCACAGTGTCTGTGTAGGCAGCCTCTGCTGCTCCAACAGCCTCCCAGTTTGCCCTTATGGTTTAGGATCCCTGTTGCTTGTCCTTGCTCCTGGTCAGCCCCTCCTGACCTCTAGAAGCTTCCTCCAGATGAAGGTGGTCAATTGCTCTGGAGAAAGCATCAATTTCAATTCTTTTCCAGAGTGAGCAGCAGAAAGGATGAGGAAAGAGTTGGATTTCCTCCCTGGGGCCTGGCCAGAGCCTTTAACCAAAGATATAACACACAATACCCATAGTGAAGTGTGAACAAACAAAATGAACAGCTCTGCTGTTCATTAACGCAGTGTAGGTGTAGGCTTATATAGAAAAGTCAACCTACCGTTGCTGTGGGGAGCTGTTAACTTGAATAGCAGTGACCTGTTATAAGTGAAGTGGTACTATGTGGACCTGAAAGGAGGAATGTTAGCTATTGTAATTGCAACTGCAGTAATGAGGAGCTTGGGAGTGGGGCTGGTAAGCAGCTAGATAATAGACTAATGAGCAGGATGGCTAGAGTCTGTCAAAGGACTAACTAAGGTATCTGCAGGACCCCTATGGTATTGTATGAGAAGGAAGTGTGGACCAGGAAACAGCCAAATATAGCATTTAAAAGATGTATAGGATGAACTGAGCACTTAATGCTGATAATAATTGGAGCTTGAGGGTGTGCTTAGTGTATGAATAAAGTAATTAACCAATTAAAAATGCACAAGAGACACATGATAGAAAATGATAACCAACAGGAAAATGATTGATGCCCTGTACAGGGAGCTGGAACATTCAATGTATGTTATTAGGAGAGATGCCTGGCCTCCTCAGATACCAGCACGTGTAGACCCACTGGGTGCTCTTTGATCACTGGTCTACAGTGTTGTACTTGCCACCTGCTGTGCTGCCTGTGTGATAAATTGCCTGGAATTAATTCAACCCCCCTGTTTGCAAGAAGCAGACTCTGGAAAGTGTGTCGTATCCACAATGGCTGGCTTTGAAATGACCAAGCATGTGGCAGGGCCCTGGGGGGCATCTGCTTTCCAGAGGGAGGGGGTGCCCGAAAGGAGAAGTGGCCAGCACCATGTGGCACATCTAGAAGTTCCCAGATGAGAAGGGGGGGATTAATCTGGTGATGCATGATTGAATTCTCCTTTGCTAGTTTCTTTTTTAAGACCACAGAAATTGTCAGTAACCAAGATGAAGATTTCAAAATAAGGCATTGAAAGTTAATGAATACAACAGCGAAGGTGATCTGCACCCCCTAAAGTCATGTGCTTTCTGGACGAGCACTGTGACAAAGTTTTTGGTGTGCAGTCATAATTTTCTTTCTTGTCTAGATCCAACATATTGGGAACACAGCTGCTGTGGTGTGAGGGTAAGTCAGGGCTTATCCTGTGGGCTTTAGGACCCTTCATTTGTTGCAAAACTGGGAAAGTGGTAGGGAAGAAGGCAAGCTGTTGTGGGAAGGGAAAGATTTAAGTGACTGGATGCCACCCTGGAGAACCACATATTATTCTTGCCTCTGCTACAGCGCTCCCAACTGATAGCTAGTAAGTCCTGTATACCAGATATTTCACTGGTGATTTCTAATGCGTTCCTCATTTCCTGGCATCTGGCTAGAGACTCCAGGAGTTGAATTGCTTAAGGCTGAGCAGTTGTGCTACAACTGAAGTCAGTGGGAACCTTGCTCTGAATGTACAAGCCATCCTTGTAATAACTTTGCTGAAAAAAGGAAAAGAAAAACCCACAAAAACCAAAACAGGGACCAGGTGTCTCAGGCTGGGTATCTAAAGCTAATGGATCTAGTTAATCTTCATAAACCCCTTCACAGTACAGAATCTTGTGCAAATGAAATCTTGAATGTCTGTGAAGCACTTGGATATGAGAATGATGAGTTTCATAGGAAAGCAGATGAGGACATTCTGTGTTTGTTGTGTGACTAGGACAGTGAGCTGTAAATAAGGTAGTAAGCTGCATACTGAAAAATGAGGAGAAAACAAAATATGAGCATGTCCAGAGAAGGGCGACGAAGCTGGTGAGGGGTCTGGAACACAAGTCTTATGAGGAGCAGCTGAGGGAGCTGGGGTTGTTCAGTCTGGAGAAGAGGAGGCTGAGGGGAGACCTTATCGCTCTCTACGACTACCTGAAGGGGGGTTGCAGAGAGGTGGGTGTTGGTCTCTGCTCCCAAGTGACTAGTGACAGGACTAGAGGAAATGGCCTCAAGTTGCGCCAGGGGAGGTTCAGGCTGGATATTAGGAAAAAGTTCTTTACTGAGAGAGTAGTGAAACATTGGAATAGGCTGCCCAGGGAGGTGGTAGAGTCGCCCTCCCTGGAGGTATTCAAGGAGCGTGTGGATGTGGCATTGTGGGATGTAGCTTGATGGACATGGTGCTGTGTGGTGTTGGGTGGGTTGGTTTTTGGTGTGTTGTGGCTTGTTGTTGTTGTGTGGTGATTGGCTTTTTTTTTGCTTTTTTTTCTCTCTTTTTTTTTTTTCAGGTTGGACTTGATGATCTTACAGGTCTTTTCCAACTGTAGTGATTCTGTGATTCTGATTCTATGAGGCAGGTGCTCACTTGGGAATTGCTACTCATGCACAGGCAGCCTCACTTTGATTTGGTAACCTCACTGCTGTTTACATGTGGGTTTTGCTCGGTACTTAGGGGGTTTATTTGCCTTGATGGCCAGCAGCCACATCACAGTTGGTCCTGTGCTATATCCCTGCCACAGAGCTTGTAGACCAGGGTCAAGTCTCATATCCTTGTGGGGCATCAGTGGGAGCGGAGGCTGGGATTGTGGTGGCAGGGTAACCAAGGATCACCAGCTAATGGCTAGTCTGGAGCCACCATCGCCCTCCTTGGTGCTCTCAGGGTCCTGTTTGCTTTGCAGAAAAGGTGAGTTTTGAGGTGACTCAGTGGAGTATAGAGGGGCTGTGAGTTCTCGAGGAACCTCCGGCTGGAGAAACTCATGAAACCACTTTCCAATTCTGGGTGAAAGTTGCAGGGCAAACTAAAAACTTGAGCTCTGATAATTTCAGCTTGCCAATATGGGGTGTTGCAAGTCTTCAGCATCTCACCTGGTCTGCTGCAATCCAGCCAGCAATTCCCCTTGCTAGACAGGAGGTGCTGCCAGGGCTCCTCTGCTTGGAGAAACATAAGCTTCTGACGTGAGGACTGAGCAGATGAGTCCATCATGTCATCTCCGCTGCTGCTGAAGCGCAGTGGCAATGGCTGGGCTACCACGCCCGATTCGTGCAAACACTGTCTCCAGGGGCATAGGATCAATGTACGTGTGCTGCACTGCTTCAGTAAAGTACAAGGGAGCCAGGAGTCCAAATCCTGCTTTCTTTTCTCATCCCATGGACTATTTTAAATGTCTTGATATAAACAATAATTGTATGTTATGCTGCAATAATATATAGATGTATCCTTTCTACCAGGTCTTTTATAGGCCTAATCAATGGCAAGGTGCAATATCTGTTTCTCCTTGAATGTGAGCCTTTCTTGAACTGCTGGAGCTGAGCAGCAGACCTTGTATCCCAGGGGGGCAACAGTAGGCATGCAAACAGAGCAGGCCTTCCTTGTGAAGCCCCACCAACCTGCCTGGAGAGCAAGGAACAACCAAGCTGTGATTCCCTCCATGTCTGCAACCACAGGGGAATCAGAGAAACCATCCATCTTCTTATTTTGTTTCTTACCCGTTTTACTCTGCTGTTTTCCCCTGCCCATCATCTTACTGTATCTCCTTTCATCTTTCTTTTTCTCTTTACCTTCTTTCACCATGGAGATGGTCAAATTATTGACTCAAGGCTGTTTATCTGAATGTTTCAACCCTCTGAGTCTTCTCACAATATGACTTGAAGTATTGAATCATTTTTATGAGTTTATTTCTAATGGCTTGTTAATCAGTTTCCCTCTGCACAGTGGAGCCTGTAGGGTGACCTCAGAGCATGTGGAACAGCAAAGGACTCAGTTAAAGGACGCTCTACCTTGGGGTATGACATACCAGCTAAAGAATAGGATTCTTCTTGCCTGCATGATTAAATGCTGTAAGTGCATCTGCCACTCCTGAAAACACACTTCCTTACTCTGTCATTGAATGAGTTTGGTCCCTTCAATAAATGAGCCTAAGCTCTGGACTTGAAATCCACAGCTTACGAGCATGCTGCAGATATTAGTCACATTGTTTAATGCAATACTGGAAAGCTCTTGGATGCTACAGTGACAAGCACAGTGTGAGCTCTTGTACAAACTAGAACAAAAAAGCTTCTTCCTGCAAGCAGCCATGAGCAGGCTTAATGTAATTCGGTTTCTAGCAGAGAGGAAGTCTGCCCGACCCACTCATTTTCTCTCTCTCTCTGTTGAATGAGTTTGATATCTATGTTATTGAAGAAAAGTCAAGTCAAAGAGAAGAGGCTTGCATTTACGTCCCAATTCAGAAAATCGCTTGAGAACATACTTAACTTTAAACCTGCCGTTAGAGTTGAGCATTTGCACAAGTGCTTTGTTTTACAGGGATTGAGGCTCAGATCGAAGAGGAAAAAAAAAAGTCTTGGGTTCCTGAAGTGGGACTGGGAGAAAGCTTGCATGTCTAATACAAAATAAGGACTTTCTCAAAATCCTATTCAAGTTGCCCCAACCAGGAAACTACCTCTACCAACTTCAGTTGATGTTAAAATTTCCCTTTTTGCCCTGTCAAAGCCCCAAAGCTCCTCAATTCTGCAGAGATGAGTACTCTGGCAGCACCCTGGGCCAGTGCTGCAGGGATCCAGGCAGCAGGGCATCCTTTGGGTCCCCTTTGGGGCCTGCTCAGGGCATCAGCAGCCCCATGAAATGTTTCCTTGGTGGTAAGGGATGCAGGCAGGTGTCACGTCTGGAGGACAGTGGGGTGTGCTGCCAGGGGAGATGGGATCCTCCTTGGCATGCCTGCCAGTAAGTGCAGGACAAGGGCAGAGGGACAGTGCTCTGGGGCATCCACTGCAGTTACAGGCTATGGCTTCATAATGAGTCATGTCATATGATTATATGAGATAATACAATTGCACTGTTAATGTTAAGAATAACCATAAATGTTCTTGCAAAGGAGAATGAGGTCTGAAAGATTTTTTGAAGTGTTTTGTGGGCACCCTGGGGTGGGGTACTCCACTGCCTGTACTGTCTTCCTGCATAGGCTTTCCCTGACTTGGGGTCAGCTACCATGTGGCAAGATAAGCACGTTAGCTGCATCCTCATGCTCTCAGGTAGCTGTTTGGATAGCCAAAACTGAGCCTTTCCATTTAAACCAACCCACATCCATGTTCCTTTCCCATTTTCTCTCCCTTGCCTGGTGCAGTCAGCTGGTTCAGCCCAAAGATGGGGCACAGAAGGGACACTTGCCAGCATCCAGCCCTCCTGCCCTTGCTTCTTTGCTGCCTTTCATGAGGGGGTCCCAGATCCTGAGCATCTCCCAGTGAGGCTGCATCCCACCCATAGACAGACAGTGTCCAAGGTTCCCATGGGGGCCAGCTCTGTGAGGAGGAACAGATTAAAAATCTCCATTGTGAAAAATGTCAATATTTACATTCTCTAAGTTAAGTTGGTCTTTTCATGACTTTCTCCCATAAGTGCCTGTTATACTGTTTTGAAAAGACACGGACCTGAGAGCAACACAACCAGGAACTGACAGAATTAATAAAAGAGAGGCTGGGACTTATGAAAATAAGATGATATTAACAAGATAATTATCTCTCATCAAATTAGTCCAGAGGGAGCCAAGCCAAGCTCCACTCAGTAGCCTGGAAGGAAAGGAACTGGCAGGGGAAGCTATTTGTATAACAACAATAGAAACACTCTGCCCTTCTCTAGAAAAGGGCTTGGAGCAGGGAGACACCACTGTGATAAGCACTTTATAAATGCAGATAGAGGGAACCTTTTGTCTGAGGAGCTTGGAGCAGTTTCCACTGAAGAACAGCAGCTCCGCAGCCCACTGTGGGAGGCTGGGACCTGGGGAAGGACCTCTGCTCCCGAAGGCAGCTGCGGCACGAGGGCTTCACCAGTCAGCAGCGCAGCCCATCCACCCTCACCCATTTTTCCCTGTGCTATTGTCTCTCTCTTCGCCTTCCTTGTATTTTTTTTTTCCTCTGCTCTTCTGAGGCTTACAGAATTTGTTTCCATCCTGTGCCTATCTGGATTTAACCTGGATTTAGTCTTGCTGGAGATCTCACATTGATCTAATCGCTTTTTTTTATCTTTCCCCTTTTAACAAAACAAAATGACTGGGTATAAAAACCTGTGCTAACACATCCTGTCTGATCATGGCAGAGCTGAGGGTGCTGTGGGCCATTCTGGGGAAAGCTCTCCCGGTAAATACAGCAGCGAGAGTGTGTCCTGCTGCACTGGCTCTCTGTGCGCCTCTCTGCTCTGAGCCACTCTGCCTCCCTGGCAGCAATGACAGTTTTTGCCTGGAAGGCAAGGGGGAGATCTCAGGAGACAGTTCAGAGGGTTTTCTATTCCTGCATCCAAGTATTTCCCAGTATTGGACCCTCAATCCAGTCCTCTCCTGGGGGAAAACCCTGCACAGAGCATCCTCCTCTCACCATCAAACAAGCCCTGTAAGAGTTCATAAAGCATGTGTTTCCCTGTGCTTTCTCAGGCTTTCAAAACAAAGGCATGTGTTTGTAATTACACCACTGTGCTATGTTTTAGGCATTTTAAGCAACTTCATTTTCACTCTTTGTCGCTGTTTATGTGGTAGCGGTTTCCCTCTAAATGTAAAGCACCTCAAGGCTTTTGGTGTACTCCATTTCATAACCTACCTCAAAGCAACTGACTTTTTCTGCTCCCCTAGATGGCAACTTAAGACAAGTATTTATCCATCCGAGAGCAGCATGTCTCAGGGAACACTAGCTGGGCAGAAAGGCGTGGGAGTTGGAGCAGATGATGGACTGAATTTTGATTAACGTAACATGATGCTGTTGCAAACCAGACAAATGCCAGGTTGGGCCATGTTGTGGGTGAGCATTCTGCAAGGATTTCTCATCGTTTCCCTCTCAAATGGGAAGGTTAAGTCTCTGCCTGTTTTGCTTCAATAGAAATGTCATGGAGCCACAAACCCAATTAGTCTGTTTGCTGTATCTAAACCTGGACCGGGAAATGCTTCTGAGATCCAGACCTGGGCTGTGCTCCTGCTCTGCATCTCTGTGAGGTGTTCAGCCACCCCAGCCTTGGCTCCCGCAGGCAATGGGAGGTGTTTGGACCAGGGGCTGGGATATCCCACATGGGAGGCAGAGGACAGGGTGCCACGGCATGCCCCATCAGGCTTTCTAGCTGCATCTCTACTGGCAAAACCTCCCCGTCTTCTACCCACCATTTCCTTCATCTCCTGCTCATCGTTGTCCTGCTGTTGCCTGCCCTTCCCTGAGCTGGTGAGCATCCCGCAGGGGAGTGCGTGGATGAGTCGCGGGGCTCCACCTTCAGAGTAGATACCCTGAAAGGTCTTTGAGAATGGGGTGCAGCCAGTTTTTCTAGGTAGACCCTGGACTTACAGAACAACAGCCTTGAGGCAGCAAGCTCTGGTTAAATGCTTAAAATGGTGAAGTTCATGTAGGTCCTCACAGGAAAGCCAGGGACCAGAGGGATCTGCATGCCCACTGAGCAGCAGTAGAGTGTGACAGACAGTGGGCAGCCCCCTCCGTGGAGGTGCACAGGCATCACAGTGGGGACAGTGCTATGGTGCTGTCCTATGAGACATTGTACAGACACAGAAAGGCAGTCCCAGCTCCAAAGATCTCGCTCCCTGGCGTGCCCAGCGCTCACCATGCTGGCTTGGAGAGGCCACCTTGGTGCAGGGGACTTGGTGGCTGTGCCACCAGCTGTTGTGACCACAACTGCTGGTGCCGGATGGCTGCTCCTTCTCTGCTTGCCCTGGCTGAGCACGTGTCATAGCATCCTTTGCTGCGGAGTGCTGGTCCTAGTAAATAAATGTATGTTGTGGAGCGAATGAATGAGTAAATGAGTCAATGAAGACTTTTGGCTTCTTCTGGCTGTGGAGAAAGCCGCACTCTCCCCATGCGCCAGGCTGCTGAGGTCTGCCAAGTGCAAAGCCATCTGAAAAAAAAAAGGGAAAACGACTCAGTGAGCTAGAAAATGCCTGGACTGTTGTGTGAAATTCCTCTGCACCAGCCCTGTCACTCCTCCTCAGCCTTGCACCCAGTTCTGCCTTTGATGGGCGTCTCTCGTATTAATTAAAAGTGACAGGGTGCCAGGAAACAATAGAGTGGGTCTCCTGGAGTCGCACCCCAGCCACCTCTCTGGTCTCGGCTGTCCCTTTGCTCCGTCTCCTGGAAAGCCGCCAGACACTTGCCACCGAGATCACAGAAGGGGCAAGAGGCAAAATGTTTGGTGCCGCTTCCAATTAGTAAATTATTTTATCTTCTGGTTCCTAGCTCTAAATCTGTTATGGCGGCTGTAAAATGCCTCCTTTGGCTGACTAGATGGATGCACAGGATATTTTTTTAATTTGAAGGAGGAAAAAACATCCTATTTCTAACCCAAAGTGTCCTCAGATCTGTTCCCTGTGCGATCTCTAGCCCCCAGCTCTGCCGGAACGCAGGCAGCAGAGAGCACTGGGAAACCTGCCTGCCGAGGCACGGTTTCTGTGTTAGTGTTACAGCACGGGTAATGATCCCCTGCAATAATAACTGCCTCCTGGCTCCCCACGGAGAAATCTGACCTGACATGGGGAGCCAGCCTCCCATGCCGGGGGGGCCCCCCTAGAGAGCTGGGCTGCGGGAGATGCTTCTCAGGGGAGCGGCAGCCTGTCACGGTGCATGGGTTGTGCATGTCCTGATGGGACAGGGGGCTTAGCCCCACAGCACTATCGGCTTGTACCTCCCCTTCGGACCCCCGGGCAGCACCGATCCCAGTCCTCAGAAGAAGAGAGCAGAAGCAGACAAATTGCGAAGACTAAAGGGGTTGTTTGCAACCAGAGGCTTTGATGCGCACAGACGTGGACTGAGGTGGGAGATGGATGTTGTGCGACTGGGCAGGGAGTGGAGCTGGACCCAGCCTTTGAGCTGCAGCCTGCCTGAGGGGCTGCAGGCGGGTTTGGCCCCCTCCTTCCCCCCACGCCAGCCCCCCACCGGCCACCGCCTGCCTGCATGCAGCACTGAATGTCACTCTCCTGCTATTGCAGACACTACTCTGGCACCTTGGCCCTGCAAATGCCTTCAACTGAGCCCCACTCCCCCCCAAAATACTCATTTCCCAGCCACCAGTACCACCAGTGCTCAAGTACCACGCGCCATCCCCAGGTCCAGCAGAGCTAAGTGCCCGCCATGGTGCGAACCTCAACTTGCCAGAGCCCAGAGAGCAAATGGCTGAGGAAGAGTCCCGAAGGGAAGGGTTGAGACTATTGCCTGTTTTATAAAGAAAGTAAGTTGCTGAAGGTCTCAGAGCATATCGCAGGTGCACGCCAGAGACGTGGCACCTTGGAGAGGTGCTGAGACCCTGCCACGGGCCCAGAGATCATGGGAGTTGTGCAGAGGAAAGAGGTTCTCTGGAGCAGAGACAAGACTCCGCTCAGAACCTTAAACACATTTAAAGGAGTGGCAAAGATAAAAGAATACAGATAAGAGATAAGAACTCATACATGACGGTAACACAATCTTCATAGCTGCAGTAGACTAGCAGGAAAAATAGCCATATTCAAACACTCAGACTATTATCTTGAAAAACAAGAAGTAATTAGCCTGTCAGGAGATAATTCTCACTTTCTTTGCCTCAGTTTAGGCACTCGGTTGCAAAGGAAGTTTGGGTCACCTGCAAATGGCACCTCCACACGGAATGAGGTTTGGTGCATTACAAATGCCGTTGTGCTGTTGGGACTGTTTTTTCTTTAATTACTAATGTAAAATTGCCTTAGTCTGTATGAGGCAAGGTGGTATTATTAGCACAAACTATTTAACACTAAAGAAGGCAAACGTACATCTATTGATAGTCTGCAGACAAACTGGCTTCCTTAACATGGTCTGATTTTGCTTTACTGGGTCTTCTCATCACCACTCTTTCCTGGTCATCTTCTTCCCCATTAACAGGACTAGAGCCAAGAAGGCTCTACATTCCCTTTATGTCTTGGTTTTGTTTTCCTGAGCTTCTAGCTGTGTTGATCAAAGATATTTCTAGCATTGTTTTCTGCTATCTAAGATACCGCGCCCTAAACGAATTAGGGTTAGAGCACTATCCTATCTACACCTCCATCTCTCATTAGGAAGCCTGCTCCTGGGAATTCGAGAATAGCTGCACTGAATATGCACAAGGGTGCATCCTGTCTCTTGGCTTTGACACAGGCTGGTACCAGAAAGTGCTGAGGAAGGATTTGTCAACAGGGTAAGCCCACAGCTATGGCTTCCCTGGTTATACCCTCCAGCAGCGACAAGCAAGCTTCTGTTTAAAGGCTTCCCAAGACAGAGATTGCATCTGTTTCTTTGTTTTCAATTCCCCGATGGATATGTGTACTGTTAGTTTATGTAACCACTTTCTGGGCTCACCTATGCAGGACCGCAAGGTCCTGTAATCCCCAATGCCACATGTCAGTGGTATTCTGGGGGCTGTAGAAAAGGTTTTTGCATTCGTTAGTCCTGCTGCTCCATCATTTTATTTGATGCCCCTAGTTCTTCCTCAGTACTTAACAGGTTAAACCCATTCCCAAGTCATCTTCCACCTCACTTTTAGACAGATCTCATTTGCTCCATTTCTTCCCTGCAAAGGCCGTTTCATGTCCCTGATCGCTGCCATCTTTCTCCTCTGCAACGCTTCTGCTGCTGACAAGTGCTTTGGAGATCAGAGCGCCAAGACTGCAAGGACTGCTTGGGATGTGAGTGCTGCACGGATTTACACTAGGGCAGAGGAATGCTTTTTTAATCACCCAGACCCGGGAATACAACCTTGGCTCGACCTCTGCTGCTGCCTAACCTGCCGAAGGAGCTTGCTCCACTGTTCCTTTGAGGCCAAATAATGAGGAGCACAACGACCTGCTCTTAGTCGTTTCTTCTTCTAGATCCAACAGTGGAGGCCTGGGGAGTGGTTTGGGAGGTTCTGTACCCAGCCCTGTGGCCCATCCCGTCGGGAACAGCACACAACAGTGAGATGAAAAGCATCACAGTATATAGGGAGGCAAAGCGCAATCCTGCCAGCAGCGTGCACAGTCATTGTGCTCCACTGTCTCCTAATGTTTGACTTTGAAATGCTAATGTTCTTTTAAAGCAGGTAATTTTCATGTAACTTCTATCTACAGGACTCAAAGAAGGTGTTTATTACAATCCTGTCTGTCCTGGGGCATAGGTAATGAATTACAGAGCCTTTCCCTGACCAAAATCCAGCCTGGCTCCTCTACATTAAAGCTGTTCCCAGCCTTAGTGGGAGCAGGGATGGCTGCGGTTCGTGGGGTGCATGACCTGGGGAGGTGTCAGGTGCAGCTCCCACATCCTCATTTCTTCCTGGGACCCTCCACTGCACTGTGAGTCCCCAAGCATCCCCAACATCTGCGCACATCTGGACCACTGAGTGCTGGCAGGGGGAAGAGGGGTGCCTGCTCTGCCCCGGGTACCGTGGCAGCTGTCCTTTGGGCTGGCATGCTGGCACGCTTGCAGGGCTGGCATGGCACCTCTCCATCAGATGCTGCAGTTCGCGGCCGAGCACTGCCTTGACATGTTGGGGCGCCAGCGAGAAGGCTGAGTGAGGAGGAGCAGAACCAGCCAAAAGACGGGCTTGGGGAGAAGGAGGCAGCCTGGGGCTTTCGCTGGGCTGTGCCTCCTGCAAACCAACAGCCATGCCACAAGCCCTGGGAGCTGCGGTGCCACGGTTGCTTCTTTTTGCTTCATCGCAAAAGCAGGATTTGCATGCCGCATGGCTTGGGAAACCTGGCAGAGCAGCCTCGGCGACTGCTTCGCAGCCCTGCCTGTTGACTGGCATGAGCTGCTTGGGTTCCATATAACAGCCACTGCTGCTGCGTGGAGGGTCTGTTGTGCCATGCACGCAAAAGCAGATCCATCCACGTGTGCAGCAAGCAGCGTCGATCAGAGCATCCCCAGAGCAGTTTGCACAAGCCCAGGTAATATTTTTAATTGCTGTCCTAAAAGCCAGCTCTCCGTGAGCGGCATGCATCGGCCTCATCTGAATATTGTTTTTCCTGCAGGGTGTTGGGCATGCCAGGAATGTGTCAGAGCCGTGCCTCTGAGCAGGACGGGTAAGGGTGATGTTTGTCCGTAAGCATCTGGAGTCAATCTGTCTAGTAGCTGCTCAGCAGGGCACTTAGTCACCCAGAGAGCGCTTCAGAAGGAGCTTCGGTAGCCGGGGTGGAGTGTGGCTCCGTCGGGCTTGGCTGGCTGGGGAGGCACCTGCGAGGCTTGGGACATGCAAAGAGCCAGCCACAGGCTCCCCGGCAGTGTGGGGGATCAAAAAGAGAGGTAAAATGATATTTGTAAAGCTGGTGTCCTGCGAAGCACTCTGCTTTGAAGGGCCACTCCCAAACCTACGAGAGGAGTGATGAAAGCCGGTCTGCGCAGGGAGCCCAGCGGCAGTCTCTGCAGCGGGCACCAAGGCTTGGGGAAGGCAAACACTGACATACTTTTGATCAGAGCCAAGGTTTGCATGCAGTCCAGCCGTGCACGGCGAATCCCATGGCGCTTCCCACCCCATGCATCGCGGGGCTTTGAGGGGCAGCGCAGGGGAGAAGCATGGGGGTGTGGGGCTGGGGCTGCCCTCCCCTCCCTGGAGCAGAGCCGATCCCTGCCCTGCATCACTGGCAGCGCAAGGAGAGATTTCTAGATGACTTGGCATGCTGTCCTGTTAATAATAGAAAGCGGGGCTGCCTGGATTCTGTGTTCTGGTGTGAATTATGCGCACAAAATACAATTTGCTTTGCTAATGGTTTTTTGCCGTTTTGGTGCTGGGGAACTTTTCAGAAATCATTACCATGCGCTCGGCTCTTTATATTTTTCTCTCTCTTCTCAGGCAATTTGTCAGAAGGGATTTTTTGACAATTTCACTGAACCATGCTTGAGAGCAGGTTAACCCCTCAAGAGCTTAGCGCATTTTCCTCTCCTTTCCATTGGCTCAAACTGCTTTGTTACTGCTGCCTTTGTTAGGGGCAGTGGGGAGCTGGATGGACAGGTGGATGGAGGTATAGCTATCTATTCATGGCGCTCCGCATTCAAAATCCTCTTTGACATCCCTTGCACATCCAAATTCTCAGTCCGCTAGATAATGAGAGTCTCTCCATTCCTCAGGGACACCTAAACAACAGGATAATTGCAGCGATACTGTTAGGGATGTCTCCAAAAGCACTGAACCGTGGAGCATCTCTGAGCTAGGTATGCGCTGCCAGCACTTCCCAGGCAGCAGCTGGGCTCCTGAGCACCAGTTGCCTCCCAGCTTCTTGGGGAGGTTGGCTGTGGGCCATATGGAGGAGCAGAGCTCCCCAGTTCTCATCCCAAAAAACCTCTTATGGACCATGTATGTGTCTCTTCCCAAGAGATTTTTAGGAGATGTGGGAATGCCAGAGTGGAAAGGAACCTTCAGACAGCTGAAATGGAAAAGGCTTTTGGGCTATCCCAATCATTCTGTTTTTCCAGTTTTCCCTTTGGATGACTCCCATTGCTGGGAAGCAGACTTGCAAACCTCTCTCAGCCTCTCTCCTACAGCCTCAGACACATTCAGGGGCTTTGCTGCTCCATGCAGGAGCCAGATGTTCCCCTTGGGAACATATGGGCCAGTCCATGATGCTGAAGAGTCTGATGGGGATGGAGGTGGTTGGGGAGGGAAGGTGCTGCTGCAAGCCTTCCGGAGCCTAGCTGGTCCATCCGTGGGATGTTGTATCTGCTCTTTGGAGAGCCCAGGGCAAAGCAGGTGGGAGTGCCAGTACCCTGTGTGCCACAGGTGATTCTCCATCATGGGGGAAGTGAGGATTTGACCTGTATTAATTTGCCTGACAATTATATGGTTGTCTTAGCAAACTCTTCTGGCACCCATTGCACGCTGCTATGGATGCTCTTCCAAAGCTGCAGCTGGTGTTGGGCTCGTGCAGCCATGCCACTGCCGCCTTAGAAGAGCTTGGTCTGTGCCGCCACCTCCTCTTGTTTACTGAGAGCATGTTGCAGGGAAATGTGTTAGAAATCTTCCTCAGGCCTTGGCCTCCGTCTGTTGGAGCCGTGTTCAAACACGAATTTCCTTCGAGCACACGTGGACACTAAAGCCTATATACCCTGCCAAATTTATTTGCATTAATACTACCTTTGTCAAATTTTGCAAGCTAAGCAGCAGGGCTTGGACAGGTTTTGAATGACAAGAGAATATCCCTGGGAGGATGCCGATCCTGGAGGAGGCAGTGGTCTGCAACAGGGACACATCCAGCCTCAGAGCTGCTACATCTTTGATTGTGCTATTTTTAGGCGAGGGTGCACCTTACCTGAGCAGGGCTATTAGCCACTGTGTCGTGGCCAGAGGTCAGGTTGGCAGATTCTCTCCTGCTGCCTGAAATTCCCCTATCGTGCTAGCTGGCCATAGCATCCCTTTTGCTCCCTAAGGCTGTTGCAAATCTTATGCAGAAAGAGCTGCCGTGCCCTGCCCCACTGCTCCTGTGCCAGTCTATGAAGGGGTCCTGTGAGATGAAGCAATCTTTTGTTTTACTCATTATTTGGGTTATTTCTGTCACCTAGTAAGCTTATTTTCAAATAAGAAATGACTTAGTTTGGATATTGATTGCTGAAGTCTTCTGTCTGAGTGATGTTTACCATCTCCAGTGGGTGCTACCAGGCACAAGGTCCATTAATTGTTTCGGTGATTTCTGCACTGTTGGGAGCTGGACTGAGAATTGCTGGTGTGTGTGTTCAACCACTGGGTCTGCTGCAAGGTGAAGTACTGGTGTTTGTCCTTGCCAGTCCTTGAAACTCTGTGTCCTGCATGGCTCCTTGTGTAATTGCTAATGGATCCACGTCGGCCAGCACCTCCATGGTGAGTTAATTGCCCGGATTTCTGCTGAGCTGAATACACTCCACTTACTTGAAGATGCTACGTATTTATTTTACAATATCCTTTTCCTATTACCTATTATTGTCTCAAGTGTCCTTCTCATTTGTGTACTCCATAGTCTCAATATTGTTGGAGATTTAGCCCTTGAAAGCCCCTCTGGTACCTCAGAAGCTGTGCAAAGCCGGGCATATCTAAGGAAGCGCCTACTGGACTGCAGCGTGATGGTGAGGTACCCGATATAACATCAGATAAGACTGCCATCAGTATCATAGCCTCTGCAGCTCCCTCAGCTACCTCTATCCTGCCCTACCATCTCACCGGTCTCCCATTACAAATTAATCTGTTAAACTCTCTGTGATCACAGCTACATTTATGAAAACCAGCCCACAACACACAAATTTCAATCTGTAACCCTATCAGAGCAGTTTTTCTGTTACTGCTAAGGACATGAAGCCGGGCGGATAAATGAGCTGGGAAGCCTATCACTTCGTGAAAGCATCTAAATATCTGTAATGTCACTTTGCTAAAGCATCACTTTCTGAAGTGAACTAAATCTCTGTGATGTCAGCTCTTGGAGGAAAAATTCTGTGTTTCTTCTTCTCTTATGAACTCATTTCTTAGAGATGGTCGATGCTTATTTTTCATAATTTGCTGTGGCCTGTTGAACCTACCACCCTCATGTGTGATCCCTCCGATGAAATGCCAGCAGCCTTGTGCAGCTCATGAGCCCCGAAAGGCTGAGCTGCCCCTAATGGCCTTTGGGACTTGCCTTCTCCAATGGACAATTTGCACCCCAGCAAGATGAGCATCAATTAGGGCATCCAGCTTGTTGAAAGATTTACCCAAATCAACCAATCAATTAATTCAGAGGTTTCAAACACACCGTTAAAGGCCAAGCATCTCCTCAAATCCTAAGTGAAATAAGCTGGATTGAATCCTTGAAAAATCGCCTGGGCTAAAGGAACTTATTAAGCTGGTCAGCACTAGATTTCCTGTGCAGCTCATAATGCCAAAAATATTGATTTTTATTTTTTTTTTAAACTGGGAAAGGCAAAATAATTTCAAATGTGCTAAATCTTTCAAATAAACTGAAGAAATTCAAAGAACTACCTCTGGAGTTTCTGGAGCCAGAGCACTACAGTCATCTGTAGCCTGCAATTAAACCCTCAAAAAAGAAGTGGGGGAGGTTGCTGTCAAAGTCATCAATACTTACTACAGGTATCCCTTTGCCACATCTGCCCTGGGGGACACAAAGCACCACAACACACTCCAGGCTGGCTTCAAATAAAAAGCAATCTTCTCACCCATTTTCACATCCTTTTGGGTCAATCCATCTCTGGATTAAGCTGCCACAACACAAGTGTCGTGGGTGGGAGAAGGACACAAAGATTCCGCTTTTTTCCTGCACTTTTTTTTCACACTGCAAAAACATACTTGCGGTTGCATCCTCAGTCTGCAGAAGCTTCCACAGCTTAGTGCAAAGCTGAGGTGATTCTCATATTCCTGGAAACTAGACTGCATATATTCCTTAGCACGTAAGGTTGACACACAGGGTTAAGAGACCCTCTTTGTCTGCAGCTTCTATTTTACCAGCTCTTTAGCTGATGCTAATGATGGCACCTCTGCCTCCACCTGCTCGGATTCCTCCTTGTTCCTTCGCAGCTGTCTTCTTAACCCCCTTCTTTTCAACATGTGTTCATCTCCTATGTCACTTAACTTTAACCACCACGTCTGCATTGCTGGGCACCCCTTATTGCTCCTCCTTTAAATCTGCTGCTCCTTGGTGCCTGGCTGTCCAGCCTGCTCCAGCAACCTAGCACCTGAAAGAGGAGCACTTTCTGTACACCCATCCTTCTCCCTCCCAGCAGCCCGTTTCCTCTCACCTGCTGGAAGCTCCTCCAGCCCCGCTCCCCGAGGTAGCTGTGAGTGTCAGCCCACTGCCCTCTGCCAAGCAGCTGCTTCCACCCGTGCTGACCCTCTGCACACAAGCTGCCGAGTTGCACAGTCAGGCGTTTGTCACTTAACATCTTG
Source organism: Gavia stellata (assembly GCF_030936135.1). NCBI lineage: Eukaryota > Metazoa > Chordata > Aves > Gaviiformes > Gaviidae > Gavia > Gavia stellata. Next base: position 20,285,847 of record NC_082609.1, read on the forward strand.
ATTATTGTCACTTCTGCAATCTTGAGAGTTGCTCCTAGCCGTGTCCCACTCCGTTGGTTTCTGTTGCATGCTTCACGACCTGCACGTGCAGAGATAATCCCATCAGCGAGCGTGGGGGGGATGGCCCTATGGACTCAGCACAAACGCTTCTCTGGCCGGACAGCAACCAGGAGTGGGTGATTAAGTAAGAATGTGAGAAACTGGGATGATCCTTCCTCTGGCCCAGGTTTCCCACGCTGAAGGCTATTCCAGAGAACCATGTTTGATCGCTGTGGGCAGAGCTGCTCTCCATGGGTTTCTGAACGCGGCTGATGGCGATGAGTTCCTCAATGCTATAATGCACCATAGGAGAAGGTACTTACTTTTGTTTGTCTTAAATGAGTTTCGGGATAATTTCATTTTGTTCATACATAATGAGAAGTCGTGAATAATCACTCAGTAATCACTTTCTCTGTGCTAGTGATGGCTTTACAAAAGTCTAATCACATCCCTCTTTAGTCATCTCTGTTCAAGGCCAGAGCTCTTATCACTTAGTCTCCTTGCAAGAAAACATCTATTCTTCCAGCTGGGGATGATGCCCGCCTTGTTCCCTCGCTCCCTGATGCTCGCACAACTGCTGCACCCTCAGCATGCACCTGCACACAGTGCTTCTCCGCTTTCACCCCAGGCCTGGCCCTGCCAGCCACCCTGGAGATGTCATAGGTCCAGCTGGGCTCTGCTCTGAGGTGAACCCCTCAGTTCTCTTGTTGGGAGAGCCAGAGCAGAGCCCAAGGTGTTCATGCCCGGCTCATGTCCGGCTGCCAGGAGGGACGTGTGCCCAGGCAGAGATACAGAGCTTGGTCCCAGAAGCCATGTCTCAGGAGGAACATGAGGACGGAACAAGGCATGGTGGGTCCCCAGGTACCATCAGCAATGACATGCCCAGCAGCATTGCCTTCACAGCCACTTCTGATGGGAGAAATATCTGCCCCCCTTCACCCAGACACTGCCAGACCCCATAGCCAGACAAGGAGGCATGGGCGGGCATCTCTCCGGGCATCCTTGGGTCTCCAAACACAGCAGAGGGAGGGTGATTCATGGTCCGGCTCCACAGGGCATTGCCAGAGCAGGTGTCAGGAAGGGGAGAAGGACCAGCAGCCCCTCCATCCAGAGAGGGCTGTGGGCCCCAGTCTCAGCCCCACACACAGAGGGGGTGGGGAAACCTGGAGCCAGCTGCCTGCTGCTCCAGCAGCAGTGTGGAGCTGTGTGCCCCGTGGCGGTTGACCAGTGCATTCAGACAGAAAGGACAATGGCTTGGAAACATGCCTTAAGTGGTTAATAAAAGAGCATTTGCTCCACTGAAAGGGAGCACTGTATCTCCCCTTGGGGGAATTTTCTTTCCCTCTTCTATGGGACAGATGTTTGCCCTGGTGACATTCCCCTGTGGAGGGACGGCACAGCAGGGACAGCACTGGAGCCTGCAGACAGTCCAGCCTGCACAAGGGAACAAATATGTGCGTGGAGTGTGCTGCAGGAATTGCAGTTTTCACACCAAGGAAAGTTCGCTGGGAATATTCATAGTGGCTCCCGTTGTATTGCTTGGGCCATGGGGTTTTACAAAGCAACCTCACGAGCATCAGGGAGGGAGTGGGACTGGAGGGGATGCTGATGGGAAGGTGGTATTGTGTGTGCGTGGGAGAGAGAGGCGCTTGCACAGGGAGAGATGTGTTTCTGCGATGTGGAGATCTGTGTGGGTGTGAGGGGAAGTGCTCACGTTGCCCATGTGGGAGGAGGAACGGCTCCTGTCCCCTGTTTGTGTGCAGGGAGGCTTTACCCCGAGAGAGCAGGGGGGTGTTTGGGGTGCTGGTAAGGACTGAGGGGGTCAGAGGCACAGGCGCACCAGTGGTGGGGCAGGACGGGTTGGCCGTGCTGTGGGGAGAAGGTACCTTTGGGGGTGAACAGATGTATGAGTGGGCATGTGGAAAGAGTGAGGGTGATGCTCAGGACCTGGGGTGGTGGGATCAAATCCGAACAGGAGCATATAGCATCCATGCAAGCCCACAGGCACTCCTGCAACAGGGAGGGGGGAAGCAGACAGCTGCCCTCAGGCCTCAGCCAAAAAGGGGCACTTCAGTGTTAAGGTTTGGGGATGCACAGCGTTAATGTCTGGCTTTAAAGGGGACATAAGGGCTGGGGGCTGGGGTGAAGGGGGCCTTCCAACACAGCTGAGGGGTGGGGTGTTCAGATAGCCCCTGTGCAACCATGCACTTGTAACCAGAGGAGCAGGCTAGCAGAAGGGCTCAGTGCTGGTGATTTTTTGGCAATGGTCAGGGTCCCCAGACTGCAGTTTTGAGGAGCCTGGGATATCCAGGAAGATGGGCTGAGCTGGGATTATTTCTCTGCCTGCCCATCGCAGCAGTGGCTGGAGGCTATCAATGCAGAATCAATAGTGTGCTGCAAAGCCCCAAGCCAACTGTGGGGAATTTCTGGTACTTCTCCTCATGCAGGATAACAACTGTGTCTAGGACTGGGTTTTGGCTTGGATCCTTTTTCTTTTTTTTAAATTTCATTGATTTCCTATGTTAGCTTGGCCGGTAACTGTTAATGGGATGATCAGTGTTGGGCTCTGTTGGGTAAGGGAAGGAAAATGATAGGGCTTGTTCGAACGATATGTCCTCGGCTTGCTCTCATGGTGGAAAGGAAAAATATAAAGGTCAGACAGCCTCTGGGTCCATCTGCCTTGTGTGGAGCCTCTTCCCTCTGCCAGGCGGGCTCCTGCCACTCCTGAGCTCTGTCATCTGCAGTGTCCCAAGTGTGCCACTCTCCCCACAATAGGCTGAGACATTGTCTTCAGCGGAGCTGGGAATCGTCCCTTCACTTCACCGAGCATTAAATCAGAGTAAGGGCTGGAGCCAGCACAGGGGGTTGAAGCCAAGACTGTTGTGCTTGTGGCAGCTGTAGCTGGTACCAGAGGGGACTGGATGCCACCCCACCAGCCATGTCCTGGGAGCAGAGACATCCTGTGGGAATGAGCAGCAGGGATTTGGGATGCTCTTATCTCTGAACACCACCACAGGCAGACAGACTGCTCCATGAAATGGTAAAGGCTGTCCACATCAGGTTGAGTAATAGGCATAAATGCACCCTGCTTTCCCTGTCTCCCAGCCCAGGACAGTATTTTAATCCACCCTCTCGCTGGCACAACGAGCCATGCAAGAGGAATGCAAACCTCTGATCAAATATTCCCTCCTCCTCCTCCCGTGAAAGTCTAAAGTGCACTGTCAGTCAACAGACGACTGAAATTTTGTTTTCATCAACCGACAGGCCAACGCAGACGAGACCTCAAATGTTAGTCAAAAGCAAACACCAAAGGGCAAAGTCAGAGCTGGGTGGATTTGTTTGCTGAGCCTGGCGACTGAAGTCTCCCCAGGAGATTTTGGGAACAGCGATGCTGCAGCCGCTGAGGTGCTGCCCAGCAGGAGGGTCCCGGTGCTGTGCAAATGCCAGCAAGGGAAGGAAGCATAATGCACAGCCCATGGAAGGGAAGAGTTTGCTGGAGAAAAGGGCAAAATCTGCCATTTTTTGCCAACAGAGGATGTGAGCCTGCACGCAGTGGGGCCAAGCTCTGCCACTCAGGTCCCAGGAGGTGCTGGGAATTGGGATGCTGCCCCTTTAAAACATGGGGAAAAAAGAGGCAAATGAGGAGCCGGCCGAAAATTAGTAGAGCAGAAAACTCCAAATGATGCAGAGCTAATTCCTTAAGTGTCAGACTGGCTGCCAGACCCTCCGCTTTTCAGCCCCCCGGCCCCGCAGCACCCCCAGGCAAGCACAGGGAGCTCCTGGGGCCGCTTGCTGCCCCCCAGCCCTGGAGACAGCCCCCCAGGGACCCCAGCAGCCCCCTGGGTCGGCACATGCCATACGCGTGGGCTTCTTTCCCCAGCTGCAGGCCCCAGCAGCCCCGTGGCATCGCCCCCGCCCAGGCGAAAGGGCAGGGGAAGTTTTTTAATATACTTTTATTGGTCTGTAAATTTCTTTTCTTTCCCCACTGGCTTGGATCAATGTTTGCAGTTTACTGAAGTCCCAGGCACACAGATTAAATCCTCTCCCTCTATTACACTAGATGGGCTTTTATTCTCCTTCTGATCACTCGGAAATAAACACAGTGTGAGCGAGCGGGAGAGGGAGGGAGGCAGGAGGAGGGGTAGGGGCTAACCAATTTCAGACCTGTTTATTCCCTACCAGCCTCAGAGCTCACAGTCATTAAACAAGTCACTTAGTCTGCAAGCTGCTGTATCCCCTGTCCTCCGCTCCTCCCACCTTCCCCTTTCCCCTGCCCTCCTGCTCTCTCCCTCCTTCTCTCTGCTTCCCTCTTCCCTTCCCCTCTTCTCTTTCCCCCTCCTCTCCCTCCGCCATTATTTTTAGAAGAACAATAATAATTAGGCAGAGCAGCCTCTAACACAATTGTTTCAGCCTGAACAGGCAATTAGGACAGGCAGAGTGAGGCTAATGAACAGTGCATTGGTTCCCCCCCCAGTCCTGCCGCCTGGCCCCCTCCATCCGCGTCCCCGCAGACGTGTGGATCCGCTCACGAGCTGCCTCTTCTAACGCGGGCAGGAGCTGGCAGGCAGCTCGGCCCCCCAAGGCCACGGGCAGCAGAGCCGTGATAAGCCGGGGAAGGGGGGGACGGGAGCGGAGGCATGAAGCGAAGGGTGATGAATGGGAGCTGGGAGCTGCGGGCAGGGGGATGGGGATGGAGATGGGCTGCAGCCGAGCTGCCAAGCTGCGACTTTGGCAAGGGGACTTGTCTACAGAATAAGAGTGACAGGCCGTGCGAGGCCCCGGGCCCTCTCCTGCACAGGGGAGCCAGGGCAGGAGCTGGGCATCTCCCTGGGTCTCGGAGCGGGCTGAGACCAGGAGCTCCTGGGTCCCGCTGCGCGGAGGAGAGGGCAGGAGAAAGGACCCTGGTGTTACCCCATCATGCGCAGCGATGCAATATGGGGCCAGGGCAGGGAAAGCCTGGATTGCGTGTTGCACGGGGCACAGTGTATGGTCCCCCTGATGCTGGCATCAGCTGCAGGACTGGCGACCCTGCGCAGGGATGCCCCTGTAATGACTGTTCCCGGAGACGTGGTGTGGTACCCGGGGCCAAGCAGCTGCACTGAAATATTCATGCCAACCTCGCTTTGAAGACAGCATGATTTCTTGGAAACTTGCTGCGTGTCTTAAATGGAGCTGTCTGCTCTGCACGGCTGCCTGGGCATGATGGGAGCAAGCGGGGTCCTGCAGGGCTGATGCGATGCCAGGAAGCAGGAGAAGTGTCCGCTTTTAGTGTGTGATGTTCACACCCTTGAGAAGGATGTGGAGCATGGCCCATGCAGATGATGTCCCAGAGGGACAGGGGACCAGCCTTCGGGGTGTCCACGCTGCCATGGGGAGAGTGCAGTGCCGTAATCCCACCACAGATGATGCCCCGGGAGCAGCTGACCCCAAGTTAAGATATGCCCAGAGCTGATGAGACAATGATGCTTGGTGCTGGTGCTGTGATGACGGGGCAGGCAGTGCCAGGGACATAGGTGCCACAGTGACAGGGTAGGAAGTGATGGAGAGGGAGGTGGCAGGTAACGTGGAGGTTTTTGCGGCAGACTTCCCTGGCAGGTGATGCTGGAGGTGTTGATGCTGTGGCTGCAGGGTGAGAGACGGTGGCAGTGTTGGCTTCCAGGGCACTGTTACATGGCTGAGGAGCTGCCTTCTGTGCTGTGCTCAGGAGGTATGGGTATGAGCCTGGTGCTTAGCTCATCTACTTGTATAGGGTGTCAAGAGATGTCCTCAGCACAGAGCTGATGCTTGTCCCTGGTGTTCCCCCAGCTCCGTAGCCTGATCTAAGTGTGGGGCTGTGCGTGTGCAGTGGGGAAGGGGACACTGGGGACTCTGGGTGCTCTTGCGGATCCCATGCTCTGCTGTGGCCCCAAACTGGCCCTGGACTGCCTTGAACTTAAACATCCCTAGTTTTATTTAAGTGATGGGACCTTTTGGCCCCCAGCTGCTCAGCATACAAAGGTACATACATGCAGTGGCACCCCAAGCAGGAAAACAGAAAACCTACCTTTCTGCCTAGTCAGAAAAGCCTGAAAGCTGTCTGTATACAGTCTCCTGTTCTGCAGCCCACCACAACGTATTGCAAATCCCAATGTAATTTGCTGTCCCTCAGGCCGCTCAGTATTACTGCTTTCCAAATGTCTCTCTCCCAGTCTCCATGGTGTTAAATTATATTTCCCCAGCTGGATTACTTTGCATTTGTTCAGAATGAATTTCATTTGGCTATTTCCTTCCTATGCCTGACCCTTCTTTCCCAGTGCATTATCTTTTAGCTCTTTGTCTTCACCAGGATTTGCAGCACCTTCCCATTTCATATCCTCTGTAAATTTAATTAACATGCTCTTTACCCTCCATCTTTCAGATCAAATGAAGATGTTAAAGGAGAGCAGACCTGGCACAGATCTAACCACTAACCACTAACAACAATACAAGTACCTTGCACTTAAATTATGCACTTTCCATCAGAATATTTCAAGGGCCTTTGCTGAACAGGATGAGTATAATTATTAAAGCTGGGAACTCCGCTACGCTGGGGAACTTAATATTTGAGGTCTGCCTGAGGGCATATGTCTTGTTGACTGTTGTGTTGCCATAGGCCTTGAGTGTCCTGGGATAGATGTCCCCGCAGTGTTGTGCCTGTCATATGCCAGTCTGGCCCCATGGACACAGAGGTCCCTGGCCAGGGGACCCCTGCAGCTGGAAACCCTGGGTTCAGAAGAAGCAAAGCAGTGATCTGGCAGCTGGCTCAAAAGTGTCTTGTGGTTTGATTCCAGCAAACGAATCAGTGACACGCTGAAATTTTGCTAAATTAAGAAATACTTACAAGATGCTTCAGTCATTGTCTGTGTCATGCAATGGGGAAACAGAGGCACAGAGGTAATGATTAGTGTTTTAAGCACACAGACTGTGATTCACCTGCTTTTGGGCGACTGAAAGAGGAATGGCTATCCAGGGCTCCTGCTGTTGGAGCAAGAACAGCCCCCATGGAGGGTCACTGCCCTGACCTCCCTTGGGCTTGGAAGAATCCCCCTTGGACAGGGCTGGGTTCTGAGGATGTGTGAATCCCACATTGTTTTCCCCTGACCGCAGACTGGAGGCTTCACCCCTCCTCCTGCACCCTCCATGGGGAGCACGAGCTGGTTCTTCCCATGAGGATAGCGGGGGGCCACCCCCACCAAACAGCCTCTCTACAGTCCTGCTTGAGCTTCATTTTAATAGCGACGTGCGACTGTGTGGCAACTTGAGCTGACTGTAAAAGGGGTTTGTAGGACACAGTTACCAAGTTCTTTACAAGGGAATGGCCTTTTTTTTCCTATTTTCCAACATTTAACAACTAAGTGTTCTCATCTTGTTAGTGTTACCTTGATGATGAATAATGTAACTGCTCCTGCTCTGTGTGGTACTGTATTCTTAAATCTCTGTTGCATTATGTGCCTGCACATGCAAGCACACAAGCCTACTGTAAAATTTTCTGCCGCGACCTCCTCCAGCTAAAACAAGCACAAGAGCTGCCACTGAGTGGAATGATGCGTCAGGAGCATGCTGGTGGCTGTGTGCCCTGAAAAGGGTTTTTACTGTACTCACTGCTCAAACTTTCTCACCTTTGTATTGCATGAGGCAATACAAATTGTCCTCCGACCAAAGCAACTGAGCGTACCAACTGCTGAAAGCAAAAACCCATGGATGCTTGGGCGCAATGGAGAACGCAGCGGGACAGAGGACCCAGCATCTCTGCAGAGCCTCTTCCTAAGACTGGACAGCTTGCCTGGGGCTGGAAAAACCTGCAGATTGCTCTTGGAAGACACTTGCATGGCCTTTCCTTTGCTCGGCTGGAAGTTGTGCTTTCCTGGCAATGCCACAGTCTCCCAAGGTCTGCCGCTGACCCAGGCTCCTGCCTTGCAGGAGAAATTCTGTTATTCAGTGGCTGTGCAGCGCCTGAGCCAGGCATTAGTCCTCCTGGTATTTTTCTCTCCTGATAAGTCAGCCCATATCCTTGATTTTCACAGCAATATTTCAGAGAGGCTAAGCAGGAATTCAGCCGCTGTTTCTAACATAAGGAAAATAAGCCCCAATGCCATTTAAGGAGAATATTGATATGGTACTGAACGGGGGTGAAGGGACTGTGAAATCCCAGCTGGAAATTGGTGGCATCTTTCTAGCACTAGAGCAGTGAGCTCCCAAACTGCCTCCTCCTAAGAGAAGTGGGATTAAGAAACCAAATTTCTCGTATGATAAACCATCATTCATCCAGGAAAGAAATGAGCTGACACTGTCTGCTGGGAACTGAATTTTGCAACCTTGGTTGCCCTCTGACCTGGGTTTCTGGGTCAGACTTGCCCCAGGTAGTTCCTGTGGCAGTGGATTCCATGCCCTAACACTGCTAACTAACGCGTTAACTATTAGCTAGCAACTAGTATTCCCATTCCGCATTTCTAAATGATTTTCCTTGCTCTACCATCATAAGGAGTTGGGACCCCTTTGCTATTTTCTCTGCCTCTGCTTAAGCAAAATTTTCAGCCCACATTGGCACCCAGACTTTCGCTCAGGAGTCATGGCAATGAATCAAAGAGTTCCTGATGAGATCAAGTCCCCCCAATTTTCCACCCAATATGCACCTTGCACGCATTTCCAGTGCAATCAATTTTCTCTGCGTTTGCAATATCCATCCTCATCTGTGTGGAGCACGGAGCAGGCTGGCGAGGGCCACTCTGTGATGCATGCTGCGCTGGAGATGGAAGATAGCGTGTACGCCTGCACATCAAAGTCAAGATTTTTTCCCTTTCTTGCTGTTCTCTGCACAGTTTATTATCAGAGAGTTGTGCCAATCTCCTGCATGTGGCCTGTGTTCGTATACACGCATCAGCCACGTCTGCGTACAGCCGTACACGCACACACTGTCAGCGAGCTGAGAAAGTTTCTGCTGTTTGATTTGATTAATTCAATCCAGGTAAGTCGTCTTGTCTGTGAATTGTCCCCTTCTCAGTGCCAAATCTGCTTGGCCGGGATATCACACTTCGGGAGCAGCAGCATCCAGCTCCTCCCAAAACTGGAGGCTGGAAAATGCGCATTGCTTGGTCGGCTGTGGGAAATGTCCACTGTGGTGCGGAGGGTCTGCCTCCAAGATGAGGGGGCAAATTGGAAATGAGGGGGCTTGGAGAAATGAGATGGGGAGCAAAAAAATGTCTGACAGCTGTGCAATGGGAGCAGCTGCTTGTCGGGCAAAAAGTGGGCAACCTCCACCCTGTATGAATCTCTCAAATTCTCAGTGCCGTGAATTTCATTTTGTCCTTTTAAATTATTAACCTCGCAATAAAACTAACCCCCTTATCCATGCTTCAAAGCCCCAGTCAGAATCTCACATGGCTTTTATCTCCCACTACATCACAAAGAGCCTGAGTGCAGGCAGGGAACAGAGGTCATGGGATGGTCCCAGGGGAGCCAAAAGGAAGCTGGATGCACTCCTGTCGCTGAGCTGGTGGCTTCTGGCATTCTGCACCCCAGGAAAACATACAGCAGCTCAGGGACAGCTCGGTCCTGGGTTGTCCCAGCAGTGAGGATGCAGCCACGTCTTGGCACTGGAAGCTCCTGCATGCTGCGACTCAGCAGAGTCACCCATATGGCAGCCAAGCTTTGGGTGCAGCTGGTACCCAGAAGGCATCAGAGGATGGAGGTTTGTGCTACAAAGTGCCTGATGGTAACATCAGCTTGGGGGATCTGGTGCTCACTCCTGCACCTTAGAATGGGGTCAAGAAACTTCACTGGCTCTAAGAAACCAATGCTTTTTTGGCAATGGCCATTTTAAGCCAGCTCGGGTCCTTCACCTGGCCCTCAGCGTGTCCCTTGGAGCAGCTCTGCTGGGGCAGGCAAGGGGCCCGTACGTTGTGGTTTGAGTGGGAACGAGCTGGGACAGAGGGAGAGAGTGGGGAGAGACCTGTAGCCAGCAGGACCACCAAACGACAGAGCAAATCAGTGGGACTCCCCTGCCTGGAGGGCTGGGAGCCTCTGCTCCATAGACGGTCCTGGATTCGCAAGTGTCTCCACCCAGCCTGGGACCTTCCTCCCTTATCCCAGGATTAAGTGGACCAGATCTCACTGGGAAATGCAAGGGCAGTGTGGTGCAGCTTCCCAAATGCCCTGGGAATGATAAGCCCTCCTTCTCCAGCAGCTGCAGAGCCCCATGATGCCAAGCGCTTCATCCCTGCTAGCAAGCCTGCGTACGGCAGGGCTCTCTGCTGTCCCCACCCTGCTCCTCATCTGGTGGCCCACTGATGGACTTTGGAGAAGCTCTCTGTCCTGAGGTTCCTCTTTCTGGCAGGAACGAGATCTTATTTTATGAGTTATAAGGGAAAAATATTACACTGAAAGCCTAGACAGATACCTGAAAGCATATGGGTCAGCCAAGCTGTTGCCAGATTCTCCTTCCATCCTTGCATCCTACTCTAGTTACCACAAAGATGCACTTGTGACCTCCTCCGTTCTAAGCACTGCTGGCCCAGCCTGAGTGCGGAGGCAGCAGCAGCCCCAGAGAACAGTGAGAAGACAGTGCTGCCTCTCTGGAGGTGGTAGAGCCCTCCTTGAGCTTGGCAGAGAGAAGTGCTTTTGCCAGGACCTGCTCTGCAAATCTGTTTGAGGACAGCAGAGCAACATAATGTCCAGGATGGAGCAGAGCGTGCTGGGTGGAGGGGGCACAGGTCTGCCTCCCACCGAGAAGAATAAACAATATCTGGATTTTCCCTGCATGGTGCCACTGCTCTGTGGAGGAGGGCTTACAGAGGGTACCGTGACATCGTGCATGAAGCTTGAGTGGAGAAAGCATCTTTGTGTTAAAAGATGATGGGAATTTTTCTCATTGTAGATGGGGAATTACGCATGGGGAGACTGGAATATGGGTTACAGCAGTGTTTAGCATGAGCTGCCATAAAGAAAGGAAAATACTGTAAAAGGTAATGCCCAGCAGCAGCATGGCTAGACATTAGTACACAAATATTATTAGAGAGAATACTGCTTTCATGCAGAATAGCCCAGGAATGCTAACGAGGGGCTGTGTGAAGTTTCCTCCATAAGCTCGTGTAGCCTACGAGGTTTTTTTTTAGTTCGAGAAAACCACAGCACAAAGTCTGGCTGGTTTTAAACCAATATGACAGATTTGTCTGAAAGACTGTGCATAAGGAGAAACCGCTGAAGCCAGGGTCAATAACCAAGAGTCCTCACTGGGGCCAGCTGACACAGACTGCCACGACCTTGCTGAACGGACACTTTTTGTGGCAGCATTGTGGTAGAGCCCGGTGTATGGAGGGGCAGGGGAGAGGGATGCTGGCGCCGGGGAATCACCAAACCTGCCTTCCTCACTCCTCCCTTGTGGAGTCTGCAGTGTGAGAGCTCTCTATGGGATCTCAGCTTGCCATTTTAGATGTTGGGCGTCAAGAGGTTCCCCCAACCTTCCTTCCCAAGGATGTGATCTTCAGTGCATGCTGGCACCCCACTTATCTCCCACCCCAACGGGGAACTGGTGCTGGGTCTTGGTGGGCATTTGCCAGGCAAAAGGCTGTGTATGTGCTGCCTTTTCTTATCCTGTTCTTCAGGTGGTCGGGTGTCCTGCTCCCAGCCTCTCTCTGCCTGCTGGCATCTCAGCAGCACTGAGTTTTACACCACCTTCCACTCACTTACCCCGACTCACCAACATGTCACTTACACCACCATTCATGTCACCTCTGATTCTGGCCCATAATGCGCAGTGTGTCACCTCAGCAGAGGATTAACCACAGAAAGCTTTAGAGCCAGCCAAGCAGAAAGCAAAGCATATGTCATCTCTCCTTATGTTTACAGGAGAGAACATCACCTGGCATCACCAGAGACAAGGGCACGCGTTGAGTGATCTCATCCTTGGGAACCAGCGCCGATGGTACTGCAGCTCCAGCGTGTCCAAGGACATTGCCCCAGCAGCCCTGCATTCAGGTCGCTGCCTGCGGAGCCCGTGCACCAGCTGCACCCACAGTCGGGAACTCACCTGAGCCTTGTGTCAGGGCAGAACTGCATCTTTTGCCATCGTCTTGGGACTCAGAAGGGGAAAATACATTTCTTCAGGACACCACTAGCACAAAAACACCTGCAAGCAGAGCCCAGCCTGGTCTGGTCCTAAGGAGACTTAATTGCAGAACAGTTTGCTGCAAACTTTCCACAAAATGCTCGTCTCCTTTGCTGTGTCACCATGCATTTGGCACTCCTTTTCATCACAATTTCTTTCTTTAATGTCTGTATCTTTTAGAACTGCTTCTCCTGCAGGGTTTTTGCTCTTGTATTTCACACCTCTGGACACCTCTGGTTAAGATCCTTCAGCATCGCTCCTTCAAGAGCCGTGGGAGAGCCATGGTCTCATTCATTTGGCCCAGAAAGCCATCGTGGATGGGCAGGGAAATGCATTTATCCTCATCTTTTTTAAGATCTTCGGCTTCCCATTGCATATCATACCCTGGCTGGCTTTTGTCTCAGTCACAAGAATACACAGTACCTGAGGGCTCATCTCTCTAACCAGCTTTTAAAGCATTGTACTTGTCTCATCACCAGCTCACGTCTGCAGGAGCTAGTGTGTCAGCGTAATGTGTTACTACCTGCCACGGTGCCTGTTAGCTATCTGCTCTTTCTTCAGTGTCTGCAGTCCCCCCGCCTCATGCAGTGAAAGGCTCTGGGAGAGGAGTAGTGGAGGAACCTCCTCCTAGAGACCAGTTGCCTGAGGGCTGTTTTAATATCCCCGTGGAGTGAGCTGTTCTGCTTTCATTACTGTCATGGCAAGGGTAAGGCGTATTGCAGGGAACCGTCACTGGCAGCATGGTGACAGGGGTGTTCTTGCATCCCGTGATGGATGGGCACATGTCCATGTGAACACAGCCTTCTCCTCGGCCAGGAGCAGGCAGGGTGGCCCGCTCCCCGGCAGAGCAACACCCTCCCCGCTGCAAGCAATGCCACTTGTTGTGTGCCAGCGATCACCTGCAACTGCCAGTGCTGGGGAGAAATGGGCCCATGTCCAATTTCTGGCCATTCCCAGGTGCTCTCATGCTTGCACAGTGGGGCTTCCACCTTTCCTACACTCCTACAAGACCACAAGGTAGGTTTCCAGTCAGATGTCAGAGACAGGTCAAGGTATGCTGAACCACATCAGGATTTGGAAATCCTCTATCTGTATGTTGGGAACATTGAATCCAAATGTGAACCTTTCTATCACATACACGAGCCGTTAGTGTCATCACCCAAATGATGGAGGCTGGACATAGCTGAGGACTTTGGGTACCAAAACCAGCCAGAGCTGCTAGCCTCCCCAGTTTGCACTAAGAGAGCGTAAAGTTGTCCAAGCAAGCACACTGGAGAGCGTGCCTGTGTGCACCTCTTATCCATATGTCTCGCGCTTACCTTAGGCTTATGCATATGTGTGCCTGCTCACCCTGTGACTTAAGCATATGCAGTGACCTAAGCATATGCATACATGCTAATCCATTTCTGTGGCTGTTAGCTCTGCTCTTTATTTAAGTGGGAATATGAGGGTCTCTGGGCTTGCAGGAGGTGTCATGGGTTGGGCAGCGGGTGGGAGAGGGTGAGCTCATGCATGCATCCCCGTGCAAAGTGCCTGACACACCTGTAATGAGGATGATTGAAGGCTGAGTGCAGGATGATACAGAACAATATAAGTAAGTGGTTTTAGTGTCAGCAATCTTCAAACTTGCTGTCAAAGGGAACATTTAAACGATTTTCCTGCTACTCCAACACATTCAGGTTATATTTATACCCAGAGAAAACTGGTGCTATAAATGTCAGGTTTGGAGAAGGGCTGGCTGCATCCATCAGAGGAGGAATTAGAAAGTAAGGAGGAATGATGTATCATTGCCAGCTGACAGACCTGTCTGGAAAGAAAATCCCTGGGGCCTGCCCCATGTCACGGTATGCCCCAGGCTGGGGTGTCTGCCCTGACAGCCTGTGTTTGCAGATGCTGGGTAGAGCAGGCAGGGCCCCAAGCTGGCCAGAGCTTTGAGGGGGAAGTGCCCGAAGGGTTTAAAAGCCAGTTTTTAGCAGAACACCAGAGAATTATAAAAAATGGTGAGAATTCTGTTTTGCTGGAGTGAGAATAAAAATAAAAGAGATTGCAAAGAAGCCTTGCCCTGCCCACTGTCCAGGGACCTTCATGTTTTCTTCTAGGCTTGTTCTCAGTCTAGCAGCTTTCAGTGGTTTCCAGCAATGCTCCACGGTGTCCCCTGGGTCTCTTGTCCCTGCCTCCAGCCCAGCTAGGCATCTGCTCCCTGCTTTTCCCAGCAGCCAGGCTGCGCATCCGTCGGGTCCCTTGGCTGCTGGCTCACTGCCCTTGGCCTGGCACTGCCCTTTGGAAAACCCTGGAAACCCTGACAGTCCTGCTGCCGTCCCTGCAGCTGGAGGGCGGTCTTCATCCTTCTCTGTCCAAGGGGACTGGCTTTGTCGGTTGGGTCTCTGCTAAAAGTGCTTGGCCAGGCTCCCAGCCCCAACACTGCCCAAGCTACCAGGTTTTCCAAAGTACCAGTGGGCAGTAACAGCTCCCTCTCCTAAATTACCCCCTCTCTGGAATTGCCTGTGGTGTGATAGGGTTCCTCCCTTCTCCGGGACATCTCCATCCAGCTCCAACCACCCTCCATCAGGGCTGGTTACCTGTCCCCCGAAGCAGGGGAAGGTGGGAGACATGGCCTGGGGAATCTATCCAAAAGTGAGGATATTGGGGGCTGGAGCAGCACAAAGTGTGCAGCTGTTGGGAGGGTGGAGATGGAGGACTCGGCCCTTCTTATGCCTCCAGGGATGGCTCAGCACCTGCTTTCAGGGGAGTCAGACCAAGCAGAATGATGCAATGTGTGAAGGTGTGAGGGGAGGTGAGGTACACACGGGGAATTTCAAAAGCTTTATGCAATTCCTGGGGTGTCTGCAGAAAGCCAGAGCTTTCAGAAAGTCATTTAGGAGCTCTCAGGTAATGAGGGATGACTCTCCAAAAAATGTTTGCTGTCCTGGAGCTCTGCCAAAGCAGAGCTATTGGGAAGGTGGGCATCCTCCTTGTAGCTCAGAGTTTGGAGACCCCCTCTGTGGGAAAGGAAGGTTGGATGCTTTTAGTCTAAGGGCCTTTTCCCAATTCTGACATCTGTTTGATGATTTTGTTCACGCCTAGGCTCTACGACAAAACCAACAAACCGTAATTTCATTGCACCTGGTGCATGGAGAAGACCTTTTGGTGGTACATATGTTGCAGTATAACAGCATCTAGGCAGTTGCACAGTTCAGATTTTGCTGTTGACGTAAGACAGCTTTGTAAGATGGCACATCTGATGTCAGCGCCCGACCGTGGGCCAAGAGCACTGCTGCTCACAGAGCCTTGATCCAGTACAAACTCACTCTGATGGTTCAGCTGTTCAAAGCATTCGGTGGAATTTGCTTTTCCCCAGCAAACTTCCTGCCATATCCCGTCTTGTCTACCCTTTTACAGTCAGTGTGTAGCCAGGGTGAAGTTGGAATAAATAGCGTGTTGTTTGCTGTTGCAAATTTGACAGAAATATGATCATGTATTCAAATATAATCCAGGTCAAATTGGCACTGGCAGGTGAACCAGCAGTGCACAGCTCCTGCTAAATGGAAGGACTCACTGAAATTCAGTTAATTGCTGGGCAAAAAATAAACAAGGGAGAAAAATTGACATTCCCAAGAACCTTTCATATATCAGCGGGAAATCATTCCTAGTTCAGTTAACAGGTCATGTTGACAAGTCTAAGAGCAAGAAAAGGTCAGCACTGCAGGGTGTGTAGGAGGGCAGGAGGGGATTCCAGTGGCAGATGCAATGGGAGCTCACGTCTGCCCTGAAAACTCCTCCAGCTTTGCCTCCCCCCAACCATCTCTCCATCGAGCGTGTGCTGACACTTGTGCCTCCTGCCTCTGAGCCATCTGCCCTTACAAAAAGCTCTGGGAACAGAGCCCATGCACACCGCGGCCAAATCCTGCACTTTGTAAAGGCAAAACGCAGGTCTGGGTCAAACTGCAAGATCCTCACCTTTGGTGTGCACCACGTGAAGCACCAGACTCGTTCAGCCAGCCTTGCTGCCAGGATGCCTGCGGTGGAATCGCCTCTGCACGTGTCCTGGGCACCTTGGCTGGGTATGCTGCCCGCATCCAGTCCATGTACCACTGCTGTAAATGGTAACAGCCCCTCTCCCATCACAGCGGCAGCGCTGCCAAACTCCCGCAACCAATCCCTTGCTGCTCGGCATGGCTTCACCCAATGAAGTGAGCGTAGCTGAAGTGCATGCAGGTAAATGCTGAATTTGGATGATCAGCTTGAAAAACAAAGAGGTGAAAGGGTAACTTGTTCATTCTGTAAGAGCTTGCTGGGGAATAAAACTCTGATTATTGGTCTAGGAACCAAAGCAGAAAGAGATCCAGAGCCAGAAGCAGTACATCGGCAAATTCAGAATAGATGTAGAGGTCTAGACGGCAATTAACCGCCATGCCCCAGGGCTGTGGCGATTTCCATTTCCTGGCACCTTAACTTTTTTTCCCCAGAAAAAAATGTAGTTTAGTTCAAATAAAATTTGGTTGAGGGAAGTGGCAACACCAGGATAGGCTATCAGGCCTTCAATGCTCTGAGTACATAAAAGCAGCGTGGGCAGCAACACGTGCCCTTGGGCCATCTCTAGATGGACTGATCATCTCTCTGCATTGATCTGGGGTAAAAAAAAATCATTCAAATACCAGTCATTTTAGTGACTGTTCCCCATAATTGTCCTGGCACTACCGCCTGGCCGCTGAGGCAAGGGGGGGAAAGGGACAGGAGGCGGAGGACCGTTTAAGCAGCTCCTGATGAATGGCCCTGGTAGGTGCTGGGTCCTGCCACCACAGCGGCACTGGGAAGTTTCTTGGTGGATATGTTTTGGGGATGATGCATATCCTCACACTTCATCTGCTTCTTCCTCCCAGCACAGGACATTTTTGGGATCTCCCTTCTGTGGTGCCGCTGAGTAGGACACAGGGCAGGCTGGGTGGCACAGTACCTCTCTCCAACAGAGCCCAGAGCAGATGCCAGGGAAGAGGAAAAGAGACCAAGGAAGCACATACCATGTTCCCCTCTAATCACCCCCCATCCTCCCACAATCTGCAGCTCAGGGACTTCCTGGGCCAGGCATCATTACTGTGTTGGTAGTAACCCTCTGTGGACTTCTCTTCCATCCCATCTGCCCTTGAACTTGTGGGGATTTTTAATCTACCTGTGTTCTCTACACACTTTGCACTTCCTCTTCACAGGTCGAAATGAAGGCACAGCAGGGAAGTCAGGAAAGCCATCCGCTTCTTTTCTGGTGCACCATGGAAATAAGAGGTGGGACTGAGAAAGGCAAAGGATTCATGGCATTTGCATGGCATCAGATAGTGGAGGCGGCAGAGGGTGGAGAAGGAGGGTTGAAATAAGACCCTGGAGCCTCTCGCTTGGGTTCAGTGTCTGTCAGGGTCAGGTTTCTGCAGTAAAAAGCAGAGAAAATTATTGTTGTCCCTTCAGGACAAGCTCAGGAGGAACCAAAGATCTTGGGTGGGGGGAGAAGCACCCCCTGGCCCCATCCCCAGCTCAGCTGCTGCTCTCTAGCCACAGCCCAGCCAGAGGGATGCTCCAAGTTGTATTGCCCACAGCCCTGCCACAGCTCTACACAGCAATGCTGCTGGGTGTTTGTGCCTCCAGTGGTTGACTTTCAGGTGTTCTCAGCAACCCCAACCACTCCATCAGCACAAGGAGCTGCAGGCTGTCACCCCATCCTATGCCGTGGGAGGAACACTGCAGTGCTCTGGGTTAACCCACATCAGCACCTAGTTTCCTTCAAAGTGGGAAGGGAAGCTCAGCCCATGTCCCTGACCACTGCCCAGCTCCCAGGTAGCTGCATGAGAGGATCAGGACCCCGCAGGGTCTTCTCCTTTCACTGCAACTTTGTCCCATTTGCCGGGCTTTTGCCTTCCCACTGTTGCAGACAACTGGAGCACTTCCAGCCGCTACCAGGCAGTCCAGGTCTGCCAGATCTAAGCATGGGCATACTGTAGAGATTAGTGCTTTCTCCTGACCTGAGCAGCTCACCGAGTCTTATTTTTGTTAGGGAGAGAATGGATTAGAAAGTCATATTTCTTGGTTGTAATCCTATTTCAAAAACTGCTCTGAATCCCATGTCCCTAAGCAGAGGGGACTTGCCTCAAGCTTCTTTCCCAGCCGATACACCGGGCACCTCTGCCCTTCCCACCGCTTTTTGCACCCACAGGTACACGCATGTGATAGCGTGCGTATGTGCGTGGAAACACCCTCCCTTCCCCTCGGGCTTGCACTGGGAGAAGTCTTCCCACACCATGGTTCAGCCCCAGTGCTGGTGGGACTGTTGTTTCAGGCTCTGTACAGGCGCCTGATTTTCACCCATGTCCAACCTGGATAAGAAATTCTGGTCATGCCTCTGGGATCAGTGAGGTGTCTCCCACCCTTTTTTCACCTTCCCAGAGCCTCCTGGATTCAGTCACTTTCTCTTTTCCATTTTTCTTGCCGGTCACTCAGTTTTTCTCCTACATCCTTTCCCTTGCAGCAGCTGAAACATCAGAGGAGCAAATCTGGAGCAGCAGAGCACTATCCCCACCCTCCAGACACCTCTCTGCTCCCTCTCCATCCCTCCCCATCCACCACCACCATTCTCCCAGCGTACGTTCCAAGTTTACCTACAAGCATACCCGGCATATGGGTGAGCTCAGGTCTTCACCAATAAGATGATTTGTGGAAGGGCTCAAATTTCCAATCATTTGCTCTATGCAAAGGGGAGATATTGGGCTGGAAAAATTAGGAAATTAGAATGTCTTCTCAGCCACAGAAAAAACCACAGCATTGTTGGAATTGCAAACCATTAGATGGGGCATGCCTGCAATGCATTTTCTTAGGCAGGGGGTAGCAGCTCCCAGGATTGTCCCACAAAACCTTTCCTGGCCTGCCCATATTGCTGCTCCCTTGGGACTGCAGGCTGAGACCCACAGCTTCAGGGATGCCATGGCAGAGGTGAGGAGCTCAAAACGCTTCCACGCCTCTTGCCACAGACTGCAGCTCCCTTGTTCTTTTTTTTTTTTTTTTTCTGGTTAGTATTATTGTTAATCTGTGGGAAGGAGTGTTTTCTTTTCCAGAAATTTCACCCTCTGCGCAGTTGACTCTGTGATGTACTGGTGCCCATTTAGGAGAGGACACTCCTAGATGTTTCACTAATGAGACAAGCCAGAAGATGAGCTAATGGCTTCACACAGCAGCTCACATGCCAAAAGTCCTGGTGGTCCCCATCATCCACCAGAAAACCCTGGATCCATAGCAACGGCCGTGGTGAGACTGGGCACAATGAAGAGAATCCCTGAGGACACCGTGAAGATGTGAGACCATATGAAGCAGACCTGTCCACTCAGATTTTGCTTGAACTCTTGCTGCAGAATGCAAACATAGCAGCACTGACCCAAAAGTTGTGAAAACCAGGGGGTTTCCCCCCATCTCAACCCTGCAAAGCCCAGCTGGTCTGGGAAATCTCATTTTCCACCCACCTGACAATCGTGAGTGCCCCAGCACAGGATGGGGAACATGGAGTCTTTGCAAAACACAGTGATTTCATTTCTGAATATCATAAATCTCCCATTGGGCTCCAAAGCAGGTGTGAAATACAGGATGCTCCTCGTGTGTCCTGGAGCTGGGCAGGATTTACTCGACACAAGGCTCTGGATGCACGTTCCTTATCTCATTGACAAGATTTATAGAGGCCCTGAGATTTATTCTGCCTGTAAAATTCTGTTAAATGTAGGGATGAGTTGTGCAATGACTATTGTTTGGGAATGTATTGTGTCTGCTGGCAGAAAAATGGTCATGTCTCTACCCAATCTCACGCAACTGCCAGGTGCGCTGGGACGGCTGCGAAGATGCACAGGGAGGGATGCAAGGAGCCAGATGCTGCTGCCAGGAGTGGTGGTGAGGCAGCTGGGGGCTGCACCACCATCCCACCCTGGTTCTGCTGAAGAGCGACACATGGGCAAGGGGGGGTACCCAGCCAGCCAGACCCAGCAAGGGAAGATGCTGGGGAAAGCATCTCTTTGACCATGGAGGAAGCAAGGGGCTCACGATGAGCCCAGCCTCACGGCGTGTGAGCTCAATTCTGCAGCACGGTACCTGCTCAGGGCGGGTGATGGGTGAGGACATCCATTGCAGGACGAGGGCAGATTGCCAGTGGAAATAGCTTCCTGGAGGACAGGCTGTGGGCACCCGGCTCCCCAGGCTGGGCTTATTAGCTGGCAGCCTAGGTACCAGCTGGGGGAGGTGGCACTGGGTCTCCTGGCAGAAAGGCTCTTTTGATGGAAACGAAAATTTTTGCTTTTGAAAAACCTGGAATCGGGGAACGAGCCTTGGGGTTACCATGGAAACCCATCGCTGAGCCGCGCCGCAGCAGGAGACACAGCCACAGTGTCTCTGGGTCTGCGGTAGCAAAGCTGATGCGAGCACAAGCCAATGGCAGCATGCCTCGGAGACACCCCGGGTGCCCTCGGCCATCGCCGGCCGCATCCCTGGACCCTGCACGAAGGCAACCATGCGTCTCACCAGGATTGGGGAGACGGAAAAAGTGATCAGCTGCCGAGATGGATTTGGTTTGCGATAACGGAAATGGGCTGAGAGTCAGAACACGGCTATGCTCATCAGAACATGGGCCACCAGCCCGATAGTTCAACAAATCACGCCAAACAGAAACAGCTAGCTGCACACCGCAGCCTCGCTGCAGATTGGCTCCGAGTTATATCTCGAGGAAGATCAATAGAACAAATTATACCAGCAGAACAATACGAGAGAGCCCTGAAAACCCCAATTACTGAAAACCTAATTAATATGTTTTCAAACAAACATTATGGCAATACTTCAAACAATATTAACATGGCCACAAAAGTTTCACAAGGGCAGCAAAGCAATTCTTTTGCCCATGGCAATAGGGTGGGAAGGAACCCAAAACAAGAGCAAGAATGGAAAACAATTGCTTCGATACAGCCACAGCTGGGGAAAAGCAAGTGCTCTTTCCAACACACAGCACAGGGACTCCCATATGCTACCCCAACACCCTGCAGGGCTGCAGATCAATAGTCCTATAGAAAAACAGAGTCAGAGAGAACAAGGAATGGAGAAGAAAAAAAAAACAACAAAAAAACATTGCACCAGCTCCCCCAGTCCTTCTAGGAAGAACGTAACCAGACAAAGGGATGCGAAGCCCAAACTTCCTGAAAGGAATCTGACCCGGAAACCTGACCCCCGAACAAAAGAGCATCCTTGGAAAAACAATGACACTTAAATACAGCTCTGATTGCTCCTGGGACCCCTGACACAATGCAGAAGTGAAAGGGAAGCCTTAGCCTAGTCCAACACAGGAAACCGTGTACCCTAGCTCAGACATAGTGGAGATGCTGACATGCAGCCCTGCACACCTCCAGGATATCATCCTCGTCTGTCTAGCTGGACACGTCCTGGGAGCAGCAGCGAGGTGCCACGGTGCGGGCAACTGGAGGAGCCCCTGCGTGAGCGACAGCACTGGTGAACAGTCCTGCAGCAGACAATATAATCCATTAAAGTCCAATTGGATCCCTCCCCGAGAACAAGCCAGCAACCACATCTATAGCCTACAGATGTTCAATTACAAACAGAGGGAGGTGTTCGTCTGCTTCCGAGATTACAAAAAAAAAAAATTGCTACTTGAAGGAACTGATAGAAAATCATCTGACAACACTGAACCCGTGCACTGATCCATCAGGCATGGGATAAAAATAAACTGCATGCAAATGGGCCCTGGGGCTGGCGGGAGGAGCTGGACCCCATCCTGGCATACTGCACTAACACTGGCGACCGCCCACCCTGCAGAAACATCTCAGGCCCCCAAGATGAAGGGCTGCTGTGTGCCAGCGAGGCAATGCGATCGCTGCGTGAATGAGCACCGACCAGAAACCTGGAGCAGTGCATCTTACAGGGGGTGCTGGAGAAAACAGACGTTTAGTGTGGCTCTTGGAAAGCTTCCAAGCTTTATGATAGAGTGAGATCTCAGCCCATATCACATAGCCTGGTCCTCAGGGTGCTTCTGGCTGGCAATGCAACCACTGCAAGGAGAAGCTAGGTCAGAAAGAAGGCAGGGGTTCAGTGTAATCCTCCCCAATAAGCCTGCTGCAGAAAGTATTCATGAGTGCAATTTGATGTCCTGTACTGTATGGGCAGAGAAATGTAGAGAGCAATGTATTAATACGGGCAGAAAACCACCATCGCAGTCCTGATCCATGCAGCATACTCCTGCTTTGTGCAAGAACGGCTGTACGACATGCAGGTATCAGAGCAAAAACCCACACAGGAGAGGGAGAGCTACATGAAGCTGGACACACATCCACACGCATCGGTGTGGAGCTTTTAGTGCAACTATTTCACAGCAAAAAAAAAAACAGTTCACCAAAACTGACCCCATAGGTGAATATACATGGGATTTCTCGTGGGTGCTGCTCCTGAAAGTTTCACAGGAGGATGCAGGAATAGTTAAAGCAGCTCAGTCCAAAGGCCCCCCTAGCCCAGGTGCTTCATGGAAGGTATAAACCAAGATCAATATGATTTCCTCTGACCCTTCTGGCTCCTGCCATGTGGTGCCCAGACAATTCCCAAGAGGGTCGTTGTGTTTTGTGCTCAATCTGACTTGGTGAATTTTTCTCCCAAGAATTTCTGTAAAGGCCTTTAGCCCTGACATGCATTTTTCAGATTGAGGGGGGATTCTGTGGTTGGGGAAGGTAGATCCTGGAAGAACACCATGTTGGTGGCCCGGGCTGTCAGCCAAAATGTGGAGATGGCCGTTCAACCCCTGCTGGGAGTCACGTCCCTCTCCAACCCAGCAAGGGCTTACTTACCTCTGCAAAACAGAAGCACAGCAATAGGATGGTCTCCAAGAGGGACTTCACTGCCCAGTGACTCGGGTACTGGATCAGATGGGCCACAAACTTAACTCTCCCATGACCTTCAGGAATGACCTGACTCCTGAACTATTTGTGGTATCTTGTTTCTTTTGGAACCGTCTTGAAAGACTGTTTTCATTCTGATGCAGGCTAATGACTGATTTTTTGCAAGGTGAATGCCTTTTTGTGCAATAAAATTGATATTCACAGCTACCCTGGAGGCAACCTGGCTCTTCCATGAGCACACCAGAAAGCAATAGCTTTCTTCTAGCTTACCACAGAGGCTGGTTGTAGGCAGCTCTGGTGGGGATGAAAACCCATAAGCCCATAGACATGTCCCACCATCACTGCTGGGAGCCTGGAGGTGCTCCTGCAGCTGGAGGTTTTGCTTCCCTGCTCCCCCTGTCCTTCCCCTGCCTGGCGGTGTGCACTGGGGTGCCTGCACCCCCATTCTTCTGGCAGTGTGGTTGTTTGGATGAAGCCAAACTAATGCTATACCCAGAGATGAGTTTTAGTCAAGTTAACACATTGTGTTCTGCTTTTTCCTTGTGCAGGAGATCTTACTCTTGCCTCTGCACATCTCTGTGTGCAGAGTCTGGATGAGAAGGGATGCGGAAGGAATGCTGCAGCCAGCCCCTCTCCTGCAGCCTACCCTTAGGCTCCAGCTTACCTGAATCATCTGGGGACCCTACTCAAACAGTGTCGATGTTGCAGGCAACTCTGGCTCTTGGCTCCCCTTCCCTCTTGATGGTCCTGGCCTGGTGCATGGGACTACCCAAGTCCCAGAAATCTCATTTTTGGGTCATGTCCCCAGTTCCACGCTCTATGCCTGGGACTGTCTCCCACAGCAGGAGACCAGGGCTAAACTCCTAACTTTAGCCAGCTACCAGCCACAGACACCCACCCTCTCCCGAGTCTCGGTACAGCTTCTACTTGCTCCTGAATCTGTCAGTCCCTGCCAGCCATGGGGTCTCCGTCCCACCCACCCAGCCCCTCTCTGGAGCCATAAACCACAACAGTGCAGGCAGCCCTTGGAGGAGGCAGCCCCAGGCAGGCGGGGAGAGTATGTTGCACACCTTGTGTGTGAGAGACTCGTGCGTGTCCAATACAGAGGAGCCGTCAGGCGGTTAATTAGACCCAGCACTGTGCTCCCACTGAAGTCTATTAGCAGGGTTTTATCCGACTGCTCCCTGTTTGGGATAACTGATGTGAGCAGGGTGGGAGAGAGGCAGCAGGAAGCCCCAGAAAGGAAGATTTGTGCTCTGGCTGGTGTGGGGGAGTGAAATCACACACTGTTGCTCGCCGGGGTTTCTCAACGGCAGAGCGTCTTATTCATCTCCTTCCCTCCTTCTTCTCACAGAGTGACGTCCCAGGCGAAGCAGGAAGCAGCTGTGGCCTGGATTACCTGGTCTGATTCAGTGCCCTGATAAAGCCCAGCTCCTTTGCAGCCCTGGGGAGGAGGAAGGAAGCAGCACAATAGCCAAGGGCCGGAGGAAGGGTCCGCGCAGGAAAAAACCCCTCCCTCCTTCCTATCCCTTGCCTTGCGTCTTGGGACGCCCTCCGAGCAGCCCCTTCCCTTGGACACAGACCGTGCTGGAGGGGGGAATGTGTCTCAGCGCAAGGCTGTGAACCACATTGCTACTCATTTCCCGGCACTCCAGATGCCTGCAGGAATCAAGCCCTCGAAGCACAGGTGAGCATCTCACCCTCGAGGCACCCCAAGCCAATGCCTTTCCACAAGCTGTCAAAAGATGGGAAGCTGATAGTGCAGGAAAGACCTTTGCAGGGGGGCAGGAGCAGATGCAGGCAGCAAGTGCTGCTGGTGCCCTGGATGGGGCTGTATGCCGTGTGGGGAAGTGCCAATCAGACCACGACTGCCACCCCGTCTGTCCCACTCAGCCCGTGAAGGGTGACTGAGGAGGAAGCACAAGGCACCATGAGGTGGCCCAGCGCTGTGGGACATGTCCCACCCCTGCAGTCAGGGTGCCGGTCTCCCCCAGAGACCCTGCCTGCAGCCTGGCAGACCATGCCCAGACCGAAGCTGTGGATGGCACTGCAGACCCCAGCTGCCTGCTGTGGTCCCATCCCAGGCAGCCTCTTTCACATGCTCCTCTCCATCTCATCCTCTCTCTTTGTTTCTCCTGCTCCTCCCTCGCATTCTCTTGTTCATGCAGATCTGCAAGGCTCCCTTCTGATGCTGAACTGCCTCCAGGGGCCTCTCCCTCTGCTTTGCTGAGATTATTACTTTTCAAATTTTCTTTTAAACAATGGCAAACCCTCCCGAGAAAACACAGCACTCCAGGTAGGAGGCCTGTTCACCTCCATACAGGTTTCCTCATGCAGGCTCTACCCTGCTTTCCCCTCAACCCCCTCGGTGCTGCAGAGGTGGAAATTCAGATGCTGCGCTTGCCTGTATAGCTCCCAATAAAGAGTATCAAACAGGAATGAAGCACAAAAGCCACCTGGGGAAAAATAAAAGCTCCCGACACATTACTAGGAGGGCTGAAATGGGAACGCTGCCTGCCTGAACGTGAGGAGGAAGGAATGGGGAAGCAGGAGGATTCACCTGCTCTGTGTCTGCACAAGCGTGCAGCAGGAAGCAATGAATCAGGAGGGGCTCTTCCGCACATCCGTGTGAGCAGGCCCCTGCCCTGGCCTGCTCCTGCCTTGGGACACAGATGCAGGCTGTGATGGAGCAGTGCTGCTGCCTGTGGGAATCTCCAATTGCTTCCTGAAGCATACTTGGGTAAATGGCACCATGGGAATTTACAGCAGGAACCCGAGGACAAGCTCAGCCCAGCTCTCAAAGGCTTAGCTTTCCTGGGATTGTTGCTGGAGGACTCAGAGGACATGTCATTATCCACTATAGAAAGCTAGCAGATAATAGCTGGGATCTGTCCATACGTTCAGCCCCGTCAGATTCACTTTCCCCTGGGATGGTTCTGGCATGACTGTTGTTTCCTGTTCAGAGCTGGAGCAGAGGATGGGCAGGGGGCACGTGCGGAGCATCCCAGCCACCCACCCCTGCCTCTGCCCGCAGCCTTTGCTGGGGGACAGTGGCGGTGCCAGCTGACCTTCCAGACCCATCATGCCCTGCCGGGATTTACAGTCTGGGATACTGAGTGTTTACATCTATTTCTTCCTGCAGCATGTGTACAAAAGCACCCTAAACCGGAGCCTGTGGGACAGACTCCTGCAATGAGGCATCCCACGCTACAGGCTATTCACCATCAACCACAGTCACAGCAGAGGACACGTTCATTCCAGGATGTATGCCCCTAATCGCAACCTCCTCCACCCCAAGCCCCTTCCCAACCCATCGCCCTACCCCCCGCCATCGCCTCCCCTCTCTTTGCTCCCGGACGGACCAGCTGTTTCTCCTTCTCTCTCCCAGAACATCCCCCACAGCAGTTGCTTGCTCTGACATCCGAGAGTTATTTAATGTATGTTTTGCTTCTTGTAAATGCAATTTGGTGGCTGGAAATGGGGAGGAAACCACGTGAGCGGCAGCATCCCTGCGGACCTCTGGCAAGCGTTCAGCCCCTTCCCTGGTGCTCGAGGGACCTCAGTTGTGAGCGAGGCAGCCAGCCGCTTGGAGCATCTCTGCCTTACAAGAATTAATGCCTGGTGCCGAGTCCCCGTTCCTGCCCTGATGGCATTTCATATTAGTCAGCCCGGCCTCTGCCTGGGTAGCACTGCTGCAGAGCGGGTCCCCTCCGGCTGCAGCCACCCTGTGCCTGGCACCTCGTCACCCCGCTGTCCCACGGCGCTCAGGGTTTGGGAGGGGAAGCAGGGAGAGGACCAAGAGCATCGCTTTTCCCAAACCAACAGCACTGAACTTACAGGCAGATTAATTTAGCATGAACAAAATGCTATTGCAACACAAACGCCCTGCAGCTATAGGGACCAGGCATTTCTCAAGCTTCTCGTTTGTTTTTTTTTCTCCAGAGAGTATGTTTGTCAAAGCAGAGCTGCCATCGGCTTGGGGGTGCCACCATGCCAAGGGGCACACGGGTCAGGGGGAGAGCTGGGACTGCTTGGGCAGCACGGGGGATGAGGGAGGCAGAAAGCAACGGAGGGTCACTCAGAGAGCCTGGGAGAGGGTCTGCAGCCGGTCCCTGGTGAGAGCAGTGCGCGGAAATGAGAGGCAGGCAGGCAAGTGATGTTGCCAATAGCTATTACTGCATCTCGCAGTGCTAACACAAGGCGGAGGGGAATGCGATCCCCAGCTGATCTGGCCTGATCCAGTCTGAGCAAGCAGGAGGAGAAGGGTGCAGGCTCTGACCCAGGGTACATGCCACAGTTTCAGCCTGCCACTGGGCATATTCCAGCTCTGGGTTGTTTCTGGGTGGTTGTACAGCTGCATGCAATATTCTCTCTCTTCTATAAAATAGTCAGCACACAAAACAGTGCAATGCAGACATGGCACACAGTGCAAGCAAAGGATATGATGGCCGAATAAACAGCACTGCAAAACAACTGCACAGGGCTTCCAAAGTGGCATCCAAGTGGGCTCACACCAGGGCTGAGACAGCTGGCATCTTCATGGTCTGAAAATGGGGCTGACTCAGTGTGCTGAACTACAGCTTGCTGAGATGAGTTAACTGAGGATAGACGAACCATAATCAGTTATAAGGACTCACTGAAGGTCCAGGCATATGAGGAAGACCAATTCTCCAGCGCAGAGCCGGCACATACTGTCAGGAAGGAGACCCAGGGATCAATGTGGAGGGTGCTCTCAAAATATCACCCTAGGAGGGGGCAAAACAAACACCCAGAAGTGAGGGGTTATTAGGAAAGGAGTCGAGAACATCACTACTGCTTCAGCAGACCAGGAGCTCTAGGTGCTTTCCCACCCTCCCCCTGCATCCCACCCCTGCGAAGGGTGTGTCCTGGAAAAGGCACCGAAAGAGCCTAAACTGAGCGTGGGGAGGGAGGACACCGGAATGGACGAGCGTGAGAAAGGGACCAGGAGCAGCTATTCAGAGTGCCCGGCCCAGCGTGGTGGACCGGCAGCAGCCCGAGCATACCAATTTATCCGGTGCATAATTAAAACCTGGAACTCATTGCTCTTGGAGGTGGCGAGGGCCAAAAACATAAACAGATCTGAAAAGAGATTAGACAAAGCTCCAGCACTGAACACGATGATCCGGATACAACTTCCAGCTCTGAAAGCTCCTGAAACACTGTTTGTGGGATGCTGGGGGAGGGCTGAGAGGAGGAGGACCTCTCTAAACCTCTGCTGTTTCTTACACCCTTCCCCTCTGCATCCTCTAACGTCTGTGTGCAGGCTGACCGCCGGGCTACATGAATCTTTG
Source organism: Gavia stellata (assembly GCF_030936135.1). Lineage (NCBI taxonomy): Eukaryota > Metazoa > Chordata > Aves > Gaviiformes > Gaviidae > Gavia > Gavia stellata. The sequence goes on from NC_082609.1 coordinate 20,314,223, forward strand.
GCCTGAGCCGGCATGGCCATGTTATGCTCTTGTGATCTTTATACACTTCTCTGTTCTCACGCCTGCTCTATATGAGAGCAGCTCTCTCGTGGGAGCTTTCCCCTTCAGCCTGCCAGCACGTGCTGCCTGCTCAGTGCTGGGAGCTGGGAGGGGGGATTGCATCAGCCCAGCATGACGAGAGCTGTGCTAAGCATTGCTGCTGCAGCAAAGGTAGTGCCACCAGCAATGGCACTGTGCAAGAGGCCGAGTCCCTCCTAGGCATCCCGTTTGGTCACACGCACAGCTACAGCCATGACGTTATCATCGCTCTTATTGAAAATGAGAATTCAAATGCAGCTAAAAATGTTGGAAGAGTTGCAAACTGCTGCGGTTTGCCAGACCAGCTCACAGGGGAGGAGAGGGCTGTTTTCTGTGGGTGGAGTCACCCCCAGGTGTAATTTTTAGGGTTCAACCTGCAGGGAAGATACCTGCAAAGCCTTTCCAAGAGCCAGATAGATACCATGCAGGAGCTGGCAACCTTTCCAAAGTGATGAAGACATTAGTTTTTGCAAGACATGCATGAGATTGTATTTTTCTGACTCAAATTAGAGGTTAAACTCCCTGAAAGCTGGGAGATGGTGACCCTCTTGGAGACAGTCAACTGCTTCATGGCATCCTCCTGCAGCACAAGGCAGGTCCAAGCTGAGCGTGGGGATGCTGCCTCTCACCAATGTGCCACATCCTGGGCCAGCTCTAGTCATGCTATGTACCATTTTAAATCTTTGCTCTAAAACTCTGACTTCTGGGTAATCATTGCTGCTTGTCTTTCCCACGTAACATGTGAGTTCTCCACCTCATTCCCATTCAACCCTTCAAGGCTGGCTCCACTTTTAATTTATAAAGTGGCAAACAAAAATTGTGTATTTTGCTTTGCATTTCTTTCATGACAGCTCTCATCATTGCCTTTGTTTTCCTGCCACCACTGTGGACCAAGGTGATCTTTTTGCTGGAAGCAGGTGCTGTAACTCCAAGGTCCCTTCCCTGTGCTTGGCATGATATAAGTGAGACAGTTTTGTCTTGCATGCACATTACTTTTCACTGAAGTCAAATGTCACCAGATCATTTTCTGGCCCAGGCACACAGTCGCATGACAACAGTTGGCAGCTCCTCACAGTCAGATTTTGTTTGCCTGCCCAAATCAATTTTATGCCATTGGTGAGTTCTGCAACCTCACCGCTCCCTGCCTTCCCAGACCATTTATGCCTCTACTGAGCACCACAGCCCGGCTCCTCATTTGACTTCATGGGCTAACTTCCTCCCACCTGTGAAAATTACTCATTTTTTGTACCCTTTCTTTCTATTTTTCAAGCAGGAGAATTACCCATGAGAGGAATTTCCTTTTTGACCTGTAACAAGTTAATTTCCTGATGAGTCTCTGATGAGGGACATTGCCCGAAAGCATTCTGAAAATCCTAACAGATTATATTGACCAGATCACCCCTGTGCACATATTGATCCCTTCAGTGAACGTTAATGGATTTCTGATGCATGATTTCCTTCCACAGAAACTGAAGCAACTTTCTCCTATTATAACCTATTTATTCATTTACCCAATAGCTCTATTCTTTGTTACAATTTCTACCCATTTGCTTGACACAGAAGTCTGACCTACTGTTCTGTAAGCTTCTACCTCCCATTTAATACTTAAAAAAACCAAAAACACGCAAAAACCCTAGTGTCACATTTGATACCTTCCCTTACTTTGCTACAGTGACCATCTTAAGCTACAGGTAATGTATTATGGTTAGTAGATGGGAAATACCATCTTCTCTTTCCATATGATATTTGGGTGATTCTCCCTGGTTCGGGCAATTAGTTGCTATTCATGCTGCCGATTTGTTCTAAATTCTTGCTTCTAATGGCACTTCCATTTGAATCAATTCCTTTGATTTTCTAATATCAACCTGGAGTGTTACCTGAGGCTAAGCCAGCCTTGGGGAACTGAGGAGTCCCATTTTATCCCTCTTTCCCCTTTCTCTTTAATTTCTTTCCTGACTCTCTAGCTGAGTTCCTCCCCCTCCCTTTTTCCCTGGGACTGGGTTTCTCTCCTGCCAGCCCCGGTATCTTCTCCAGATTTATAGCCTGACTGTGTTCTCAATTAGCATGTTCCTTCCAGCTTTTATGGCTTCCAAGTCACAACATTTTCAAGACTATGGCAACATATTATAGACTGTACATGTAAAATAGGTATTAACTGCACCTATATCTTCCTAGACTCATAATTTCCATTTTCTGTTGAGCTCTTCCCTGGTGTGTCTTCATGAACAAAAGACCTTCCTGCCACTCACCCCCTAACATTGCTCCTCTTGTGCCACTGTACCGAGTTGGAAATAAATGCAGAGACCCTTCCAACACCTTCCCTGCTGCTTGCCTCCTCCTCCATCTCCTCAAGAGCTGTGCAAGGCTGCAGAGCACTGGTCAGATCTGCCCTTCTCCCCAGGACAACCCTCACTGCTCTCCTCCAGGATAAGGCAAGTGTGGTGGGAAGCTGACCAGCAAGCTTTCGGGATGCCTCTTTAATAAAAGCAGGATGGGGCAAGGAATCAGTTTGTGGATGGAGGCAGAGCAGCTGCCTGCCGAGCTGGTATGAAATGTCCCAGAGCAATGGACCGCTCTCAGTGAGGGGGTCCGCGCTGTGGGATCTGCAGGCTGGATGTGTGGGCATCCAGGAAACTCTTTCAAAATCTCCCAGCAGTATACTGACTGCTGACTTGCTATGTCTCCAGACGTGCTCCCCAGGCTGGACACCATCAGCACCCTTAGCTGGGCTGCCGAGCTTCTGTGGAGAGAGGAAAGGAGGGTTTGGATTGGAAAGGCATCCCTGTGGCTCCCCTGGCTCCCCCCACGAGGGATTTTGATGCAGAACAGCATCAGCAGACACTGAACAGACACTTTGGATTTCCCCTCAGCCTTTGTCGGGGGTCTCTTCCAAACTGCCTGCCTGCTAAGGGGTGATTCGTGAATGAAGCTTTTCTCCTGCTACATCTCTTTCTCTCATTGCCCAATGTTATTAGCTCATGAAATGAAGCTGAACATCCCTTAGGAAAAGACTGTAAACCCTGCCTGACTCACTAACTTCCTCCGCTGTAAACTGGGGTTGCATGACCTAGTGAGCCTGTGGCTTGATGGACCATTTCAAGACTAAAGAGATAAATGCCTGGTAAGATAACAGAAAGTTTTTTGCTGTGGTGGAGAAAGAATCACAGAATCACAGAATCACTAAGGTTGGAAAAGACCTGTAAGATCATCAAGAGTTGCATGTGAGACTACATTCACACCTGACATGAGGCTGAAGCTTCTCTGAGATCCCGTTTGCGACCCCAGACTTGCAACACAGGATTTAAAGACCTTGCTTTGCTGTCTGAACAGAGATGCAGTGCAGCAGTAGCTTGGTCGAGCTCTCTGCAGTCCCCTCCTGATGGTGCAATCCGCATGAGGACAGATGGCTCAAGTAGTCCAGTGACCAAAAGAAATCCGTTCTCCCTACAAGCTCAACTTAAACCCAGATATGACAAAATTCAGAAATTGTGCACTATTGAAAAGACAAAGCCACATGCACACCCAATTAATTCAGAGGTCGTAAATAAAATTAGAAGAGCATTCATCTACGTGCTTCACAGAAAGCCCTAAGAGTGAGCGGCAGGCAGCAAGGACATTACAGAAATGGCAGTGAAGCTTTCAGGTGGAACACGAAGTGCAGTTTGGCAAGGTGGATGACAGGATCCCTAAGTTGAAGCTAGTGGCTTTTATTAAACCATTTGGACACCAGGAATGTAAGTGAATGTCTTTTGGTGTTAGTTCTGCTCCCAAGGCATTTGAAAGAATAATAGCACTGATCTTGGAGGGATTTCAAGAAGCTGAAATTAGAATGAATGCTGTTTTTAATTTGGACTAACGAGCTTAAAGAGCAAAATGAAAGACTCTGAGCAATTTTGCAGAGTCAAGACACTTAACACTAAGCTGAGGAACATCAGAATCTGATCTTTGCAAATGTTTTCCATCTTATATACAGAAAGAGCAAACAAGACCCAGTGTCTGATTCAGATTAAATGGTTAATTATTACTGCTATTGTTGAACTCTGACAGTGTAGCAAATCAGTGATGTACGAGAGAGAAATAAAGCCAGCCTTGCTCTGAGCAGCCTGCAATGCAAGGGAGGAAACAGAGAGCACCAGAGACTCACAGCATTGCAAGCATATTTATTAGTGTCATCTCACTTCTCTTGAGATTGACAGAAGATGAGAATCTTTAGCATGGGCTTGACTGGAGCGAGATGATAGCCTGGGGGCCAAGCACTGGGTGAGTGTTAATAAAAAAAACACACAAGAAATGCCCAGATTTATTGGGATGGTCACCTGCTCAGCAAAACTCACTCCAAATCTGTCTGTGGTAGATAAACCCCGAGGGATTTGCTGGATGGTGACATTGTCTCATTCTGAGCAGTCACACTGGTATTAAGTTAAAATTAAAATACCTATTGCCTTGCAACAATGGACTTCAAGGTTTGTTTGGAGAGCATCTGGCCATATTATCAAAAAAAAATGTGCAATTACAATTGCGGCAAGGTCTCTGCAGCGAGGTGCGAAAAAGAAAATAAATGTTCCCAGCTGTGTCAGAAAGTCTGCTTATGCGAAAGCTCTTGCGCCAGCTCCCTGTTTCTTGAGAACCAGGTCTTTGCAGCTGCTGCTTGAACTCCCTCGCACAATGGAAAAAAAGAAAGAGGTCTGTGACGACTTGGGGACAATGCTTCCCACGATGGGGACCTCAGGTGGCTGAGCAGTAGTTACAAGATTCGTCTTTCTTCACAGGATCAGCTTCTCCTTCAGACAGACCTTGTTGTGCGGTGGCTGAGCAGTTTTCGGTGTCATTATGTGGCACACGCGGCGACAGGGCACGGTGACACACAGGCACGGTCCCTCTTAGGTAGTGAGAACAAACCTGCGGGGCTATGTCCCTGAACTCAGCAAGCACAAACATTAGCAGGAAGCTGCCAGCTGCATGAAACCAATCTGTGTGGCTAGCCAACCTCATCTGGAAGAAGCATTTCCTCCTCTTCTCCTCCTGATATCACACACGTTGCTGTTCCTCTTGTTCTGTGGCTGCTCACTCTTGATTTCGCATTAGCAAAATCCTGCTCCATCTTTCACGTGCATGTGCAAATCACACGTGCACACAGGTGAAAGTGGCTAGTCCTTCCTCCATCCTGCATGCTCTCTGACCATCATAAACTCCGCTTACGTCGTATAACTGCCAATGGGCCTCCTTTTGGGGATCATCCCCTTGGACAATGGTTCCATACTGTTCCAGCTGATGCTGTCCAGGGGAAAATTTAATTCTTCTTTCCAGGGAGCCTGAGCTAAGTTTGGCAGGAACATCCAACCCTTTCAACCAGGGCTCGATTATGCTTCTTACCACCTTTCAATGGAGGTTTCTAGTTGAATTTGTTGAAAAGAATATCTTGTACCTCGTTAACATGAACCTCAGTGTTTCAGGTGGAAACCAACATGCAATGCATTTTCCAGTTTGCCAGGACAGCGGTGCTGGTGTGAGATGCACTTTCAGATGTTGGGGGAGCTCAGAGGACTCACTCCTCACACCCAAAAGGCTGTGCTGGTCTAGGCTCCTTGGGATACCATGTGTTAACCAGCCCGTGCCTGGCCAGCTTGAGGACCACTGCCTAGATCAGCAGGTGTCCTCCACTGAGCTGCCGCCTCAGACCTTGTCTCTTGGTCCATCTGTTGCCCCTAATGACTTGCCATGACGCCCCAATAAGTCCCTGCCTTAAACCGCGCGCCCTGAATGTGCAACCCTTGCAGCACCAGGATGGAGAGAGGCAGAGCCCCTGATGTGGAGCAGATTTGTTCTGGTGCTGCTGGGAAGAGCCACAGCCTCCCTTGGCCAAAGCAAGAGACAGCTACCTGCCAGGGCTCAGCACTGCTCCCAGCTCTTGCCTGGGACAGCACTCGTGAGGAGCAAGGCCCTCCCTTCCAGCCTGCCCCACTCTTTGTCCCTACACCTGGCCACTGTCCCTCTCTGCCCCGAGGAATCCCCCAGCTGGCCTCTTTGACAGGAATGGGAGGAGGCGCATCCTGATTTCTTATAACAAGAATTAAAGTGTGGCTGAAAATCACTTGCTTTCCTCCAAGCTCCATCTGCATCCCTGCTAGAGCTTTCTCCCCCATCCTTCCCTCCTTCCTGAACCCAACAACTCTGCTTCTCTCTTCCAAACACTTAGCAGTAACCAGAAAGTGCTGGGGCACAGAGGAGCAGAGGAAGGGATGCGCATGGAGCCACAGGCAGCAACCTGCACTTCCCACCTTAGGGGATGGCAGCAGCAGAGATTGGGATGCAGCTCGGAGCGGGAACCGTGCCTGCTTCAGCACGGGATGCTGGCACACTGACGCAGAAGCCTCTCTGTCTGCTCTGGCATCCCTCTTCTGCTCGCTCCTAAGCCTCCTCCAGCCAGGAGCATGCACAGTGTGCTGCAACCTCCCTCCTGCTCGTATCCCGCCGGGAGAGGACATCAAGGTGAGGATGGGAAGCCGGGCGGGATCTGCTGGGCTCTCAGGGCCAGCAGGGCGGGGAGGCTTGAAACAATCCAATTTAGCAGGCGCTGCTCACAGGGACATGAATAATGGGAAGTTGATGCTAAACTGGAGCCATAATTTTCATACCAGTGCAAACAGATCCAAATTGTGATAAAAGGTTTTCATCTGCGGAGGCTTGGAGAGGCCCCTGTGCTCTGATTTACTGCGCCTCTTAATGTCGCATCTGACAGCACTTTGCAAACAAAATGTTCTGGCCATAAACTAGCAGGAGAGTGAGTTAGTGAGGCTGGGGGAGGGGAGGGGATGAAAGGAGAGGGTGGGAGAGGGGAGAAAGGGATGCTGTTATCGCACTGTTGCTGGGATATCGCTGCAGTGTTCGCTGATTTACCCGCGAGGGCAGCAGAAGAGCCTGTCGGAAGAGACCAAGGCGGGAGGCAAAGGGAAGAAGAGACCAAAGGCAGAGAGGTACCCAGATTTGTGAAGCTCAAAGGAAAGCACCCAGCTTCTCCTGCCAGGCTCCAGAGGAGCTGCATATCCAAATGTGAATCTGCACTATCCCCATCCCTGAAGGCAGACCAAGAGTATTAATGCTGGCTCCTGCTCTCCCGAGTCAGCAGAGACACAGGAGCAGGGGATCTGGCTGCTTCGGCTGCGAGGATTCATGGCTTGGCAGGGACACACATCAGCCAGGGCTGCTTCGCCTGCCCTCCTCTGCCACCTCCTCTGTGCCTACGGCTGCCCCATCCTCTGCCCCCGCCACCTTCCCCTTCTTCTGCCTGGGAGCCTGACCCCAACCTGAGATGAGAAAACCCCACGTCTCCAGTGAAAAGACCTCCAGACCAAGAGAGAGCAAGTGAGAAACATCACAGAGTCTGCCAGGAGAGGTGGACGTCGTGCCTCTTGCCTGGGAAGGGCTGTCTTCTGCCATGATCTCCCCTTTCAGCCCCAAACATGGCCAGCGGAGAAGCCTGATGCTGGGAGAAAGTTCGTCTTAGCAAGTGTGAGATGCTTCTGGTCCTGGGCTGGAGTCTGGCAGGGGTGCTGGGTTAATTGGGAATACGGGTGAAGAAGCAGGAGCTGCAGGCTGATGGATCACAGCCCCCAGGCATCTGAGCACACAGGCTGCTACATTTTGCACCAGTGGAAGCTTTCTCAGCCTGCTTGGCTCCATTCCCAGATATAATGAGCTGCAGTAATTGAGCCCGGAGGTCAAAAATGTGTGGCTCGCTGTTGCCAGAGTGTGGAGGGCACTGTCTTCTGTCAGGAAAGGCTTGGCGAAGGTGATGTCTTGTCTCCATGGATATTTGGATGTTGAGCAGTATGGATGGTGCTGAAATGACCAAGAAACCTTCTGGGAACTGTAGCGCCAAGCAAACTGTCCAGGCCCAGAGTCAATGCACAGGGTGGTGCCCAGTTCTGGCCACAACACCACCTGGGCAAGCACCACCTTGGAGCAGTGCCAGGAGGAACCCAGTGTCCAGCTTGTGGCTCCAAGGTGCTTGCAGGAGCTGCAGCACCTGGCTGGCAGGCAGCTCGGGTGGCAGGGAGGGCAGGCAGCCCAGGCATACTGTTTCCACATCCCCTTTTCTCCCTGCCAGCTCAAGGGTAAGGTGGGATCTCATCCAGCCTTTGTTGTGTACAATGCTGGGCTAGAGCTCTGCTGGTCGTGCTCAGCTTCCTGAGTCAACAGAGATGGGTTGGCGATGGTTTGTCCGACCTACCTGAGGCCAAGAGAATTACGCACTCAGCAAGACTGAATAGGTCTCCATTGGAGCCAAGGCCATGCTAAAATTCAATCAGATGCGTCCCTTGACCCTGGATCATGGGGTTTTTTCTCCCCCAACCTTGTGACCAAGTTTGGTGTGATTTGTTATGCTCCTTGATCTCTCCATCACATTTCCCTTTCTCTCTGGCCTGGGCAGAACCTCCTGCCAGGTGAACATCATCACTTTTTAAAAACATTTAGATGTCAGTTCATAGTCAGTCCAGAGCTGAGGTTTCTGAAGGGGTCCCACAGCCCAGACCATACCAGAAAATCTGCAGCACTGTGCTACATGCTCGCTTAGCAAGTAACTTTTCCAGCAGTGCTCTGACTAAGCACTGACACATTTGTCATCCAAGCTGCCTCCTGTCCCCTGGGAAAAGTAAATGACATTATTGTAACCCAGGCGGTTAATATCAGGCCCTCCTGCCTCCTGTGCTCCTCATGTGCAATGACCACTTCAGCGCTGAAGGCAGATGAGCATGTTCTTAATGACATTCCCAGCAGCACATCCTCGCTCCGGAGAGGACTAATCCCTGTAGCCATTCATAATGTGGCTGAAAGCAAGCAGGCTGGGATTTGCTTCCCCATCTTTATATGTCAAGCCCTGCTCATGCTGAGGAAGCATCAAGCTCAGCAGGGAAGGAAAACTGAATTAAAATACCCCAGGCAAGCAGCCCGCCTCGGGTCCCTCTGCCTGGGCCGTGCCTTGTTCTGCCTCATGGTGCAGACCAATCAGCGCCAGCAAAACAATTCTCCATGTCAGACCTTGTCCCCCCTGCTCTGCAGCACGGCCGTGCTCACAGAAGCTGTGTCCCTCCATGCCTGCATCTGCCCTCTCTTTCTCAGTTTTGAGGCAGGATCTTCCCTGCCCTTCTTGGGTATTTATCCTGATCTCCACCACCAGGCTGAGATGATCCCAAGCTCCTACCATGATCCCAAGCTCCTCATCTCTTCTTATCTGGACCACTGGAGGTATCTCTGGCTGGAGATCTTGTACGAGCCTGGAAAGACCTTTATAAAATGAAGTTGTTTTGGGGAGATAGCTACTGTTGTCTCACTGAGGTTGGCCATGAGTTGTGACATTTATTGTGGTCAGCTGAAGGGACATTTGAGATTTAGCATTTGAGAAGCACATCCAGCACGGCACCCTGTGGACATAGGCTGATTGCTCTTGGTCCTTTTTCCTCTAGGGAAGCTTTTGCTCAAAGGTTGCTGATGCTGCAGCATTTTACTTGGTCTCCGCTTTGTCACTCTCACCATGCATTGCCCTGGAGTGGGTCACGAGAATGTCCGTGATGCTGCGAATGGACCTGGGGAAAATCCAGAACATGCAGGAAAACCAGCCAATATTTGGTATGTTAAAAGGACACCAAATTCAGGGTCCTGGAGCGGACAGGCACTGGCTCTGACCCAGCCCAGGAGTTCTGGTGTTCCTGTGCACTCTGGCATTTGCAGGACAATTCATCTGACAGTAGATCTCTGGAAAAATAAGGAAGCCATAAAGACAGGGCTCCAGCTTCCAAGAAGCTGGTGCACAGTGAATGCTCATCAAATACTACTGTGTAATAAATGGATTTGGAGACAATTTTCCCCAGCACTCAGGAGACCAATGAGTTCAGTATCCCAAAACGATGGTGCTTTTTCAGTGCCAGGATCTGGAGTTTTGAAGGCTGCGCAGCCAAGTCCAAGACCTAGGCACAGCCACGCTCAAAGTGATTCAGAAACCAAACCCAGGGTGAAACATGTAGGCTTCCTCCACAATGAATGGGGACGAGTTGCACTGCAAATGGGTACTCCCCAACCTTGGCCAAGTGGAAGAGATCATGCTTTCAAGACCTGTTGCATTGCTGGGTATAGTGCTTACCAGACATCATGTACTCTGGTGGTACACCCAGACTTGTTCTTTTATTTGATCCAGTAGTGAAGAAGTGATAGACCCCTATGTTGAGATTCTTGATGTTACTTTTCACCAGCTTGTCTCTAGTAAGGGGCCCTGGGTGGGAGACAGGAGTCCCCAGACAGAGACATCTACCCTGGGTTTAGCTGGACCTCCACAGGGTACCTTCTGACTAATGAAACACTGTGTGGCTGAGCTGACAGCTAGACCACCTCAGAAAGCAAGGGTTTTATTTCAGGGACCAGAGCTTTTTAATACCCCTGACGTACGGTTTGCTCCAAAAAGCAGGTATTCATAAGACCAGAGATTTTATCATCTGCTGGGGCAAGGAAAGGCACATCCTATGTCTTCAAAGCCAGGCCCATCAGCGAGTGCACCAGAGCTGATGGTACTGGTAGGTACACTCGTACAGCTCACACCGAGCTCACATCCTCCTCATCTAGGGACCAGGTTGCTTCAGCTATTGTCAAAGCAATGGCAGATGTTCTGCAGTTTCTCCTGGCAATAAAGTTTTGCACTGAAGCTCAACGACAGTTACATGTACTCCCAGCCCAGATGCTTTCATGATATCTCCTTCTCGTGTTGCTGCACAAAAGAGCCAGCACACATGGCGGCATAAAGCATGTTTTGAACTGCCCCCAGTGAGAAACCTCATGGCAGAGATCATCAGGCCTGTAAAAACAACCCCATTCACCAGTTAATTCCCTCTATAAACCACATCACAATAACACAGGGCAGATCATACTTTATTGCCAGCTGTGCTCCCCACCTGCACGCTGTTTGAAACTGTGGGAAGTCAGAGGCGGTGGGATCAGTTCCTTGGAGTCAGGTCTGAGCATTGAGTTTCATTTCACCACTGAGGGTATGGGAAGTGCTTGGTGTGGGGATTTGTTTGTGTACAGGTTGCTGCTGGCAGATAAAGTGGAAGGTCCCCATCACACCTACATCATTGCTAGAGATGGGAGTTAAATATCCTGTCATCCTGCCACCACCTGCAAGGAGCTTTTGCTCCTTAGGTGCAACCCTGAGTGCTCAACATCCCTCAAGTGACAAGGTGAGCCCCCATGACACTGGTGCCCATGAGAGGATCTGGCCCAGTGCAAATAGTCGTGTGCAAATAGCCTTTCTGAATACCCTTATACTGTAAAGTTTGTAACAAATGTGGACATGGACACCTCACACACAAAAAAATTAAAAAAATCATGCAGCCCCAGGTGGGAAGGGCAGCCAGTTTTGCAATGTCTTTGGGGTTCTGCTTAGCAAACCCAAGCATGCATAGCAGAGGTCCGGGGTGATGGGCTCTCCACTTCCCCCAGTCTGCTGTTGGTATCCCTTGGGGAAGGTGCACCAGGCAGCTTGGAGCAGTGCGGAGACCTGCCAACCCTCATGGCTAAAAGCTTTTCTGTGAGAAAAAGGGGATATGTCTACAGGGAGCAAAACAAGCACTAGGTTGATTTTGGGGTAAAGCACTGCTTCGTGCAGGTTAAACTGGAACAGCTGCCTTCCCCCGGGGTCCTGCTCTCTTCTTTCCTAGTGCTTCTGCCACTCCCTCCAGCCCCCGTGCCCCTGGAGCACTGGTAAAACTGCTGGATCAAAACGGCAAACCAACACCGGTGGGCAGCTTTAAGAAAGACGGCAAAGAAGCACCTTCTATTTCTGCCAACGGGAGTGCTTGGCACTGGCCAGCACAGCGGCTCAATAGGAGAAATCCCCCACGTGTGGGTGCTCTGCATCCAAGGAAATTCCTAATCCACCTGCTCCTTGGAGCTGCTGGCCCGAGAGGGCTTAACACTCCCGGCATGGCACGGAGAGCCCTGGAGCCCTGCCATCCGCCTCCCATAGTCTGGTGCCATTGCAGCACTGAGTCCTTCCTGAGCAGCACAATAGCTCTCTACAATAGCTCTTCCTCTGCCCCTCTGAGGACAGGGCTGCAATCTTTCTAATGAGTTTGTTCAAAATGAATTTTCCAGGTTTTTACCACAATTGCTCCCCCCGCCCCCTCATTCCCTCTTTCCAGCTGCCTGACTCCAGCACTCCCCAGCTCACCCAGCACCGAGGCTGTTTCTCCCTTCAGTCGCAGTTTAATTATATGAGCTGCTTTTTTTTTTTTCCTCCTTTTGGTTGCTATTTGGTGTGTGAATTCAATGTTCATAATGTACCCTGGGAACCCCGGCTCTGCATGTGCTCTGCTGGGTCCCAGCACTGCTGATTAGAAAGAGATCCTTTATCCGTGCCGGAGAGGCTGGCGTGTCAAAGCAGCCCAAACTTTACCATTCACATCTTCCCCTTTCTGAAATGCCTGTGGGTCCCTGCCACACTTGGAGTCGCTTTGAAAATCCCTACAATTCAAATAGCCAGACTGACGCTTTCATCGCTGGGGTCATGGCTCCTACCAAGAGTTATTAGTGTGCCTTTCTCTATTCTTTAAAGCTCTTTCATATAATGTTCTGTCTGTTTGTGTTTAGAAAGGATTTTGTATAGATTTGCCACTGGTGCGGCTCTTTCTGTGCAGAGCTTTTTCTGGGCTGGGGCTGACGGTGCCCTTTGCTTCTCCCCCCTGGCTGGGGGGGGCGGGGGGGCTGCCTGCTGCAGACATCCTCCCCGTGGGGCTGTGGGACCAGGACTTTCATCAGTGCGCATCTGGTGACTGTGCTCTGCCAGCAGATCTGTAAGCAGCACCGATTTTGCACCGTCCCAGATGTCGATGAGGATGTGTCAGGGCTCCTCCCAGAGATATCAGGCCAAATGGGCACTGATACCGGCAGCGACAAGGCACGGGCTCTGCAGCCTAACTTCTGTGCCAGAGGTGTTTCCATCCCGTTTAACTATTGGGGTTTCCTGTCTTTGGGATTTGTAAGCACAGCTGCATTCTCCTGTCCACATCAGCCTGTCCCCCAAAGGGCTGGGAATCCGTGCAGCACCAGGGCTTTTCCCTCCCTGCCCAGAGTCCCCCTTCTTCTGAACAGCCACATCCCGCTCAGAAACCAGCTCCTGCTCTTTGTTCCCTCCTCGTTTCTGCAGTCAGAAGCAGATTCCTGTTCTCCTCTCTCCACATCTCAGCCAACAACCAGTTTTCCCCAGAAAGAGGGAGCTGGCAGCCCTCGGGGCCCTGCAGCAGGAACGATTCACCTGGTTGATCCAGGGAAGCAGTGGTCAGGTCCTGTCTCCAATGGGACAGTCCAGCCTTGCTGCTCTTCTCCATGACCCTCTCGTTTCCTTTCCCAGTCTTGACCGCTGGCGTTGCAGCCTGCATCTCCTCTTCAGGCTGTTGTCTGGCCTCGTCTTCAGCCTCCAGACAAAGTTCTGTCACATCCCCAGGCAGGGATCACTTTCCTTGCAGATGCCTGAGAGCGTGAGCAAGTGGTTGGTTTATGGCCCAAAGCATGCAGGCTTATGTCCCGGCTAAGCCAAACGTGTGATCCTGTCCAAAGGTGGCCACCTGGGACCGCATCTAACCCATTTACAGATCTAACCCTCTTCTGATCCCTGCTAAATCCACATCCTTAGGCAATGCCTTGTGGCCATGAGTCCCTCCGGCTAAGTTTTTGCTGTACATATGAAACCGTTTCCTTTTATCAGTTTTAATTAGGTTGCCTTCTGGTTTAACGGTCTGGCACTTTTTCACTTTGAGAAGAGGCAGGCAGGGGGACAGGCTGTTCATTACATGATACTGGTAAGGAACAGGTACCCTGTACCACATGCCCACTCATCATCTCTTCCTCAGACAAAGTGATCCCAGTCCTTTCCAGTTCCCTGCACGCCAAGTCCCTGAAGTGCAGCACTTCCATCACCCTGATGTTGGCTGCTTCCTAGCATGCTTGCTTCCAGGTAACATGACAAAAAGGGACATCTAGCTGTTTCTTACAATTTGCCTGGAAGAAAGCAATCCTTTGAGTTTCACCTGAGCCTGTGATCAGCTGCAACTCAAGAGCCATGCCTGTGGCAGCTTTTGCCCACCCTCCAACATGAAGACAGATCCATAGCATCTACTATCCCATTTCTTCTGCATCCTGGCATGGTCGGTGGGTCCCTGATCAAAGAGGATGCAAATGGAGGAGGATGTCCATGGTGAACCATGGCCATGGCACATGAATTCACAGTCATGCTCACCTCCTTTCTCAGATGCATGCTCTTTCTCTTGCTGGCGCGCATATTTACACTCTTAGGTCATTCTCGTCGTGTTTCTACGGGCCTGACTTGCCTTAATTATTCCTGTCATATGCAAAGTCACTGTTGCCCTTTTTTCCCATGTTATGAGCTAAGGCTTTGTGCCACAGCTGCTACGTTGTGCCACTAGACAAAGTCTTTCAGATCTTCCCTAGCAAGTGAGAAAACATTTAGACTTGGGAAGGCAAGGCAGTGCCTCTGGAGTAAGGGACACATGAGATGGGAGTGGGTGAGAGCAGGACAGCTATTAGCTAAAAGCCCTGCAGGAAAATCAATTCACTGCTGCTGAGTTCCCCTCTGCAGGTGCTGATATTGTGCTATGGTTCCTGAAAAAAGATATTGCCCTGTCTGATGTACTGTGTGCGTGCACGTGGGTGTGAGCATGCAGAAGAAGGAGTGTGCTCAGATGCCTGGACAGAGTTCATCTCACCTAGCTTTAGATGTCTGTAGTATGCATATCACCAACTGGGCCACTCATTTCTGTTTCATTCGGACTCACTGCAGAGAAGAATAAACTTCCAGGCAAGGTACGTCTGATCCACTCTGGCACACACCCCAAACCTGCTGCAAGAGGAGCAGAGGGTGATTAACTCAGGTGAAGATGCCTACCTCTGGTCAGATTAGACTGACCCTGTGCCTAGTTTCATCTTTCCAGGAAGCATTTTGCAAGGAGGTCTGGTGACAAAAAAAGCGGCTGTACAAACACTGTGTCCGAGGAAGCTGGGAGCTCTTATTCCTAAATGGAGAGGAAGAAAATAGTTGAAGCATATGAAAAAAATCTAGGAGGGCTGGAAGGAGTTCAAGCTCTGTCTAGAGGCTTTCTAGGAGACTCAGAGAGATGCCCTACAGCTACAAAGAGGTCAAAGCCAATTGCCTGGAAGTAGAAGCTCTGCTGAGGGCTCAAATGTTCAGGCATAGTTTCAAGTGCAGCCTCAAACTGCTCTACCGTGTCTGGCAAAGGGGGTTGAGGAGCTGACCCCCAGCATGTCTCACTGCAACCATAAGGCTTCATGAAAACGGAAAGAAGCCAGCACGCCCTGGCCTCCCTGGCACCTGCTAAGGGATGAGGGGCCCAGAGAACTGCCTTGTGCACAAACCTGAGGGCTGGCAAAGCACAGGCAACCATCCAGCACAGCCCACGTGCAGAACCCAGTTAAGGCATGACAACCCCTGCTCCTCCTGCCCTCTCTGCATCCGACAGGAGCACAGTCAGGCTGTCCCTGCTTGGACGCAGGTCACCCCCTTCTCTTCGCACTGATGCTACCCTCCTCCATGCAATGGTGGCTCAGAGCCATGTTGCAGTTCAGATGGGCAGGCACGGAGAGGAACCAGGCAGGGAGATGAACCAGAAGGGAAGATGAAGAAGGCAGGGGCAGGCAGGGAGGTGAACCAGGCAGCGGGCTGATTCTAGGCTGAGCAGCCAAGCCCTGATGGTGCTTCAGAAGTTCCCCTGGACCGACTTACCCAGAGCTGGCACCGATCCTTGCATGCTGCCTGGGACGAGATGACAGTCTGCATGGGTCAGGATTCAGCAGAGGTCCAGGCAAGGAGGTTCAGCAGGACTTCCACCTGCTTTAGCTGGGGAGCTGAGGAGAATGGCACAGCAGCACAGCCAGGTCCCAGCAAGGACCCCAGGGTCACATGCTGTGACCCCAGCTAGGACGGCAGTCAAAGTCAATAGGTAAGAGCCGGCCCGTGGTGAGGCTGCAGGACGTGCCACAGAGCTCGAGCCCGGCCATGCAAAGGCGAAGCTGACTTCCACGGGGCTGTGCACACGAATGTGTCTCACGTACAGCGTGGAGCAGGGGCTGCTCATTTGATTAATGGCCCTTTTGGACACTTAGCGAAATTGTTAGACTCGACTAGTGAAACAAAAGAGATTGGCAATCATGTGAAAAATAAGGAAAAGGGTTCAGTGAAATCCTGGCACTGTGAAATGAATGTTATTAATTCAAAGCGAGCCAGGCCAGAGTGTCACAAACGTCAAGGCCAGGCATTGCCCTGCTGGGGAAATGGGCAGGCGCTGAGAGGAGGGAGCAAAGATCGGTAATGCGGGCAGTGGCCCCATGGTCTTCCCATAGATCTGGGCAGCTGAACAGCAGGGGTGGGAGCTTGGCCACAGGGTGCATCAGGGTGCCTGGGAAGTGCCTGGGAGCCACAGGCGGTGGCTTGCGGGAAATGGTGATGAGAGCAGATGCGTGAGAAGTGCCGAGGGACAGGATGCAGAGCACAGGGATGCTCGGGCAGGACAGCGATGAGGCCGAGCGTGCAGTAAAACAGCACCCTCGACACTGCAGGGAAGGGGTGGTGAGATGGGGGAGAGCTAGGAACTGCCCCAGATTTCATCATGGTTAATTCAACCTACGGATGATCAGAGCACCTGGTTGGCAGGCGACCACCCTTGCTGTGAGCAGGCTGTCCCACCTCCAGGCACTCCAGCACCAGTGATGCCCAGCGGGGACACATGTTGGCAGAAGAGTCAGGCTGCAGCCAAGAGCTGCAGCTGCAGTATTAACTGCTGCTGAGTTTGTAGGCTCAGAGCAGGTCCAGGTTCCCATCTGGTCACAAAATGATTTAGTTTCACAAGAACTGAAAGAAAAGCCCAAAGCAAAAAAACCATCCAGGGACAAATAGTAGTTGTCGGTATTTTGAAAATGAAAAGGAAACCAGAAGCAGCCATTTCCCAGGGTGCCTGATGGACTCCTTCTCTGAGGTTTGCAAGAGCAGCAGGCCTGAGGGAGCATGGGAAGCTCCTGAGTGGGGTGGTATGGTCCCTGCTGGACTTCTGTGGGTCCTCCCAAAATGCCTTCTTGGATATTAAAATTCCCTATGGCAGCTAGTCAGTTTTCAGCCCTGCCCATGGGGTTATCCAAACTCTTCACAGTGCAGACCCCACTAATATCCATCCATGCGTGGCTGAGTACAAGCCAAGGGAGGTCCTCAGCTGATGCCCCGTTGCCTGCAGCTTCTTTCCAAGAACCAGGGCAGGATCCAGTGAGCCTTGACCTGCACCGTCTGGTGTCTGAAGTACACCTGGGGATGGCTTCATCCCACCAGTGAGGGCACTGCCTTTGGTGTCCTGCCCAAGGTGGGTCCGTTGGACATGCTGGGTTTGCAGCCTGTGACGTAAAGCAGAGAACAGGTTTGAAGGGAAAAGAAACACTCTGGCCTCCAAATTATGGGGGAGTTGAGGCAGAAAGGCACCTTTTTGTGTCCCTCTAAATGCGTGTGTCTTTTTGAATGTCTTTTGGACTTGAGTTTGTCAGCTTCTGCAGGAAGATGAGCAAATTGCTTGGCCTGGGGAGTTTCTGGTGGCTCTGGAGGCTCTGGAAAGTGAAGCAAGAGTATGAGGTCAGTTTGCAGAAGCATGCCAACCTGGGTTTAACACATCACAGCTCTGCACACTGTCCTTCACCGCTCGTGACCCAGAGTGCTTGTCACCCCGAATAGCTCGCTCCTGTCATCTCAGAGTTGGCTTCCCTGTGAGGGGGCTATGCCTCCAACACAAACATTTCTGCAGCTGCTGACAGATAATATTTAAAAAATCAAGTGGTTAGATTGATGAGATGAATACGCCCAAGGCATTTCCAAGTAAGAAACTCCAAAGACATTTGTGCCGCTTCTGAGACCTGGGACCACACCAGCAAAACCAAGATGTATGGGAGCTCTATGGAGCACAACAGGCAAAGGTGTCTGCGAGACTGAAGTTCTGGGCTGATGGGAAGAAGCAGACAAAAGTGAGTCTTGAGTACCTTAAAATCTCAGATTTAAATCACAGGCAAGTCTACAGATACAGGGTATCTGTACTGGCATCAGCTTAAGTGATTTGGAGGACTTTATGTTCAGAGTTTGACAGATTGTCATGAGGAGACTCTATCTAAAATAGCTCGTGGAAGTACATTTGTGCTAATTACAATCACAAGACCTGCAGCAAGCATTGTAGACACTCCTCTCTAGTCTTGCCAGTGACCATATTTTACAATTCTTTAAGTGGATCGTGGGTCTTAGCAATACCTGCCAAAGGGGAATAAGCAAAAACTCTGGAGCTTGCGAAAGCATTCTGGCAGCCTCCTGGGATGCAAGACCAGGTGGTGGTGTGGAGCCAGAGGAGCCCTTTGCACTGTACCTCTCTGAGGCATGCCTGTTGCCTCCTAGCAGGATTTCTATTTCCAGCCATTGGGCTGCAAGGCTTCTCAGATGCTCTTCGTGAGCCAGGGGACTTAGATGTCAGAGATAGGCTTTGACAGTCGCCCCAGAGGAGTTTTCTTTCCAAAATCTGTCTTCAGGACCTGAACCGAGAAATCTGTCGTCTCTCCTGGGAGTTGGTTGCTGCCATGGGATCTTTCCTATGAATCAGGGTGCTGGGTCAAATGGGTCTCTGGTTCTAGGAGCTTGCTCTTGTTGAGAAGGAGGTCCCTTTCTTCCCCAGGCCAACAGATCCAGCCATTTTCCCCTGCTGTCCCTGAAACTTTAGTGAAAGCGTGCCCTTTGGACAGAGAGCAAATAGCTGCAATATCAAGCAGTAAGGCTATATGTTTTGGTTGATCATAATTCATTAATGAAAACCAGAGAGACAAAGGCACTTGGATAAGGTTGTATGAGCAGGCAGCTGCCTGTTGCCACTTGACTGAGGTTAGCATCACGGTTAAGCTACCAGTTTTACAATAATCTCATTGGGGATTTTCAACAGGAGGAGTGCCTTGCTGGTACAGAAATACAGACACATTATACCAGCAACACTCCTTGCATGGATGAAGCCATCACAGGGAAGCAGCCTTTTATACCTACCATAGGAAAACCAAACCAAGCAAGCAAACCCATCCAGACCACAGAAAGCACAGCTCTGTCCATGAATTGCTTCTGCAGGAGGGGTTTTGTGTGATCCCACACCATCCCCTCTCCCAGCAGGACTCCTGCCTGCAGATGCCTGCAGGGCTTACCTCCGTGAAGAGCAATGTCACAGCTCAGCTGACAAGTGGCAGGATTGTCATCTAACACTCAGGAGCTCTGCAGAAGAGCACTTATAGTTTGACAAACCCTGCTCCTCGTGCTTGCTTGTACACTGGACAGTTGCAGCTGCAAAGATCCCCGAGAGCCAGGGCTGTGCACAGGCATGCTTGAATGGGGGGACAAGACCTGCTGACACCGGCTTCTAGTTCAGCTGCATGAAAGCGCTTGTTCCTACTTGGACGTGGCAATGGGGAGCATGACGGAGTCAGCAGGAGAAGGCTGGAGACTGTGGAGTTGAGCAGCCAGTTTTTCAAAGTTGAGAAATGGGAAGTGACAAAAGCCGGGCTCCTGTTGCCGAGGGAGGAGATGTTCTTGGCACTAATGGTCCACTCAGTATTTCTCATGGCTGCAGCTCACTGCTGGAGGCCCTGCCCTGGAGCTGATGCCACTGTGGCACAGGCATAATCAGAAAATCCCTTTTTTCCTTCCAGCAGATTTGCTTCTGCAGCCGGTGAGGCATAGCACATGTGTGTGGTAGGAGATCCAGGCATTGCTCACAGGGAAAGGCAGAACTAGACTGATGACTGTAACAGGTTACATGTTGCTCCAATGCATTTTACTGACCATGTTGCAGAAGAGTTTTGTGTCTTTAGTCTGGAGTGTACAGTTTAGCCCCAGCACATGGCTGCAAACTCTAGAGACAACCAAGTCATCTGGACAAACTCTAGAGATGACCAAGATGCTGCCTGGGATCTGGTCACAGAGGCTAAAATTTTCACCCCTGTCCTGCCCCTCCAGTTACCCGTACTGGTACATACCATGCCTCCACCTTCTGTGTTTAAACATGATAAGGGCAAGAAGGAGGAGAAATGGAAGAGGATCCACATGGGGAGTGGGACACCAGCCCAGGGATGGAGATGTGCTCCTGGACTGGGGAGGAGTTGCTCCCCACCAGTAGCCTCTGCTTTGGAGCTCCCTGTGATCCCAGGCTTCAGGGGCCAGAGCCTGGCCGAGTTAAAAGGTATTTTCAGGCTTTCATTAGGAAGAACTGGCAAATTCTTTGTGTCTGAAGAGCACATATTAGTAATAGGTGTCCAAAATTCAGGCTCTGGGGTAGCTCCAGGAAATCCTCTGACCCCTTCATTCCCTAGTTCAAAGACGTGCAATGTTTTCAGCACTTCAGGCTGCTTTGGGAACTAACACAAAATTCCTGGGCTACACCTCATTTGTATATAATCTGCATCTGAGTTTTGTTACAAGATAAATGCAGGCTGGCAAAAGGATACAGTTGTTTATACACCGGGGCTGGTAAGCACAGATCTTTGCAAACACATAGAGGCTTTCTGTGCAGGGTGAAGGGGCTGTCAGGGTGGAAATGCAGCTTCCTGAATCTCTGAAAACAAATGTTTGCTCTCCATTTTCCCCTTGGGTCTGCACAGTGTGGAAAGAGGGTCAGGCAAAGGCATCCCTTCTTTGGTCACGTTCCCATAGGAAGCATCTGCTACTAAACATATGTTGCTGAAAAAAACCCATAAATACAAATACAGTCTTTTAGTTGGTTTCTGGTTCACAGGCACTTATGTCAATTTAGGATAGGGTTCTCTGAAGCTGGGAGATAACCTGTCGGTTGTGCCCTGCATAGCAATGAGTTAGCTGGGAGCTGGGCGCAGTGGAACCTCTCCATGGATCCATCAGCTGAAGGTCAGGAGCAAGCTCAGACCAGCCCTAGCAGAGCTGGTGTCTATCCCAGCTGTGCCAGCTTCCCAGGAAAATAGAGCAAGAGAGTTCAGGGATAAGGGTGAGGGAGGCAGAGGACTAGGGGCAGGCACAGTGCAGGAGTGGGGGAGGACAGGGAGCTCTCTGAGGATCTGCAGTCTGGAGTGCATCTTCTGGGCAAAGGGCTTGCTGTCGCTGCTGCTGCAGACATTTGATGCCCTTATTCAACACCGGGACCTACCAAGGGATGAGAACACGCCTTCCATGCAAAGCTCGGGCAGGAGCATACAGGGACGTGACTTTGCACCCTCAGTGTCTATGCTGTCAGGTAACTTGTCTTTGGGAGGAGACCCAGGCCTGCCACCTCATTCCTGTCCTTGTGTGGGGACCCTCAGTCTGGGCACAGTGGTGGTGTGAGAGCCACTTCCAATCACATGAGGTCCTTCAGAGTCAAGGTCATGCCATGCCGTGTGGGGCACCCCTGTTCTCTCCTCACCCACCACCCATCACCACAGTGCCTGTACCAAACCCAAATAGCTCCTTGGGAGCGATTTCCATCCCCTCCTGGGTGACAGTGCTGGTGGCTCCAGCCCCACTCCTCTCCTGCAAAGTGACCGCCACCTCTGTCCCTCACTGCTGCACCCACTTGCATATCAGGGGCCCCTTTCCCAGCAAAGTGTTTAGGAATTTAAAATGATTTTGCTTGTCCTGATTGAACAGAGGGCCCAGCTTAGAGGAGAGTGGTTTCTAGCTGTTGCTAATAGAAAAGAAAAATTTCCCTTTTCTTAAGCAAAGAAATCAAGAGCTGGATAAATAAGGAAAATGCAATGTTCAGACATGGTAATTCCAGGGGTGCTGGTCCCCACAAGTCTTTTCCCACCTCTCCAGAGGAAAGCTTTGAGTCCCACAGCCAGGCTCAGCACAAGCCTCCTGGGGCAGTGATGGCATGTGAGAGGGGCAGAGGGATGCGGAAGTGACAGGGCATGGTGCATCTCCTCCCGTGTGGACCCCTGGGGAGCAGGACTCTCCATCCTTGCCCCTGGGAGCAGGGTGACCTGCACAACCCAAGAAGCTCTGAGACTCTCTCTCATAAATGGCAAAAAGGCTTTGAGCCAACCCCTCCCTGCTCCTCTCAGGAGGCTTTTCCACAGCCACCCTGATCTTCTGATGGCTTCAGCAGTTTTTCCAATTTCTACTCAAAATGTATTCATGAATAGTTTATCCCATTTGTTCTTGTGCCAACACTAGCCTATAGTTTAAATAACAAGCTGCCATGCTGATGTTTACCCTTCCCTCCCTCTCTTTCTCCCCAAAATATTTATAGAGAGTTACCACATGTCTGTCAGCCATCATTTTTCTGGGTTAAACATTATGGGGCTTTCCCATGGTTTATACATGAGCTGAGCCAGGAGAAGTCTACTTCAGGGCCAGCGGCTCCGGTGAGCGTGAGCACTGAGCAGCCTGAGGTGCACAAGGAGGAAAGCATCCCATAACTGAAGTAGCTCAACAGCCTCGTGAAATGCCAACACAACGGGGCAGAACAGCGTTACCCGCTTTTAATGAGAAGAACCCCATGGGCACAATGAATCCCTGCACCGTTTTCCAGCAGGTGGGAGGCTTGGAGGGGGCTCAGGCCAGGAGTCTCAGCAGCAAAGGAGGGTAATTTCGTGGTGTCTCATCTCATGTGCTGCACAAGTTGCCCTGGCTCCTCCTCCCTTAGGTTCCTTGTCTCAGTATACTGCTAAGAGTCTCTCCTCTCCAAGCTCTGCAGGTCTCCTGGTTGGCTTAGACACATGGCTTTCCTCGGCAGGGATCCACCTGGGTGCTGTCTTTACAACTGTCCACACTTTCTCTCCCCTGGATGCCCATCCATTCTTCTTTTTTTAATTTCTTCTCACTGGGTATTGAACTCAGATGTAGAGATGATGTGGGTCCTTCCAGCCTTACTCTGGTGTCATCTGGTGGCTGATCCTGTCCAACATGCCAAGTCTGATCCCGTGAAGCCCAAAGCCTTCTGGTGCACTGTGAAACCTCTGGCACAGAAACAAGTCTCCCAGTACCTGATCTCTGCACACAGCAGCACTAACTGGCACCGTGACCTTCTGGGGACACGTGCTGACCTGGACTCTAAACCCCCCTGCTCCCCTGTATGGAGACTGCTACCTGCATAGGACCTGGTGGGGAACCACCCCTGGACAACAGGCTCCCTCCTGGGCAGGTTTAGAAATCTGCTTGCAGCAGGTGTGTGGGCATCATGGTTCCCTGCCCCAGAGCAGCTATGCCCTGGGCTTTGATAGTCTGTCTGCTCCTACCAGGCATCGACCCCTCCTCAGTAAGGCTTCCAGCTTCCACTGCAGAGCAGAACACCACTGGCAGATGGCTTTGGTCCCAGCTGGCTGTGGGTCACAGCTGCCAGCCTGCTCCCAGCTGTCCAGCCTTGCCCAGACTGCATTTCCAATAACTCTCTTCTTCTAGACCACATTGACGCTTGTGCCCACGGGAGTAAAGACTGGTCTGAAGAGCTGGCTGACCAGAAACAGGAAAAAACAGGATCTGGAGAAAAGACGACTTGAGAGCTGACCTGAGCAATAGGCCAGGCTTTAGAATAGATTTTAAAGGAAATTGTAATTAAAAGCATTGAAGTAAATAGAAAACGGGATTAAATACCACATGGATTTACCAAAGGCATACTGTGGCAGGTTGGCTTGATAGCTTTCTTTAAGAAGGTATCTGCTTTCCCAGACAAAAGAATTGAAGTAGATCTCATCTCCCTGAACCTCAGTCAAGCATTTGATGTAATGCACATGAGAAATTATTAATTAAACTGGTGAAGATGGGGATTAATGGAGAAATGATAAGGAACAAGGGTAAGATGGGAAATGGCTGGAGGGGAGGCAGCAATGGGTAGTGTTAAAACAGCAAGCACTAAGCTGCAGGCAGGCTACTAATGGAGTTCCTCAAAGATCCATTTGGGGTCTGGTTTTGCTTAATATTTCCACTAATGATCTTTGCACAAAAGGTAGGAGACTGCTGATAAAACCTGCTGATGATTCAAAGGAGGAAGCCAATGCATGGCAGCTGTGGCATATCAAACAGAAGCAATTGGGTGACCTTAAAGACTGCAGTAAGAGACCTGGAAGGAAATTCAATAGTACAAATGTGAGGTCAGGTACTTAGGAACTGATGCAGGAACTTCAGCTGCAGCTGGAAGTAAATGAAAAGCACAAGGAGCTTGCTGGGGGAGTCAGTCACCAAAGGGCCATAAACTGCCAATTTGGTTCAGCAGTGAAAAAGGCATGTGTGAGCCAAGCTGCAATATTTCCTGGAGAGAGAAACCCATCAGCGCTGCAGACCGTACATTAGTGAGGCCTCATCAGGAACAGTCTTGCCAGTCCTGCTCACTGCAAGACTCTCCGAGTCTTGGCCCCCTTCCCATCTTTGGAAGGATTTGGCCTTCCTGCCCACCAGGATGGCCGAAAGGACAGCCCACTCCCCAAAAATTCTCCAGAGAGAGTGATGGAGGGGAATCCTTTGAGTTAATGGGTGACATTGACAGAGAGGAAAATAGGTTTGAACAAGCCACGAGTCCTGAAATAACCTGCTAGCAGCAGGGGGGATGAAAAGTCACAGCAAAATGTATTGAAGACTTTGTGCGGTGGGCTACCCACCATGCTGTAAGCACTGGAAGGGGTCTGGACCCCGCCGAGATCTCCAGCCCTGTGACCATGCAGAGCTGCTGCACACCATGCTGCAGGTTTGCATGAAGGAGCCATCTGGTATAATGCTGTTGCCCTCTCATATCACTGCTCTTTTCCCTGCCTGCTGCCCA
Organism: Gavia stellata; assembly: GCF_030936135.1. Taxonomy (NCBI): domain Eukaryota; kingdom Metazoa; phylum Chordata; class Aves; order Gaviiformes; family Gaviidae; genus Gavia; species Gavia stellata. The sequence goes on from NC_082609.1 coordinate 20,339,134, forward strand.
GAGGTTTGGCACCAAACCAGGTGAAAAGGACATCTATCAAAATACGTCACCTGCCACGCACTTGGCTTCTTCTCCAAACCTGACGAGACAAGCCACTATGTGATGTGATGGCAGAGTCTCAGTCTTGGCAGTGGCCAGGTCTCCTCCTTAGCCACTCACTGAGAGCAGGCATGTCTTGGCTTCTGCTGATGGGTGATAAAACACCAGCAGACCCGTGCAGGTGTGAAGCCCTTCTGTCACCCATGCCCGCTGAAAACCCCACTTCCCTGGGCCAAGCCGCAGTGCTGCTCCCTTCAAGATGTCATTTCTTTTGGCCTCCCCAAAGCCCACGGGGCTCTGCAGCTGGAGAGAGCTGCACATGCTGCTGCTGACACGCTGCATTCCCCCCACAACGTGACCTGATGAGGCTGACGTGGCACTTCTCCATCCGACCTGACAGCTCAGGAAATTCAGTCGGGCTGGCAGGACGCACACGCCACTCGCCGAGCGCAGCGGGTCCCGGTGCTGGCGCCAGCTGTTTCTGCTTCCACTTCATCACTCCTCTTGGACCAGCTCTTCAGCACTGGCAGCAGCAGCAGCTACTTGACTCGAGACCTCACGGACGTCAGCTCTTTGGAGAAAGCCTGTGCATCTGTGTCAGGCTGGTGACAGGGATTGCCAGGTTTCCTGCGGTGACATGGCACTTCTGCAGTGCAGCAAAGTGGCTGCCTGGGCAGGATGCGATCCTGGCTGCAGGATGCCTGGAGATGAAACTCTGCTGGGAGACTGTCACAGGTGCTCACAGCTCTCGGGATGCTTGGGTTTGCAAAACCCAGCCCAGAGGGAATGGGGAGCCCCATGGCAGGTTAGAAGAAAGGGGCAGAGGACAGCTGCCTCCAGCTGAACTCCTGGAGAAAAGCCACAAGGCAACCCTCATTTACCTCCTCCCAGAAAGGTCTCTCAACCCTTCTCTGGAGCATATTTATCCACATTTTAGGGCTGAAAACACAGCCCTGCTCCTGTATTTGTGAGCAGAGGGTGAACCCAAACTACCATCATCTTTGGTCAAAGAAAAGCACCGTGCACTGCCTGGGCTCTGCTCATGGGAGTAGCCAGAGCAGGCGCCTAGCAGAGAAGTGTTCCCAAAATGGCCTGGGAGTCCCATTCGGTCCTGGGAGATGCATATCAGCTGGAAAAGGAGCCCCAGATACCTGCAGAGACTCATCCAGTCTCTAAGTTGTCCTCATGAACTTCCAGCTCCCAGCTTAGCAACGGCGCCCATCACCCTGTGGCATAGGGCTATCTCAGGCAGCGCACCGACCATGGGGTGCAGTGTCCGCACGCAGCCTGTCCCCCAAACCGCCTGCAAACAGGCATCTCCCAGCAGCTTGCCCTGCAGTTTGCTGCAGCCACCACCTCTGCTTCCCACAGTGTTTGCACCAGGGAGGGTTTGGGAATGGGTGCACGCTGAGGAATGCTTCTGGCCCCTGGTGCTGAGGGCACGCAGCATCCTTATTTACTCCTGCAGCTCCCCTAGCACCCACCGCCCTGCATTTTCCGCGGGGTGACCCCAGCTGTTTCTGCAGGTACAGCACTCTCTCCTGACACATCAGTGATTTCTCCATATTATTGCTGTTATGACAGTATCCAGAAACCTGATTTGAGTTCCTTGAAGCCTGGCTGGGAAGTCAATCCCACACAGTATCAGCTTCATTACTTGCTATATATCCCGAAGTACATGAGAAGAAACAGGGTAGTCGCTCAGCAGCTAAGCAATCTCTGCCACCTTGATGTGCCTGCAAGTGCTAGAGAAGCAGGTTTGCAGCTAGGGCGAAAGGATATGCCCTGAGAGCATGGAAGAGCTGGGAGCCAGTCCTTTAAAGTCTTTAGAGCCCATCCTGCAGAGATCAATGTTTTTCCACAGTGTTAAATATTGATTTGTGGGTTACGAGGCACTGAAATGATGTCTAGCTGCCTGTACTGGGGTAGGGAAGGGGTGCTTGGCGTGAGGCACGGCTGGTGACGCAGATACCTGCCAGCACCCAGGTGGACCGAAGTGACACCTGCTTGTCATCACTGCGTGTGCTCACTCCCGCAGATGGGGACATTCGTTCCTTGGGGTCAAGTGAACCATGAGTCAGCCCAGAGCAGCGTTTTCCTGTTTCTTCTGTCCTTCTGCCTTTTACTCTGAATCTGCCGGTAGAAATAAGAATATTTGCCTGGTTAGATGGCTGCTTTTCTCCTCTCTATAATTAGATCTTCTCATTGTCTGTTTGGTGTTTGTGCGACCGTATCTGAGGTTGGCTTCTGCTGTCAGGCAACCACAGGGCATTCCAGTCCAAGTGCTGTTGATTTCTGCTTTTATCCATCTGGAAGAAAAATGAATGAATATACTGACATGCCAGTCCTGGCCCTGGTCCACACCATAGCCAGACGCCTGTCGCTCAGCCCTGCTCGGGAGGATCACTGGGAGGGGGGGAAGCCAAGCTGTCCTCGAGCTGCCCAAGCCACCTCTGCTGCTGGTTATGGAAATAAGACATGCTGTGTGCTGTGTGGGGCTCTGCACGAGAGAGGATCTTTGCCCTCAGCCTCTCCATGCCTGTGCTCATTCCCCTTCCATTTTCCTTTCCCGGGGATACTCTGGGAGTGGGACCTGATGTCTCTTCAGCTTTATGAGCATGGCAGGAGATTTGCAAGTGCATTGATGGTCAGTAATGAAATTACGACGTCTCACGTGGGAGACAGGCTCCCGTCTGGCTTCTGACCAGGATTCTGGCTGCTGCGGGGTGAACGGTGCCGTCACCGGCATGAGGCAGGGCAATGCAGGCAGCTACCAGCAGCCATCAGCAGGCAGGGAGGCACGGCGCTCCTGGCCTGCTGTCTGGGGGGGTGGTGGGTACGCAGTCTTGGCTCCCTTTTAGGCAAGGTCTGCATTTTACAGCTGCTAGCGATTTAGATGAAAAATCTCATCACTGCAGTCAAAACGTGTTGGCTAAATCCCGTACAACTTTGAGTGAAAAAAAACAATGACATTTAAAGTAATGCTTTGGTCAACAGAGAGAAACCCTGGGGAGCTTGGAGCCAGAGAGCCATGGTAGCTGGAGAGATGGGGATTTTTAGTGCTTCGGAGCCAGGAGTGCTTGTGAGAGTGGCTGAGCCCGCAGAGGATTGAAGAGAAGACCTGGCAAGTGGCAAGGTGGCTCAAACCCAAGGAGTGGTCCTGGAGGGGGAGGCAGGGACCTACCACCCTCCACGTCGGGGCATTGGGACTGCAAATGCGAGGGGCTGTCACATGTGTCGAAATTTGCAGCGTAGGGAAGGACAGATGCATCGCGGGGAGAGACCTAAAACAATCCTGAGCAAATAACACGGTGGAGGAGCCCCAGCTGCTGCCGACCAGACTCCATTTTGCTCATTTCTAGCAATCTGGGAACACAATTTGTGCTTTGACAGTTCCAGTTCATGGCAATATTTTTTTCTCCTAACTTGATTTTGCTCTGAAATAAACTGACACAGAAGTTTATCAGTCCTACAAGACTGGAGTCATCCTAGAGAGGCAGCACTGGGGAGAGACTCCTGCTTTGGGGCAGGCTGTGGACATGTGAAGGAATTTAGCTTCAGTGCTTGTGAAAATCTGGCAGACCCAAAGTGCTCTAAGCAAAATATTTCTTGCTCAACAAATCAGCATTTCATGATGTCCCCCAAAAAGGGATGCTTTTTTGGTTGGATTATTTCAGGGACACTTCAGTAGCACAGCATGCAATGCCCATGCAGTGACACAGAGCTACTGCACCCATGGGAAGATACCATGGGTGCAGCCAAGACACCGTGGGCAGAGCTGGCACCTCCCGACACAGCATGCTGCAGGAGGTGGGGTGGTGGACTCCCATAGCTGCTTCCCATATCCTGACCCAGTCACTGCCACAAGCCCCAAATGCCTCCAGCACAGAGCAGGGGTCCCATCGCCTTGCTTGGAGCACACAGTGCTAATCGGCTCTCTCAAAAAGTTTAAGATTTTATCTTTTATGGTGGTTTTGCCCAAATCAAAAACTGGAATAAAAGGCATCTATTCCTGCCTTATTTTATTTTAATAGGATTAACTATGCTGGTGCTATCAAAATGTCTGTTTCAACATTTCCAGGCTGAGGAATTTCTCTCTTTGTTCAAAATGACATTTAGGAACAAATTTAATTTAAGTGTTCTTTCTGCTTCTGTTTGAAAAAGTCCAAATTGCAATGACGTATTTTGGCTTTGTTGACATGGAACATTTGGACTGATCCAAAAGAAATGCTTCCAGAACTTCATTTCTAGAAAAAAAATCAGACTTTGATGGGCCTGTTTCATTTGCAAATGAAGGAGGAAAAAAAAAAGTCACATCCTCAGCATTTCCTGTAAAAATACAGCTCCTTTCCTTCCCTGCATGGTCTCTGAGGCTGCATGGGGCAGATGTGAGATGCCGTCTCCATGGGGTAACCAGCTGCCTCCTGGCTGTGGGTGCATTTGCAGCTGAGGGTGTTGGTGCAGAGCCCCGTGAGCGGTGAGGAGGGTGGTGGGGGTGCGGCTGCAGGCAGCATCTGGGCAGATCTGAGAGGCTGGGGTACTCCCAAGACTTGCGTTGGCCGAGTCCCCAGCAGTGGGACCTCCCAGTCTGATCCAATGTGTCCTCCACGGATGGCTTTTCAGCAGAAGCCGCCCCCAGCAGATGCCACCCATCCTCCCAGATGGCTCTTTGGCAAGGCTGGGTTCCTACAAGTTTGGTCACCAATGAATCAGTTATTACCATGGTTTTTTACAACTTTCGGGGCCCCCTGCTAGCCCCCAGAGTACTTCAGAGGGATTTGCAGCCACTGGGATCTTGTGCTGTACAGGGGACTTCAACCAGTGATGGATTAAGACTAATATATTTACTGTTGCAGGTCAGTCTCGGCACTTTTCTCCCGCTCTTTAAGTGATGTTTCTTTATCAGTTTACTCCATTTATCATGTGTTAGCTGGTGTGCACTAGCAACTCCAAGTCTTGCCTGCAGAGTACAGTTGATTAGGAGCAATTTCTTCTCAAAGTCTAGGGTTGCCTTACCAGCTCAGGGAGGGATGCACCTTTGCTGGGCTGTAATAAATGAACCAGCAAGCTATGGACCCTGCATCATGTCCCCAGCTCCCCTGCCTGCTAGCGAGAGATGTGAGGAGGAGAGGGTGTTAATTTTTGGGGTGGCATGGGGAGAGTCTGATGTACTCCCTCAACAAGGGGGCAGCTTCCAGCAAGCTGCCTAAAAAGAAGCAGACAAAGAGCAGGCAGCAAAATTGCTGGGAGATCTGATGGGATGGGATGTGACTGTCCTGGAGACAGGGAGGACAGTGACTGAATTCAACCTGCCGGAGACGGGGAGCAAAGACAGAATGAACTAATGCTGCCAAAGAGGTTAAGGGGAATAAGATGGTTTTTACAAATATACCAGGGGAATCTCAAATACTGGAGACAAAGTAGGAGCCATTAATAAATTAGGAAGAAGATTAAATTAATGATGACTCTCAAATGGCTGAACTACTGCACAGTCTTCTAAAATCTGCCTTTAACCAAAAAAAAAAAAAAAGAAAAAAAAGAAAAGAAAGGCTAAAGAGCGTCTACAGACAATAAGAAAACAAAGAAAACCTTGTCAAATTGTCAAATATAATTCTTGAGCAAAGGCAGGGTGAACCTGTACGGCTCAGCAGGGCTGGGGGCATGCAGCAGGGAACAGAGTGGGACTGAGCTTATGAAATAAAGCAGGGAGCGACAATAGAGTTGTTTAAGTTACAGAGAAGCAGGAAATTACCAGAGGATTTGGGAAAAGGAAGTACACCAGCCTTCATGAAAAGACAGTGATCCCAACAGCGATAACTTTATGGCTCCATCTTCAACTCAACAATAGAGCCGATAGCCAGGGAGACTTCTGGAAAATAACAAAATTGCAGCAGTGTCCGGCAGGACCGTGGGGGCAGAGGGGGACCAGGCACACAACCCACAGTGTCTATAGGCTGTGCATGCGTTTTTGCCCCCGTGACTTACCCCACAGCACTCCTGCCCTCTCCCCACACAGTCTTTTGTGGCAGCAATCAGAGGGCTGATGCAAAACGCACCCCTGGTGATCGGGGAGATGTGTCTTGTGCTTTCAGGCTCCTTCCTTGCAGAGCATCCAGCTCTGGGGATCTCAGGAACAGCGACAGCCCTGCTGCTTCAGATGGAGCCACACTGGGCTTCTGGTGCTGGAAATGCGACGGCTCTCACAGGGAATCTGAACAGAGGCAGCCAGAGAAAGGTCCTAATCAGACAGAGAGGTACATCTCTAGCAACTGAAGGTACATCTGTTGGATGAAACTGGCATGGAAATTTTGAATTCTAGGTCTTCTGGACAAACTGCCTTATTGCATAGGAACAGGAGAAGAGCCCCCAAAGCCCTGACCCAGAGGGGCAGGACAGGATCCCGCTCTGTGACCTGCAGTCTTGGTCTCTGCAGATCAGGCAAGCCTTGCCAGATCAGTCACACATCCTCATCGTCATGAGATTTTTCCCCACAAGTTCGAGAAACGTTGCTGGGTTTAGCCTGGAGCAGAGATTTTGGCCCAAATATCGCAGTGAGAAAACTCTGCAGCAGTGAGTACTTATGAAAGCAGAGCCCTGGGTTTGCCCAGAAGAAGGTCTCCAGTGCCTGGTGCTTGGCTGGGGATGGAGCAGATGCCAGGGCGCACAGAGGGCTGTGTCAGAGAGGGGATGCTGCGGCATGGCAAGCACCAGCATGGAGAGCTGAGTGATTGCAGCCATGCCCCATGCCTCCTCTCCCTGCCCTGGTGCTGCCTGCTTTGGCAGCTCTTTTCTGCAACACTCGTCAAGGAGCAAGTGATAAGAGGGATCTGACGAGGGCACTGAGGACAGCCCATCACATCAGAGGGTCTTGGGCTTGGAGCAGCATTTGCAAAGGAGGCTCCTACAGTCAGAGGGGATAGCCAGAGTCAAACGGTGCCTGGCATGCAAGGTGCGCCCAAGCATCCTTAGGGACCCTGGGTTCCCGGGAGAGCACCCCACAGGGACAGCTGAGGGGTGCGGGGTGCCCCAGTGCAGCAGCCATGCCACGCACACCAGAGCTGCCGGGTGTCATGCTGGCACTGGCAGCCCCAGCCTGCAGCCTGTATGCCTGGGCACAGCTGGAGGCACTGCTGTCCCAAGGAGATACAGACACAATAGAGAGTCACAAGGAAAATGATGAAGGGGCTGAAGGATGGGATTTAGGAGGCAGATTAAATGAACTAAATCTGTCTAGCTTTGCCGATCAATCATGCAGGCAGGAGCCGGATAACTGTCTCTGAGTGCCTGAAGGGTGCAAGCACTGAGGGAGAAGGAAATTACTTACGGGACTTTGGGGTGTCAGAAGGGGAAGAGGGACGCCAGAGCTGCTGACTCAGCTCTTCCTGCTGTTTGTGACAGGTCTTCAGGAACAGGGCATGGGAGTGAACCCCCAATCAAACCATGCCTGGGCTGCAAGGGAAGCTTCTGGCCCATGGCTGGCAGGTCAAGGAGGTCTGCAGAAATTGTATATGGGATGAGGGGAGGGTGATGGGGCAAGGAGAACACGGTGGGATAATGGGGCTGTGCAAGGAGAGCAGCAGGGTAAAGAAGGTGGGATATGACTGATAAGCAATTGCAAAGACTGCATTTTCTGTTGCTTCTGTGTTGTTACAGACCTTGACTTTGGCAACATGCTCCATGGGATGCTGCCATCATGCCTGCATGGAGCTTTTGTCTGAGTCAGCTGCCTGTCCAGGACATCTCTGGGCAGAATCTGTGGTGGGAGAACCCAGCACAGGAGAAGGTGGTCCTCTGCTCAGCAGTCCACACACACTCAGTCCCTGGCCATACCCTTTTCAAACGCCACAGGGATGGAGGTCACCCAAGTCCTCGTCATCACAGAGAGAGCTCAGCCCAGTTGGTGCTGGGGAGGGATGGTTTCGGGTGCCCTCCCGGCAGAGGAGAGCCGTCACTCCTCCCCAGTGGCATTCACAAGGCACATCTCGCAGTGCTGTGGACAAGCCCTGCCACCCTCCACAACGCCTCTCCCAGCTGTAGAGCCAGCAGCAGCGCTGGCTTGCAGGACGGATCGTTTTAACTTACCCCCCCACACACCAGGCTCCCCCCATCAGCCCAGCCTGCCGGTTTATCAGGGCCTCTGGCAGAGCTCTGCCTCATTCAGGCTCTTTATCTGTTTTCATTTTCTATGCACACCTCTGGGGCACTGTACAGATATAAAATAATCAAAATGACAGTCCCCAGATAAAGGCCACTTTTGTTAGGAACACACCAAGTTCTCATGTAAAAGCATACAAATGGCAGTTCATTTTCTATCTCAGCACCTTTTGGGTCTTGCAAGTGAGTCCAAAGGAAAAATATCCTGGTCAGCTCTTTCACACTCATGAAACATGGTACAGTGCATAAAGTTCAGAGCCAGGAGTGAATAACGGCGACTTTCATTAACTGTCAAGTGAAACCAGAGGCAGGCTGAAGTGCTAATTCCAGTTGGGACCCGTTCAATAGCAAATTAACCTGCCAGTGATCTCCCAGTAGGCTACTGAACTGAGCAGAAGGAATAATTTGAAACTAGGTTTGTAGAGGTAGGTAATATCTTTTTTATTAGATCAGCAGATAATTTGTAGCCAGATATTTATTCAATGAGCCTCTGTGTGCGTGAGTGGCCATCTGCCTCTCCCTCTCCCCCCATATCTGAACAAACGATGAAGACCTTTTCAGATCTTGCTGTGGACTGTTTGCACGTAGGCAAAACCCGAGCCAGGGGGTCCATAATGGACCTCGCACATCGGGAGACGCGATGGGAAGGGTGCAAGATCACTTTTGGTGTTGACGCTGAAGCTGGTTTCTGCAAACCCTTGCTCGTTGCACCCATAGGAGGGGAGGGAGCACAAGGCAGATTGAGGAAGGCCACAGGAATGTCTGTAAAGGCTTTTGCATTTTACCCTCCATCGCTGGCAGGGAAAGACAGGGCAGGCCGGCAATGAGCGGTGCCGGAGGAGCATTACGTCACCGGCGCAGAGCCGCGTTGGCTGCACAGCACCCGAGGAGGAGGATGCTGTCTCCTGGCAACCCCCGCGCCTGTCACATACATCAGCATCAGCAGCGGATGCAATGCAGGACCGATCGCCTCTTCCAGCACCCCTCTGCCAAGAGGGGAGCTCGCCGCCGTAGAGCGAGGGTCCTGGGGCTTGGCTGGGCGCTAATGAGGTCTCCCATCCGACGTGGCTTTCCGGCTGCCTCTCAGCTCCCCACCACCCCTTGAAATGGGCTTTTCTGACACTGTGGGCAAGCGTAAAGGCAGCTCTGGGGCTGGGCAGTGACAAGGCTTCTCAGCCAGCAACAGGAGCAAGCGCAGTGTCAGGAAATCAGACCCTAGATAGGATGGCTCACTCCCAAAATTGAGCACCATGCTGGGCGCAGACGCAGAAACCCTGTGCTTGCCCCAGCTGATGGGTCAAGACACCCACCCGTGCCATCCACATGCAGCAGAGAGGGGGCTACTGTGGCACTGACTGTCTTTCCCGCAATATCAGCTCAGATTTTCTCCCTGCTGGGAGGCAGGGACAAGGATGCAGAGAGCTGCCAGCTGCAGCCAGCACAGGGTCCTGCGGGCACCGTCTCCCTCCAGGGTCAGGGGAGGGCAGCAACTGAGCAGATACCATCTCTGTGCGGAGCTGCAATCAGTCTGGGCTGATCGATCCCTCTGGGTGCCTGGGGCATGGCAGCCACTGCCAGCGCATTTCACTTACCTGAGTCCTCCAGCACTCCAGACTTTCACCTTCTGGCTGCCAAAGGGAGGGAGATGAGGCAAAATATTTGTGCCTTCTCTGCTGGGGGATGCAGAGTATGTCTTCATCCATTCCCTGTCTTTAGCCAAAGGTGCCTACCAGAGCATCCCTCCATGATGTACCTTCTCCCTGTGCCTCAAAGCCTGAAATCCACCAGCAGCTCAGTTCTCTATTTGGTCTCCACAGTCTCTGGCCATGCAACTCCATCCCACCCCATGGCCGTACACTTGCTCTGATCTCCCCCATGTGTGGTTGGTGACTGCAGGTCTGCGCAGGCGGAGGCACTCCGGGAGGAGCAGCACAGGCACTGGGACAGGAGGCAATAAAGGCTGTGAATCGGCCTGGGGCTGTCAGCCAGGGCCTCTTCTGGCAACTGGCAAGCTGCTTTCAGTCTCACAGATGAGTCCTACAGCACCAGCCTATTCAGGGACTTCTACTACTAGCCTGGAAGGGGAATGGGGATGAGACACAAGGCAAGTGCTTTCCCTGCTGGAGGATGCATGCTGGGATGGACTGGAGGAGGAGCAGAGGGATGGGGAAACAGGAGCAAGGCACAAGCATCTAATGGGATCTGCTTCCTCTCGAAGGAGATTGTCGGCTCCTGAGCTGCTTCGAGTCAGGGGCTTAATTTGCAACCGATTCAGCAGCATAGCAGCATCCACGCCAGCCGGAGGCACTCAGCATCCCCAGGCTGATCCTGGCAGCTAGGAAAATCCCCAGTGCCTGGCAGTCAGGGCAGCAATGGAGACGGAGCAGGAGTGCTCGGAGGGCCGGCAGCTGAGCAGCCACCAGCTCCTGGAAAAGAGCCACAATGGCCCCACACTTCCTGACCACTCCACACTCACGGGCTTCCACAGCAGTGGGGGAGACGAGACAGGAGGGAGGAAAGCTGCATGGAGGGGAGATGGAAAGAGAGGAGGAGAGGGAGAGTGGGGGAGGGCGGCAGAGGGAGCACCTGATGAATACAGGAATGGGAGGCAGACAGAAAAACTAATCGAGGATGATTGAGGGAGAGAAGGAGGACGAGTGAAAGATTGAGACAGAGTGATAAAGAATATGTCAGACGGACAGGAAAACTAATAAAGAATAATAACTGCCCCTGGCCGAATGCAGCACAGGCACCTGCCTGTGGCTGCATGTGTGAGCACAGGCAGCGTGTGCCCCCCCCTGGCCCCATGCCCAGGGAGGACACAGAGGGGCATGCTCTGTGGCTGGCCACATGCACAGCCCCGCTCGGACATACGGTCACACACAGAACATCTCTGCCGGTGCAGGCTTACATGCACACCAAGCCCTGTTGGCAGCCCCATGGAGCGCTCTCAGCTTTGCGGGGAGGAGGACGGCATGTATGTGCAAACCCAGGTGCCGCTGGCAGCTGCTGCCCACACACTGATGCTGGTCACTATCCCCCAGTATGTGCTGTATGCAGTGTGCTGTGTACCCCCACGGTACCCAGGCTGCTGTGGACATCCCTGCATCCCAGGACAGGGGAAGGATGAGGGTGCTTGGAGGAAGGCTGGCCCTCAAGGCGTTTGTCTTGCCTGGGTTAGAGGGCAAGAACCAGCTGCACAGCCCAGGATGCAGGACCCCACAAAGCCTGTCCTACCCCATTCAACACTGTCTTTCCTTCAGTGGATCTACACATGCCACCTGGTCTCATCCCATCTTTGCAGCAGGTACATGCACTGGCTGGTGTTGGCATTGCTTCTCTGTTTCTTTTACAACTTGAGATGCTGAGGGAGCATGGGCACGGCCTTTCTGCTCCTCCCTCTTCACAGCCGACCTCCCTGTACTTCCCTCCACCCCAGCCCTTGCTCGGACACCCTTCCTGCCCCAGGGAGGCTATGGGCCAGGGGAAGAGAGCTGCTCTGGCTACGCCTGGCAAAGTGCCGGGCTACAGAGAGCTGTTCCAAAAAGGGCTTTGCTGGTGAGGCAGGCTCAGCCTCCCACTCCTTTGCTGTCTCCACTGAGCCTTGCAGGCTGCTAGGTTAAACGGGAGCTGACAGGGTAAGCGGAGGATTGCTCCCAGAGCAATGTCTCGCCTGCATCGATCCTCCCCTGTCACCACTGACCTCTGGCCCTGGAAAACTCCCAGAGAGTGTCCAGCTCCAGACAAGGCAGGAGTTGATTAACTGAGTCCAGCTCCGGAGCATGTGGGAGCTCTGTTGTCTCTCGTTTTGGCTTGGGGAGGTGGGATGCTGATTTCATACTGGCTGAGAAAAATCTGGTGCCACAGGACAGGAACAAAGAAGGGCAGACCTCAGGCTGGCCAGGCTCTGGCTGGTGACCCGTTCTAGGTCACCAGGACTGGGGACACGCATTCTAGGTAACCAGGACCTCTCTCCAGGCACAAGGCAGGCTCCGGGGGTCCTCAGGGGCTGGTCCTGGGCTGCCCTGGAGGAAGAGGGTGGGAGGACAAATACGAGGGATGAAGAAAGACAGGAGGGAGAAAGCTGGACGAGACAGCGCACAGTTTTAGCGTGAGAACTGTGGTATTTGGTGTTTCCTGTAGCTCCCAGGCAGGGCGAGGATCTCGCAGAGCCAGTGCTCAGCTTTGCCAGGAGTGGGGAAAACCAGCTCCCAGAAGACTCCGCTGCAGCTGATTTTATTTCACGTATGTGACCCATTTGGGATCTCACCATGTCCCAAAGGCTGTTTGACGGGCAACATCTGTGAAGGGTTCAAGCGTGGCCTCCGGTGTGCTGCCGCGCTCAGCCATTGCTGGTGGCTGTGCTGTTGGAGCATATGCCAGCATCGCATCAGGCTGGAGGTGGAGCCCTGGAACAGCAAGAAGGATTTTATCATCTCTTCATCTCCTGCAAATTTGAGTCATGAGCATAATTCAGCAGGTTTCAGGCTACGGAGAGCTACGCAAGGCAGGGGAAAACAGCCTCTCCTTTGCTTTTTGTTCTTTGGAAATGGCCAGTCCTTCCCCACCTGCCTTACCCCCAGCAAGGCATTTTGGGGTGCAGGTGGTGTTGTCAGCATTTTGGATGAGCTTGTCCACATGGTGAGGGAGTTGTACCATGGCAGACCTACTCTGGCATCCAGAGAGGCCCTGGGAAAGATGCCATCCTTTCCAGCAAGCTTGGAAAGGGCTGGGATGAGCACAGCTTATCCCGGGAAAGGAATGCCATGCCCTCGCAGCCATGCTTGGAGGTGGCTGCTGGGCTGTGATATAAATAACGCAGGGGGTGTGGTGCCGACGGGCCTCCCACACGTGAGTGACGGGTCTGCTTGCAGTGAGCAAGCACAGTGCGTGGGAGCTGCTCAATCTGTGTGCTGAGTGTGCACAGAGGAGTCTGACCTGCCAGGGCCAGAGGAGAAGGTCCCCTGCGAAACCAGGACCAGGAGCAGAGCAGTGAGTGGAATGGGATGGAGAGCATGAGGGAAGGCTTTAGTCTGAGGTAAGATACGGTAGGGAAAAAAGGCTCCATCCCTCCTGACACCTTCCCACTCTCCTCACTGCTCTGCATCTCCCTCCTGCCTCATTGCTTCCCCTGGTCATCCCTCTCCTGCACACAAGCCCGGCCCCAGTGCTTTGCACGTCCAGCTGTGCCCAGCACCTTCCCCACTGTTCTGCCCAGACTTGGCACAGTTACAGCTGAGCACCACTGGCGCACAGCCATTTGCTTCCTTCAAGGCTTTCCTGCTGGCTTTGATTCTTGTTGCAGCAAGGGAGTACGTGTGCAGGGGCAGGTGGAAGTGGTTGCTCAGAGTGGAACACATGGGATGCACCATCAGGGTGATGTGTTTAGTGTGTGGGCAAGGCAAAATGCGTTTATGATTTTACTATTATTATCCATTTCCTAATGACAGACATCCTCCATTTGCAAACCTCCACTGTGCTTGGGTAGAAAGCACTGAGATTTGGGGGGTTCCCCAGCTTTGGGAATGGTTTATGTTTGAGTCTGCCTGGGTGAAGAATGTGCCATGGGGCTGTGGTATCACCATGCAGGCAACAAATTGCAAGTGGGCAGAGCAGCCTGCCCCAGCGGTTTCTCCAGATCAGATCCACGTATTCACAGGGAAACTGAGGCCTGACCCACTCCAGCTGACACCAGAGATATTGTCCGAAGGCCACACAAAGTCCTGGGAGAGCCCGTCATCTGCTGGACCAGCAATGAAGGACTATCCCAGGTCTCTGTGGTCTTTGAAAAAACATTTAAGTCACTCGCTCCCTGATACCTTTCTGAGTCTGCAAAGCAGCCTGTGCAGCCCTTTCCTCAGATCTGGAATCATTTCATAGGGTGGGAGAAGTGAAAAGCAGCTAAGGACAAGGCTGGGGGACACACCAGCAAGAAATCCATGAATTTCCCCTGCTGACTGCGAAGAGTCACAAAGCTCGTCTCCAATGGGTGCGGAGATGCTGCTGCAGCTCACCTCCATGATCTTGCCATGCAGCTGCCCACAGACACCTTCTCCAGCATGGTGGGAGACCCAGGAGCAGTTTCTGTAGCAGCGTCCCTCCGTCCTTTCCCAGCTGCAGCAGCCAAGAGAGGGTGGCTGGCACCACCCCGCCAGGACACCACCCTGCCCACCATGGCCTTGTGTGACACCCACCATCAGCGTTGCCCAATTACGCCCCCCTCCAGCTGGCAGCCATCTTCGTGACATCTCCAAGGGCTTTTCTCAGCTGTAGAGTTACAAGCCGCGATACCCAGGTTCAGTCTACACATGCAGCTGCCCACTTGCAGGCAGCTGAGCTTCCCGGGCAGGGTAGCTGGTGGGGAAGGTGTCTGCTTGGGGTTGTGGTTGCACGGGTTGGTAGTTTGCCCACAGCCCAACATAAGCATGTTATAAATCACACCAGTGATGCCAGAGAAGTAAACATCTCTGGTCTGTGTTTGCATGGTGCCGAGCATAACACCGCAGTGGTTTATGGTGGGAGCCTCAGTGTTATTGCAACGCTAGCTAATCAACAGCAGTGCTGATGGTCCTCCGGATCCTTCCCACGCTGCCCAGAAAGACAAGCAGAGCATCGTGGGGCTCCAGAGCACCCTGGCTCCCTGCGGCACTGGAGCTGTGACAAGGCTGCTGCAAAAAGAGAACTGAGGAAGGGTTTGGTGTCCACCCTGAAATTGCAAACCTTCATTTTAAAGCCTTTCGAAAAAAACTTCTCTCTCCAGAGTCAAATCTTTGCAAAACTTTGCAAAAACTTTGCAATTTGGGGTTGTTTCACAAGTGAAAGTGGGACTCAACTGGGTTCTGCAACAGAAGCTGGCTGTCCATAATGAGATCAGGGTGGAAAGATAGGCTCAGGGCGCTAAGACGTCTGATGCATCACATCCGTTAATTTAGATGAGCCCAGGACAGAGAGTTCTAGAAAGCTGCCTTTTCTGAGGAGTGTGGGTGCTGAGATACCTGGTGATTGGCACCCCGCTTGGGGATGATGGACAGGCGGGGAGGGAAAGGCGAGCTCAGAGAGGGACGGCAGGCACACTTCCCTCTCCGCTGGAACAGAGCGTGGCTCCCATTTGCACTAATCCCATTAGGTCTGTTTGCACTAAGCCTCTGCGAGAACTCCCTTGTTGAGAGAGAGTCTGCCTTTGTGCGGGGCAGGCTCAGCTCCACGACCCCACAAGCAGATGGGGAGGAAGAGCACGGTCCCACCAACTGTGCCTCCTTGTGTGATTAACACATGGTGCCAGGCCATCCTGGTGTGGGAGCTCAGAGGTTCACGCCAGGCTAAAGGGTGCTTGCAGCACTGCAGAGGGGCTGGGATCAGCTCGAGAAAGGGATGGGAACAGCAATGTGGGGTGAAAGCTGCTGGGGGCTGAGCATCTGACCGTGGAGGAACCTGATAGACTCTCCCTGTCTTGGGCGATGCTGATTCCCTGCTAGCAGAAGGGAAAAAGCTCCTGCTCTTAGATCAGCTGCTGTTAGCAACACCCCAGCCTTCCCTCTATCAATCTGCCTATGGGAATAAATTGAGCTACATATTCTGTTGGGGCTTCAGTTCAAGAACCCCCCCCCCGGGGAGGGGGCTGGCCTTGCTCTAAATCTCCTAATCCCCTTCATCATACTGCCAGACAACCAGAGACACGGCAGCAAACTGCCTGGGGCTGGGTCCCCCTGCCTCCCCTGAGCTGCTTGCAAATCCCAATCATCCCGTGGGCGATTACAGGGGCTTCTCCTGTAGCACAATATCCAATCTCCCCCAGAGGCCACGGCAACATATGCAGGGCCAGGCTCCATGGCCGCCACGAACAGAGGCAGCCCTGCTCATCCTATTAACGGTGGTACACGGGAGGGATGAGCAGGGTGGGGGCGACCTCCCCGCAGCCTAGAGCCAGTGGGGAAGGAGGGCTTTGCAGCTTCCCTGTACCATGGTCCCGCTCCTCCTGTATGGTGGGCTCTGTTCCTCACAGAATTTCACCACAGGGTATGGTTATTGAAGCCCATCGCTGCTCTTGTTATGGCCAGCCCTGCTCTTGTGGATCCACAGCTGTCCACAGCTGCCCGTGGGCATGGTGGCATCAAACACATCCCCTGCCAGAAGAGATGGTGTCAGCTCTTAAACTGCTCTCAGCTCTTTTTGAACCTCTACCCCAAGCATCAGGCTGGCACAGCAGTGGCCCAGTGCCCTGCTCCCATGCTGGGAGTGCATCTGTGGCCACCGTCACAGCACAGGTAGGCAGCAAAGGCTGTGCCGTCCTGTCGCTCACCTCAGCAAGAAAGCCGCCCTGGAGGGAACTCATTGTCTGGCCACTTTAGTCAGCTCTGTGCAGAGCGCTGCTGACTCACTTTGTCCTCCCACCAGATCTGCTTGGCCCAGGAACCATCTCAGGGTCATTTTATTTCTTTAAAGATTCAGTGAAAATAGATCAGGCAGTTCTGAGATTTCCACCTGGCTCCCTGTTTCTAGTTTGCATAAATGCCCATTACTCTTGAAATGAGGGATTGAGACAAGGAACCAAGTAAGCACAGATCTTCTGTGGTTACTGACAGCACTGCTTTAAACCTCACAGTGTTTTTTACTGAGCAAAGCCATGCTGGGAGAATGCCTCGGGAGAGGCAGCCTCCATGAGGAAGATGGTGCCGTTGTAGCTGGTGACTCCTGGTTAGAGCCAGAAAGAGATCCCAAACCTCATCCACTTTACCATGCAAGCACTGAAAATGAATCTGCCAGATCTGTGCAGGCAGCTGGACAGCTGAAGCTGCAAGGTCAGGCCCTCAGGAGACATGAGAATTGAGTTTTCCATCAAAATGGATGTCCCTGGCCTGGCACATTCCCAGTCCCTGCTGTAAGCCGAGGACCCTATTAAACCAGATGTACTTGAAAAACCCAGGTCAGAACAAAGCTAATGCAGCAAGTCCCAGCCCGTCTCCCTCCACACGCCATCCCCACCTGGCAGCCAGTCAGACCATCGCTCCTCTTTGCAGATGCCCCCACCCCAGTGGAGGCCACCAAGGAGCAGGCAGGAGGAGCAGCTTCCCATCTCCTCCACCTTAGGCTAGGAAGGATTCTTGTGGAGCCCCAGGCTGTGCACATCTCCAAGGACCAGTGGGACTCAGCAGGGACACCAAGGCCACATCACTCTACTCCATTTCGGTTGCTCGTGAGGCCCAGCCTGGTGGGATCATCCTGGGCTGGAGGATACCCCTCTCACATCCACCTGTGGGGCTCAGTGGGCACCGAAACCCACCCCAAGGGCAGTACTGACCAGGGAGCCTCGTGTCCAAACCCCAAGCCGTGCCGGGCAGCCGCAGCATCCTCACCAGCAGCCTCACCAGCAGCATCTGCGAGGCCCCTTCCCACCCCGGTAATGTAATCGATGTGCGCTGCCATGGAAACCAAACAGTTTCCAGACCAGCATATAGCTGGCTGGATGTGATGCTCAAGGCTGTGCCGGAGGACTGGGAAGGCTTGCTGCACCGGGGTGGGGCGAGGGGAGGGCAGAGGGTGCCGGAGGGAGCACAGTGGAGTAGGGGAGGAGAGGCAAGGAGGGAACGGAGGAGGTGGGGGGGGGATGTTGGATTGGGCATGCTGGGAGGGCAGAGGAGGGGAAGACGGGGTGTGAGGAGCGACTGTAGGGCATGGCACAAGGCCAGGCATGTTCAGGAGGGAGAGGGAGGTCCTGGGACTATGTCTCTGCTTAGGAAGATACTCTTTGGTGATCCGGGTTATCCTGGGGGCAGGTGGCTCCTGACAGGTCTGCATGGGTGCTACCTGCCCCCCTGTGCCAGCTGTGGGAGTCTGGCATCATCCTCAACATCTGGATCCCCTTTCCCTGGGATGGGGCAACTGCAGGCAGAAAGGCCACTTGGTTCCCCAGGACCCCTGAAGACACATCCCTGCTGCCCAGCTGGCGTGTGCCTGCACAGAGGGGTAGCTGAGAGCCCCCCCCGCCGCCCTCACCCATGAGGACATGATCCCTTGGGAGTGGGGGGCATCAGTTCCCCTCTGTGTGGCCCAGAGGAGAGCCCAGGGAGAAGGGGATGGTAGAAAAGGAGTCTCTACAAAACCCCACCGAGGGGATGATGGTCTACATCTTCACCTGGAAACTCTTCCTTCCCAGGGACACTTGCTGGTGTCTTCCAAGCTGGGGGTGAGAGCTGCCTTTGCCTAGTGATAAGACCATGGCAAACCCAGTGCCTGTAGCTCAGGAAAGAGAGAGGCGCAGTGCTGTGTGTGAGCCCTACACAGCCAAGACACGTAGCACCCGTATGCAACCTGACTAATGAGGGAAGCATCACTACTCTGAGCTAAGAAACTACCCTGTACAGCTATTGATCTTGCCTAGCACAGTCTTGTGCAAAGGCAAGCAGGAAAACACAATAGCTGAGCAAGCTCTCTGCAGCTACGGTAGGAAGCAGCCGCAAATGTGCCCTGGTTTGAAGTAGCCCAGCTGTTTCCAAAGGGTCTAAACTACCTAAAAAAATTCAACCATGCATGGTAAAGGAGATGGCGAAATGGTGGGAAATGGCATCAGGTCTCCAAGGAGCAGTGATAGAGGTGGGGAGTCTGGAGCTGGTTTGGTGGGGCTTTCCCTGGTTCCCACCTTAGGTGGTACCAGGCAAAAGTGCAGGCAGCCATGGGGCTGAAGATGTCTTTTCACCAAAACATTTTGGTTTTAAATAAAGGAGACTGGTCTGTGGCAAACTGCTTTGTGGGATTATCTTACTCATACCTGTGCAGAAACATCCTTAAGCTGGAAAACAGGAGCAGGGAGACAAAAGCAGCATGCCAGGGCTCCTTGCACCTGGAGGAGGGCAGCAGGAGAAGGTATCTCCCCTCACAGCCACCAAGGCTCTTCACTGCCTCCATGCTCTTTCTTCCCTGAAGATGCCCCGGGCCGCCCCCAAGGATGCAACATGTGGGAAGAATCGGTCAGGTACAGGCACCCAGGTTTTCACACTTTTATTGTAAAGCTTTAGGAAGGGCTAATTACAATGGAGTTGGTCATCTGACAGCTTAGCAAACAAACAGAACAGGAGAGAACAGAAAGGGGATCACGACGGTGTCATGCTCACTGCTCTGAACAGAAAGAATTACAAGGGAATCAATTGTGCTCACAGCGCCCGGGGAAAACCAAACCCAAGGCCCAAAGCCTTCCCCGCACAGGGAAATGCATCACACATTGAGAGCAATACAACCTTAGCAAGAGGCATTGCTTTAGACATAGGTCACCATCTGAAAAATAGTTGGGTACTTTACTCTGCCATAGGATTTCTCCTTTAGAAAAGCTACACCTGCATGTACATAAAACTGTACAAAAAACAAGGCATCACAAGCAAGGAAATGAAATCTTGTATAAATAGAACCAACACTGAAGAGCTACAAAGGGGTCGCTTAGATCCTTCCCACGCAGCCCGCCTGCTCCCTGGCTCCCACCTTTGGTTTTACCCCTGGCTTGTCCTAGTGCAGTGTGAGATACAGTGAACCCCTCCACAGAGGCGTCGAACCCCCCTCCTCTTCCCTGTGCTTGTCTAGACTGGAGCCCGTGGGGAGCTTCCCCCCCCCTCCCCCCATGTGCACAGAGGCTTTATCCTTCTGGCTTATAATTGTGCAAATGAGCTTCTTTCCAACAGCACCTCTTCTTCGCCTTCCCCCAGGACTGATCCCCAGTGACACTGTCAACTTCACCCCGGGACAAATCCCCAGTGCCCCCTCTCCCAAAACTGATGTCCAGCGCCTTTTCCTCCCCAGGGACCCATTCCCGCTGCACCCCACATAGCCTCCCACCCCTTGGCACCCCACCGAGGACCCACACCCACTGCCCCCTCTGTTCTTCCCCACAGACCCACCCTCACCCCCGCCATGCTCCCCCTAGACACTCATCCCATCCCCCAGATACCCATGCCCTCTCCCCACTGTGCTCCCCTCCAAAGAACCAGCCCCACCATCCCTCTGTACACCCCCATGAGATTCATCCCCCCCACCCCCCTCCCCATGGCACGCATCCCCAGCACCCATCCCTCCCACCCCTCGGGGACCCCCTCTGCACTCACCCCCCCCTTGCACCATGTTCGCACTGAGAACACCGCCAAGTGCTCCAGGAGACAAGACAGTAATTCCAGCCACAGGGCTTCGAGCTTCAGGGTCCCTCTGGTGACCCCAAACAGAAGGTAGGGAGCCCACCCACAGGTGAGGGACCGGGGAAAGCTGGTCTTGGACAAGCACCCCTCAGATGTGGCTACGTCACTCTCCCAGGGGGTCCCCAAGAAGGGCACTGGACACTGCCACTGCCTGAGCCGAGGGGAGGCGTGAGCAGTCGAGTTGGCAGTGGAGTCAAAGATCCTGGCCAGCGCGGCCAAATTGCACATTCTGCCCAGTTTGGCCCTGAAACTACAGAGCTACAATAAAAACAAGTTCAGGAGCGTGACCTGCTCAGGCAGCCAGGCCAGGGGAACGTGGGCCCTACCGGGCAGCCGCTGTGGGCAGGGGTAGAGCAGGGATGCCCGGACGGGCGGGCAGACAGATATCCACCAAGAGCATCGCACCTGCCTCGAGGGACCCCCGGCCAGTTGGCCGGGAGCAGCAGCAGGAGGCTGGGAGGAGGGTCCTGCCTCCTCCGGGTGGCACCCCGAGGTGGTGGGGCCACGGGCGATGCGGTGTGGCACGGTGCCGCCCGGGGAAGGTGAGGAACAAGGCTGGGGCATGAGGAAGCGGGTGCAAGCAGGCGCCTTCTGCTGCCCTTCCCTTGTCACCCAGGCTCAGTTTGCACTGCGTCCCCTCAGGTCAACCGGAGCCACACCAGAGCCGCACCGGGGAGCTGGCCACATCTTGCCACCACCGCCGATGCAAAGGGAGAGGAGCTGCTCAGAGAGAGGGATGCTGGA
This sequence comes from Gavia stellata, assembly GCF_030936135.1. Classification (NCBI taxonomy): domain Eukaryota; kingdom Metazoa; phylum Chordata; class Aves; order Gaviiformes; family Gaviidae; genus Gavia; species Gavia stellata. The sequence continues at coordinate 20,360,244 of NC_082609.1, forward strand.
GGGTGGAGGAGGCTGGGCAGGGGGGGCCCTGGCACGCTGCACCCCGACAGGCACTACAGCTATGGCAGGGCAGTCTCTGACCCGCAGCGGCTGGGGTGCCCTGTCCCTGCGGTGTCCCCGTGCCAGTCAAGCCTGGCAGAGCCATCCGCGAGCCCCGCAGTGATGGACCGCGTGGACCGAAGATGAGCCGCGGGGGGAACCGTCCTGCAGTTACCGCTGGCCTCGCTCCCTAAAGATCCCAGAGATGAAGACGATCGATGCATGCGCGAGTACGGGAAGAACAACGGTGCAGCACAGCCCCGCCCCATGTCCTGGCAGGGGAGGACCAGGAAGGGCTACCCAGGAATGAGGCGCAAGTCCCCTGGACCCCTCCTGCCAGGGGTGCATGTGGAGCCCCCAAAACAGGACTGTGCCCCGGCTCCCAAGGGAGCAGAGAGGCTCAGGAAGGCGCCCAGGCATCCCCCTCCAGGGAGTCCCTTGAGGGGCAAGGGGGTCCTCTCCCCGCCGTATGCGCAGCATTGCCCCGCTTGGGTACCCTGCAAGGGAGCCAAGGATGCTGGGGCAGCGGGGACCTGCCGGGGAGACCGGTCGACCTTTGACAATGGAAGAGAAAGCTGGATCCCGTGAGAGTGGCCCTGTGGCCTAAGGGCAGCGGGAGTCCAGCGGGCAGGGGCTCGGTGGCCCCCAGTGTGACCCTGAGACAAAGCTCCTCCTCACAAAGGCAATGGTGGCTTACAGGCGGACGGGACGGAGGTCGAAGGCATGGCACAGCCGGCCTCATGGGCACCCCCTGTCCCGGAGGAGGCACAAGGCGATGGGCTGAGATGCCACAGCCGATGACGACCTCCCTGCCAGCAGAGTCGGACTGAGGGCTTCTCCGGACCCAGCCGGTCCCTTGACTGGGGGCTTCCCCATCCTTCCTCCACCCGCCAGGCGCAGGACCACCACCAGGGAACCCCCCCGCAAAGCAGACCCCGCCTATGGCACCGGGCAGTCCCTAGGGACCCTGCAGCTTGTGGGCACAGTGACAACGTTCAGAAAGAGATCCAGGCTGAAAAATAGCAAAGTCCCTACAGTCCGGCTAGGATGCTGCCCCTCTCCTCCAGCTCCCCAGCTGCTGTTTCAGGGACTGGTCACATATCTATTTACAATATAGAACATGAGTGTGGGCCGGACGCTGCGCTCCCGCGGGCTCTTCCACGCAGCAAACCATTCAAAGCTGGAACTTGCTCCCTGTGGTTTGTTTATCTTTTTTTTTTTTTCTTTTCTTTTTGTGTTTTTTGTTTTTGTTTAAACGTCTTTTGTTTCAAGGACAATAAAAAGTTTCGATCAGGCAGGACTTGAATGTCATTCCTAAGATTCGTATTTACAGGAGTCTACAGCAAAGAGACAGGCAGCTCGCTCCCCGTGCACGGGGACACCCCTCGTCCTGTGCCCCAGGAACTCCACCAGCTCTGCGTGGACCTTTGGTACGTAAGCCCTTCTCCCCAGCTATGCCCTCCGCACCAGGAGCCTGCCCAGCCCTCCCCAGCGACGCAGCAGTTCGGAGACATGCACCCACAAGTGCTCGGAAATCAGGTTTCGGATGCTTTCATCCTTCCCACCCACCCCTGGCCCCAGGAGACAACGGGTTAAAAAGGCGCTCCTCTCATCCCTGCCTTGCCCTGCCCTGCTGTCCACCGAGCCCACTGCCTGGAGAACCGGCCGCCGGAGCGATAAAGCATTGAATTTTAAAATGTTCCTCTGGACACTGGCCTCAGAAGCGCGTCTGCTCCCTGCCCCTCACGCCCAGCCTCACAGGTATATCTCCCTCTTGGTGGTCTGGGATGAGGGGGTGGTGGCTGGCTGGAAGTCCGAGGTCTGGGTGAGAGGAATTTCCTCCATGGGAGAGTCCTTGCAGGGCTCATGGCTACTATTGGAGAAGGCACTGTACGTGGGGAGCAGGCGGAGGTTGGCCATTTTGGTGCTGCGCTCTTCTGAGAGTCTGGGGCTGCCATTCCCGACTTGCTCTTGACTCCCTCTGTCTTGGTAAGGCACAAAAGTAGAGAGTTTGAGGGCGTTCTTGGGCCTGCGGCTGGGGGAGGACTGGCCGGGCATCCAGCAGGTATCGGAGTGGCCGAACTCTGTGCACTCCCGGGTACAGGTCCCAGTCATGGCTACATCGGGCAGAGGCCGGAGATCTGCAGAGAAGCAAGCAAGAGCATCGTTAGACACAGCCAGGTACCACCAGCTCAGGACGTGAGGATGGAGCACAGGGACGAGCAGCAGAGCCTGGATGTCTCCATCCTACCCGCACCCTCCCACGGTGGGAGGGGACAGCCGCACCCACGGCCACCCAGGGAGCGAGGGCAGAGCTGGGAGGGGAACCCAAGGCTCCTGGCAGCCGATGCCTCCCGTCCAAGCTCACAGTCCCAGTTCCCCCTGGACAAGCATCCTCCCTGCAGCGGGTGCGTGCAGAGAAAAGGGAGGCAGAGCACGGGGCAGAGCTCACTGAGCCTACCCGCTTTGGAGACGAGCATTGCACAGGAGGGGCTCCACAGTCTGGATTTGCACAGCAGGAGACAGGCTGCCACCGGACCTGTCACCCCACAGCTGTGGGCACCACCTAGACCCTGCTAGGCTCCAGGAACTCCCTTGGTCCAGCACCTTTGGGCACCACTGACGGCTTCACCATGCAGAAACAGGGAACTGCCCTAAACACAGGCAGGCTCTTCACTGCCCTGAGGTACAACCATATTCCCTGAGCACCATCAGGCATGCCAGGCCACCTTCAAGCCTCCCCAGGCACCCATCAGTATGAGTCCCAAGCCCAGCCAGAAGTCCTCAGACATTGGCTGATCTCCCGCGGAGCCTGAAATCCTGCAGCACAGCAAAGCACACATGGGCAAACCCATGTCTACTCCCAGAGAGGCTGGACTTATTTGGTACTCATGAGTCCCTGCCCCAGGAGCACCCACGCCTCTCTGTGCACCAAACACCTGCCCCTGAGACAGCCAGGTATCTGAGGGCATCAACAGCTCCCTGCTCCTGGCATAGCCGGGAAACTCTGACCACCAGCTACACCAGTTTACGCTCTAGTGTCCTCACATACCAGCCACCCTCTACCCCAGACACTACAAGGCTTTCTTGAGCCTTGGCCATGCATCCTTTACACAGGGAGTACCTGTTACAAGTCTTCAGAGGCTGAAACTTGGCATTTCCATGCAGAGGTGAGTGTCCCTCCAAGAGCCATCCCAGACACAAGCCATTCCTTGCCATCTACTCCAACTTGGGGCAAAACATAGCCCCCTGCCACTGCCTGGGACACATCACTGCCCACTACCACAAGCACCTGCTGGCAGATCAAGCCTGGTGCTGATGCTGGGATGAAAGGGGGGGCTGCTCATGACCTTCAGACTGCTCTGACTTGCAGACGTCCCTCCTGGTTCCTCTCCATCTCTCCACCCAGGAGCTCATTCCACTGCATTGATGACAAACAGCCCTGCAGATTGATGGAGGGAGATACTAAGAAGCTCTGGGGACCTGAGACATATGGGTCTTTCACCAGCTCAGGGCATGCCCCTTCCCACCAGATACACACTGGTACACATAATCCCTTCCTCCCAAAAAAGGACAGAACCGCTGGCACTCTCTCAGCCCTGGAAAGAAGCAAACCAGAGCCATTCACACCATGCTAGGGGGTCTGCCCTCACCATCACATCACTCCTGCCACCAGTTTTGGGCTCTCGGACACAGGTGTCCCTGAGTCACCCTGGCACAGCTTTCACACATAGGCAACCCCCGGATGCGAGGAAGGTCTCTGGAGGAGAAGGCTCCATACAATGCCAGGAACGGTCGACAAGGGTCATAAGTGAGAACTAAAGAGATGGGCATGGAAGAAGGGGCAAAGTTAGCAGCAAACCAGTGCGTGGGCATATCTTAACCTAAAACAACCCCCAGTCACTGTATCCCAAATTCTCAGTTCCTCTGGGGGTTGAGGCACCCCAGTTTTTCCCTCTGGTTCCTGCGGAGGATCTGGCACCCACGCTGCTGCCCGTGCTGGGAGCCGCCTCCTGTGTCCCGTCCCCTGGTGCACACATAGGCTGTGATATCCTGGCAGAAGCCATAAGGACATACCTCAGCGCAGACCCCCTTCACAGCCTGCTCCGCTCAGGGGACTCTAATGAGGAGCAGAAAAAGGACGAGAGGGTCACATCATTGTACAGCCCCCAGTCTCTACACCCACCCTTAGGATCCTCCTGGACCCTTCAGCCTCTGCCAGCCCTCCCCACCACATTGCACGGAGCCCCACAGCATACTTCTGGTACCCACTGCCTTCAGGAGTCCCTTGGCCTCTCCTGGCCCTGCTCCAGCCTCCTTGAGGCTGCTTAGCCACCACTGCTGACCTCTCACTAGTTTCTCCAGCCTTATCCTAGCCTCCCTGGAGCCCACTGGCCCTTGCAGGACTCACATGGGAACCTGAGGCAAAGCTTGAAGCCACCTGGCTTGTGGCACCCCAAGCCCCTGTGTGCAGAGGGACTGGGGCTGTGCATCAGACGGCAATGTGCACACACACACACACACACACACGGAGACAGCCCAGCTGGATGCACGCTGACGTGCTCATGCGCTGCAAGCCGGCACATTCCAATGAACTCATGCGTGGGGGACAGCCATGCTCACGCTGCAGGGTGCAAAAGCAGGAGCCCAAGCATCACAGGGGACAAGATGCCTGCATAGGCCAGTGTGACAGCATAGCTTGCCAGTGCATGTCCTTGGGGTCATTCTCAGAGCTGGCCGCAGACCAACTGTCCTATTTCCTGAGCGTGTGGAAAGTTGCCTCGTTTCTCTCTCCTAGCTACAGATAGAAAGCAAGATACAAAACCAGAGGCAAGACAGCTCAGTTTTCATCTCTGCTCTGTGCCAATCAAAGCAGAGGATGGAGCCTGTGTCCTAGGTGATCCACCACATCTTCCTCTCAGGACAACAGGATGCCCCAGTGGCCACCGGCTTGGTCAGTTTGAGGACATGGTACATTGTCTTTCACTTCTTCTGTTCAACAGGCAATATTGCTGTCTATCTCTCATCTACTTTCCTACCGGTCAAATGAGATGGCTCATCATCATTTCCACTCCCAGAAATGCCTTGGTGCTGCGTGCTCCCAGGGTGGGGAGTGGATGAGTGCCATCATTTCTTGCTCTGGCAGAAGGTGCTTTGCTGAGTCTATGGAGGGTACTGGCAGGACTGAAATAAAAACTACCTCTCCAGTGAACAAAGCTATGGTGATTTCCTTGTGCCAATGGCAGCTTAGAAATCGCAGGATGAAGCAGGAACGCTGTGTTCAGGGTCTTTTATTCTGGTTTTCCTATTGTCTGTTTCTGGCACTAAAGTCTTTTTCCAGCATTGTCCCTTCGCTTGCAGTGAGATGCTGGCATCGGAGCTCTGCCGCTAAAGGAGCGTATTATGTGCCATGAGCACAACCCGCTCCGCTTTAAGAGTCCGGGAACAGGGCAGGGTGTAATTCCTGAATAGCTGTGATTTAGAGCAAACATGACCCTACGGCCTAATTCTCAGTGTATGCCGGTGGTTCAGAGACTTCGATGTGCCACTGCAGACAAGCAGAAATCTTTCTTTGGGGGTAAACACTGGTGGAAATTTTGCCCATAAAGTGCTAATTCTGGATGCCCTGCAGTTTGGTGAGGAGGCAGAGGCCAAACCTCACCTCGGGGCTGAGGTGCCTACTTCACCTTACGAAGTGTACTCGGGATTTCGGATCCCTCCTCCACCCCAGGAATGCAGTTTTGTGACTCTGAACCCCTGAAATTTGGTGAAGTTCCCAGGTGATGAAGAGGATGGCCATGCCCTCTCCAGAATCTCATTCCTCCACGGCATCCTGCCCATGCAAAGTAAAAGCTATGCCTGCGCAGCTGCCCTGTTTTCCTGAGCTTTGCCCTCTCCCTGTGCTCCTTTGGAGGGCTGGCTCATCCTGTTATCAGCATTTCCATGCCAGAAGGCTGTACTTCACAGCCAGGAAGGAGGGTTGCATGGTTGTTTGGGCATTCACAATCCTCAGAGTCTTCTGGCTCCCCTCATTCTATAGCTTTGCATTTCTCTGGTATCCTCTTGTTAGCTGCCTCAGGGCTGCTCTGCCTCAGCACATTGCATAGGAATGAATCGGGGTAGTAGAAGTCGCATCCCTTTGAACTTTTCAGATGAAAAGGGGGCACAGTTGGGGTTTTACACCGAGATGCATTCAGAGATGCATCTTAGGCCCTCTTTCTGGCTGGAGGAGGGGAAGCTCTCTCCAGTCGCCAGGGCTCTGTTCTCGATGCTGGCGTGGCTGTTCTCATCTCCTGACATACAGGGCACCTCTGCTCTTTGTGAAGGAGACTGTGCCAGGCTGTCTCCTCTGGGAAGAGGCACATATTGGTGCCGCTAATTATTTCTCTCTATATATCCCCATGCAGGGCAGGAACATATCCTGTTGCAGCCACTTGCAAGGGCTCCTCTAATAGTATTATTGCTCTTAGTGGGGGATTCAACAGTGCTCTCGAGTACTGTTAGACAGGAGACAAAAGCATGCAGCCTCATTCAGCAGGCACTTCCATCTCCTGCAGAGGTGCAGAGGTTCACTTGCCCACTGCAAGCCAGGTAGCTACAAGCAGAGGCTGAGAGCCAGCCTCAACCACTTTTTTTTTTGCCACCATCTGCAACGTCCGCAGCCTGGTTTGGTTCTCCCTGTCTTCCATTCATGTCAGACATCAGCACCATACACGTGGTGTGCCGTGCTGGGTGAGCAGGGATAATGCAGCACAGGAGGCCAGATCTTGCAGGTGAGGGGATGCAGTGGAGCAGCTCTGGGAGGGAAGACAATGGGAATGTGGGGACGTGACACAGCAGAGCAAGGCAGAGGATGCAGAGAAGCCCGGAAGGGAGGAGGAGGGAAGCACAGCATGCTAGGACGGACCAGAGAGGTTCAGTGGTACAGAGAAATGGGGAATATGACACTGTGGGAAGAGCAGCCTAGAGGCAAAGCAAGATGTTTTCCTGAAGCTTTGGATCAGAAAGACTCATCTTCCCTACCTGGCAGCACGGAGAACATCAGCCGCTAATTTCAACCAGCTACCCCCATTGAGAGCCCAAAAGCACAATACCTCTTCTAACCTCGCTTAGGGGATAGGAGGGTGGAGTACGCCCCACGCTGCAAACTGAGGACTGGTGTGCAGGGTATTTCTTTCAAAATGGCTGTCTTTCAGCCAGGGAAGGATGCAGTGTCTCCAGTACAGGCAGCTTTACCACCTCTACTGCCCTGGTGCGGACACCTGGAAATACCCCTTCTCCCACACTGAGCCCTCAGGGCTCTGCAGACCAATCCTGGGACATTCCTTATGGTGGTGACCTCCCATGACGTCATATCCCAGTAGCACTGTCCTCCCTGCCTGCCCCTACAGCATCTATGCAATGGAAACAGCCTTCCCGGTGCTGCTCTTTCCAATGACTCCCTTCCTACAGCACAGCTCCTGAGAGTGGGCACCATTCCTCTACTCTACCATAGCTTACTGGTGCTGTTCGTCTGCACCATCGCTCCCTTCAGGTACTGCTCCCTGGAGTGCTCACACCTACAGGTACTGTTGCCTACAGCGCTGTTCCCTACAGGCACCATTCCCCTACCATGGTACTACTGACAGGTACCATTCTCCCATGCCACTGTTCTCTATAGGTACCACTCCCCTACAGCGTGACTACCTACAGGTATCGTTCCCCTACAGCGCTGTTCCCTACAGGTACTGTCCCCCACGGCGCGGTTACCCAAGGTACCGCTCTCCCGCAGCGTTGCTCTCTACAGGTGCCGTTCCCCCGCAGCGCTGTTCCCAGGAAGCACCATTCCCCTACGGCGCTGCTGCCTACAGGTGCTGGTCCCCCACAGTGCCACGTCCTCCAGGTGCCATGTTCTGTGCTGCTGCTCCCTCTAGGTATTGCCTCCCCCCCCCACTGCTGTCTTCCCTCCAGGCTCTGCTGCTCTAATGGTGCCATTTCCGCCAGGTACCATGTTTTACAGTGCTGTTCCCTCCAGATACCACTCCCCTGGGGTGCTGCTTCCTCCAGGCACCATTGCTTTGTGGGCTGTTCCCTCTTCACTACACCCTAACAGTACAGCTATTTGGATAGTGTGCCCCAACATCCCATTTTCTTATACCAGCAGACCCATTGCTATTCTATTCCATTCTATTCCATTCTATTCCATTCTATTTCATTCTATTCTTCACATCTTTGGTGTACAGAAGCTTGCTGGCTCCTTCCCAACACGTCTTCACTTTGCAAAGGCTTTTGGGAGAGGGAAGCTGTGGAGCTGTGATCTCCTTTGCAAAGTCCAGACACCAAAGTCCCCCTTCGAGGTCCCCAGATGAGGCAGGCATGGCCAGTGCATTGTCCCCAGCAGGGAATGCCCACCCTCCGGACACATGGGACCAGAGCAGCAAGCTTGCCTTTGGCAGCTCCTCAGTCTGTCTCCTTTCTGGCCCCTGATTCCCACATCACTTGGGCATGACCACAGCCCTCTACCTCCAGAGCAGCACAAGCACAACACCAATTTCACTTTCCAGGCCTTGGGGAAGGCTGCTGGACTGCTGCCCATTTCCACAGCAATGCTCCAGAGATCAATGAGTACAGAAATATCGGAAGCTGAAAGCACAAGCGGAGAGCTCCCTGCAGTCCACATCAGTCCCTATTTTTCCTAGACCGAGCTAACATCATCCCTGCAACACCCAGGCAGACGGTTTGCAGGACCATTCCTAGCACTACAACACCCAGACAGACGGCTTCAGGGACCAATTCTAGCACTACAACACCCAGACAGATGGCTTTCCAAACTTAACACCGTCACTACAGCACGCAGACAGATGGCTTCTGGTATCTGAGACCGACCCGACGCTGCCCATAAAGGTGGTTACTGCAGTTCAATGCCACACCTACAGCTCTCAGGGCAATAATGAGCAACAACTGCTCTTACAATAAATACTGAGAAAGATCCTCAGACTGATGCCAGCACACAAATGGATTTCTCCTAGGCACCAAAGTCAAGAGCTATAATGTGCACAGCCATCTCCCCCAGACCCTGTAGCACTGAGCATCTCTCCCCTCACGCTAAACAATAGTATCTAAACACCAGTACCGACAGCTTGCTCCAAAGTTAATGGCCTGTCAGCCCCCAGATGCATGCGTGGATCAAACCATGGCCTCTGGAGTATATTACAACAGCACACACTAACTGCAGCACCAAAGCAAATGACTTCCCAGATCCTGCCAAGGGTATCACAGCAGAACCAGCACGTAATTAATGTGGACAGATGCACCCACCAGCCTCAGCCTCACCAACACAGGTAGTGCTAAACCACTTTGTCAGCAGCGAGGGCCTGAGCCCAGGCTCCCAGAGGACATGTTCTTCCCTTGCTCGCCATAGCTGGAGCTTGAGGGACCACCTCCCCACTGCCCTTACGCCTGCAAACTGCAGGCAGCTGTGCGACAGTGGCAGGCTGGCTGGGAAACACAGGCATCCCAGGGCCACATCGCCACAGCAACAGGAGGGGATCTGTACCCTGCACCAGCACCTGGACGGATGGCTCTGGACACTGACTCTGTTCCTGCAGGGACCAGGCAGGGCTCACAGGGCTCAGTGACAGACTACAGCACCCGCGGGACTCCCAAAAACACTATCTGCCCCGCAGCTTCACTGCAATCCCTGTGACACCCAGTGAAAGAAATTCAATTCCCCTATAACGGATTTTTTGCTTGTGGTGCCACTTATATGACCTCCTACCCTGGCACAGTGGCGCTTCAACCTTTGCTGGACTATAAAAAGCAGAATTATTACATTAAATTACTGAATAATTATGTTAAGAACCACCTTAATAGGATTACAGGGTTCAAAGGTTAGGAAATGCCAAAATTAGGATTGTCCATACAGTCTTAATTTGCTTCATGAAAGTCTGCTTCGTGATGCAGACCAGAATTACGCTCTGGTGGAAAATATTTTCCCTGGGGTCAGTTTGCACCTCCGGGGGAGAGGACAGAACCACCTGGGAGATATACCAGGCTTTTTGGCAAGAAGAGGCTTTGCCATGAGACTCTACCCCACAGCCTGCAGAAATTGGGGAAGGTACAATGAAAGGGTCAAGAGATCACAGAAAATGACTTCCCTAAAGCGTGGGGCCGGAGGATAGGGGGATTGCTTTACTATTGAGAAAAAAATAGCAATTTTCTTTCCTACCTCCTTTTGGAAGTGAAATATCTGGACAGATTTCACTGCCACTTTTCAAAATATTTGCCAAGTGGCATATGTCCGCTATGAAAAACTGTGTCCTTGCAGTTAAAGTTCACCAAAACTTCAAGCAACTGAAAACAAAGCCAGGTAATGAGCATTACTGGGCAATCCTCTTCACCCATGTTGTATAAAACACTGTAAAAAGTCTAGCTCCAGAATGAAATTCTGGTTCCTATAATATCCAAACACTGTCCTCTGGCCAACCAAGAACTTGTCATGACACCTACAGACAACAGACATTCAACAAATAACCACCAGAAAGGTCGAGGAGTCACGCAATAACCAAACCAAACCGTGCAATAACCAAACCATCTTCCCAGTCTCATTATTTGCTCCTGCAATATCCAGCCCAGGTGAGTAACAACTCCTGTAGTACCTTCAGGAGGGCACAAAGGTCTTGACAAGAAGTTGTGGGCAGCAGAGCAGCCGCCCTTCTTCCCCTGCTGCCCAAGGAGGAGGGGCAGGTCTGAGCACAGGGCTCTTTGAGTCCTCTCTTGCAAGGGCTAATGATGGTTATGTAAATACGCAGAGGAACACCACCTGCTATCCCCAGGGGCTGTCAGCTCATGCATGCCTTGTATGCACATTCCTGCTACCCAAATACCTACACAATTGCTCCTTCCACATTCCCACCTTGCCTTTGCCATGCCTCCCGTGCATAGGATTTCTCCCAGACCCTCCCGGTGGGGGTCCCAGCCTGGGTCTGTGAGGCTGACCTGTCCCCCTGTCCAGCCAGGGGCTCCCTGGGGACACATGGATGCATGGCCCAGAGCCTCCTGGCATGCCCCGGGTACCGGTATGCTGCCGGCTGATGGCAGGAGGGGTGACCAGAAGGGGCCAGGCCACCAGGGCCCGGAGCAGTGCCACCCATGCCAGTGAGAGCTCTGACTACCCGCCGACCTAGCTACAGGGTGCCTACAGCCGAGGTGCCCGTGCCCAGCCCTCCGGTGCAATGCACTCTCCAGCCGGGGTCTGCCACATCTGGGTGAATGGCAGGAGAGCTGAGGCTGTGGCCCTTGTGGCACCAGGACCAGGGGAGCTCCTGGTCCATATTATTATGGGTTGCTGACATACAGTGGTCTTCTTACCCCATCTCCCTCCTCCCCTCTCAGAGTATCATTAAGACACATCACGGCTTCTGGAGGGGACTAGAGACCTGTCCCATGGCTCCTGCCACTGCTCCAGAGGCTGGAGACACTCGTCTGCTGGCACTGAAAGCCTTGGGCAGGTCCTGCTTGCACTGAAAGCCTCGGGCGGGGGCAAGCGCAGCAACCCGCATGCCCCAGGCCACCCCACAGCTGCCAGGCATAGGATGTGTTAAAGCAACAAATGCTTCTTACAGGGGGAAACTCAGCGGCTAATCCTTGAGCTTTACCTTGTGCCTGAGACTGTGAAGGGCAGGGGTCTAATCCTCTCTGACCCAGCCCCTCTGCTCAGGCACGGGGCTCAGGGAGAGCGCACGGAGGGGTCCCCTCCAGCCCACATCCCACACACGCTTCCAGGTGACTTGCAGCCCCCCATCCCTGGGGCTGGCCTCAGCACCCTCCGTCTGCTGCAGCCCACCGCTCCAACCAGCCTCCCGCCAAGGGTTAATCTCCCTCTCTAGAGCTTCTCAAAGCTAATTAGAAAGAGCCTGGGCAAGTGTGGTGGCAGACAGCACTGCACTTATCTCCCCACTTCCGGGGCTCTGCCCTTATCATTTAATTAAAGCTGCAGTCGTGCTTCCCTTCCCGGCAGCAGCTAATCAGGGAGGGCACTGGAGCTTGAGGCAGCCTTTGCCAGTTTGCCAGGGAAGAAGCAGGAGAAGGGCGGGGAACATGTCCCAGGAAGGACAATAAAAGGGAGAAGAAGATAAAGAAAGAGTGCCTTTGTGCTGGCAGCCCGCGGACGGGGAGAGCAGAGAGGGACCGAGCCCCAGCCCCAGTGCTGGTCCTCCAGCCGCGGTGTGTGGGGAGACGCAGGGTCCTCTCAGCTCTGGATGGACCTCCGCGATGTCAGCCTGGGAGTGAGCCAAGAAATCTGCCTCCACCACAGGCAGGCTGGGAGGCATTACAGACTAGCTCCATCCCCCAGCAGGAACGGGACCCTGGACCCCCCACCCTGCCCCAAAGCAGCTCTCCCAGCAAGGCATGCTCAGATACACCCTAACACCAGAGCCCATGCATGCCACATGCCCCAGAGGCAGAACAAGCCACGCTCAATCCTCCCATAGGCAAGGAACAACCCATGCCATGCAGTACCCAGCACCCCGAAGAAAAATGGGGACCACCAGAGTACTGGGGAAGGGGCATGTCCAAGAGGGATGCCATCAAGCAACAGGAGGGATGCCCATCAAGCAACAGCAACTGCAGCAAGCTCCTGCACCAGGTCTCTGAGGGAGGGCAAGGATGCATAAGCCCTGAGAAATGCTGCTGTTTGCAGGCCACACAACGGTGTGTGGGCGCAGCGATACAGGGATGCGTGCTGGCATACACACAATGAGAGGCTCAGCCATTTTGGGGCAAACAATCCCCAACTGATGCTGACAGCTTCCGTGCCAAATTCCACACCTCTCTTCCGAAGCATGGTTAAGCTAATGGGTCTTGAAAGGAAATTCTTATAACCAGTTTGTTAGCCGGGCTGAGACAGCATGTCTTGTTCTCAAAAAACAGCTGGAACACCTCTGCTAAAACTTAAGAAAAAAAGAAAAATAAATCAACCTGAGGGAAACCCAGCATGGAAAATTTAAGCTTTAGTGCTGGAAATCTGCTGAAGTGATAAGCAATCGAAAATAAGTCTGTATAATACAAAATGTCAAGCAGCCTGAGGCTGCGCAGTCTATATAATGATCCTCATTGCAGGTTCCAAAAGCTGCTCTGAAGGCGCAGCCTGGTTGGGAGACGTATGTGTGTGCTTGGCATGCTCCGAGACGGTGGAATAGAGCAATTGTTTCAGCCTTATGCCAACACTGTACAGTCCTCTCACTGCTCCTGAAAAGGATGGTCCTCTCCCACCATTGCTCACCTGCTAGTTCCTCAATCCTAGTGTCCTAATCATATGAGCAAGAATTAATGCAAGATTTTTTTTTAATTAATTTTCACCAAGACCAGTTTTCTCACCTCACCTACAGGCTTGTGTCAGACGGGAGCGAACGGGTAGCCAGATGCACAGCCTAGGAGTGCATTGCAAGGTGCACCAGTTCATGTGCACAGGGACTTGGGGATACTGGTCTGGTTGATGAGCACTCTCTGTGTTTGCTCCTTGGTGGCTGCCTTTCATTGTATGCTTGTATTAAAGCTCTTGTGTCAAGGAGAAAAGAACTGGCATACGCATGTCTGCCTTTGAACAAAACCATTGTTAAGCTCCATCAACAATTTAATAATCTTTCACTAGCAGGACAATGAATCGGGGGAAATTATTCTTGCAGGGGGGCCGGTAGCCACACAGCAAAGCGCTGTTCAAGGCCTTTGAAGTCACATAGGTGTTTAACTGACAAAAGAAATCACAACTTTATGAAAAGGGCTTGCCTCAACAAGGGGATCTGGAAACAAAGAAAACCAAGACCGGAGAGGAGCAGAGCAGGGGAGAAGGAAGAGCCCTTGGAAGAGAGTCAGGCCAAACCCCAAGGAAACTGGGAGAGGAAATGACAGTATGGATTTGCACGCATACGCTTTGTTTTCTTTCCACAGATCCTTCCTGGGCTGCTTAAAAGTAAATTGAGCACATTCACTCGTAATTTCAGCTTTTTTACAGCCTGTTCTGACTGTAGAAATGCGCTGGTTGCCTGAACCATAATGCAGACACTGAGGAGGAAGAGGCCAGATCCTTGCCAGAATTTGCAGTAGATATTTGAAGGATGAGGGGATGGGCACTAAATCCAGGGCTGATGCTCTTGGGCTGCCCTGAGGAGGAAATGTCTGTCTGCTGATGGAGGATGCCCACATAGACCCGGATACCACACCCATCCACAGCGAACCAAATGCACGTGAAATCCAACATACAGCAGTTTTGTGAGCATTAGACCAGGGGTATGGTCATGAAAATTTGGAGGAATGATCTGACACCAAATGAGGGTGTCTGACTGCTGATTGCTCAAAGATCAAGAGCAGCTAATGGAGGAGAGCCTGAACCTCTGAACTACCCAGGCCATTTCTCTGCAGTGAAGAGATATGCCATAAACCAGCTGAAAATGCACGTTATTGATGCCTCAAACACCCACAGACTCAGAGGTTGAAAATCTGCCGTGGAAGCTAAATGGGGAGAGATTTTGTGACTGGCACATGGCAGAAGCAGCATATGCACTGGTCAAATCCTCCTGTGGTGCAGCCAAAATACATGCCAAGAAATCAACCCAGGTGGTTAACATTTCTGAATTGAACCACTTGCCATCTTGCTGGCATGATTCCCCACTGAGGCATTGAAAGGATTTGCAGCGCTGATGGCCATGGCCGGGGAGAAGTCACCTCCTCATGTAAAAACAGGAGGTACCGACACCAATGCAGCTTGCTAAAGGTGCAGCTCTGAGCAAACACGAGGATATCGGTGTGCTGATGCAAATGGGGAGGTTTAAGAATGGGGCAGACTGGTTATGGTTTGTTTGGGAAGACCCAGGAAAATAACCCAGATCCTGATGACTACTGCTCTGCCCTATGTTTGTTATTAAGCTGGCAGAAAGGCACTCTTGTGGGAGAACAGGAAAAAGAAGGATAATCGCTTCCGATAGGGAATATCAACCTCCAGCTACCCCTGGGTGCTGCAGTTTACAGACTGCTGGAGGTTAGATGCAATAAAGTTTGCACCACTCGAGGGAGACCTGCCAGAGGCAGTCCTAAAGGCGCAGAATGAATAAAACACGCTTTAAAGAACTAGCGAGGATTAAACCTGCTGCCTAACATCCTGGCAGAACAACGGGGATACATCATCACCTTGTATTAGAGGCAGATTGGCAAAGGGGATTTGCCAGCTCTGTCACCCCCAAAGCACAGCACAAGGCAACAGCAGGATGATCATGAGAAGATTTTGATTTCACGGTCCAACAGAGATGTATGAAAACTTCCAGAATTCATCCAAGGGCATAATTTTTACAGATTATTTTTCAAAAGGCAGAAGATGGTAATAGCAGGTCTGCTCCTTATGCATAGTCCATAGCAATAGAAAATATGTGTGTAGCATTGAGCAAAGCAGTGGTGTACCTGTTTGAAAAAGCAGCCCAGAACTGGACAGGTAGAGAGCTCAAAAGAATCTGTGATTTGAGAGGTCTAGGATCAGCAATTGACCCTTTGAAGGAAGCCATTAATCATCATTAAGGAGGTTTATGTCCCGAGGGACCAAGACACAAAACAACGTGAATCTTATGTCTTATGATGTGGGTTAGCAAAGAGAGAAAATGGGGATTGGAGAATGAAAAAATAAAAGACGTGTGGGCAGCAGGGTTTACCTGCCTGAACACGGGAAGGGTTCGGGATCCAGCTGCTGAGGGGAACTGATAGGGTGAACAATAACATTGAAGCAGCATTGTTTTCAGGAAAGGCAAGATATTTGCCTTCTCTCACTGATTTATCTGCATCTCTCTGGGTGCCCCTTCCTGTGTGGCTAATAAGCAGCAAGACGCTAGACACAGAATACACAATTTCTTTTGCTTTTATGCATTTTCTTTCCAGATATAATAAGTCTTGCTTTTGTCAAGATCCCCGTTGTCTAGGTAATTTCATCTAGAGATCCTCAAGGAACAAAGATCTCCGTATCCCTCAAAGTTTAATATCTTGGGTTTAGTTGGCATATTTTCAAGCAATAACTTACACAGCTGAAGGAGAAAAAAAACGATTACTTATGCCTAATTGGCATTATACTAATTACCAGCAAAATACATCAGGCAAATATCACATTCACTCACTCTCTGTCATTTTACATTCCCTATTCCATCTTCTCTTTCCTCAGCAGCTATAAAACAACACAACATGCTGTTCTGACACATCCCTGAACAAAGATCATATCCTAACCCTCTCCTCCTTTCTCCCGCTTCCTCCTTGTTTTTCACTTCCAAGCAAGGTCATTTTAAAACAGACATGGATATACAACTGATTGAGAACTGCTGGTTTTATGAACTTGTGCCCATGTACTCCAGCATCCTGTTCTTCTCTGCCAGATCCCTTCCCCAGCCTCTCCCAGTGTTTCTTGTACAGAGGGTTTATGGCCATCCATGTAAGAACGTTTTACCTTTTACATCTGAATAAATATATGAACACAGATAGACTAAAACAGAGGCACACATCCTCTCACACATGGGCCATCTGAGCTGATTTATTCCTGACTCACAGCATTTTTGCCTGTTTACCTCAAATGATTTTAAAAGTGAAAAAAGTTAAACCTGATAACGCCAGTCTTATGCTGGAGTAAGGGTCCTGAGTGTAAATTTAAGCATCTCCAAGACCCACCATGAGCACTGTCCTCATCGTCCGGCTCATTTTGAGGTTACCCTGCTTTCGCCTGTTTTGGAGCAGCTCTCTGCCAGACAAAGATTCCTGGCACAGTTTGGGGGTAAGCACTGTGGAGGAACCCTTCCCAATGGACAGGATGGATGAAGCAACCCTGACTGAAAGAGTTTAGCCTAGTAGGCATGAGCGGTGCTGAGGCAGTTGGCCTCAAAGCCCAAGAACAAGATCTGGCTCTTTGTTTTTAGTGATACAGTGGTGGAAGGAGTACCCATGTAGGACTCAGTGTCCATCAGATCCTGGGCAGTCCCGTTCTTCCATCTGTGAGGTGCAGCCCTCCTTTCCGATGAGAAGTGAGGCTGAAGCCCATCGCAGAGATTATCTGGGAAGCCTTGCACCCAGTGCAAAGGCACGGCCCCTTCTCCATCCCACTGTGGTCTCCAGTAGCAACAAACATGGACAGCTTGTCACTGCATGCCTCTGAGACCTGTCTAGATGTGCCTGCCTGGGAAAATGAAGCCTGCCAGTCACGAAGCACATAAGCTTCCCCCATTTCTACTTGTTGAAAGCATCTTGTCCTGATTAGACTGGATAGAGGGGTGAGGTGTTGGAAAGGGAGCCCAGGTCCAATCACACTGCCCAGGGAAGAAGGAGCCGACCACCTTGCAGTTTCTCTACACTGCTGTTGTGTCAGCACTGGCCCTAAGCAGACTGCATGGTTGCATCAGCTCACATGAAATGAGCCCTGGTTCCTGCAGGGGAACCTCAGTTCTCTGAAAGGAAAGGCAAACGCAGGGGCTGATACGGTTAGATAACCTCTGAGTCAAAGCAGCCTATCCTTGGTATCTCTCGCCAGATGCCATGACTAATGTTAGATTTATGGAGTGTCCTCTCTGCAAGTACAGCAAAGAGCTAGCGTTACAACCACTTAATGGAGGTGACTTCAAATCAGGATGGATGAGAGCTTGTGAGAAGGAGACAGGAAGAGAGATTCATTGATAGTGAGAGCACAAAGCATAAAGTCCTGGGGAAAAGCGAGCAACTGAGACTGACATTTGACCTGTCTCAATAGCAAAGCTCACATTGATTTCACTGGGGACAGGAATTAATCCCTTATCCTCTATCTCATGCCTACGAGAGGGATTTTCCACCTGAGGGATCTACACCTGACCGATCCTTCAAACTCAGTAACATGCCATTTTTATGAGAAAGAAAATGCAGTGTGAAGTCCTCAAGAAGCTCAAATAGGAGACTTCATAAGCTTCTCTAGCATTAAGTTTAAATCCCACACTAATGCAGGTCCCTTTACATGGGAAGAGGTACTGCCAAGCAGGAAGGTTTAGAGAGACAGTCAGGAGCATTCAGAGGCAGATAAAGGGGAAATAACAGACTTAGATCACACAGGAGCTGGAAATGGCATGTCAAATTACTTCAAAAGGAGCTTTCTAAGGAAGCAGGTCTTTGAAAACAACAAATAGTCTGGGACTGCTGAGGGATCCTAGTTGTCTATTGCTTTTACACTTGGTTGCTTTTTCTGGTTTAGACATATTCTAAACCTGAACGCCGACCTCATCTGGCTGCTCCTCTGCAAAATCCCTGCTTTCTGCAAGTTCAGCTCTTTGTGGAGCCACGGAGTAGTCAGGTTAGGAAAATTGCTCTGGCTGAAGAGTAATATGGCAAAAAAAAGTGATCCAGCAAAACTTCAGCCTGATCAGCTCCCCGATCCAGTTCGCCATGCAGCCAGACAAACAGCTGTGTTGGCACAACAGAGCACATGGCACAGGGACAGGGATGAGCAAACCAAGACAGAGCAGAGGGGAGCTGCTTATTTTGGCACTCCTGCTAACAAAGCACACTGGGTGCTGGCTGTGATTAACAGGTTCATCAACAGAAATGCTTATAACTCAGCTGCTGGCTGTCCCCCATGGATATCACATGGACCATCTGCAATTGCTCCAGAGCACCTGTCCAAAGGCAGGACACCAGGTCTCAAGCCCTGTTCAAATGCACATTTTAAAATGTTATATAAAACACAAAAGAAGAGTCTGAAGGACCTTCATCCAACCCCTCATTCTGAGGAAATGTCCTCTCTGGAGAGAAACGTGGTACAAACAAAGAAGGGACCTACCCTCTTGTTTCTGTTGCGGATCTAATTCTGAAAGCTTCTTCCTGAAACACAGTTTAGCGAACTTGAGTTGAACCCATGAATAGTTTGAGGATGACATAAACTGCACTTTGGAAAATAGACTTTATACCAAGGAAGGGATGTTTAGATTTGGTCCAGATAAGAATAGCTGTGCATGACCACTTGCATGAGCATTTGCATGGGCATTTGCAACCATTGCCAGGCAAAAGCAAAGAACCTAAGTCCTGTGTGGACTGAGTGGTAGTAACCTATATCTCACCTTGCAGTCACCTCATGAAGGTGAAGAGTTCCCTGTTTTAGTATCACTAAGGCTGCAGGAGTGCATGTCCTGCCAGGTGAGAGCTACAACCAAGCCCCAAGCCTGCTGAGATGAAATGGTGGTAGAAAGAGTTCCTGCCCTGGACTGGAGGAGGTACATGACATTGCTTGGTCTCCCTGGTCTGGGAGAATGGGAAATCCTCCTTTCCCTGGGAAGTAGAAGTTGTCTTCCCTGCATAAGGTCATTTATAGTTCTTAGACAAACATTATATGCTCCCACCTGTTTGCAGTTGGTTCCCATAAGAAAAGTCTCAAAGTTTGCCGTGGAGCTGACCAAGCCTAGTGAACAGGGAAGAGTGGTTCCAAAAAGCAAGGTGAGTTTAGGGCTAGCTCTCAGTGTATTCTCCAAGCCTGTGGTCTCTGCAGTATTGCCCAGTAAATCAGCAAATTTAGAGCAGGGTCACCTCCCTGAGATATGCACTCATCATAGTGCAGGGAGACTATCATGTTGGGTAGGGCTTCCAAATGGAACAAAGAATAAAAATTAAGAGAAATGGCAGGATTTTCTCCATCCAGTAGGTTCAGAGCGAGAAGAATGTGAAGGACATAAAAGAAGGGAGATGACATTCACTAATTTCCATCATCTTGCCACAGACAGCAAGAGGGAATGGAAGATGTCACAGCCCAGCCCAGTATTGCAAAGAATAGCAGAAAACTCAAAAAATCCAATCTTGAATGCAGGAGGCATGCATACAGCCATAGGGACCTATATATTCTACAAGAGAAGGCACCTTCCTACTGAAATACGAAGCGTTTTGTCTCTTGGGCATTGGCTCAGAACAACTGTCCTGCCTAGATTTTTCATAATCACATAATGCAACCACAGTTCAGGGACAGAAAGGGTGAAAAAAGTCATCAGAATCCAACAGGGAAATTTGGTTCCTTCAAATAACTCCTCTAGAGATGTCCAGGATCTGCCAAGGATCTTGGGAGAACTTGAGGACAATCTTACATGTGCACTACCACATAATCCTATGAGACAAGAAAGACACTGTCAAATAAATTATAAAAGCTATTTTAGACAACCTCTGAAGCAAGTAGCATCCTTCTTAGAAGGTCTTGAGAGGATTAAAGGCATTCTCTGTAGCTAGTAGCAATGTACTTGTTACTTAGTCTGCAGAAGAAAAAACAGCTGTACCCTGTTTACCCTGGGATCCTCGGTACAATTAAGGATGGTGACCCAGTTGACGTGGCACACCACGACTGCTCTGACCTGAATGGCTTTTTCATAAGAGAGAGTTTACCCAGACACGGGTGCTGGAAAATATGGAAAAGAAGAAATAGGGTGAGAACAAGTTTGAAATTACAGCTCAGACAGAAATGGCATGTTGAAACCAAGATGGTGTAATCTATGACCATTTGCAATCTGTCGGATGTTGTTTCTCGTGATAAGAATCTTTTCCCACATCTCTCTTCAGTAGTGATTAGGAAAATCAGAAGCTGTCTTTGGGAATGAACCAACATTAAGTGAAGAAAGTAGAGAAGCTCACGATTTCTTATGAGGAAATGCAGATGCCTGTAGAGCTGAAGATCACTGAGAAACCCAGACATAATTTGTAGAAGAGGCGAGATGCAGAAGACGGTCACAGAGTATGCATACCCTAAACAAGAGCAGGACTTGGAAACTACTAGTAATGACAAAACATCTACAATAAGTGATTCCAGCCCTGATGTCAATAGTCAGTGTTAAAAAGGAAAGGGCTGCAGATCAGTTAAAAAAAAATCCCACAATGTCTCAGATATAGAGGAGTCCAAGCACCAGTCAGACCCAAGACAACGGTCCTCAGCTAGTCAGATCTGTGACCTGCTGGTTCTCAGTCAGCAAAGGGGAGACAGGCACACAGTGCCAGCCAGAGACCATCCTTCTTTATTCCACGGACAGCAGCATTTATCCTATCCCACGCCATACCCTCAGTTTTCTCCCACAAGGTGTGAGATCTTTCAGTAACAGAAGAGGTCTGTGTACCAGACATCCTATCTGGGCTCACCAACATTTGACTGGGAACGGCACAGAGCTTGCTTGAATCCCACATCCCAGATGGGAGCCCAGTCAAAAGCATTCCTCAGCGCTCTGCAACAAAGAAAAAATGCTGCAGGGTACGTAAAAAAAAAAAAATCCACAGACTGAACATGTGCCTGGAACACTTTCTGCAAGACAAAAGGGACATTTAAAGATATAGCAAAAAAGGAAGAATAGGTTTTAAGATCTAGAGGCTTCACTCTGCCAGAGGAGGAGACAGAAAGTAATTTTTTTTGTCCCATCTGCCAGCTGGAAGGAACTGAACAGCAACAGCAGTGAAAACCTTAAAAAGAAGGTCATGACAGGACTGACACTAAGCAGAAGACAGGAGGTAGTGGCTGCCCAGTGCTACAAACCCATCTCATCACCATGAGCAGTGAGAAGGGACCACTGGCTTGGGAGTCCTCTTCTGAGCCACCCACCTTCTCAAGGTGCTGTGATATTGCAGGGTACAGGCACAGCCCAGCGCTAGCCAGAAGCAGCTCTGTTTGCGTGCGACAGACACACGTGCCTGTTGTGAGACTATGAAGACAAACACTAGCAGTCACATTATCTCTGTGCCTGGTGCTGCTATGGATGCCACTAAGTGCTGCTGGAGAGCTGCAGGCTATCATCTGGACACATCCACACCGCTAAAAGGTTGTTGGCAAATTGGCGATCATGCAGAGAAAAAATGATATGAAGGAACGGAAGATTTGAACTATAATCAGAAGTGTAGCAAAGGGGAGCAGGACGAAAAAAATCTCCCCAGGCTGCCTTTGCAAAGGTTGCCAAAAAGCAGCACATACATCCAAGATGTGCCAGATGTTGCTGCTGCCCAGGAATGGGGCTGCAGGTCTGTGGTGGCGTCATGAGCAGATGGCAATGGCTGGGAGGAGCCCAAGGAAGGGTGGGAGGAAAGGAAGAGAGACCCATCTGCCAAAATGTCTTGCCTTGGCTCTGCTCACAGTAAGGGACTTGACTCAGTTTTTGAGTGTATCAAAGAGAACTTTAAATGTTGACTTGCTTGGTTGTGGTCTACAAACACGCATGAAGTGAGGTGTCTTCTAATATCGTAAGATTCAATGGAAAGAAATGGGAGCTAGAGCAGCTCGAGCAGAATTTAAGAGTAGGCTTGTGAAACTGGGGGCAGAGAAAAGCTATGACTGTAAGGGTTCACTGGGGCTTTTGCATACTTGCCACCATTTGCAATCTGCTATCAAAATGGGATCTTTCCAAAGGAGCGCTGCCACCCAGCCATGGTGAGGCACAGAAATCATGGGGTGAAATTTTATGGCCTGTGTCACGCAGGGGTTAGACAAGCTGCTCCTTCTGACTTTACAATGCCTCAATCTACCTATCTTTCTCAAAACAAAGAAAAATCTGTACTGAAAGGGTTTTATTAAGTCCAGCAGTCAAACCCTGGAAATGGTATCTCGATTCATTTGGTCAAGCTGTGCTGAAGTGTACTGGAGAGGTAGGAGACCATGAAAAAAAGGCTGGTCTTGTCAGAAAAGCCTATGGCTGTGAACCAGGCGAGAGGGTTTTACATCTAGCTCTGCCACAAAGTCCCAAAGCCATGCTGCTCGCGCCTCGTACGTCAGCAGCTGCCCGGAGGCGGCCGATGCAGCCTCGGCTTCACCGTCCAAGAGCAGCTGGAGACCTGCCTCCTGGCTCAGGAGCACTGGGATCCTACAGCGGCTCTCACCTTCCAAAAAGAGCAGGGTGAGGAGCTGCCAGCTCATCCAGGGGGTCACCCAAAGCTAGCAGACATCTCAGAAATGCAGATTATGATTTTCTATTTCATTTCCCACCTATGGTGGAATTTCTTCCCTGGAAGGGGAGCTGTGAGGATAAACTCATTAACATCTGTGAAGTACAGATACTACTGCACTAAGTGCATTGCGAAAGCTCATGAGATGATTGCTAATTACGTATTCAGTGCGGGGTTGTAATGGCATGCATTAAAAATGGCATGGGGTCCCCACTTTAAATAATGGGGATAAAACCATTTAAATATTTGCCCCTGTTCTGTGGGATGAAGAACACAATTCAGAAATACTGCATCCAATATATTGTCATCTCAGGTATCTTTGTACCACACAGGGACAGAGTGAAACAGCCTTCATGTAACGTTTCCTAAATAGCACGTATTTGGTCCTGTAATCTTACTAAATTCTCTCCATCGTCAATGGAGAGAGACTGGCACTTTCATAATCCAAGCTCTGCATGCATTATGGCAGGGCAGATCCTCTGCAGAGCAGAATCACTCCCAGGCTCCTTCCAACTAAAGCAAATCTGTGATACAGGGACAGCAGATGTCTTTAGCGAAAGCAACGGGTGGCCAAGTGGGAGACTAAGCTCAGTTCCCAGCTCAGTGTACCCCACAGAAGTGGATAACAGCATGGCAAAATGTTGGGGAGGAAACAGTGGGCAGCTAGGTAAAATACCAGGGATGACAAATGCCTAGAATGACTGAGGAGCTGGCACATCAGTGCCAAGATACTGGAGAAGTCTTCATCAGAAACATCGTAATTCCTCCTGAAAAGGACCTGGCTCAGCCCCTGCAATACAGCATTTTACTGCAGTCTGCACAGTAAAAGGTGTCCAAAAAAGGAGGACACTGATATGTGTGTTAATCAAGTGAAGAACCATCTACAAAGAAAAGGCATGGATCTGTCTTCCAGTTGAAAAGCTATAAATAGCCTTGCATACTTGCTTATCAGATTGGTTCGGCTGCAGGGATAATCTCCTGGAGAAAGCAATGGAAGCCCTGTTATTTTGGATATTTATAACTAGATGAAAGCCTAGAAAATGCACAGTTGTGTCAGTCTTGTGCTCGTGCCGCGAGATAGGGTGTGTGGGATCCAATTAGTCTCTTCAGTTTAATATAAGGTCAAGAATGGCTTAGTCTTCCCAGCTTCACGAAGAAACAAAATCTGATCTCTCTGAGGGGCTGGTGCTGCTTGAGCAGCTACAGAAACCAAGACAAGGGCATGGTGAGACTGTCCTCCAAAAGGTCGTGATGGTCCCACATCACTGGAGACTCTTTGCAGGAAGCAAGACATGACCCTTCTCTGGACAAAGACAGAGAGGTCTTGTTTGCACCACAGAGAGGTCTGACGTGCCACGTCTCGGGCAGGCGGACCATGGGAAATGCAACTCTGATGAACTGATCTAACGCGACCAGTAACTCATTATCTCCAAATCACCTGGCCGGGTGCCAGGGTCCCCTAATAGTCTGCTTAACAGATCATGACCCTGACCCCAGTCCCCCAAGTTCATTGAACTGCCTTTGCCAGATTATCTGCAGAGCACCAGGAGTGACTACAGTTAATGCCGGCGGATTCCCCGGAGTCTTGGCCTACCATGGCTTCTGCACTGAACCGGGTTTATCCAGGTCAGAACAGCTGCAGGAGGCACCAGAGCCTGATTCCCAGCCACTACCACGTGAAAGGAGCCAAGCCAGGACAGGCTGGGGGACGGCGAGCAGAACAGGGTTACAGTTATCCCCTGGGAGCCTCTGCACATGTCTGTATCACATGTGGATTTGTTCGTGGATAGGTGTGTGGTGATTTCTGTCCTCCTGGGCTGTGAACATATGCAGGGTCTCTCGTGCAAAGGGAGGGAGCTGCCTAATTTATAGGAGACATTGGGTTTTGTGATGCTGTGGGCAGGGAGCCATGCCCAGGTGCTATGTCTCTGTGAGAGCCACTGCTCCGGGCAGTGTTCCCTGGCCTTCCTCGGGTCTGCTCATCCCCATCAGGCAGACAACAAACATCCCAGGGACTACAGGCAGACAACAAACATCCCAGGGACTACAGGCAGCCCTCTCTGCCCTCCATCTCCTGCTGCAGACCCTCCAGGTCCTCCTCCCTCTCTCTCCTCTTTCTGGTTTTAGCCCTGTTCCTCCCTCATCATCTCTGGGTTGCCTGTCACCTTCAGGGGCTCAGACTTTCCTCTTCCAGCCCCATCATCAGCACTGCCATGTGGCATCTCCTTGCCCACACGCCCTTCAAGCCTCTCTTGCAGGCCCCTGGCTGGTACTCGAGGGCACTTGGGAAGTCCAGTACTGTCGTCCTGTGCCAGGACTCCAGGAACCTCTCCACACTACTCTTCCCAGTTGACTGGCTGGTACCTTTGGGAAGAAAGTGATCTGCATGACAGTCCTAGACAGGAGGGTGCCTCATATCACAAGAGCAACAAATGGCTTTGGGAACCCTGCCTTGCTTCAATAGTGTAGCGAACTCCAGCGTTATCCCAGGAACTAACCCGGGAAGAAGGGAGAGAGATTCCACTGGACCTTCAAGACCACCCTGGGCCCCTTGTGCTCCTTGCTAGGGGGACCCAGCAGGTTTGCAGCTCTCTAGACCAGCTGAACACACTCTCAGTCATTTTCACACCACATAAAGACCTGTCCCAAAGTTAGGGTTGCTCCCAGAAGTAGGAGGAGACTTCAGGACAACCCTTTGCACCTCCTCTTTTTTCCTCCCAGAGGATTCTTTGAACTTGCCAGCTCCACTGCAACCTCCCCTCAGTACAAGAGCACAGAAGGCAGCAGGTACAGGAAAGTAGATGTTATGTGCACAGCCAGAGCCAAGTCCGAGAAAGCAACTTAAGCTGGCCAGAGAAGATAGCTTGGGGAGTGGGCTGGTTGAGGGTAGTCAGGCAGGCAGCACAGAGGCAGCACAAGGAGCAGAACTGGGGTTGAAGCTGCGCCAGGGCGGGGGAAAGCCAGCTCTCCTGCAGTGAGATTGCAGACACCTCTGGTGGGGTTCTCAGTAAAGGTGGACCCGAGCAGGAGGTGACCTGAAGGGCCCAATGAAGGCAGGACACGTCGCTCTCGGGTTTGCCACCGCCACGCTCTCTGATCCTCCACTCCACGTATCTCCTCACCCCATTCTGTGCCACTAAACCTGCTCTCCTCCTCTGCTCTCTGGGAAACTCCCTCCGCTCCAACACCCACCATAGCTTGGAGAGCTGCATCACACCCCAACCACCCCTACACCCCTGCCCTGCCACGGGGGCAGGCACCCATGGGACCACCTGACTGCGGCACACAAGCTCACCATCAGCTGGGCTACAATCCTCTCCGCATGCCACCTGTGCTGCCATCTTGGACCATCCTGTTGGACCCCCTGTCTGCATCATGCCAAACCCACCTGCTCCTGCCAAACCCATCTGCTTCCTCTGCTCTTCCCATTCCCACATGTCCTGGCCTTCCCCAGACCTCCTTCCCCTCATCCACCTCTCCCCTCCCCACCATGTCCTTGCTGCTCTCTTGCTTTGAGCCTCACCCCTCCTCCAGCCTCCCAGCCCCACCAGACTTGAGCGTGGCAAGCCTGTCCCAACCGAGATCCTCCCCCCATCTCCCCTGCACCAGGGGAGGTGCAGCATTGAGGATGAAGAGCTTCGGGCGCAGGGTCCCCAGGGAGGGGGCAGACACACATGCCGCGAGCACCTACCATTCTCAGGGTGCTCCATCTCCCCGATGCTGCCATCAGGCGTGGTGCGTTCGTAGTGATCCTCAGGCAGGGCTAGCGGCCCGATGCGGGGCCCCGACGATGATTTGCTGCTTGGGGTCTCTGACTCCTCCAGCCCGCTGTCGTAGTAGCTGTGCTGGGAGGGATCCTGCAGGTCCTGAGCCTGGCTGGCTGCAGAGAACGTCACTCGGCGATGAGGTAACTGGAAGACAAGAGAAAAGCTGTTGCATCAGCCACCCAGCAGATGAAGGCAAAGGCAGGGGTTATCAAACCTGACCCCTAAACAGAGGCAAAGTGCTCCTGCCCAGTGCTCCCGACACCAGCAGGGTCCATCATCAGCCCCCCACAGCCAGCCCGACAGACACAGTGCCGGGCTCCACTCCAGCCAAGAGCACCCCATCAGACACCACCCCATGCAGGGAGCACACCTTGCATGGTCCCTGCGCTCCCCTGACCCAGCAGCCACCTCCACGACTCATGCCCCAGCCTCCTCTTCCAGCCAGAGACAACCCTGCGCAGACGCCCTCCCCCATGACAGGCAGGCTCCAGAAAGGTCTCCCATTAGCACAGCATCCTGAACCATTGAACCCCACCCCACCCTTCATCTGGGGTCTCCACTTTGTGCTCAGACTCTGCATGCACCCTTGGTGCTCTCACAGACCCACCTGGCTGAGCCCACCTCACCCCCCGCCCCGAGAGCCTCTCTAATGGGATCACTGTTCAGCACAGAGCTACGGTGACATCATCCCTCACCTTCCAGCCTCTGGCCTGACACCATCTCTCATCCTAAGAGGTTCTCCATCAAGGGTCACCATCGCTTCTTTTGTCTGCTTGTTAAACATTTCAAAGAGCCTACTTCACACTTTCTCTCCCCAGCTTTGCCTCATGCTTGGGAGGAGCTCCCTGCAAACAGCCATTAAGCTACATCATTATCTTCCTCCAAATCCTTCCATGAAATCCTCCTTTGTCATGATTAGGGAGGAGTGGAAAGGGTAGCACAAGTTCATAGGGCAAGAGCAGGGTGATGAGCACAAAGAATGAAACACAAACACCAGGAGAGAGAAAAAAACACAAAATCCCCCATAAATGTAGGAAGGGGGCCAAGAAAGGGGCTATTTGATGGTTATCTGAAGGTGATCAGGAAAGATAGGAACCAACACACCATTTAGGCTCAATACCTTTTTTGCTGATGTCTTTACTACAACTGAGTGGCAATCAGGCATCCCACACAGCTAGCACCAACAAGGAAGGGGAAGCAATTGAGACTAACCGAGGGAAGGAACACACAGGGAGCATTTAGATGAGCTAGCTGCTTTTAGGTTGGTTGGACCTGATTAAATTCACCCCAGGTGCTTAGAGACCTGATTTAAGTAACTTCAGAGCTGTTAGGGCTTTTTTTTTTTTTTCTCCCTTTTTTTTTTTTTTTATACTTTTTTAAAAGAATTCGTAGAGAATCAGGGAGCTTCCAGAAGACTAGAAGTGAGCTAAAATAGTGCCTGTCTTTAAAGATGAGAAAAAAGAAGAGCTGGAGAATTATAAAACAGTTAGCTTAATTTCAGATCCTGGAAAAATACTGAAACAGATAAAAGAACTCTTTGTAAGTACCTACAAGATAACAAGGAAATGAGTAACAGCCACTGTAGGTTTGTCACAAACAAACATGTCAAGCCATTGAACGTCTTCCTTTGAAAAGACATCAGGCCTTGTGGATGGAGGAGGAGCAGTAAATGTTGTACCTTGACTTTAGAAAGTTTTTTGACACTATTTTAGACGATATTCTCATAAGTAATGCAGGAAAACAGTGTAGGTGCAGCATAGTACTTCTCTGCTTAGGTAATATAGTGCAATTCACTGCAGGGTGGATGCAAAGCATTTAGAGAGTTGTATTCAGAAAGTAATTACTGAAGACAGGCCTTTCAGCTGGGACGATGTATCAAATGAAATTCTTCAGGTTGTGTCCCGAGTCCATTGCTAGCCTGTATTTTCATTAACTGCTTGGATGACAGATGTGGAATATATCTGTCACATTTGCACACTTGGGAAAAATAATCATCGCGGAAGCAGCAGGCTGGCTGAAAGATTGGGGGTTACAACAGATCATGGGTTGACTATCCGCCAACGGTGTCAATCTCTCATCAAAAAATGCATCTATATTGGGATGTGTAAACAGGCGCTTTGTCTTAAGTCACACAGGGATCTGTCTGCTCTGCTGGGCTCAAGTAGGACTTCAGAGGCAGAGCTGTGTCCAGTCTGGGCACCACTTTCAAGAACACATGCACCAGTTAAGCAGAGAGGAACAGAAACAAGCAGCTGTTAGAAATCATGACAAAACATAAAAAGACTGAGGAGACTAGTTTGGGGAGGAGAGGGCTAAGGGTGGCAAAGGCAGCACTCTTCAAGCTCGTAAAAGCCTTCTGCAAAGAGAAAGCTGCTGCTTTTGACCATGGACAGACAAGAAGGAATGGCCTTCACCTGCAGCAGGGAAGACCAAGGTTAGCCCTTATGGAAAAAAATACAGTGGTAGGTTTAGTCAGGTGCGATAGATTTGCCATCTTTGTCATGAAGGGATAGGCAAGCACCTCTCAGGAGGTCTTCGTGTACAGCTCTGGAGGAGCTGAGGCCAAGGCAGCCCAGCCCGCAGCAGAACTGTCTGCAGATGTCCCTCCAGAGGTCATCTCCCAGCCCACCTTGTAGGCTGTGCAGCTGTGTAAAGCCTGCAAAAGCCTTCACTGCACAGACATCACTGCCCACCACACCAGGCAACGCTGTCCCACACCTTCCTCCCACACCCCGACCGCCTGTCTGAAACTGCTTTCCTCCACCACCGTGGCTCGTCCCTAGCTCGAAGCTTCTGCTTTCACTCTGTGCTTGTAAAACCCCAGACAAACAACTAGGGCTCCTTGGGGTGCCTGCAATAATACAAACAAACAGACTCAGAAACCCAGCCTGTGACAGCTACTATCCCTCCCCTGAGGGGTCTCCTTCCAAATAACATCACTTTTACCTAAAAAACACCTCCTTTAAATGTCAGATCCTGCCTGGCAGCCCTTGAAAGGGCTCTTTACCTCACTGCAGGGCAAAGGCAACCCACAGTCAACACCACTCCCCTCCAACCAGCCCTGCACGGCAGTATGGCACTGACGGGTGTTAGTGTCCCCCTCATACTCTGCGCGGTCCCCACCATGCTGTGACCAATACACTTCAAAAATAATAGTAGCTTGTGTCTGGCTGAAGGTCTCCACCCGGAGAGTGTTGTTCTGGAGTCACGGAAAGACACTGCATCCATTTGTCTGGCACTGACTTACAGAAATTGGGTTTTGTTTGACCTTTCTCTGCTAGGTTAAAGAGCCTTTCAGCACGCAGTGTTTTCTTCACAAGAAGTTGCTTGTACCGTGCAATCACGGCACCCCTCAATCTTCTTTTTGAGAAGTTAAACAAACTGGGTTCCTTAAGTCTCAACCTGCAAGCCAGCAAATCAGTCCTGTGGCCCCCGTCTTTACTTGCCCCATTTTTCCCCATTCCTCATCAGAGGGGATCCCTGCAGCAGTGCTGGTGCCATCTCACCAGGCATTGCTGCAGAGCCTTGCTTCTCCTCCTGCCTCTCAGGTTTTTTCATTTGAGGACTGTATTAGCCCTTTGGCGGGAGCACTGCAAGCGCTCACGCTGAGCTACTCATGCAGTGTGACCCTTAAATCCATTTTAAAGCCACTGCTTTCCAGGATATAAACCAGCATTCCCTATTTCTCAATGTACAGCTTTGCATTTGGCTGTGTTAAAATGCACTTTGTTTAAATGGGCCTAGTTTACCAAGCAATCTGGATTGCTCTGCATGACTGCTTTATCCTCATCATGATCTCCCACTCCACCAATCTCTGTGTCAGCTGCAAATTTTATCAGTGGTGATTTTATATTTACTTCCAGATCGTTGATTACAACGTTGCACGGCAGCGGGCACAGTACTGCTGCCGAAGAGCTCCTCCAGGAGAACCTCGTTCCACGAGGACTCCCAACCAACAAGTGCTTTTCTTTGCTAAGCTGTTGATAAACCAGATCTTCATCTATCTAACAATGCTTTACTTACAATGAGTAGTGCTAATTCAAAATAATAATAATAATAATAATAGAATGCATTATCAACTCGGCGTCTGCATCAAACTCCAAGTTGATCAGCTGCACACTGTAATCTCACACCAATCAACTGCTTCAGACCCACAGGTATGCCTAGAGCAGATCCTGCTCCTCGCAGTGGCCAGGAGCAGATGCTTCAGGAAAGGTTTAAGAGCTGGACCTGTCATGTAATGACACTGCCCAGTATCCCTTCCATCAAACTGCATTGACTGACGTCAATGCTATTTCCATCATTGAGCTTCCTGCCTTAGCTATTAATCCAGATGTTCCCTGGGGCTGGTGAGGATGGTGTGCAGTGCACACAGCGTCCCCATTATTATTATAGCTGGCTCACAGCACCACTGCCCTCCCACTCCTCCTGGCCCATCCTGGGGTCCCCAGCTGCATTAACACCCCTGGATCAGAGAGCTCCTACTCCAGACCTTTGAAGACTTTTTGGCGCAAATTATTCTATTAGATTATTTCAAATATCCCTATTTCAAGGAGATGATATTTTGAATGTCTTTGCTAGTTACCAACACATTGGCAGGTACCGCATCCTACGTTGTTATGTCTCAGTCCAAATTACTACAACTATTTATTGAATACTTTTGCATTTTTCTACATAATTAACAATTTTGCAATCTCCATTTGGAAATGACAATTACTGGATTCCACCTCTTCCTAACTCATTTTTTAAAGTACTCCTTATTGTGTTTAGCTTGTCAAAATTGATTTTCCCCCAATGTTTTTGGCTTTCCTTGTCAATTTTCTACACTCCATAACTACTCATTTCAACTAATTGCTATACACTCCCTCCCTTTTCCCTTTTTCCCCCCACAGTATTTATTGTTTTTCTATTTCTAACTGCTGTCTCCACTTTGCCACTGCACTAGAATGGGATTTGCAGCAAAGCTGTCTATTTTCTTAGCTGAGGAATTGTGGCTCTGAAAAAACTCCTTTCAAGGGCTCCCCAGCGCTCGCTCTTATATTCCGGTTGGCGAGACCTGCCTGTGCCAGCCTGTACATCTGAGGAGCAAACTGAGCCCCAGTCCCCCACTTCCCACAGGGAGCACCGGCACCGGCGGCTGCCTCCAGCAACAGCGGATGCTCTGAAGAAGACATTCATCGCCTGGTAAATCCTGCGGGTTTCCGTTGTGCCGCAGCTCAGGGTTTTTTCTGAGCAAGGAAGCATTTGCAGCTCATACATTTAATGACCCCCATCCTCTGCGAAGTGCTTTCATGCCTTTTTTGAGTCCACGCCTGCTTTTGGCCTCCGTGGCATCCTGCAGCAATGAACTCTCTGCCCATGTGCTATGCGGAAAAGCACTTCCCTTTGGTTTTACATCTGCTGCCTGGTAGTTTTTCCTTGAAATTCTCCTACCTGCGGCGTTATGAGAAAACATGAGTAATTGCTCCTCGCTCTACCCCTTTCCAATTTCACAGATCCGCGCTGCATCTTGCTCCGCTGTGTCCTCTGTGAGCTGCAGCGCGCGAGTACGTGCAGCCTGTCCTCCTGCAGACGCCGGGCAGGTCGGGCCAGCCTTGCTGCCTTTCTCTGTGCCTGTCCCCACTCTGCCACAGCCTTTCTGCAATGGGGAAGCCAGGGTCACACCCACAGTTCCAGTTTTGGGGCTTTTCTGGCAGTAGCACGGACTTGTTTTGATGAGAAATTTTCTTGGGCTCTCCCCGACAGCCTTCCCCAGCCTGCCTGGTCCTGGCTGCACATCCCAAAACCCCCCAACACCAGTCCCAGCCAAGGGGCTCCTCTGTCCTGATGCCCTCTACCATGAGGGTCCCCACTTACGGATGCTGGAGGGGGACTAAGGGGACCCCCTCCCTCCTCAGCCCCACTCTGCTCCCTCCTGCCTCTTCCCTTCATCGCAAACATCTCCACCTCTCACCAGGACCCGCACCAAGCTGATTCTCCTTGCTAAACCCAGGGAGAACAAACTCAGCCAAAATGAGAGCAGTGCTAGGAGGGAACAGGGCGGCAGGGTGTCGCACTGGCTCCCCCCAAACGCACGGCATCACCCCCTGCGCAGACAGCATGGACCGAGCTGCAGGAAATGTGGTCCTGTCTGACGGACCAGAAATTGCGCTGTTCACAAAGGAAACCTTAAAATCCGCCCCGGGCACCCTTTTCCTGCCGACAGGAATGCTGCGGTGTAACAGCCCCCATGGAGGTGAGCCGCCCTGCTCCCCCCGCCCCGAGCACCGATTAACACTGGCATGGTGGAAATATCAAAATTGTTAACTACCTCGCTGCTGATCCGAAAGCAGGATCCGCGGCTAATGGGCTCATCTGGCAGCCTCCAATTGCTCCTGCGCCTCCCCACATGCCAGAAGCCTCAACGGCCTTTCAGCCAGCTGCCAAAGGAGCTTGCTTCCCCAACAGCCACCACAATGCAGCAACTCACAGGGCTGAAAGTGAAAGGCAATGTCAGACCCAATGCCCAGAATATAAAAATAAGTGACAAGGGAGCCATTGTAGCACATGAGTTAGTCAACTTCAGATTAATTCATGAACCCCTCTCTTTTACAAACCAACTTGGAGCTATGCAACATCCTTGGTTACTGAAAAAAAAAAAAGATAAGCCCAGGGACCATGCCCCAAACTACACAGATCCAGCTTCTCATGTATGGAGGTTTCGCTGCATGTGGGAATTAATTATTTTATTTGTTGTGTCTGTAGAGGAGCACGGCTCCAGCGCAATGCAACATAGGCTTTGGAGCAGGAGGCCGAGGGGAACACTATGCCCATGGAAACCAGGGCAAGCCTCAAGGAAAGCTGGACCTGAATTGCCAAGAAACGTCCAGGGCAACACTCTAGCTCTAGGAAACAGGACATAAGCTCAGCTCATGGCCATAAACGGTCGACCATTTTACAGCTCATCTGAGCAACAGCATGTGCTTCTGCCGGTGTTTTGGGGTGAGGACAGAGTCAGAGCAGATAACTTTTCCCATCCTTTCCAGTGTTTCCCCAGCAGCACACTGTCTGGCCGCTGCACTGACTTTTGAAGAAACTCCCCAAGAGCATTACCCACTCCCCCTGCACCGACCTTCATGCGCGGGGCTGCCGTACCTGCACGTGATGTGAAGAGCTCACAATGTTACGTGGCACCAGGTAGAGCAGCACGATGAGAGAGAGTGTTTCCATATGAGCTGCGAAGGCAAATGCTGCCCTGACTTGGTGTCAGCCTCCTGGCACCTACGGTAACTCTCTGCTCCTCAAGGACTGTGCTTCTCCCTCCTGCGTCCCTCCAGTCCCCTTCATGGTCTGGGGATCCTGTCTGCCCCAGAGGTTCCTCCCTGCCCTGCCACAGCATCTCCAGGTCTAGATTTTCAGAGGCACAAGGGCTAACTATCACTTTGAAAAGTGGAGCAAACCACACCAGAGCTGCAGTTCCCAGCAGTGCTGGATTGCTCCCTTTTAGCACAACATGAAGGAATTGCGGAAAGAGCTGGTGCAGAGCAAGGAAACAGGTCCCAGGGGCTCTGCGTGCTTTGGACAAGGGAGGGATGGAGCAACCAGGCAGGACAACTGCCTGCCTGGAACTCCAGCCAGCACAAACAAGGCAGGGAGATAGATGGACCCAGCTCTATGCAAAGGTGTGGTCTATGCACCCCTGTAAGACCCCTCCTGCATTCAAAAAAACCGTTCAGGCCTTCCCAAAATTTTGCCATTGAAAGTGGTGTCTCCAAACGAGCACTGACAATTCTGGGCAGGACTACTAGCAGACTTAAAGGCTCAGTTTTCTGATCTACCAGTCTGATGATTTGCTGGGGTCACATCCATCACAGCTACTGTGCACAAAGCACATTAGCAATGGGGCTGGCAGTTCTGGTCCATCTGATGTTCATGAGGTCTTGTTTGGTGGCTGTGCTCCACCCACAAATCCTTGTGTCCATCACCATCCCAGTGTCTGAAGTGAGGGTTGTTCCCAACAACACTTTAGCTCTTTCACTGTTGACAAGCGAAGCTACAGAAGGAATCCACAACTGGAGGAAAGACGCACAGGAATCGATGTGAATCACACCTCCCAAAACCAGGTATTATCTGAAAAGCAACTGCTCACTCTTCTAAGTGGCTGTTCGCATGGCTTCCATTGCTGACAATTAGCAAGTGCTGACCTTGCAGTCAGAAGAGAGGTGCTACAAGTCCTGCTGAAATAATGATACCAGAAGAGTCATCCTAAAATGGACATCAGATCCTGAGGCACTATTTAATGAATAAATCTGGGTAAAATGTGGGCTGACTCCACATAGGTGCCCTGAAGCCTCCTGAAATTTGCATGATCCTCAAAGAAGCCGCCAAAGCCTGGTGCCAACCTGCCCGGTCAGATCGAATTTATCTAACTCATAGCAAGATCTAACACAATTAGAAACCCATTTAGACAGCCTCAGGACAGAGATTGCCTAACCTTTCAGCCTATCAGAGCTCTGAGCCCATCAAGGATGTGCAATTTGGCTTGTCTTTGGTTGAAATGAAGACTGGAAAGGAAAATATGGAAATAAATCATCTGAAGGGTGAATCATAAAATCTAAAGGGGTCATAATCTTTATGGAATAATGTCTAAATTGGGCTGACCGTGGTGTCCTGAAATGTCTATCACCTTCAAGCTGATAATAGAGCCATTTTGTCGATAGTTGGTATAGAGCGGAAATTGCTCGGGACACAGAAGGAGGTCTCATAATCACGTTAAAACCATCTGAAGATCCCAGGGAGAAAAAGGTTCCAGGACTGGGAGTAACACTTGAATAAAGCCCTCAAGGAATCCAACAGCTGTAGAGTGGGAAAATAATGCTGGGAAAATAATGAGCTAATCTGGCTCCCCGTTGCACCCAGTGGAGCTGACAGATAGTATTGAAAGCTCTGGGGAGAGCAGGGGGTCCCAAGAGTAGACTCAGAACTCTAAAAATGAGAGATAACCAGGAATGCTTCAACGGAAGATTTTGCATGGAAAAGATGTCGATTTGTTGAAATCAGATCATTTTTCAAGTGAGTTTCTGGTTTCAAAGTTGGGGCAGGGGGGATGTCTTTGCTGAAATGTAAAAATGAAAAAATGATGCTCTTGCAAAAGTAACTTTCACTTCAGAATTCCAGCCAAGTATTAATTATGAAGCTAAATTCAAAAAGGTCAGTCAGAATCGTGTCTTCAGAAATTATCAGGAAAAAAAATACATATTTATACATCTATATCCGTTGATTGACTTGAGCCAAAATAGAAAAAAAAATTGTCAATTCTTGCCGATTTGTTTCCAAATCGAAAATTTTCCTCTGATGGCAAGCCTGTTTTCTAACCACCTCTATTTCCATAGGCACAGGGCAGAAGCTATTCCTGCTTGGTCAAGGAATTGTGTCTATTCCATAAGTCTGTGCAACAACACTCTCTAGACATCGACAGAGCCCTCACTTCAGTGGTCTGCAACCAACCTGCACCTAATGAATGACGATACTGGGTAAGACAAGCCTTCATTTGGAGAGATCAAACGGGTAAGACAAGTAATATTGCAAGGCTTGTTAAGGCCACTTATCTTGTCTGCACTGGTCTGGCATTACCACTCTTACTGGCACAGGACCTCTGGTATGGATGAGCTGAGGAAAGCTTTCTTTTACCCTGTCCTCAAATCCTGGGTGAGCTGTCAAGTCCTTGGGCCAGACCTTGCAGATCGTGGCTCAAGAAAAATTGCGTGAACATTAGAGGAGGTTTCTCTTGAGCTCTCTTGTCTGGGCAAGACACATCCTGACAGTCCCTAATAAACTGTGATCTACTTGAAATCCTTGGAAAAAACAGCCCAAGCTCCTTCAGGCACGCCCAGGGCCTTGAATCACAACACCCCAAAAGGTCTTGCCCAGCCTGAATAATAACGAAGGGCTCTTCAAAATCTGAAATACTGATTTTGCTTTCTACTCGGCTTGAGTGCTTTTGATGAAGAAGCAGAAAGATTAACAGATTAGTGTAAGAGGAACATCAGACATCACATTAACAAGGCATTTACAGCCCGATCTCAGTCCCGAGCTCAGACAAGAAGTTCCCCCCACAGCAGGGATGGATATCTGTCAGAATCTCCCTGGCAGCAGCTTCGCAGCTGCTCAAGAGCATCAGGGAGCTTGGAGTATGCGAAAACCAGGCCACTCGGGAGTTAAATAGCTCCAGGCTCTCAAGTTGCTCAGGCCTTTGGACATGTCTCAGAGGAGCTGAATCAAGGCACTCTGCTCCAACAACTTCACTACAGAGCAGGATCAGTTCCAAGGGAGAGGTGGTGATTTGCTGCCCTCCCAAAGTGATGGCTCTAAAGGCAGCTTTGATGAAACCTGCCAAGATCATGGCTGCCATGTTTAGATAGTAGATCAGGAGGCAGGTATCTTGCAAGTGAAGAGGTGCTGCATCCCAGAAGGATGTTTACCTTCTGGGGCAGGGGCATCTTTAGGGATCTTTGGGCAGGATCAACAAGGCATGGCTGTGAATGCCAAAATGGATGTAAATGATGAGATAATGTACGAGCTTTCTCCTGCCCTCCTAGCAGGTCACTGCCACACACCTACTCTCCCACCCATTCTTGCCTGTGAGCATCTGAAGGACTGAGGCAGTAAACAGCTTACACCACGGGAAGACATTGATGCAAAACAACTAGGAGATGTTTTTAAGGGATCTTGGGAGTTGTTTCCTTTCTGTTCCTTTGTCTGACCTCCTCTTCCTCTTGTGCTCTCAACCACAGGGTTGAGTCGGGAACCCCACTAGGAAAAGAAACCTATACTGCTGGTGGGATATGGAACGCAGGTCCTCAAGGGTGCAGACTGAGACCTCCAGAAAAGTCCAGAAAGTCAGACAGAAGACAAGGTCAACAGAGGACTTACTGGTGGGAGGCTGAGTGGGTCTGAGTCGCAGGTGACCCTGGCTCCCAGACGTGAAACCAAGACCGAGCTTCATCCAGGTTGGACTGATGGACGCTGCAGCTAGCATCAGAGGTGACAAGAAGAGAGCGACCAAGGTGCCAGAGGTGGCCTGTGCCCTTGCAGCCAGGCTCCTCCTCACCCGTGTTCAATCCTTCTCTACCTCAGCCGAGCAGGCTGTGTGCTTCCTAGGGCACCGAAGGAGCAGGGAACTGTGGGAAGAGTCCCTTTTGGAGTAATCTTCATCGACCATCTTGGTTTCTCCCAAGAGCATAGCTTGGGTTGTGTAACTGCAGCTTGGATGGACCGGCTTGGAGGGCAGTACGTAGGAGCACAGCTCTCCCATGGAGATGGGCTGTGCCCGGGGTTTCATGGGCAGGTGCTCTCACATGACAGGTATGCATGGGGATGGCAGGTGGAGGGGGAGGAAGGTGCTTTGGGCTTGGCACAAGGCTCAGCTGCAGGGGCAGCCTTCAAAAGAACATGCCGGCAAGAGAGAGATTTGGCAGGGTACTGCAAGAGCCAAATGTCCAAGACCCCAGAAACCATGAAGGGGAGCTCCTGCTCTTTGCGACCCACCCCAGCACAGCCCCACATGAGTCAGCCCGGGCACAGCTGCGCGTCTCTTGCACATGATTCATGCCGGGGGTCCCGGGCGGACGCCAGCTCTGGGGACACAAGCGCATGGTATCCACCCCTTCGCTGCTGCCCCACGGCCTCCTGGGGCTGCCGTCCCCATCTTGAGCTGACACAGTTCCCAGGGGCAGAGCAGCTCTGTGCCCCTTTCCTCCAGGCATCCTTTAGCCCTCACTCTCCCCCGCGACACCCCACCCCATCCTGCCCTACATCACGCACCCTCTCATTACCCCAGCCTCCTCTCCATCAATCCCACAACATCCCAGCACTGTCCTCACCTGGGAGCACCCCACCCTCCACCCCCTCCAGCTGCATCCCACCCTCCGCCCTTCACCCCATCCATGGCCTCCTGGCTGCTCTCTGGGTGGAGGGAGAGTGCCTGGGGACACACCCCGTTGCAGCATCGGGTTTTGCCCCAGGATTTGGGTGACTGATTAATCGGGCTGCAGGGCTGGGCCCCACTCCAGGCTGGTCTGTGCACGCCGGGAACAGCACTGCAGCTGAGAGCCCGGCCGAGCGGGCAGAGCAGTGCTGGGAATATCAATCAGCGCGGCTTGGACCGGGCGGCTGCCCACACAGCCAGCGCTTTCATCGCACAGAGGATCCACAGCTCTGCTGTCGGAGCCAGCCGGGGACTCAGCCCTGCGCTGCAGAGGGCTCAGCATCCCTCTGTACCCCGGCCAGCAGACAGCCGGTCAGGAGAGACTGCTGGGGAGGAGAAAGCGACAGGGAAGGGGGAGGTCACTGCCCGAGCTGAGCAGGGGGAGAGATCAGGAGAGAGGGATGGAGAGGAGCAGATACAATTGTGAAAGGAAAGAGGGAATGGGGGGGGGGGGGGGGGAAGGAGAAGTCCCCCAGATATAAGCTAGGGAAGCCCATGGTCACCACAGACCAACGCTGTCTCCAAGGGCATCAGGCAGGGGAGAGCCTGGGGGTCTGAGAAGCGAGAGGAAGAGGAGGGCAGGGAGGAATGAACAGCACCTGGCTCAGCGGGGTGGGAAAAGGGGAACTGGCCAGAGCTGCAAGTCACCTAGGCAGCCCAGCCCGATGTGAGGAGCCCCAGGCAGATAGCACAGGCTGGGCAAGACTTCAAGGGAGCAAAGGACGAGGTCCTAAGTGATGGTGGGGCCAGGGACTGTCAGGCAGGAGAGACCCGATGCTCTCCCCTATGGGATAGAGACAGTAAGTGCCACTGCCTCCTTGCAGACGTGCTGCTTACAGAAGAGTCATCACCTGCCCAAGGCTGCACGCTATGTACACCCTACTGTCACCTCCCACCGCGTATAGGCTGCGTACACCCAACTGCCACCACTCCACATGGTACAGCTTGCACATAACCCTGTGCCACCTCTTCCTGTGGTACCAGCTGTGTACCCCCTATGCCTCCTCCCACTGCACTACAGGCTGCATGCACCCTGCTGCCACCTCCTCCAAGGACAGGGATTGTACCCCTCTTTGTGCCACCTCCTCCAGGAGGAGACACAGGCTACACCCCCTCCCCCGCATCATCTACCCCCACCGCACAGCCCATGCACGTGCCTCTGCCACTCCCTGCCACAGAGGCCGTGCACACCTCCGTGCCACCCCTCCGTGGGGTACAGGCTGTGAGCACCCCGCTGTCACCTCCCACACACGGAGCGCAGGCTGAGTACACCCCGCTGTCACCTGCCCCTGCAGCACAGCCTGCACACATCCACGCTGTCTCTGGCTGTACAGGCCAGGCTGTACCATGGGGCTGCTCATCTCCAGTGGCTGAAGCTCTTCATTTTGAGATCCCAAACACCCCACGGTGCTCTCGCAGGCATAGGCACCCCTCCCTGCCATAAGCTGAAGTCACCCAGCACAGACCTGCCAAGAGCCACTGCACGTTCCTGCCTTGCTCATGGGGCTCTCAGCATCCTCACCAACTCCCCAGAAGCCAGCAGTGTACGAGCCACTGCTCGCCCCCTCTTGTGCTCCCCCGGCTCCCACAAGCACCCCACTGATGCTCATAAGCCGCTGTGCATTCACAGATGTTTTGCAGGGCCCAGCCACTCTTCCCAGCACAGCTAGGGCTCAGTCCCCACACTGCAGCCCTCTGGACCTCAACGACACACTCCATCATTTGGTCTCTGCACACCAGAGCCAAATCTGAACCAAGTGCAGCTGATCCTGGGAGCAGGAGCTGATTTGCAGTGTCTGGGAACTGCTCCCAGCACAGTGTCTTTCTGAAACTGGGGAAAAACAGGGCAGGTCCCCCATGAACCCTCAGCTCCATCAGCAGCTCATTGCTGGATCCATTTATCAGCTCATTCCACGTGAACGACCTTGAGAAAATCCACTGACCCAGGACAGTAGGAGACTTTCCCAGACATCTGCCAACACCTAAACCTGCAATTTATGGAGACTGTAAGCTAAATTCTAAAACAAGACAATTTCATTTCTGTCCATTACAGTTACAATATTCCTCTTATCCCCCTCTGCAGAAGGTAATTAATACTGCACCGTGCTCCTGAGCCTGCGGGCAGGTGCAGGCACCTCTGCTGAGCTTGCAGTAGCACACTGAAGTTAACACCGCTCCAGCCAGCTTCTCAGATAGTGGGGGGCTGTAAGGATCTGGGGCAGTCTTGGGTTTGTGCAGCTGGGCAAGGATGTAGCATAGACACCACCCCACCCACCCCCACCCCCCATAAAAATCCCCAAAGGATGGTGCCTGGGAGACGGGCAGAAGAAAGAGACACTCCCCGCGCCAGCGTCTGAGAGGTTTTGTTCTCGCCTCAGGTTCATCAAAGAGCTGCGGAGGACAAGGAAGGAAGGGAAGCTTCTCTCAGAAAGTTCCCAAAGGGAAGCAGATAGCAATGCTGAGCCAAGCCCCCAGACTGCCCTGCCCAGCCCTGCAGGGACTAGTTATTTAGGTGGTTGCTGGTGTCTCCTTTCCTCCTCTGCAGCCATCGCATCTCCCCGCAGGTCCCAGCCCTGCCTGCCTAGGAGGCCCAGACACTTCCTGGACGGTTCAAGATAAAACCTTATGCTGTTAGCAAAACAAACTAGAAGGCTGTGAGAGCCAAGGCTGGCACAGGGCTGAAACCTCCGAAGCCAGAACCACTGGTTTCCCCGGATGATCTAATCTCTCCGAGCGCCAGAGCTCCTCTTCTGCAGCAGCCTGGTGTGGCCGGTTGGGGCCCCTGGGGAAGAGGTGAAGCTGATGGGCGCAGGGATGTCTGCCCCAGTTTGGAAGAAGAACCCTGAGAAAGAGGAAGGGGTGGCCAGGGAGGGGGTCCCTGAGATGTGATACTTGGCTGGAGGGAGGGGAGTGTAGGATGGCCCCATCCAGGGCCTGCGGAAAGGGTCCTGTGCTGCTCCTGCCTACCAGGATCCATCCTCTCTCCAGCCCGTGGGAGAAAAGAGCCTGAGCAAGCCCCACAGCAGCAGCATCACCCCCAACCTGCCTGCCAGGAGGGGCAGAGCCATCTTCATGGGGAGCATGTCTGCCTGGCTCCACCACCCTCCTGCAGCCCTGCCGCTGCCAGCAAGCCTGCCTGGGAGGACATCTCCTTCGCTTCAAGGGTGCCCATCGCATCCCGGGGTGGGGGGAGCACCTTGCTTCAGGTGCTTCCCCCCGGTGCTGCTGATGCACCAAGGCTCCATCTGCAACCGCGTGCATCCTCAT
The DNA here is from genome assembly GCF_030936135.1 of Gavia stellata. NCBI lineage: Eukaryota > Metazoa > Chordata > Aves > Gaviiformes > Gaviidae > Gavia > Gavia stellata. Next base: position 20,402,190 of record NC_082609.1, read on the forward strand.
TCCAGTACTGCGGCAGGCGAGAGGCAGGCATCTTCCAGCCCTCGCTGGCAAGATTTGGGTCATGCTGCCAGGCACTGCGTGGCAGGGATCTGCTCCTCCATGTGCTGGCTTTGGGACATGGGTGGGTCTCAAAAGGACATGGGGATGAACTGGGAGAAGCTATGCAGGATGATGTTGGGGTGGAATAAAGCTGGGCTGGCTGGTCCATGGCTCAGACTGACTCCACGTCCACACATGTACATATATGTATGTATGTACATGTATATGTTGTGAACCACGTCCTGGAGGAAGTTGTCTCCTTAGAGGGCTAGGCAGTGACTGGAGATGGGAGATGTTGACCTGGGGAGGGGTATCAGTACCACAAGGCCTCTGGACTGGCCACGCTGGGGCACAGTGGAGGGCTTGTGAAGATGGCCGGCCCATGTGAGCATCACTTCTGGGCACTGCGGGGCCTGGGTGCTCCGGTGGCTGAGGATGTGGAAAATATGCCTGGGAAATTGCTGGGAGCAAGAGCATCTTCGGGGGCATCAGGGAAAATAAGGCACAACCGGTCAAAAATAGAAAACTTTATTGAAGTCAAATCCAACAGGGCAGCTGAGCTCAGCCCCACGGCAGGAGCCCAGCCTGCCGCTCACCGGGGTACAAAGAAGGGAGCAAGGGTCTCCATAAGGCAAAGAGGGTACAGCATGGTGGGGGAGAGGGTGGTCCTCACCCACAGGGCCCCAGGAAGAAGGCAAAGCCACAGGTACTCATCCCCCCTCTCCCTCCCTAGCTAGTTAAGGATAGACCCGACAGGCGCCAAAGCAGAAACGTGGTGCAAGCTAACTGGCCAGACAGCCTGAGGAAAGAGGGTCCTGCAAGCTCCGGGCTCATCCCACAACCTCCTGGGACAGCTCCAAGCTCCAGTGCACACCAGCGAGCAGCCCTTCCCAGTCCGCAGCCAAGACCTACCTCCGCCCTGCCCCGCACGCAGCAGAAACCCCCGACTAGACCAAGAGCAGTGACCCGACCGCAGCACGCAGCAGAGACCCCAGTGCCCTGCTCCTCCAGCCCTGAGCACGAGATCCAGCCCCAGCCCCAGCCCCAGCACACGGCCGGAGCCATGCCACCTGGAGAAAGCGCCCTGGCTGCCGGGATCCGCTCTCCTCCTCCACAGCGGCTGCAGCACGGCTCCCGCAGAGCCGTAGCTCCAGGCCCGATGCTCACGTTAAGGGAAGCTCGGTTTTCACCACACCAGCTATGGCAAAGGGCCCAAGCCTGGGGGAAGCCAGAGCCCGAGCCTGGGAAAAAGGCAGAGCTTTGCTCCTCCACCCAGCCCCACCTGCCTGGGCAGCCACAGCGGGTGCAAAACTCCCTTTCAGGCGGCTTTGCGCAGGGATGGTGAAAGGATCAGCTGCACCAGCAGAGCCGGGCTGGCAACAGCAAGACTACCGCCTTCCTTGCTGCTCCCCAGACAGGGGCAGGGCTGGAAATTGGCTGCCGAGAGCTGTGGCAGGAGCAGGACCAGTCTCTCCTCCCCACGCGTCAGCCCAAGCGGAGGGATGGATGGAAGGGTGGGCATTGCTCTCCTTGGTGCTCTTAGACCTGGTCCCCAAAGGAGACTCAGGCGGGTGGGATTCCCTCCCTGGAGCTCCACATGCAGAGGCACACGCATGCAGCACCCTTCGCATCACCATCACCCAGGCAGCGCCCCCAGGACCCAGCCCCGGGCACTCTGACAAGGGCTCCGACAGTTTTTGTCCTCCCCCCCATCAACCCCATCCCCTCCCTGCCCCACAACCAGGCTCCATGGCTCGGCTCCAGGGTAGTCCTCTGCCAGCCCCCCAGGCCATGCATGCAGGGCTGGGGGCCAGTCCACGCTCACTCCCACACCTCTGTCCAGATGGCTCCCCGGTGCAGGGGGGGGGCCGCTGCCGGCCTCAGGATGAGCTCTCCTACCTGCTTGTTGGTGTATTTCTGGGGATTGGTGCGGTAGCTGTAGTCCGAGTACTGCTCGGAGCCCGTCGAGTTGTTGTCCCCGGTTCCAACAAAGGTGTTGGTGGCCGGCAGGTCCTGCACCACTTGGTGCTTCTTGGAGGCAGAGGGTGACTGAGGCTGGAGCTGGATGGAGGGCAGCGGCGAGTTGGAGCGGTAGTGGCGACCCAGGTCTGGGCTGCCTGGCGGGTAGTTGAGGGGCAGATGGATTCGGGGGCTGTCACTGACAGAGTCATTCATGAGGTTGAACTTGAGTGATTTCTGCAGCCCCGTCTCCTCCTCATCCTCTGTGGGCTTGGGCGGCTTCGGGGACTTGCTCTTCTTCACCTTGCTTTTGCTCTTACTGCTCTTGCTGGCCTGCTTGGGTGCATACAGGTCCTTGGTCTCCTTCTTGCCTGCCTGGTAGCCACTCTTGGCTTCCCGCTGCCGGCAGTAGCGCACCAGGACAACCAGCACGATGACCAGGGTGACAGCCACGATGCCGGCAATGACTCCGAAGAGGATGTTGCTTCGCTGCTTGCTGCGCTCATATTCGGGGTCTCCGGCGATGTCTATGTCAAGTGGTGTGTCCAGGCTGTGCCCCACCAGCGTGTCCAGCAGCGTGCGGTTGGCCAGCGTCTCATTGACGTAGAAGTGAACCAGCGCCGTGCCGTGCCGCGAGGGCTTGCCCTTGTCATTGACACGCACTACCAAGCGGTGTAGGCCATGGTGCTTGCGCAGGATCTCCTTCTCCAGGGTGATGTCTCCACTGTGCGGGGAGATCTGGAAAAGCTCAAAGGGGTTGCCTCCTGTGATGCTGTAGGTCAGCTCTGCATTGACGCCAGAGTCAATGTCCTCTGCCTTGACCTTGCTCACCTGCTGGCCAGGGCTGGTGTGGGGCAGGATGTGTTTGTAGGTGGCATTGGAGGGTGAAGTGATGAAGGGGGCATTATCATTCTCATCCAAGACGTTGATGGTCACCCCCACGTAGGCAGACCTGGGAGGATCCCCACCATCCACCGCCTTGAGTCGGAAGGTGTATGTGCTCTGCTGCTCCCGGTCAAAAGAGATGCTGGAGAGGATGGTGCCAGTGCCATTCTGGATGACAAAATCCCCATTGTCTTGCTCCACCGACAGCTGGATGCGGGCGTTTTCTCCTTTGTCAGCATCGATCACCGTCACCATGCCCACAGGGCTGAGGGGCGGCATGTTCTCCATCACTGAGAAGTTGTAGCCGCTCAGCATGAACTTGGGGTCATTGTCATTCCTGTCCATGACGTTGATGGCCACAGACGCTGTGCCCTTGAGGCTGGGGCTGCCCTTGTCTGCCGCCACCACCAAGAACTCATAGCGCTCCCGCTGCTCTCGGTCCAGCACCGCCTTCACCCGGATTTCCCCAGAGTCAGGGTCAATGGTGAAGGAGCCCTTGGAGGAGGGGTCCATCACCAGGGAGTAAACCAGCTTGGCGTTGGAGCCACTGTCAGCATCGCTGGCGCTCACCTCCATCACCAGGTCGTCGGGCTCGTTGTTCTCAGGGAAGGCCACCTCGGTGAAGCTCTGGCTGAAGACGGGCGCATTGTCATTCACGTCCACCACCTGCACCTTCAAAGAGTTAGTGCTGGAGAGGGGTGGGTTCCCCGAGTCCACTGCCACAATCTCAATCGTGTACTCCTTCACCGACTCGTAGTCCAGTGGCGTGGTGGTCTGCAGGAAGTATTTCTTCTTGCTGTCACTCCCTGTTTCACTAGCCTGCCGCAGCTGGAATGGGACGTCACCAGCCACCACACAGGTCACCACGGCATTTTCGCCCTCATCTCGGTCAGACACCTGCACCAGAGCCACTGCTGTCTCTACTGGCACGTCCTCCGAGATGTTTGCCATGCCATCCTGGTGGGTCACGAGCCCAATGCCCCGTATCTCTATGGAGGGCGCATTGTCATTCATGTCTTTGATGGTGACCACCACCTGGGTGCGGGCGCTCTTGGGGTTGGCCCCCTTGTCCTTGGCCATGACAGAGAACTTGAGGATGTTGACATCCTCGCGATCGATGGGCCCCTGCACGGTGATGAGCCCCGTGGTGCGGTCCAAGCGCAGCAGCCGGCGCACCATGTCCGAGGCTTGGTGGAAGGAGTAGTCAATTTCGGCGTTGGCACCCTGGTCCGAGTCGTTGGCTTTCACCTATGGGATGGAGGGAGAAACGGTGAGCAGGAGGGCAAGGCAGTGCGAGCCCCTCCGTAAATTGCTGCGCTGCCCGCCATGGCCTCCTTTTGGGATGGCAGGTGGGGGAAAAACCAGGATTTCCTCTTCTGAGGCCAAGGACTATGGGGCAAAGAGCCTGGGACCGGCAGAGCAGCTGGGAGCGGCCCTCCGGCACAGAGGCTTTTCCTTGCTCTTCCAGCAAAACCGGTTGGGCCGGTCGGCCACGCTCCCCTCCCGGCCAGCTCTGGCACGCAGGGAATCCTCTGGGAACCCTCGCCGTCACAACCCAGGCAGCAGCGTGGAGGGATGGCTCCGGCTGCACCCGTTCTGCAAAACCCTCCCCGAACAGGGGCTAGAAGCGAGGATAAGGAGGGAGGAGAGGATGTGCAGAGCCACAGCAACTCCGTCCCAGCATTCAGGGATGCAGCCAAGCAGTGACCGGGGCTGCCTAAGCTCTGCATGGCACCAGCCATCCCTGCCTGCCCGTCAGGAGCACTGCATTCACATAAACCTGCCTCTGCGCCTATTATTTGCTTTCTAAAGAAGATGAGGTTTGTCTAACATTTGCCTCCCTAATCGGCTCTCCGAGCAGCCTCTTCTCTGCACCATTTGCTGCTCTGCCGTTATCTTGCTCAGCAGATTTGGATGGAGAACGAAAGTTGTTAAATGTAAATTCCACCTTTTACCTCCACTCACAAAAAAGGCGGAAGTCATTTTCCCCCTGAAAGATAAAAGCTGAGCAATGGCAGCAGCAGCGTCTCAGCCCATTCTCCTCCCGGCCGTGCGGCTCCCTTATCTGCTTCCAACTTCCATTCTCTTAACAGTGAAAAATGAATTCTTAAAAAATTCACATCAGAATTAGCAAGCAGATGAGAGCTGGCCGCGCTCCGCTTATTAAGATGGCAGCTGCAGATAAACAGATGTCGGCTACTATCATCTCAATGCCCCCTCCAAGCCAAATCCACTGAGATCCACCCCCTCAGGCTCCCTGGGCCAGTTTGCGCGGCTGCCTGAGAGCGGGCAGAGCCCCTGGCCCCTGCAGACAGCAAGGCACCCCTGGAGTCACAGGCAGCCCCCCCAGAGGGGCAGCAGGGATGCTGCCTGCCCCCCACCTCCTGTGCAAGCCTGAGTTTCCATGGAGCGGCCAAGGAAATGCAACTTATGAAAGGGTCTATGTCTTGTCTGTGGGCAGCATTGAGACCAGTCTGGCATGAAGCCAGGCTCCCCGTGGACCTTGGGTCCCAGCCCTCCCCATAACCTGGAGCCTTGCTCGCGCATGCCTGGCAGCCCTGCTGCTGCCCCTCAGTCCTGTCCTGCAGTCCCCACCCTGGCTGCACCTTCATGCGCGTCCTTTCTGACCTCGTTTTATGACATGCAATTTCCCAGGGACCTGCCTGCCCGCTGGCCCTGGGTGACGCTGAGGGTTCCTATGGCTTGCAGCCCTTCTAGGCCCCCTCCTCCCTTGAGGAACCATGGCAGCAAGCGGCTGTATAAATTCTCCCCGGGTTGTCCCTGCTGCAGCCAGGCAGGAGGGGAGCTGGGGAGGAGAAGAAAGCCCCCGCACTGACCTGGAGGACAGAGTGCCCCATGGGGCTGTTTTCGGAGAGCTCCGCTTCATACAGGGCCTTCTCAAACTTGGGTGCATTGTCGTTCATGTCCAGGATGGTGATGCGAAGCAGGGCGCTGCTCGCCCGTGGTGGGTTGCCTCCATCCTGCACCTTGATGGTCAGGTCATAGGAGTCCCACTGCTCCCGGTCCAGGTTCCCCATGACGATCAGCTGCGGCTGCTTCTCGTCCTGATCCTCTGCCACCTGCAGCCCAAAGAGCTCCTGCGCCTCCGGACCAGCCGTCAGCTCATAGGAGGCAACGCCGTTGGGGCCCGAGTCCCGGTCCATGGCCAGGGGGATGGGGAAGAGCGCCCCAATGTTGGTGTTTTCGGGGATGGACAGGGTGAGAACGGGCGAGGCAAAGTTGGGGGTGTTGTCATTGATATCGAGCACCTCTATCTGCCCCTCGAGCAGGCGTGGGCTGCTGTTCAAGATCAGGTCAGTGATGGACACTTCGAACTCCAGGAAGCAGGGCTCTCCAGGCAGGAGGTGCTGGCACTCACGCAAGCTCTCCCGGTCGATGGAGGTCTCTGTGGTGTAGATGTCCCCAGTCTTGCCGTCCACACGTAGGTACGGGGCCCCCACTTCCAGCTTGTAGAGGTGCCCCACATCCGGGAAGCCGTAGTCAGAGGCCAGGCTCCCTATGAGGGTGTTGGGGGGTTGTTCCTCCTGCACTTTGTAGACCACACGCGTCCCACAGACCAGGGCAGGGAGCTGGAAGAGGAGCCACAGGCCCAGGCAGGATGCCAGTGGTTTCATCCTGCACTGCAGGGGAGCTGGAAGGAGACACAGACACCGGAGGTTAGGCAGCCCCAGGCCCCCGGGAGTGCTCCGCCCCAGCCCACTTCGGTGGTGTATCCTTTTGGGTGCACCCCCTACGCCATGCAGGACTGCACGTGGTCCCAAAGCAGCGCCCTGAAGGGAAGGGGCTTCAAGGGCTCGCCTGGCAGAACTGGCCCCAGCCGTGGTCACTTGGCAGCCTCCGCAAGCAAGTACCCGGGAGGACCAGTCCCGGCTTGCAAAGTTCCTGCAACACCCTGCTCAAGTGAGCAACCCAGTCATTGAAACCTCAGCCCTGGCTTCCTGTCACTTGCAGGAAGCCACTCCTGCCACTGTCCACCCTCTTCGTCAGCATGCAAACTGTAATTAGACCCAACGAGGCACACTAACAGGGTGGACTGCACGCAGCCTGCTGCCAGCAACCCGATGGGAGCCGGCCAGGCTCAGAGACAGCTTCTCACCACAGAAACACAGGAGCATTGTGTGCCACGCACTGCAGGGGCACTGCCTGCCACGCACAGCGGGGACACAGAGGCACTGCATGCGTCTGCCAGCCCTGCAGAAAGAGGAGCACCAAAAGGGGGGCAGGGGCTCTGCCTGCTCTGCAGGGATGCAGGGCTGCTACCCACCCAGCACTGCAGGGACATGGAGCACTGCAGGGATGCAGGGCTGCCACCCACCTGGCACTGCAGGGACATGGGGCACTGCAGGGACATGGGGCACTGCAGGGATGCAGGGCTGCCACCCACCCGGCACTGCAGGGACATGGGGCACTGCAGGGATGCAGGGCTGCCATCCACCCGGCACTGCAGGGACATGGGGCACTGCCAGGATACACAGCTACCTCCCATCCATCATTGCAGGGTCATGGGGCACTGCCTGCACTGCAGGAATACCACCCATGCATCACTGCAGGGACACAGGGCACTGCCACGGCAGGGACGGGGCAGCACGGCCCTCCCTGCACTGCCGACACAGCAGCACTGCCAGCCTCGCACTGCGAGATGCGAAGGCACCACCCATCCGTCACTGCAGGGATGCAGGAGCCCCGAGCATCTTCCATCCTGCACTGCATGTGGGGCACTGCACCCCTTGCAGAAAGACGTGCACTGCCCACCCCTGAATTAGAGGGACACAGACTCACTGCACACCCTGCACTGCAGGGCAGACATACCCCATAGGGCAGGCAGCGAGCCTCCCCACGGAGCAGCAGCACTGCACAGCCCCAGCACACTGCAATGGTAGGCACAGCATCTCCCCTCCGCTGCACAGTCACTAGGCAACCCCACACCCTGCGCCAGCAAATACTGTTCCCTTCGCTCACTGCAGACACACTGTTCCTTCCCATTCCCTCCCACTCCAGACTGGAACACTGCACGCATGGACTGGGTGCCCACTCTGCCCCGCAGGGACAGCCCCTCGCTGCCCACCCAGTGCCAATGTCCACCCTACCCGCTGCAGAGGCAGTGACAGAAGTACTGCCCCCCTGCATTGCAGAGAAGCACACTGCACACGCTGCACCGCAGGCACCCAGCCACTGGAAACCTCCTCCCAGTATGCACACGCTGCAGAGGCAGTGCCAGGCGCACCGCCAGCCCCACAGAGACTATCCCCTTCCGTGCCAAGCCACATGCCCTGTCACCAAACCTCTGCCTAGTGCTGTGCCTGGCCACTAGCTTTCCCGTCTCCCGCTTTCCACTCTGGGAACACGCCTTCCTCCAGGGTCCAGGTGCACCCACGCAGCTTGTGCTGAGCCGTGAGCGTGAAGGGGTGCAGCCCAGCTCACCAGCACCCAGAAAGCCCAGTGGTTGGATGTCCTAAAATCAACAGCCACAAACATCTGCCATGGCCCCACAGCAGCAGCCCTCTCTTGCCACTCCCATCACTCGCTCTCTCCATACTCTGCACCCAGCCTGTGGCATGGGTGAGCACTCCTCCACCATCTGCCCTCCACTGTGCTGCACAGCAAGTGCCTAATTCCCGGTTACCCCAGCGTCGTACAGATCCTCAACAAGTGGAGCATCCCTTACTGTCCACCCTGGTACTTCCCGCAAGCCAGCAGCTCCCAGTCCCTCCACCCCTCCACTTCCCCGTGGACAAGTGCCTCATCGGTGGCATGGAAGAGAGGAGCTCTCCCTGCGCAGGTGAAAATACATCTGTTTCTGGTGACGAAACTATGAAGCTTAGCTTGCCTCTGCTCCCTTGTCCTGTAAGCACCCTTCATGCAAAGAAGAGGTATTTCCACCTTGCTGAGGGCATGCATAACTGTCCAGAGCAGCGCTGTGTGCAGACACCTCTGAGATGTATGTCCCCAGGAGGAAGGGAAGAGGCAAACAACCCTTCTTCCATCCCTGCACAGGGCTGAGGATGGAGGAGGTAAGAAGCTGAGCAGAAACACAACGCATCTCTGCATCAATACAGGCAAAACCCAGCAATGCGTGTATGTGCACACGCATGTGTCTGCACTGAGTGTGCATGTATCCGTCTGTGCACTACGAGCGTTTGGGGGTGTGTGCACCTGCCCAGAGCATGACTGCGTGTCTGTCGGAAAAAGCGTACATATGCACACATGTGCACTAGCAGGGTGTGCAGGCGTGCCACGCGTGTGCACGCACAGGGAGGAGTACATCTGTGCTTGCACCAGGAGAGCCTGTGCACCAGACACGAGTTTGCACTCCTGCACTGAGCGCACGTGTGTGTGCGCCGAGCAACGCATGTGCCTGCGCAGGGGGAACATGTACGCATGCCCCTGTCACCACCGGCTGTGCATTCATGTGATGTCACCCTGTGTGGGGGTACTTGCACCGTGTGCGTGTGCACACCCCAGCTGGGTCACGCATGTGTCTGCCCACAGCATGCGTGTGCACTCACACTGGCTCCCTGCCACACGTTCACCTGCCTTCACAGGGTGTCCAAACCCACACTGAGCTTCATCATCCCATTGCCCTGCACTCCCTTCGGAAATGGCTGTGCGGCAAGGAGGGGGAGAAGAGGAAGTCGGGCAGCCCCGGCTGCTGGGAAGGTGCTCCCGGAGGATGCCCCAGCTGGCAGAGGCACCCGCGCCTGCTGCCGGACTGTTTGCACAAGCCTGTTTACACTAGGCTGGGACGCGACTGCCGATGACGTAGCGCCGTCCTGACTAAGCCTTGATGTGAGGTGGAAGAAGGCAGGTAAAGGTGAAAGTCCCAACACGGGGCGATGCCTCACATGGCCCTGACTGAGCTGGGAGGGAGGGCTCCAGGAGCTGGAAACACAGGAGCCCTGTGCCAGCCTGGAGGAGGAAGGGAGTCACCCAAGGGTGCCCAGCACCCATGCTTTCTGCTCCGAAAAAGGGGCTGGAGCCTGAACCCAAGCCTCGTTCCCACAGGTGAAGGAAACCTCCGAGGCAGGGAGGCTGGAGGAAGAGAGGGGCTGGGAACCCGAGTGGGACCATTGCCCCTCAAGGGACTGCCGGCGGGCGTGAGGGGCCCCGGGTTGGCCGGGGTAAAGAATCCTGCCTGGCGCCTAAGGGTGCGAATGACACAGCGCAGACGTGAGAGCCCAGGGCTGGGCATGAGGAGGAGGAGGAGGAGGCGGCGGAAGCCTCCACCACCCGGGAAAAGCACGTCTGTGCAGGAGACAGAGACTTCCCAGGGGCTAGTCCAAGGCATCAGGCTATTTTCCCATGGGATCTAAGGACCATCCCACACTTTCTTCTCCAGTGCCAGGCACCATTTTCCGACCTGCTGGCAGAGCACAGAGTACTTAAAAATAAAAACCCCTCCCAAAACAACTATTCCTCCGCACACACAATTCTCCCTACGGGGAGAGTGTGAGAGAGACTGAACCACATGAGAGAGGCGTTAGTCACGCTGCTTAAAGCATGACTGGGAAGCTCTCGGAGGACAGTGGCATGCAAAATCCTACAGAATTCAGCCCCCCCCCCCAAAAAAAAAACCCCAAGCCCTAACGAGAGAGAGGTTATAAAGTGCTGAGAATTTAAGCAACTGCTTGAACAAGCCTGTGCTCCCTGTGATTCCCACAGCCCCTTGGCCCTGTTCCACAGAAGGCAGCACCGCTCCGGGAACGGGCACCAAAGTCCACCCTCTTATTGCTCCCAACGGCTGATTGCGTGGCTCGGAGCCATGCTTACAAGTCTATCCAAACCCCGCACTGAGCACACAAGTACTAATCCCCCCCACACCCCCCCAAGCTCTGAGCTGGAGCAACATTCGAGCGAGCAGCAAATGCTAATCATGGCCCCACGGGCTCCACTCCACTCCACGCAAGGGGCTGAGATCAAGGACCATATTGTGCAAAAAACGGCCACTGGTGTTCAGTCCTGCATCGAAGGCACGGATGGGCTGAATCCTGGGCATTTTATGGCACATCCCATGGTTTCCTTCGGCTCCAGCTGCCGCTGCGGCTGCTCGGCGTTTATACAGGCTGGGCCCAAGCGCTCCGAGCTGGAGCACCCCGTGACGAGGAACCCCACTCGCCTGTGAACAGCTTTACCCCAAAATCACCTCTTAGGAGCTGCACAGTGATGAAAAGAGGGTGAAGCCCGGGGCCCTCCCTCCTTCTCCACATCCTTTCCAACTCCGGCAGCCAGCGAGGCAGAGACCTGTCAGAGCCTCCCCAGGGCGGCAGCCCCCATCCTTCCACCCCGGGGGTCCCCCACAGCCCCACCGGGATCCTGCGGGCTCCTGCCTCCCCCCCCCCCCCCCCCCCCCCGCCAGCATCCCACTCGCCACGCCGGCCTGAAGGGAAGTCCTGGGGGAAGGCAAAAATGTGGCGGGCCTGAAACACCCCGGCAGGGCCGCAGAGAGCCGGCAGCAGCGAGAGCAGCTCTTCGCCAGGACCGCAGCCCGGAGGGGCAGGGGGGGCTTGGGGAGGGGGGACAGGGGACCCCCTACCTCGCAGGGAGCCGGGGAGAGCCGCGGCTCCTGGCCCCCAGCCGGCCCCGCCGGCTGGGAGGGAGGATGGAGGCCGGGCTCCGCTCCCCGGCCACTGCGGCCGAGGCTCCCCGGCCCCCGGCGGGGCTGCCCGGGCTGAGGCTCCCGCAGCCGGCGGCGCCCCGGCGGTGCCGGTTCCGGGCACGGAGCATCCCGCTCCGCCGCTCCCCGGCGAGCCCCGGGGGATGAACGGGGCGCGTCCCGCCAGCCCCGCACACACACACGGGCTGCACACACACGCAGACACCCGCGGAAAACACACGGGAGCCGCTCTCCCGGCACCGGCTTCACGCTCAGCCTCGCGTACAGGCAGGGAAACAGGGATTTCCCCAGGAGCAGGCACGCACACCCCGCTGACACACTCACCCGCACACACACCCCGCTCCTGTAACGCACACCAGCACCCCCTCCCCGCACACACACGCAGCCCGCTCCTCGACACGCACACCACTCCCGTAACCCACACCCCCGTAGCACACGCAGAGACACGCAGAGACACCCCGCCACGGACACGGCCGTGCACACCTGCCAGACCCCTTCACCCCGCTCCTCTCGCACACGAACACGCACAAACACGGACACGCACAGCCCCGCTCCCAGCACCCAGCGCTCGCCCCGGCTCCCAGTTCACCCGCAACTTCTCTCGCTCCCACGCACCGAGCCGCGCTCACACCGCGGGCGCACACACCCAGGGGTGGACGGGGGACACACACCCAGGGCCACCCCCGACGGGAAAGAATAACACGCGCTCACCCCGACACAGCCGCACACCCACAGCCACCCCACGCCACCCACCCTGCCCAGCCCGGGGCTGGTCCCGCTCCGCGCCGCACAACAAGTGGCAGCGCCGGGCGGGACCGGTAAGCGGGAGCCGCCCGCGGAGCCCCGCGCCCCGCTGCCGCCGCCCGCGCACCCCGGCGCGGAGAGGCGCGGACGGGAGCGGGATGCTCGCCAGCGCCGCTCCCGCCGCCGCCCGGCCCCGCGCTCCCGCACAGCGGCGGGCTCCCGCCCGGGGCATCCCGCACCGCTCCGCAGCTCGCCGCGGGCGGGGGCTCCCGGCCCTGCCGCAGCTCTTACTTGGGTGCGGACGGCGCCGCGCTCCGTGCCGGCCCCTTGCGCGCTGATCCAGCGGCGTCTGCATCGCCTCCTCCCCGCCGGGATCGGGCTCCCCCCACCCCCCCGGCTCCTCTCGATGGTTATCCACGGATGAAAACCAAATTTAAAAATAAAAAAATAAAAAGGGGGGGGGGCAAAAAAAAAAAATCTCCCGTGGGAACCGCCCCCCTCCCCCGGGCCGGGGCTGCGGCTCCTCCGGCGGAGCGGCGGCGGCAGGGCTGGCGGCAGCCCCGGTGGGCAGCTCCGTCCGTGCCCGCCTCCGTCCCTCGGTGTGTGTGAGGATGTGCAAGGGAAGCGCAGCGCAGGCACGGCCCCTTTCCCCCCCCCCCCCGCTGCCTCCGCCTCTCGCCGCCACCACGGGGAGGTGGAGCTCCGGCTCCTTATCAGATCCCGGGACGAGCCGGGCACCGGCTGCCGGGCAGAGTCGCCCGCCCGTCGCACCGCGCACCGCCCGGCTCCCGGCTGCGGGCACCGCGCCAAGCCCCGTGGCGGTGGAGGGGGGGGGGTGCAGCCCTTCGGGACCCCCTCACCCCGGGGACCCCTTCGCTCACGTGTGGGACAGGTCTGCCCTGTTGCTCCCTTCCCCGTGCTCTTTATTTATTTAGTCAATCATTTATTTTTACACCCAGCGCTTCACACCCCGTGCAGCGGGGAAAGGGGGCCCGGCCGGCAGTGCACCCCACTGCGCTAAGGGGAGGGCCCCTCTGTGGGAGCGAGCCCACCGCAGGGGGGCTGTGCCCACCCCTCCTCAGATCCCCCCAGCCAAGGAGGGCTCCTGGCAGGCTGCAAGCAACGGCTCCTGCAGGCAGGTGAGGTAGTGGGGCCTGGAAAAGCAACTGTCCCCTCCCGTCAGACCTCGGTGAATCATGCTTTTATTGCAGGGAGTTGGGACTCGGGAGCAGAGAGCAGCCACGAGGTCCCAAAAGCACCTGCAAGCTCCTGGCTCCCCTTGCGACGCCTTCACAAGCTGTGCTACCTCAGCTGGGTCCTCACTCGCCTGCTTGGCCCCTGTGGGACCTCAGACGGGCGAGCGCAAGTCCCAGGTGGCCTGGGGACAGCGTGCTCCAGGGGTGCCCCTTCCCTCGATGCCTCCGCTGGCCTCTGTGTTCCCGCGAGCAGAGCCAGTGCTCCCTGCCACAGGGCTGGATCCGCATCCTGGCCCTGCCAAAGGCCTCAGAGCTCTCAGCTGGAGATGCTGCGGTGGTTCTCAGCACCCTGCAAGGGCCAGGCACCCCACGGGGCTGCAGGGCCCCTCACCAAGCACCACCTGCCTTCTCGGCCCGTTGCAGTGCAGGGATTTCTTGCCGGGATGCCGGAGAGTCCTTTCTGTTTCGCCGCAACGCAAGGATGGGAGCATTGCTTCCCGCTGAGCTACGCCAACCTGTTGCGCAGCTCCCTTCGCTGCACACATGCTCAGCTCGGCTGCGATGACTGCACCATCTAGAGGCTGTGCTGGCCTGCTTGGAGGAGCCCTGGCTCTGTCTCAGCCCAAATTGCCCCGCTTTTCCCCCCACAAGAAGGGACCTCAGCCCCTGGCAGGGCTTATTCCTGCTGGGCAGGAGAAAGGGCATAGAGAGTCATCCCCTCTGGGTGTAAAACCCTGCTCTCCTCCAAGACCTTCCTGTAGCGGGGCCAGCTCTGCTCCTGCAGAGATACCAGCTTCTCCGTGTCTGTATGTTGAGTTTTTTTTCTGGGTGTCAATTCTCATGAAGCCAATTTAGCAGAAGATGTGAAGTGAGAACCCAGGGAAGGTCAAAGCCCACTGTGGAAGGGCAGGGAAAGGAGCTGCGGGGTTTGTCAGGGCTTACCCTGCTGATACAGCATGAGCCGGGGATCTGGACAGAGAGAGGGAATTAAACTCTCTGGAGACAACGTGAGATTTAATTTATCAGTCACTGGCAGCGCTGCTTGGAGGGCTGGAGAGCCGCAGCAAAGGGAAAAACTGAGCAAGTGACCCTGTGGATCCAAGGCTGTCTGTGGAGCGGTGAAGGTAAACTTGAGAGATAGCTGGTGACCAAAGGTTTCCATTTCACAAGAGGCACAGGTAGTCAGTCAACAGGCATGCACTGCGCCCCTTGCCATGCAGGGAGCTGACAGGGAAGCTGTGCATGCACACAGTTTACTAGATGCCACCTATTTGTGGGGGACCAGTGCCTGCCGTCTGCAGCCTCTGCTCAGGCACGTTTCTGAGAGTCAGGTGCAGGCCCTAAGAGCGTGGGGGGAAAAAGTGTCCCGGCCTCAGGAGCCACCTCTCTGCAGCCCAGCGGAGCCGCCTGGCAAAGCCATCTGCAGTGCCAGCAGCACCTGATGGCCAGAGGAGCTGGCGGGATGCCGTGGCCAGGCCACTGGCAGCCTGGCATCCCAGGAGCGATTTCTCCGTCTCTACCTTCATCCTCTGCCCACTGCCTTTGAAAGCTGCCAGGCTCCTCCCAGAGCGCTCCTTGCCCTCTGACAGCAAGGAAAGCCTGTTTCTGGCATTGCCGTTCCCTGTCCTCCCTTTGCTTGGGTGTGACAGTATGAGTCACTGGTCCTTACCTTGTCTTCACCATTTCCCGGAGAGCAGGGCTAATCTAAGCAACGGGAAAACACCAAACAGTAGCTTTGGCCACAGAGTTATTTCGTGAGACCCTCCAGACCCTTCCCCCCCACCTGCCCCGGTGCCGGCAGTGCCACCGACCCTGGAGATGCTGCTGGAGATGCTGCTGGAGGCACTGGCTTGCCCCGTGCAGCGGGTACCCCGTGCCGGGATGCTCTGGCATCATGCAAAGACAGCTGCTTCGTGGTGCCGGTGGGGCCTTGTCAGAAGAACAAAGCCTGTGAGGGAAGAGCATCCAGCTAAATCTCTGGGAAAGCGAGAAGAAAGGGAAACACGGATAGCAAATGAACCTTACAAGAGAATAAATACCCCCTCCCCAACACACACACGCAGCAACCTGGCTGCCGTCTGCTGCAAGGAGTTCAAAGGCTCTTCTGTTCTCTCTCTCATCAGCTCTGGGCTCCACAGGAGAAGCAGCAGCGCGGATTTGGGCAGCAAATGCTAATAACACAGATGTTCTGACAATTCGCTTGTTTCTACAATTAAAAACAAAAAGATCCTCAAAACCCAAATGTAAGGAAATGAGCACATTAAAGAACTTCTCCTCTGCATGCCTACTGCGTAATGAAGGGCTGCAGGTTTGCGGGGGAAGGGGCCGGGCGGTTTCAGCCCGATCCGGAGCGTAAGCAGGATGCTGCAGGAGAGGTGCATCCGTCGGACCACGCCGTGCTGGCGAGCGCAGCCAGGAGATGCTTTAGCTGTGGGATGCAGGCGGCCGACCCCTGCACCAGGATCTATGGAGGGGCTGAACGGCTCGGATGGTCACTGCCTGTCTTGTCTGTGGGATGCTCGCTGCCGAATTATTGGGAAATTGTTTTTATTACTGTTTTAACTCTTTTTTTAACCTTGTTTTTCTCTCGGTTGCACTTTCACTCACTCATTAATTTTGGTATTTTTCTCACGGTATATAACCCCTGTCATGGCTGCCATGGCAACAGGAGGGAATGTGCTCAGCGCTAAAATATCCTCTCAAAAATAACAAAAATAAGACAACAGAGGCAGCTTCTGTGGGCTGCTGCAAATGCAGATCTGGCCGGGCTTTGTGGTGACGGAGGATGAAAGATCCTGCAAGCCGGGGAAGCCCCTGAGCTCTTGTCCTCCCACAGTGCTCAGCCCACCTCGCATCTTGGGGCCGCACGGGCTCCACTATTGCCACGCTGGAAACTCCTCCTGGGATGGACCCTTGGGGCTGAGGACCACAGATCTCCTTGTCCAGCCTCAAAAACTCATCCCTTTCCTCGGGGACCACCTTCCCCCAAATATCACTGCGAATGAGGAGGAAACATGGGTATGAGCTAGGAGAAGGGGGTGAAGGTATTGCTCAGGGTGGTTTGCTGGTCTCTGGTCGGTTTTTGGTTCACAGGTGGAATCCTGGGTAGAGAAACAAATGGTGATGTGAGGTGCCCAAAATCAGGAGCCGCAGCCAGCGTGGTGGCACGGATGGCAGGGCTTGTCACATAAACCTGTTGTCTTTTTCTGACAGGATTACCGGTCTGGTTGAGAAAGGCAATTGTGTTGATATAGTACACTCGGATCTCTCCGAGGCATTTGACTTACTTCCACCTGACATTTTGATTAAAACTTGCATTATAAGGAATTAACAGGGCACATATTAGATGGATTAAAACTGCTTCCCTGGCAGATCTCAGAGGTAGTTGCTAATGGGTAGATATCAGTAAGTAGCACTATTTCTACCTACCTCCCCCCGGGGAGTTCTTCGTCCACTGCTATTAAACATTTTTATCAATGATGTAGATGAAGATATGAAATCTTTGCTGGTAAGCCTTGAAAATGACACCGAGAGTGATGAGCTAGAAAGGAACTAGGACGGTTTCATGCTGAATCACCTGGTTAAATGGTCAGGGCGCATTTGAATACAGATAAACACAGGAATATATCTGGAAACGAAGCTTGCATGTTAAGCCTGCAGGCTAGATCTTGGAAAGCAATGACTCTAGGCATGCCTATACAGCGTGGAGATACGAACACTGGCTTTTAAACAGCAACCAGAAGAGCTCATCTGAAGCCCTCCCAGGAGTATCTGCCTCATCCAGCGATGCAGATTTGGCCATGGAAGAGGAATTAGGCATCAGAGTGAGCAGTTACCCCAAAATTAACTCGGTGTGCCCTGCTGTGGGTGTCTGAAAGGGGAGCACTGGTAAATAGCTCACTGCTGGAGCGCTGCGTCTGGCACCCGTATTTGGAGGAAGGCAGGGAAATACCAGGAGAGGTTGAAGGATCACTGCAGACCTGACCACAGGCTGGAAAGCCAGGTGTAGTGATGTGATGCTCGTTAAAAAAAGTATGTTGTCAGGTGATCTGAGGACCTGGCCTATGTCCTCCCACATGGAAAAGATAGTGGGGAACCGTTAAATCCCAAAGAAAAGTGTAACAAGAGCAGGGCTGGAGCTGAAGAGAGGCAGATTCAGCCTTGAATTGAAAGCCAGTGTCCTAGTGGTGAAAGCATTTGAAGGTTGGAAGAGCTTTTCTCAGGGAGATGATGGGCTCACAGCATTGCTCAAGCTTTTGTAAAGAGATTAGATCTCTTTTTAAAAAAGAAACCATTTAATCTAGCTTCTGGGAGCAACTCTGAGGCTGACGTGCGATTGGGCCAGGGTGAGTAACCTTCCCTGGCCTCGCAGGGGGCCAGTCGTCCACCTCATCCCTTCCCTTCACAGGCCGTTGGGAACAGATTGTCTGCAGTGCCCTGCAATTATTCAAGCAATGATTAATCAATCTCTTGCTTCAGGGTTCAGGCGGAGTTCTGCAGAGAACAGGAAGGTTTCTCCAATCTCCACCCAACCTCTGCGGCACCGGAGATTTCTTCAAGTAGAAACAGCAGAGCACCAAAAATGAAACTCTGCTGGCAAATCTAGCTTGGTGCTCAAAGCCCGAGCTGATCTTGGGATGCAGACTTGAGAGGAGCTTCCCAGAGACTATCAGTCTATATCAAGAGCCTGCGGGGATGCTCAGCTTCCCCGGGGCTGGGAGCCACCCCCAAGGGGCAGCTCCTGCTGTTCCCAGCACCATGCCCATTCCAGGGACTTGGGCTGTGGTTGCCCCCCATCTGTCCCCTGCCTCTGGCACTCTGTTTATTCCCCTACAGACTCAAATTCTTGCTCAGGGGGCTTAGCACGAGGACTCCTGGACAGGAAGCAGCGAGCTGTGCTATGCATGAGGTGTGGGGGTTCCTTTGGCCCCCTTTGCTGCCTCCCCACCCCTACAGCCCCAGACCTGGCAGGGTGCAGGTTTAGGAACAGGCACCCCAGAGGTTTCTTTTACTG
Organism: Gavia stellata; assembly: GCF_030936135.1. Lineage (NCBI taxonomy): Eukaryota > Metazoa > Chordata > Aves > Gaviiformes > Gaviidae > Gavia > Gavia stellata. The sequence goes on from NC_082609.1 coordinate 20,420,659, forward strand.
CCTGCATAGGCCCTTAGCCATGTCCTGGCCAGGACATGGGTGGGTTCATGTCCTGCCAGTGCAGGGGCTGCTGAGGGTCTGGCAGAGCTGGCCCAAAGGGAGGAGAGGCTTGAGAGGAGCGGGAAGAGGGAAGCTCTCCGGAAGCACAGCTTTGCAAGGAATCAGCTGAATCTACCAGGTCCCTGCTGTTTTCTAAGCTGGCCTCACCTCCTCTGGGGGATCTGCTATTCATACCTCCTCTGCAAGGAGAATTACACCCGTTTCCTGCTTTTGATAGGATCCAATGGTCTCCTGCTTGTAAGCCCACCTCTATCCAGCCTCCAGCTGCTGCTGGGAGATGGTCCAGCCCTGGAGACAGTCTCTGCAAGCAGGCATCAGTGAAAGGAGGTATCTGCGTCCTCAGAGCAGGAGTTGTCGGCTGTCGGGCAGCCATGACCTCTCCCCACAAGATCCTGCCTTTTGCCTGCAGTCTAAGGGAGGCAGGAGGAAACCCGGGGAGAGGAGACCAGATCAGACCTGCCCTGCCTGGCGTGACTTACATGGGGGACGGGAGACACAACAGCAGGGAACTCAGCTCACGCTCTGACTTGCCTGCAGAGACTGGGCTGGGCAGGAGAGGAGCTGCTCTGCGTACGGAGGAAGGGAGAGGCTGGGCTCCCCTCACCCCTGCTCCTGGCAAGGCAGACACATCTCGGGGAGCCCTGGCCAGCCGTGCTGTCAAGCGTGCTTCTGTAGGGCTCAGGGTTGCATCACAAACAGGCATCAGGGCAGGGAGGGTGCTGGGTACCGACCGTGGGGCAGGGACCATGGCGGGGGCAGACAGACCATGCGCATGGACACCAGAAGGTGGAGAGCTCAGGGACAGCATGGACTTGGCAGGCGATGGCAGAGACAGGCTGAGATGTGGGGGCCCAAGGCAAGGTTAGTGGATGGAGACAGCAAAGGAGAAGGGAGGTGGAGGACAGGGACCCCAAGGTGCCGTGAGCATCAGCAGGGTAGAAACAAGATCACTGCGGGCACAGGGGGCAGGAACAGGCAGCCCTGGCATGGGACCTCATGGACGTGGGAGACCAGGGCAGCACAGGCTGGGGATGGAGAAGCACTGAGGCCATGTGGGCAGTATCGGGTGGGAGGTCAGTGTGCTGCCTGCTGAGGCTGGCATGTGGCCTCCTTGCCCACCAGGCAGGAGCACAGGCAGAGGCTTGGGGTCAGCAAGGGGCTGGGGTGGGAGGTGATGGCAGTGGTGGACCTGTGTGGCCTTTGCAGTCGCTGGGATGGAGGTTGGAGAGTTGTGTTTGCTCTGACAGGATCATGCTGTCCCTTTATCTCTGCTCTTTGTTTGCCCTGCAATATCCCAGAGCCAACACTCTTCCAGGGCAAAATCCAGAGACACTTGAGTGAGACGCCAAGGGGAATGCAGTGCTAAACAAGTGACAAACAAGCTGGGCTCTGCTGAAAAAGTCTAACCGAGACCCTCTCACAAGGGATGCAGTTCCCAGCAGTGTAAGCCCTGCAGAGCAGGGCTGGCCACAGAGGGCCTGATCCAGCCCCATGCAGAAATAGCATATCCCTGGGGAGAGAACAAGCCTGAAGTAGGAGGTCTGCAGGTCTGGAGTGTGTGATACTTGTGTTGGGATCTTCATGTGGGACTGGGGCACATGGGGATGGTGGCAGTGCCAGGGTGCCTGTGCTGGTGTGGGGATCCGCTGGACCTGGGATGCGGTGCGTGGCATACTGGGGATGGGATGCATGCAGTGAGCATCGCTATGGTCTGTAGCGGGACCCACCATTTACACTCCCTGCTTGTGCCCAGGTGCCAGGATGATGGATGCACTGCTGACACAGAGCACACAGCACATGCCCACCCTGCTTCCCCTTGTCCCTCAGCATCATTACCCCAGGCTGGGATTCAGCCTTCGTCCCTCTTCCCCCTTAACAAAGTACTTCTGTCCCCAAAGCCCAGGAGACCCCCTGGCCCGTGCAGCAGCATGTCAGCCGGTTTGCTTGGTGCCGCACAGATGAGTGTGCTCTCCCCACAAGCAGGAAGGCCAAGGAGGCAGAGGCAAGGTGGCAGGGCTGTGTGGGCAGGGTGGTGAGACAGCTTTGGGGCAGGTTCATGAGGAGCTGTGAGCAAGATGTGTCCAGGGAGACTAGACTTTGCCCATCCTGGTAAACAAATAGCATCGATTGCTCCAAAGCAATAACTGACTCAGTCATCCGTTTCTCTTGCTAACAGACACAACCTGCAGGGCCCTGAACTTTTGTATATTTATTTTAGGACAAAAGCATTAAAGGGAAAATATCAAACAACAAATAATCTACATGCATACTGGCTTCCCAGGCATTCTCTGCTCTCCAGGGCATGCTGGCAGGTACAGCCTGTGCTGGTGAGTCCCAAATCACATAAGCATGTCTGCCTGTCCCCAGGCCCACAGCAAGATTGTCTCTAGTCCCTCCACATGCACCATTCATCCAGCATCTCAAAGCAGAACAACCTAGTCTGGGTAGTTTCCTCCAGGAGGTGAGGCTTTCTTCAGACTCATTTGCTGCACTGGCCCTTGCGTTTATTTTTCCCCTCCAGATGGGCCCTGTGGGTCCTGGGGACTTGAGGATTTGTGCAGCACCTTATTGCGCAGGGTGCCCTTTGAACATCTATAGCATCTCCACGTAATCCTCTAAAACATTCCTTTGCTGGTTGTCTTTCGTGCCACACAATTGCCAGCATGCAGCCAGTTAGAAATGAATTAGAAAAACCCTGTGTTGGTGGGCTTTGACTGAGGGGGGAAGTTTCAGCCTGGAGGATGGCTCCTTTGGCCTCAAGCCTGCTGGAAGCCTGCTGAGGTCACCAAAGTGCCCAGCTTAGGGTAGCCCCAGGACCACTGACCTGGTCCCGTGCTCACCAGCAGCCCAGTCACTGTCCCACCAGGAGCTCCAGCTTCAGCAGTGATCATTCACACTTGCAAACAGTCTTATTTCATCTCCAGAGGAAACTCTTCAAAGACACCCAAGCACTTTGATTTGGGAAAGGTTTTCATTCCTGTGAAGATAAGAAAAGCTCCCTTGGCATGGTGCAAGGGCCCCCAAGGAGCACTGCAACCCACGTGCATGTGAGCCTGGCAAGCAAGGGGGTGAGAGAGCAAGGCAGGCAAACAAGTCCACGGCCACCGCCTGCAGTGTGCATCACTGGTGGCCTGGCACAGGACAGGAGCTGGCCCTGCATTGCTGGAACTGGACCCTGCCCTCTGCCAGAGCCAGCGATGATGTGGGGTGACCCAGGGACAGGCTGTCTCAGCCCCTGGGAAATGGGGTGGCCACCTCCAGGCACTCGGGACAGTGTTTGCGATGGGTGACAGGGAGGTGTCTCCTTGCCGGGGTCTGGGAGGGAGGCGAGCAGTGCGCCCAGCATGGCCTCCCGCAGGGATGATGATGTGGTGGTCCAGGTGCTGCGCCCAGCTCTGGGCTCCGCTGCCCAGGAGCTTGTTTTGGAAACAGGCGAAGTGTGTCTGGGTTTGGGAGCTGTGAAATGAGAAAGTGCAAGAAGGACAGGTTGATGGGATGGACTGAGAGCGGGGAGTGATGGTGTGTAAAGAGGCACGTGGAGAGGATAGGGACCAGGCTCTTGGAGCAGTCTGTCTGTTTCTAGGGAATGATGGGGACAGTCACCACGATGGGGGGACATTCTTCCTGTTACCCCTGCTGTGGCCAGAGCCTTGCCCTGGCCCTCCAACCTCATCCTGTCCCAGAGCAATCAAGGCTTTAATCACAGGAGGCTTTGAGCTGCAGGATCTAGGGGCCAAGAAGAAAAAGCAGTCTTAGTGTCAGGGTCTTCTCCATAGCAAGAAGTAAAACTAATGTCCTTAGACAACTTGGAGGGGAGGTTTGGATAATGAGATCCCATCCATCCAGCTGAGGACAGTGGCAAAACCACCATGACTCGTCCAACAGGCAGCAAGGAGAGCCTTTTGGAAATCAAGGCATCCCAAGCCTGAGTATGGAGACAGCTCTGTGAGTCGGAAGGCTGTCAAAGGGAGCTGCAGCCTTTCATAAGAGCTGGAGGAAAGTGAATTTGGTGCTGTGTGGCAAGAAAGCATGGTCTTTCCCACCCAGCAAATTCAACAGCACTGTGCATGAGACGTAAAAGCAACGCAAGTGGAGCCAAGGGTGGGAAGTGCCACTGGGGTTAGAGAGGGCTGTGTGTGCCAGATAGACGTTTTCAAGCAAAGGGAGCAGAGAAAAGAAAAACATTGGAGAGTGATGGCCTGGCTCGCAGGGAGACATTTTTAATGAACCTGATCGCATTACGTTTTGGTCACAATTAAATCTCTTGGCCTGATTACAGCAGTGTCACTTGGGCCTGGAGTGGGCTGAGGAGCTGCATGCAAAGAGCGTTGTGAAGCGGTGCAGAGAGCTGCCCGGCCCCTCGTGAGTGGTGAGGAAGGGGAAGGGGGCAGCGTTCCAGTGTCACCGGGGTGCTCCGCGATGGGAAGTGGCAGCACGGGGTGGGAGGATGCAAGGAACAGACAGCATACAGGCTGCTGAAATGGAAGGGAAAGGGGACCCTGTGCTCCCCCCCTACTCCCCTACTCCTTGCAGGGTCTGCCCTGTGGGTTCAAAGCCCGTCAAGCTGAAGCAGGGCTGGTCCCAAGTGAAAGCTCAGCTGTTGGCCCACGTACGAAACCCACTCGACTTCAGTGTGGCCCCACAGACGGTTGTGACGGTGCAACTATGGAAGGTATAGGAGGTACAGGGAGGTCAGGGCAATTGTAACACCATCGCTCCACCACATCAGCCCTGCACGGACACCAGCACCAGATCCTCCAGTGATATGCATGGTGCTCATCACCTTCTGGTCTATCTTGGGGGTACAAGACAGTGCAAGTGCCTCATCGAGGACCAAGAGGCTCCTCAGCTGCCTGCAGTGGCAGTTTTAGCTGGGCTGAAGGGGCAGTTCCCAGGCTGGGCAATGTGTTCCTCTTCCTTGCCCTTCTTTTGCTCTTTGTGACTCCATGCCTGCAGTATTAGTGTCCTGTGAGACACCAGACAGGCCCAGCTCAAAGGGGGTGCAGTTAAATTGGGGACACTGTTGAGTTTGAGGATTACACTGGTGTGGCAAGAGAGGGCAGGATCAGGAGAAAGTGAACTGGAGAGATGCTGGGAGTGATGGAAGGAGCACAGGAGAGCCTGGGAGACCTGTCCTACTTTTTCAACAGTTAAGAGCTGGGGGGGGTGGTGGGGTGGTGTCCCTCCTGATTTCTTGTCCTCAGGCCCCTTGGCAGATGCTGTGGGAAGCTACAGTGGGGATTTCCAGATCAGCGTCCCTCCAGACCAGCCTGCGGTCTCTGCGGTGCCCCGTGCAAATGCCCTAGAGAAAGGTGCGTGAACACCTCGGGGCACAAGGCAGGCAGAAGAGGCCCTTGAGGGAGGTGCTTGCTCTTCTTTCTGCCAAGAAAAGCCCAGGGGGGCTCAGCGGGGCTGGTCTGGGGGCACAGCGAGCTCCAAAGGACTGGAGCAGGCAAAGAAGTACTCTCCGAGCGTCAGGACCTCTGCTGATGGGTCCCAAGGGCCTGAGGTTCCTTGCAGGGGGCTTTGTCCCTAAAGGTATTATACAAAAGTCTTTCTCAGCTGTTTTTTTGGTTGTTTTTTTCAGTCTGAGTCAGGTATTTAAAACCCTGTGGACCTTTACATGCTCCTCCACCTATTTAGGAAAGTGGGAGGGGAGGAAGTGATACAACAGATCCCATAATACATTTTTGTTTTGCAATCCTACTGTTAGCACTGAAAAAATATAACCTGAAACAGCATCGATGAAAGGCAGCACACCCAATCCCTGTGGGTGAAACCAGCCCGCTCGGAGACACCCTGGCTGGCTGCAGGGGACTGATGGCTATTCGGTCATTTGGGTGTTTGGTTCATGTTCCTTATATTTCAGTCTGGTTTTCTCAGGAAATGAGGCCATTTTACCTCTTGGCTGATTTCACCAATGGGGGTGAGCTCTGCAGGATTTACCTTCCTTGAGGTGTCCCTAGAATCGGTGGCTGGATATGGGGAGGTGCAAAAGGTACCCTGAAGGAGGAAAAGACACAACATGAACAAATCCTGTGTTCAGTTTTGGGCCCCTCACTACAAGAAGGACATTGAGGTGCTGGAGCGTGTCCAGAGAAGGGCGACGGAGCTGGTGAGGGGTCTGGAGCACAAGTCTGATGAGGAGCGGCCGAGGGAGCTGGGGTTGTTCAGTCTGGAGAAGAGGAGGCTGAGGGGAGACTTCATCGCTCTCTTCAACTACCTGAAAGGGGGTTGCAGAGAGGTGGGTGTTGGTCTCTTCTCCTAAGTGACAAGTGATAGGACAAGAGGAAATGGCCTCAAGATGTGCCAGGGGAGGTTTAGGCTGGATATTAGGAAAAATGTCTTTCCTGAGAGAGTGGTGAAGCACTGGAAGAGGCTGCCCAGGGAGGTGGTGGAGTCACCATCCCTGGAGGTGTTCAAGGAACGTCTGGACATGGCCCTGCGGGACGTGGTTTAGTGGGCATGGTGGGGTTGGGGTGATAGTTGGACTTGATGATCTTGCAGGTCTTTTCCAACCTTAGTGATTCTGTGATTCTGTGATTCTGTGATTCGGTGAAATGGCAACCTCCTGCATGGCTGCCAGCATTTTCCCGGCACTGCAGTACCCCTGAGCCACGGTGCTGGCAGCAGGGGACAGTTCTCAGTCAGGGGCCAGATCCTGATGTGCAGACGTGCAGAAACTCTGGGGATGGAGCTGCTCAGTGCTCCCATGGCCTCTTCCGTGTCTGCATGAACAGCAGGTTCCCTTCCGTGCTTGAATGTGCTCCTTCCTCCCAGCAATCGCTCTCTTGTTTGTGTAGAGCATCTGCACTGGGTGCAGCATCTTGGGGGATATGAAGAAGTAAGGAAAAGCTGCATTCCCTGGGCTATACTGGGTCTGACCTGCTGCTGTTAGCATGCCAGCAGCTTGGCAGAGTCTAAACCCCTCTGTCTGATAGGGGTCCTGCTGGCCCCAAGGCCCTGCGGTCTGTTCTCAGCTTCGGTGGCAGCTCTGCTTGCTGCCAGCCCCTCCACCCTGGTCCCAAACTGTGCCTCCTGTTGCATGGGTACCACTTGTATGTCCATGCAGGGACCAGACCTACGAATAACCTGGCCTAGAAAAGAGGAGTTGCTCAGGCAATGTGCACTTGTTTGAAGTGGCTGGATACAGCAGCTCAGGAACCCCTGCTCTACGAGATTTCTAATTACGTTTCTGCATAATTGTTTCAACCATTTCCTCGTGCTGAAGCAAAGCTTATTGGTTTGTAATCCCTAGCACACCCCAGGGCCTTCTTTAAAATGTAGGCCCAGCATTTACTGCCCCCGGTCCAATAGTTGGAGGATGTGAATTTGTGTTATTGCTAAGAGCTTAGTCACTTGGTTTTTAGCTCTTTGAGGACTCCAGATGTGTCATCTGGGCTCAGGGATTTGCTACCTTTTGTGTGTTCCAGCATCGCAGCTTGAATCCTCCATCTCTGCCTTTTGCTTCCCCACCTGAGGAGGATGAGTTTGGGAACATGGCTCCCCGCTCCTTCATGAGGATTTCATTTCAGGATGCCCCCCTGTTTGGCAGGGTGGTCCCGCAGCTCTACCACGTTTCCTCCGTGCCCCGGTCCCCAGCAGGCTCCCTGTGTGTGCGTTGCATTGGCTGTGTGTGCTCTCAGCCATCTCTGCCTCCCAATTTCCATCCCACGTTTTACCCGCTGCACTTTCTCTTTCTTTCTGTTAGCTCTCTGGAGGTTAATATCTATTTTCTCAACAGCATTTGGCTCAATCCCTTGCATTTGCCATAAGAGCACTATGAACCTTCGTTGTTTCTCTTCCCAGTTGTCCCCAAAGCACTGCCAAGCAGGTTCAAGCTCGAGTCCCACCACACTTCACGCTGCCACATTCGGGTCTCTGCCTTTCCAGCAGCTCTGCGGGGCCCCGCTTGAGCCTCCTTCATCTCCATCCACCACTCCTAGGAGATGTGTCACAGGGAGAACTGCCCTTCCTTCGATCCCAGGCATGGCAGCTTTAATCGCCTCCCTCCATGTCTCTGGGATTGCTTTGCGGGCATCACAGCATCCCTGAGAGGCAGGACCGGAGGCAAAGTCACGAGCAGTGACTGAGGTTAAACCTGGCTCTGGCTTGTGACAGACCGAGAGGGGAGGACAGCCTAAACGGGAACCTCCATGGGAAGGGAAAGGGCATGCCACCCTGCTCATGGAGAGGGCTTGGGCTCATGCTGATGCTGGGGCAAGTGTAAGCTTTGGGGATGCATAAAGGACATGCCCTCTGTGGCCTTCCAGCTGAGGTGGCACAGCAAGGCTTGGGAATTGGGTGTGCAGGGGTGCACAGGCATGGAAGGTGGTATCACCCGGCATGGGCAGTACCAGAGCAGCAAGCTCATACCCTGGGAGGAGCAGCTCCTGCAATTGCTGTTTCCTCCGACCTCCACCTGCAGCCTCCTCTCATTTCACAGGTGCTGCCAGAGCCTCCCTGCCTCCTGCTCCATGTGCCCCTCTGCAGAGACCATGCCACATGCCCAGGGGACTGCTCCCAGCAGGGTTTTGCAATCTTTCCCCATGACTTTCCTATTTCCATAAGCCTTTGTGGATGGGAAGTGCTGAGCTCCAGGACCGTCTGCCAGCAGACAGGAACCTGTGCAGGGTGGAGGGCTCCCAGGAGGGGAGGCTGACTGCGTTCAGCACAGACAGATTGCTTGCAGAGCACCAGCGTCTTCAGCCAGAGGAGAGGGACATTGTGGACCATCAGTGTCTTGCCATGATTTCTGCTGATGAGCACCTGAGGGCCTGGCCCCACCTGCACAGTCCAGCAATGAGCTGTTGAACACAGAAGCTTCCCACACCCTCCCAGACTGTCAGGAGTTAGGAAAGCATACCTGGCAGTCCCCCATGCCCTGTGGGGTCACGCCTGGGGAGACACAATATGTGATGGAGTAACAGAAAACTGAGAACGTGTCTCCACAAAAGTCCCAATGAGGCTTGGGAATGAGGTGTCAAGAAGCCACCTGTGAAGTCCTGCACACTTGGGACCACTGGGAGCAGGGCAAGTGGCTACTTCCACAAGTCCCAAATCCTGGTGCTTCATTGGGATGAAGAAAGGCTATCTTGTGTTAGACCTGCTGCGGCTCTTGAGAAAACATAAGGGAGCAATTTGGGGATGCAAGCAGCAGCAGATCTGATGTAGCAGCAGCACCAAGGGGAGATGTGTGCCAACAGCACCAGCAACGCCTTCCTCCTGCTCCAGAGATGCTTCACGCTGCTTGGTCTTGGGATCCAGCTACCCAGGCTGGAGCTCCCAGTGCTCTCCTCCATGGACAAAGTCTCTTGAGTGGCTCCAAAGTTGCTGATTTCCCCAGAGGAGCCCTGAGCACCCTGGCCAGGACACAGCCTTCCTTTGGTTGTGTGTGTAGCATCTCCAAACAGGGATCTCTTCTAAGAGACAAGGCCACCACAGGGTCTCTGCAGAGCTCCCAGGGCAGGACACACACGGCTGTGCTACGATGCTGCCCAGGCAGAGAAGAGTAGCAGCAGCAGGCCTGCGCACAGCTATGCAGTAATATCCAAATCTGCTTACTGTCTGCCGCTGTGATTGAAGGAGTTTCTGTAATAATGTATTAGCTAAAGCTTCCAGATTATCCCAAAAACATCAGCTTTAACAAAGGGGTAATGCCTCTTTAATCCCCGCATGATCCCAGTTCCCAGTCTCTGCAGGACATTAATTCACGGCTAATACACAGACTCCAGGCAGGCTGCTAATGTGGGCTGCATCCGAGGCTGGGGCCAGCCGGCCACACGCTGCTCCTGCCTTGCCAGGCCACTGCTTTGTTCCCCCTGCTCCCTGGGAGCAGCTGAGATCTCCAGCCTGGCCCCACTTTCTGAGCAGGGCACCTGGCTTTGGCTGGCTGCTGTAGGTCCTGGGGTGGGTGATACAGGATGCTCCCCTCTTCCCTGTGCTGTGAGACAGGCAGGCTGTCGATGCTGGGTGTTGGAGGTTTGTTCCTCACCCCCATGTCCCTGGAGGAGGACAAGCCGGTGTAATTGGCTGCGGCTGGTTTTGTTGCACTTGGCAAACAGCTTCCTTGAAGCTTGATGGCTGGAAATGCCATGGCCAGGGCTGACGGGGGCTACTGGGTGAGCACAGAAAGGTGCATCCTTTGCAAGCACCAAGACCTCAGGGGGTCTTCACCCTGGCCCCATCCCTTGTGCCAGAGAAGCTGTTGTCTGTCTGCTCCTGGGAGCTGGTTTTTGGAAAAGAACAGTGCAGGCTGTTGGTGGACAACAGCCTCCTGAGGGCCCAGTGAAGGCAGGGCTGCATGTCCAAAACCCAGTGTGTGGAGACTAGCCAGGAAACAAGACAAGACAGGAGCTGGATGGACAAACCTAACAGCAGATGGGGACCACGTGATGCCTGTCCCCTTCAGCAGGACCTCAAAAGCCAGTCTGCCCCACTGACATGTTGTAAAACACCACGGAAATTGATGTTGTCATCCTGGAGCGTTGCAGCCAGAGCTGCTGAGCCCAGGGCTGCAGCTGAGCCTCCGCTCCCACCCCCTTACCAGCCCAGCCATGTACAGGATGAAGATGGTTCAAGGAGATGTCCCTTGTGAAACAGCTTTTCAGCCTTCTCCTTCTGCACCCCATTCTTGTTCTCCTTCAGCTCCAACTCCATGAGAGGAAGAAGGGGCTATAACTGAAACTGATGATGGTGATGGTCCAAAATCTGCCTTATCAGAGAAGGTATTTTGCCCTGCGAAACTATGGTCATCTGGTGGCAAGACCTGGCTGATTCCAGTCAACGCTTCAGAAAGCTTTTTTTCTCCATGGCACAGAAAGCAATCCCCCTTCATCCTGATCTGCTAGGGATGTGCACGTGATGACAGGTCTCTTGAAAATTTTTGATGGTGGGAGGCCAAGAGAGGAACCAGGGGATTTTGTAGATATGAGCACCCTGGGTGGGGAATGCCCCTTCCATTGCCCATCCCTCTGTGAAGCTTTGGACAAGGCTACAGCACAAAGCACAAGGCAAAAGGCCAAGGAAAACAACCCCTGCCACGGCAGCTAAGGCATCAGAGATAGTGGCTGTCTGGCCGCACACCTGTGGGATGCCTGGCCATGAAAACTGCAGTGGTGCTTTCCATCCCACTGGTCGTTCCCTCACACAGGCAAGCCTCGGGGTCTGTGTCCACGGGCTGCTCCAGAAGCAGTTGAGAGACCTGTCTTGGAGCTACCCGAGAATGTCACAAATTGTCTTCCAGAGGTGTCCATCTCCCCTGCAGTCTATAAAGGGACAACTCAGAGCAGACTCAACAGGGAGGCAGTTTGAGCTGGGAGGGATGCGTCCTACCCCATCTGCTGAAGCCAGTAGCCATCTGGGTGAGGACCTGAGCACAGTTCAGCTGCAACCTTTGGGCAGGCTTTTCTGAGTTTCCTCTTTTGATGTGTAAATCGACAGCTACCTCAAAGAGCTTCACGATGGCTGAATTCAGCAGCAGGTGCCTTTTTCAGATTTTTCCTTTCTCACCAATTACCTTTCTGGTATCCACGGTTACTGCATCATCCTGCATCGGGAAAGTTTCTCTGCCTGCTCGTCCTTCACCCAGAACCTGTGGGGCATTGCTGCAGACCCAGTGTTTGCAGACACCCAGCTGCCACAAGAGCAGGAGGCTTGAGGGTCCCCAGGGAGAGGATCTTTCCTGGTTGCCCGTGATGCCTGAGTGCCCTGAGATGCAGCCTGGCTTGCTGGGAACATGCAGGCACCTGCCCTGACCATGCCTCTGTTTCTGCCACTCCTCTGTGGCCATACAGACACTGGTGTTGCTGAGACACTGGCGCTGGCTGAGCTCCTGAGGAAACATCCACAGGGATCCATATGAAGGCATAAGCTCCCACCCATCTGGGGGTACCGTTTGGCCACACAGAGGCCAAATGCACTACAGCCTGGCAGGGCTTTTGCCCTCAATTCTTCCTAAGCAACATGAAGGCTTTTAGGTAGAGCTACAGACAAGCAGTGCGACTGTGAGACACCACCTTTGCACCTGGGTTCCTGCTACAGCTGGTGGTGTAGGCACAAACCAGGAACTGTCACTGGTCACACTGGGAGCCTGGTGGAGCCAGGACCTGAAACCAGTCCTTCCACGGTGTCTGGACCCGCAGTGAGTCAGTCACCTCCTGTCTGCTCTCTGCCATGCAGGCACTGGAGAGGCTGCTGCAACAGGTTCTTTTTAAGATGGTTGCCCGTGCCTGGACATTCTCCAGGGCTGTGTCACTGCAGGGAAGATACCCATGATCTTGCACACACAGACGCATGCACATATGTGCACACAGATGTGCACAGAGTACGTGCAAGCACACGTCTTATCATGGGGTGAGTGACAGAGGGTCCAGGGCAGCAAAACAGGCAGACCATCCTCCTGTTCAGCTCCGGGAGATGTCTCCAAGGTTCATTTTGGCATCTGCTTTCCCAGCCTCTGTTTTCTCCCCGGCGCTCAGTTCCCACACAGTTCCTGCAGCCGATACTGTTGCGAACACCAATTAACGCTCCCCGTGTCTCTGATCTGGGTTTCTAATGCCAGCACAAGGAGCTGCGGCAGCAAACCTGAGCCGGTGCCAGCTTCTGAAAGTCTGGCTCTGACATACCGCACCTCAGCGCACTCACAGGGAAGCCCCTGCAATGAGGTTGGGGGAGGGGGGATGGAGAGGGAGCAGCACGTGGATCCAGTCAGCGGAGCCGGAGGTGTGACACCCATGCAAGAAGGAGCCAAGGCTGCCAGCGAGGCTGGACTCACCCTCCCGACCGCGCTGCGGAGTGCAGGGCTTGCCTGCAGCCTGGCAGCCTGGCCCCACACCAGCAAGGGGCCGGTGCAGCCGACAGCCTGCATGCACTCCACGTGCAGGCGCAGTGCTCCCAGATTGGGTTCCCAGCAAGCGTGACGCTACGCCTGGCCCCGTGCCCCGGAGCTGCCTCCAGCAGGGCTCTCCCCCATGCCAGGGAATGCGTGATCCTTGCAGCAAGGACTTCACGTGCCAGGGAGGCTCCAGCAGCCTGCGGAGGTTTAGGAAAGGCACGGAACTCCCTGCAGAGAGCTACCCCGGCAGGTTGGGTAGCATTTTACTGCAGGGCACCATTTCACAGCTACAAGGTGTTTTCTCCCCAGACATGTGTGCATGAGGTGCACAGGCAGGCACGGAGGAGCAGGACAGGCAGGCAGGGAGCTTGGATGCAGTCCTGGGAATACCAGGAGCCAAGGCAAGGGGCTGGCATGAGAAAAAGTGGGTCCAAACTGGGCATGGACACATGGAGGCTAGAACAAGCAGGCAGCTCTTGCCTGATTAGAGATGGTATCTCCCAGGGATGCAGGGAAACACATCACTGAAATGCTTTCACACACACAGAGCCTGAGCATGGCCTCGATGGTGGTGCCTGTGCTAAATGGGTATGGATTTATGACCCTGGAAGTTCACCTGAGCTTCTACCTACAGCTCATGACCATTGGGCTTGGGTCTCTTGCATTTCTAGCCAAGCCATGCAGCTCCTCTCTGACATGGGAAGAGTCAGCTGGGCCTTTGGGCACGGGAGTGGGGAGAGCCTGCAGGACTGCTGCCCAGCACCCAGGGGCTTGGGGGTTAGTGATGGCACCTTCAGCACATTTCAGCTCCGTGCCGTCACTCCTGCCGTGTAAGCAGCCTGCCACCCTAATTACAAATACTTTAACGACAAATAAATGCCACATACCGCCCACAGCAAGAGGGAGTGGAAAGCTAAAAATACCCTCCCCTTACGGCTGCCAGCAAACCCCAGCAGGCCACCTGCTAGCGGAGAGCCAGAACCACCCAGAGCAGACACAGGCACCCACCGCACGCTAAGGAATATAAATGAGTCTTGCAGCGTGACCTGGTGCTGCCAGCGTGGGCTCCGCAGCGCAGCCCTCGCAGCAGACATGGGTGCCCAGGCAGCTCAGCCCAGCTGGCAGCTCCCCACGCTGCCTCCAGACACCGCGGGAGGTGCAGCTCCTGGGGAGAAAGGCTTGGAAAATACCAGGGGGGTTATATCCTCCCCTGCCTCCTCCCTAGGGTGGCAGAGAGGAACTGCCATGCCAGGGGGAAATGCATCAGCAAGGGCATCGGAGCTGATGGCAGAGGGGCTGGGGAGCTGGCGGGGACACTGCTGTAGTGGGGGGATATTGCTGGTGGGATAGGGGCATTGCAGTGGGGGCTAGAGCAGAGGCTTTGCCATGGAGTTGGGATAGGGACGTTTGCTCTGTCGGTGCAGCCTGTTCTGCACTGGAGGCAGACGAAAACAGCACCAGCAGTGATGGAGGTACAGGGATGAGGAGGGTGGGGAGGTGCCCCTGAGGCTGCAACACCCTGGACAACGTATCCCCAGTTCTAGATGGTGGAGATGGCACCTTCCCACCAGTGGCTGCAGGGAAGGGCATTGGTGACCCGCGGAGACCCGTGAAGCAGGGAGGCATAGGCAGCACGGGGAGACATGGAGATGCATGGAAGTACAGATGGAGCAGGAGCTGCTGGTTCCAGCCCTTCGTGGCACTCCCGTCCCCAGAAAGATCCTGCAAACTCAACCCTTCCCCACCCTCCTCTAACCATTACTCATCAAAGTACCCATAAAGAGCAAGGTTTGCTCCCCACTTTGAAAGATCCTGGACTCTCAGGGATGGCCAATACAGACTGCAATTCCTCTGATCTCTGGGTAGGCATCACCTCAGGAGTTGCGGGAAGCACAGGGGATGGATATGCCGGAGCTGCTCCCTTCATCTCCCCTTGCTCAGGTAAACACCTGGGACCTCAGGGAATGGATCCGAAGGGGAGCAGCGGGCCACACGCTGCCTCTCATCCAACCAAATGGAAACAAGAGGTCCTGGAGGACACATCAGAGTGTAAAGAGCATGAAACTAGAAAACATCTTCTTGCAGCTCCCTGCCTGCCTAGCCCTGGAGAGATCTGCCCACTCAGCCCGAATGATGAGAGACGGAAAAGGAGCAAACCAGAAGAGCTTTGTCTCCGTTCCAACCCATCAGAGATTTGAAACTTGACAACAATGCAGGAGAGATTTTCACCCTATTGTTACAGATTATCAGTGCATGAAAACGTCTGCCACACTTTGCACCAGGCCCATGGAGCAAACTGCCTCTGAATGCCCACGTTGAGAAAACGCAAGCAAACCCCAGTGGGCAGTGTGCGTCCCATCAGCACCAGAAAGCCCACGGCTTCCTGCAGCAGCACCAGATCACCAGATGAGCAGGGCCCAGAGCCCCTCAGAAAGCTGCAGGCAGGCTCCTGCTCAGGATGGCTTTGCTTGGGCAGCATTTCACTCCCCAAATGTGATCCCTCTTCCCCCTTACATCCTCCATGGATTCAGGCTTTCGTGTCCTGTGTTTCTGAGAGCTGGGGGCCCACAAAAGCTCACCCCATCCTCCAGCAGGACAGGCAATTTGCCCAGGGGAAGTTAAGCCTGGACGACCCCGCGTTTCCCACAGAAGAGGAATTTAGCTAGAAAGACAAAACCGATGTAGCGACCCTCAGCTGGTGGCTGTCCTCCTTGAGACCCAGGAAGCCACAGATGAGCTGCATTGCAAAGAACTGAGTCATGCAGTTTTTCTTGCTGCCTCATGTCGAATATAATGGACATTAAAAAAAAAAAAAAAGAAACAGCAAGGACTGGGTTCTCCCTTCTTTCACACAGCGATGATGCTGAAGTATGTGCTGGTGTCACAGGAGGGACCGGCCTGACTCCTTCTGGGGCAAGGCTCAACCCTGCAAAGCCCGTAAGAGTCTTACCTTGCTGTCCAGAGGTTTTCTCACCTGCACAGGGTTTCCTTGCCAGGTACAGAGCAGGTGAGCTGCTTTCTGCCAGTATCTGCCCCGGGATCAGGGCGCCCACACATAATGGGTGCCACATTACAGGTTATGAGCTGTTATTATGGCATGTTTATGCAATCAATCGGTAGTTGAATAGCCGGGGTTAGGAAAGGCTCTGATTCACCCCCCCGGGTGGGCTAATTTGAGGGCAGTGTTTCCTGTCCCTGCTCCCCGCTCCACCCTCTGCCTGTGCTGCCAGACTGCTTGTGTCGCTGGTGAAGCAGCCGCTGAACCTCCACGGCAGAAGACAGACACTGCAAACAGACCTCGGGTCTCCTCCACGTGCAGGACAGTGATTTACAGCCATGGAGCAGCTCTGCACAGGCAGCAGGGTCATCCCACAGTGGAGCACCCACAGGACGAGGCAGGGTGGTTGTGGTGGGGGGGTGTTGCACCCACCAGCCCGCGGTGGTCCCCTCCACTTGTGAATCTGCCCCCACACCCCGAAATGCTCATGCTGGAAACTTCCACATGAGTATGTGGAGACCAGCAAAAGTGCTGTTCATTGCTATGCCACATTTTCATCAGTGGTCTGGAAGTAAATCTAAAATCTTGCTGCTAATATTTGCAGCTGACACATGAGCCTGGCAGAGCAGTAAATAGTGATGAAGAGATGGCAGTCTTCAGACCAGCACAGGCCGATTCAACCATCCTATTTAATACAACCAGCTGAGAGTTATAACTAGGAACAAGCCGTGCAGGCTGTTCCTGCCAAACTGAGGTTGATGTTTTGAGAAGAAATATGCAGGAGCCATAGCAAGTGAGCATTAGCATCCCTGCAAGCACTGGGGAGAGGGCAGCTGTGGTCCTGAGCAGAGGAGGGGAGAGCAGCTACGGGTGGCTCATGTGAGTACTAAGAAATGTTGAGCCTCAGCCCCTGCCTGAGGTGGCATGTGAGGTTCAAAACATTAGCTCTTGGCTTACCCAAAGGTGGACACAGCTCCGCACCAATGAACCCCCCTGCCTGGGGAGGAGATAGTCAAGCCACGGAGAAAGACAAGGTAGATGTTTGCAGGAGCATCTACCCAGGCAGCACAGCCCTGGCCAAGGGGCACGCACAGTCCCGCAACTTGCTGATGAGCCAGGCACATCAGTGCAGGGGCACAGATCGTGCCAAGCAGCTGGTGTGAGATGCAGTGCCCTGAAAGGCACCATGGATTTCCCTGTCAGCTCCCTGGCATCCTGGGCAGGAGGCTCCTGTCTTCCCTGCGTTTCTGAGGCTGAAGCACTGGCCAGGCCCTGGCTGCCAAGATGGGTTTAAGTTCCCATGAAGTGGGACACAGTAAATGTGGCCTGAAGAGCAAGAAAGCAATGGGAGCAGTGAGGGGGGTGTTGCTGCTGGATATAGCCCTAGGGAAAAAGGCTGCAGAAGTATTCCTGTCTGGAGGGAATGCCCATTTCCCCCAAGAAAAAACAGTCTTGCTCCCTCCTTGTGCTGGCACTGGCCATGGGGAGGCTGTGGAGTGGACAACTGAGCAAGCTATCCAGCTAGGAAGTGATACAGCAAAGGAAAAAAAGAAGAAGGAGCATTTTTTCATCAAATCCACTCATGTCTGCGTGGTCATGAGTTGGGGTAGCACGACCATGCAGCTGGGGATGGAGTGGGGTGGCAAAGCAGCTCTGCCCCTTCTGGTGGTCCGGCTGGCTTGGGCAGGCTGCAGCCTGATGTAAATGCCTCAGGGAGGTGACCCTGTGTCCTGGTGTGTGCACGACCTGCATTGGCACCTATGCCAGGTCAGGGTATCTTTCACAGAATCACAGAATCACAGAATCACTACGGTATCTCGTCCCATGTCCCCTCGCTCCTGCTCCAGTGCCACCCAGCACTTCTGGCACAGCCGTGCAGACTGCCAGGTGGGTCAGATCCAGATCCAGGAACTAATTCAGGCTAACAATAGCCCTTTCTTTTGCCATCTATATACATGTATTTTAACCTGGCGCAGTTCTGCGAGCTAGTTCCCTGCATGACCCCCAGCCAAGCAGGCTGGCGTGCTCTGGGAGCGCACAACCAGGAGAAAGAGAGCCCAATGCTGTCCCACCACTGCCCCAGTTGCCCCCACTGCCCCAGTATGCCACCACTGCCAGTGGGGTGAGCAAGGCGGGCAGTGGAGAGAGACCCGTCCAACACAGGAGACACAAAAAATCATGAAGCCGCTGTAGCCAAAGTAGGAATCCCCCTTGCAGTTGGTTGCTCAGTCTCCTCCAGCCAAGCTCTGTGATGGAGGTGAGCTACATTCAGACCAGGAACACATCCCCGTGCTCACTTGCACACAGGTTTAAAGAGGGTGACAAAACAGCCTCTGCTTTCTCACATTTGCCTTTGGGAGAGCAGGCGTGTGCACAGAGCCATGTAGGAGAGCTAAGCAGAGCGGATGAACAGGGCTGGAGCAATTTGCATCTGCTAACGCGCCTGAGCTCCGCACAGCCTCCCGAGGCGGACTGAAGCCCTGCGCCGAGCGGGGCTCCCACCTCACCCACCGCTCCTGCCTGGCACCCTTCCTTGGTTTTCCACCCTGCTTTCTGCCCACCCTGGTTTTCTGCCCTCTCCCGCTCCAGCCATCTCCCAGGGCTGCATCCCTGCAAAAGCATCCTCCTATCCGTGCCCCAGTCCCTGGCTGGCCTCCCGCCGAGCCGTGGCAGCTCCCCACCCCGCTACCAGTAAAGCGGAGAGTGCTGGGATCCCTGCCAGAGCCCCGTCTCCTGCGCTTCAGCTTCCATCTAAATGCCAGAAACGTGATCTCCAGAGCCTGCCAGGTTACAGGGAGGGATGTTTTCTCCTGCCAGCCCATGCCACCACCCATAGCTATGGCAATGGGGCAGCTGGTGCGGTCCATGCCTCGCCGTGGGGTGCATCGCCAGTGGTCCCGCTGCTGTGAGCACCTGGGCCTCCCCTCTCCCCCTGCCTGGGAACTTTCTGGTGAACCAAAACCCACCGGAGCCTGCTGAGTTTCAGAGCTGCTTGCAAGAAAACCCCTTGATGGGCACCAGCAGGTCAGGGATGCAGAGGGAGGCAGCTCACACTTCAGAGGTGCTGGGGGGAATGGGGCAGGACCCTAAAAAGCCTGAAGACAGCTGAGATCATGCCCAAGCCAGGAGAGCCTCCTGCACCTGGTGTAACCCTTCTCTGGACAAATTGATGGTGGTCATCCCCCTCCTTGGAAAACCACCAGCTGGATGAGTAATGCCCAGGACGTGGGTGACTTGGCTGGGTGCATGGAGCACAGGCACTGTGGATTGCTCAGACCCCATCCCCACATCCCCACATCCCCACATCCCCACATCCCCACTGCCCCCGCATTGCATCCCAGGCTGTGGGTCCAGGCAACCCAATGGGAAGTCAGAGCACAGCGTCACCAGTGACTCCCTCCGCAGCACCCACACGCCCTGGGGCACCACGGGGACCCCTGCGGGAGCTCCTCTTGCTGGCATCCTCTTCCTCAGCCAAGAGGGACGAGGCAGCAGTGCAAAGCAGAGGACCAGTCGCCACCAGCCACGCTCTGGCAGGGAGCTCCGCCAGGCTTTGTCATGGAAACCTTCAACCAAGGAGCATCTTCTCCTCTCGCAAACCTGGCATACCCTGCTGTGCCAAGGGTTTTTCTTTTTTTTTCCCCATTTTTCCTTGTTCTCATCATTCCAACCTAGCACTGATCACTGCCTGCCTAGGGATTGTAAGTCACGGCACAGATTCCCAGGGTGCTTCTCTACCCATTCCCCAGCTCACAGACCTGCACAAACCACCCCACAGGCAAACCCCTCTGTGCCTCCTGTGCTCCCACTGTCTGGGTAGTGCCATGCTGCAGCTCCACAGGGTTTGACTGGCCTCCAGAGATGTTTGGGTGATGTCCCCTCCCAACCCTGACACTGCCTGACACTGACACATCCGACAGCAAGCTCTGCAAGGGAATAGGACAACTGTCGCCCACCAGTTCTGCACCGGGAGAAAAAGCAACAGGAGGGATGGGCATGAATGGTCCCTGGGGCATTAACAGCAGTGTGAGCACTCATCAACATGGGAGTCTTTCATCATAAAGCATACAAAAAGCAGCATAAAACATGTAAAATCATTGCAAAATGTCCCATTTCAAAAAACAACTATGCGAAAGACAAGAAATGCAAAATTAAGTCTCTGCTTTCAAACCTCCTTCCTCCACCTGGGAATAGAAAAGCCAGGGTTAGTACAGGCTGCTCTAGCCTGACGCTCGCACATGCCAGGCTAAGCCATTGCTGGCAAGGCAGGGTGGTAACGAAAGCTGGGCACACCTTGCTGACTTTGCCCAAAAGGGCTGTGCTACCCCTCCAGAGGCCAGAGAAGACAAGATCTTGCTGTGTGGCCATCCCTTGGATGCAACATTGCAGCTAGGCCATGTGTATGTGCTGCTACTTTTGCAATGTGGCGTATCACCTGGCTTGGTGCTCATACGGCAGTGGGATCCAGGATTATTGCCAAAAGCTGCATCTTCCTCTACTTGATGAAGGACACAAAGTCCACATGAGCCCCGGCCAGCTGCCCACAGCACGTGGCCCTTGATCCCCTTCATTTATGGCTAGCAGAGCCGGAGCTGCTTGGGGTGAGAGCGGTGTTATCCGAACGCCGAGGCAGCATTGGCAGCGCTCGCCAAGTCCCCGGAGTACCCGGTACCCGGCTCTGCTCATGGGAGCAGGCATGTCACCTCCAACGTTCCTGGCCACCCTGCTCTGCACGGCCACGCCACGCGGGTCCAGGCCGTGGGATGCAGGGGGCCCGAGTATTTTTATCCTCTGCATGTGTGCGTGAGTCACTCATTTGTCTCTCTTCAATATTAAACCATTCCAGCACAGCTCGAGCTCAGGGGGGAGTGAGCAGCGGAAAAGGATTTAAAATAAAGCTCTCCTTACAGGCTGGAGGAGGGGAAAGGATGAAAACCATCTCCGCTTCCCCCAGCCCCCAGGCAGTAGCTCCCCCCACCCACCCAACCCTCCCTCCTCTGCAGATCCTCTCCAGATCAACCCCAGACCTGCAAATCTCCTTTCTCCAGGCATGGCCAGTGCCCAGCACAGCCCAGTCCTCTCCCAAAGAAGTGTCTGGGAATGGGCTGGCCCTTGGCAGGGGCCAGGCACTGACATGTGGCCAGGGGACACCTGAAGTCCCGGTTTGCTGCATCTGCCCTGGGGTCTGAGGGTGGCCGTACCCAAAGCATCATTTTCTTTGCAAAGGAGAATATTTCCCTGCATCCAACTTATCCCTCTGCAAAATGCCAGTGGCTGGGAGACTCACAGCAATTGCATGCATGTGCATGCTTGTGTGTGTCTCTCCCCGGTGCATGCAATCATGTCTCTGCAAATGTGAATTTACACCTGCAAGTTCCCTGGGGGTGCACGCCTGCATGCACACATGTGCTAGGGGTGTGCTGCCTGTGTGTCTTCATGCACGGTACTATCGCCGGCAGCAGGAAAGGTCAGCCCCGGCTCTGCCTGGCCAAACCTCCAAAGAGGCAGATCCTCCCTCCTCTCTAACAACCTGTGTCAGGGGAAGAAGTTTTTCCTTATATCCAACACAAGCTGCTGAGATGCAACCTCTGGCCACCTGGGCTACCATCTGCCACCAGGGAGATGTTCATCTCCAGCATCTTTGCCACTCCTCTTTAGGTGGTCGCATGCTGTTGTTAGCTACCTCCTGGTCAGCTAAACCAGCCCAAATCCCACAGCCTCACCTCGTGCAACATGGGTCATGGGCCAGTAAGAGCTCGTAGCCCCCTTGCAGGGGGTTACCTGTGAAGCAGTGAGGGGAGAGAAGAGGGTGGTGGAACCCTAGCAAAGAGCTCTGTGTCCATCCGAGATGGTAAGGACAGATGTGACTTTGGGATCTTGGCTTCAGGCAAGGAGCAGAGGTCTGGGGGCTGCTCCACTCCCTGCAGCCCCCCAAGCTCCGGTGCTGCTGGCCCAGGAGCATCAGCTGTTAGGAGCTGCAGGGCGGGGGTCCCACTGCACGCCCCTTGCTTGCCGCAGCCTCTCACCTGCCCTCGGCCGTGCCGCTGGTGGGGCTTTGCCAGGAATGGAGCCAAGTCCTCTGTAGCTGAATCAATTCAGTGATCTGGGCTGCAGCATAACGCAGCAAGCAGATACATTGGCAAAGGATGAGGGCTAGTGATGTGGGAGCCCAGAAACTGCCCCTGGCACTGCCACCACAGCGTAGGGCTGCTTGCTGTTGCACCCAGTTATGTGAAGCATCACACCCAGCTGGAGACACAGGACCGAAGTCTCCAGCTGCCATTCCTTGGCTTTTCCAGCTTCTAACCTTGGGTGCATTTTGCAATTTTAGCTTCACTCCTGCACTGATAGACTGGGGGAGAGCTGTTCCTCTGGTCCTGCTTCCAGCCCCACTGAGCTCCTTGTGCTGGGCTCCAGCAGTTCCTACCCCTGAATGGTGTTTCAGAGAGGGAACTGGCGTCCTGGGGACAGCTTGGGGAGCAAGCAACTGAGGAGCATCTCAGCTTACTGGGAAACCAGGCAGAGAGAGCACCTCACCTGCCCAGCAGCCTCAAGCAGCAGGAAGTGAGCATGGGATGCAGGCATGAGCTCTGCCCGCTGCAGCGTCCTCGCCGTGGAGGGCTGCATGGGGCCAGCCAGGAGCTGCTGCGCTGACAGCCTGTACCCCAGGTCTGCTGGTTTGTGGTGCCAGGGTGGCACAGAGGGTCCCAGGGCCAGAAGCTGCTGGCCAGTGTGTCAGGGATGAGAGGTCCCTGCGGGGTGTGCGGACCTGGGGAGAGCTCGTAACATTTTTTTGCATTTCCCTGCTCTCCAAGGGTTTCCCACATGTTGCCTCTGCTCCCCGCCTGCTGCCTGGGTCTCTGGGCCCAGGTTGTGCAGGAATGGGGTAAAAGGCAGCTGGGCTGTGTGGATGGGGAAGATGGGGTCAGGCCAGGCTTGGGCTCGGTTGGCACGGTACAGGGCAGGTGTGCATCCCATCAAGGGGGCTAGGCAGAGTGCATCTTCTGCGGCTCTGTGCATGGCCCTGATGCCCTGGGCATGGACGCATGAGGGACCAGCAGCACTCCGAGATGGGAGCACGAGTTTGGGGCATCTCCGGAGCTCTCCCAGCCATTCGAGGGACCAAGTCCTTTTGGCTCAGTGCTTGTTTGCTATGTGGCAGCAGTAAGCAACCCTGCATCCTGCAGCACCCCCCACAACACTCCTAATCGCCCTAATCCTTTGAAACAAAGTATTAATCCCGCGGAGCTCAGTAAAGCAGAGCGGGGTTACTGCGCCGTGCTATGGCTAAACAGTGGCTTAATCCCAGAACAAACTGCTCTAATCCTGGCGCAAGGCTCCCTGCCCCCCGCCTGCCAGCGGATCTGTAACCGATCTGCACCATAGGTCAGGGATGCGGCTTGGGGCACTGATGGACCTCGACTGTCGCCCCCAGGGATGCTGTGGGCATGGGGGAGTGCTCGGGATGACGGGGTGTGCGGATGCACTGGCTGAGGGGAACGGGGCTGGGGACATCCGAGGTGACGCTGCTGGGGCCGTGGCTGAGGCAGCTGGGCACCTGAGCCCTCTCCCCTCCATGCCGGACAACTCTTGGCAAGGGTGGCGCTGGGCTCCTGCCCACCCCATCGATTGGCTTCAGCAACATTTAAAGCTCTCGTTTAATTTCCAAATGGAGAGGAGTGGTTTCCACTTGTCTGGCTGGCTGTGAGCATTTCCAGGTCTGCTGGGTTCCAGCATGCACGCCTGCACCAGCACTGATAGGGAGGTGGGCAGGGAGGGGAAACAGAGTGCCTGGTGGGGGTAACAGGGGTGTCAAGGTGTCCAAAACAAGATCCCTGCTTTCGCAGCGCAGCCGGCTGTACCTTGCTGGGACGAGGCAGCTTGGAGCAGTGCAGGGTGTGAGCGATGCCGGGAGCTGCAGAGCCTGAGCTGGCCAAGCCACGCATGCCTGGCAGCCTGCCCGTGGGGCCATTTCAGTGCACAGGCGGATGGGGAGGGCTCTGCAAGCAGTAATTGCCTCCCTCTACCCACCAGGCAGGAGGAAGACGATTCCCCCAGGGCTTCGCGCCCTCCCCGCCACTGCAGTACCAGGGAGCACCTCAGCAGCAGCAGGTCCTGGCCCTCGCAGTGCCTCAGCCCCCCCAGCCCCACAGCAGCACCCAGGTCTCCCCATCACTTGGCAGCAGATCCCAAAGCAGCCTGCAGAGATATCAGCTTTCCCAGGGTAAGGGAGCACCGGGGGCTCGCACCCCATGTTGCAAATCCCCAGCTCAGCATCCTCCCCAGTGAGCTGTGTCCACGGGCGATTCAGGGGTGCGAGTCCCAGGTCCCACCCCTACCAGTTTGCAGGAGAAGTTACTTTATCCAAACTGGGCAGCGGCAAGAACAGCTCCCCCGAGAGCAGTCTTCATACCTCGGTCCATAATGTGCTCTGGTCAGTGTGATTCAGTGCCTGTTTGTATAAATCTGTTCCCCTAATAGCCTTTGAAGCCCGCGCATGCAGTTAAAATACCGGCTGAAATATTTATCGAGTCAATTTTCAACTAACATAAACTCTGTGCTTACTAAGTAAAAAAATCACTCTCATTTTCTGTGAATCCCAGAAATGCAAATACAGCAGTCAGTGCCAGGCGGGCTGGGCTGCCATCTGCCCCAGGGCTGCTGCTGACCACGGAGCCAGCCCCGAGCCCACCCCATCCCTCGGTCTGTGGGGTACAAAGGGGAGATGCTCTGCACTTCTGCACTGCCTCTGCCAACTTCTGGCACCTGCCGGTGCCCGTGGCCTCGACGGGCTGTGCATGGTCTCCCCCGTCCCCGCTTTCTGCCTGGGTACATCTGCTCCTTGCACAAGGGAGCTTTGTTCGCTCCCCCGGTGCTGGTTTAGCAGCTGCTTTGGACCTTTTCTCTGCAAACATCCAGGCCATGTGTCTGCAGCCTGCTCCGCCTGGGCTCGGCCCCTGGCAGTGCTGATGGTCCCTGCGAGCTGGGCTTCCTCAGCCAGAGCGGCTTTGCTGGGACTCTGCAGTGAGGAGCCTTTGTCTTCCTCCCGGGGGAGCGGGGAGGGGGGAAGAGATTTGCAATGAAAATGGAGTGGTTGCTATTTGAATATCCCCAGCAAAAGAGCCATTAGCGCTAATAACAGCTTTCAGCACAGTGCAGAGGGCACTTCCCATCCGCAGCCTCAGAGCACTCTGCACAGAGCCATTTCCCCATCACAGGAGATACGAGGAGGGCAGAAACACCTTACCTGGGAGCGCTGGTTGGTGCGGGGATGCCAAGGCTGCCCCTTCCACTGCCCTCCCGGTGCTGCGAGGGGCTGAAACGGGAGGGCACAGGGGCTGGGACCCAGATCCCTGCCCCACGGCCATGGCTCTGAGGCAGCCAGTGCCCTGAGATAGGTGGCACTTCACTTCTCTGCTCCAGCGGGGACTTTCTGTCACCCCAAAAAGGTCTCTCGGGTGGCAGAGTTCATCCTGCACTGGCGTCCCCCAGCTCCTAAAGGTGATGTGGCCTGTGGACAGAGAGGGTGTGATGAGCTGAGCAGAGAGACACTCACCAGCCCAGAGATGCCAACGGAGCCTGGCAAGGGCCAGGACCTCGTCCCACCCAGTGCCAAGGGATGCAAGGACTGGGAGACAGGCAGGCAGGAAGCTGACATGGTGTGAGCTTCCCTCGATGCAGTGCAAGCCAGGCCAGGGGCTCGTGGGGCGATTTTCCAGGCTAAAATCACAGGTCTGAAGCTGAGGTCTTCCTGTAACGGAGCTGAGCTGAGAGCACCGCACTGAGAGAGGCTGGGGAGACAAGCTCCGACAGGCTCCAGCGATAAGCAGGAATTAGAAATGCATTAGAAGCTGCTTCAAAGCCCTCCAGATTGGAGCAGCACATCTGATGCCACAAATGCTCTCTGCTGAAAGGCAGGCGTAGAAGGCAGTCATATGGGTGCTTCCAGCTCCGTGTCCCCAGGGTGACATGGGCTCACAGGCCACCATGCTGCCGGCTGGCTGGTACCAGGACTGCGCGCCCACCCTGGTCCCTGGGTGCCCCGGCACAAATGCCACGTCCTGGGAAAAAGCCAGGCTCGCCTTCACCCACAGGCATGCTGAGGGTGTCAGGGGATCGGACCCACCTCTGCACCCAGGTCCTCACAGGTCCCAGCCCCTGGCATGTTTCCTTGGATGCAGGTCTGGTGTGTATGCTCCTGGTAAGTCATCCCTGGGTGCTGGGGGCAGATCAGACCTGGGGGTTGCACACAGGGTTTGTGATGAGGCTGCAGCTGGGAGCAGGTCAGTCCTCCTGGGGATGCTGCTGTCAGGGCAGTGGGACCCCAATGGGGAGGTGACAGATGATGCTGCGATCCTGCCCAGAGTGCTGGTGCTGGCCCCTCACCATGCACAGCTGGGCTTGCTCATGGGGTTGAGTTTCTGTCTGGCTTTCCGACTTGCAGAGTGTGCAGAGCCCAGCTTTGCTGGGCTGGAATCTCCAGCCCCGCTCTTCCAGCCAGATGTTGAGAGGATGTTAGGCAATGCTCCTTGTTGCATTGGCCCAGAGGGAGGATGCGTTCAGCCGGGATGTGTCCCCTCTCCAGAGCAGACATCCCAGCTCTGTTTAGGAATCATGCTTCCCCTCACTCCTCAGAGCAGGACGTTTACCCTGGGTCTGTTTTATAAACCTTGCCAGGGAAGCAAATACGACAGTTCAGCAGGTGATGGCGAGACCCAAGCGGTGGCTGAGAAGGATTCAAGGGAGCAGGAGTCTTATCCCCATCAAGGCAGGGGCTAATCTGGGGGCACCAGGGCACACATTGCCCACAGGGCAATGCAGAGGCCCAGGCACTGTGGTGGGATCCCAACCAAGGATGTTTCCTCCGGAGAATCTTGTAGGGGGGAGGTGCCAGCCCTCGGGC
This sequence comes from Gavia stellata, assembly GCF_030936135.1. Taxonomy (NCBI): domain Eukaryota; kingdom Metazoa; phylum Chordata; class Aves; order Gaviiformes; family Gaviidae; genus Gavia; species Gavia stellata. Next base: position 20,447,455 of record NC_082609.1, read on the forward strand.
CCCATCCTGCACAGGGCTGAGCCCTCCTGTATGTAAGGGGACAGAAAACACTGAGCCCCAGCCCCGAGGGCGAAGGGAGGGTACTGTGTTGGGGTGCGGAGGTTAACGCCGGGGTCCTGCTCCTCCCCCGGGCCTGTTTGCCTGCTGTTTATTTTTATCCTGCGCTTGATGGATTGGTGCACTGCTTCGATGTTGCCAGATGATTTTCAACCAGTTCCATCACATAGCAATTTAAGGTTAGTCCTTACTGCCAGAATGAGTCAAAAGCTTTTAAAAAGCCTATAAAACAGGCATCTATCTTGCCCTGGTTTTATCCCACTTCTTTGTTTATTGCTGAGGTCACCGGCTCATGTCTCAGGGAGGAATGCAGGTCAACAGTGGTGGTGACGTGGGGTGAGGGAGCTGGGACACCTCTGCCTTTGCGTACCAGTCCATGTGATGGCTGCTCGCCTCTTGATGCAAGCAGCACAGGGCTGCATGCCTAAGAACGGACCGTGCGGGACACACGGACTGGAAGGAGACCATGTTTTTGGAGAGCAGCAGTGCTGAAAGTCTGTGAGCATCAGGCAACTGCAGGAGCCAGGCCTAAAAATACCTCCTGGAAAGGAGCTTTCTCCTTGCAGAGTTCAGCAGGTGATGGCAAGACCCAAGCAGTGGCTGAGAAGGATTCAAGGGAGCAGGAGTCTTGTCCCCATCAAGGCAGGGGCTAATCTGGGGGCACCAGCTAGACGATGCCAGAGATGCCCTGTGGTTGGGTTTTGGGAGGCACTGAGTGTCTTTTCCCCAAAACCATCCCTATCTCTGCTGCCAGATCGGATGGTGGTGGAGCCCTGCTAAGCAGCAGCTGGATGCCCCTCCGGACTGCTGGTGGGAGCTCTGCAAAGGGCACATGGAGGCACAGGGACACCCACTGTGCTTCACAGACATTCAGGCAATAGCTTAGGATCAGCATGGCCAAAATACAGCTCTTAATCCTCTCCTAGTCCTCCCTCCTCTGGCTCTGGCAGTTGCCATGGAGAATGCCACAGAGCACTTCTCACCCCCTGCCCTGGGTGAGACCCTCCTCCCAGCCCTCTCTGTCTCAATTTTCCTGTTCCAGGTGTAAATCCTGCTGGTTTTCCCAGTGCAGCATCTCTGCAAATGCCCTCAGACTTTCCCAGCCTGGCTTTCATCATCCACCTGCCTTCCTCCTGGCTGGGACAATCCTCACCTCTCCATGCCCCCACCCAAACCTGACACAGCCATCACCACCCAGCCAGCACCCTCAGCCAGCCATCCCTGCGCAGACACCCACCTCACTGCCCCCAGATCCTACTTCCTACCGGGTTGGCACGTGTCCTTGCTGCAACCCCCCTCGCCTTTCCCCTGAGATGGGGACCGTGGTCCCTTGGGAGAGGTAAACCCCATGTGCAGGAGCACGGTGTCACCCAGGCACCAGTGTGGCTACGTGGCCCCAGTGCCAGCATTGTGGGGAGGAAATGGCAGCTCCAAGACCATGGTGGTGAAGAAAGCCCAGGCTATATATAAGTGCGTAGTTATACAGGCAAGAGCACACACCCATCGGGGCAGCCAAGAGGGCACAAGGGCTCAGATGCTGCCGCTCACTGAGCCACGTCCCAACTCCTCCTGCTTACTCCCAATCCTGGGTTGTGCATGTGCCAAGCCAGGCTGGGGTTTAGGGAGAGTTATTTTTAAGACAGCTGATTTTGGGATGTGGCTGGCAGTGAGGATCTGCAGGGCCAGTGACATTTAAGGGACAGCAGACTGCAGTTTGGAGAGGGGAAGGAGCAGACGGATGGGCAGGTTCATTTATCTGGCGTCTCTGATGTTTCATGGGGATCCCAGCTCACTTTGCAGTCAGGGAAGGGCAATAGGGAATGGGAGGGCACGCAGGTTACATCAGGAGGAGAGGACACATGCCTGCATGTCACCTTTCTGCTCACCTCCAGTGACCCCTGGGCTGCAGAGCAGCTCTGGCTGTGCTTGGCTTGGTGGTCCCTGGGGAGGATGCAGCAAAGTGGTGCCAGCAGCACGCTCAGCCCTGACAAGCAGGAGAAGGAGGAGGAGGAGGAGATGCCCTCCAAGGTCTGGGCTAGGTGTATGATGAATGTGGCTGGTACCCTCCCAGACTGGGGTGACGTGGTTGTTTAGGGGTGTGATGTGAGGAAGTTGCTGTATCTCCCTCCTGGCCTCGCAGCTCACAGAGCTGGTGATCTGTGCCCTCATATGCAGCGTGGACTCCTGAAATCCAGCTCAGCCTCAAGAATTTTGTCCTCCTGTGGCCCCCAGTTTGGCCCTTCTGAGGGACCAAGGGGAAGGCACAGCTGCCCCTATGCCGTGCAACATAGAGATGCCCAATCTACCTGTGAATGAGCCGGTTCTTCCTTGCAATCCTGCACAGATCCCAGTGTGCCTCCTGTACCCCACATCCCAGCCTGCATTAGCTGTCCAGGATCTACTGGGATAGGAAGGCTGGTGCCAGAGTAAGCAGGACATCCTTCTAGCTACCTGGAGGGCTGCTGGTTGCTGCCTGCTGCCCACCTCAGGAGGGGCATTTCATGGCTGGGATGGTATTGCAGATAGCTCTGGTAACCAACAAATGGCTTTTGATAAAAGCTTTGCAAGAAGAGACCTTATAACCTGCTGTTGCCCAGCTGCCTCCCTGGGAGGCACCCACCTGGGAGCAGCAGTCTGTGCAGGGAAGGGCGTTGGTGCAGCTGCGGTCACTGGTGCCAGCGATCTGCTGTGCCCTGTGTCGGTACACTTTATCCCCCAGCCTCAGCACCGCTTACGGCAGCCTCCAAAATATCCAGAGGTTGTGAGCAAAATGCCTGCACATCCCTCTCCACCCTCCCTCGAGCACACAAGGGGCCCCAAGGGAAAGCAAGTGAGAAATCATCAGCTGTTAGTTGCTTGCAAAAGCAAACCTGTGCAAGATTGCCTTCAAAAAGTGCTGCTCTAGAGCAGGCAGACCCTGCCCGAGCAGGGGCTGGTGAGCTGGCTGATGTCCCAGACCTCAGAGGTGAACCTGGGAGGACTACGGCTGCTTTCTAAACCAGCTCAGCATCAGAAACCAGGCCTGGAGCTCAGACAGTTTTCCTGTGTGATGGAAAGAGCAATCGACACATCTGCCCGTGCCCCAGGCCAAACCGCTGCCCTGGGCATGCTCTTGACACCATGATCAGAGAAGAGGAGGTCTGCGTGGGCTCCAGCAGCGCCAGAACAAAGCTGGGCTGTGCAGGAGGGGTCCTCTTCCAGCTGCTCCCCTGTTTCCACCCCCCCCCCCAGATGCCTGGCTGCAGAGTGGGCTGCAGGCTGTGGGTCAGCCTAGGTCTGCCGTCCCCACCACGCGAGGTGCCTCAGCACCAGCTCTGGCGTCTGCCTGCACACCGCTCCCTCCAAGGATGTGGATTTTACATTTAAATGCATGGGCACTGGGATGCTGGAGTGTCCGGTTTGGGCCAACACCTCTCATTTTGGGTAAAGATGGATGAGCAGTGGCCATCTGTCTGCACAATGACCTTCAAGCCCCCATAGCTGCCTCTCTGTTGGCACACTGGGAAGAAGAGGGTCCATTCCAGGATCCTTTGGTTTGACCCCAGCAAAGGGCTGAGTGTTTCCTTGTCCCCTTGTCATCATGAGCCGCAGGACCCCAAGGAGTGGCAAAGGGTGGCTGCTGTCCGTGGCTGTGGCCCAGCAAGCATTTGTGGAGGACATGGAGGCTTGAACACCTTGAAGCAGGGTCTGGGAGGCTCCAGGGGAACAAGGGGGGGCTCCATCTGTGTCACCCCAAGTACTCACAAGAGTTTGACCCACCCTACCAAGACCCCAGCCTTAAAAGTGGGGATGGGGCTCCTATACCCGGCTCCACACTGGGGCTGCATCTCTGCTGCTGGAAGGTCCCTGTTTACACCCCAGGTGCCCACCTGCCACAGCGTCCCCCCTGTCCCTGCTGCCCTGGGACGCCCTGCAGCTCAGACAGCCCCAGCCTGGCCACGGGCTCCTCCGGAGGTGGAGGTGAGACAGAGCTGGACTGGCAGGAAGCACCGGGAGCTGGTAATGACAACATGTCCACCCATTTGTCTGTAATTAAAAGTTGTGTGTAGAGATTTCCTTTGACATGTCCCGTGAGTCCAGCTGCAGACACAGCGCCGCTGAAACCAGGAGATGCTAATGAGTGCTTCTGCATATTAAATACCTTGTTTACACTACGACAACAGCCGGTGTAGCTGGGGGAGGGAGAGGAGGTGGCTGTAATCTTCACTCATGCTTTCTGCCCCGGCAGCTTGGTGCCTGCCAGCCCCTCAGGAAGCTGCTGAACCTGGGTTTGGCCAGGGTCTGGCTGCAGGGATGGTCCAGGGCTCTCAGCAGTGATGCTTCCACCCTGTCTCAAGAGCTGTGTGTTGGCTTCATCATCCCATCTCTGCTGTGGTCTTCCTCTCTGCTTTGGGCCAGTGAGGGCAGGATGCTCTGCAGCTCTCAAGTCTGCCCAGGCATCCCCTGCATGGTGCTGAGACTAGGGAGCACTGAGGGGCAAGGGGCTCAGCTGCCCACCCTGCCCAAAGCCTGCTGGTGTCCCCTCTGCAAAAGAGCTGGTCTTGACTGCTCCCTGGGCATAGGGTCCCAGAGGGGAGCGGTAAAGGGGAATCTCTCCCCAGGAGAAGGATGCAGGGTCAGAGCCACAACAGAACTCACCATGCCCAAGACCTGGCTGCAATGCTGTTCCCCACTGCCCAGCACCTCCCATTTACAAGAAATGCAGGAAAGGTGCACAGCCCTTCACTGCCCCATGTCCCAGGGTCAGAGACCACTGCACCCAGGGCACAAGACTGGCAGGATTTCACCATGCCAAGGGAGAGCGCTGGCCCTGGGATCCAGCTGGGGTGGGGGATTTGCTAGCACAACTGGCCCTTCCCCACCAGCATGGGGGTCCGGGAGGTGAGGGGCTGCAGGGTCTGTCCTGGCCGATGGTGGCCTTTGGCTGCTGTGGAAACACAGCCCCTGTCCCCTTCCCATCATTGCACTGATGCCACAATAGGCATCCCACGGGCCCCTTCACAGCCCCAGGAGAGCCACTTGTGTCCCTGCACAACAGCTGGTAGAGCAGGCACAAGGGGAACAGCTCCAGCCTTGGTGACCCCCAGGTTTGCCAGGTTGGGGGAAAGCCCTTGGCAGGGCACAACACAGGCAGCTCCCTCCATCAGCATGCAAAGAGCTAGACATGGCAACACCTCCAGGGACCTTGAACAGCCTCAGGACCACAGTCCTATCCCCAGCCTGACCCCAAGGTCCCTGCCCAGCCTGTGGGTCACCCTTGCCCAAGCTGCTGCCAGATCCCCTGCCAGCAGCCACAGTCTCCATACTGCACCCTGCAAGCTCCCGCACCCCAAGCCACCCCAGCTACCAGGATGTCTTGGGCTGGAGGAGCTCTGCCTGCTCCCCCATTGCTGGGGCACCCTCAGGGGACTGCTGAGTCCCCATTGCCCTGAAACCACAGTTTCAGCTCTGCTGCTCATTTCTGCTGCCTTTGGGAGAGCAACTTGCTGCCCTGCCGCTGGGGCGACACGCACGCGGGCCTCACATGTGCCGCTCGACATCCTTGCCCAGCATTATTCCGGATCCTCCTGCTAAACATGTCCCATGAGGCCAGGCTTGGCTGAATGATTGATGTGATCGCTGACAGGTTGCCTGAGCCGGGCACTGTGGAAGTGTTTCTTCCTCCAGCTTCCTCCAGGGACAGGCGAGCATCAGCACCAGGAGCTGCAGGAACAGCCTGAGAAGGGTTCCGCTTTGCAAAGGCAGACCTGGTGTCGAGGGAAAGCTGAGCCCAGGATCCTAGGGGACATGCACCCCACATCCCAGAGGCAGCAGCTGGACCACAGCATCATTGGTGTTGTCTTTCCCCTTGTTTCCCATAGTGCCTGGAGCAACTTCTTGGAGTGTGGTCCCCTGCCGCACATGCCTGAGCAAGCCAAGCAAGGGTAAAGCCCGTGAGAGGGGCCACAGATGCTTCCAGTGGAGGAATGACCGCAGGCAGATGCAAGAGCAGTGGGAATGCGGGGCTGCGTTAGCTCATGTTGAGCTGCTGAGGAGTCAGGGCAAGCAGGCAGTCCTCTGCCATGCAGAGGAAAAGGCAAGGGGCTGCGGGACCCCAGCATGTGCAGGGTGAAAGCAGCAGGTCTCCTCTGCAGCTGTATTTAACCCTGCTCTGCTTCCAGTGCCTCCAGAGCCCCAGACCCGTGCTGCCCACGCTCCAGACACTGCCTGCTTAGAGCCCGCGTCCCCTTACCCGATCAGCTGTGGCTGTGCCCTGGGTGAGAAGGGACCTTGAGGGTAAGAGATGCACCATGCAGTGAGTTTGGAGGGACTGGGTCAGAAAGGCTTGCTGGTCCGGGGAGTGGTGGATAAGCCACGCATAGGCTGCACCAGCCAGAGTCCCGCTCGGCACTCCAGGGCACTGTTTCTTCCCACCCCTATGAAAAAGCCATTTTATCTACCTTCAGGACATCACCACTTCTTTCCCAGTCGGTCTTACACATTATGTGAGAGGGAGCATGTTTGCATCCTTGCCTTCGTCCCCTCCAAGGTCTTCCCCATCTTCTGCAGGGCTGCTTGGGCAGAGCTGTGCCAGGACTGGGCAGGTCTGCCTGGAGGGAGAGGCACCAGGGGCTGCTGTGGGGCACACGGTGGGGTGTAGGGCTGAGACAGGCATGACCCAATGCTGTGGTGCAGTGGGAAGTCTGTAGCAAAGCTTTTTGGGGGAGTGGAGGCTTTCTGGGGTTCAAGAGAGCCTTGGGGAAGTGGGGTGAGCCCCTGGGACATGTCCCCCTCTCCTGGTGCCTGTGTGCACGGCATGGGGCATGGCGACCTGCTGTGCTTGGCACATAGGTGCCCCTGCCTGGGCGTGCATTGCTGCCTGGGCGATGGGTGTCCCTGCCGCGGGTCTGCCTGCCCACACAGGTCCCCAAAGGCTGCAGCTCACATGTCACAGCGAGCAGCCAAGGTGTCACCAAGTGCCAGGTGCTGGTCCCTGCCCGCACTCACCGAAGTGCCTGGGTGATGCATTTCGCTGCCACCAGCCCCCGTGATGGACTGGGGGGCTGGCTGGAGTGGAGGGGAACAGCTCAGGTCCACGGTGTGTGGGTATCTGGCCTTGCGCCCCGCTAGCGGTTTCCCCATCCCACCTGCACTCCTGAGCCTTGCCCGCCCCTCCCACAGCTCCCCCCAGCCCACCCAGGCCTTGCTTTATATGGAGTTGCCAATCGCAGGCGTTTTAAATGTTAATGACGACGTTTCAGATTTGTAGTGGAAACTAATTAAAATTGTTATTGTTAGCGGGTTTGAATTGCCCAGGTGTGAATCATTATCCTCATTAAAATAATCAGGGAGACGGGGATGTGACAGGAGAGCAGATGGATGAGAAGCAGCCTGAGTCAGCGACCGGGCGGCTGGGGAGCCCCAATGCCCGTGGGGAGTGGGGGCAACCCTGCCCAGGGTGGCATGGCCCTGGCTCTGGTCAAGCCCAGCATCCCCTGAATGGGGAATGCCCCACGGAAGGTGCCCCACTCATGGCCCCACGTGCCAGGGGCTGCAGGGTGCTGCAAGTGGAGTGCTGGGATTTGTCAGAGCAGGAGCAATGGCAGGGAGAGGCTGCAGGACAAGATGATGACCCCACCACTACATCAGCTCCCCGGCATCCCTCCTGCTCCCACCTGAGCCAGCCTGCAGCACTGCCTCACTGTGCTGCTCCATGTCCCCCCCAGCATGGCACATGCCAGGGGAAGGTGACAGTCCCCTGGCTGCCTGGATCCAATGGAGCAGCAGGGTCTGGTCCCTGCCTGGTGCATCAGGAATGGGACTGTGTGTCCCAGGACAGCCTGCCCCTACCTCAGGAGAGGAGTGGGTGCTGGAGGCTGCGGAGCCCTGCCTGCACCCCTGCCAGAAGTGGGAAACATCGCGTAGCTCATCGGCCAGCCCTGCCGGAGCCAGCCTGGCTGCGAAGCGCCCGGGGCTGGTCCTGCCCCGGGTGGACCCACGGCACCGCAGCTGGTCCAGCCCCTGCAGCCTGTCTGCGGGGAACAAGGGCCCCTTTCTGGCGGATGAATGGGCTCAGTGTGTGCAGCCCCCCGCGAGACCCTGCAGCCCCAGACCAGCCGCTGCTGGGCGGCAGGGCCAGGGTCAGGGGTACCCCGCGGGCACGGCGCGGCGGGGCAGCTATTCAGGGAAAGAGCATGGCCCTCCCAGTGCTCAAGGTCGCCTTTGTGCCATGCATCCCAGAGCAGGGGCTCCCCTGGGGACGGCGGTGACACCAAACGGAGGAATGATGGCACATGGCCAGCGCCGAGGCTCTTTTCCCCCAGCCTCTCCCCCCTGCAGCTGGCTGTTTCCCACCCCTTGTCCCCTGTGGGGCAAGCTGTGTGGAGTGGCCCTGGGGATGCTCTTGCTAGTCCCCTGCCACTGGCCGCGAGGACTCCAGCCCAGAAACGTGGCACTGGGAGCTGTGGGGCAGCTCTTTTGCCAGGGCAGGTTGGAGCCCACCTCTCAGGCACTGGCCATAGACGACTGCGGGGATGTGCTGGCCAGGTGGCACTCAAGGCTAGCTTATCCGATGATGTTTTCATCTATTGACAAATCTATTATTGATGATACACTTTCCTGGACTTGGCAGAGCTCTGTCCATGCTCCAATCATATCCATCAAATAAAGCTCAGCCGGGCTTTGCCATTGCTGCTGAATTAATTATCCCCAGATTGTTTTTTCATAAATATTTGACAAGCACTAACAATGCAAGGCGTGAAGCCCCCTGGTAATTCTGTGGCTCCAAATTACCCTTAAAAGGTAGCTGTCACCTCCAGCACTGCAGGGTTAGGGCTGCTTCAGGGGAGATATAAAGGCTGGGACAGGACTGGCTGCTCCCCCCTGGGCTTTGGGGATTTCACACGATTAGGTGTAAATGGGGCACAGCACTGAGACCCATCTAATTCATGCATCAAAGGCAGCCTGAAGTGACAAGGACAGCAAACTGGCCCCAAAAGGACGCATGCACACTATACAGGACAGGGATCCTTCCTGCAAGGGTGCAGTGCTGCCGTGGCTCTGCGCAGAGGTGATGCTCGACCACCTCTGCAATAGCACAGCCAGGCTGCTGAGCAGCGGGACATATGCTTGGGCCATTCATATGTTATTCAACAGAAAGTCCAGGCGTGACATTTGCTTGGCATCTTTCAGCTGTGATGAGTCAAGGAGTGGAGCCCCTGAAACAGGTAACTTGGTACGGGGTGGTCTGTGGGGCATGTGTGCCTCTGCATCCCCAAGCCTCTCTTCACACTGATGCCTACAAACTGTCCCTGCCCTTCCTGGAGGCCCCACAAGCTCTCTTCAGGGCACAGGGACACAACCTCCATGCCAGGCCACTGGAAAAGCTATGGGGCTCAGTCTTGGGGATGGTCTTCAGGCATCCAGCCTGCACAGCACCTGGACGGAGAGCTTGCTGCAGCATTTGGGGAAGGGCACCTGGGAGCAGGATGCAAACTTGTGCCAGGAGGCTGGTGCCTTGCCAAAGGAGGTCCAGGGTGGCATGACTCAGGGCTGTGCACCCCTGCATGTGCACACCATGCGCCCCACCCCAGCCACGCTTCAGTCAGGGGTGCTGAGGCAGCGGGAGGCAGCAGGCAACCGAAAGCAGTCACACAAATTGCCAGCAGCCAGAAAGCTGGCAGAACCAAAACAAAACCAAAGCAGTAACTGGAGGCATTACAAGTCCAGCTAAAATTGAATCTAGGAGAAAGTCTGGAAGCTTCCCAGAAAAGCTTGTGAAGCAGCCTGCAGTCAGGAGGGAAATCTTCGCTGGAGCAGAACCCACCACGAGGCAGCCCGAGCAGCCGGTCTGCAGATCTCCCTGCTGGGCCAGACCGAGGACGCAACCAGCAGCCAGGATGCTGTTGGCTCAGCGGCGTAGGACAGCAGATACCAAAAGAGTCATCAGAGACTTCCAAATAGCTCACAGAAATGAGCAAGCACGATGACTTCAGGAGCTAAAGTGAAAAATGGTCTCATTGTGTTGCACTCTGGTCCAAGAACAGTTGTCAGCCTCAGAGCACAGGCTGGACCACTCTTCTGGAAGGACCAGGCTGTCCCAACACAACAGCATCCTTTCTCCTCTCTCTTTCGCACCTCACAGCCCAAATGCAGGCAGTTAGCGGGTGCCATGGACATACCCCCACCAGAGGCTGTTCACACCTGGCAGAAGTCCTAGCATCTGCTTTGGAACAGGCGTGAGCTGAGAAGGACAGAGCTCAGAGAAAATGTCTGTAGGACAATGTCGCCTTTGCTGGCAGGAGGAAGACCTCCAGGCAGACCCACGCACACCGTAAGGACTCCCAGGATAAACTGGCAATGGACCAAAGTACGGATGCTGAGCTAGGCTGGGACTGACAAATTAAAATGAGAGAAAGGAGGCCAAAAGCACCCGAGAGATGCTGAGACTGGCTCTCAGGCTGGAATCTTCTTTGCAGATATGTGCTGGGAGGGGACTAAGACACGTGCTGGGGATGGAAGCATGAAGCCTGCATGTAGGGAACAGGGCCAGCACAGGGAAGGGTGACTCTAAGCTGGTTCTAGGAGTTAGCAAACAATTAAAGATGTGATAAATTTAGTCTGTGGAACAGGAAATTGGCAATAATGCAGAAATGAAAGGAAGCAGTTGAGCTAACTGCTGGGCACTCTACAAAATTGGCTATAAAAAAGAAGGACTACCATAAATATAAGGGCAGCCAGGAGAGGACATTGCTGGTAATGAAACCCCTGCTCCCCATGCGGGAAATGGGGAGACACAGAGCTGAAGCTATGAAGATACCAACTGCGGCTGTGCTCATTCAGGATGCACAGCTGAACAGCGATAATGGAAGGTCAGAAGCAAAGTGTGTGCTGGGTTCGCTCACCCCTGCTCTGAATTGATGGTATTAGACCAAGATGCTTCAAAAACTCAAAAAAAAACCCAAACACCCCACCATGCTAAGGGTGCTGACCAGTGTTGGCCTGGACTCCCATAGAAAGAGTCCCAGAGGCAAGGTACCCGTGCACAAGCTGGGAAAGTGCCACTCTGGTATTTGGACAGGCATCAGGATAATGGGTGAGCTAATTGCCTTGGATTGCATTGCATCAAACAAGCACATAATAAATGCCAGGATTGGGGTCAGGCAAGTGCAGCCCATGGAAATTGCCTTTGAAGCTAGAGCCCCAGTGAACAACAGTCTGCAGGGAAGCACTCGGCAGCAAACACAGTTCTCTGCCACCACTGGAGCCATTCTCCTCCTGTGCAAGCAACAGCAACAACAGTTTCACGACAAAACCAAGCTAATGAATTGTTAAGATTGACTGGAGCTATTTTCAGCTGATCCAGGACAAAACATGCAGCAAAATTCCAGCTACAGGAGGAAAAAAAACCCCAGCCGCTTTGTGTTCAAGAGGCAGGAAACAGACTCTCATGGGACACACGCACATGAAGGGGCCCTTGGGCTGGTGCCCACGACCCCTGCTTTCCTGCCTTTGTACGGAGATGGCCGGGGGGAATTTGCTCTGCTGCCAAGCACTGAGCCGGGGGGGGGTTCACTTTCCTGGGCCACCAACAGACACCTCCTCTGGGCTGGTGGCCTTCCCCGGCAGGGCACAGCTAAGCATCCTCTGCAGCTCCACATGTGCTGATGGCTGGGAGCTTGAGCCTGGCCGAGCTCTGCACCGTGGAAGAGCTTCACACCAGAGGACATGGCATTGGTCAACACGGATGTCCTTGTGCCGGACAGGCTGGGTTTCACCAAGGCATGGTGACTTCTTCTGAGGACGTAGCCCAAGCAAAAAGCTGGTCTGGGGAAGTGCTTTGCAATGTCCACTGCGGAGAGGTGGTTTCTCTCACTGCAGCCACTTGGAGCTGCTGGGCTGCCCTACAGGCCCCCCAACCCCTGAACAGGGTGGGTAGGGACAACAGATGACGAGTCTGGGGAGGTCTTTGAGAAATCATGGCGAGCTTAGGGGTTGCCAGATGAATCGGCTCTGGGTAGTTGCTGTAGCGGACCTGCTCAAGACCCTCCACGGTGGCCTCCCCCCAGGGCACTCTCTGAGCCTGCTTTCAGCCCACTCCTGGCTCATCCCCCAGGATGGTGGCATGGATGCCAGCCTGCAACCGCAGCCTGGCTGTCCTGCTGCCCTGCAGCCATCCTTCAGCCCTTCCCTGCCCTGCAGCACCCAGGCAGTGGGTCTGACCACCTCCATGACTGAGAGAGCATCTAAACTTCCATGCCAGGCTTCATTTCAACAGCAGTGAGGTTGGCTTCAGGCTCAGAGACCTCAGGGAGAGGCAGAACAGAGGAAATAATGTTTTATAAAGATGCCACCCCCATCTGCTGTGGGCCTGTACCTCCATCTCAGCAAATATCACTTCCCCTGCACCAGAGCAGCCCCCCCTCAGCTCCCTGCTGACTCCCTGCCCCTCCGAGCAGCCCCCAGTCCCACCATGCCACAGGTTCCCCCAGGCTGAGCAGTCCTGCCCCATCCCTTCCCTATACCCAGCCCACCCCCACGATCTGGGTGCTTAGCAGAGACCATGGGCTGCTGCAGGCTGGATGGTTGCAGAGGGGTTGATGTGACCCTGGCAGTGCCCAGACCTCCCACAGCATCTCCACAGCCACCTGAATCCTGTGCCTGCATGAAACACCGGGGTGAGGACAGTGGGGGTACGGACTTGGGAGCAAACCCCTCAGCACCTGGGGAGCAGCAGCATGTCAGGCTCCTGCTGTTTGCAGGGCTCCTGGCTCAGAAGGGGTGTTGCTTTGGGGACCTCTGCAGTCCTCAACACCCCGACACAGCCGGAGGAGAGCCCCAAACACGGGAGAGTGACCTGATGCTACACGAGACCCACAGCATAGGCTGGTGCCTTTGCGGAAAATTGGTCTGAGACTAAAAATACTCTCACCTTTCAGTGCAGGCTCAGGCAGCAAAGCAACAGGCTCATCATGTGGCAGCAGCCAGACCTGGGAAGGGAATTTGCATCAGGCACTCACCGTAGCGCGGTCCGCAGGGGAGCGGTGGGCACGTGTGAGCTGCTCTGCGGAGGTTCCCCGGGTGCAGGGGGGCGGCTGAGGCTAACGGAGCTACAGCAGAAAGTCTGCGGCAAAGAAGAGGGGATGGATGAGTCACCTCGTCTGCGGAGATCTGGAGCTCACACTCACCCCGTCTCCCACCACTAATTAATGCCAACACTAAATACAAACACATCCACGTTCCTCACTAATGGGACGTGGACAGGCTGAAATGCAGAGCCTTCACCAGCACTTGCTTTAAAAACGAAACACACTCCCACGTGGAAACCTCCAGCTCCACTTGAAGCTGCTAATTTATTCCCCTTACTGCTGCTCAGCCTGCAGACATGCCCCAGCATGTGTGACGAGCCCCAGCAGCCAACTCCGGAGCTGCCCGTGCCCACCATTAACTCTACCATGCGCTGTGAAAAGAGCAGCCCTGATGCCAGGAGAACGTGGCAAGAAGGGGCAGGGAAACAGGGGAGAGGATGGAAAGAGCTGAAGGCCTGTGAATGGATGCAGGGCAGGATGCAGCTCTAAGACACAGGGTTATCTGATGGAGAGGTACCTGGAGAAGGTCCGTAGAAGAACAGCTCCTGGCTACACCACCCAGGGCTCGGGCAGGTGTGTGGGGCCACGCTGCACTGCTGTGGCCCTTTCCTGGATCATGAACCCAGCCGTGGCACCCACAGGAGTTTTTATGGAGTGCAGCTCTCTGCTCTCACAGCAGGCAGCCAGCTGGCCACGTTTTGTTAATGCACAGTGCTTAATGCAGCTAGTCACTGTGACCCCTACAGTCCGTAGGCAATGGAAATCAATATCTTCTCACAAGGCACTGTATAATCTGTGTGGTAGAATGTGCACTGCTGACTTACTGGAAAGGCCATCCTGCTCTGCCAGGGTCAGCCTGGGACGGGGCAGCACAAACCATTTGCCCCCACTGTTCTCAAGGGGCTGGGAATCAATATCGGCTGGTGGCATGTGGTCATTTTGGGGGAGCATCTGCTAAAGTTTAATTTAAATAATGAGGCTGAATCCCCCCTCTGAACTGAAATGGACTCTGTGAAGCCCCCAGACAGCATCCTGGGATGACCACCAAGGGCTCAAGAGAGATCCTGGTATCAGCATCACTGCCTCAGGCTGCTGCACTGGGTGCATGGGCAAGGACAGGGTGCCCCAGCAGCCTCTCTATCCCTGGGGTCCAGCAAAGCCCCTGCAGTACTGTGGGGCCCTGGGAGGCCAGGGAGCGGCGGGTGATGTGTCTGCCTCACTGGCAGCCCCCACGCACCCCTCTATCAGCTGGGCCCAGCTGCCTGGGCACCTATGGGTAATCCATCTGCTGAACATGCTACAGGCCATTAGCTTTAACTAGAGGGAGTTGTGGGGAGAATCATTAAAGAAAAAGTTCACAACGCAATTAATAAACCACCTCGTTAGGTCTCCTTCCTATACGAGCATGCAGCTCCTGCTACCGGCTCTTGCAGGTCTGGTGCTCTTGCTCCCCATAAGGACATATTCATTTTCTTCTCAGGAGGCAGCTGATGGCTGGAGATGGCACCGACGGGGTGCTGCTCTGGGATGGTGACTTATGGCTGGATGGTATTTATCCCACCACTGTCTTGCCCAAGTGCCCTACAGCCCCCAGCTCCTGCAGGACAGCTCTCCATGCCCAGGGCATACAGAGGGGGCAAGCGTGATGCAAACCCACCACTGTGCAGTGGGGATGTAGCAGGCATCTGCTCTGATGCAGACAGTGGGACCAGCATTAGCCCCTGCCCATTACCTGCCCTGCTTTACCCGTGTGGTCCCACTTGCTTGCATGGGAACCAGCAGCATGTTCAGGGCTGCTGGCACTTTTATCTTGCACTCCTGGGGCTTCATTACAACTAAAATCAGACTCTTTACCCCCTCTGGCTCTCTTTGCACTCCTCCACATGCTCATGAGAGCCCTGCTGCCAGGCAGTGCCAGTGCACCAGGGCACGGGGGTTCACCACCCTCCGGGGGCCATAGGGAGTCCCAAAGGAGGCCAAGTGCTGCACTCGGGGATTTGCCTCCCAGAGCCTCCTACAGTGGCATGTTGGGGTCTCCTATGTTGGTTCCTGTCTCTCCAGAGAGTTTGCAGGGGTGAGTCCAGGGTCCAGGCTGTCTCCTGACTGTGCTCATCAGTGACTGGAGATGGTGGCCATGTGCAGGGCTGTGTTGCCACCCTTGGCCACCACCAGGCACAGGGATTGCTTGCAGAGACCTATTTTGCGTGTCCTTTCCAGGCTGCCTCTCACAGCTACACAAGGTCCCTTTTGCTTTCCTCTCCCAGCACCCACGGGAAGCTGCTGCGCGCTCCCGGCACCTGGGACCCACTCCCAGAAGTGTCTGCATAGCAGCCTGGGGGGACACGGCTTGGATGCGCCATGGAAAGGAAAGTGCCAGGAGGCGTTGTCATTACTGACTGCTCTTTTTGCTTCCAATGACAGCTTCACATCACTGTCTCTTTTTAGGTTTCCTTCATCCTATCCTCACCCTTGAAAATCTCCAAGGTCTTACCACCCATCAGCATGGAGGGCACCCACCAGACCCAGCTCTGCCCCAAAGCTGGCAGGGTGCTGTGCTGTGCCCCAGCAGCCAAATGCCAAGGTGCAGAGGTGTGTGCAGCAGCACCCAGGTCCCTGCAGACATCCCATGGCAGAGCAAGGCTGAGGGCTTCAGAACCAACTGCTGACCAAGCAACCAGACAAGAGGAGACCAGAGGTCCCAGCAAACAGTGGCAACCCTGGACAGCAGAGCATCCCTGTGGGACCCAGGGCTCCCAGATGGATTCAGTGCTTCCCATCCTTGCAGGCAGGCAGTACTTCAAGGCAAGAAATGAACTGGACCCCATCAGAGCAGGGAAACATCCTAGGTAAGAGGGAAGCAGGCAGGGAGGTGATGTTTTCTTAGGCAGGGCTGGAAACATGAAAAAGAAAGCTGTGATGCTAGCGGTGATGGATCCCTGGGGTAAAAGGAAGCAGTAAATGTCAATTGTTTGCATCTCTCTCCATCTGCAGGTTTAGGAAGGGGCTTGTGCAGAGGGGAGAGAGGCAGGGCAGAGGGGAGGCAGAACCCAACAGGCAGACATCAAGACCAATGTTGTATCAGACAAGGGATCATTGAGGATGGCAGTACAGCAGGGAACACTTCTAACCACTCATGGGAGCCTTGGAGAGGGCATGGAAAAGCCTCCAGGTCCCACTTTTGCCCTTTGAGCTGTGTTGTTTTGGGAGAAGCTGTCGCCCTCCTGCACCGTGAGATTTCACATCTAAATCAGACTCCTTCTCTGCCTAATCTTGGCCAGTACAAGTGGCTTAACCCATCAGACCAGCTCCAAATCCTCCTCTCCTCCTTCTGATTCCACCTAAACCCTGAGTTTTCCCCCCTTGATAATCTCTGAGTCAGTGGGATCATGGGATTGCTCTGCCAACTGCACGAATCCAGATACTTTGCTTCTGCACAGGGACCCAGATGGTAATGGATGCAGATGGTGAATCTTAAAGATATCTTCCTGCTCTCCACTACTACCCCAGTCCTCCTGCTCCCCTCCCGTGGACCCTAGAGTCCAGCAAAGAGCCCAGGAAAGCAAACCCATGGCACTACATGGACAGAGATGCCCACATCCCATGAAATCCCCAGGTTCCCGTGGCAGAGCACAGGGCCCAGATATCCCTCTGGGACCAGGATGGGAAGCTGATCCTCCTGGCCAGAGCTGGTCCACACTAATGTATGTATAGGGGAGGGGTGTACATGGACACAGGCTGTGTGGGCTCCAGGATGTCCCCAGCCATGGGGTGCTTTGTCCGCAGGATGGAAAACAGGGCCAGGCAGCTCCACCAAACCCCAGCCCCTACACCAAGGGCAGGGGATGGTCTGGTCCACCAGCCACGTCCTTCAGTGTCTGTGCAACACCCTCTCTGCATTGCATCTTGTTTCTGAGCCAGCTTCACCCATGCAGCTGTGGGCACCAGAGGGGCAGGCAAGGAGCTGGAAGTATCTCCAGGCTGCTGGAAGCTGTAACCTATGGCACATGCCTTCTGCAGTGGTATGCCCTGACCCCAACCAACACACTAATCCCACTTCATCCCCTTCTCTGCTCCTGCCCCAGGGCTTACAGGATGGGACATGTCTTTGCACAAGAGCAGGTGACAGGCTGGAAAGCCCCTGACAAGTTCATAGCGCATCTGAGTCATGTCTTCCCTCTCCGGACACTTTGTCCAAGGGGAAAATCCTGACACCAGAGGTTGGGCTGCTTGCCTCAGTCTCCACGTGGCACATGGGGAGCCAGCAGTGCCTTGCTACCCAGCACGGGTGGGCAGTGCCCGGCCACAGCAGTGGCATACATTGCCACACCACCCCTTCTTGTAGGGAAAAGTACTTGCCATTGCTCTTCTCCCAAATTTTCCTCTATAAAATCTCCTTTAAGCTGTGATATCCCTGTCTGCCAGGAATTAGTCATAGCATTGCTATCTTGCAGCCATTTTGAAGGCATTTCCTTCACATCCTTGAATTTGCTTTGTTTTGTTTTTTTTTTTTTTAGTCTGGATTCCCTATAACATTTTTCACCCCCAGGAGTGGGCTCTGTGTGCTTTTTATCTTTGGAAATACAGGCAAAGTGCCCCACAGCATCGCATTGAAGGAGGGATGGAGGAATAAGTGATTGCTGTTGGAGCACAGTGGGCTTGTCTCTGATTTCACATAGGGGTTTCCTTCATCTCTCCTACAATAGCCTTATGTCTAATGATATTTGTCTAATTAGAAACATGCCCAATTGTTTTACACAGTAGGAAAATGGGCTGTTTGGCAATGCTGATGTGTATCACAGTGATGAGGGGTATGCAGAGCCCTGAAATAGATGAGATTTAGATGAGAGAGAAAGATTATATTCAGGTGCTCTGTTCTGTCAGAGAGCCTTTGATTTGGTGGATTGTGTAGTATGAAAGGCCAGGCTTGTTACAGCCTTTGTGTGACTAAGAGTAAGATATTAAAGTTTGATGCACTGCTCTGGGAGACACTACGTGATGGATAGAGAAGACTTGCTAGGCATTGTAGGAGCTGTGTAGGGCCTTTAGGATCTTTGGGGGCTGTTTGTTATATATTTCCTTGCCTAATGTTTTGTGCGTGAGCAGAGTGCTATAAGGTTGGAGTCCGGATTGCTTATGTGACCTTGGCATATGATTTTCATACGCAGGAACATTTGGTTCTGCGCAGTGAGCGGCTTCTCATGAATTGCATGCAGTGACCCTGGGTGTCAGCAAGCAACCTAAGTTATTTCATTTCTTACACTTTAAAAAGAGTTATGGCTCATATTACCAGGATGTTTTCTCTGCACAGAATCCTACAACGGTGGGTGGGAAGGCTCCCTGGAGGTCCCTGGTCCTCTCTTGGGACTATATCCAATACTAGCTCAGGCCATGGATACACACAGCTGAGCCTTGAAAGTCTCCAAGGACAGAGACACCTTCATAACTCCCAGTCAACCGCTGTCTCTGGGAGGGACCTGCAGCAGGGTTTGGGCTTGGACTGGGTTTGCAGCAGCTCATCTCACCCGGGACCCCCTGCCCATTTGGCATGTCTCCCCTTCCTTTCCCCACAGATAGGACAGATGGAACAGGACTGGGGCCAGCTGCGACAGGACCCCGCTGCAGCACACCCAAGCCCTTGGTCCCGTGGAGCCGTGCACAGCTGTGAGCAGGGCACTGGTCCCCATGGAGAAGCCAGCGAGCCCCTGAAGCCACCTGAGGCTTCCTGAATGATGAATCCTGGACAACTGCAAGTCAAACATAGCCAGAGAGGCCTCTTCAGGCAAACCTTGAGGGCTCAGAGCCTACTGGGTACTGTGTCCATCCCAGAGCTGTCTATGTCGCATCCCTGGAGCATCCTGGGGGTGTTGTCGCAGGTACGTGCTTGCATTTGGCTGTCAATGCACGGGGGCAAGCCTCTTCCCCATCCCCTCACCAGTGCAGGGCAGAGGGAATAGGTGTAGTGCAGCTGCTTTTGCTGGTGTACCCACTGTGAGCATCATGCATGCACGGGGAAGTCTTCCAACACCAAGCACTGTGGCAGGTCCATCCCGAGGATGCTCCAAGGACAGCAGGCTCCAGACCAAAAGCCAGCCTGCCTGTAGGGAGGAAGCGATCAGTCCCGAGGACAGCTCGGCTGTGACACATTTCCTAGGACTAAGTCTTCCATTCTTGCTTTAACCTTTTCTGGTGACTTGTGGTGGCTGTGTTAAACAATGATATGCCTGCAACATGACAGTGATTTGTTTAAAGAGCCCACACTTGTCCTTGTTAGCGCTCACTTGGTGCTCTGACAGTCCTGTCAAAAGCTTCTGCACATTTTTCAGTTCTCTTCCTCATTTGCTCCTGTCACCACGGGGAAACATCCAGATAACAATGGCCCTGGTGGCATTTGAGCAGCTCAGGGGCCTTGGCTTGGCTGCAACATCTCTGCCCAGCATGCCGAGTGGATGCCGGTAAGCCTGGGGATGCACGGCTGCATCCTGAGCCCAGCGCAGACCGCCTGGCTGCCCCACTGCCCTGGCCTGGCCCTGTGCAGCAGCATCACCAATGAGCCTGTGGATATCAAAGGGCTGCCCAGCGCTCAAGACTGGAGCATGGTGCTGGCCCTGTGCCCTGGTGCCACTTCACAGCCTGGACTTCGCGTGGCTGGATCCTGGGGAGGGGCTGGGCAAGGAGCAGGCGCGGGTTCCTGACCAGCTGTAGGCATGCGGTAGAGCTGGTAGTTTGGGCATTTGACAGCTGTCCCAAAAAGAGGGTTTTCCAGATAAAAAAGAAGGGCAAGGAGCTCAGGTCCCTGCTGCCCTCTCACCAGCAGATGACTGTGCAGAAAGGGGATGCTGCTGTCACCAGCTCCGGCTGCCAGGCTTCAGACTGAACGTAACCAGTGTAGGCAGAGCATTAGGCATGCAGAAACTGGTCCTCTCTGGGGACGTGGCTGGGAGCGAGGTGCCTTTCAGAGCATTTAAGAGCTAATGTCCACGGAACTCCCACATGGATGAACTTTGGGGCTGAGCACGGCATCAGAGAGAGTAGGTAGATTTATGCTGAGGTTTGGGCAAATTGTAATGAGCTTGAAGGTTGTTTGACAGAGCTGGGAGGACCAAGCAGCAGACTCAGTATGCAAACATAGCAGCCTGCTCCGAGACCTGAGCCCTGCCTGAATGCTTCTGGCCTGGACCATGCAGTTAACGCTGGGCAATTCATGTAGTTCCTCTGCTGTACGGTCTGCAGATACCCCGGAGGAGGAAGTAGGAGGGGGGGCAGTGGAAATTAAACTCAAGGGCGGGTACCTGTAACTAGCTGCAACCCTGCACTGGGCTGAGCAACCCTTCCCAACCCATGCAATGTCCTCCCCTCTGGTACGAGCAACACATGGCTTCTCCATCTCGGCCTCCTCGCACAGAGACAGCCCCTGCGCCCTTCCCAGGGGGTGTTCTGGACTGTCTGCTCTCCCTGTGCACCAATAAGGGTGCACGGGTACCATCTCCAACACCGCTGCCTCACCTGGGACCCACCCCACCCACCCCGGTACATAAAAGACTGGCCTGGATCCACCGAGCCACAGGGAGATGACGAGCCCAGAGAAAGCCATTTCCCAGAGATAATGTTATATTTTCAGAGTGCATGTAGACAAATATGGCCAAATGTTCCCCTCCCTGAAGCCATCAAAGCACCAATGACTCCGTAATATTTAATGGCTTGTTTTGCTCCCTAAATGATACAATGAAAAGGATTATTAATGTTAATAGCATTCTTATCATATTTTAATAGCATCATGTATAACCGAAATGTCATCTCAGCACATATTTCTCTTGCTCTCACCCAGGGCGCGGAGTAATCATACTCCAGAGATGCGGTGAAGGAAGAGACGTTGGGCAACAGGGTGGAAAGGGGGGCTGGGGCCTGAGGCTGAGCTGGACTCGGCTGGCTGGAGAGAGGGGATGCAAAGCCACATGAAGAACCGCTCCCCTGCGGGCAGGGGAAGGGTGGGAAACCAAAGGGCCATGAGGGGTAATGGGCAGGGGAAGGGTGCACGAGATGGACAGGAGAAGGGTGCATGGGATGGGCAGGGGAAGGGTGCATGAGATAGGCAGGGGAAGGGTGCATGAGATGGGCAGAAGGATGCACAAGAAGGGCAGGGGAAGGGTGCACGAGATGGGCAGGAGAAGGATGCACGAGATGGGCAGGGGAAGGGTGCATGAGATAGGCAGGGGAAGGGTGCATGAGATAGGCAGAAGAAGGGTGCACGGGATGGGCAGGGGAAGGGTGCAAGAGACGGGCAGAAGAAGAGGGCATGGGATGGGCAGGGGAAGGATGCACAAGGCAGCTCCAGCCAGGCCCCAGAGCATGCACAGAAATCCTGGGCATTGAAGGTGATTTTCCTATCAAGGGTGTGAAAATGGCACTCATCTCCTGCAGTCACCAGGTCCATCTGATCCCTCAGGCCCAGCTGGATACCCCAGATGAGGGGGGTCAGGCCATCACTCCGCCAGGAACAGGGCAGGATCCCCCAGGACCTGTCAAACCTGCTACTGCTACCACTTCTTTCCCTGACACATTGGACTCCATCAAGAGCAACTGTCAGTGATATACTCCAATTTTCAGCGTATCATTTCACAGTCCAGTGAGCATTTGCCTTTTTTTTTCCTGTCCAATCCATCTTATAGATTAGCTTAACTAGGCTGAAAACCCACATTTTTCCTGTGGGGTTTGGTTTCCCTCGCATTCAGCCCTCATCTCCTTGCCAGGCAGGGACTGCGGTGGCCGGAGGCTGAGTGCACAGGCCCCTTCAGGTAGAGCCGAGCTCAAGGACAATGTCATTTGATTTTCCCAATCCCCAACACAAGTCATTGCATTTCCACAAAGGAATTGCAAAAAGAAGACTCAGAAAGATTCAAGGAGCAGCCACGATTTGCTAAAGCTTCCAAAAAAAGCTCTGCACCTGTAAGAGCTTTGCACCTGTGAAAGTTTGCACTATGGTATGTGTGGGTATGGGTCTTCCTCGCTGGCCCGTGGCCAAGGGTTGTGCACAGCCTGACCTCTGCGTTTGTCCATGTGCAGCATCCTGCCTTCACTGACACCTGCGCACCCACACTTACTCCTCATCCTCTCCCACAGACACATGGGCGCTGCTTGTGTACAGCCATATATGCATCTGCCCTCAGGACCTGGGAACCTCCTCCGCAGATGTGCGAGCACACATGCATGCACGTGCGCAGACACCCCTCCCCGAGCCAGCCTGCTTTTGTGCTGTGAGATGAAAGGGGGCAGCTCGACTCTGACCTGCTCATATTTCACTAAAATGTTATTTTAACACTTAAAAGGGTAGAAAATACCATCGGCAGCTCTTCATTTATCAGATCGATGCACGGGGAGCAGGGCACGCATGCTCTCCACTTTAATGAGCCCAGAAGCCAGCTTGCAGCTTCCCGGCACTGCCCTGGCATTCAGGCTGCAGGGGTGCCGGGAAGCAGGGATGGGGTGCTGGAACCCCAGGGGATAGACCCCCTCTTTTCCCCATTATAGGAGGCCGTGGGTGCTCAGCAACTCCCGTGGTGGCCGGGGAACCTGAGCAGGGAAGG
Organism: Gavia stellata; assembly: GCF_030936135.1. Classification (NCBI taxonomy): domain Eukaryota; kingdom Metazoa; phylum Chordata; class Aves; order Gaviiformes; family Gaviidae; genus Gavia; species Gavia stellata. The sequence goes on from NC_082609.1 coordinate 20,470,160, forward strand.
GAAGGCAAACCCACCAGGAGGATAGCAATGATGGAGACCTCATGGAGGTCTCCACCCTACAGCCCACAGCAAATGCACCAGGAATGTGGAAAAACAAGCATATCCTGGCTTTCCCCTCCTGCTCCCAAGGTCACAGCTGATTGCTGGAGCCAGGGACTCGTGTAGAGAGCTGCTGCCTAGGCTGGGAAAGTGCTGGCTCTCCTTCCCAGCTGGGAAGAGTCCTACCAGCCAGCCTAGCCAGGGACCACACGACGGGACTGCAGCTGGGTTTATCTCCCTGGCTTCTGGTGCATCCTCGCAGCTGCTTGACTTCTTTCAGTGCCAGGGGACCTCAAGCTTGATCCCTCTCTGCCCCACAGCTGCTGTAGAGAGATGCTTTCAGGATGGGACCCCCTTTGCTCCTCCTCGCCTGCTGCCCCTCTCCATGTGGCACCACCTCCCCATGTCCTGTATGGATGCATGTGGAGGAAGGGCAGATGTAGGGCTTGTCTTCCCACAGGACACAGCAATGTGATGTCTCCACTCAGCAGAGAGATCCAGAAAGGTGCCACATGGACACTGTCCTATAGACAATGACAGCACAAGGCAGCGCTCTCCTCCAGACAGCCCCAGGGATGGAGGTATTGGCACAGGTATGGTCATCCACCCGGCAAAGCCACAGTCACCGCAGGAGCTTTGTCCACATTGTAGCAATAAAATCTGCATCTCTGCTGGGAAGTCTTTGCTCATGAACTTGCTGGTACCTCTGTGTCGGCACGGCGCTCCAACCATCCTCAGAGCTGAGGACAAAGGACAATTATAAAGATCAGGCAGTGTTGGGGGAACTACAGGGACCAGTGCTAAGTTTGCTTGTTTAACACCTTCGTTAATAATCTTGGCAGAGAGAGTAAACAGAAGAACCAACTGTGAGGGATTCGCAGGTACTTTCCAGTGTGAAAGCAATATTTTGCTGGGGTTGAATTTTTCACAGCCCTCAGGGTACTTGCAAAAATGGCTTTGAGTCCTGAAGGTCTCACAATTTTAGGGCAACGATTTCACTCATTACTTTTTCTTCTCTGACTTGGAAGACATCACCAGAAGGCTTCCTGAAGGGCCCTGGAGGCATGAGATGTCGTGCAATGCTTTCAGTGGCTGTTGGGTCTTGGGGGCATCCCATGTTGGGTCTCAAAGCATCCCATGATGGAGCAAAGCAAAATCACCCCATGAACTCCCTGTTCACATAACATGCACTATGACTAGTGTCATTTAAAATGTTTTCTCCCAATTTAGCTGAAAAAATAATCAGAAAAAAATCATGAGTTTTGCAGAAAGCTAGAGAAAATTATTTAAATACAGAAACAAGAGCAATATTATCAAGCGGTATTCATTTAAATGAGTAAGACACACAGCTCTCCTAAATAACACATTCCTGAAATTTGCAGATGAAACTAAATTGGGGAAGAGATCAAAATACCAAGGAGGATAGAGGACACACCGAGTGGGTCCCGCTGAGACTGCAGGCAGTCGGAGGCAGAATGCGATCCACTTGGAAAAACACAGCCAGGCCATTTAGGAGAAAATGATCCGAATCACGGTCTGAGTCACTGGGAGAGGGAGCCCCGTGGTGCAGTGAGGCTGAGCAAGACTTATCACTGATATTGAGGGGGGTCTTGCCACACCACTGTTTTCTTTTCGCACCATCCATCCTATGTTTTCAGAGGACCAGAGTCTGGCTGGAAAATCCTTCTGCTGTTCGCAGCGTATTTTAAGCCAGGCTGGCTCCCCACAAGCCCTGGGGATGCTGCCACCTCCGGGGAGGGTGGCAACTGCTTTTAGGAAGATAAGCTAGGATGAATGCCTAACCAGAAGCTTTATTACATATGCACAGCCCAAAATATAGCCTCTATTCCAGTGCCCTGGGCTCCCAGCACCGTGCCAGAGCTCTGGGTGCACACCAGCAGCCCCAGCCGCCCGGTCATTGCATGCCCAGCCTGGCAGCTACCAGGGTGCACACACCGTATGCATCCTAGCCATGCTGATCCCAGTCGCAGAATCCTGTGCCCCACTGCTGGACCGTCCGCCCACAGGTTGCTGCTTGGTCTTGGTCTCCCTCGAGAGTCTCTGGATGGCTCTTCTGCCCACTCGGGCAAGGATTTCCTGCAGCAAACCTCCATACCGGCCAGCAACGGAGGCTGAACACGGTAGAGACCTTGACCAGCAATGGGAGCTCTTCTCAGACAGCAGCTCTGACATGATCCGTGTTATAGCTGTATCACTCAGTCAGTGGGCATATGGCAAGCCATTCACTAAATAAAAAAATCAAATTACCCAAGACTATAAAACAGTCAATTTAGAGCGATATTCTGACTGTAATAGGGCAATAGCATTTCATTTACTGCTACAACAGCAATCTTGCACAGGAACGGAGGTTTCGGGGGAGTGGCATGGGGCACCCCAAACGCATGCATGTTTAGGAGCGGGGTGAGACTGCCACAACGGGGGGTGTCCCTGGGCTGCCAGCTGGCAGCCTGTCAGCTCCCATCCATGAGAGAGGGCTGCTGTGGCAGTCCCTCCTCTCGGCCTCACTGCTCTCAGGTTGCAGGCTCACCGCAGGCACTCCAGGCTCCGCGACGTGGAGCATTAATGTCACATTAGCCTAATGGGCAGTTTTCTCATTTCCAGGTTCCTCATCCTCATTTTCCAGGCACAGATAAGATGTTTGTGCCACAGACGGCGTCGCCTATCAGCATGAAATGCTGTTGCTCTTCCCTCTCCTTGTCAGAGTGTGGAAAATGGAAGAATACTTTGTAATCTGGTTATATGTACCCTGCACATCTTCCACTTCCCACTTTTTTTGTAGCTGCTGTTTCTACTCATGGAAATGGGTTGAAGCCTGGCCTGGATGGGAGGGATGGGAGGTCCAGGGTCTTTTGCAACCCCTTGTTTCTCCAGAAGCATTGTTCCGCCGGGGCCCCACCGCAGCATCCCTGCAAGAGGCACCTTTCTGGTGATGTGGAGGCAGCAAACACCAGGCTTGAGCATTTAACAATAAACTCCCTGGAATGATGGGCCAAAAAGCTGTTTAAAAAGAGATATGGAGGAGGGGGCTGTGATCATCCCTGAGGCACCAAAACAAGCTGAGCAGGACAGAGAGGGAGTGGAGAGGAGCTTAGGCCACCCTTTGATGCTGCAAAGTACTCAGCAGCCTTAACCATCTCTCTTCAGCCCTTTTTTCCTTCAAACCAGATCAATTCAGCGGTTTAGCTTGCAGCCCCATTGCAAGGCTGCAGGAACTGTGCACCCGTGCTGTGGGTTATCTGGGGAAGCTGTGTTAACAGCAGGCAGGAGAGCAGCCCACCTTGGGCACAGATCCAGAGCGGCCTTGCGGCCTGCGTGCTGCCCTGCTGCTGTCTCTCCCCGTCCTGGTCGGACCTGCTCGTCCTGCCTTGCTTCACAAGCCCCGCAGAGCAGGGCTGGCTGCTCGTCGTGCGTCCCTTTCTTTGCCCTTTGGGCTGCTCGTCTGCTTTCACGGCCGCTGGCTGCCCCACTGCGCGGACGTGAGCCTCGCCGGGTGCTGGCAGAGCCGTGGGGGCATCCCTGGGCTCCTCTCCTCGGCTGCTTGTATTGCAGGGTGCAGGCAGGAGTCATGGGCAAAGCAAGGGCAGCCTCTCCATCAACTTGTTTACATGGCAGAGGACAAATATAGGTGTCCTGCAGCACCTGTGAATGCAGGTGTAACCTAGGACAGTTGCAGAAGATCTGTCCCCACCAGTGTCCTGTGATTTTGGCTTTTCTGCCCTATGTGTGCTGGCTTTTGAGTGCACTCTGCCGAGCAGGTGGCTTGGGGAGGGGACAGGAGAGACGTGCTGCTTCTGCAGTGCTCCTGGGAGTAAGTTACCTTGGGGTAAGTGATTTGGAAACCGGCTGGCCTGGTCACACCGAATTTCTCCAAAGGAAGGAGAATTTTAAAACACAATAACCGAAGATGCCACTTGCCGCCCCACCCCTCTGACTGATTTCCCGGAGGGACAGCAGGCTTGGACAAAGCCAGTGAAACAGTCGCCTCTGACATCCTCTCTCTCTCCGTGCTGCTGCTTTGCTGATGGGTACAAGCTCCAGAGCTTTCCAGGAGCCGTGTGAGAGATGCTCCTGTTGGCTGGAGGGGTTGTGCTTGACAGGCTCGAGCAACACCATGTTCAGGTCTTCATCCCACCAGGCTGATCGCATTTCACCTCCACTGTCCCTTCACGGTGATTTTTACATCTTTTGAATTTTGCAGGTGATGCCAGTTTTCTGACTTGCTTTACCCATCCTGCAGTCTCTTTTTACCCGAACACAAGCAACACTTCAATGCTGACACAGGAGTGTTCATACTGTCTCTTTCCGTGCACCCCCTTGCTTACTTTGGGCTGTGAAAATGCTCATGGAAAGCATTTAGCAATTCCTGTAGATCTCTTTCAAGCTGCCAACATCTTCCCATGGAATAGTCTATGGGGTAGATTTTGCACTCAAGTATTTTCTTGTCAACTAACTGACAGCAATAGCTGCTAACCGAGATAGCTTGCTGTCTCCTTCTGTAGGCAAGGACTAGAAGATGGCGTTAATATTCCCTCTGTAGTGTATCCTTGTGATTTTTCCATATCTAAGAGCACTCTGGACGGAGCCCCTGTCCCCGCATTAGATGTCCCCGAATGCTACTTAACTGGGACATTAAAGCCAGCTAAGCCTGCAACCCATCAGCACACCATGCTGCAGCGCTCAGCTTTGCAGGGGTGAAGACGTAGGTCAGTGGGTTGTTATTGCTGTAAACCATGAAGGATGGCGTGCGGCAGAGGAAGTCACATTTATCAGTTACAGCCTGTTTCAGAGTGAGAAACCCCAGCTTCTCCGACGTGGGTTTCATTCTTCTCAGCCACTGCTAGTGCTGCTGACCCACGGCCAATAGCTCTTAGATTAGCTTCCTATCGTCCTTGCTAGACTCTCATTTATTCTACAGGCAAGGTCCCATTAACACCTGCACCTGGAGAGGAGCTGGTTTAACACTTCAGAGCCAGGGATATCCCTAAATCCCATCTTGTCCCAGGACACACATCACTGCCCCATGGTTCCTCACTGGCATCACCGCACACAGGTTGTCCTGGCAGACCCTTGTCGTGCACTCCCCTGAATGCTCCCTCCCTTAACCTGCTCCCTCGTTCGGTCAAACGCAACCAGAGCTCATTTGCAACAGTGCTGCAGTGTGGCAAAGACCAGGAGGGTCCTGTCCACCTTCACCCTGACTTCTACCCTTCCCTGAGAAAGGGATGGAGGGGTGCTGTGGCTGTGTCCCACACACAGCCTTCATCCTCTGGCTCCAGTCTGTGGGCTTGTGCTCTGGGACCCTGCCCTTCCTGGTGGGACATAGGGACATGCCTAGTCTCAGGAATGCATCCAGACCGCTTTGGCTGAGTGTCTTTGTATGGAGGTGTGTGTTAACCTGGGGATGCCTGCAGGAGCATTTCCTTTGCAAACTCTTCCAGGTGGCAGTTTGGGACTGTGGTCAAGCCCCAAGATGAAAGCCTTTGGGTCCTGACTCATTGCACCAGTTACCTAAACTTTGGATTTTGAATTCACTCATCCTCTGGAGAAAGCTTTGGGTTGGTTTGGGAGCAACTCCAGGGCTTTGCATGCTCCTTTGCATGGCAGATGAACGGCTGGGGCTCCCTGCAAGGCCAGGTAGATCCTGATCCTCCTGGGGACAAGTTGTCTCAGGACTTGACGCGCAGTCACCCCATGCTCCTGCAACACTGATGCCACCTGTGGCAGTTTTATCTGCCAAATATCCTCTGGAATTTCAGGTCTAATCTGCTGTAAACTCCTCAGCACGATTTGTCCCTTCAAAATAATGCCATGTTGTGATGGGTTAGTGACAAGGACATTTAATCCTGCAACATGATCCTTCCGTTCGTTTGACTGGTGTCCCTTTCATGTCAAAATCTTCGAACCACTGAGTAAGACCTCAAATGCTGCTGTTAAATTGTCAGTCCACCGCCCTCCGAAACAGGCCCAACGTGTTGCACTGGTGTTTTTCCCCAGGGGCTAATCACATCCCTTCTCCCTTGCTTGCGCATGCACAAGGGGTTGGGATTGTTATTTCTGATGAACTTCAAGGAGCCTCTCGCCAGAGAAATAACATTTCTGTTGGTTTATTTATTTATTGATCTACTCCCTTCCAAAGTAAAGGGAGAAAAGAGAAAAGAAGAAAAGCCAGAAGAGAGGGAGATGAAGAAGTAGGAGGGGGTGGGAGGCCAGGGAGATGAGCACCAGCTCAGTCCCAGCTGCCACATTTTAATCAAAGGTTTCTACAAAGGGAGACCAAATCTTTTAAAATTTGTCCTTAGCCCTTTCCTCTGAAGCTCTACCCCCTGTTTGCCAGCGGGCCAGCCAAGCCGCAGTGCCAAAGCGTCTGTCCCCAGAGGCCAAGTACCCTTCTGTCTAGTGATATAAGCTTTTTAGCTACAAGCACTGCGACAGAGAAACAAGCTTCCTGGGAGTGGAAGTGGATGCCTTATCACTCACAAGGAAAGGGGTGGATGCTGCCCCAGGTGAGCTGCAGCCACTGGGTATGACAGTGCAGCCAGTGATTGCACTCCCCGATTTACAAAGGCTGGCCAACCCGGGAGGAAATGCAGCAGCGCTGCCTTTGCTTAATTGCAAATGGATTTCAATCCACCCTCTGCAAAGGATTTGATTTCTCCTGGCAGCCTTAGGACCAAGCCATCTTCTCTTCCAGTAATGCCTTGTGCTTTCCAAAGCGCAGGTCCCTCAGCGATCCCAGAACCTGCTGGGATGATGGGCTACCCCCCTAGAACCCTTCCAAGCTCCTGGATTTCCTCCAACTTTTTCATTTGCTACCAAAGGCCTTGATGGCAAAAGAAGGTCACCCCTTTCAATGCAGATTCAGAGCTCACAGCTTTCCTTGTGCCCCCTCTCACCGCCCTCCGTGATGCTGCTGTTGACTTCAGGATGCCGAAGCTCTGCCAGTCGTGTTAGCCTGTGCCGGGCGCACCTCCAACAGATCCCACAAGCCAATGGGATCCTCCAACACCTGCCATGCTCATGGCCCCATCATCCCCTGCCACGAGGGACACAGTGGCCACGCAACTCTGCCATGTCAAGGGCTGGAGCAGTCTGAAGGCGTGTGCCCCCACTCCCCTGTCCCAGGTTCCCCCAAGGCTCATCACCTCCCCACAGAGCAAAGCCCTCCTCATGGGGTGACAAGGGCAGTCAGCCCTGCTTTCCGCCACGAGCCATGCACAGAAAGGCTGGCAAGGATCTCAGCCCAGGCTGCAGCCACTCTGCATCCCGTTCCCTGCCAGCTGCCAGGCTGCCCCTTCTTTATCTCCAGCAAGCATCTATTGCTGCACTCCACAGACCAAGTCCTTTTGAGTGGAAGAGCTCTGATGTTTATTCATCCAGGGCAGACCCAAGATACCAATGGACTGATAACAACGGGTTGCTAGAAAAAGCAGATAGGATCTCAAAGATTGCTACACGCACAAGGCACAAGGCATTAGCCACTACGTAATGCACTGCCTTCATGAATATGCAGCTCCATTGTGCAGTGCTGGCTAGGACAACGGGACATATTTTAATGCTGATCTCAACCCAGCCCTTGTTCGGAAAAACGAAGCCTCGGGGATAACCGCAGAGAGATGCACATCCATGCCACAGAAGAACTAGTCCTGAGACCCACATGCCTGTTGCTGCAAAGCAAGGATCGTGTCTCCTGCTGCTTGTCCAGGAATGATGCCAGGGGGCTGCTGCAGTCATCGGAGGTCCTGGTGAGGCAGCTGGCAGGGACAGTGGTGGTGGCCACTGTACCAGGATCCAGCAGGAAGGGAATGGGACAAGCTGTCACAAAAACAGTCCTTCGCAGCAGGATTTCATCAGACTTTGCTGTACATCTGCTGAATTTCTCCATGCCTGGGCATTGACTCAGGAGGGGCTTGCAGGGCAGGGGAAAACACCCTGGGTGAAGATTAGGACACTGCAGGTGCTGGAAGGGGGTAAGTACCTGAATTAAGCCCTGCACAGGGACCAGCCTAGAGTCAGCAGCAGGTGATGATGCACCCATGCACACCTCTGATGAGCCACCTCTTGCCCCACCATGTTGGATGCACCCACACCAGCAATGGTGCCCAGGGGATGCCACCCCACAGCCCGGCTCGGTGGCTTGGTGGCAGCAGGGGCACGGCCAGGCAGATGTCTCTGCCGTGAAACCGCGCTGCCCACAAGGTCAGCCCGGCCCCGAGCGCTGGCAAGACGCAAGCCCCGCCGGAGGCGCCCGCCTCGCCACTCTGCTGCTCGCCAGTGATTTGCACCACCGAGCCTGTTGGCTGGGAGCTGGGAATGAAGTATTTGTGAAATTAATTAAGACAACAGAGGCCCGAAGAAAGGGAAAGTTAATTAGTCACGGCAATCAGTTAGATTTGATCCAAAAGAACAAACAAAGAGTTAGAAGCGTGTCACTGGCGGGCTGCATCTCTGGAAAAGGGATTACGCGGAGATTTCCACCAAAGGGAATGGCTTTGTGCTGCTGCTCCTTATGTAATTGGGGATTTAGAAGCGGCACAAAGAGTCATTACCACAAAATTTCTTTGTCAGAGAAAAAAGTTGACATTTATGAAGCACAGGAGGGAGCAGCAAAACAAGACAAATCAATAGGCACGCACGTGGGAAGGGGGCTTCCCTGTGCAATGGGGACAGGCTCTGGGAGTGCGGCAGGGGGCTGCTAGCGAGGAGGAGGAAGAGGAGAAGGAGGAGGAGGAGGAAGAGCGATGGCCGGCAGCTGCCCTGGCAGGCACCCGCAGGGGTATGGGCAGATGGGGCAAGCCGCAATGGCACCAGAAGGAAACCACAGTGTGAAAGCCGGCGGCCGAGGTGTGAAAATGGGTGGGAGGTGGCAAAGCCGTGCTCAGGGAGGGGACGATGGGGAGGCAACAGGGACGGCACCCAGGGAGGCTGGGCACTGGGGAGTGGAGCAGTGGGGCGACTGTGCCCAGGAGAGTTGGCGGCACAAAACCCGGGTTTTCTGCTTGAGCTCCCTCTGTTATCTCTGCTTTCTCCTCTGCAGTTAACAACTTTAATTATTTACTCTGACTCTGGCAGCTCCATTTCTCCCTGAATGGGCACAAAGTTGACTGCTTGTTGCTAAGGCCCCCCACCCCAGACCTGCTGCACCAGCACCGAGAGCAGACCCCAGGTCCCCGAGGAGGCTCCAGCAGGCTCTGAGCATAGCACCCCACTGCTGGGGTGGCACCTCTGCACTGCGGGGGATGGCAAGGCACTGCCCTGGAAAGGGGCAGGAGAAGACTTCAGGCTCCTGGGAATACCGTCAGGATAGCCCCTGCAACCGGAATGGGTGCCCACAGAGATGTCACAGATGCGGGGCGTCCCCAGCTTGCGCAAGGCACAGGCATGCACACACCAAGCTGTTTCCCAGCCCTGCGCTGACAGCCAGCCGTGCTCCAGCATCCCCCACCATGCCGAGGCGCGTGTCTGGGGCACCTGTGATCCTCCGCGTTCTGGCTGCTGCGCTGCACCCACCTGCAGCTGTGGGCACTCATCCACAGCTGCTGGTCCCCAAAATGATTGCATCCCCCACAATCTCCTGTCGATCCCCAAAACCATTGCAAACCTTCCCAGCTCAGCAGAGACCTGGAAGTCCTTCTGCATGAGGAGCCCAATGCTATTGCCCTGGGGACAGCAGGCTCAGAGGGATTGTCCCCTGGTGAGGAGGTGACAGCAGAGTACCCCAAATTTAACAGCATCACAGCATTTTGGGTAGGGCTGGCTTGTTGGGTACACATTGCTTCCCACCCACCCATGCCTCAGGGGCTGCCAGCATTGCCCCTGGATTGAAAACAAGGCACCCAAGGCTGGGGGTGCCCACGGGGACTGTGCCCTACCTCAGGGGTGCACCGTGGAGGTGCTGTCAGCTGGGGACGTGCTGCCTGTCACGTCCAGGGGCCCAGATCCAGCACCGGGGCTTGAGCCATTCCCATAACAGGCGCAGAGCCGTCACCCGCCTGCCAGCATTGATTTTACATCAGGAAGGGTCTGCCTGGAAATAAATAAATAAATCAACCCCCACGTTCAAGCTTACCCGCGCTCTTTCCACTCCTCTAAATGGGTCAGGCACCAGTGGGAGACCTGGCGAGCACACAGCAGCACCTGAGCCATGGCGGGGACACGCCTGGCCTCCCCACAGTGATGCTGGTGATGCTGGGCATAGGACAGGTTGGGGTACTGCTGGACCCCCACAGGCTGGGTGGGAGAAGATGCAGTACACTGGCTTCCAGGCCACCCTGCCTCGCTGGTTTTATGGAGCAGGCTCTTTTCCCGGGATGTATGATGAGCACATACTGGGGCTGGCACCATGCAGATGATGGACGGGGGCCTGTCACCCACTGCTGGCTCTGTGGCCCTGTACCTATTTATCATTAAAATACGGATTCAGATATCACTTTCAATGAAGTGGGGGAACAAGACAGGGTGAAGTCACCCCACACTCTCTGATGACCTCTCTGCACAGGTTGCGAAGACAGACCACAGCCCAGTCCCTGTTTAAAGACCACCAACCATGCAGTGCATCCCACCCACCCCGTGTCCTGTGTCCCTGGGACACCTCATCCCATCCACCCAGGAGAACATCTCCACCATGTCCATGGAGACCTGCGCTCAAAACCCCCCTTCTGCAGGAAAAAATAACTCACCAGGTCCTTTCCCAGGCTCCCAGCACTTCACTTCGGGCTCTGGCAAAATTTCCAGAAGTCATTAGGGAACCTGCTCATCAGTTTCTAAGTCAAAAGGCTTTTGACATCGGCTCTGGAAGAGCAGGGGGTGTGCTGCACGTTCTCTTCAGGTCCCTCTCACAAATACTGTCAGCTTCTGTGCTTTGATACATGCTCCTGTCTAGACAGCACCAAAATCAAAGGTCTGGAGGCTTCTGGATGTGGTGGAGGCTCGATTACTCACAGCTGCTGGCCTTGCCGCACTGTGCTTGGCCGCCGCTGCTTCCCCACACTCACCGCTGGCTCTGGAGGAATGGTCCTGGATGCTCAGTGCTGCTGGGAAAAGGCATGGCTGGAGACTTCGGCAAAGCTCTGCTGATCTGGAGAGACCCGCCTGGGCTGGGGAGCAGCTCTCGGACCCAGCTGCATCCTGCACCGGGGCTGGGAGGATGCCGTCAGGTTCTGTCTGTGCCTTGGCCAGTGATGCCCACCCCAGAGGTGCACACTGCAGCCCCTCTGCCCGTGTCCCCCAGCGTGGTGAAACACAGAGGGGCATCCCTGAGCCACCTGGCAGCCCAGCCGCTCCTGGGTTTATGCTTTTCCACAATGTCTTCTGGGAGACTATCGCTGGTTTTGAATTAATTGTGTTAAAAATAAAAACAAGGGAAAAAAAAAACCAACAACAAGGAACACAGCTCTTCCCACGGGGCAGCCCAGCCTGGCACTGGAGCTGGTCTGGGGGGACTGGGTGGCGAGGTGAGGAGGGTGTCAAGCAGATGTTCACGTGTGTGCCGGTGTTGGTGACCCCACTGAATACCCGTGGAGCCCCGCGTGCCTGCAGCTGCCGGCTGGTGGTGTGAAAAGCTGGCTGGAGGCTGGGGAGCGAGGACGGATCCTGTCAGTGGATCGCAGGAACATGATGGCCTGTCAAATCTGCTCCTTGCTCATTTGCTTAGTGACCGTGACCGGCGGCAGCAGCCGAACACAGGCCCAGCTATCCCACCGTTTGGAAAAGACTTGTTTTGTTTGCAGTCAACCGGCTCATGAAAAATGCAGCCACCCGTTGCCTTGTACACGGAATTGGTTTTAGCTCTGAATTCTCAGGTTTGGTGCCAGGAGAGGGACAGATCGGGCCTCAGCCAGCTCCGTATGAAGGCACAGGGAGATTAGGTTCCCCCAGCCGAGCCTCCTGCCCCATCTCCTGTCCTCATGCCCTCCACCCTGCCCCAGCCCTGCCAGTGCTGCCAGGGGACACATGGGGGACAAGCCTTGTGCCTCATCCCATTTCCAGATTCCTCCCAGGCAGGGGTGCAATGCTGCCCTCATAAATAACAGAAAAGGCACTTCCCGGAGCTGTGCCAGCCCTGTCACACAGGGACATGCGTGCACACATGGTGCCACCCTGCGCTGCCTGCCAGCCTGCCCTCCTCAGACCCAGTGTTTTGGGAAAGGGACAGCAGCAGCCCCCCCGCAGCTCCTGGCAGGATGCTGAAGCCCCCGGGAGGGTTTTCAGGCAGCGCCCATGGCACGGGGCACGCTGGCTGGAGGAGGCAGAGGCCGAGGCAAATAGCTGCAGCATGTGGAGCACTTCAGCCTGGGGAGGACAGGGATGGATTTGCAAAAGGAAAGAGCAAAAAAACCCAAGCTGAAGGGAGTACAGTGGGGATCTGACAGTAACCACAGGCAAAGGGAAGCTCATGGGGTCAGAAGGAGGGGAGGACAAGTGCAGAGTCAGTGCCAGGAAGGCAAAGCCCGTCGGCTTTCTATGCCGGGTCTGACCCAGAGCAGGCAACCACCAGACAGGGGATGCTGTCCCAAAAGCCAACTGGGGACTGCTGGCAGCTAAATCCCCCTAGACTGAGGAGACTCAAGGAGCTCCAAAGCCCCTGGGCAGAGCTGGAGCAAGCCTGTGTGCTGGTTTGGTCCAGATCTGGTGCACAAGTGGCTGTACCACACCAGTGAATAGCTTTTCTGGAGCCTCTGGAGTGAGGGCTGGGGAAACTGGAGCCCCAGCGTGGTCCCAAGTAAGTGGATGTGAGTGCACGGATGGAGTGAGTGCCCTGTCTTCCCATGATGGCATGGTGAGTCCCTGGTGCTTCTCCAGGAGACATGGTCCTGGGACTGGTGCTGCTGCCAGACGCCCCAGATTGGGTCCAAAACCAGGTAACTCTCCTAGATCAGCACATTCCAGGGCTGGGAGCTCTGTGCATCGGCAGGACAGGCTGAGCTTCACACTGATAGAGCCACATGGCACCCTGCATCCTCCAGGCCATTTCCAGACCTGGGTGGGGGCTCAGAGCGCTGGGCTCCACCAAGGCACAAGTGCCTTGGGATGGGATGGGATGGGATGGGATGGGATGGGATGGGATGGGATGGGAGAAAGCAGTGACCTGCTCAGTGCTTGGAGGTAGTCCCTATTCCCAGGTGCCCTGGAGCTGTGCAGCCCTCAGTGCTGACACCATGGGACAGATGAGCCAGTGCTATGGTCCCCTGGGCAAGGAGAGGCAGTGCCTGCTCCTGCTCAGCTCACCTGGTGCAGGGGCAGCAGCTCCCATCTGGATGCACATGCCCATTGACAGCACCTCTGGGCATCAATAAAACATCAGTCTCAGGAGAAGCAGCCACTGACAGCTGCAACATCACCTAGACACTTCCAAATGTCTGGCAGGGAAGGGCTGTGCAGCTGCAACCCTCAGACACCGGGTTCAGGAGGTGGCACCAGCTGCCAGATCCCTCTCCCTGGGTTTTGGGGTGATCCTACCTGCCAGACACCATCAGCGCTGCAGGATGGACCCATGCCATCCCACAGCTGAAAGCTCCCAGGGGCAGCACAGCAGGCAGGGCTGGTCAAGCCTCCCAGCACCAACCTTCACAGGACTTACAGGTGCAGGATGAAGCACCATTCCCCCAGGCATGGGCCACGCCATGGGACCGCAGCCAGCCTACGCTCAGTCCCAGCTGGGTGATGCACCTTTCTCTCCCCCTGCTTTTGGCTGGCTGGCCCGCACTGAGTGCAGGGAGCAGAGCACCCGGCTGCACCCAGGGGACCAGGCTACACCAGGCAGCAAAGCTGGGTGCACCGGGAACTGAACAACCCACTCCTTAAATGCTTCTTGCACGGTAGCAGAAGGACAGTGTGAGAGTACTTAAAATCTAGTGTCCTGCAAGCATCTCACAGTTGCTGGTATCCGAAGGGGCCGCAGATTCATAAATCAATATGCTCAATAAAAAAAAAGTTTCATGCGGCACAGGGAAGTCTGTATCAGACTGATCTTGGCAGATAAAGAGGAATTGATCTCCAAGCTAAAAAGCAGTGGTTGCTTAGGTGCAAGCGACCATGGTGTAGCTCAAATCGAACCCCCCCAATGCTGAACATGCCTACGGCATCGAACGGACCAGTTCCACAAAGCTGAAAACAATTATGAGCTGAATCAGCTGGAAGAGCACATTTAATCTGAAAAATTTGAATCATAATTCCAAGCTGTGAAGAATACTTTACCAGCTACCCGAAGAGACAATCCCTCAATCAGGAGAGCAGAGGCCTGTTAAGAAAAGCGGGCGGCATTAGACAAAAGTGAAACCAGCTGTAGAGAATGAAAGCAGCAATACACAGCAATCGGGGGAACGGGAAGCCGATCATTTCCAACCTTGCAAAGTGACAAAACAACCGTGGGAGACAATAGGAAGCGGCATTTGGACACCTGCAGCATCCCGCGCATCCAGCATCAGCAGCGGGGCCGGGGGCATTCAACCGGGGCGGCTCAGGACCCGCCATGCCCTCCCACGGGGGTCTGGCTGGGTGAAACGAAGAGGCATTTTCTGCTGGTGGGGGGTGACAGAGGTGAAGGATATGGAGCGGGGAGGTTGGAAAGAGCTGGATGCGGAGCTCTGCATCCTGCCATGCCACTGTTCCATGAGCGGATGAGTAGCGGGGAGGTTTCAGGTAAGTGGAGGCAGGCTGGTGTCATGATGATGTTTGAAAAGGTCGACCTGACATCCATGCTGGGCAGTGCCACAGAGCGGCTTGTACAGGGCTTGATTACAGAAGAGCCAGAGGAAGGTGGTGTAACCAGCGCCAGTCAATGCGGGTTTGTGGTGTCAGCTTGAGAGGATCATTTTGGGGGTGTGAGACAGTTTTGATGGCCAAAGAGAATGGTGCAGACCTCTGGGGTTACTTCTCCTTGCTTATGAGACAGAGAGCTGTCACCCATCCTTCCTCCACCCCTCCATGCCCCTCAGCAGCTGAGGCACAAGCCTGGTTCCTTGCTCCCCGAAGGGGACACAGGGGCTTTGGGGAGAGCCCCCAGGCCATCGCAGCCACCCCAGGAGATGTTGAAATCCCTGAGCCTAAGGGCTGATCCTGCCAGAGCCCACAGCCATACAGCCTGCTCTCACACAGGGATGGCTACTGCAACCCCTGCCAGCTTGGCATGGAGACCCGTGGATCAAAACCCTGTGTTGGGGGCTGGAAGGGTGAGAACAGCAATGGATTTGGGTGCAGGATGCCTGGGAAGAGAGGTCAGATGATCAGATAGAGAGAAAGGCTGGCATCCCGGTCTTGGTGACCACACTGAGCTGCAGCACGCCAGGCTCAGCCCTGTGCTCCGTGGGGCTGGTGGGCAGAGAGCACCCTACCACAGCCAGGCTATCCCCAAGTTCAAAGCAGCTCGTAAGATGCTCAGCTAATGCTGATCTATCGCCACCCAGAGCTGCGGCACATCCTGCCCGTGTAGCGACGCTGAGCCAGCCCCAGCTTGTCCCCATCTCTGCCTGCGAGGAGGGTTGGTTCCTTGCCTGCTGTGGGTACAGGCTTCCCTGCCGGCATCCTGCCTGCCTCCTCATCCCGAGGCAGCTGGATTTTGTCCTTGCAAATGGCATTAATAAATGCGCCGAGGGGCTGCTGGAATTGTCTGCAGCTGGATTGTGTCTCAAGGTCTGCTCTCCCCTTGCAGGCGAGGGGTTGCACACTGACCTTCTGGACTGAGCCGCTCCAGCCTCATTAGCTGGACGGACGGAGCAGGGAGGGAAGGAGGAGGTGAGAGCAATCCGTGAATCAGAGCACCGAGACCTCGAAGAAACCTTATTTTATTCTGAGAGAGGCTGGGTCTGCGGGGCCGTGGCCTTGGATGGATATTAAGGATGCAGGCACAGAGCCGGCAAGGGAGGGAGCGAGGTTGCAAGCCGGGCAGGTGTTGACAAGCAAATAGCAGCTCCTCCGGGAGTACATTTTGGGAGTACCTGCCCTATGGCCCGCGGTGGCCCTGCTGCCGGTCCCCCCTCGTGCGTGACAGAAAGGGTGATGGCATCGGAGCGCTGTGGGCTTTTGCAGGGACTGAAAAATTGATGAGAGCCTCTAATCTGTAAACCCTTCTGGCAGAGGAGGGAAGGCGCAGCATTTGGCACGGGGAACGCCTGAGTTCCCGCGCACTGACAAATGCCGGCGCACCGCACCCACCCTGCCCGCCGCGGGTGCCGAGGGGGACGCGCCGACGGCACCGTGACAGCTCGTGCATCGGGGAGCACAGCCGGGGAGGCAAGCACCATGTGCAAACCCAGCCCAGCGCTCATTGACAAACCCAGCGGCTCGCTGGCACGTCGGCACTCAGAGAGCAGCGTGGCAGTGCGAGGACGGGAGTGCACATCCCGGAGCTCCAGTCCCTGGTGTGTTTTTTCTCTCTTCCTCTCATTTCTGTTCATAAAGGTCTGAGCTTAAGTAATGAGGGTTTTTTTTTTTTTCCTTCTGCAGGAAGATACACAAGTGTGCCAATGTAAATTGCTCCATTTGGAGGGCTAATTGCACTAAAAGGCAGCCTGATCTGTGGTTTTTCTCTATTTTACATTAGCAGCTGAGCTGTCAGATCTGAAATGGAAACTCATTTTTAAGGCTTTGCATTTACAGTGGCTTCAACAATGAAAAATGTTCCCTGACAGTAATAGAAGGCAAACCTCATTAGAGAAACTTAAACCAAAGCGGCACAGTGCTAAAGCCCTCAGGCTGCTTCCAAGCATCTTAAGAGGGAACAAGAGCATTTTTCACATGACTCTCTCCGCCCGTGGAGTGCTCCGGCTCTTCTTGACTATTGCTGTGCCCGCAGGAGCAGTACATCTGACATGCACAGTGTTTCAACAGAGATGGCAAATGGCTTTTTCTCAGAGGCACAGGCTGCCAAGGCATTTCAGGGGTGGAGAACGCAGATTGCTCGAAACAGCTGCTTTGCCCACTCCTGGGCTGGCATTTTTGGGATGGTCAAATCGCCTCGGAGGCCATGACAGTGGCCCCTGCAATGTGCAGCATGGCGCTGAAGCACAACCTAGGGCTTTGTTCTTTACCCATCCCAGTGCTGGTGGTTTCAGGCTTGCCATCCGATGCTGGGAAGGGTGGTCAGCCCTCTCCAGACCCAGCTCCTTCCGTTTGCCCCACGGGAACTTGCCCAACCACCAGCCGAGCCCAGGGCAGTGGTGATCCGTGAAGGATCTGCAGCCCCTTGCTAGTCTCACCCCCACACCGGGGTTGTCTAAGCCTCTGCGACCCAGCCTAACATATTGCCTCCAGCAGCAGATGTTAAAAGCCTGTACATTGCAAATTCAAGGTAAGAACGGTTCGGCAGGGTGTCTCTGCCAGCTTTGCCAGGGCCTATTTGCATCCACATTAATATCCAGCCGGTGATTTGCATGGTCATGAGCTATTTTTAACCTGGGAGCTCAGCTCATTCAGCACAGAGCTCAGCCTGCTCTGGGGTCAGGGATCAGATCGTACTGTGCTACTACGCCAGGGATGCACGGGGGTTTAAAGAGGTGGAGGCTCCTTGTGGCCACAAAGCTGCTGGGACTGCGTCAGGAGCAATGGGAAATGCAGCACGGATGTAGAGGTCCCAAACCACAGCCCACAACAGGCTCGGCAAGGCTGCAAACTCTGCCCCCAGCACCTTTGTGCTGCCTCCTGGTCTGTGTTCGTCTCCCGCAGGCTCAAGCCTGACTCTGCCAAATACTTTAAACCTCTTAAGCTGCCCTATATTTTCTGGACATCCAAGATGAGGTGCAGCTGGAATGTCATAGCCCAATGGAGGGGTGGCACAGGGTCCCCAGGGCATGGCACAGCCCCATGGTGGGATGGTGCAGTGTCTCCAGCGAATGCACAGCCACCCAGCTTGACCGTGCAGGGTTTCCCCTGAGCACCAGCCCCAGCCGAAGCCCCATCGACAATGCTGGGATCCAGGAGCAAGGACTTGTCTGGCTTTTTTTGTAAAAGGCTCTGGCTTTGCAGGAGACCTGTTTGCAGCCCCGGGGACAGCCCCGACAGAGCTCCTGCCTGGAGAAGGGGCTGCCCTCTCCCTTTTCAGGGCACAAATCCATCGGTGGAACCTGGCAGCTAGTGAAAGGGCTGCAGTCTCTAAGACAAAGGCGCAAAAGAGGGAATGAACATGTTTTCCCTGCCAGCATCCTTCCCTGCCCATCCCTCCCCTTGGACTTTCTTCAGACTTTTTTAGACGGATCCCTTCAGCATCCCGGCTGCTGTAAATCCCCTTCCTCAGGCATCTCCTGAGCTTTCCTACAGCATCAGCAGTTGGTCAGCCCAAGGGTGACCTCACCACATCCCCTTCGCCCGCTCCCCTGCCAGCCCCTGTGCAGGGGAGACCACTTCTGCCAGACGCAGCATGCTCAGCCTGAAATCCTCTTCCCTTCGCTGTGGTCTAAAGGTGACATTTTGGGGAAAATGTGAGCAAAATCCATGCAGCCATTTTTCAGTTAAGTGAGGCTGAAAGCAAGAGCTGCTGTCCCTGGGCTGGTGCCATGCTCCTGGGGCCAAGCACCCATGGATGCTCCTCTGGGTGCTCTCATGGGGTGATGTTTTTTGCACGGAGCAGCCTTGCAGCAACAGTGATCAGAAATTTATTTTCCCCATAGCTGTTTTCCCTTGGAAAAACACACTTTAATTTGCACTGCAGATTTTCTACAATGGTTTCTCTCTGCGTTTTCCGGGGATTTTTACTGGAAACAATTTTGACCAGCTAAAATATTTCACTTATTTGGTTTCCAAAAGTCTCCGGCTCTTTCAATTGCTTGATAAAAACCCTGACAAATGTAATCAGTCACAGTCATTCCCTGCAGAAATTTTTTCATTTGACCAAAAAGAAGGAGAGAAAAGAACAAATATTCATAGCATAACTTGGCTTCTGCACCACGCTACCTCTCCATCCCAGACAGGAGGACACAGTGCTTGGATATGGGCATCTGCTTGGGGCATCGCAGCCCCAGGGGCCGTTCAAGGACCTGTCTGAGTTGAACACACCACGTGGCAGCTCCGGGGTCCTGGTGGGGTCCCTGTCCCAGAGGCAGCAAGCACATGGTTAGAGGGCAGTGCCCCAGAGCAAGCGATGCTGACAGAAGGCTGAGGTGCCCTGACACCCCAAAGTCCTGCTCCTGCTCCAGGGTACCCATGCTGCTGGACCTGGCACAGCTGCTGCATGATCGCTGCATCCCAGCAAAGCTTGGCTTTCTCTCAGGCCTTAAAATAAACTCACTTGGCACCTTGGGGAAAAAGGAGGTGATTTCAGTAACAGTGCTGCCTAAAGATGTCTCCCCATGCTGGCTGCTCATGGCCTTTGTGAGGTTGCTTCTGCTCAAGATTTCACACTAAAGGAAGTGTTTACTGAGGGCATCCGCAATGCTTTTTACCTCTCTTGTCCCCAGACACGGCTTGAGCTAAAGAGCAACCGCAGAGCCACAGCCCACGGGCTGCGGGCGTGGGAGGTCACCCAGACTAGAGGACCCTGCACCGTGCCCCGTGGCTGTCACCGTGGCCGTCACCGTGGCCTCTCCTGGGGTACCCAGGTGGGAGGTCTCCTCCCCACTGTCACAGAAAAGTGATGGGAAATGAAGGCTGAGGTCTGGCCATCACGGCCACCTCTCCCCTGCTCATCCTGGCCACAGCAGGGTTAAGCACACCCCACGAATCGTGCCATGCCACCGCATCTGCACTCCCAGGATAGTCTGTTCTCTCCTCCACACTGCCGGGGAGAGCAGAGAGATGTCTGCCTTCCCTCCCACTCCCTTATTACTCACCAGAGCCGATCTGGGCTCCAGATGGGCCGGAACCGGTTTTCCTCACAGGAGGTTTGGGGGAAGGTGGCGGGGAGCCAGAAGCCTGGTCCAGCCCTCCACAGGATCGGTGCGCCCTGGGAACTCCCAGACCAGCTCCCTCAGCTCCATCCTCAGCTGCCAGGAGCTAGGGTGCTCCCTGGTTCCCAAGGTTTCTGGAGGGCAGTAGCAGAGGGTGGTGGAGGAGCAGTCCTGCTTGGGGAGAGTGGGGTGCAGGGCTGTGTACCCCATACTGCACCCATGCACCTGGGGCTGGGCTCAGAGCAGGGCTCCAGGAGCGAGGTGGGATGAAGCCACTCTTTCTGGCTTTATTCAAACAGAATTCATCCAGGCAGGCATCTCCTACGGGTGCCCAGCTCTCTCTGCTCTTACAAAAAACACTCAGACTCTGCTTTTGATGGCAGGTGCTGTATCCTGGAGAGGTCTCCAATCTCTCAGCATCTCAGGTCCCTTCCCTTTCCCTCTTTCTTGCTCATGCGCCTCCTGCTGTGACCATCCTCTGCTTCCCTGTGTCCATTCCATCAGCATCCCCTCCCAACCCACTGGTGGCTGTCCAGGCTGGGCAGGAGCCCTCACCCTCTGTCTGAGCAGCTTCATTCCAGGCGGGGCAGCAGGAGTGAAGAGGCACAAAAGTCCTGCCCAGGTCTGCCAGCACTGTGCCCATGGAAGGGGATGCTGAGCCAAGCCTGGATACAGCTGTGTCGGAGCAAGCCAATGGTTCCCCAAAACCAGGGACCCTGCAAGCTCTGCTGTGCACGGCAGGTATTTGCCGTCAAAGCCCAGTTCCCCAGCTCGGCCAAGACAGGAGTTGGGGTTGTCTCCATTGCAGAGCCACGTTCTTGTCCAAAGCCTGACATGGCTTCTTCTTTTGGCCATTTCCACCCAGTGTGGCGGATTTAATAGACAGCTAAGGAGAAGGACTGGGCTCATCCTTCCCCCTCCTATAGTCCCCTCCATCCCTGCAGCAGACAGTTCCAAGCCTCCAGAGCATCCCGAAGGGACTTACTTCCCAAGGAGCTCAGCCAAGATGAAGCAATATATGCCCCAGCTGCCTTTGTGCCTTTGTCATGCTCCTGTGTGCACACCCAGGCAACTGCTGGTGCATTTGAGAGGGTCTTGCTGGTGCTGGCTTGTGGCTAACACCCCGACAGAAAGCTGCTGGACTCTGGGACCCAGGCGGGAAGGAGGTGAAGCTTCAGCCATAGCTTGGAAGAAGCCAAACCCAAGCACCAGGAACTGTAAGGGACTTGCATCTATGCCAGCCCCAGTATGTGCAAGTCCCAGGCTCTGCCCTGGGCTGAGAGATGATTCCCTCAGCCCACAGCAATTACTAAGACACTGGAGCACAGGACATCACTCCCAATGACCTACCTCCCTGGCCTCTGGCCTCTCCCCTGGGGATGCTGCCATCTCCCTGGACTGGTTGCCATCTCTCCATGTAGGGGACAACATGCCAGGCAGTGCTGGGTTGCCCCGTGCTTCTGGGGAGCTGAATTGCTGGGCAGGGAGAGGGGCTTCTCTACCACCCAGCCTGGAGGGCACTGCCCTGAGCAGGGTCCAGGGGTGAGAAGCAGCCCCAGCAGCATGCATGTCTGCGCTGCAGCGTGTGTGCACGCCCGGGGGCCGGCAGCGCCTCAGATCCCTCTGCAGCTCCCCATATGGTCTGTGGGTGGTAATCTCGGCAGGTTGGTGGTGGCAACTTGATGAATGGGCTGTAGAATTTGGTGAGATAATTAAAGAACCTGACTCTCACAATGCACCTGATAACAAATGAGGTGTCTCTTTTCCTTTTCTGTTTTGCACGGTGAATTGTATTTCTAAAGATTAATGGATTTACCATTTCTATCTCAACAATGGTCCATTCCCCGCTCCTCCCCGTTACCACGAGTTGCATCCCCCAGCCTCCATCCCCAAGGTGTCTCAGCCAACAGCACAGCCCTGCTTTGCAGACACGTGGGGAGGCTTTGGGGTCTGGCAGCCCTTGGCCTTGACTCTGACTGGCCCCAGCCCCAGGCTGCAGTGGGGACCAGCCGTGGAGAAACTGGAGGTCCTGCTGTCCATCCACAGGGCATCTGTCCCTCTGGGAGCCAGGGCTGAGGGCTGCAAGGTGTTGTGTAGGTATGTTCCCAGTCCAGTGGCATCAGGCCACTTGTTGGGATGCCAAGGAGTCTGTGTACAGACCCATCCGCCTCACAGACAATGCCTGGGCATAGCACAGTCAAGGGGTGGGAAGGATGGATGATTTGGGGGAGAACAGGGATGCTCTGAGACACACGGACCAGGAGGGAAGAGCCTGGCTGGCTCTGCTGTGCTTGCTGGTTAGTGACAACCAAAATCTTTGTCCAGCTGAGGTGTGAGCACTGGTCCAAGTTGCAAAAGCCTCTGTCCAGCATCCTGAGGGTCGAGAGGCCAGTCTGACACCAGCTCCAGCCTGTGCTAGGCAGCCGCTCCAGCCTATCTCTCCGTGTCACAGGCACCCTCCTCTGTCCCTGTGACTCCTTTCCATCTGGGTCAGACCTTCCCTGGTGAGAAATAATGGCAAGGGAGACACTTGGTGAGAACAGCTCTGGCCATGGAGCAAGCTCAGTGGGATCCCTGGGGCAAACAGACCCCCACAATGGTCCTCGAGCTGACGGGAGGCACTAGATGCTCCAGCACGATGGTGTCACTGGCTCACCAAGGAGTGATCCTCCCAACAATGTCTGCACACACGTCCGAGCAGCTAGGGACTGAACCGAGCCATCGAAGCATCTCCAAAATGTGCTTATATATTATATAGACATTTAAATTAGGTACCTGTGCAAATCAGCAGGTCATTAATCACCCACTTGTTTAATTGGTTTTCCTGCCAAATTGGTTACAGATAAATAATTAAAGCTAAAAAGTGGGTTTGGATGCATTCCTCTGGAAAGCCGGGTCAGCAGCTGGAAAGAAAATCTTTTAACTCCTTGGCTGGCACAGTCCGTCCCCAGTGGGCAGGGACTGGGGAGGACAGTGGGGCTGGGGGTGCCCAGCCGAAGGGCAGGGGTGGTGGTGTTGGGGGTCTCTGCCCGTGCTAGCACCGGGCTCATCTTTGCGTGCTGTCCCCTGGAGAGGCTTTTCTGGGGAGAAGGTGCCTGCCCAGGGGTGCATCTCCGGAGCGAGATGCCAGGCGAGCGTCCCGCTCCCGTTCACTGCAAGTGTGGGTTTTTCAGTGCACTTGGCTGCTAATCATGCATAATAATCGCATTTGCAGAACACAAATGTCACTTGGCTGAGTGCTTTAATTTACTGCCCGGTAAACACACCCTGGGGATGCCTGGGCCCATAAAACATTGACAAGGGCCCTCGTTTCCCAGACATTGTCCCCCACAGACCCCTTTGTCAGATGGCGTATCCACGGGCCACGTGCTCCCAGCTGGCCGAGGACAGGCACCGCCACCATGCAGCCCTGGCTCCCGGTGTGATGGGGAAAGAAAAGGGTCACCCTTCACCCCTGAGTGTGCCCACCCTGTGCAGCCCTGGGGGGCTTGCAACAGCACAGCACCTTGTCAAGGCAGGGGCAGGAGGGGCTGAGTGGGGCTGTGATGAGCCCCCAGGTCTCAGGAGCTTGGGCTGTGCCCCACATCTCTGCCCTGCCCTGCTGAGGGACACGCACCCATCCCATCCCATCCCGCAGGACCCAGCCTAGGATCCCCAGGTGGACCCTAGACACCTTTCCCAGGACATGCACCACACATATGCGGACATGTCCCACATGTGGGACACTGCTTCCAGCCATCACTCAGGCTGCATCAGCTCCTGCTCCCCCATCAGTGAGGGCAGCTCAGGGCACTGAGCCACGCTGGCTCCCGCAGAGCCTAGGGACTGCACGAGCAAGGGTCGATGCTGCCTTGACTTGATCCTGGGGGTCCAACCAGCCCTTTCCAGCCAGCAGCAGCTGAAGGGTCTTTGGGGATTTCTCAGGCTTCCCAGAGGGACAGAAAATCTCAGTCCCGGAGCATTTCCTCTCAGTGGAGGATAGCTGGGCACAGGAGCAACCTTGGGCTGAGCAGTCACTAGTTGATTCACTGCAAATTATATGGGAGGATAAACAGAGGCAGGTCAGTGGCAGAGGCTCTTATTTTACAAGGACAAACTTTAATGAACTAAGAGGACTAAGGGCCAGCCAGCTGGACCTCTTCCCCTCACCTTTTTAAATACAGGCTCCGTACTTGCTTTCCCAAAGTCTCCCCACAGGTGCTGGATCTGTGCAGCATGGGCTGCACTCCTGAGCCTGGGCAGCACCTGCGGCTCTCAGGATTCTCCCTTCCAGCTCCACCGTGGTCCCGTCCTGCTCCAAGGCAAGGAGCCATGGTCCCCCCAGACCCCTTACTTGCTCTGGGCCTTTTGCCAAGCATCGGTCTGCTCCAGATGCTGAAGCTCATCACAGAGCTCATTCCCTCTGCTCGTGACGGGGAAGAGATGGACAGGGTGGGCTCCACAAATGCTGCTTGACCCCGGGCAATTGCCATCCAGGGCTTGTAGCCCAGCGGTCCGCTTCCCTTTGCTCCATCTAGGACAATTTCAGCATCCTTCTTTGCTTTCTGATTGTCTCAGCCACTTTCCCTTGTTGTTCTTGTTAAAGGCAGATCTCAATAAGTAGTTCACTAACTCAGCCATTTGAGAATCATCATTAATTTAATATCCTTCCTCATTTATTAATGGGCCTACTTTGTCTTGACTCTCCAGTATTTCCTTTTCCCCTTGATATATTTGTAAAAGCCCTTCCTATTCCCCTTAGCCACATGGCTACCACTAATGTTTGCTTTTCCTGCTGTCTTTAACATTTCTCTTCAACCTTAAATGACTTGGGCTCCTCCAGCTTCTCTCGGCTTCTGTGAAGGGTTTTCCTCTTCCACACCAGAGCTGTCCTGCTGTGGGGCAGCCCCCCAGGAGGCAGCAGTCCCCTTCCTGCAGCACACTCCTGGCTGGATCCTGAGGGAGCTACAGGACTTGTTCTTGTGCTGGCAGAGGGTCCTGATGGAGTCGGCAGAACAGGATATCTGCTCATTGTATTGTGAGAGCTTCCTAGAGAGATCATCTGAACTGGAATAGGGCAGGCATCTCCGAATGTCTGTCTCCCAGACACCCATCGCCTCTCCCTGCCCTGGCCCACACGCCACCCTGTGCAGCTCAGCCAGACCCCAGGATGGGTGGCTGCCCACCCCCCATTTGACCCACAGCACTGTGTGAGCCCAGCTTTGGTTTTTGCAGCATTGCAATGGGTCTGGCTGGCCCTTGCCATGATGCCTGTAGCCGGCACTCATCCTCATGGGCTGCATTCACCGGGTCCTGGCCATGCACCAGTCAGGGAGGACAGCAGCCAAGTCCAGTCCCCATCACGCTGCTGCTTCCCTGCTCCTTGCCTCAGCTGCTGCTGGAGATCATGGTATCATAGAATGGTTTGGGTTGGAAGCGACCTTAAAGATCATCTAGTTCCAACCCCCCTGCCAGGGGCAGGGACACTGTCCACGAGACCAGGTTGCTCAAAGCCCCATCCAACATGGCCTTGAACACTTCCAGGGTTGGGCCATCCACAACTTCTCTGGGCAACCTGTTCCAGTGCCTCACCACCCTCGTGGTGAAGAATTTCATCCTAATATCTCGTCAAAATCTACCCTCTTCCAGCTTAAAGCCATTACCCCTTGTCCTATCATTACGTGCCCTTGTAAAAAGTCCCTTTCCAGTTTTCTTGTAGGTCTCCTTTCAGGTACCGGAAGGCTGCTATAAGGTCTGCCTGGAGCCTTCTCTTCTCCAGGCTGAACAACCTCCCTGAGGAGATCCAGGATCCAACACTGGGCAAGAAGAGCCTGAAGACTTGATCATTCAAGCCCTGTGGGAGGAAAAGGTGTCGGACCAAAGGGAGCAGGCAAAAAGTTACAGGCAAGGCTGTGGAGTGGGTGGGAGCCCAAAGCACATCCTAAGAGGAGGGTCGGCTCTGCTGTGCTGTTGCCAGGGTGATGGGAAGCAGAGGGTTGGGGATGTGTCTGTTTACATAAGAATTGTTGATTAATGAACATGCAGGCGAGATAATGAACCGAGGGCCTGGAGGCACCTGAGTTATCTCTCCATCGAAAGGCAGGCAGTTCAGCGATTTGGCTGCAGAGCCTTCCTGGTGCACCTCACTGCACCCCAGTCTGCGTGTCCTGACACAGCCAGGTCCAAGACAGCATGCAGCAGTGTGGGGACCCAGATCCGTGGGAGAAGAGAGCCCCCACGTGATAGACTTCACCTACCCGTGCCCCTCTGGAGCCACACCAAGGTGTCCGGGCAGTGACAGCACTGGGATGCTCCTGCTGGCAGCTGCTGAGAGAACGAATGCATCCCAGGTTCCCTCACAGCAAACTAGAGTGCACAGACCTCCCCAGTTGCCACCAGTGCTGATGGAGCTGCCTGGTTTTTGGGTGCATAGTGGAGCCCGGGCATCTCCCGGGTGCCCTGCATGGGTGTTGCGTAGACAGGAGGGAAGCCCAAGCAAGCCCTGCTACACACCACCACCCTTCCAGGTCATCATCTCCCCTGGGTCTGCCATGAGATGGTCTGTGTCCTACCCACCACCCTTCCAGGTCCCTCTCTCCCTCTGGGTCTGCCCAGGTACGGTTTGATCCCCTAGCATGCCATGAGCAAGATGTGTCATCCTCTGCTCGCTTGGACTGCTGAATCAGTTGGCTGCACCACTGGTGTCTCCCAGGTCACAGCCACCAGAAACAACCCATGTGGAAGGGCTTCCCACAGAGGTCTGGTGTTTGTTAGCACCTAGCAGGTGATTCTTGCACTCCCACCTTGATAACCATGTGTGGGGACACCCTGCATGGGGGGTTGCGGGTGGCAAGGACGTGGAAGCGCCCAAGTCCCCTCCCTAGGCTGGAGGCAAGGCAAGTGAGCTGGCTACAGAGATCTTCATGTCCACAACAACCTCCTCCAAAGTTGCCAGACTTCATGTGGGGAGGGCTATGGATCCAGCAGCTTCCAAGGCCATGGAGAAGCTGAGAAATGTCCCTAAAAGCTGTACGCTGGTAAGATAGTGCCACCACTTTGCACAGAGCCCTGGCCCAGTGCAGCTGCACGTGCTGGTTTGCTCCCCCTCCCCAGGATCCCTTCACTGGCCCAGGCAGGCGGTGGGGAGGGACAAGGTGGCGGTCCCCAGCATTCTCTGCCTGCCCTGCCCTCCCTGCCAGCACCCTCACCCCTGCCTGCAGCTCCAGGCAGGCACCTCGCTCCTGTGCCCACCACCTCACCCCTGTGGGGTTCCTGTGGCATGGGGGAGAGTTGGGGCACCTACCCCAGTTACATCATGTCTCACAGCACTGAGATGAGTCTGCAGGAGTCAGCGATCACCCAGCACCCAGGTTGGCATATGGGTCCCTGGTGCCCCCCTGGCTGCTCCCTGGATGCAGGTCCCGAGGCCACATGGAAGCTCACAGGCAGAGCTTGCCACGGGGCAAACCTGCCAGCACAAATCTCATGGCCAAAGGGCAGCTGCCCACATCTGGGTGGAGGGGAGGACTTGGGACAGGCTTGGGACACATGCAGGTGGCACAGCAAGGGCACACATGGCAGGAGCACGAGGAGGGCAGCACACGGGGGCATCAGAGGTGGCACATTGTATGCATTGCCAGTCCCCAAATTTCTATGCCAAGTCTCACTCCCAGCTGATGTAGCAAAGCCCCAGTGCCCTGTATTTCAGTGGAAAGCCCCTGTCCTCTCAGAGCTGAAATATCTCTTGAAACCTGAAAAAATACTGTGTGTTCCCAAATAGGAGCCAGGGGCTGGAGTCGGGGGTGGGCAGGAGAAGAGAGGGGACACTGGAGAGTGGAAAGGGACTGGGAGAAGGGATGCTGCGCTGGGAAAGCAGGTTGGTGCCGTGGGAAGGGATGCAGTAGGCAGCAGGCTGGGCAGGGTGAGCTGCAGAAGAGAAGGGGAAGGGCTGGTGGCAGAGCCTGAGTAGCGGATCCAGGGGCAGAGCCACGCGTGGGAGGTGCAGCCCCAAACAGGTACTGGGAGCCTGTCACCCGGCCCCGGGTGCAGCGCTGGGGCGGTTTCCATGGCACTTTCCGGCTGCTGCTCTGCCTACTCCAAAGGCTGTGATTAAGTGCAGGCAGACCCACAATTACCACGGGGCCGCTGCTGGCGGGCATGCCAGCTCTGCGGGAGTGCTTGGGGCCCTGCCTCTCTGCACCTGCCTGCGTGCAGCGTGCCAAGGGGGATGCGAGCTGCTGCTGTGATGCCTGTGCTGCCTGCACTGCCCCCAGGCAGGGCACAGATCAGAGTCCCCATGTCCCCAGGCAGGGCAGGGATCAGCATCTCTCCATGGCCCCAGGGAGGGCAGGGATCTGTGTCACCATGGCCACAGGCAGGGCAGGGATCAGTGCCCCCATGTCCCCAGGCAGGGCAGGGATCAGTGTCCCCATGGACCCAGGAAGGACAGGGATCAATATTGCCATTGCCATTAGGCAGGGCAGGGATCCATGTCCCCATATCCTTAGGCAGGGCAGGGATCAGTGCCCCCATGTCCCCAGGCAGGGCAGGGATCAGTGTCCCCAGGGACCCCCAGGCCATGCAGAGACCTGCGGCACAGCAGGGAGGAGGCAGGGGTGTCCGTCTCCTCAGGGACCCCTCCTTGCTTGATCTCCCCATGTCCCCCATCTTACTTTCCACGTGCCCCATCCCTGTGGGGTGACCCCCCTCCATGACAGCCAGGCAGGGTGCAGGTCCCTGAGGGGGGAGCACACTGAGGCGGCTGCCTGCACAACTGGAGCAGAGTAAATGTTGTAACTTTGAACATGTCCGGAAATAATGACTTTAAAAATGTATCATTCTGCAAACTAATTAAGGCGTGCGCCTGCATCCCCGGCAGCAGGGGAAGTGAATTGTGAGTAACTCTCGCAGACCTGGAAGCCTGCTTGATCTTTACAAAATGTGCGCAGCGAGTGTTCCTGAATATTTAACCCCGATGGCTCCCCGGGTGCTGGGGAGGCTGCGGGGGGCACGGAAGGGATCCTAGAAAAGGGAATGAGAGCACCTTGGCAGAGGGGGAGGCCCCTTCTCCTCGCCCTCCTCCCCAGGTGGACACCTGGGGATCGGCAGTCATGCTGGGCTGGCAGGATTGGTGCTGAGCTCCCTGACCCAGAGCCATGCCTGCATGAGGCAGGTTGGCTCCCAAGCCTGGGTGACACTTTGGTTTGGGCCGGGACATCGCTCCCAAGCCTGTTCAGGTCCTGTTTTGGCAGCGCTGGCATGGGAGTGGGCCGCCAGGCATGGGAATGCTGCTCCATCCCTGGTCGTGTGTGTTCTGGGAGCCAGGGCTCTGCCAGCTCTGTCCCTGGGGACAGGGAGGGAGTCACCAGGTCCCTGGGGGAAACAGGGACACCACTGGCACTGCCGCCCACCCAGGCAATGCTGTACTGGGTCATCTTTAATTCCCAGCTGCAGGGAAGCCAGGAGTGCGGGGCTGGGGTCTGGTACTGCCTGTGGCTGTCCTTGTCCCACGGTAACCCATGATGTCACATCCCGTGGTACCCCGTGGTGTTCCATCCCATGGTAACCCAGAGTGCCCCGTGGTCCCGCTTGATGCCCCACATGATGCCCTACACCCCAGGTTGCCCCGCAGTGCTGCACCCCATTGCCATGCCATGCCCAGCACCCAGCGTGTGCTGGTGCCCAATTTGCCGGCAGCGCTGCGCCCAGCCACACCGTCTGCCTGCAGCAAGGCTCTGCCACCCACATCCACCCCAGAGGGCTCATCCCCAGCAACGCACCAGCCCTTCGTGAGATTAATTCCTGAGAAGGGGCTGTAATTACCTCCATCTCCCCCTTCATAAATATGTAGAAATAAAAGCAGCGCACTCTGCTGAGCCCACCAACACTCGGCGGTGACCTTTCCGAAACAATATGTGCTGCGAGGCACATTTGCGCGCCAGGCAAGCGTTGCCATGGCAAAGAGGGAGCGCAGCAAACACACCGCAATTACGGGGGGAAAAGCTCCCCGGCAGCACTGCGATGTTCACCGTGGAGCCACACACCCGCCTTTATTGATATGGCCTTTTGCGCAGTGTAAATGTCGCCGGGGTCTCACCTGCCTCATGCCGCCTGGCAGGTACCATCACCCGCAGGGCCAGAGGAGGTGGGAGGTGGATGCTGAGCTGGGTGGTGGCCCCAGATGAGGAAGGACAACATCCTCGTCCTGCCTGGCTGGGTCACCCGGAGCCCCTCTCCTGCATCGCTCAGCTCCATCCCCATCCTGCCCAGCCCACGGCTCCCAGCCAGCTCCAGGAGCTGATCCTCGTCCCCAACTTCAGCTCAGGGCAGTTGTCATTCCTGGTCCCTTCTCCCTCTTCTCTGCTGGGGACACTTGCTTTCTCCATATGGTGTGGCTCGGCTGCAGATATAGGCAGCATCCATACACCCATTCCTGCATATAAACCCTCTACCCCTCCTTCCCACCCCACCTCCTGTCTCCTCCATCCATCCCGGGGAGCACCCCCATTTGCATGGCATGCCAGCCCACTCAGCTGCCAGCACAGAGGTCCCACGAGCCCCCATCCCCTGCCTGCCACCTTCCCAGGTGCCGGAGGGTATTGCAGGCACGACGGTGGGCACGGGGTCCCTGCTCATGGAGCGCGAGCAGGTGGCTGCTGGCACAGCACAGCACAAAATCAATCGACCGCACTCGCTCCCAGAGACGGATTTATAAAGAGAACAAAAGGTCTAAAAATGCACCAGCACTCCCAGCCTAATGGGAAAGCTCTTCATGCACAGCCAGCGGAGATGCTTGCCGGGCCTCTGGACCCAGTTCGAAGGTGCACGCCACAGCGTGCCACCCTCCTCCTGCCCCCTCCAGCACCCCGCTGATATGCAGCTGCCCCAGCCTGGCTTTCTGCCCCGTATGCCCTCCTGCTCTGGCTGGCATCTTCCCAGGGCACCTTTGCTTCCTTTGGGGCTGCTCCCATGGGTGCTTCAGGTCCTGCTGACAAGCAAGCATATGCTGGTGCCCTCCTGCCAGGGCTGGGGGCTGGCCAGAGCTGGCCAAGCTGATCCGGAGAGGGGGATTTCAAGGCTTTCCCTTGCCCCCGACAATGCTGCTGCAGGGCTGGGATGCTCTGTAAACCCCCCCACCATGCAGGCAATTTCCTTTTCTTGCAAAATCCTGCTGCTACAGCCCCAGGCACGGAGCAGGCAGTGGCAGTTCTGCGAAACACCAGGCAGGATTGAGCAGCCGATGATTTGCGGAGGCACGCCAACCCCGGCTCCATCCTTCCCTGCACCCACCCACTCCATCCCCATATGGATGGGACAGCACCAGGGTCATCGCCACCTCATCCCCTGGAGACGTGTCCAGAGCCGGGGCTAACCAGAGCCAGAGCCAGGAGACGCTGCTGCCATGCACCGTGCCGTGCTGCTGCTCAGCTCCGTGCCCCCAGGACACCAGCCGACGTCTTGCCTCGGGCAGAACAGCTCTGGTGTGGCTCTGCGTCCCCGACATTATGCTCGATGCGCAGCTGGCAGGATCTTTTCAGATGTTTTTCAGTCATCCCATAACATCTCCATCCTCTGCTGATCCAGGCGCTTACAAGGCTCTCACCAAAGCATCACTGCTGGTTTTAAAAAGAAGCCAAAGGCGAGCGTGCTGGGCTGGTGCTGCCGGCGTGTGGGCATGGCAGGGTCTGGGGGACCCCTGCCACCTGCACAGGGTACAGGGTGCCTGTGTGACTGGGGGTGTCACAGTGTGTGTGGGCATCACCGTGAGTCTGAGTGCATCGCTGTGTGTACATCCCTGTGCGTGCACATCACTGGGGGGAGAAATGACACTGGGTGTGGCTGCACGTGCCACCATATCACCGTGAGTGTGGCACAAGGCGAATGCCACCCCGTGTGTGTGTGCACTGCAGGATTACTGAGTGCTCCTATTAGCTATTTATTTAACCTTGTTTTGGAGGCGGGTGAATTCCCTTTGCAGTGATGCGAAGCTTTATTGCTGCCAACCCATAAATCAGGGAGTTTCGCTCCTCTCAGATGCCAGAGGACTGCAATTAGCAGCTCTCCCGCTCCATGCCTGACCCTGCGCAGGATGCCCTCCCCACCCCGGGGGGGCATCAGGGCTGGCAGGAGCCTCTTGCACCCCAGGAGAGGCTGGAAGGAGAGCCCCCCCAAAGTCTAGAGGCTTGAGCTGGAGGGGGGAGGCTGGGAAGAGCCCCTAGTTGCAGCATGCTGGAGGGCTGGCAAAGCCACGGCCACCCATGGGGCACGGGGTGGGCACGGGGCAGCCTTGAGTGATCCCTCTCCCTTCACCAGCACTGCCCTCAAGTACAGCCAGCGCATCTTGAATGAATGGGGGGGGTGTCTCCATTTGTGTTTAATGACCTGAAGTGAGAGCAGGGGAGATTTGCCCCACCCCTGTGAGGAGCATCACTGAGGCTCCCCAGGTGGAGGAGACTGGTTCTTATCTGGCAGCACCAGCTGTGCGTGCAAGGCACATCCAGGGTCTGCTGCACAGCCCCTGCACTGCACCATAGACGGTGCACCCAGCCCACATCGGACCCCATTCCAGTGCTCAGGGGTGGGTAGCAAAACTCCTCTTTGTAGCACCCCAGAGACAGGGATGGCTGCTACTGTATGGCACAGCAGGCAGCAAATGGGCCATGGTGGGGACAGGGAGCAGCACAAGGTGGGCAGGAAGCGATGCTTCGCTCGCTGCTGCGGGCTGCCCCAGCGCTGCCTTCGGCGGGAGCGGGAGGTGGCTCTGTTTCCAGCTCAGCAACCCGCAGCGAGCTCCCATTTTCCACTTTGTTAGCCTTGCTGCTGGAGCAGCAGCCAGGCTGACAGCATGGGGCACAGCTTCCCCAGCCAGCCAGCACGCAGCCGTGTGTTTCCCAGCTTGCTGCGGAGCCCGGGGCCGATGGCTGCCACCACAGGACGAGGGCAGGAGGGGACCACGGCATGGCGAGCCCTGAGACGCAGCAGAGATGCTTGTCTGTGGATACGGGCACATCCAGCCAGGCATCAGTCCAAGGATGGAAGAAACCTCTGGGTTGCACCGTGCCATCCTTTTCACCCCGTGCCAGGAGGCTGAGCAGCACAGGAGGCAAGGAGCAAGGCCGGTGGGCTCGGTGGGAGATAGCGTGGCTTGTCCTGGCCACAAGCCGCAGGGATGAATGCAACAGGGCTGAGCTCGGTGCCCGCAAAGCGCTGAGCAGAGAGGGGAGCAAGCTGCGGTGAGCTGGGGCTGGCGATCACGTCAGACTTCAAAGGGAAGCGCGGTGTAAATATTTCACCAGGCCCGGTGCAGAGCAAAGAGGCAGAGGCAATTAGAGCCTGGCACGTCCGCTCGGAGCAGGCAGGGGAGGGAGATCAAAGCCGCCCAGTGGGAGCCTGGCCAGAAGCTCACCTGGGCAGCGTACCTGGCTGCCCTCCCCAGGGAAGGCTGCACTGACCTGTGCACAGCCTGTGCCCTCCTTCAGCCCATCTGTCCAGGGGCTGGCACTGTCTGCCCGCAGCTGGGGACACCGAGGAGGTGCAGCCTGTGTTCCCAGCCTCACAGGGAGCTGCTGCCTAGCCGAGCACCCACGGGTGGGCATGGGGCTGCCTGCTTGAAGCTTTCCCTTTGCAGCACCCTGCTCCTCCCCAGGATGGCTGGGCAAAAGGTTCACCTCCACATCCCGTCCTGCCCTAGTTTGCACCCATGCAGCCATCATCACAGCCTGGAGGGGTGGCGGGCCCTACGGGCACAGAGTCCTTGAAGCATTCACCGAGCCCTGCAAACTGGGTGCTGTGGGGCACAGGGTGGCACGGGGCGCTGCGGAGTCAGGGGCTGCTGCACTGGGAGAGGTAGTGCTGCTGCCTGTGCTGCTGTTCATGCCCCCAAATTAAATGGAATAATTCATTTGCTTTGGCTTCAAAAAGCCGTTTGCTGGAAGTCCTGTGAAGCATGCCCGGGCCCTGCTGCCGTGCTGTTTCCTGGCACGGCTGGCATGGACAGAAGGGGTGTCAACAGGAGGTGGTCTCTTGGTCTTGGGACCCTAACGGACTGTCCCCAGGAGGGCCGTGGGGCTCAGTGGGGACATGGGGCTGCCCCACAATGCCCCGTCCCCAGGCCAGCCCCGAGGCGGAGGGACAGGGGGGGAGCACCCTGTGTGCCAACAGCTTGCTCTGCCCATCCCCATGACCACACGGGGCTGGGAGGTGGCACCAGCCACCCGCTGCTTACATTTCACAATACAAAGTTATTGGCTGCCTCATCTTCTTGGCCAAGGAGGAGAGGGGCCAGGGAGGTCCCAGCAGTGCTCCAAGCCATGCTGAGCCACACTGATCCCTGACACTGATGCAGGGTCCCACCAGTACTGATGCAAAAGGGCTGTGGCCAGGATGTGCGGTCACATCCCTGGTGGCACACTTGCCCACTGGTCCTGGCATGCACGAGCTCTCCCTTGCACCAGGGACCCAGTGCCAATGGGTCTGCAGAATGCTGGCCCTCGGTGTTACCACGCTCACCCCATCCCGCTGCTCCCATGGTTCTCAACATGGCCCATGGTGGGTGGGTGTTACAGGTGGGGCCAGGTGGACAGCGTGTGCTGGGGGCAGCGGCAGGGTGACATGGGCTGTGCATGCACACATCTTTGTGTTGGCAGGTGTTTCTAGGAGTGCTGTGTGTGTGTGCATTGGGGCTGTATGTGCAGTGGGGCTGTGCGTGTGCAGTGGGGCTGTGTGTGCAGCAGGGCAGTGCACATGCAGTGGGGTGTGTGTCAGCACTGGGCCAGGTCGCAGCGCAAGGGGACAGCAGACCCCCGTGGGCAGGGAGGGCTGTGCCTTGCTGGCTGGCGTCTCTCTCGCTCCCGGCGGTGGGTTACTGCAGCCCCTGGTAGCTGACTGCAGCCCCCGAGCTACAGCCCCTTCGGGTTTTGGCTCACTTGAAAGCTCTCCTTTAAAATATGCTCCAGCTCTAGCAATGCTGCTGAGATGGTCAGAGCAGAGCTGGGCTCCCCACTGAGGCACCCAGCTCCTCCTGGGGCATCCATGCTCCCCAGCACCCAGCTCCTCCTGGGGCATCCATGCTCCCCAGCATCCATGCCACAGGGAGTCCTGTGTGACAGGGACCACAAGCAAGTGAGGGGGGGGTAACACTCTGCAATGTGCTGCAGTCCCAGGGCAAAGGCTCCCCCCACACCCCAGGGAACTGGGATGAGTGCCCTCCCAGGGCGGTGGACACATGAGGGGGGGCCACCAGCACCCTGCCCTACATCACAGGGGAGGGGATGCTGCCTCCAGAGAATTAGCCCGTGAGCAGAGACTTGAAGCCAGAGGCAGGCTTCTCATCAGCAGCCTGACAGCACACGCTGTGCCGAGCAATGGGGTCCCGCTCCCTTCCCCCTCGCCCCGAACAGGTTTCGCTCGCCAGCACAGCTGCTGCGTCCAGATGTTGCTGGTATTGAGGGAGGCAGGCTGCTCAGCCCACAGCTGCTCCCTGCTTCGCTTGCAATTGCTTTGGAAATATTGTGTGTGCTCAGCTCTTTAGAGCTAATCTCCTTCCTCCATCCTGCAGCCGGGGCTGGGGGAGCTGCCCACACCAGTCTGGCCGGCGGGGAAGCTGGGGAAGGGGAGGGGGCCCTGCCAGCAGCCCCTGCATGGGGCAGGGCTGGGGCGGTCACGATGCTGCGGTGGGGGGTGGGCTGGGTACCACCCCAGTGATTCCTTCCCACTTGATTGGGGCCATTAATCCTGTGCTCTCCACCAACCTGACAGAGTCTGTAAGTGTCAGTGTGTGAGCGATCCGCTCGCTCGGCACCATCCATCAGGCCTCTGGCAAACGCCATGCGACACCCCCTCCCTGATTTATCTGAGGCCAATGGAGTCATGAAAAACAGCTGGTAAATCCTTCCCCATCAGCCGGCTGATTATTAATGCAGCCAAGTGTGGAGGCAGCGAGCGATGTGGAGAGACGGGCCCGGCCAGTGTTGGTGAAAGGCAGCATATGGCCCGTCCCGGCTGCCCCCATGGCGAGGTCTGTGCCTGCAGGATGCTGCCTGCTCCCTGCCATGGTAGGAGCAGAGCCCTGCCTGCCCCTTGTGCATGCAGGCAGCGATGCTGTGGCTGCAGAAGTGCCCTGCGCTCCTGCCTGCACCTGCAGCTCCCAGCTCAGGTGTGCAGGACACCCTCTGCCCCAGGACAAGCAGGTTGGGGAGCTCAGCACCTCCCAGAACAGCAAGATGTGCTGCTTCTGGTGGGTAAAATGGCCCATGGATGGGGGCAGCTGGGGCTTTTCCAGGGCGAGGGCAGGCATGCGATGTGGCTGCGATGCAGGGGCCGGGGGTTGCCTGAAGGAATGAGGCGGAAGCCAGCATCAGAGCTGTGGGCAGTCGTGGAGTGCAGCCAGGTACTTAGCAAAGGTGCAGAGCCCTGGGCTGCGTCACAGGGACACGCACAGCCCTCATGCATGGGTGCAGGATGCCCTGGTCCCTGCCAACCCATGCAGCCCATTGCACCCTCCTGCACTGCCCTACGGAGGCAGTATGGTCAGGGGGCACCCGAGCCTGGTGGGCACCGGCACCGTGGCTGCCCTGAGATGCTGCACCTGCATGCACCACTGCCTGCAGCCCTCATGGAGCCGTACCCCCATACACATCCCCCCCCACTCTCCCAGCCCTACAAAATGCATCGCCCAGGGCCAGGCAAGCCACTTGCCAGCTTTTACAGCCCCAGTCCCCCTGTCGCACCCCATGTGCCGGGGCCCAGCACGCTTCTTGTGCCCTGCAAGGCTGCCATGCCCTCTGCATTGACGTAACGGCTTGGGGAAAAAAAAAAACATAAATTGTGTGAGTGGGCTGGAAGGAAGCTAGAAGCAGCATTTTTGTGGTTGTGTGCCGAGCAGGTGCAGCTGACAATTAGCTATCTCTTCCCAGCCTCTTCATTTAGTTCCTCAAGGTTATTTTGAAAATTGAATATTCAATTAATGAAAGAGTGTCTTTGCAGGGCTCTTAGTGCTCCCTTCCCCAGGGCGGAGGCACCCTCGGGGACAGCTTGGGAGGGGAACAAAGGAGAAAGAAGTGCATCCTCCTCCCCATCACGGCCTCCTCCCCTTAACCCCCTCCCCAGCCACGTTTTGAGCGCTCCGAGCCCCAGATTTGTGCCGAGAAGATGAAGCAGCAGAAGTCGTCGTGGTGGAAAGTAGGTGACGTTGAGTCACGTTCAAGCCTGTCGCAGAAGACATCGTGCTCCCATCACCGGCGAGCCTCCCCTTCGAAACCCAGCCTGCAAAAAGCCCTATGGCCCAGTCCCCTGCCAGCATCACCCCAGCCCACCCGGCCCCCTGAAACTATGGGGCTGTATGGGAGGGAAGGGGGGCAGCTCCTCCCCCCCTTCAGCACACCCTCTCTCCCACCCTCCCTTGCTGTTCTATTTTCTTTTCTGCCACTTAAAATATTGTGCGATGATGAGCCCGTATTGCTTGGAAACGCTCGTGCTGCTCCGCTGGTTCTTGTTCCCCATCTCCTTGCCGGTGCCCGGAGCAATGCTCTCCTCCACCCACATCCAGCCAGCAACCATCCTCCTGGCCAAAATACTCATGGGGAGTTCCCGACGGCACCTTCACAACCTGCTGATGGAGCAGAAGGTCCCATTTCTGCATCTCCCCTTCCTGGGACTGCTCCTCCTGCACCTGCTGCAGGACCAGGGCAGACTCTGCTCCCCATAAAAAGGCTCAAATGAGACCCTGTGCCCCGCTGGGATCTGCAACTCAGAGCCAAGCACCAACTTAACCTGAACCTTTCATCCACACCACGGATGTGTCACCACCAGGACGTGCTCACCATCCTGGGACAAAAACTCTTAGCTTTCGCTTCAAGCACGGCTAGCCCCAGGCTGGGGACAGCTCCGGTGTTGTCCTTCCATTGTAGGATCTGAAAGCATTGACCCACTCCCACACCATCCCCAGCTTCCTTTATTTTAAATGAAGAGCCCTGCACTGCTAGCAAGTCATCAGTGCTAAGCTCCAACAGGCAGTCCCCACTTTTGGTCGTCTTCATTGCTGGACTCAGAAAATCAGCCTCAAAGCCCAACCGGAGAGGGCAGAGGCGAGCTCTCCCCCAGCCCAGGGTGGGCCAGAGGGGAAACTGAGTCACCGAGAGGAGCTGCAGCCCAGAGGCAGCAAACAGGCAGCGTTTCCCCCAGGGAAGTGGCCGCAGCAGATTGCCAAGGTGGCCAGAGCAGGTGGTGGAAGCCTGGGGACACCTCTCCATGGTGATGGACGAGCGCTGGCTCAGACCTCTGCTTCCTCAGCTCTTTGTGGAGAAGGGATGATGGGAGAGGGCTGAGAGATTTATAACAAAATATCACTTGGTGTGTGCTGGTTGGGTCCCAGAAGTGCTGCGTGGACCCTTTGCAAGGAGGAAGGGTGCTCAGCAAGGGCGGGAGCCTCCATCCCCTCTTTGCTGACCTGCAGGTGCTCTCCTGCAAGGTGCCCTCCAGCAAAGTCCCCGTAGCTGTGTGACACCTGGCCCTGGGGAAAGCGGATGGCCCCATGCCAAGAGCTGTATCCCTTCTCTGAGCCAAGCAGAGCTCACTACAGCAGCGTGGCAATGCACAGCCCTTCCAGCGCAGCTTTCTCTGACCCTCCCCACTCATCCCAGCCAGGAGTGCTCACTGGGAAAGGAAGATTTTGTTTGGGAGATGCTGCTGCCAGTCCTGTCCTCTGCCTACCCATTTTTCCACCCCAAACCATACGAGGCCAAAGATCCAGGAGGGGACACTTTAGGTTCCCAAGGGGTATATTGCCTTCAGTAGGGATGA
Source organism: Gavia stellata (assembly GCF_030936135.1). Taxonomy (NCBI): domain Eukaryota; kingdom Metazoa; phylum Chordata; class Aves; order Gaviiformes; family Gaviidae; genus Gavia; species Gavia stellata. Next base: position 20,508,811 of record NC_082609.1, read on the forward strand.
TGTGCGCCCTGGGGATGCTCTGGGCTGTGCCGGGCCAACCTCCCAGCTCAGGATTCATCCTGGAGCTCCTCTCTTCTCTCTCTTGTCCCCTCCTACAATTTCCCGCTCCCAAAGCCTCACTTGCATCTTCCTTATTATCCTCCTCCCCGCACTATCTGGGTCACCCTCCCCTGCCATTACCCCAGATAATTGTGAGCTGAGGGGAGGCCATGGGCAGCAATCTGGCAGGCAGCACCTGCGCTGCCGCCCCAGCACCGGGGAAAGTGCTGCCTCCGCAGACATCTCACCCCCTCCTCCTCGGGTCCCTCAAGCTGACCCGGTTCCTCGGCTCTTGGGAAAGGCAGGCAAGCTGGCAGGGCTGCAGGCAGGGGAAGCTTGAATTGTAGGGCAAAATCACCCCAAAGGGGGCTGGGGTCGCCACGCTCCCGCTGCCCCGTGCAGCAAGGGATGTTTGCTAAGTGAGGAAAAGCCTTGGAAGATGCTTTGGGGAATGGTCCTCACTGCAAAGCTCGTTTCTAGACGAGAAATAGCTGTGCCCGAAGGCGGGAAGGCTCTCAGCCTGGCGCTGCCTGCGTCGGTCTCCCGGGGTCCTGCTCGCAGGCACGAACAGATTCAAGCCTCACCCAGAAAAAAAATTAAATGGCACCATCTGGCACTCGGCAAGCTCTTCCCCCTCCCCTCAGTGGGGAGAGGGTAATCCGGGACGGGAACCAGGCCATGCTGCAGGAGCGGACCACTAGCCTTGTGTATGGCAGTGGCCGGGCATCCCCCCTGCCCGCAGGCTGGCTGGGAGGAGAGGAAAGACCCCCACGGTGGCCAAGCCAGGGTCTGAGGTCCCCAAAGGCTGGCATGGTCTCGCTGGGTCCCAGCATGTCCCAAGCAGCAGAGCTGGACACGGCTCCTCCCCGCAGGGACAAGGCCAAGCTTTTTTTACACATAATTATATCTCCAAAACTGGCCCAGCCTCCTCCCAGAGCTGGTTTTAGCTCGGCTAAACCCACGTGGAAATTCAAGCTGTCTGGGCTGCCCAGGGACCCCATCCCGCCCCCCTCTCCTCCCCAGCTGGGATGCCCCAAATCCTGGGCAAGGCAGGAGGTGGAACAACCTGCATCCTGGCCTCTCTGAGCAGGGGATGGGGCAGTACGCTGGGATTTTGGTTCCTCCTCTAAAGGTTTAGTAGAAATGAAGTTAAATAGAGGATGAGAGGAAAAGCATCGATCCCTGGCTGGACCCCAAGTCTTTCCCCCGTCAGAGGATGGTGGGTCCGGTGGGACAAGGCTGTCGCTGCCCCTCTGCCCGGCTGTGCTGTGCTGTGCCCCAGCTGCCCACTCTGCCCCAGAGCTGCCTGCATTTCCCCTGCCTGCACTTCCCCTGCCTGTATTTCCCCTGCCTGCATTTCCCCGGTGAAGCCATGGGGAGGAGGCACCTGCTCCCCGCGATGGCATCAGGGTGGCTGTGGTTCCAGCCTCCGCAGGAATGCAAAACCATCAATTAGGAAATAACTGCCTCGCCTGTCCTTGTTAATCCCCTCCTCTCCGGGCTGTTTTTTATTATTTATGGTGAAGGCGCTCCGGGATGCGCTGTCGTCGGAGGGACGCCTGACAGGCTCAATCTGTACCGTACAATTACATCCTCCTCGCCAGCTGGGGAAGCCCTTTCTCCGCTCCCACCTCCCTGCTCTTTTCCGCGTCCCCCGCAGGACCAGAGCCAGAAGTACCAGACCCCCCTGCCCTACTGCTGAAGACCGACCCCATCATCCCCATGGGTACAGGGGACACCCCCTTGGCCCCATACTGAGGGTGTCCCCCCCATGTACAGCAGACCTGGGGTCACACCAGCCCCTTAGGTGCCGGGCATGGGCAGCTCATCCACTCTCCTCCCTTTGCCCCCCATCCTGGGCACAGCACTTTGCCATGGGCACAGCAGCATCCCAGAGTGAGCCACGGGATGAGGCTGCCCCATTCATCCCCCCTCTCCTGCCCACTGGCGAGCGCGGGCGGCAGCCAGCCTGGAGGGGGGCCCAGCCGAGCCGCTGCAGAGGCATTAGCTGAGCCGGGATTAACATGCACCAGCGAAAAAATAACTCCATCCAAGCTGCGTCTGTTCTGGGGGCCTAGTGTGCGGCACGAATCGAAGCACGGGCTCCCCTGGGAGCCCCGGGGATGTGTGTGCTGCAGCCGCGTCAGCTCTTTGCAAGGGCTGTTAATGTCTTGGCTAACAAGCTCCCAGCTGAATGTGTCCTACGCACACCTGAGGATGGAGTCGGCCGCCTTCGCCTCCTCCCTGCCCTTCTCCCAGCTGCTGTCCTCTGCCCATCTCCTGGCAATGCCATCACCTCCTTCAGCCACTCCATGGGGAGGACCAGTGCTGGAGCATGGGGTCTGTGCGGTCATCACCTGGGGACATGCAGGCATGACGAGTATGTGTGCTGGGGCTCAGAGACTGGGCAGGCATCCCGGGGCGTTGCACTGGCACTCAGGGATGTGTGGTGACCTGCTTTGTGGTTAGGAGATTTGCAGGTTGGTATCTTATAGGGCCATGTGGGGTTTGGGGGCTGCGGGGTCCATACAGGTGCTCGGAGTATCCTGGGGAGCTGCAATGGGGCTTGGGGGCTCATTGCTGAGCTGTGTGATGACCCCCCTCCCCAATCCCCCATGAATGCAGGCAATGTGTACCCTCCACAGCAGGATGCCAGAACAGCTCTGGCGCAGGTGGCATGCACAGTGGGCACTCAGCAGTACCCACCCGTACCTGCAAGACCTTCCCCTCCTCTGCAGCAGGTAGGTGTCCCCGGTGCATGCAAGGTCCAGCCCATCCCCGTGCCATGCACTGGTCTTGCGACGCGAGGTGGTGTGTAGGATCAGCTGGATGCTCTGTGCATACGTGTGTGCAGGTGTGTCTTCCAAACCCATGTGCACAGTTGCTGCCTCCCTCTTGGGAGACGCCCTGGGGAGCTGCTGGTATCACACAGCTGGGCAAATCCTCGGGGTACCGGCCACTTGCAGTAGCCCTTGTCCCCAGAGGGGTTGTGGGGTGTCTGTTGGGGATGTGTAGGGGGGTGGCTGGCACATTATTTGCCTCCTGGAGCTGCTAAGCTACTGCTCACCAGCCTTTTTGCACTCGCAGCATTGGCCATTGATGAGTTGTGCCTCCAGGAAAACGCAGTGCCCTGAAGCACAGGCCACGTGCGTGGGCAAAGACTGCAGCTCCAGCTGCAGTGGGCACTGCAGGCCAGCACTTTAATCACAGGCTGAGGACAAGAGGGATAAAAATAGCCCCCAGTACTGCCTCCCACTCTCCAGTCTGTGGGGAAGTGGCACCTCGCCACCCCAGCCCAGGTGGTTATTTTTAGGCTGTCACCTCCTTGCTTCTCTCGTGGGTGGCTTTTATAAATAGCCGGTGCCTCTGAGTGGCTCCAGTGCCAGGCAGGAACTCGATGTGCCCGGCAGAGCTGGGAAAGAGCCTGCCTCACCTGCCTAGTGGCTGCCCAGCCCTGCCTGCTCACTGCCGTCAGCCTGCCTCCTCTTCCTCCAGGCATGGACAGAAGAGACAGAGCCCGATCCCACCACCCACCCCTCCCTGCTAGCCCCCAGGGCTGAGGCACAGCTTCCCCCACCACCCGTGCTCGCCTGGGTGCTTCAGACACCGTCACCCCACCCGGTACACCCCGTCCTCTGGCTGCTGCCCCCGCATCCTTCCGGCTCCTGCCCCAACACCTTCCCCAGCCCTGATCCCCATCTTCTGCTCCTAGGCTCCCCAAACACCATCCCTGTATTCCAGCTCCTCGCAGGGTCCAGCCTCGCTTTTCCGCAGCTCTGCCCCTTCCCCAGGGCCTGCAGCATCCTCAGGATCCCCTGATCTTCCTCCTCCTCGTCTTCTCTAGTTTATTTTACTAGCCATACCTCCTCAAGTCCCCCTTGCCCAGCAGCATCTCCCCAGCACAGTTTTGCCCAGTGGCGGCTCTCTGTGGCCGTAAGCACTGCAGAGTGGCAGCCGCGGTGCCGTAATTAGCCAGGTACAGCAGGAACACACTCGCAGCCCGACAGCTCTTCTGGAGTCGAATGGGAGCCAATTAATCTAATTAAAGCGGCTGTTGGCTCGTTATCCCCACACAGTTCACAAGGCTCCAAAGGCGCCCTGCCCACAAGGCTACAGGCATGCCCCTGCCCATGAGCTGCTCGGGTGGGTGCATACAGGTGGGCACAGAGAACCACAGCTTGCTCTCTCCATGGATCCAATGTGCCTGGGGAAGTGCCCTGGGGTGAATAAGGGGGCACAAAAGCTGGGTGCCCATGGTGGGGTGACTGCCCCATGCATCAGGCACCCGGAGGTGCCGGCATGTGGCTGGGGTGCCGGCGGTACCCTCAGGAGCGAGATGCAGGGGGATGCCCCCCGAGGATGACATGGCCGCGGGGCTTGCATGCCATGGGGCTGCAGTGCCCGCCATGCCGGCTGCCCCGGCAGCGGTTGGTGGGGCCTGGCGCCGCGCCACGTCCCGGCGAGGAAGAGCTTTGTTTCCCGGTGCCAGAGCAGGTCCTGCCAGGCGGCGCGGCAGCATCCTGCAAGCTAATTACGAGGCAGGCCGAGGAGGAGGTCTGTCTGCACAGGTGTCTGTCAGCAGGGCGCTGGCACTCACGCCGCCTAATTAGACACCCTGCCAGCCTTTAATGAGAACAAATGAGAGGCCAGCCAGTGCAGGGCTGGGCCATGGTATCCAGACACTGTCCCGCATGCTGGCTCTGGCCCGGTGCCCTCAGAGATCCACTGGCCACTCTCATCAGGGCATGATGGGGGGGGCGCAGCAGCTCAGCCCCCTGTGCCGGGGAGCTCTGGCATCAGGGCACAGTTTGCCTGGCTCCACCATGCCCCCTGCAGCAGCCTGTGCCCAGCCAGGCACCGGGTGCCAGCCCGCATGCACCCTCCCAGCATCCCCTGACCCGTCCCCTTGCCCCTTCACCAAGTCCTTTCAGGAGCTGGGTCTTGGTGCTCCATCACCGCAGGGTGCCTTTAAAGCAAGGTCCTGCCCTACCCAGCCATCTCCCCCATAGCCATCCCATTGCAAAGAGGGGAGCCTGACGCCAGGTGGATCTGCCCGCATAGGCTGAGCCTCCAGTTATCCTCTCATCAGCTCAATAGCTGCCGATGCCACGTGGGGCATCCCATGGCATGCGGATTGCCACCTCCATGCCCTCACCCTGGCAGCACCGATCCAGCTGCACCACGGGACTCAAGCACTCGCTTGGGTGCTTTAAGGTCTGTGCACGGGCAGGGAACCTGTTTGCAACACGCTTTCCTCGGGATCCCCATGTGGCTTTTCCATATGTCCCTGTAATCTAAAGGTAGAGAGACCAGTGTCCAGGGTGGAGCACGCAGCGGTCTGCAGCAGCACGTCCCTGCACCCTGAGCCTCCAGGCACAGGCAGGCTCCCTTGTTGGGGTAGGGAGCCAGATGGGCAGGGTGGCCAAGACAAGTTGGGAGCATCAGGTATGCTCCAAAAAAGGTCAGTGAGGCTTGAGGAGGGGCTGCAGGAGAAGATTTGAGGACACGTGCCTGCAGAGAGGGAAGTTTAATCCAACAGCAGGACCCCAGGCAAGCCTGGAGACTGCAATGGGGCCAAGCAAGCTGGAAACAAAGGTGCAGAAGAGCAGGCTGACAGAGGAGGATGGTGCTGCCAGGAGAGAGCACCAGAGCCAGCCCAGCCCCAGTTATAAACTCCCTCTGCAAGTAGATTCGCACACTAGCAGGCACTGGGGCATCGCAGCAGGCGTGTGCCCAGTCTGGGAAGGGAACCCAGCTGGGCTGGGGGGTGGCAGGTCCCCACGCAGCACACCGGCTCTGCAGCAGCCCTATAAATAAACACACCCACACGCCGCGGCGCACATGCCGGGATACTGGGGGGAGGCAATTGCGTGCGGCTCACGGCAGGCAGCGGGGAGTAATGGGATGAGACCAAGCACGGGGAAATGCCGTGCGGGTATTAGGAAATGTCACCTGCCAAAGGAGCGATCAGGAGGAAGACAGGTCTCTGGGGAGCCGGGCATGCTGCCTGTTCTGCAGGGCATGGGCAGGGCTGGGGTGGCCCTGGAGCCCCCAGGCAGGAGGGTGTCTGAAGTAACAACGCCTGCGCAGTCTGGCAGGGAAAACGGGCCATTGGGGACATGCATGCCCCCGCACCCCCACTGTACACAGATGCACGTGCACACATACATCCCCCCTGTGTGAGTGCACACACACATCTCCGTCCCTGCGTGCAAAGTCCCCTTTACCCCTGCGTTCACCCCGGCATGCGCTCGCCCCTTTATCCTGGTGTGTCTCCCCCATGCACACGCACCTTCATTTCTTGTGTGTCCCACGCACACACGCCTCCATCCCTCCTTCTGCACATGTCTTAGCCCTTGTGCACCTCTGTGTACACGCATCTCCCTCCTCCCCGCATCCATCCCCACCAAAAATCACCCTCACAGCACCCAGGGCTGGCAGCCCGCGTCCCCGGGAGCCCTGCCTTTCCAGGGCTGGAGAAGGATGTCCGGATCCGTGACACCACAGCTCTGCCAGCCCGGCTTCTCCCGGCAGGCTGCCGTCACGCCGCAGCTTAGAGAGGTTTAAGGGAAAGGTGGGGACGTGCCAGGTCGGAGGCTGAGGCCAGCCCCACCGCGCCAGGCGGGGGGTGGTGGGATTTGCTGGAGTGCTGGGCAATTTCCCTGCTGCTCTGCTCTGTCCTCTCATTTTCGCAGTGGGGTCTGAACGGTCTGATGGGCAGGTTGGTATCACTGGCGCAGCCCCCCCTCTGCTCCACCGGCGATGCTTGCCTGCCTCCCAGCCCACCCAGCGTGTGCCTGCTTGTTCTCAGGAGGAGGTGGACATGGAGCAAGGGGCTTTGCTGTGAATTTGCAAGCCTTCAGGGTGGGCAGGGGCCACACAGCATCACCAGCGGTCCCAGCTCCATCCAGACACAGCCCCGCTGCTCCCACAGCCCTGGCTGGCGGTGCCGTGGCTGTGCCGGGCATCCCGCGGCACTGGCCGCAGTGGGAAGGGGCGGAGGCAGTTGCTGGACGAGGTTGGAGGCAGCTGGGGAGCAGGATGCTGCAGCCAGGCGGGTCCCCTCCAGCCGGCCACGGACCAGATGCCAGGCAGCCATGTGAGCTGGCACTGCCAGTGGGGCAGAGGCGTGGGGCAGGCGGGGGTCCTGCAGCCTCAGCGCCCCTTCAGCGCCTTTCCAGGGAGGCCGGGCCCTGGCCTGCAGGGATGATGGAGCAGATGATGCTCTTGGTCTGAGGCGAAAGGCAGCGAAGAGTTGCCATGGAGACCAGCTATGTCATTTTAAGGAGGCACGGAGGCATTCGCACCCATCTCTCTCAGATGAACCCCAGCAGCAGGAGGCGAGGGGAGCGGGGTGGGGGTGACCAGCATCCTGTTAAATCCCAGGTGGGTCGGCTGGTCCCCAGCAGTGCCACCCCATGTGGGAGCTGGCAGTGAGGCTGCAGGAAGGGCTGCCTGCCCAGGGCGTGCCCCAGGGCCAGCATCCCTCAGGGACAGCTGGGAGCAACTGGTGGCATTGGGGCAGAGTTACTCTGCTGCCAGCCTGGCCTGAGCAGGCGCTAGGGAACAGCCTGCAAGGAGCAGAGGTCAATACATGCTCCCCCCAAATTTTCCTGAGATGGCCCCATGTGCTGGGGAGGGGCTGCGAGTGCTGACCAAGGGGCTGGGGTGAGGTTCAGAGTAAAGGCAGTAATATCCTGGCTTTCCGGATAATTTAAGCTTTAATTAAAATGAGGCTTTACGTATTAGCAGTCCCCGCTTCCCTGCAACCGGCGGGAGCGGGAGCGCTGCTGCTCGGCCTCCGGCGCCTGCGGGCAGCTCTGGTGCCTCTGCTGGAGTCCCCTCCGCATTGCCTCGGCCGCACCGGCTGCTCACACGGAGGGAGAAATTATCCGGGGGGGATTAGATGTAGCAGCACCTCCAACGGGAAAAAACAGCCCCAAACACGGAGGCAAATAAAGGGATGCAAAGACACACACCGCCCCCCCACTCCCCCTGCCCAGGAGGGCGTTCAGGTGTGCTCTGGTCCCATCGGGCAGCCCTAGGGCTGGGGCTCGCTGCTTGCTGGGTGTTTGCTGTGGCTCGCCTTGGCCAGCCGTCCCCTGGCCCTTTGCGGGGTCCCACGCAGCACCGGCACCCCGAGGTTGAGCAGCTCCAGTGATGCTGCCAGCTCTCCCCGGGGCTGTCACGCTGCTCAGCGCTGTTGCCGTTCAGATGGGACTGGAAGAAAACCGGCGTAGCTGCACCGGTAAGTCGATGCCCGGGAGGATGCCAGATGCCAAGGTTGCTGCAAGCACTGTGGGCCAGGGTGCCCAGGGCAGGGGTCTGCAGCAACGGGGGGGACATGGCAGTGCATGCTGCCTGCAGAGAAGGCAGCCAAGCCTGCAAGCTGCAAACAGAAATGATGCTTTGATGAGGTGTGGGGAGGAAGGAGGGCAGCCAGCTTCGGCAGGGCTCAGAGGGAGGTGCTGGCACTGTCCTGGGTATCAGGGTCACGCAAGCGGGGCTCGGGGACACGCTCCCCTAGCAGATGCTTGCCCAGAGCAAGGTGACATGGAGCTGGGGCAAGGGACTATGCATTGTATGTGGTGTGAGGTGTGTACACACGGTGTGTGCAGTGTGAGCTGTCTGTTCGTGCAGTGCAGGTGTGCAGTGAAGGTGTGTGGACGTGCAAAGCACGTGGGAGATGTGCGTGCACCAAGCGTGAGATGTGCATGCGTTCAGGTACAGGGTAAGTGGCATACATGTGCAGTGTGAGATGTGGGTGCAGTTTGTGTGTGCGACGTGACCTGTGTGCATGCCTGCAGTGTAGCGTGAACGCAGTGAGCTGCGAATCTGTGCACTGCAGCTTGCAATGCGAGGTGTGTGCGCACAGTGCACGCTCACCGTGGGAGGTGTGAGCTGTGCAGTACAGTGAGGAGGGTGCACGCAGTGCACGCTCACTGTGGGAGGTGTGAGCTGTGCAGTACAGTGAGGTGAGTGCACACAGTGCATGCTCACTTCTGGGAGCTGTGAGCAGTGCAGTGCAGGGAGATGTGTGCATGCACTGCATGCTCACTGTGGGAGCTGTGAGCAGTGCAGTGCAGGGAGATGTGTGCATGCACTGCACGCTCGCTGTGGGAGGTGTGAGCGGTGCAGTGCGGTATGCCATGTGAGATGCATGGAAGCATGAACTTGGCGAGAGGAGCGCAGCGTGCAGCTGCATGCCCGAGGCAGAGGGACAGACTGCGGTGGCCAGGGATGGCACAGAGCAGGATTCAAGCATTGGCACCCCAGGGATCCCTGGCTGGATCCAAATGGGCTCCAGCTGCTCTACGCATCTCCCAAAACCTTAGGGAGCTCTTCCCCACGGTACTGCTCGGCATTGGCAGCACCCGGCTGCTAGAGCCTGGCACGCGCCCGCAGCTGCCCAGCCGGGCGGGAGCATCTCCTCCTGCCATGCCTGCCAAGACTCCCACTCCTGAGACTCTACGACAGGAGAAAAGGGAACAAAAATTCACGTTTTCACATTTAGCTTCCTTTGTACTCAGCTAATTAGCGCCTGAGTCTGGTGATGTCATTAAAGCAGCACTAAGTCTTTATTGGGGTAATTTAATTTTCCCTTTCATATCAGGATGATTTCCTTTGTTGGGGTAGGTGCTGGGGAGGGGGAAGGGCCCGTGCAGACAATTGCTATTGTCAAGATAAATAATTTCCCAGTGGATTGACAAGGGGGGAGGTGGGCTGGGGGGCTGGGATCTGTCACTCACCCAGGTGGCAGCAGGAGCCGGCCAGCCCCCGGGGAGCTGGGCGCCTTGGGGTGCCTCTCCCCGCACCGGATGGGCTCCCCAGCCAGTGAGGTACCTGCCTTGGACCCTTGCCAACCGCCAAAACCGCAGCAGCCTCGACATTCGGGAGGCGAGTGGAGGGAAGCAGATTGCACCAGGGTAAAAGGAGCATCTCTGAGCCACCGGAGACCCCATGTGTAGTAACCCGCTGGAGAAACACGGGGCTCTGCATGCAGCTGAGACATGCAGGTGAGCAGGGAGCTGCCGGGGCTGGCGTAGACCAGGAGAAGCCCTCCCAGGGGTCTCCCACCTTGGGGGGTTCCCAAGTGGCATCCCTGCACTAGGAATGGTTGGAACTGGGCTCAGCAAATATCCCCCCTCTCCAGCCCCTCTCTGGGCTCTGCATGCAGTACGGTGAAGCTTGGGCACTTGCTGCTGCGACAAACTGGGCACAACTGCCCTCCGGACAGCTGGCACAGGGCAGCGTGAAGACCCAGTGCTTGGGGCAACAGAGGGGCAGGAGGCTGTTCAGCATTGCATCTCCCTGGGACGTCCTCTGAAACAAGTCTCCAGTCCCTTTCCCAACCCTGTCTTCCCCTGTCTGATGCCTCCCCTCAGCCCCTTGGCTCATGCTGCCCCAGGAGGGATCCCAAACACGGGTGAGAGGTGAAGGAGATGTCCCATGGGGTCAGAGCCCCTGAGGACTGGCTCCGTCGGTCCCCACAGAGCATCGCTGGCAGCAGGTCCCCATCCCATCCCTGCCCCACCATGCTCGCCATGCCCAGCCCTCCCGAGCATGGGAGAAAAAGGTGGCACATCCCTGGGAAGCAGCTGAGAGACAAGAGCTGTTGACATGTGCCACTGCTCAAGTCCCGGTGTCCGCGGGAGCTTGGGCATGATCCATGGTAAGGCTCCAAAGGGTTGATGCATGGGGCAGGCTGACGCTGGTGCAGGGGTGTACATCTTGCCCAGGCAGAGCTGGTGGCAGTGGTGTCCTGGTCCAGCAGAGCATCACCAGGGTGGGAGGGGGTGGCAGGTGTGATCCCAAAGCCCTAACTCACCAGGTTTAACACTCCAGACACTTCCAGAGAAACTGTCCTTCCCTGAAAATGTGAAAGCATGTGTCTGGGAGGAGAGAGCAACTGGGGGGAGCCATTTTCCACCCACCCCTGGATCAATCTCCAGAAGGAACCGGGTCCTTACAGCCCTTCTGGAGCCCACCCTGCAAGTCCCACCTTCCCCGAAGCACCCTGAGCACTGCCGCCAGCTTGGGTGCAGACCAGGAGGAGGGGGAGATGGGCTGCAGAGGGGAACGTCACACCCGAAACACAAACACCGTCTTGTTGGTAATTAGCAAATGTTTCAAGAGGAATGATGAGAAGCCAGTGACAGGCAGGCGGGTTTCTATTAAAAGCTGCCACGTGTGATCCTTCTCCAAGCCTGCCGGCCCCTCCTTACCTGGCGCAGGGGAAATCAGATGCAAACCTGACGTTAATGCAATGTTCAGGGTGAGCTTTAATTGCAGCTGTGGCAGGAGCAGCGGAGCCAGAGGACGGTGGTGGGGCCCAGGCGGCAGAGTGACGGGCGCCCTTGCCTCCCGCCGCCTCTGCTGCTGGGAGGGGAGGTGCCCGGTGCCTTTGGGTGATCTCCTCCCCGCCATTCTCCTCCCCAACCTTCTTGCAGAGGGCATGAGTCACGAGGCGTGTTGAAGTGAGCACTCGGCACCCCGCGTGTCTCCACAAGCAGATGCACTTGCTTAAATGTTAAGGGCTTGTTTGCATCCAGCGGAAGGGAAGCGGGAGCTGAGCCCCAGCTTGCCAATTGCTTCTGCATGCCTTCCTGAGCCAAGGGGTCGAGGAAGTGCTCATCCACGCAGGGAAGCATCCTCGAGTGAGTGTACCCCCATGCACTCAGCCCCCAAAATGCCTCTTTTCAGCTTCACATGGCTTTTTTTTTTCTGGCTTAAAGACTTTCCAGAGCATCCCAAGCATTACAGAAGGAGCATCCCAGGCATTAGAGAAGGTGCATGCATGCACAGCCAGGGCAGCATTTGCAACGTGGCCCCAGGGCTGATGCACGGTGGTGGGGTGGGTCCTTGTCTTCAACCAAGTTGAAGACCTTGTCTTCAACCTTGTCTTCAAACCAAGCCCAGGAGAAGCCAGGGCACGTGGCACTGGAGCAGGAGGAGCTCGGGCCAGCAGGATCCAGGCAGAGATGCGGTGACCTTGGGCCAGTAAGGTGGAGATTGCCACAGAGCAGGGGCTGAGGGTGGATCTGCTCAGCAATACATCCTGCAAGTGACGGGAGCTGGGAGAGTAACCTAGTTCTGGCTTTATGAGATTGGCTCTCCCAATCCCCACTGTGGGAGATGAAAGTGAGTAATTACTGTCTGACTCGGCAGAACGGCGGAGGAAATCAGCCAGAAGGGCCAAGCCCACCAACAGTCGGGACCATCGCTTTGCGGGCTGGTGAGCATCTCTTGCCCCTGTGTGCAGCAGTGTCCGTGTCCCTTGCCGTCATCTCAAGGTGAGGGCTCCCCTTTGCTTCATGATTTCTGCTGGCCCTCACCACCATCACACCTCACTCCCAACCTTTCTACTGTCCAACAGGTCTACCCAAATAGTAACCAGCGCGGAGCTGAGTGTAACCCCAAGAGCAGGAGTGGGGATGAACAGTGCACTCACCTGCCTCTCAACAGGGTCCTCTTGTAAGTGATTTGCTGAGTGACAGCAAGGTTTTGCTTTTAACGAGGGCTGGTTATGCTGAGCGAGGTTTTGCGTGGTCTCCTGCTGCCCTGGGCTTGCTGAAGGAGATTGGTCTCTCTCAGCTGAGCTCAAGACCTTCTGGGAGTGACATGGACTCTTCCTTAGAGCATCCTTGGGGCATTTCTAGCTGTGGTTCTGCCTAGATTTAGCAGTGGGGACAGAGCTGCTCTACAAAAGATGTTGGATGAGAGGTCCCTGCTGCCCAGTCCCCTCCATACTGGCTGCACAGCCGCGGTCCTCGGTTAGCCAGGACCTCCTGCGATGCAGCTCAGGCAGAGGCGGTGTGGGGTGTGAGGGCTCTTCCTGCTCTGGGTCAATTTGGAGCAGCAGGATCCTTGCAGGGGACATGTTGCAGAAAGGCAACGTGTCCAACATGTCCAACATGGCAACAGGTGCCCAAGGACATCAGTGGCACCTCTCCCCTGTCACTGCTGCAGAAGGGGCCAACCCTCAAAGGTGCGTGTAGCTGTAGCAATCCCACCACTACAAGAAAACCCCAGAGCATGGGTGTTTCAGGGCGGCTGGGAACATCACAAGGGATTATTATCCAAAACAGTCAGCTGGGATCCCTGTGGGGAGACGGTCTGCAGGGTACCCTCCATGTCGTAACATGGAGCTGGGGACAGCAGGTCTAGGGTACGGACTGTGATGAGGCAGTATCAGCTCTCCTTGCTGTCAGCCTCTGCTAGCTGGATCTGCCCTGGACCTTCTCAGTGGTCTTCCAGGTCCCACAGGGTGCCCCAATGTCCCCCATGGGTGATGACACCCTCTTTCCTTGCATCCAACTCCTGGCTGCCAGACAATTCTTTGGATGCCCTCGCACCCTCCATCTGTTGCTGTTAACCAGCTATCCATATTGCCTTCACCACCATCCTGAGCTTCAAGAGCTCATTTGTTTCATTTGCCGGTACATGGGGAGGGGGTCCTGTGCCTGTGCCACAGGTTTGGCCAGGCTGTTTTGTCCCCGCTTCGGGGTGACCCTTGGGGCTGCGTCCCTGCCTGTTCCTACTGCTGCTGTTGCCCACCCGGGCTGCTGCGCACGGCGGGCAGCACCGCATGGGTCTGCGCCCTCCGCATTGTTCCTGGTTAGGGTGATTTGCATCTTACACTCTAGTCATTGTTTAAGGGCTCTTATTTGGACTATGAAAGTACAGGCAGCTGCCACACTTCTCCGCTCCCTAATGTATTGTCTGGCTTGTCTGGCTTGTCTGGAGGCTGAAAAAAACCCTCTGCCCAGGCAGCATTTCTGAGCTGTCCTCCTGCCCGGGGTCACTCCTCCTATCAAACACGTCTGTGAGCTGCACTGGCGTTCTCGGTTTTATTTCTGCAGGAAGAAAGCCTCACACTTGTTTTCCCATCTACACCCTCCACATTCAGCCCTGTTTTGCCACCAGTTTTTAGCCCTTGGGCATGTGCAGGGGTCCCCCTGCTCCTGGACCACAGCCACCCCATCACTGTGAACTCACCAAGCACTGTTGCTGGTGCAGAGGGGCCAGCCTAGCTCTGCCACAGCATGGTACCATGCCATGAGAGCTGGAGCAGCAATCCCAGAGCATCCATGAGGGTTGCCCCAGTTCAGGATATGCTGGGGTGTGTGACACCGGCAGCAGGGAGGTGTCGGGGGAGAGGCTGAGCTGGTGGTGATGCTGCTAGAAGAGGCAGAGGGAACAAAGGGGGGATACAAAGGGGTCCTGCCATGGATAAAGGGACAAGGAAGATGGGGAAGGGTCCCCAGCCCGGCGCTGTGTGGAAGCGATGGAGCACACGGCGACTCCTGCCCGGGCCAGTGGGGCTCCCCCCACCACAGCTCGCTGCAGAGGGGCCCTCGAGTGCATGCAGGCGAGGAAAGGCGGGGAAGTGGGGGAGAGAGATCTTTTCATCTAAAAGGTTACATTTGTCCTACTTCCTCCCATCTCCAGCAATTAACTTGAAGGGAGACATCACTGCTAATTGAGCAGTGAAGATCAGGAGCAACAATTACGCCTTTTGACAAGAGACAGCACAAGAGGGACTGCTCCGAGGCTGAGAATGGTAGGGAACGGTTTCTATGGCAATATAACTTTCCTCTCTTCCTCTCCAGCCATAGAAATGATAAAAATGTAGATTTCTCCCTGATTAATGATTTAATGAAAATAAAGAAAATTCCTTAAAAAAAAAGAAAAAGGAAAACGGCGGGGTGGGGGGGGAGAAAAAAATCGATAGGACGCAATGTTTAGCATGACTCTGCGGCTGCGGGGAGAATCGATGTCCTTCTCCAGGCTGGACGCTGTGAAATCTATTACAGCAACGTGCTGAGGACTCAAAGCGGCCCTGCCGTTTGGTAATTAGGCAGCGGGCTCACACGGGGGAAACGTGAGGGCTATATTCAGATCTCTGATCAAAGGAGGTGCCCATCAAAGAGCTCCTCACACTGGCTTCTCCAGCAAACCTTCGTGCTTGCTCTACGTCTCTTCTGCCTTCCTTTCTCCTGCCTGCCTTCCCTCAGCCTTCCACACCCCTCCCCAAAATCATTATTTTTAATTTTAATTATTCAGCCTGTTCCCTTTACGAGGCGGCCGAGAAGGGCTGCCGGGGCGGCTGCCAGCCCGGCAAATGGTGATGCCATGTTAGCTGCCGGCGAGGTGAAGGAACGACCTGCCGCAGGGGTGGCCCTGAGCTGGTGGCAAGGGTTACTGTGGCCAAGGAGCTGTCCCACAGACAGGAGCGGGCATTTTCGGGTGCTGCAACATGACGCACCTCCTGCCCTGCCGCAGCAATGGGGAGAGCAGCGAGGAGGAGGATGAGGAGGGTCGGGACTCATCCTGCCCCCATGCACACCCTCGCGCTGCTCCCATCCTTTCCGAGCCACTCAGTCCTTCGTGGGAAAGGCCTGGCGGGGGGCAGGCGGGGCGTGCGGCAGCTCGGGGCTGCGCGTAGCCCGCAGCTGAAGCTGTCGCGAGGGCCACGTCCATCCACATCCGTCAGCAGCAGCTGCTGGCTGCCGTGCCGCGCTGCCTGGGTGGGTGAGCCAGCAGCAGAGCCCAGAGGGGCGAGCAAAGCCTTTCCAAAGACCTCTCTTCCCCCTGCCTCGCCAAGTCGGCATGAGCATCCTCTGTTTTGCAACACACTCTGCAGCCATCTACTCCCCCCTTGAACAAGGAAGTTTTGGGTTTGGGGTTTTTTTCCCTTAAGGGGATGCTGCTTTAGGATGCAGGGAGGTGGCTGGGGTGGGACTGGCGTGAGGTCCTCTGCTGACACAGGGGAAAACGATGCAGTAGGTTCAGGTCAGCTGCGAGCCCATTCATCAAAACACAACCCACTTCGGCAAGCAGAACAGTCTCTGCAAAAGACCCTAGGCAGAGGGGAGCGAGTGGAGGGCTGCAGCCCCTCAGCTCCTGCCGCTGCTCCCCTGAGCCCTGCCCAGGTCATGGGGCACCTCCATCCCCCCATCTGCCTCCGTAGGGATGCACCCTCCCCATGGCAGGCTGTTGCTCGGCAGCCCCCAATGCAGCTGCCCATCCTGCCCTTTCCTGCCCCACGCGAGGAGCCAGCAGGGCCCCACAACTCACGTCTCCAGCCCAGGTGCTCTGTAGGGGCAGAGCACAGGCACAGGGAGGGACTTTCCCACCTCCTCGGTTCCTATTTTATTGCCAAACTGCAGCATAAAACACACATAAACAAATCTAACGGCGAGAAATGGGTTGCTATCAAATCAACAAATTAATCTAATTATAGGGCTGATTAAATCGTATCAGATAAACCAGCGACTCCTTCCCAGCGCTCGGCAGCCGTGCAGGGAGGCAGGCAGCCCGGCTCCGCTCTGCTTTTGGCTCCGGCTGAGCCATGGCATGGGCAGGGTCCGGCCACCCGGGGCTGGCAGCACGCCGGCAGCCCTGGCACGGCGGGGAGCACCGAGCCCCCTCTCTCCGGCGCTGTGCAGGATGGCACAGCCTGCTGCGGTGCAAATCTGAATGGCAAATGCAGATGCAAAGTACATGATTCCTCGGGATTAAAGATGCAGCTCTAGCCTGCGAAATGTATGCGGAAGCCGTCTTTGGAGCGAGATTGCTTAAACCTAAGTCTGCTTTAGGTATTTGAGGAACAATTTTATCGGTGCTGTTTGCAGAGCTTTGCTGGGGCCGTTTCCACCTCTCCGTGTGCCTGCACATGCCAGCACCCATGTGCACGCGGGAATGCACTTGTGCACCAGCGCCCATGTGCAATACCCTCCATGCCACCCAGCTGCTGGAGAGAAAATGCATCCCATGTGAAAGGCAAAAGCTCTTTATCGACTGATGACACCTGCGGTGAGGGCTGTGGATGCAGGACTGCTGGCAGGTTTCACCCAGGAAGGTGCCGGGTGGCTGCGGATGTTCAGTAGAGCACCTGGTGGCTCTGAGGCTTCGCGCAATGGGCTTGTTCCCCGGTTCCTGCAGGTGTTGAACTTCAGATCTTGCCTTTTGTGAGACTCCAGGTGGGAAGGTGGAGAAAGCACCGGTGTGCCTGCCTGGCCAGGGATGTGCAGGCTCCCCACAGGCTCCCACAATGCTGCCACACCTCGGTGCATCTCAGTGAAGAAGGAAAATCCTTTTAAAAGTGGGTGTTGGCTCTGGTTTCACCTACCTCTGGAGGGTGGTAGAGGTATCGCTGCCGCTGGCAAGTTGTTTTCCTCTTTTCAGGGCATCCTTTGCTCCCAGCCATGGGTTATATCAGCTCTTGATTCTCCTCCTCTTGCTCTTCTCTTAGTCAAGTTGCTCTGTTCCGGGAACAAAGGTGTCGAGCAATGATATTTTGTCTCCTAATGGAAGATTATACCAGAGTGCTGTCAAGCTCAGCAGAAGATGAGAGGATCTCAAGAGCCCCGGTGTGGTGCAGAGCTCTTACTGATCTCGGGGCTCCAGGCAGGTCCTGCTGTTCCCCCAGGCTTTGCAGGGGATGCTCCACTGGTGCTCTTCGCCTTCACACTCCAGTTCAGGCCATCCTGGTCAGCATTTGGGGGCCAAGAAAATACACAGCAGTGGGTAAAGTGGAGTATCGCCTGCTTGCCAGAGCCAAGGGCAGAGTGGTATGGACCAGAGTGGGCACATCTTGCCATCACCCTGGCAAGCGACGTGCGGTGCTGCATCTGCAGAGCTGGGGGAGAGCATCCCCGCCAAGAGCCAGCCTGAGGGATAGGATTATGCAGCGGGAGCTTAGGAATAATAAAGATGTGGCTATAACAGACCCAGCTGGGTGGATCAGCCTGGCAGAGATGAGAGCAAACCCTCCTTTCGTGTTCAAAGGCACCTCTCCATTGCCTGTCCCCAGCATGCGACGGCTTGGCAGCACCGCAAGTGCTGGGGTACCGGTGGGGAGCAGCTGGGGTGGGCAAGGGGGGTTCAAAGCGATGCCTTTCCAGGCAATGAACTCGACTCAGGACAGTCTCTCACTAATATCTTCTTATGAATCAATCCTTAATCTGCCCTTCCCCCTTGTAAAAACACATAAATAATGCAAGCACCAGTTCAAGGATGCTCAGCTGCAAGACCACCACCCAGAGCCTTTGCAGGGTGGAGGGGCACAGACCGTGCCAGGAGCTTGGGTGACGCAGCTATGGGAGTGCAGGGGACAACCCCAGAGCGGTCCTGGAGTGGGATCTAGGCTGCTGGTGCCAAGGTGGGCAGTGATGGGGATGCTGCAGGTGGTGCTGGGCTGGGAGCCTCCCCCCAGCCTTGCCAGGGGAGCACAGCTCGGGTGGGGGGTACAAACCAACCACCTAAACGTGCTCCCAGCGCCCCGCTCTGCTCCCAGTGCCCACACCCACCTGCTCTTGCGAGTGTGTTTGTGTGCATCCTTCTGCATGCATATGCATGTCTATGCAGAGGTGCACACGTGTATACATGCATGCATACGCATGCACATGTGTGCGTACACGTGTGTATGTGTGTGTGTGTGCGCGTGCATGCCCGTGCGCGCCCACGTGAGAGTTGGGGTGTGCACGGCTGTGGACATGGGTGAGGGGAGCTCTGTTGAGAGGAGCTGTTTCCTAGCCTGTGCTGATGCAGTTTAGCAATCAGAATAACTTTGCTGATGAATATTTAAGCTGAACGCTGAATATTTAAAGCATTCAATTATTTTAATGGCTTCTAAGTGTGACAGCGGGAGGGGACAGGGGGATGGCTGCCCCCAGGTCCAGCACAGACCCACAGCAGGGCAGGCAGGCAGGGGTGCTGCAGGCAGCCCCCTGTCCTGGGTGGGGTGGGGGGAAGCCTATCGTCCCCAACAGGGTGGTGGCATCTTCGGTGCTGTGCTGAGGAGCTGCCAGTGCTGAGCACTGCCGGCTGCTGGTGCGAGCCCTGCCGCAGCTCGGCCGGGCGGGCAGAGCCCCAGCAGGCAGAAGGAGAGCTGTGCCCGGCCATCCTGGCAGGCTGAGCTCTGTTTTAGTGCCCTAATTCCTGCGTGAGCAGCCTTGGCGTGTGCCAGCACCACATGGTGCCAACCCCCCTCCTCTCTGCCACCAGCAATGCTCCAGAGCTGCACCTGTCCCCATCCCCACGCCGTCATGCCATCACGGTGGTAGAAGCACCCATCTGCCCCAGTACCAGTGCCACCACCACCACCGGGACACGCCAGCCCTGCGGATGCCCCGTGGGCTGCCAGGGACACATGGGTATGCAACTGGGATGCTGCAGCCTCCATCACCCCAAAGTCCCCCCGAAGGCAGGTCAGTGGTGACGGGAGTGTGGCTTGCCTGCCCCAGCTGGCCCAGCCCTGCAGCCTGGCCCTGCGGCTGGGTGCTGCCCCTGGGACCTGCCCGAGACCCATGGCGGGGAGGGTGGCAGGGAGCACTGAGGAGCACTTTCCCAGTGCATGCTCCTGCAGCCATAAATATTCATATTCTTATACTAATTTTCCATGTACTTTTCTGTCACATCCAATTTTATTTTAATTTCCCTTTATAAGCCTTCACAGCTAATGCACTCTGTGCTCCCATGATTACCCCAATCAGCCAGCGCTTTAAACACAATCCCTGCAGGCAGCTCCTGTTGGAAGCTATAGGATCACCAAGCATCCACACACGGGTTGTGCACACTTGGCAGACCCACTTGCCGGGGCTGCAGCGGAGCTCCTTTGCCACACTGCAGTGGGCACAGCTCCCAGCATGGTGGGCACGGTCTCCAGGCTGAGCTGGGCTTCCCGCGGTGGCCGGACCAGAGGACATCTCCAGAGTCTTGTGCCTTTCCAGTAGCCTTGGTTGTGTCTGTGTCCTGCAGCATGTGTGTCGCACACACTTGTCTTGTACAGGGAGGCAGCTGTCCCGGTCACTGGTCTTTCCCTGGGCAGAGAGTTTGGCAGAGCCCACCTCCGGGCACCCACCTGCACTGCACCCAGCTGGCAGTGACACCCTGCCTGTGGGCAAACCCTGGCTCCCGGAGCTCCTCGAGAAGAGGAGCAGAGGGTGTGCGGGATCACCGTGCTGGGGCTGTGCCATGCCAACCGTCATGCTAAGGCTGTGCCACGGCTATGCCACGACTGTGCCATGCCGGCTGCCTGGGCTCAACAGTGTCTTTCCTGCAGGGGTGTGCTGTGCCATGCCATGCCATGCTGTGCCATGCCAAGCAGGCTGCCCAGGCTCAATGATGCCATCCCTGCAGTGTTGTACAGTGTTGTGCAGCCTGCTCAGGCTCAGCAGTGCCATCCCTGCAGCACAGTGCCATGCCATGCTGTGCCAAGCAGGCTGCCCAGGTTCAGCAATACCATACCTGCAGGTCTGTGTCATGTTGTGCCATGCTGTGCCATGCCGTGCCATGCCGACCAGGCTGCCCAGGCTCAGCGGTGCCATCCTTACAGTACTGTGCCATGCCACGCTGTGCCATGCCATGCAGGCTGCTCATGTTCAGCGGCACCATCCCTGCAGTGCTGTGCATTGCCACATTGTGCCATGCTGTGCTGAGCAGGCTGCCCAGTCTTGGCAGTGCTATACCTGCAGGGCTGTGCCATGCCATGCCATGCCATACCATGCCATGCCATGCTATGCCATGTCAGCTGCCCAGTCTCAGAGGTGCTGTGCTTGCCGGGGAGGTACCACATGTGTGTGTGTCAGTGCCAGGACCGGTACTGGCAGGTGATGAAGCCAGTGTCTGTGCAGTGGCCATCTGTTTGCCACACAACTCGGGCAGCCCTGGCCAGGTCCTGCTCGCTGCACCCAACACGCTCCTGCCTGCCTGCCACCAGCATCCTGGCATGGCTCGGTGCCACCGCACCGCTGCTCCCACGGCACTGTGGGGTTCCAGCAGCCCTGGATGCAACAGCGCTGGCCAGGCAGTGCCGGCAGTTGTGCCAAGGCTGAGCCAACACCGGGGCCACCGGGGATGCCATCAGCAGTGAGAAGGACGCTGGCTGCCTGCAGCGTGCCACTCTGCCCAAGGGGATACAGCCCTGCCCTGGACACAAGCAGGCGGGCACTGCATGTGCACATGTGTCTGTGCATGGACCCACATCTGCGTGTGTGCATAGGGGTGTTTCTGTGCATGCACCACTCCATCCCTTGCTGGGCACCCCAAGCCAGACTGTGATCTGGGCACACAGCAAGCATCAGGCTGGGGGACAGGACAACTCCCCAGCAGGGCAGGACAGGTCCCCAGTGTGGCAGGATGTGTCCTCAGCAGGGCAGGCCATCTGCCCTTGCCCAGGGGCAGCCCCAGTGCGGGGTTGCACAGCAGCAGGCAGTGCGAACGGCTGGGGCTGCCCGGCAGAAGGAGGCAGTGCACGGATGGTAATTTGTTCCTCACCATCCACGGGGACATGAATTAAAGAGGCTGTGGGAGCCCACGCTGATCTCCTGCTGGCAGTCCCACGAAAATCCTCCCGTGGGCAGGGGCAGGGCGGCTGCCGTGATCCTGCCAGCCGTGGGAAGTCACTCAGGCTCCGCTTGCTCACTTCTGAAGACCTCTTGATAAACATTTATAAACATTTGTAGTATTTTAAATTTCCCCTCAATAATTTATGAATAGTTATTTTATATACTTTAAAGAGGGTAATAATGTAAAATTTATAAGGCGGGAGCGCTCAGAGTGGCAGCGCGGCGTCGCGGGGCTGGGAGCGGGAGGCGCAGCCTTCCCCGCCTCTCCCAGCCGAGCACTGATTGAAACTTTAAAGGCTGCGGCAGCAGGGTAAAATGGGGCATCGTGGGGACGTGAAGGGGCCGAGGGGGCACGTGAGTGAGGGGGACACGAGGGGCGCATGCGGCTGCGCAGGGTGGCGGCACCGAGGCTGGACCACGAGGTGCCCGGGCAAGGTGGTGGAAAGAGGGAGGGATGGAAAGGGAAGAAGTCTGGGGATGGAGGGGATGAGCGATGGAGACAAAAAGGAAGATGGGGACCGCGTGAGAGGGGTGAAAGGATGAGTAGAAGGAGGGAGGGAGGGAGGGAGGGAGGAGGGATGTGTGCGAGGGAGTGATAACCACGGCGGGAGGCTGCGGGAGCGAGGGATGGGGAGAAGGAGGGATGGAGGGAGCAGCAAGGAGGGGTGAGAAGCAGCTGGGAGCTGGAGATAAAGAGGGAAGAGAAGGGTGCCCAGCACCGAGCGCGGGAAGGTGTCAGGCAGACGGACAGACGGATGGATGAGGGGGTAGATGGATGGATGGATGGGGGATGAGCAGAGCAGGAAGGAGGGAATGGGGAGAGGCGTCTGCAGCAATGCGTAGGGAAGTGAGCCGGCATGCCCGGGTCTGCAGCATGCCCCCATGGTGGGGGGGCACGAGCAAGGTTTGGGGTCCAAGGTGCAGGAATGGTGAGGAGTGCCTGGAGCCACAGGAATGCAAGGGGTGTGTTTGGGGCCTGTTGATGCGTGGTCGTGCCCGGGAGGCACCCCTGAGCGTGCACCAGGATGTGTGTGTGCAAGGCACAAGCAGGAGCAGCAGGGAGAGCGTGTGGGCAGGGTTTGATCGCACGGGCAGTGGCTGAGCACACGTGCAAGGTGTGAAAAGTGCAAGGTGGGTGTGAGCGCACACGCAGGCCAGGAGTGCGTGCCTGAGAGGCGAGTGTGTGTGCTATGCATGAATAAGCGTACAAAGCGTGCAGGGCCGGAGGGTGTATACAAAGTGTGTGTGAACACAGTGGGAACACTTGTGCAGGGGGTCAGTGTGAGCAGAGTGGGAGTGCTCTTGCAGGGGGGTGAGCGTGTACGTGCTGCGAGTGTGCACGGGGTGGGCGTGCACGTGCAGAGCATTAGTGCACCTGCATCTGAAGGTGAGGAGGCAACTGTGTGCTACACAAAGGTGCCCTCCCCTTCCCCCAAGCTCCCAGGGGTCCTTGTGGCAGGACCCCCACACCAAGGCACCTCCAGTGCCAGCCATGCCCTCGGGGAGAGCCCTTCCCTGGCTCCCCAAGGGGGTGCAGGGGCAGCACCCTGCACCGGGCTTCAGTGGCTGCCCTGAGCTCCATGAGGACACACGGCTGGTGGCTTTTCCCACGCAGGGCACACCAGAAGGGCCCGGCTCAAAGGGACACCCCCCCAAATCCTGCTCAAATTACCAAGGCACCTTAAATGCCCAAGCGAAATCTAGCAGAAGCTGGCAGCCGCAGAGAGGGACCTGCCACAAAATGATAATATCTGCCACGCTATATATAGCGCTGCCTTTATATACATATACAGATATATATTTATTTATGCTGCTTCAAGGAGGATGTCAGGGAGAAGGGGAACACACAGGTAGGGCATGTGTAGGACTGCGGGGGTGAGTGTGCAAGGCGTGCAAGGTGTGAGCGCACGTGCGGGGCACGAGTACATGTGCAAGTGTGTGCAGTGTGTGAGTGTGCAAGGTGTGAGTGCCTGTGCAAAGTGTGAGCATATGCACAAAGCAGGTGTGCAGGGTGTGAGCACTCATGCAAGGTGTGCAAGCTGTCTGCATGCAGGGTGCAAGCATGCCTGTGCAAGGCAGGAGCGTGCATGCAAGGCATGCGTTTGCAGGCGAGAAGTGTGCGTGCAAAGCATGAGTGGGTGCAGGGGGGTTCAGGGGTGCTGTGTCCCCAGCTGGGACAGCGATGCCACATCAAGGGACCCATTGGGGTGCAGGGGTGGGGGCATATGCAGCACCTGGGGCAACGTGGGGTGCGAGGGGAGGAGGGCAAGGGGCACCCTGGGCTCCCTGCAGCCAGGCGCGGGGAAGGCACCGGAGCACTGTCAGCGGAGGGAGGATTTCTTTATTTTGATGATAATTTCCCAGCGTTTGGGGCTGTCAGGTTCCTGGTTAGCAGCTCCCCCTCCGCGGAGCTGCTCCGTGTAGTTGACACCACAATTGTTTTCTGAAGAGAACACGCGACTCTCTTCTTATGTATTCCCTTTCCCGGTGTTTGTATTTGCTTCAAAGTCTCCTCATCACCCTGTTTGGTGACAAAAACTCATGTCTGGAGATCAGGGTAATGCGTTGCTTTTCAAAGCCCGTGGAGGAGGGGGTTGGTAGACATGGGTTTGCTGCATTATTTAATTCCCCACAGCACCCTGCCTCCCCAGCAGCCCTGCCTATTCCCCCCCCGAGGGTGCTGGGGCACCCACCCTGCCAGCTGGGACCCCCTGGACGCTTGGCATCCCACCCTGTGCTCTGGGGTGGTTGGGGACACCCAGGCACAGCAGCACCTAGCAGGAGTGGGGGAGTTGGGGGGCACCCACACTGTGCCCAGCAGCTGGGGTGTCCTGCTCAGCCAGACAGGAGCCCCCAGGTAGGATCTGGAGCCTTCATACCCTGCCAGGGAGCAGAGCGGGCACCCCCCAGCTTTGCAGTGTCACACAGCTTTGGGGCACGTGGCATAGTGACAAGGTAGCCCATCCCTCACCCATGTCCAGGCTGGGCCGGGGGGGTCAGTGGGTCTGCCCGGGCTCCCCGTTGCATGACAGCACTCGCTAACCGACTGTGTCCCTGCGCTGGGGCAGGCGGGCTGGCCCCAGCCCCGTGAGCTGCCGGTTCCCTGTGGTCACCTTTGCTGGTGGCCTGTCCCCTCCAGTGGGACCCCTGCAGACACGTCCCTGCAGCTGGTGAGCAAATCGGGGCAGGAAGTGGGGTGCAGGAGATGGGAGGGGGTGCAGGAGTGGTGTGTGCCACCTCGAGCTCAGCACCAGTGCTCAGCACCCTCCAAACAGCAGTGTGCAGGCATATAGTGTGTGCGGCTGGGTGTGCGCGGCTGGGTGTGCACGGCTGGGTGTGCAAGCTGAATGCAGCTGTGTGTGCATGGTTGGGTGTGCACGCTCAATGCAGCTGGGTGTGCACAGCTAGATGTGAATCGCAGCACCCGCTTGCACAGGCACAGGATGTGTGCTGGGGAATCACGCTGGCAGGTGTGCTGGCCCAGCCTCCCCCTCCACGTGTGTGCGGTGCCACGAGCACAGGCAGTTCTCTATCTAATTGATCAATTAATTATCTCCGGCATTCAGCTGCATATTGGTTTTAGATGAAGGGATAGGCTAACAAGCGGATTAGGCGTGTGTGTCTTCAAGGGAGTGAGTGAGCTGAGACGTGGGAGGAAGGAAGAGAGATAGGAGATAGGCAAACGCATAATAAGGGCCTCTTGCTATTGCAAAGGCTGGAGGCAGGAGCTGGAGCTGGCACTGGGGGCACAGCTGCAGTGATGCAGAGGCACTGTGCAGAGGATGCTCCAGAAACGGTGGTACTGAGTCAGACGACGCTCCAAAAGTGATGGGCTAAGGCAGGAGGATGCTCCAGAAATGGTGGGACTGAGGCAGAAGGATGCTCCAGAAATACTGGTGCTGAGGCAGGAGGATGGTCCAGAAATGGCGCTATGGCAGGAGGATGATGCTGTGGCATGACAAGGATGGTCCAGAAGCAGTGCTGAGTGCCCAGTGCCCACCATGGTCTGCAGCCCTGGCCGGGCTCATCCTTTCTCCATCCCCTTCTGCCCTGCCCGTGACGACTGGGACCAGTCAGGGGAGGCTCCGGGGTGCCACCGGTCCTCTTGCCCATGGATCTGGGCAGGCAGCAGGCAGCGTGACCCTGCACGCTGGGGAGCATGGGCAGTGCAGCTGCATCTCCCAGAGCCCTCGTGTTTTCTAGGACAATCGGTGCCCCAAAACTGCTGGGGTTAGGTAAACCCATGCAGCTTTCCATTGGTATTCAGGAGAAACGATGGCATCAGTGTCAGCCCCTGCTCGACCCCGGACCTCTTCCAGAGGTGCCTGGTGGTGGCGAGCCCCCAGGGATGGCCCGAGGAGGCGGCTGTGGGTGTCAGCCATCCCGCCTGGTATCAGGGCTCATTAACGTGACAGGCTGTCACCAGCCCTGGGGGCACACCTGGGGCTGGAGGGACCCTCACCAGCATAGGGCAGATGGCAGAGGCTTTGCATCCCTCCAGCACGCTTTGCAGCCCATGGGGACAGTGGGGAGGGCTGCAGCCACCACCAAGCCTCCCCGGGCACCCGGGCGCAGCGTCACCCTGCAGGTTGTGGGGGCCCAGGGGGGCTGCAGCCAGGCAGAGCGCGTGAGCAGGGGGAGGCAGTGGCGCCTGCCACGGTCCCTGCCTGTCACCCCAAGACCGCAGCCCTGGAGCGCCTCATTCCCTGCCAATCTGTGTCAGGTGCTGATCCTCACCCATCAGCGAGGGATATGACAGTCCATTAATGACCGTTGCGGAGCAGGATGGCTCTGCGCGCAGGGGAGGGATAATTGCTTGACTTCCTTTACTTCCCGTCCTGCTGTCACTTGCTCTTTGGAGCCCTGTCAACCATGCAGCATCCTCCAGCCCCCTCCCGCAGCACAAACAAGCAGCGCACGGCTCGACACACACACGCATGCACTGTATCCTGCAAGTGGTGAGGGTCACACACGGGAGCTCATGTACATGTATGCACACGCGGTGTGCGCACACACCCCTTAGCCTGTATGCATGCAGCAGTGAGGTACGTGCACGTACATGTGCAAACGCAGCCTATATCCTGCCTGCAAGTCACTGCATGCACATACATAACACATACACACACATCCTTTATTCCAGGGACATTCAACACACGCACAGGCTCGAACACACTGCCTGTTCAGCGTGCACATGCACACACATATGTGCATATTTAGCCCTGGGTGATGTATGTACATGCATACACAGCCCATATTCAGCACCGAGGCACACAAACACATCCGTACAGTGCTCCCACACCCATCACCTCTGTCCTACATGTGTTTGCAGGCAGGGCACACATGTGTGCCCTTGCCTGGGCACGCGAGGTACCAGCATGACCCGGTGTTTTTGCCGGTCGGGGACTCTGGCTTGTCCTAGCTGAGCTCCAGCCACCCCGCTCAGCCTGGCACAGGCACAGCTGTGACCCCGAAACCTGCTTGGGGGGGAGTGGGGTGCCCCCAAACGTGCACACCGCATGGGCTGAGCGTGCATAAGTGTGCACCGGTGTGTGCCCAGCCACCTCCATGCACCCAGAGCTGGGCTCCCATCATATCCCACAGCACAGGAGGTACGGGAAGGAGGTGAGTGGGGTTGGGCTGGCGTTATGGGGTAGGCGATGCACCACTGACGAGAAGGAGGAAGGTGGCAATGCCAGCCAAGGTTGCGGTCACTGCGCAGCCAGGGGATGGGTTGGCTGGTCTCAACAACACTGCACAGGGAAGGCTTGTTGGGTCTGCCAGGGCCCCGAGGGCAGAAAGCATTTCCCTTGTTAGCTGGGATGCGCTTGCTGCTCTCGGGCTGCCTGCCCGATGCCCGCAGCCGTTCCTCCTCCCTGCTGCGCCCGCCGCTTGCCTCGGCATAATTAAAGATCCAACGACCTTTGCTGGCTGCCTGAGACGCTGGAACAAATGAACGGTAAGCGCCAGATTACAGCCCGGCTCGGCAGCCCCGCAAATCCCTTTAATGAGACACTTAGGCAGGGCCAGCGGGGTGCCCTACTGCCGGGGTGGGCTGGCGTGGGAGGTGACGGCACCTCAGCCAGCCTGGCCATCACTTGGGGACAACGGCACCAATGGATCCCAGTCCTGACCCCACCCCTGTCCTGCTGGGCAAGTGTCCTTGGGGCACCGGCCCCACAGGCATCCCAGTAGCCAGTCCTCGTTGCAGGGCTCACTGTGGCTCCAGCTCCCCCCATGTCCCCCTTTGCACCCACATGTGTCCCATGGGAGTGACGCTGCAAGAGCAGTGTGCTGCGAGGGCTAACGGCACCAGGACCAGCATCCTGCAGGGACAGAAGGTCCCCGGCCATGGAGCTTGGGGATGGGCACAGCGAGCCCAGCCCAGGGCTGCTGGGAGGTTTATCCCTTCCGATTGTAATATCAAAAAATGAAAAAGCTTGAATGACTGATGGGGCCATAAGGACGCAAATCAATAGTTGACACCGCGAACGATGTCTCCGCTCATATTAGCGCCAAATTAAGCTGTTTACTCAAACTTTCCCCGCACAAGGAGAAGCCAGGGCCAGCATGGGGAGCCGAAGATGGATGGTATGTTCAGGGGCCTGGAGGTGTGATTTTTCTTGCCATGACAGACAGTTTGCAACGACAACAGCCTTCCTCTCCTTGCCTTCAACTTTGGAAGGTGGAGATGCGGCGAGGGGACTCAGAGAGCACCTGGGCAGCGGGACTCCATCCAGGCATGCTGACCATTGGGGCTTGGGGCTCACCTGAGTATCCTCCTGGCCAGAGCGAGCCCTATGCCCCTGTCCCCCTCCTGGGGACACCTGAAATGGTGGCAGGAGCCAAGGTGGCTGCAGGCTCCTCCGTGACATGTTGCAGGAACAAGTTGAATCAGGAAACAGGGAGACATCCCAGTTGGACTCCCTCTCCAACCACACTGAGCTGACTGGTGTCCCCAGCTTATCTGCATTGTCCCAGCATGTCCCCGCCCCAATGGTTATCTCCAGTGTACCTGAGTGCCTCTGAATGGGGGCATTTATCCCTGCTGTCCCTGGATGCCCCTGCCCTGGGACATTTATCGCTGGGGTCCCTGCCCCAGGTGTTACTCTCCAGCATCCCTGTGCTGGGTGTTTATCTCCAGCGTCCATGGCATTAAGTGATTCACTGCCCCCATCTTGCTCTGGTTCATGACTCCTGCTCACCATGCCCAAGAGCCTGCTAGTGACCAGGGCATGCTCCACATCCTCCGGCCATTCAAGTCCCTCCCCATGGCCATGACATCTTCCCCATTCCCCACCAGCTGGTGAATTGTTGGCCAAGTACACATTTCCAGCAAAATTTGAGGGAAGACCAAAATGATCAATGAATTCAGGTCAGACTCGGCCAGTAAAGAAATGAAAGCAGGGATGCAATGCAGGCGAGCAGCAATATTTTCCAACCTAGTGATTCCAACATGGGTTTTTCCAAACTGACCTTAATCTCTGGCTAGCAGAGCAAAACCCACCATCCAGGGCCCACCAGTGCCCTGCACCCTCTCAGTGCTCAGCATCACCCAAGCCCCAGGATGCTGGCATTTGGGACACAGTGTGACAGCCAGGTGGCACGGAGACCCAAGGATGGCGGAGCTGGGGATGTTCCCTCCTCCCGAAGCAACACGGGCAGAGAGAGGGCAGCGGGCAGAGGCGGGGGCCGGCAGCATCCACCTCATGCCTTTTAATAAAACATGAATTAGGTGCCAACGCGTATTAGATTCACTTCCCCGGTGACAGAAAATCAAAGGCTTCTCCCATCTTTTCTAGAGGCGCGTTCCTGATTGATCTGGAAGAAGCAGCTCAGTGCGAGGGAAGGAGTCTATACACACCGAAGCACCTCTTTAATTTCTTAATTTAATATCTGACACGTAAAGATTCTCATTAAGCCAGTCAATGAAGCCTGGAAATACAATTTTCGTGCAAACTGTCGCTATCATAACTTACACGAAACTTCAGATGGTGCCCTGTAAGCGGTGTGATTAAAACCATTCATCTTCCCTGTCAGTCGCCCGCTTCTGCACCCCCCCAGCCGGCCCCCCGCCCTGTGCCGCCTGTGCCCGCCGCAGCCGGCCAGGCTTGGCACCGTGTGGGGCTGTTGGGTGCCGCCGCGACGATGGGCATCCAGCTGATGCTCTACAGCTGCATCCCGGGTGGGATCCTGCAGGGGCACGGGGGCAGCTCTGAGTGGGCCAGGCAGGCAGGCGGGGTACGGGCAGCATGCTAGGCAGCACCCCTCCAGACACAGCCTTCACAGCGGGTCCCCAAGCCCCGAAATCCCCCCACAGGGGCATGCGCAGGAGGGAGACCTTCCCAAAGACGCTAATTAGGCAAATTAATTCCTACTGAGTCGCAGCTCTTCTCTGCCTTAGAAGAAAAAAAAAAAGCTACTTACTTCAGTACTGATTAAATCCCAAATATCGAGACAAGGATTAGAGCTGATACTATTCCTCGGGGGGTGCCCCCCCACCATGCGGAGCGGGGCCAGGGCTGCTCCCAGCGAGTGCCTGCCTGGCAGCATGCAGGCACACTGAGGAAAGGGCTGGCAGGACCAAGGCTTGCACAGGGACACGAGCCATTGCCATCCTCGACGGGCTGTCGTTCCTCACGTCCCCTGGCACTGCCAGCACCGGGCAGAGCACTTAGCTGGGCTCATTCCTCCTGTGTGGGTTAGGAAGAGGCTGGTGAAGCTGCAGGGGCACAGGGAACCACCTGGGCACGGGCGTTAGTTTGCTCCGCCACGGTGAAGCCTTGCAGAGACTCAGGGTGTCCCCTGAAACCACCCATGAGAGGGAGCCGAGCAGGGGTTCCATCCTCGCCGGGACCTGAGGGTGGATTAAATGATTTCTCAGGCTTTTCTGCCTCTCTCAGACCTTCATCCCCTCATCCAGCCCTGCTGAGACTTTCAGCTCTCAGAAATTTTCAGGAATTTCCAGGCAGCTGGAAACTCAGTGCTGGACACCAAGCTGGGGAAAAAAAGCCACTCCAGAGAACTCAGCAAATGCTGGTGGATCTGTCTCACTGTGGTGAGACGGGTGTTGCACTGCACCCAGTAGGAGCAGGGAAGTGTTTCCCTGGCAGTGTTTGCCACCTAAATTTCTGTCCTGGCAGCTGGTATCTGACAGAGAAGAGCTGGTGACAGGGGAGCAGAGAAAGGGACTCATGAGCATCGCCAGCTGCCTGGCCCTTGGGTTTTTGCAGCCAGCCCTGGTGCAGCCCCACGTGGGGGACGGTACACAGCCCCATCGCCGTTGGTGCTTACAGAGAGCAGGTATCAGACACTCTCCCCCCCACTTGAAGCATACAGCTGCCCCCCCGCCAGCCCCTCCCATTGGGGAGGGGGCATGTCCCTACATTGGGGATGGGCCCCCTCCATCCCCACTCTGCTGCAAGTGGCCCAGCCAAGGTCCAGCTGCAGTGCCCGGGCATCAAATGACGCTCGGGTGAGGTGAAGGCTGAGAAAAGCCTCAAGCATATTTTGGCATTGCGGTGTTTTCGTGCTGTGATTGCCCCAGAGGTGTGTGCAGCACAGGGGGGAGGAAGGCGGCCAAGTGGGCACCAGCGGGGTCACCCAGCTCTGCCCCTGCCCCCTGGGCTGCCAACTTGGATGACTTTGACTCCAACCTCTCACTAGCGACAAAACCTGCCCTGACCAGCACAGGCACCCACTCCAGCCCAGCCATGCCAGCTACGGAGGCACCGCATGGGTCCTGCACCCAGGGCACCCTGACGGAAGAGACCCCACGGCCCCGAGGGGGCACCTTGTGGGTGGCCCCTGGGGAAAGGCTCTGGAGGACACGGCGCCCGGTGCCTGCTCGTCGCGCTGGCAGAGCAGCTTTCCTTGTCTTTCTTCTGCGTGTTATCTCAAGACGTCGGAGCTGCCAGCTCCTGCCAGCGCTCACGCAGCCTGACGTCGGTGCAGCTTGAAAGTGCGCGTGGCGTGTTTGATGTCAGGATTACCGGCTGGGTGTATTGTAAATGCTAAAATGAAATAAGAAGATTAGAGAAGAAAAGCACCGCTCCGCAGCGTGTGCCTGCCGATTGCCTCCCGCTGGATCTTCTGCAGATGACGGGGGGCGCGGGGACCCAGCCCGGTGGCAATCATGTGGCAGAGGCAGCGGTGCCACAGAAAGGGTTAAAATGGGCCAAGCATCTTCCACTATTGCTGGTACAGCCTGCCACCCAGGCATGAGCCCAGCCGGGGCTAGAGGCAGGATGGACCCTTTCCCAGCCCCCCAGGGTGCCGGGCACCCCGATGCTCTGGCTCACACTGGCTGCTCCTGCCATCTCCCAGCCTGAGTCCTGGGGGTCAGCGAGCAGCCCTATATCAGCCCTGTCTTGCCCCACCCTGGGGCAGTGGGGTGATGTGGGGCAATGTGGGGCTGGGCGGGTGCCTGCAGCCTTGCAGGGAAGCTGAGTGAGCTCTGCATCCTTTCCCACTGTGCTGCATCCCTTCCCAGGTATGAGGCACAGCCGCCTCCTAGCCTTGGGAGCTGGCTTTTTAGGAGGGAAAAGGCTTGTGCCTCCTCGGATATGGGTGATGACCCTCTGCAAGCCTTGCCGGGGGAATTTGGGGATCTCCAAAGGGCAGGTGGGTCCCGTCTTCTCCCCCACCGTGTGGCAGGATGTCCTTCCCCATTCAAGCCCAGACCCAGCTGTGGGCAGCTCCACACCCCTCCTACACCCTCCTGGTCCCTGCGCCAGCCTCGATCGGGCAGGGAGGGACACCAGCAGGACACGGCCCCACGTGAGAGCTGGAGGGGATGGAGGGAGAGCTGGGGCAGGGGTCAGGCCCTGCCGAGCCACTCTCCATCTCCTGCTGACAGCAGCACGCCCCCGAGCATCACTGCCAGCACCCCAGGACCTGGCCCCACACACGCCAGTCTCTGCGCGAGTAGGAGGGCAGGGAGCACCAAATTTCAGCAGCAGCGTGATTAGTCTTTATTTTCAGCTATGCCCTTGGCCTCAGCCTGGCAGAGCTGTGGCTTGTCTTGCTGGGCCCTGCTGCCAGTGCTGGAGGAGGAGGAAGAAGAGGAAGAAGAGGGGGAGGCCACGCTATGCTCCCCGCAGCAAGTCCCATGCTGGCCCCACAGGATGCGTGGGCAGCAATGCATGGGGCAGGGTGCTCAGCCCTACAATTGCAGCCCCACACCCTCCCTGGAAGGGTAAGTCCCAGGCTTGCAGCTCCCCAGCAGTGCTGTGAGGATGCTGCAGCACCCACCCTGCCCATGAATTCCTGCTGCTGGTGACCCCCACCCAGCCGGGGGACAGTGTATCATCCCAGGAGCAATGCAGGGTCCCCTGCCCACACCCTGTCACAGCAGGACCCAGTCCCCCCAGGACTGCACCTAGCATCCTGCATCCAGCAGCCAGACTCATCCCATGCACCAGTGCATGCTCCACCCCATCATGTGCCCAGCACTGGCACCGCTGCCTGCCCGGGCAGGCCCGCATGCATCCTGGCAGCCCTGGAGCAGGCAGGGCAGCAGAAAGCCGATCACCAGCCACCTCCGGGGACTCTTCCCTTCCCTGCAGCAAGGAACCGTGAGCAGGCTGGCGGCTGGCCCTGTGCCGTAACCGCGCGAGTACCTGCTTCCCCCCCTTATCTCTTGCATCTGTTCCAAATCAAAGCATCATTTCAATCCGTTTGGGAGAAGGTTTTTCTCCCCCTGCTACCAAATGCTATTGTTTTTCCGAGGCGCAGCAGCTCGGGAGCAGCAGCTCAGCACCTGCCTGCGCCAGCTCTGCTCAGACACGTGTGGGCAAGATCCTCGAGCAAGCCCCTGCTCAGCTCCTGCCTGCTGAGAGCAGAGCTGATTTCATCCCCACGGCAAAGCGCTGGGCTGTAGGGGGGAAGATGGGGCTGGTACCCGCCCCGAGGGAGGTGGCAGCTGGGGGCTCAACCCCCGTTCCGATGCCTGGAGGTCGGTGTCTGCAGCGCTCGCAGCCCAGGTGGACATCCACGTGGGGCTGCTGAGTGGGTGCCAGAGACCCGTCGCAATGCCCACGCATGTTCCCTATCCTCCAGGCTTTGCTGCCAGCTCCGGGATCCCTCCAGGCCAAGCTCAACCCCACATGGCCCAGGGTGGGTGCAGAACCCCGCTTGCCCCCCACGCTGCCCTGGATGTGCCAGGGACAGCTGGGTCTGGCTCTCTCCCCTGCGGGACTCACCCCCACACATTGCCGCGGGGCCTCTGTTTCTTCTATGCAATTAATGAGCTTTAATTGCCTGTAAACATATCCCCGGCAGTGCCAGAGCTGCCATGGGAAGTCACTGGAGTCGGGAAAAGGGAATGGGAAAAGGGAATCGTAGCAACTGTTGCTATGGCTGGACCACCTGTTCCCAAAATGTGGCTCTGGCCATGGCCGTGACCAAGCGGGGCCAGCAGCATTGTCCGGCACCGGCCACAGCCCTAGGGACAGTAGCACACGGGGCACGGGGGTCCCAGCACAGTCCATGTCCTGCTGCCCTGGGTGCCATTAGCACTGCTGTGCCACGGTGCTGAGTCGCGTGGGGCTCAGGCATCCCACGGAGAGCCCCCGCACTGGGACATGGCTGCATTTGGGGACCCACCGAGGGGCTGAGCTGGCAGCGGGCTGGCAGGGCTGGGGGAGGTGGGGAGGGATCCCTGCCCTCCTCCTCCGCCTGTCCCCGGGGCTGGACGTGGACACATCTACGTGGCACTAATGAAGTTTGCAAAGGTCAGGGCTCTGGGTGTCAGGACGCAGTTTCTGTAAATGCTATTTTCTAGCTCAGTGCCCTGTAACTCTCCCTGACGGTTGTGCTTAAATAAAACAAACAGCGTATTTTAATCACTCCCACACGCCACTCCCATGTGTTCCTCCCTGCACCCCGCACAGCTCACTGCGCCCCATGGGTCCCGTCCCGCACCCTTCCCCAGGGCACAGGACAGGATGGGCCACCCAAAGGTGTCCAGCAATGCTCCTGGGGGCTGTCGCCAGGATGGGACTGCAGCACAGGGACTAATGTCACACCAGTGCAGGAGTGGGACACACCTCTGTCCTGAGTGGGCACGGCATCGGTGGTGCAACGTGGGTTTGGTACAGCATCCGTTCCCCACTCTCTGCTGAGCCCAGAGATGGGAGAGGTCCCAAGACACCCATATGTGGCCACATGTGCATGTATGCACATACACATGTGTGTTGACATGTGTAGGAATATGCATGTGCAGGTCCATGCTTGTAAGTGCGGGTGTGTGAGCACACATGCAAGTGTGTAATCATGTGTCTGTCTACACAGAGATGTGTGTGCACATGTGCATATATATATGTGCATATATATGCGCACATGCCTGCATGTGTGTTCATGTGCATGCGTGTAGGCATGCCTCTCTGTGGGTGTGCATGTGTATGATCATGCACTTACAGAAATGTCTGTGCCAAGGATGCACAGATGGATTTACGTATGTATAAGGCAGCGTGCATTTGCTTGTGCATGCAGGTGTGTTTGCACAAACTGCATCTATGTGCTCAAGCGCACACACTTGTGTGTCTGCATGTGTGTGCACACCACCTCAACACCACGCATTTGTAGCAGGTTTTGTCACTGCAATCACAGGGAAGTTTTGCTCAAGCCCTGGTGAGGGCTGGGGCCAGGCGCGGGAGCAGCGGGAGCAGCGGCAGCTGGAGTGGCACACACCAGCGCCGGAGATAAGTTCCTGCCACAAAGTTTTCTTTCCCTGCTAATTTTCTGATTAGCCCCTGTCTGACGCGTCGGCAGCAGCGCTCCACGGAGCTTATTCAAAGGCGGCGTAATCTTTCTAAGCAGCAAACAGGGGGCAGGGACGCCATTCAGCTCCCAGCAGACAGAGCCATGCGTCGGGAGGTAATAACTCTTCAGGGACTCGCAGCCGAGCGCTGACAAGCCGCCGGGAGGGCTGTGGAAATCCTTTCTGCGGATGAGCCGAGAGGATTCTTCTGCTATCCCCTAAAGCCTCCGTGTCACCTAGTCCAATAAAAGGCATTATCAGGAAGGTGGTATTTTGTTCTGGCATATCTCAGGCCTCCAGCCCAGCCCCGGCTCTGCTGGCTTTGCATGAGAACAGGAGGCTTAGGTCACGGTGGGTGCTGGGTGCTGCCTGCCAGGGATGCTGCTGGGTGGGGGGGGCTGCGCCCCAATCTCTGTACCCCATAGCAGAGGAAGGGTTGGGGAGCATGGCGGTGCCCGCACTCCACCCTGCGCCTTCGCTGGCCCACAGCCACCCTCCCTGCAGCACCCAGCCCTGCGCCCATGGGCTGGGCATCTCCTGCCCCGGGGATGGCAGCAGCACCTGGCACTGACCTCACTGGATCTCAGCATACCCACCCACTCTCCCGTCTGCCTTTGAGGAGGTGTGAGGTCGAGGGCTGGGGGGCTGAGAACAGCTGGGTGGACTCAACATCTTTGGTGCACAGATGCCTCAGCCCCATCCTGGTCCCTGTGTCCACCCCTCAGCTAGGGGTGAGGCTGGGTCACCCCAGGGGCATCCTGCCAGCCAGGGTGGGGGTGCCAGGCAGCTTGTAACCACAGCCCCAGCTCCAGGGACGATGTCTCCAGGGCTGGGGAGAGCATCTGGAAGGGGGGGCAGCAAGGCTTTGCTGGGGGTACCATGCCACAGGGAGGAGGATGGAGCTCATGGTACAGGAGGTCACCCTGGGGTGGACCTGGCCATCCTGTGTCCCCTGGATCCTGCCTGGTCCTGGACCCCACAGGACCTGCCAGCCTGTGGCATTACCCACTGCAGCCAGGCCCCCAGGGATGGATGGAGCATGTACCGGGGCATGATGACCAGGCGGTGCCCACGCCTGGAGGGGACACCAGCCCTAACCCCCAAGCTAGCAGGGTGCTTCCCTGCTGCCACCAGCCCTGGCACAGCCCCGGGGGGGGGGGACCAGCCATGCACAGCGTGGGCAGCATGGGGGGGGACACCCATGCCTGCTCCAACTGGCTAATTTACTGTGCCGCTGTGCACCATGCTAGCCAATAACTTTGAAATGATGTGGAGATTTGCAGCCAAGCCCTCTCATAAAGAGATTTAGGAGGGTGACGAAGATAATTAAACATCCTTCCCCAAGTATTGACTTGCAGCTGAAAGGGGGAAAAATAAATACATTTTTCACAGTCCTTTTAAATCATCCTGATGCCCATCCAGGGCACTGTGCAAACAAGCCCTGGCCTGGCAGCCGTGCGGCTGTGGGCACCACAGCCCTGTCTGCCAGGCTGGGAAAAGGGTGGTAGAGCAGAGCTAGGGTTTGGGCAGCCGGGGTCTGGCACAGGGTCCCCAGCTGGCACAGGGTCCTGGGCTGGCAGTGGGCAGCACAGGGAGGGAGGGGTGCTCCAGGGCAAACAAGGCAGGGGTGACACAAGGCTGGCTGCCACCCAAGCAGCCCTGAGCAGAAGGGTTAAGCTAAAATGAGCAGCATGGGGCGGTGGGAGGGCTGGGGAAGAGGGAACACAGGGACACAGTACAGGGACGGTGGCAGGAGGCAAATGGGGAGCAGGATGCAACTAGGAGGTTTAGGGAGGTGGGAGCAGGGGCTTGAGGAGAGGCCTTTGAGGAGCATCAAGATATACACTGAAGCAGCTGCACTGTGCACGCATGTGTCTGCACACATATAGAAAGCATTTGCAACACTCTGTATGTGCATGCACATGTACGTGCATGGGTGCGTGGGTGCTCAGCGCCTGTGGACTGCTCCAGGTCCCTGGCTGGTGTGCTGCTGGGCTGTGGGGTGCATGTCTCAACATCCACATGTGCTGCCCAGCTGGGCACGTGTGGGTGGCTGACACATGTGTCCACACATGTCATTGTGCGTGGTCTCTGTGTCAGTAACAGCTGACCAG
Source organism: Gavia stellata (assembly GCF_030936135.1). NCBI lineage: Eukaryota > Metazoa > Chordata > Aves > Gaviiformes > Gaviidae > Gavia > Gavia stellata. Next base: position 20,546,076 of record NC_082609.1, read on the forward strand.
CCACCAGCTGGGTGGAGGAGTCACAGGTGCCTGCTGGATGTCCAGGGGTGTAGCAGGATCCCATGGGCACATCACAGCTCTCCAGCTGTGTCCACGCACACGCTTGCCACACATGACTCTGCGTCACACGTGCAGTGTGCTGCCATTTCTGTGCCGTGTGTCACGCAGATGCGTGTCACTGCTCAGTGTCCTGTGTAGACGTGTTACATGGATAAGCGGGATGCACGTAGCTGGAGGCGCATCCTGGGGCAGGACCCTGCCCTGGCATGACCCCAGTTGTAAGAGGACACTGAGGAGTGGCAGAGGTACGCAGGAGATATAAGGAGTCACATCACCCAAGGGACCTTCTGACCTATCTGTAATGGGGCAGACCTGCTGTGGGACCTGCTTCCCTAGTCTCTGCACCTCAGGGAGCACACTCTATGCATTGCCCTCCACCGGGTTTCTTGAGGGCAGAGCTGAGGCCAAAACTCATGGCATGGGTAGGCAGGGAACCCCCACCCCTCCATGGCCCCGTTCACTGTGTCAGCCCCAAGGAACATGCCGGGCAGCCTTCCCCCCACCCACCCAGGCTTTGCCATCAGTGCCACCTGATTTTGCCAGTGTGGATGCTCTGAACCCCCTGCCCTGTCTTTGCCTGAGGGAGATGGTGCTGCCCTCTGCCCACCTCCCTGTGAAATGGTGCCAGAGATGAGACCATGTCCCTACACTGGGGACTGGGAAGGGACACAGCAGGGCTGGAAACCCCGGCTCTGCTGCATCGCAGTCTTCAAAGGGGTGTGGGGAGAGCATGCCCCCCCCCGCACTTCTCCCTGACACCACAAGCTCCCAAAGTGGCAGGAAAAGCTCTGCACTGAAGCATATAGGAGCTGCTGGTCCCCAGGTGCAGGGTGCCAATGCTGTACCTGCCCTGTCCCACTCTGTGGGAGGGCTCTGGGTGGCTAAGGAGGCCACTGTGGGTGGGCTCAGCTTTTTGGACCCTACCAGGAGCAGGAAGGATGCAATGGCAGCATAGGGTAGGAGCAAGGAGGAAGAGGAGAGTTTCTGGGGCTTCATCCCGTCCTCTACTTAATGACAAAATTTATGGGGGGGTCCCCTCTCTGGGCTCCCTGGCACTGAGAGGATCGTGCCCCCAGCACACCCACTGTCTTGGTGCCCTTTAAGTGGGTCCAGTAATACCAAGTGGGCCAAGAGCCTGAAACTGAGCTGCAAATCACCCCAAATCCTCAGCTTCGAGCTGACAAGACTGAACTGTTCTCAGGGTGCCACAAAACAGCTCAGAGCAGCGGAGGACACCAAGCACAGTGGGGGCAAAGCCGCCACTGATGCCACCCTGGGAGGGCATGTGGGGGAGCAGCCAGCACCCTCCAGGCACCGGGGTGGGGGACCCAGGTTAGAAACAGCCCCAGCCATCACCTCCACCTCCGTGGGCGAGCTGGTGGCATCGGCGTGGAGCAGGGGGACACATCGCCTCTGCGGCTGGTGGCTGCAGGGGAGCTGCGGCTGAACCCTCCGGAGGCATGGCCCGGCTCCTCTCTGTCCCTCGGCTTGTCCCTTTCCCTGGCCTCTCCCTGGTGCTGACCGTGTCCCTGTCGCTGTCGCTGTCGTCGGTGGAGCATGCGTGACACCCAGTGGGCGAGCACCAGACTGCACACGCCAGGCGAACGGCACAGCCCGGAGCGGGGGTCCCCGGGCACGGTGGCCCTGGCCCGGGGAAGTCACCGATGTGGGGGACATTGCCCTCCTTCGAGGGACAGAGTGGCACGGCCCAAGGGAGTTGCAGCTGGGTTTTAACTTAGTTGGGTTGCATGGGCACATGGCTGGGGGGGTCCCTGCAGCCCTGGGGCTCTGGGGTCTCTCCAGGCACCCGGGGGTCCCTGCAGTCCTGGGACTCTGGGGCTCACTGGGGCTCTGAGGCCTCACCAGGACGCTGGGGGTCCCTGCAGCTCTGGGGTTTTGGGGTGTCATCGGGGCGCCAGGGCTCCCCACAGCCCCAGGTCTCTGGTGTCACTGGGGCTCTGGGGTGTCTCTGGGGTCCCAGGGTCCCCTGCAGCCCTGGGACTCTAGGGCAGTACCTGAAGTCTTGGGACTCTGGGACCACACTTAGCATCCAGGGGTCCCTGCAGCCCCAGGATATTTCATGCCTTGCACCGTGCCAGGGTCAGGATCTTGCTTTTCCCTGCTTCTCACCGTGTCCCTCAAAGGGGAGGCAGCCTGGCCACACCTAGCGTGACCTGATGTCTCTCAGGGGCTTAACACCTTCCTGCTTCCATCCTGGGATGATCTTCACCTCCTAGCCACCATGCTGCTCCAGCTGGGTTCCTCCAGGCCAGGAAACTCTCAGCCCATCTTTAGCTTTTCCTCTTAACTCTTTTGTTCATTCCCCAGGAGATAAACCCTGGTGGAGGTATATCTCCCATGAGGATCTGAGGCGAGCCAGTGCTGCGGTTCACATAAAGCCAAAACACAACCATTTTCTGTAGGAAAAACATTTTTCATTTCAATTTGCAAAGCCTTTCAAAGCCGACTCTTGGAGGAGCAGGAGCGGTCACTGCAGAGGAGATTGGATGCTCTTCTCCAGCTCTGAAGAGGCTGGAAGCTCATCCTGCTGAGGCATCCAAACTTGTTAATGGAGCTGTGAACATCCACACACAAAGCCGTGCAACCCCACTCCCGGCTTGTAAATCCCACATCCCGGCTCTAGAGTCTGTAAAGACACTTGGAGAGTTTAGAAATTTGACCTGGAGAATTAAAGGAGGAGGAGGAAGGGACCAGAAAGTCCTTGTTTGGACACAGCTGGGTTGGGAGCTGGGTCCTTCTCGCCATACCCTAACCAGGACCCCTTGCATGCCCTGGCCCCACCAGACTCTGGAAAGGCCCCTGCTCATGAAGCTGGTGGCCATGGAGCATGCAGGGATCCCAGGGGAAGCTGGCATGATGGTCCCCTGTGTCATCCCTCGCTGCCCATGCACAGTGACAAAGCGCAGCCAAGAGCAGGACTCTTCATGCTTGCAGCAGACGGACCCATCTCAGCAGTGCCCTGGGAGAGCGTCTCAGAGATGGGACAACCTTGTGGGAGGACAAGCCTGTCTCCTGATGCTGTATTTCTCACTTGGGAGGGCACAGACACGGAGGACAGAGTGCTTGCAAGAGCAATGGGTCATGGCAACCCAGCTCAGCTCAGCTGCTGGCTTGCAGGGGACATGTGATGGTGACCAGCGAGCTTTTGGGTGGCCACACTGTTGTCCAGCTTGAACACTGACCCCAATGGCTACTTCAGAAGAGAAGAAAGCACTTTCTGTTCAAGTTTCCAGCCTGACCCCCTGGGCAGGGAAATGCTTCCGTCCCTCAGGTGCAGAGAGAAATGTGGCCAGGCAGGGCTGGTTCCTGCTTCAGCAATGCTGGGCAGCCAGTCTGTTCCTTCCCACGCAGCTGGTCGAGGTCCTCCATCCCCAGGACTGCAGTGTCATCCCTTCCTTCACTCCATGGACACTCTTCAGAGCCACAAAGCCCCCAGGGTCAGGTCCCGCCTTCCCACACACACCCACATGTGGGCTCTCCAGGCTGTGTCTGGCTCTTGCAGGGACTGGGGTGACTGCACACACATGTGTACACACATGTGTCCACATGCTCACACACACGTTCCTGTGCACCCCAAGGGACACTACAGCAATGGTGTTGGATAGCTCTAGACCATAAATCCATCCGGCTTTGTTTGCTCCCTGCTCCGCAGCCCCAAGGCCACCCCAAGGTCTTTCCTCTGCATCGTCCCCAACTCGGGATCTGCCACTCCATGCCCACTGCAGCAGCTCTTTAACCAAGCATGGCGTTTGGCAGCTCTGCCTCACCGGCAGACGGCCACGGCACCCAGAGCAGCCCAAGCTGTGAAACACACAGCTCCACGACAAGCCAGTCTGCATGGAGAAGCAGTTGCTCAGCCCACCATGCTACAGCAGGGGCAGCTGCAGACAGCTGCAGGCAGCCTTCCTCCCCAGGCAAGTCTTTGAAAGCGGCTGCAGCTCTCCAGCTTTCTCCCTAATCTCCCTTCCATGAGTTTTTGCCTGTGCCTTGATGCCAAGCTGGAAGCTGGTTTCAAGAGCAGTACCCCACAGTCAGTACTGGGACCATGTTCCCCATCCTCACCAGAAGGTCAGATGAGGAGAAAATTGCACCCTTGCCTTGCAAGTGAGGCTAAACTAGGGGGAACTGGTGCGGAGCAAATGGCAGAGCCTCAGTCCAGGTGGACCCCAAGAAACTCAAAATTTGGGTCAACAGAAACCCTGTGGACATCAACAAGATGGGCCATGTAACCCCAGGTTTCACCCAGGCTGGGGACCGAGGGGCTAAGCAGGGTCCCACTGAAAAAGAGCTGGGACAAGGTCCCAGAAGAAGCTGAACAAATGGGGCAAGCTGCATCCTGCGCGACATGAGGAGGAGTGTGGCCAGCAGCCTGAGAGAAGGGGTTGTCGCCTCTGCACAGCACCAGGGGACCCCCAGATGGGTGCTGTGCCCAGACTGGTCCCTCAGTTCAGGGAAAGGTGGAGGAGCTGGAGAGGGACCAGCAGAAGCTGCTGGCAGGGCTGGGGCCTGGGGCTACAAGAGGGGTGGATTGGGATGTACCAGCACCATGCAGCTACCTGGAGGGCAGGTGCAAAGGCAACCGCTCTCTCAGTAGGGCATGAGATGTAACAAAGGACAACGGGCATTAGTTGCAGCTTCAGGCTGGACAGTAGGAATTACTATTTTTTTTCCTGGGGAGGTGGTGCAGCTGTGGGACATGCCACCAGGGAGGTGGGGCAAGTCCATCCTTCAAGACACAGCTGGGTAAAGCCGTGGATGACCTTACCCTGTGCTGGTGGTGATTCTGCTCCAAGCAGGAGGGTGGGCTGGAGACCCCCAGGAGTCCCTTCCCACCAACACTATCAGGATCCTGCGAGCCTGGTGAGGAGCAGCCTCCACACCTGTAAATCTTTTCCCTCCCCAAGCCAGCAGCCCACCCCACAGCCCCAGGACACCTTGACAGCCAAGGTCCTGTGCACTGGACCGCGGCCCCATCCCAGGCACGCCAGGACCCACGTTGGCCCGTATCCCACCGATGCTGAAGCCCATGGCTTCCGCCGCGCTGCTGGGAGGCCTGGCCGCTGCTCCTGGCAGGTGATCAGCTGATCCCGCCAGCGAGCTGGTGCTGCAAAGTCAAGCACAGAGATTGCCAGCGTGCCGCCGAGGGGAGAGCAGGGCTGTCAGGGCCGGGGGGCTCAGGGAGCCAGGGGCAGCTCTGCCCTGAAAGACGAGCCACCTGCACGCTGCTACCTGCTGAATAATAGAGGAGCTGACAGCCAGCCGGAGAGAAATGTGATCCTGGTTAGCCAGCCGGGGAAGACATCTGAGCTCCCAGCAGCTGCGATAGCAACTGCAGGGAAGGACCCTTCCTCCCGGCTGCTTTGTGTGGCTGGAGGTCTCTGCCCATCCCGGTGTGCCTGGGTGGCCGGTGCCCACTTCGGGGGCACGGGCTCGGGTCTCGGAGGATGATGTGAGCTGCAGCAGGCACCCAGCAAGGCAGAGCTCAAGGGCAGAGCCAGGTTTCCCGGGAGGTGAGGCAGAAGGAGCCTGCCTGCAGCCGGTGCCCGCGACCTCGGTCCGGCAGCTCAGCCCCATGTCCAGAGGAGGGGAGATGGTTTATATCCCGGATGACTCCGACTTCAGCTCCTTCAGGGATCAGTGCGAGAGCCTGGAGGGCTGGCACTGTCGATATAACAAGGCTGGCGTGACCGTATGGAGTCAGGGCCAGGAGGAAAGCTGCGCTGTGCAAAAAATCAAGGTAAGCAGGCGCCGGCGGCTGCCCTTCCCTGCCCCAGCTGCGTGCCCAGCTGCTCCTGAGGGTCCCTGGGGTGCTGGCCCATCCTGGAGGTGCACAGCACCCAGGTCAAGCCTGCCTGGGGGTGTTTCTGCTCTGAATGCTGGCAGGGTTTACTTCCCCAGAGGTGCTTCCCCAGCGGGCAAACTGCTCTGCAGGCTCTCCCTGCCTGCCCTGCCACTTTAGCCTCTCGACCTGCCAGGATGTCCGCTGCAGCGTCCTGCCATACACGCACGCATGTGGGCTCACGTTGCGGCTGCCCTTGATCCAGACACAGACGGGAAGGCCCTGGGCTCAATTACGTTATGAAGATGGCCTTGCCGGGAGCCCCCGGCCGTGAGAAAGGCTGGCGGGATACCTCCCTGGTGCCTCTCCCTTGGCCACACCATCCTGGGGCACATCGCTTCTCGTTCTGCACTGGATGAGCATCCCGGAGAGTTTAAGAGCCCCCATGTGCTGTCTCAGGAGGTTTGTTGATTGCCAGGGGCTGGATCTGGGATGCTGCAAAGGGACTAGCAAGGCTCAACCATTACACCTTGTTGCTCATCCGCATGGCACTTCCAGGTGACCCTGAGTACATCAAGAGTGGTTATGAGGTGCTGGGGGTGAGGGGCATGGGAGCCCTGTCATGGGGTAAGCCCTGCATGAGAGCATCTTGTGGGACAATGCCTGGCTTCAGGGCTGGTGTTGCAGGCAGGGCTTTGGCTTTTCTGGCCACCAAGGATCGGGATTGCTGGGCAGCGAGGCATCCACCCGAGCAAGCAGAGCCAGAGCATCTTACCAACAGGCTGGCCGACCTGGTAAGAAGGGTTTTCAACTAGGAGTGTCGGGGAAGGGTTACTACGACCTGAAGAGCAGGAGAGGTGTGGGGAGGTGGTGAGGAGGCACCTGGAGTGCAGTACAGTGGAGGAGGCTCTTGCACTGCTCTCTTGAACACAGAGTAACCAGCAGCCCGTCTCGGGTGCCTGCACACCAGCACATACAGCTGAGGAGACACAAGGAGGAGCTGGACACACAGTGATTGCAGTGCTGCCATGGATGGAGGCCTTCAGGGCCAAGGTGGGGAGGAGAAGCAGCACTCTCTTCAGAGGTGTAGCTGCAATACACGCTGCCTTGCTGCGGGGAGCCAGGGAAGAGCTTCTGGACTAGAATCAGGGAGCACTTAAGCCAGGTAGGCATACACAAATCCACAGGCAGGATGCACCTGGGGGTGCTGAGGGGCTGGCCAATGTCTCTTTGAAAAGTCTCAGTGACTGAAGGAGGTCCCTGATAACTGGGAAGAGGCAAATGTCACATCCATCTTTCAGAAGGGCAAGAAGTATGCTCCAGGGCACTATGGGCTGCTGTGTCACCTCCATCCCTGGGAAGGTGATGGAGAACATCCTCCTGGAAGCCACATCCTGAAGGACAAGGGCAGTGGAAACAGTAGCAGGGACTTACCAAGGGCAAATCATGCTTCACCAGCCCGGTTGCCTCTTGCAATGAGATGACTGGCTGTGTGTGTATGGGGAGAACAGCAAAAGCAGCATACCTTGACTTTAGTAAAGCCTTTGACAGGGTTTCCCATAGTCCCCTCATTGCCAGATTGGCAAGATCTGGACTGGAGAAGTGGATGATAAGGTGGGTGGAAAACCAGCTCACCACCAGGCTCATGGCATGGTGGTCAGCAGCGCAGAGTCCAGATGGTGTCCAGTTGCTGGGTCCCACCCTGTTACCGGGATGTTGGGATCGAGCACCTTCTCAGCGAGTCTGCAGGCAGCACTGAAGTTTGGAGAATATTTTAAGTGTTGGAGACAAGGCTGCTGCTTGGCGTGACCTGAACAGGCTGAGGGACAGGCTGGCAGGAACCTCATGAAGTCCAGCCAAGTTCAAACAAGTGCAGTCCGGCAGAGGGGATGCAGGTATATCCCCCTGTGCCACCACCACGCCCCGTAGAGAGGGGACCGCAGCAGGTTCAGGGAGGTCTGAGCACCATCGCCCAGCCCGGTTCATTACAAGTAATACCTGCTTGATGTGGTTTTTCCATGCTCTGGAGAGGGCCTGGGCATGGTGCAGCACTGCCCAGGGACCCTTCCCAAAATGTAGGATGGAAGATGCCACCCAGTCTGTGTGGGAGAGCTGAGCTGCACAGGCTGTGGCTTGGGGGTCAGAAGAGCCCCAGTCTTTCCATGAATGCAAGCATAACCTGGAGAGTCCCTGAGCAGTTGGAACTCTGGATTTTTTCCACCTGAATTCACTGTGAATGGTCTGGTTTGGGGCTCTGTGCTTTCCCCATCCCAGCTGACCGCCTGCTGAGGCTGGTGCGGCTGTTGCACAGCCTCTGTTCATCTGTGGCTGGAGAGGGGTGGTGGACAGGCTTTAGTGGGGGATTTTGGGGGGTGCAAGGCTGCGATGGTCCTGATGTGATAACCAGAGCTTCCAGGAGCACAGGACCATAAGCTCCACCTCTGGCTGGAGGCATCCTTCAGCCTGCAGCAGCAGCACCTCCAGAGCCAGCTGGGAGGGGGTGGCTGGGGAGAGGGAGCAGGAGGAGGGGGCTGGGTGCTCCCACATTCCCCTCCACGGTGCCCTAGGGAGTGCAGCACATCTCCAAGCCTGTCCTGGGCACAAGTCCAGCACTCTGGGCAGAAACCATCACCCAGACCATCAGGGAAAGCTTGCCCGAGATTGATGGGCCCTGCCACGTTCAGAGGGCCATCTCCAATTACACGGCACTGCCGAACACCTCATCAAAGATGCAAGGCCTCTAAAGAGGAGCAGGTGACATCTCCTTCCTCCTGGCATTGAGAGGAGCATCATCAATGCTTCATCAATAATGCACTAGCTGACACGGTTGGGCAGCTCCATGGCTCCGGTTACAGCCGGGGCCCCATCGACCTCCCCCAGACTGGACACTGTGCCTGAAAGCAGTGTGCCAGGGCAAGAGCATCCCTTTGCTTGCCCTGCAGGAACATGGGGTGAGGGGTACCCAGGGGTACCCAGGCACCAGAACCTGGACCACCAGGCAGCTCCATTTGAGGTCAGAGGGTCCTTCTACCCCCGCTGCCTTTGCACTGTGCTGCATACCAGCAGTGGGGCCAGTGGCTCTGCTCAGGCTGTCCTGAAGCAGGGACGTGCCCTGCACTGTGTCTGCAGAGCATCCCCCATGGCACACGTGCACGTGGCTTTATAGCAGCACGGGGGCACGCCACCACACGCAGGAACAGCCTAAAGTCCTCGTCCCCAGATGGGCACAGTTCCATGCTCTGGAGATGGGTGCTGCCCCCCTGCCCAACTGCCCGTCTCCCCACAGACTCGCATCTCCTGCAAGGACGTCCCTGCCGAGACGCTCTATGACGTGCTGCATGACACCCGCTACCGCAAGAAATGGGACTCAAACATGATCGAGACCTACGACATAGGGCGCCTGACCGTTAACGCTGACGTGGGATACTACTCCTGTGAGTAGCCCCTAGCCCCTGGGGACCCCCAGGACCCCCCTCCCCAACCCCACAGCCCCGTGCATGGGTGTGGGGCCATGGGGGCAATGGGTTGGGGTGTAACAGGGTCTGTCTGCAGGGAAGTGCCCGAGCCCCCTGAAGAACCGGGATTTCGTCACACTGCGCTCCTGGCTTCCCCTGGGCAATGACTACATGATCATCAACTACAGCGTCAAGCACCCGGTGAGCCTCCGGCTGGCCCTGGCCCTGGCAGGGTGCTGGCCCCATGGACCAGCAGGCACAGGCAGGGCTGGGCAGCGGCTCAGGCAGGCTCTGAGGTGCACAGCATCTCTCTGCAGAAATACCCACCCCGGAAGGATTTTGTGAGGGCTGTGTCCCTGCAGACAGGTTACCTGATCAAGGCGAATGGTGCTGGTGCCTGCGTCCTCTATTATCTCACCCAGGTGGACCCTCGAGGTGAGTGCCAGCAGGAGGGGAAGATGCAGCATGCCTCCTCGGGAATGGGTCCCATTGTATCCCCAGAGGTCACCCACCATGGCTCTCCATCACCCAGAGGTCCAAAGGGTACTGTCCCCTCCCAGGGCACAGCGTGGGTCAGGTGCCATCAGCCCTGGGGGGGCTCAATCTGGTACGGGGCGCTGCAGGCTCCTGGTGCCTCCTCTGGGGCTGGCCCAGATTGGTCGAGTGATGGGTCTTTGGGCTCTTGCAGGGTCGCTGCCAAAGTGGGTGGTGAACCGCGTCTCCCAGTTTGTGGCACCAAAGGTAAGCAGGGTGCATGGCCAGTGGTGGGATGCACAGGCATCAGGCATGAACTTCCCCGAAGTAGCCCCCTAGATAGGGGCAGGGCAGGTGCTGGGTGACCCAGGGCTTGCAGGGCATGCACTGGGCATGCTGCTGGTGCTGTGTGGTCCGAGCCAGGCCCCCATCCTCTCCCAGCACCCCCAAAAAGCAAGCAATGGGGGAGCGGGGAACTGTGCCCACAGATCGGGGTGGCTTCATCCCCACTGGGGACTTGGGGCACCATGATGGGCTGGAGCCACTCTGCCCACAGGCAATGAAGAAGATCTACAAGGCTGGGCTGAAGTATCCGGAGTGGAAACGCAAGCACGACCCCGGATACAAGCCCTGGGTGTACCCGGAGCAGAACACGCTGCCCAGTGTCAGCCTGGCCGAGCTCTCAGTGCAGCATGCCGACTCGCTGGAGAACATTGACGAGACGGGGCTACCCGAGGACCACCTGAGCACCAGCGACCATGAGGCATGAGCCCTTGCTGCAGCCCTCTCATGGGGCGACACCCTTGTGACCAGGGCTTGGAAGCCAGAGGGCATGGGTGGGAATTTGGCCCCCTGCACCCCAATAGTCACACCTGCTCTTCAACTCCATCATAGACCCCCCTACCCAGGCAGCAGAGTACTGTCCCATGGGAACCTGCAGCACGGGTGCTGTAAAGAGGGAGGACGGGCACCCTGGTCTCCTCTGTCCCCACGGTGGCCATGGAGATGTCCCCAAGCAGGAGGTAGAGCTGGCAGTCGGATCGGGTGCCCCAAGGAGAGGCTGGGCAGGGCAAGAGAGGGAGAACCTTTAATGGAGTGGGTAGGAGCTTTCCTGGCACCAGGATATCCCTTTGCCACTGTAAGACCCTCTAGGGGTGTCCCTTCAATGTCCAGAAGAGGGGGGGTCTATGGGGATCCTGCCCAGGCTTTGCAGCAGCACAGGGCTTGGACTGACCCTCTCTGGCCCAAGGTCCAGCTCTGCCAGCCCCACAATCAGGCTGGACCCACTCCAGCCCACCAAGCTGCCCCAGGCTTTGTGTGACACTCCCCCCCACACCCCGGGAGCCCTCCCAGGTCCTCTCCTGGGCATCAGGCCCACCTCTGCAGGCCGGCTCTGACCCAGATGGCTCTGGGGACCCGTTCCCCAAGGGGTGTTTGGGGGCGCTTGTCCTGGCAGGGGGGTCTTGGGCAGCCTCTGTCCCCATTCTCTTGGTGTTTGCCGCTGGTGTGGTTTCTGGCACAACAATAAAGGGGTTGGTGTGTGCGAGAGAGAGCTTTGGGCTGGGACGGGATGATGAGGAAGCTGGCACCGAGCCCACCCTGAGGCTGTCCAGGTGCAGCTGGACAGGAGGGCCAGTCCAGCTGTGCAGTCCCAGCACCCAGAGGTGACCCTTAGCTGGGAGCGAGGTGGCCGGCGGTGGGGCAGGAGAGGTGGATGCTGGGCTCTGCACACCCACACACGTGTGGGTGAGCGTGCGTGTGCACGGGGCAGCTTCCGCCAGACAACGGGAAGTTGGTCTAGACAGACACCGCTGGGGGAATATGCTGACAAATGCTGGATTTTCCATCCAGCCGTTCACCCCCACGCTCCAAGGCTGCCTGCGGCTACTGGGCTCCTGCCCCAGATGAGTTTAAGCCTAATCTGTGCAAGGCCAATGCAAACGGGGCTGTCACTGCTGATGGTGCTGGGGTGCTCAGCACCAGACCTGTCCTAGCAAGGTAAAGACTAGGGGACATGGCCAGGACCTGGCAGCCACTCTCATAGCCTAGGCAGTGGTGGGGGACAACGCCCTGGCAGTACCCAGGGCTTGCAGCCTGCCCAGAGCCACCTGCCACTGTGGCTTTTGGGGCCCTCTGACCTGCGCAGCTTCATGCTCCCTCGTCAGCCCGACCTGCTGTGGTCCCACCCTGAGCTGTGAGTGCTGTTGCCCTGTGCTTGCTTCCCCCACACCTTGCGCTTCTCCTCCCTGGTTCATTTGGACACCCACCCCAGCATCCCGGGTGCAGATGCTCACTGTCCCCCTCTAGCCACCCCCCGCTAGGTCACGTATGCCCCCTGTGCTGTTCCGGGGGGACATCACATGCACATACCTCACTGCAGAAAGTGCTGGGGAGAGGAGAGGAGGTCCTGGCCATCAGGGCAGCTGGCTTCCATGGTTTGCAGCTGGGCTGGCCGCACAAGCAGAGCAGGGGCGAGAAGTCACGCCTGCGGGGAAAATGCAGAAAACACAAGGGCAGGAAGTGTGCAGGCTTCCCCCTTCCAGCGCACGGGACTCAGTGCAAGGGGAGCAGTCCCTCCCTGCCCCGTGCTGCTCCCACCATGTCAGCAGGCCCACAGCAGGGAGGATTTTACACATCCCAGCCCCAGATTGCCGCAACAACACTTTGCAATAATCGTGGTAGAGCTGGGCAGGGAACCGTGGCTAAAGCAAAGGGGAGAAATACCCCTGGGTGCTTCCCTGATGGGGCAAAGCCCACTGGCACCCCGAGCCCGCAGGGTGCTGGGGTGAAGACCACCCCGCATGGCCTTGGTGCTGCGGGAAGCAGCCTCATCTTTTGTCATTTGCTGGATGTTTCTCTGCAGCCAGGCTGCAGCTCTGCTGTGGGGCTATTTTTAGCCAGCCCTAAGTAGGTGTGAGGAGCTGCTGCTTGAGCACCAAGAGACCAGCGGGGAGTCCCCTGCTCCCCAGCCAGCGCCGGGGAAGGCTGTGCCGGGGTGGGTTACATCTCAGCCCAGGATGCTGCCCAAAATGGCCAGGATGGTGGTGGCATTGAGTATATGGGGAGGAGAAGGGCCGCTGGGGTGGCAGGGACACTGGTCCCCATCCAGCACTGGGCTGTAGCAGAGCTCCTGGCCCCCAGCATCACCCTGGCCAGGGAGCAGTGTGAAACCTGTGGGGCTGAGGAGGGGGGCTGCCCTGGACCCCGTGGGGTGCTGGGACCGCCAGCGTGGTGATTTCTTACTGAATGATGGGCCACTGCTGGGTTTCCTGTGGCACAAACAGGAAGGGGGCCATGCACCGGCATCCCCGAGCACCTGAGGGAGGGAGGGGGCAGCAAGGTGTGGGGTACCGGAGCCTGCCGGGTGCCCTCACCGTGTTGCTGGGGGAGCGGGTGGCCCACAGCCCAGTGGGGCGAGGGCCAGACACGCGGGGGCTGCAGGCCCACACAAGAGCCCAGCTGGATGACTTTTCCTGCCTGGCCCAGAGCGGAGAGGAGCCGCCCCACGGCGCAGAGATTGGAAAGGAAACGGGAAGCTGCTGCTGGGCGAGAGATTAGCCCGGAGGCAGTGATGTCAGCCAGCGCCCCGATGGATGGGGGGCAGGGGGAGTGTGGCGTGGGCTCCCTGTCCTGCCCGCACACAACTCGGCAGCACGCTCCAGTGTCCCCAAGTGTCAAACATGCCCCGGCTGGGGTAGGATGTGACCCCATCCCCGGGATCTCGTGCTTTGCTTCTCCTGAGCTCATGGATAGGTCTTGGGCAGCTCTCGCCCCCACCGCCCACACCGGGACCCTGAGCCCAGCAGGAAGCCCCCCAGCAGCCCATCTTATCTCATGGACTGGCCTTCAGCAGGGCTCTTGCCTGGAGAAGTCCAGCAGGTTTCCAAGCACAACAGCCTCCAGCTTCCCCCTCCCCACTCCTCCACCAAGGCCCCCCCAGGGGCTCAGCTCTCTGCCATGCCCCAGCAAACCCTCTGGGATCAGTCCCAACCCCACATTTCCAGATGTCCATCATGGCATTTGCCCTCTAGGTAAGAGCCCTGGGCATCCCTCACCCTGTCCAGCTCCCAAGAGATGCTCCTACCATCACCGCACATGCATGCACCCACATCCCCCAGCATGACCCAGCGTGGGTAGAGCTGAAGGTAGACCAAAAGCTGCCCCAGGGTGCAGCAAAGGCTGATGGCTAGGGATGGATGGATGGATGGATAGATAGGTGGAAGAAAGGAGGGAGGGAGGGAAGAATGCGGGCATGGAGGGAGAGAAAAATGAATAGAGGGATGGAGGGAAGGATGGATGGATGGGCAGCTGGACACATGGACCTTGAGGGACAGTGTCATCATGGGTGCTGCCCGGAAAGGGGAAGGACCGCACAGGCGAATGTGCTGGAAGGATCCAACCTTCACTTTGATCTTTGCTTCCTCCAGCCCTTGCCAGCATCTTCATGAAGCCCAATCCCCCAGCTCGAGGGGAGTTTTCCGATCCTGCCCATCTGCCTCCTCCAGGGAGCAGGCAACACCTTCCTGCTGTACGAACCCATAGACATGACAGGGCTTTCTGCCTCTGCCCAAGGAGGTTAATGTCTAAATATAGATTACATCAGCAGGTTGGCAGACACCAAAGAGATCAAGCAGAGGCTTTGAAACCTGTGCTGTGGAAAGTGGGCTGACAGGAAACCCTCAGAAAACAACCCAGCCACAGCATACACGTCACAGCTACCAGTGCCCTGCCATTGCCCCAGCGCTCTGCTGTGCCCTGCTCCTCTCCAACACGGCCCCATGCCAGCTGTCTGGCTCCAAGGTGGTCCCATGGCTGGGAGATGCCCTGGCTCCGGCTGTCCTCCCAGCTGGGCTCTGAGAAGGGGCAGCCCCCATCGGGAACCAGGTGCTGGGACTCAGCAAAGGTGCTTGAGCAGGGGTTTCCCCCCTGCCAGGGGAACCGAGCCCCAGTCCTGGCACTTAGGTGACTGTGGAGGGAGGAGGGAGCAGGGGAGAAGGTTTTATGAACCAAACTGGCCTGTCAGCAGCCATCAGGATGTGGGTTGCGGGGACTGGGCCCTGCTCTTGTTCACACTGGGCCACCAGACGGGACTGTGACTTGCCACTCTGGGGATGTCCCAGGGTGTCCCTTACACCCTTGGACAACGTTTCCCTCCCCAGCACCCCACCTCTGCCCTCCCGGCACGCAGGGAGGAGCACCACTCCTGGCAGCAGGTTATAAGGGGTCTATAGAGATGCTGCAGCGTGCCAAACAGTGTTGAGCCAGGATCTGGCCTCACGCAGGAGTGTGCTTCACTGGTGCTAATGCCTCCAACACAGCGGGATGGAAACAATGGCACACTGGCTGCCACCAGTGCTACCGACACCCTTTGCTCTGCCCCTGCAGGCGCTCACACCACAGACCTCAGCAACCTTCCCATGAGCGGTGGTGCTTATATTTAGCCAAACAGCTTCCTCTAAGAGGCAGAGGCAGGAGCCCAGCAGGAAGGCAAGGTCCACAGTGCAGGTCCAGAGGGTCCCTGCACACCCTGAGGGTCCCCGTGCACCCTGTCTCCGCAACCCACCCACAGGGTGGTCCATGGGGCCACCCGTGCCATCCCCAGCCCTGGGGATGCGTCACCCCCCCCCGAGCAGTTGGCGAGGAAGAGGAAGGGGAAAGCTCTGCTGGGCTTGCGCTGAGTTCTGCTTCTGCTTTGTAGGAGCAAGCCTGTGGTAAGGAGAAGCTGCCTTTCAACACCTAGCTGCACGCACAGAGACTTGTATGGGGTGGCCCTCCCACACCAGGGGCTCCCACCACCCCCAGCCATCCCGCAATGGCTTTTGGGGGCATTGTTGGGGCAGGGACGGACCAGCCTGAGTTGGAGCAAGGGGGTCCCGAGGGAGCTGGACCCTCACAGAGCAGGGAGCAGTTATCAGCCTTGCCATCAGGAGCAGAGAAGGGCTGAAGGGTGTTGTGAGATATCAGCCTCGGACATCCTCCATGTGCAAGGTTGGGTAACAGCAGAGTCAGACTAACTGCCAGCCCGACCGGGGCTCTTGCGAAAAGCGTTGCATTAAAGGCAGTCAGGTCAGCCAGTGGTGAAAGCACAGGGCCCTTGCAGGACAGAAACCCTCCCGACATCCCCCTGCCACGCCAGACCCCACTGCCTTCCTGCCCCCCAGCTCACTCCACATCCCCCTCAGCCCGGGGCATCGGCAGCTGGATGGGGTGCTGCATCCCCAGCATCCCTGCAGCACAGGGAAGGTTTTTGGGTTCCCATTTCACCCAACCAGCCCCAGTGCCAGCCCTCCCAAGTCCCCTTGTCGGCATGGAAGTTTTAACCTGTTTTCTCCAATTTGGCAGCACCTTCCCAGTACATGCACCCTGCCCAGTCCCAGGCCATGGTGGATATAGTGAATATCTCCTCTTGCCTGCAGCCAGAGGCAGAAACAGCAGATAGAGCCGAATGCACCCAGGAACTTCAAAGCTCTCCCTTGGCAGCACAGCCTTGGGGTGCAGGTCTCGGGGCAGCCTGTCCCCCCATGGCAGTGTATGTCCGAGGGCTCGTGATGGGGAGCAGGACCCTTGCTGGGAAGGCGAGAGAAGGAGGATGAGGGGTTGAGCAGGGAGGATGGGGGCCAGCCCCTGAAGGACAGCAGAGCCTGGTCAAGGGGCAGGACACGGGACAGCCAGGCCAGGGGCCAAGTGCGGGGCAGGGTCATGCCTGGGAAGGGGCAGGACAGGAGGGTGGGACAGGGATGAGGACCGGAGGGTTGGTCTGGAGGAGGGACCGGCAGTGGGAGGCGCAGGCTGGGTGCTGTGAAGCCTGCCTGCACCCACAGCAGTTCCTGCAGGGCTGCCTGCCCATGCCCGCAGGCTGAGCCCTGTGCCCGGTGGGGACGCCTTGGCATCACCCTGGAGCCCAGAGCGGGGCGGCCATGGAGCCCGCAGCGGCACTGCCATCTTGCTGCTCTGCCAGAGCTGGCCCTGGGGGGCTGTGGACCACGCTGCGGGGCAAGAGGTGAGGGAGAACCCCGAGGGTGGCAGGGGATGGATGGGACAGACTTGGGGATGGGGGGGAAGGGCCAGGACCAGGTCAGTCCATGCCCACTGCCAGCCCACTGCACTGGCTGGTCTGCATGGGTTTGCAGGGACAGGGACGGTGTCCACCTCCCTGTGAAGCGCCACTGCCTGTGGGCACAGCCACACCGCCCCGAAGTGCCACACCACAGGCCAGTGCCTGGCACGGCCCTGGTACCCGCTGCCCAGGTATGGGGAGGTCTCAAGAGCCAGCTCCCCGGAGGGAGGCTGCCTGCTGAAGCCCCAGGCAGGGCAGGCAGCAGGCAGAGCTGGCCACAGATCCCTCGGGGCTATACAGGCACAAGAAAGGGGGAAATTGCCCCATTTCAGCACCAGGCTGCCGGGCAGAAGTGGGTACAGCCCTTTAACCCTGTGGCAGAGACACACAGCCTGCACCGGTATGGGACATCACCCTCTACGCCCCCCCTGCCCATCCCTTTGTGTAGGTCCTACATCAACAAGCAGCCTTCCAGCTGCAATGTCCCCACGCCCTGGTCCCCATGCCCTGCTCTTCCAGCTTCTCAGCCAGCTCCCGCCGTGACTGTCCCTCCTCAATGCACGCCGGTGCACAGCTGCCCACCCCATGGTGAGCACCCTGCACACACGCACACAGGGTTGGGCACACACACATCACGCACACCCTGCATCCATGCATATGAGCAGGGACCCCCTCTGTTCACGCTTGCTTGCTGACAGCATCCCCCCACCACATGCTCCCAGGGACACCACTGCCTCTGCCGGCACACCAGCCTGCCCGCACTTCCCCATGCTGCTCGTGCAATCCTTGCCCACGCAGGCAGCAATGGGGAGCAGGCAAATGCCTGTGCAGCGGCGTGGAGGTTCATGCAGTGGGGAGCCTGGCCCAGCTGCCCCTCGACGGGTCAGGCTGTGGCTCCCGAGGGAGGGAGCAAGGGATGCGTGGGAGCGTGCAGGCAGCAGGAAGGAAGCCTGCGCCGAACAATAGAGGGAAACGGAGGAACTGGAAAAAGACCCAGTGGCAGCACAGTCAGCACAGATGGTTTACTGCGGAGCAGCATGATTCATGGGAAAAAGGCCCTCAGCGCTCCACAGAGAGCCCGCAGCTCTGTCCTGGGGCTGTGCCAACAAATAATTTGGGGATGGGGGTCCCCAGTGCAGCAGGACCTGGCGGGTGGGCACCGTGCTGAGCACAAGCCCCAGGCTGTGCACCTCCGTCTCAAGCCGCGGGTGCTGGTGGTGGGGTGTACAGGGGCCCGTCCTGCCTGGGGGTGGGTGGGAGGCTGTCCCCCCCCTCCGCCTGCCCGTGAGTCATGCTGACCTCTCCCATGCCCTCGCCAGCAGCGAGAGAGAGATATTATGGTCTGGCCCTTCCGGCCGCAGAGCCCTCCCCAAGCTGGCCGGCACAGGAGCTCATCCCCTGGGAGGGGCCCAGATGCTCCCCCCATTATCTGCCTCGGGCAGCCCCCTCCACTGGGACACCCCCCTGGCTGCACCGGCTCTTGTTCTCCTCCCACCCAGCCCTGCGCACAGCGGAGCCCGGGATGCCCCAGCGCCCAGCATCTGCTCGCCCACCCGCTCCCCTGTGAGCCCCCGGCCACTCGGTTCCTGTCTGGGCTCGGGTCACGGCCTCGCCAACAAAGCAGAGCCAGGATCCGGCAGCTCCGGGGAGGGGCAGAGAGGCTTGGGGCTGAGGAACAACAGGATGCAGGCTTCTTGAGCTGGGAGGTGAGCAGCTCGGGGGAGAGTGGCGAGGCAGGGGGACCTTCGGGAGCATCCTGTGCTCCCACCCATGGGATCCATGCCCTTTACAGCAGCTTAACCACCCCCCTCCCTTCCTGCTGCTTCCTCACTCCCTTTCTTTCCTCCTTCCACAGATGATGGGCTGAGCATCTGTCACAGAGGCACACCAGGGCCATGAGCTCCCTGTGCGGTCCTGACTCCGATATTGCAGACTGGCTGGCCACCATCCACTTGGAGAGGTACCGGGATGTCTTCAAGCAGCATGGGTACCACATGGCCAGAGACGCCGCCTTGCTGGACGGTGACCACCTGCAGCAGATTGGCATCACTGCCACCGGGCACCGCAAAAGGATCCTAAACTTGGTGCAGCAGACACGGATGCTCAGTCAACCCCAGGGGGGACCCACAGCAGGAGACACCCATCTCCAAGCCACCGAGGTCCTGGATGCCCCCCAGGCGGGCGAGGATGCCATGAAAACAGAGCCAGGAGGGGCTACTGATGCCTTTGGGACGCGGCAGCGTGTTACTGAGCCCGCCCAGGCATCGCCTCTAGAGAAGGACCCTGCTCCTCCCCTCGTGAAGCCAGTTCCCAAGCCAAGGACAGTTTTCCCTCGCTCAAAGCCAGAGCAGGGCTTAGCATCCGCGCTGCCAGCACGCACCACAGTGCCGGCACACAGCCCGGGCAGTGACAGTGCGCCTGCAGCCTTTGTGGTACTGGAGGGGTTTGTGCCAGGAGAGAGCTCCACGGATTTGGAGAGCCCAGAGCCCAGGCCAGCACCGCCGGCTGGCCCAGGGGCAGCTGTGGCCATGGGCATGGGAGTATCCCGGCTGCGAGCGCGGGAGAGTGCTCGGGAGGATACACGGCCGCCCTCAGCTCCGGATCATGGACAAACTCTGGAGGCATCAGAGAAATCCCGCCCGTCCGCTCCACCACGGCACAGCCACAGGGTCCCAGCAGCTGAGCTCTGCCCTGGGAGTGTGCTGGAGGGTCACCCTGTGTCCAACCCTCCCCTGCCCACCGCAGCTGCCCCAGCCAGGAGAGATCCCTCGCCGTGCCCCAGGGCAGCCTCTCAGCCGGGCTCAGGGCAGGGCAGGCTGGAGATGGTGTCCAACGTCATCTATGAAGGACTCGAGCCCCCGTCAGCACCCACTGAGGACTCAGGAGAGGAGGATGGTCCCCAGGGTCAGGCTCTTGCTCAGCCCCCGGCTCTGTCCCCGCAGGAGCTGACCCAGCCGGACAACAAGCCTGAGTAAGCAGATGCTTTCCCTCGCCCCAGGGAGCCAAGAATCCGGAGAGCCCCCCATGCCCAGGACCCCATCCCCAGCCTGGCCCTGCCTGCCTCCGGGTGCTGACAAAGCCCCTTTCACCACCCTCCCCACGCCTTCCCCAGGCTCTGCATGGAACAGTCCCGCAAGGCAGCTGGGATCCCTCTGAGCTGACAGGGTGGCCCTGGGCCCCCGGATGATTTGTTCTGGTTGGTGGGAGAAGCTGCTGTGTCTCCTCTGCTCACCCCAGGAAGCAGGGCTGGGGCTCCTCGGCATGGTGAGGGGGTGGCTGAGTGAGGGCTCTTGCTGGGAGCAAGGAAGGAGATGTTAGAGGGGGGGTGAGCTGGGATAAGAAATGCCTGGCAGCCCCAGAAGACACAACCCATCAGGTCCCAGGGTGGGGAGCAGAAGGGAGCAAGGAGGGTGCTGGGAGCAGGGAGGGGATGCTGCACATCCTGGGGGACAAAGCCGGGCTCAGCCCCAGTCAGGCGCAGCCTCCAACCCATGTAAGCCAGACGGGAAACCGAGGTGGAAAAACCCCGCAGGCTCCCACCTCGTCCCAGCTGCAGCCACAGTAACCCCTCTCCTGTTTTCCAGCAGGCCCAGCTGGCCCGGCGGGGGCCTTCCCCCCATCCCGCAGAGACCCACCAGCAAACCAGGTGAGACCCCCCAGGGCATCAGTGCACAGCGGGGACCTCCCGGTGTCCCCAGTGAAGGGGGGTGAGGGGGACACCCACACCCCCTGCCTTGCCCCCAGCTCCTTTCCCCCTGCTCCTGCCTCGCTAAGGGACCGGGGTGGCCCCTTGCCAAGGCAGGGCCCAGCCCCACACGTATTTGGGCTGGCATCCCTGTTGTGCCAGACACCTTGGATATTGGGGCGTGCTGTGGCGGGCTCGGTGGGGGGGTCCCCCTCCAGGGTGGGCAGTCCTGGCTGGTCACTGCCCTGCAGCAGGCACCGCTGACTGCCTTTCCTTCCCATGTCTCTGCCCACAGAGGTCGGGGAGCAGCCCGTCAGCCCCTACAGCGAGACCATCTTTGGGCACGGAGCCCCATCCCGGGAGCAGAAGGTGAGAGGGGGCTGTGGGGATGGTGGCTGTCCCCTGCCATCGTTCTGCATCCCACCAGCTGCTGCGAAGTAGGGAGCTGCAGCCGGTGAGATGGCAGTGCCTGGCTGAGCATCGCTGCTGGGGTGGGGGTCACAGGCTGAGCCCCCTGCTCAGTGGGCTAGGCAGGTTGAGGCGGTCTGGGATGGGAAAGGGCGGAGGGGAGAGGAGGTGTGACCAATCTCTCCTCCCAGGGTGTTGGCATGTCCTCCGATCAGAGCTACGAGGCAGTGTCTGAGCTGGGCCTGGAGCGAGAAGCACGCAGGTAGGCATCACCTCCTCCAGGCTGCAGGAGCTGGGCTGGGCTCGGGGTCTGGGGTTTGCATGCCAGGGGGACAGGGGACACCCCTGGGGACAGTCTGAGAGGCAGTGGGGGCTTCTCCCCCAGCATAGAGCCGATCAGGAGTATCTGGGATCAGGTCAGCAGTTTCAAGAAGAGCCTATGGGCTCAGAGGTGAGAAGGAGCCGTTCTGGTGGGTGGTCCTTGGGGGGACAGTGCTTGTCAGCAGATGCTCTGGGTGCACAGCCAGGGCAGTGCCAGTGTCACTGGGCAGCTGCACGCTGGGCAGAGCCTGGATTTGGCTGCTGGGAGCAGGGAAACACCATGGGGGAGAGGGATTGCTCAAAAATGGGATGGATCCAAGCTCCAGATGAAGGGATGTGCGACCTCCAAAGGCTCCAGCATCATCAGATCAGCATTTGCTGGTCTGTCACACTGTGGTGGACCGTGAGATTGTGAGGGGCACCTTTAAAATGTTTTTGAAATGTACTTTCCACAACTCCTGATAGCATCTCAGAAAGAGGAAGGAAAGCTGCTCTTCCCATTTCGGATGGGGAGGGCTCTTTTTCCTGTGTTGCTTAGACAGGAGGAGGGGAGCTGCAGCTCTGTGTCCTTCAGCTCTGCCCCTGGCCTTGCTGGCCAGTACGTCCCCATGCTCCTGCCTTTCTGGCCCCCGTGTTGGTCGGTCCAGCCCATCTCCTGCTCTGGGTGCAAGTCCCTGTGGTGTGGCCTGATCCAGTGTCACAGCCAGATGCTGCAGCCAGATGAGAGCCAACAGGGGCCATGGGTGGGGAACTGCAAATACCTGGGAATAGGAGTTTTGTAAACAGAAGTACTGAAATCTGCCATGGAGCCTCTGAACCAGCAGTTCAGAGCAGGGCTGTGTGCTGGTCCATGGGTCACAGTCTCCATCCAGCAGCTTCCAGGGAGCTGGGGTCCAGAGGCATTGGCCTGGCACTTACAGCCCTGGAACCACGAGGGAGTTTGCAGCCTCATCTTGCTGAGAAGAGACAGGATGCAACAGTCAGCAGAGTGTCAGAGGCAGCGGCTCATACGTTTTTTTCTCCCAGCCTGAGCACTAAGTGGTTGGGGTGTGGGGAGTTGAACAAGAGACAGAAAAGCCTTTGGAGACCTTTTGCATAGTACTCATAGACCCCGTTGGCCAGCTGCTCCAACACTTTCCTCCCCAGACCAACCCCACTGGTCCAACTGCGATCCCCCTGGAGCAGAGCTATGGGCTCCTGCTCAGCTGCTGAGCCACTGCTGGCCAGCCCTGGCCCCTGCCCCTGCCTCTGTGGGACCTCCCAATCCTCCTCTTCAATCCTTCTCCAGTTCAGTCCGTTACTCATCCTGCTGACTGGCACCTGATCACTGGGGACAACACGAGCATCTCCTGCAGCCCACCAACCCACTCATTATGGGAAATATTTCCCACTCCCAAACTTCAGAGAGGCCCTCCCACCCCTTTGGCACAATATCTTCCTCCTACCTGAGATACCTCCTCTGAACCTGTTCTGCGGGAGTTTCATCTGGACCACGCTGCTCTCTGACTTGGCGTCTGTGCAGTGGGTGTTAGAGATGGGCAGAGCAGCCTCTGCCAGCAATGAGACCTCCTCAGCAAAGAGGAAGAGGAATGTGAAATTCCCCTTAAAACTGGGAGCTGGGTCTCTGAGGGTCCAGCATAGCCTGGAGTGTAGGGTGGGATTCGCCCACTCTGACACTGAACACCTTCATCCACGCTGGTGATGCTCAGCTCCCTGAAATGCTGGTGTGGAGGACAGCATCTGCTCTACTTCAGACATCAGTCTCAGCAGGAGAGACACAGTGTCACACCAGTGCCTGTGTCACCCCATGGAGCTCGGGAGACTGGGTCAGACAGCAGCTCCTCAGGCATCGTGGTGAGGATGGTCGACGCTGCCCTGGTTTGCATCGAGAGCCACAATGAGATGATCCTCAGGCAGATACCTACCTGGACTGCTTCTTCCCACACTTCAAGGCATCTTCCCTGCAGGAAAAGAAACGCTGGGAATGGTGTGTCCTTGACAGCTTAATCCTTATCTCCCTACCTACCTCCAGGTGCCCACCAGCAGGTTGATTGTCTGGCCCATGACCCCCAGTTGAAGTAACCGGATGCATCAGTAGCTCCCTGGTCCCCTCACCACCAGCAGATCCCTTTCTTCCATCACCCATCCTTCATCCTCCACCCTCCACCAGCTCTCCCACATGAGCACTGACAGGCTGAGACTGCCCCAACTCAGTGCACCTCAGGCATCACCCTCCAGGCTCAGATGACCTGGAAAGACCCTCTACTTGCCCTGGGGACTCATTTGGCCCTAAGGTTAGTTGTCTTCACTGCCTGACACCAGCTGAAAAGGGAGATGACTTGGCCTTTGCAGACTTGTTGCTTGGAGGCCTCCTCCACCAACTCTGTCCTCAAGGGCAGAGCTGGGAGTTGGCCTGAGTCTTGGCATGCTCCTGGGATGCTGAGAAACCCCACTCCAGCCGGGCCGTGGGCTTTGCTTGTCCCTGCCAGATGCTGCTTGTCCTCCAGCTCTTCATGGTTTCAGTGCCTGTAAATCATGGCTCAGGAAGGGGCTGTCATGGATTTTTCCCCTTTTTCTCTTGCCCTGACCCATTCAGTGGGTCTGTCTCTCACCTGGCTCTGGTACTCAAGGCTGATGTCTGCCTATGACGTACAGAGTCCTTCAGCCACCCCATTGCCCGGCCAGTCCCTCCTGAAGAAGCTGGACACCAGGCTGGGGCTCCAGCCAGATGAATCAACCTGCCAAGGCTCTGTTATCCTAATTAAACAGCAATTTCCATTGTGCTCTGAGCTTCCAAGCTGCCCATGGCCATTTCTTGTCTTTCTTGCAGACACTGGAGCCAAACAGGACATTTTCCCTCTCCACCCACCTCCTCAGCCCCATACACCATCCCACTTCTCCAGAGCTGATCCCTAGCCTGAGTGGCTCCAGCCCAATACCTTCCCCGGTAGACTTAAGGTTTTGCTTCTGTCCCATGTGGTTCAGGGACATCTGATGTCCGATGGCCTCATAAGGTGCCTGTCCATGGTCAAAGCACAGGTCCATGCACTGCCTTGGCTCCTACGATGAGGCAGTGCTCAAAACCAGGTGTTTGGAGAATTTATGATGAGGGGAGGTGTTTGGGGTCATTCTCCTGGTCCAAAAGCATTTCCAGCACATGGACTTGTGCTGGAGGTGGTTTCTCATATTCAGTACCCCCCTGTGGGTTTCTCCTCCATAAATTTCTCGTTCTACAACATCCCATGGCGAGGAGTCCCACAGGTCAGCCGCTCCTTTCCCATGTGGTTCTGCACCTTGCTCCTGTGACTGTGACTGAAGCAGTGGTGGCCAGGAGATGCCTTTCTGCCCTCCTCATGCTGCTCACATCTTCAGAAACCTGCTCCCATCACTCACCCTTTCCCCGTTGGGGATGCCCAGCTTGCTCAGGTGCTCCTCAGACAGAAGCTGTGACAGGGCTTGGACCATCCTAGTTGCCTTTCTTGGAGCCTTTTCTTCATCCTGACATTGGATGCCACGAGCAACCCCGTGGCACAGGTGCTCTCCAGCTGGTGCTGGGGTGTCCCAGCTGCTGTGACTCTCTTCCTGCCCATCACCATTGCACCTGGGCAGCTCCCCGCGAGCTCCTGAGACTGTCAGACATTTTCCAGCACATTTCCTTTTCGGGGAAAGAAAAATGTCTGGCTGGGAGGGCTGAGGGGAAGGGGCAGGTTTAGCAGTTTATTTTTATAATTTCCTTTTATTGTTATGGCTGGATAGTCTCACCAGGCCTGGCTGGGGGTTTTAGCATGGCTTCCCAAGAAAAGGAGATGGATGCAGGAAATCCACTGGCCCGTCTATCCATCCCAATCCTTTTGCAAAACATTTTGACTGGACACAAGAGCGGGTGGGAGGGTGTCATGGCAGAACGACCTTCCCAGTGCCATGAACACTGGAGGGGTAGAGGGAGAGGGCACGATAAGACCCCTGGTGAGAAGGTAGCTGGAGTGGGCATAGAGCAGGGAGCGGGACATGGGACTGGGGAGCTGCCTGGCTTTGGTTTGCTGCCTGTGGCATGAAAAGGGGAAGGAGATGATGCCAGGGGTTTGGAGATGTGTGGTGGCCTGTGCGGTATTACCCAAGTTGGGGAAGCCCATTTTGCCAGCTACCCCCAGCCTTGCCATCATGTAGGACTGGTTGAGCCTCGGGCTGCTGGTGGCTATGGGGCTCATGAGCGCTGAGCCCTTGTCCCACCCCGCTCATGGAGATGCAAACACCCACGTCACTGGGTGCCCCAAGGATCTTGGGATGGGGCCAGGAGCTGTGCGAGGTATCCCCAAAAGGGATGGCATTGACCAGGACCCTGCACGGTGAGCAGCCGTGCTGCTGCAGCCAGGCTCCCTCAGAGCCCCATTTCTCACAGGACAAGCAGCGAGTGCAGCAGCGAGGGAAGGAGCGAGGATGAGGAGACCCGGTCCCGGCTCATCGACCGCATTGTCCAGAACGACACGGAGGGGTACTCCACCGTGGAGGCACCACGGGCCGATGGCGCCCCATTCAGCCTGCCAGCCCATCTCTACCCAGACGAGGTCCTAGACGACCTCACCATCTCCCCTTATGCCAGCTTCACGTCGCTCTCCGAGCCCCGGCCCACCATGCTCAGCGGCTGGCTGGACAAGCTCTCCCCACAGGGGTACGTGCCCACCTGTGGGACAGTCCCCATAGGTAAAGCCCCCTTGGGCACAAGGCTGGTGAGGTGGTCACACTGGTCACCATGCAACTGGGGCAGCCAGACCTCCCCACAGGAGGACCCTCTTGGGTGCCCCAGCTGTGCTGCAAGGGTCTCTGTGCAGCCATCCTTGGGGGAAGAGGGGGTCTGTGAGCAGATGTGGGGTCCTCAGGGGGATCGTCCTCTTCCCAACCACCCCGTTTTTCTGCCATCCCAACAGGAACTATGTCTTCCAGAGGCGCTACGTCCGTTTCGATGGGAAGAACCTGATGTACTTCAGCAGTGAGAAGGTACAAAGGGGCAGGATGCATGCAGGGTGGGGAGGCTGCACCGTGCCACTTAAGCAGGGTGCCTTGACACCACGTGAGCTGCCATATCCCCTTTGACTCCCCTTGTCCTTCTGTAAGGAGCCAGCAGTGCTGTGCCATTGCCAGGGTAGAGCAGCTGTGGCCCCTGTGCCTGGGGAGTCTGAACACAGCCTCATGCCATAGGACATCCAGGGTAGCGAAGGTCCCTCTGCCAACAGGGAGCAGGCAAGGGGGTGTCCTGCTGGCTCACAAGCCCTGGGACAGACTGCAAATTGGGGCTCTCTGGGTCCCAGCCATGGACCCATCCCTACCTTAATCCTCAGCTCCTGCCCAGGTGCTGGTGTCCCCCAGGCTGTGCTATGAGGCAGCACCCAGCCAAGCACCTGGGGGATGTGGAGGATGTGCTGCATGGAGGATATGCTGCACGGAGAAGCTCTTCTTTCTGTGGGCGCTGGCACTGTGGGTTAGGAGCGTAGGATGAGTCAACAACCCTTTCCCGTCCCACAAGCTCTCGTCCTTCCGTGGGGGCTCTGCATCGCCCCATTAGGCCTGCTGCAGGGTGCTGGTGGCTGCCATGCCACCTAGAGTGACAGACACTGCTGCCCAGTCCCGCAGCACAGCCAGCTGGGCTGGCCCCACATCAGTGGCACCCATGCAGAAACAGGTACCATGCGTGGCTCCGGAGTAGCCACTATTGCAGGAACTTGTAGGCATCCCTGCCGCATTCCCTTACTATTATGGTTATGGTGCTAAGCGTGCTTGGCAAGGCAAGTGCTGGGGTGGTTTGGTTATGGAGGTGCCCCACAGGAAGGGCAAAGGGGGTTACCCTGCCTGGGGTTTGTTCCAGGAGCCCTACCCCAAGGGGGTGATCCCGCTGTCTGTGATCGAGATGGCTCGCTCCACCAAGGACAACAAGTTCCAGGTCTTCACCAGCCACCGTATCTTTGTCTTCCGTGCCGAGAATGAGGGTAAGCGAAGGCCTGGTCCAGGGCGCACCAGTCCCCAGGGAACTGTCCCTACCTCCCTCCTCCAGCCAGAGCATCCCGGGGGCAGCTCTCACCCCATTCCCAAAACATCCGGCCACGATGAGCGAGGGGACCTCTCCCCTGCCATGCTGCTGGGTGCTCTGCTCCATGCCAGGGCTGTTGGGAAGGGCTCAGACCCGCTCCCTCATGCCTGGTCCACAGCCCAGAGGAATGAGTGGTGCTCCACGCTGCAGAAGAAGGTGACAGACCAGCGCCTCGTGGGGTCCCGGCCCCGGCCCGCCAACACTGCTCACTGCCAGAAGTCAGGCACCCTGGAGCTGAAGGGCCAGAAGTCCAAGGTGTTCGCAGCCCTGACCCTGCCCGAGATGTGGCTGTACAAGAGCGAGCAGGTTTGTGGCCGGACCAGACACCCCGCTGGCGCAGAAGGCTGTGGCAATGGTGGATGGGGGTGAGAGCAATGGAGGGAGCTTAGCCAGGGCCGGTGCCGAAGGGAGAGCAGAGAGGAAAAGGATGGGCAGGAGAAAGGGAAGAGTGGAACAGGAAGCTGGAGATACTGCACAGGGCAGCTGTAGTGGGAGCCTGGGCTTGGAGATGCAGGGACTGCCAGGAGTGGACCCCCCTCCCAGTCTCCTCACTATCACCAAATTATCTTCATCTCTGCCTGGCACTTAGGTCTTAGTTGCACCAAAGTGTCCCAATCCATCACAGGACAGGTGGATCAATGACCACAAAATCACCAGCAAACATACCTGCTGCAACACGGGCTTGCCCCATGGGAGGCAGCAGGTCTCTGCTGACCCATCACACCCTGCCCGCTGCCCATGGAAATCCCCACCTCCTGCCTGCTGAATTTTTTCAGCACCCCCAGTTTTTTTCCAGTCACCTCATTTCCAGTTTGCCCTGCATGCACTCAGCAGCATCAAACCTCTGCAGGTTTTGCTCAAGTTGATACTTGCTTTACGTGGGTGTCTGACTCAATGTGGACTCAAATCCCCAAAACAGAGGGACTTGAAAGGCCAGGTTCTGGGGGCTGTGGGCAGAATGTGCCTTTCATTTTAAGGCATAACATACTTGCTGAATGCTTTATGTCAGCCCACGTGGGATGGCTGAGAGGTGTGGCAGGGTACCAGGTCTGACTGGTCCAAGAAGAGCAGTGATGGGAGTGGGGGCACCAGGCACAGCTCCCTGGCTCCAGCCCCAGCATCATGGACATGTCCAGGGTGATGTGACCACTGTGGCCATGGTGCTGCAGAGTCAACACCAGTGTCACTCTAAATTGCAGTTCTTTAAAATGGGCATTGGCATCTGCTTGATTGAGATGCGGGGCTCCACCATCCGCGAAGCCAAGAACCGCAGCTTTGAGCTCATCACCCCCTTCAAAACATTCAGGTACGCCAGGCGTCCGGGTGGGACAAGGTGGAGGGAGCAGCTGGGTGCTGGACCCAGGTGCTGGGAGCACTAGGCCCCTGAGTTTTGGCTGTGCTGGTGCTCGTAGCTTCGTGGCGGAGTCGGAGCGGGAGAAGCGGGAGTGGATGGAGGCCCTGCAGGAGGCCATAGCCGAGATGCTCTACGACTACGAGGTGGCAGAGAAGATCTGGTCCAACAAAGCCAACAAATACTGTGCAGACTGCTGGGCTCAGAGTCCCGACTGGGCATCCATCAACTTGTGTGTGGTCATCTGCAAGCAGTGTGCAGGCCAGTACATCTCCCTGGGGGACACACGGGGGTCCTGGCAGGTGCTGGCTGGGCCTGCCTGGGTGAGCAGGGTGCTGGCTGGGGTACAGGTGCAAAATGGGTGCTGGTTCCCCTGGCAGGGTCATGGGGTGCTCACTTGCCTGCTCCCTGCAGGGCAGCACCGCAGCCTGGGCTCCAACATTTCCAAGGTGCAAAGTCTGAAGCTCGACACCAGCGTCTGGTCCAACGAAATCGTACAGGTAGAGGCACTCAGGGCAAGGTGCTGGGGCTGGCACAGCATGCTCAGGGGCCAGGCTGCTTCCCCGGGGCAGGGCAGCAGCCCCACGGTCTCCCCCGGGTTGCAGGAACGCTGGGCATCCTGCTCCTCCCGGCTGGCCCTGGTGCTTGCCATGACCATGGGACTCTCCTGCAGCTCTTCATCGTGCTGGGAAATGACCGAGCCAACCGCTTTTGGGCCGCTCGCCTCCCCGCTGCTGAGGCACTCCACCCGGATGCCAGCGCCGAGCAGAGACGGGACTTCATTTCCCGGAAGTACCGAGAGGGACGGTACCGTCTGCCCCATCCCTACTACGCCACTCAAGAGGATGTGCTTCAGGTAGAGGTCACCTCGGGGTGCAGGCAGGACACTGGGGTGCTGGCAACCATCCCACAGCTCTGGGTCTGAGATGTCAACACCTCCTGCTTGGCTGCATGTGCCTGCACCCTCGTGCCAGGCAGTTCGGGGGGCTTGGGTGGGAGGTTGTGCCCCACTTTGCCTGCCTTTGAGCACCCCTGGCAGCGGGCTGGGAGTCTCTGTGAGCCAGGACATCATGCCTACAGGCACCTGTCTTATCCCAGGCACTGTGCACTGCAGTGGCAGGACCAGCCCTGCTCAAGACCATCCTGCAGTTCTTCTCATCCTCGGAGGCTGGGCTGGCGGCTGACCCCACTGCCTGCGAGGTTGCCCCTGGGGCTGACCTTTGGTGGGGACCAGAGAGCAAAAGGCCCAGGAACCATTCAGGTAATGGGGACCCTCAAGCCCCATCTGGCTATGTTGGGGGGGGGGGGGCTTCCTCCTTACCCCTGCTCCCCACAGCATGCCCCAAGGCTGGGGACAGCCAGGGCATCAGGCACTGTGGCTCTCTGGGGGACCCACCTGCCCCACTGCACCCCTCTTTTGGGATGGGGCAATGCAGTGGATTCCTCTGGAGCCTCTTTGGCAGGAAACCCCACGCCTGGAGCACCCCCTTGCCTACACCTGCATGAGTGGGGTCTCCCTGCCCCCCGGTACCCATGTTTTGGTAGGTGCCTGGTCCCACCCCGCTCTCAGTGC
This sequence comes from Gavia stellata, assembly GCF_030936135.1. Lineage (NCBI taxonomy): Eukaryota > Metazoa > Chordata > Aves > Gaviiformes > Gaviidae > Gavia > Gavia stellata. The sequence continues at coordinate 20,576,342 of NC_082609.1, forward strand.
TGTTCCCCACAGGGAGCCCCCACATACAGGAACTGGGTCCGGAGGGCGTCTACAATGAGATCACACAGCCAGTGACACATAGCGGGTACCTGTACCGGGCCACGGCCCCCCCCAAACTCCCGAGTGCCAAGAAGAGCAAAGAGGGTAAGCGTAGGGAGCGGGGCGGGGCAGCCAGTGGGGCACCCACCCCAGTGCCACTGACCCCCTGGTCCTGCAGATTTCCAGCGCACGTGGTGCTCCCTGGAGAGAGCCCTGCTCTTCTTTGAGACAGAGAAATGCACCGAGCCCGTGGGACACATTGAGAGTGGGGACCTCATCTCCTTGGGCGTGAGCAGAGCCCAGGCCCTTGCCAGCCCCGGCCCCACCGAAAGGTACCCCCAGCCTTGCCCTCACTGCTTGCCCAGAGAGCCCATGGGCACACAGAGGGCAGGGACAGGCATTGCTCCCTCCTTGGTGCGATGGTCTGGTCTGGCTCTGGGTGCAGGTTCATGGTGGGGGGCTGCCCTGATGGGCTGGTTCATCCTCTGCAGGTTTCGCTTCACCCTCGAGCTCTTCCTCACTGGGGAAAAAGTGCAGCAGCTGGGAACAGATGGGCCTGAGACGCTGCAAGCCTGGGCCAGCGCCATCGGCAAGGTGAGCCAGCCCCAACCCCAGCACCCCGTGCTGCTGGTGGGTCCCTGGGCTCTGTCCCCACTTCCCCGGTGTGATTCCTCCCAGCTCCCCACACTCTTCATCCTCTGTGGCAGGCACCCTCCTTCCCTTTGTAGGGGCTCCCATCCTCCCTAGTGACCTCCCCTCATCCTCAGGGGAGTCCACACTCGGGGGCCGAGCCCTCTCTTTACCCGGCTCGTCTCTTGCTCTGTCCCGCAGTGGTTCACACCCATGAGCTGTCACTGCCTGCTGGGCTACGAGTTCCAGCGCGTGGGCCAGCTGCGCTACAAGTGCATGCTCAACCCCGAGCGGTGGCAGCAGGCCTTCTTCATCCTGCAGAAAGCCCACCTCTTCATCTGCCCTGCCGAGGACGACGGGGCTGAGGACAGCATCAACCTCCGGCGGCTGCAGGAGCTCAGTGAGTGCTGTGCCGCAGCCCGGGACGGGCACCATGTGGCAGGCAGCCATGTGCAGCTCTGACCCCTCTACTTCCCACCCCAATACAGGTCTGGTTCCCCCCACGGAGACCCCAGAGAAGAAGGAGCTGCTGATCCTGGTGGAGATGGGAAGGTGAGTCCTAGCTGTGGGAAGGATGGGGAATGTGCCAAGCGAGATCAGCCCGGGGCAAAGGCACCCGTGTGTGGATCAATGTTGATTCCAAACCCATGGCAAGGATGCTGCTGGGACAGCAGGGCTGTGACAAAGGGGCTTACAGAGGTCACCCCAGCCCGGGGTGTCTTGAGTAGGGTGTCTCTCGGCTCAGCCTGACTGTGCCTGGCTCCCTGTCCTAGAGCAAGGCTGTGCATACAGGCAGGAGTGGGTAACCCCCACACCCCCCCCCCAGAAACCTTCATTCCCTCTTCTCTGCCCTTGTCGTTCTCAGGACATTTTACCTGCAGGGCTTGTCACGGGCGGACTCAGCGGCATGGTACACCGACATCCAGGCGTCAGCGGGGGGCCGGGGTAATGCACTGCGGGACCAGCAGCTGAGCCGGGGGGACATCCCCATTATCGTGGACAGCTGCATCGCCTTCATCACGCAGTACGGTGAGCACAGTGCAGCGGCAGCACAGCCAGAGCATCCTCCAACACACAATGGGTGGCCAATGGGTCCAGGCAGGAGGCACTACTCTTGGGACACCAGCCCTGTTGGGGATTCTCTGGGCAGGATTGGGCCCCCATGACCCCGTGTCCCTGCCCCAGGGCTGCGGCATGAGGGGATTTACCGCAAGAACGGAGCCAAGTCCCGGATCAAGGTACTGATGGAGGAGTTTCGGCGGGATGCCCGCAATGTCAAGCTGCGCATCAATGACAACTTCATCGAGGATGTCACCGACGTGCTGAAGAGGTTCTTCCGTGAGCTTGAGGACCCCGTCTTCACACTGGAGCTGCACCCACAGTGGAAGGAGGCTGCAGGTACCTCCTTCACCCAACCCCTGCTCCTACACTGGGCTGCCTGCTAGGGACCCCTGGGGCTGGTGTCCCTCAGGACAGGGTTCTGGTACCAGCCCTGGTGCCATGTCAGCTCTGTGTCCACCAGACTCAGCAATGGTCCACAACTCATTTTCCTCCCTCCAGAAATCTCCTTGAAGCCCCAGCGCCTGGAGCGGTACAAGGAGCTCATCCATCGCCTGCCTCGCCTCAATCACAAGACCCTGGCTGCGCTCATCGGGCACCTCTACCGGTCAGTGGTCCACCTCTCTGCAGGGTCCCCTGGTCCAGACAGGGTCCTCAAGGCCAGCCAACAGTGTGGGGTCCCCTCACCACCCAGGGAACACTGGGTCCCATCACTGTAAGCCAGGAAGAGCCCAGTGCCCATGCCCTGCCCCACCAGCCCCCCAGGCCGGTGCTGGGGTGTGCTAGAGCATGCTGCTCTGGGACATCTCAAATGTTTCCAAAGTCGTCCTGCAGCAGGAGAGACGGGGAGGATGTTTTGGAGTAGGTGACGCCCCCCCCATAGGATGAAAACTTCATGAGTGCCCCAAAAATAGGGAAAAAAGCAAATTGCCATCCCTGACTCAGAGCATGAGGTGCTGCTGTGGTCTGGTTTGATGGGCACTAGAAGTCCTGGAAACAGAAACTGCCCAGCTTGAAGTTCCTCCTGCTGGGGAGCAGGGGAGCAGGGGGAAAATGGGCTGTTTTTCAGGAAGAGTTTGTGTAAGGCAGAGAAGGGTGCCTGGGGCTGAAACCTTGTCTTCCTTGCCCCAGGGTGCAGAAATGTGCAGACCTCAACCAGATGAGCACCAAGAACTTGTCACTGCTCTTTGCACCCAGCCTCTTCCAGACTGATGGCAAAGGGGAGCATGAGGTCAAGGTGATGGAAGACCTCATTGACAACTATGTCAGCATCTTCAACGTAAGCTCCCCGCAGGGTCATTGCCAGCCCCCTCCATGCTGGCCCTGTCTGTCTCCCTTTGTATCCCCCCGTACTGCCCACCTCTGCCTCCCCCTGCATCCCTCCATCCTGGCCGTCTGTCCTCAAGCTATATCCCACTCCACATTGACTCCATGTGTCTCCCCTCTCACCCTGTGCACCCTTCCTCCGGCAGATTGATGAGGACCAGGTATCCCAGATGGATCTGGAGAACAGTCTGATCACCACCTGGAAGGACACCCAGGTACTAGGGATGTGCTTTCTGCCCCTCACCATGTCAGGGACCCCCGGGCTGGTGGGACTGCCTGGAGGGTGGAGGCACTCCCAGCTGCCCATCCTGAGCCCCCACTGTCCCACACCAGATATTTGGGGAAGGACCTTCCCCCACTTGCCTTCCCTTCGCCTATCACTCTGAGAAGCAGCCCCAGCTCCCTGGGACACCATCACCAGCCCCTGGGGAGAGGGAATGTGCACAGCACCCATGCCAGCATGGCACCAATGCCACCTGCTCTTCCCCCAGCTCTCACAGGCAGGGGACCTCATCATCGAGGTTTACCTGGAGCAGAAGCTGCCCGACTGCTGTGTCACCCTGAAGGTGAGTCCCAAACAAGGGCCATAATGGAGGAAGGGAGGAGGGACACAGGCTCCTGGCGCAGCCTGTCCCTGGGACCCATCCTGCCATCACCCACCACAGCTCCCCATGTGTCCGGCCACAGGTGTCCCCCACAATGACGGCGGAGGAGCTCACCAACCAGGTGCTGGAGATGCGCAACGTGGCGGCCAGCCTGGACATCTGGCTGACCTTTGAGGCCCTGGAGAATGGGGAGCTGGGTGAGCGTGGTGGGAATGGCATGCGGGGATGCTCTCGGCATGGCCGGGCTGGTGAGGAGGAGGTGTGGGGTACAGGGGGGCGGCTTGCTGCCAGTGGCAGAGGGGATGGGGACTGGCACGGGGAAGGGGACATAGAAGTAAGAGTGTCCCTGCCTCCCCAGAGCGGCCCCTGCACCCCAAGGAGAAGGTGCTGGAGCAAGCTTTGCAGTGGTGCAAGCTCCCAGAGCCCAGTGCCGCGTACCTGCTGGTGAGGAAGGTCCCCATCGGTGAGGGCAGCTGTCTCTTCACAGGTAAGGCAATCACAGAGGGTCCCAGCCTCTAGGGGTGTCCCCAGCTTCCCCTTGCTGCCCTGCAGCCTCAGGGGCACGTCCCTGAGACCCATAGTGGGATCCCCCTGCAATACCCCAGCCACCCTCACATGCTCCCAGCCCCCCTGACCACCCTCTCCCCCACTGGTCAGGTGCCAAGCGCGAGACCCCCAAGTGTGGGCTGCTGAAATGCCGTGAGGAGCCCCCAAAGCTGCTCGGGAACAAATTTCAGGAACGTTACTTCGTCATCCGGGACCGGAGGTTGCTGCTGCTCAAGGAGAAGAGGGTACCAAGGGGATGTAGTGAGGATGGACCTGTGCCCAAAGGCGGGAGGAGAGGTGGGGAGGGGGAGCCTAGGGACAGCGGTGGCATGGTGGTGGCTGTCGTCCTGGCAGCTGGCACCAAGTTGGTCTGACCCAACGCATCTCCTTCCTCAGAGTGCCAAGCCAGAGCGCGAGTGGCCCCTGGACGCAGCCAAGGTTTACATGGGCATTAGGAAGAAGCTGAAGCCACCAGCGCAGTAAGTGGGACCTTCCCCTGGGGCATGCATCCCTCGGTCCTTGCACCCGGCACATGAACCCAGCCGCTGGGATCATGCCAAACCTCACCGGGACCCAAAGCCGTGAAAAGCCTTGGCCCGAGGGGCAAGCTCAGTGCCCCACCCCACTGCCCATGGACCCTGGGCTGTGTCTGAGCTTGGCGGTGCTGCCCCACAGCCTGTCTCTTCCTTTCCCCAGGTGGGGTTTCACGCTGAACTTGGACAAACAACAGCTGTGAGTATCTGCCCCTGCCGTCCTAGGGCCAGGGGGACGTTGAGACCTGTCCCCAGTTTTAGCGGGGCTGGGACATCCAGGGGCAGTGCTACAGGGCCTTGGGGGTCAGGGCAGAGCTGGTGCCTGGCTGGGACACTCGAGGGACAGAGTGGTGGGGGCACATGCTCCCTGGCACAAGTTGGGAGCCAGGCGCCAGGGGCTGAGCCACGGTAGCGCTTGTGGGAGGGCTGAGAATGCTGCCACACATGGGGTATAGTTGTATGTGGCAGCACTGGCCTCACAGGCAAGGCGACAAGGGGACCTGGGTGCTGCTGTCCCTGCTCTCTGGAAGCTTCTCAGCTGAATCCTCTGCAGGTACCTCGTGTGCTCAGGGCAGGCTGAGCTGTGGGATTGGACCACCAGCATCCTCAAGGCTCAGGTGAGTGCAGGCTGGCCATGCCACTCAGCCACGCTGGGATGGGATGGGAGGGGGCTGACAGGGCAGCCTGGCATGACCCCCCCTCCCTGCCCTGTCCTTGCACACAGCACGATGACCTGCGCCCTGTGATCATGCGCCGGCGCTCCTCTTCTGACCTCGCCAAGCAGAAGTTTGGCACCATGCCGCTGGTGCCCCTGCATGGGGACAGCACTGATGCCACCATGCTCTCCGCCAACCAGACTTTGGTAAAGCCCCCACAGCTACCCCTACTCATGGGTGCTCCTGCACCCACCCTGGTCCATGCACCCATCCTGAGACCATGCGCCCACCCTGGGGCCCTGGAGGCGGGTGCACTCTGTCTGGTACCGATGGATGCTTTGGGTGTGCGTCCCTGTGCTCGGCGGTGTGTGTGTGCTGCATGCTGTGCTCGTGTCCGTGGCAGCTGTCCATGTGTGCAGGGCCCTGTGTGGGCACATGGGGTGCTGCACCCCGCTGCCTCTCCTCTGCCTGCCGAGGCATTCGTGACCCTGCTCTGTGCTATCGTGTGCTTACCTCTGCCCGTCTCCTCTGTTTCTAGCGCCGCCTGCACACACGAAGGACTTTGTCCATGTTCTTTGTAAGTACCCGCACACACGGAGCGCGTCCGTTGCTGGCTTTGCACCGTGCCTCCTGGCTACGGTGGCAAGGGCTTGACTGCAGCATCCCGCCTGCACTTGGAGACATGCCTGGGCCATCCTGCCCACACCATATAGCAGGGGAGGGGGTGCCCATTGCTCTGTGTGTCCTGTGCCCAGAGATGGGGGTCCCTGAATAGTCCCAGTGTGTGCAAGCAAGACAACAGTCCAGCCCAGCTCCCAGCACATCTCCCATTTGCAGGCATTGCCCAGAACGGATGAACAGAAGAGATGTGAGGAAATAGGTTTGGGTCCTCCTTGCCATCAGGTTATTTCCACAGGGGCCACCTGGCTGGACCTCACTTCACCTGGCTTTGGGTTTTGCATGGGTGCCCATCTGCACTACCCATCCCAGACCACCTCTGCCAAGGGATGCTGGGCTGGTGCCACAGCGTGTTGGCATGGACCATGCCTTGGCAGGGACCAAAACACTCACCCTCCATCAGTGATGGGGAAAGAAAGGGCAACAGTGCCCAAGTAAAGAGACCTGATCGAGGTGGGGTCCCCTGTGGGCATCAGCCCCATGGTGAGGGGGCAAGACTCCCCAGGCAGCGCCCGAGTGCAGGGAGGGCAAGGTGAGGGGGGACAGAGGGGTAGCGCTGAGTGGTGTGGACCGTGCCACTCACCCCAACACCCCACCCTCCCGCAGCCCATGAAGATGCACCAGGACTCCCTGGAGGAGCAGCAGGAGAAGGAGGCAGACGCTGATCCTGTCTACGAGGAGGTGGGCAACTTCCCTGAGCTAGCTGCACTGGAGCTGGGGCAGGGGCTGCTGGCAGACCTGTCAGCCGTGCCCCCAGTGGACAGGTCCAAGAAACCGGCCCCATTCCCCGAGCAGCCCCCAGTCACGGCGCTGCGTTCCTCGCTGCCCGCCAGCCCGGCCGGGAGGGTGGCAGGTCCCTCCATCACCAAAGCCCTGTCCCTCGAAAGGGGCTTGAACCTGGAGAGTGACAAAGCTCCAGCCCAGGGGCTCAGACCCACCAAAACAGCCTCTCTGGAGAGGAACGTGGAGCCTTCCCTGGCACTGGCAGGGGACTGGGACCAGGGGGCCACACCAGTGAGCAGTCCCAGTGCGGAGACCTCCCTGGAGATCCCCAGGAAGAGGAACATGCAGCTTCCCTCGCCCATCAACAACAAACTCATCCAGGAGCTCAGCAGCGTCATCCTCAGGAAGAACGAGGGCCAGCCGCCGGGGCCGGGCCAGCCAGTGACGTGACCCACCGTGCCAAAGGGGCAGCCACCAACCTGGGGGTCAAGTCGTGCCCAGCAGCAGCGACGACGGGTACCCCACGCTCCCACACCACAGACCCCGCACCCTCCTCCTCCGCCTGACCCCGGGACTGGTGGGGACCAGGGGACTAGTGGGGACCAGGATGCTGAGCCGCGGTACCCCCTCGTGGGAGGGCTGGGCAGGCTGCCACATGTGCTCTCGCTTCTGGGTGGCATGTCTGTCATTGGGCCCAGCGCTGAGGGAAGCAAGTAAAAGGGAAAATAAAAGCAGAAACATGGTGCCTGCATGTTTCGGCAGCATGGCACAGTGTCAGGCAGGGGGGCATGTGGTGCCTGCCAGCATGGGGGAACATAGCATGATGTTCCCTCTCCAGCGCTGGGCCCGTGGGGCAAGGTCAGGACACCCAAGCCACCCCCCACTCCCCTTCTTGCATCTACTATAGCATATTTGGCCAGGGGAGAGGGGGGGTCAACAGGAGCAGGGCTGGCCATGTGTGCCTGGCATGTAGTCCTGGCGATGGAGGACGGCTCCTGCTCAGCTGGGGTATTTATACCTGTTCCTTCCACCAGCAGGGAGAAATAAAGATTTATTTGTACTCTGGAGGGTTTGGTCACTGCAGGAGGAACGGTGAGGGATGCTGGGGTCTGGCAAGCAGGGAGATGGGGGTGCCAGGGCCAGGCACCCAGCCGGGGGACCCACGGGATGGGGACGGTGCCAGCGGCATCAGAGGAACTGCAAAACTGGGGCAAAGTCCTAGTGAACCTCAGATCCAGGGCGGGATTTTCTGCCCAAACCTGCTTCCAGCCTGGGACAGCGTGGCCCTTTGTGCTGGGCATAAAGCTGCAGGATCCCTCCTCCTTCGGGCAGGGGGACACAGCCCGGCACCCCCTAGCCCTGCCTACAGCTGCTTTGCTCACTGGACCTCAGGGGCAGGGCTGCCTTCTCTGAGGCCCTCCCCGACGAGGTCTTGAGCCCCATCAAGTAGCAGCTGCCTGCATTGCGGACCCAGCCCCGAAAATCCTGGGAGATGTAGAAGTAGATGAAGGGATCGAAGCAGTTGTTGAAAGCACCAAGTGCCAGGGCCAGGGCGTACCAGATGTAGGTGACATTGTGGCACCCTGTAGCCTCCAGCATGTAGTGGATGAAGAGCAGCACATTGCTGGGGGTGAAGCAGAGGATGAAGACTACAAGGACCAGGGCCAGGACACGCACCACCTGCCCATAGCGTCTCCCCTTGGCCAGCAGCCGCACCAGGATGCAGCTGTAGGAGATGGTCATGAGCACGAAGGGCAAGCCAAAGCCCAGCCCCACCAGGCAGAGGAAATAGTAGACGAGGAACATATGCTCATCCTTCCCTAGGACATCGTGGCACGTTGTGATCTTCAGGCTCGAGATGTGCCTTGTCTGCGGGTGCAAAAGCAGAGGGCTCATACCCAGCCCCACCACCAGCCAGATGCCAATACAGACGCCTGCCTTGGCCCACATGCAACTGGAGCGCTTCCACAGGAACGGGTGCACCACAGAGATGTATCGGTCCAGGCCGATGCAGGTGAGGAAGAGGATGGAGCTGTACATGTTCCCATAAAACAAGGCCACCATGGTGCGGCACAGGTAGTCCCCAAAGAGCCAGTGATTGCCCAAGAGGTGATAGGAGATCTTGAAGGGCAGCAGGAGGACAAAGAGCAGGTCTGCACTGGCCAGGTTGAGCAGGAAGAGGCTGCTGGAACATCTCCTGAAGTTGGCCACCAGGACCCAGCAGGCCAGAGCGTTGGCCGGGAGCCCCACGAGCAGGACCACGGAGTAGAGGGCAGGGAGGACGCGAGTGGTGAGGGTGCCGTTGAGAAAAACTTCCACAGAGGCACTGGGGCACGTGGCTTCTTCTTGGGGAGTGAGGGGGATCAAGACTCGCCCTTTGCCACGCACTGCAGAGGACACAAGGCATCAGGCACGGCCAAGAACCCCCTCCCACTGCCCCTTCCCACTCAGGACCATGCAGGAGCTGTCACCCCTCCCTGCAGAGCCACCAGCAAATGCAGGAGCTGGCGTCTCCCTGCCCCATGGCAGGGGCAGCTCGGTACATGGGAGACCTTAACATCCTGCCTCCCATGCCACGCGGAGCTGTGCCACATCCTGTGCCATCCATGCTGTTCTCCCAGTGGTGCCACGGCAGCGGTGCCGGTCCAGCTGGGCGCCCTGCCCACAGCCTAGATGGGCTCTGCTCCCACGCACCGCTGCGGGGTCAGGTGGCTCTGCCGACGTCCCTTTTCCTACTGAGCCCAGCACAACGGGTTCCCCGCAACCCAACAAGCTCAAAAGGGCCGGCAGGAAACCCATGCCAGGATGGGGTCAGGATGTAGCCACCCATGCCAGGATGGGTTACATTCTCCCACCGGGGCTCCTGCCTCCTCCTCCTCCCCACCAGCCCCTCCCTGCTCAGCCCCCCACTGCAGCTGGGGCTGCGCACGCCTGCCTGTCTTCCTGTGGTCGGAGGCTTTTCACTGCATGTATAGAACAAAACTGAAGAACAGGAAGGTCCCAGGACACCAAACAACTCCTGATCAAACCCCTTTTCTGGCTCGCTCAAAAAATGCGGCTGGGTTCTGCTCCCCTGCACATCACTCCTAGCTCAAAAAGCTCCATCCAGGTCGTCCCCAGGACACCTGGCCCAGGGGGGCCCCGCTTACATCCAACAGGTTTCCTGCAGCCTCCGTCACCTCTCTGCATCTGAGGGACAGGGGAAATTCAGGTTAAGAGAGCAGTAACTAACCTGATCTTTGCTGCCAGAAGGGAAAGGGGTGGCAGGGTTTCAGGTCTTCACTTGGGTTTTCAACACGAACACCCAGGGAAGGCAGCAGAGCAGTGCCGCAAGCTTTCACCATGACACCCAGCTATACCCTCCAAGTGTCATGGGTCGCAATATCAGGGTGTCCCAGCAAGGCCTCCCCGCCCTGCCCCATCACCCCCCAGACCCACCAAGGCACTTACTTGGGGACAATTGGGTGGCTGAGCCGAGCCCGGTGCAGCCGAGGAGGAGGGTGACGCAGGCAGCAGCAGAGCCAAGTGAAGGCACCGGCCGGGACATCTCTGCAGGGTGGCCTCTGCGCAAGCTGGGTCCGCACAAATGCCTCAGGCAGAGCTGGCTCTGCCGCGCGTCACCGCAGTGGGACAGGCACCAGCCCCCTCCCTGCTGGCACCCTTCCTCTTTCTCTTCAACGTTGTGCCTGCGTCTTGCCTGCGTCCCCGTGATCCAAGCAGCCAGACAGGAGGTGGGGAGCACAAGATGACCGCCAGCTGTCACTGCCGCCGAGCATGTCTCCCCGCACGGGGACGTCACCGAGGCCAGGGTGATTTCCAACTACCGGCACGCAATGGCAAGGCTGTGGGGAGGAGGAAGCAGACATAACACAGCCGTCGAAAGACAGTTGTGAACCGCGGTGGGCAGGTGGAGCTGTACGTGCCCCAGGCACGGGGCAGGAAGGAGGCAGCCGGCTCCCAACCCAGCGACCTGTGCCTCTGCCCCATTGCAGCATCCTGAGTCATGGGGCACTTCACCTGCCCAGCCCTGCAGGGACCAGACATCCCCAGGGATTGATCACTTCGGTGGAGCTGACAAGCTGATGTCACCCTGTAGATGGGACCGTCCCGCATAATCCCACTCCGTCATCCCCTTCCTGCCACCCAAGTGGGTGCTGGGTGGTCCCCAGTCCATTTTCCCGCCTCCCTCCTGCAGCAGAGGGACCGTGGAGGGGAATAACAGGCCTGGTGACATAGCCCCAGCCCAGCCTTACACATCGACACGCTTCAGGGGGACCAGGACATGTGCAACTGACCCCAAAAATGTCAAGGAGAGAGCAAGAAGGGGACAAAAGGGACAGCGGGGAGAGCCGTGAGCTCTGCAGGAACCACAGACAGAGAAAAAGCGGGACAGGAAGAGAAGTGAGAGCTGAAAGGGATGGGAGGGGATGGGGAAGGGAGGGGGACAGAGGGACGGGGGGACAGAGGGACAGAGGACCAGGGGACAGACACGGCGAGGGCTGGCTGGGGAGCTCTTGTGGTTCCAGCTGCCCCCCACGGAATGCCACTGCTCAGCACCCATGGCAGGGTCCTGCCAAACCAGGGGCTCTGCATCCTCCATGTGACGTGGGACCCCATATGTCCCCATGCCTGGGGGCTGAGGCCCCACCACCCCACATGCCCCCCCACCCCAGGACCAGTGCCCCAGCACCCCACATCTCCCTGTGCCCCAGAACCAGTGGTCTGGCGCTCCATGTGTCACCATGTCCTGGGGCCAGTGCCCTGTGCGTCCTCACGCACAAGGACTTGGTCCCCAGCATTTCTGGTGTCCCCATGCCGCAACACTCCCCATGTCCCATGTGCTCCCCATGTCCCCATCTCCTCATGTCCCCATGTGCCCATGTCCCTGTCTCCTCCTCTCCCCGTGTTCCCGTCTCCCCATGTCCCTGTCCCCCTGTCTCACTGTCTTCCTGTGTCCCTGTCTCCCTGTGTCCCCACCTCCCCATCTGCCCATGTCCCCATTTCCCCATGTCCCCATCTCCCCATGTCCCCATCATCTCCCTGTGTCCCTATGTCCCCATGTCCCCATCTCCCCATGTCCCCATCTCCCTGTCTCCCCATGTCCCCATCCCTGTGTCCCTGTCTCGCCGTGTCCCCATCTCCCCATCTGCCCGTGTCCCCATGTCCCTGTGTCCCTACGCCTCCGTCCCCCCGTGCCCGTGTCCCAGCGCTCCAGCAGGACGTGTAGCACTGACCACTAGGCGGCGTGGCTTGCCTCGCGCGGTGGGCGGAGTTTGTCCGACGCGGGGCGTGGCTTGCCTGGGGAAAGGGGCGGGTCGAGGGGGCGGTGCTTGCCGGGGGGGCGGTGCTTGCCGGAGGCGGGTCAACAGGGAGAGGGCGGGGCCGTGCGGAGGGTGGGGCGGGGCCGTGCGGAGGGTGGGGCGGGGCCGTGCGGAGGGTGGGGCGGGGCCGGGACCGGCAGTTCCGGGCGTCGCACACGCGGGGCGGTGGCGGGGACCGGGGACCGGGAGCGGTGCCGGGGGGAGCGCAGCGATGCAGCCGCCGCCGCGCAAGGTGAGCTTGGGGCCCGGGGGGCACCGGGGCGGGTCCCGGCAGCGGGACGAGCGATCGGGAGCGGGGAAATGGCACCGGGTCCTCCATCGGTACCGGCGGACCGGGGCCGGGTCCTGCAGCGGGGATCGGGAGTTGCGCCCGGCGGACCTGGACTGGGGAAGCGGGGTCGCGGCTGGGCGGTGGCACCTGCAGTGGCACCCGGGGAGGGGGGGCAGTGGGGACCGGGACCGGGGCCGGGGGGGGGCAGCGCACGCCCCCCGCATCCCAGCCCGGCCGGAGCCGCAGCGGTCCCCGGGCGCTGAGCGGTGCTGTTCCGCAGGTGAAGCTCACCCAGGAGGTGCGGGTCCATCTCCTCGAGCAGCTCTCGGGCCTCCAGGGCAAGCAACAGCGAGACGCTGAGCTGCTGGAGGACATCAGGTATGGTACCCACGCGTGTCCCCCCCGCCACGAGCTGAGACTGGCCAGCTCATCTCACGCGTGGGGCGGGAGCCAGCCTGCCAGGCACGGCTCACCTTGAGCCTGCCGCGTCGAGGTCGTGGGCTCCATCACCCGCCGGCGTTGCCAGATGGGGACATGCCGGTGCAGGGCGATGGCAGGGGGGCGATGGCAGGGGTGGCCCGTCCCTACCCCCCTGCGTGGGTGCTCGCCTGCCCCGCGTGCTTTCTCCCCACAGGTCCTACAGCAAGCAGAGGGCCACCATCGACAGGGAGTACGGGCAGGTAAGGAGGTGCCGCCGGTTTCTAGACTGACGGCCCAGGGGGGCACGAGCACCAAGCCCCGTCCTTCCCACGCAGGGTATTCCGCAGTAGGGCACGGCCCCACGCAGGCGATGGGCAGCATTGGAAATTAGCCGAGAAAAGCAGGGCTTGGCTGCTCCGTGCCGGCCACAGAGGCTGGTGGTGGATGGGCTCAGGATTTTCCGGGCCCGGCGGGGGACTGACCACGTTAGGGCACCCGCTGGGGTGCTTTGCTGGGCACAGCATAGCCCAAACCTCTGGTGTTTTGGGGACCCAGAGGGAAAACCTTGAGGGGAGAGGAAACCGCCCGGCTCTGCTGTCTGCTGGGTCATGGCAGGGCTCTGCTCTTAAATGTCAGAGCCTGGTTTTGCTCCGTGAGACATCCCCGCGGCATCCCTTGGGGACACCCTGCAGCAGAGATGTGTCCCCCCTTCCTGCAGCCAGGCACCATGCCACCCTGCTCCCTTTTTCCCCTCCCCAGGCTGGGGGGGGACCGTCCCCTCAGGGTTGAGGTCATCCTGTGCTTGGCTCTGCTGGGGGCTCCTCTACTCTGCCTCTGCAGTCGGTGTCCCTCGCTGGTGTCCCCTTGCTGGTCCTCTGTCCCAAAAGCCACAGTGGGGGGGTCCTCTCGTGGTGGTGGCTGCTCCCCAAAAAGGTGGGGAGGGCGATGGGGTCCCTGCTGACACTGAGCCATTGTGGGGTGTGTCCCCTCCCTGCTCTGGGGACACCAATGGGGTGAGCAGCCACTGTCACGGAGCCCAGTTTCAGCCCCGGAGTGGGATGGCGGGGTGCTGTGGTGCCCAGCAGGGTTGGGGAGTGCTGGTGATGGTGGGTCTGTCTGCAGGCACTGCAGAGGCTGGCGAGCCAGTTTGTGAAGAGAGACTGGCAGCGGGGCCGCGGTGAGGCCGGCGACTCGAGGTGGGTTGGGGACAAGGGGCTGGGGCTCGCTGCACCCGTCCGTGGCCCTCCCAGCTGGGAGATGCCTAATGCCAACCAGGATTTGGGGGTTCCAAGGATGCAGCCATGGGTGGGATGTCCCCAAGGACGTGGTACGGAACTCGGAGGGGACTTCAGGGGCTGGGGTTGCTGACTGTCCTGCTGGCTTTCCTGAAAGCTGGCAGGGAGACAGGAGACTACCTTGCCCTGTCTTAACCCCTGCGCCTGCAGGAGCGCAGTCGCTGTCTGGAAAGGCGTCATCGAGGGGACCGCGCATGCCGGGCAGGTCCGTCTCACTGCCTCAGAGAGCTACCGTGCCCTCGCCGCGGAGGCCGCCCGGACCTCCCGCCTCTCCAAGGAGCGGATGCTCAAGAAGGTACCGGGGCGAGGACATGTCCCCCATGCCCGGGCAGTGGGGACAGCTGTCCCCCCCCGGCTGACGCTCCTTGCAGGGCATTGAGCGGCTGCAGAAGGCGCAGGCGGAGCTGCTGGAGACGGTGAAGGAGCTGGACAAAGCGAAGAAGCAGTTCACCCACCTCCAGCGGAGCAGCGAGGTGGCCAAGGACAAGGCAGCTGACGTTGAGGCTCGGTGAGCGGAGGGGACAGTAGCAGAGGGGCTGCCGTGGCCACAGGGTGGTCTCACGTCACCCCCAACCTCCCCAGGCTCCGGAAGAGCGACCGGAGGATATTTCACACCAAGGCCAGCCTGCAAAAACTCAGCGCCAAGGTCAGCAGCGTGGGGAGCTGGTGGGGTCCCCAAACACAGCGATGTGGAGGGGACATCGGGTGGTGGCCCCCGCCCTGTCACTGAGCCCCGCTCTCCCCATCCTCGCAGTTCTCAGCACGGCTGGCCGAGCACTCGAGGCAGCTCGCGGGGGTGCAGAACGAGTACGGCTTTGCTCTGGTGTCTGCCACCGCCCACCTGGAGCATTACCGGCGGGTAGAGCTGCCTGCTGCCATGCAGGTAGGAGCTGCCTGGACCCCCCCGTGTCCCCTCCCCAGGGTCCCACAAGAAGCATCTCCCCTGTGCTGCTGCGAGAGGGTGCAGGAGGGAGGGTCCCGCTGGTGTAGGGTGAGGGCTGGCTGCCCTGGGGGTTCAGGGATGCTCCCTGGGGGGATGCAGGCAGTGCTGGGGGGGGTTCCCACCCGCTTTCCCCCAGGCGCTGGATGGTGACCTCTACGAGCGGCTGCGGGAGCACTTGTCAGCGGCCAGCCGGACAGAGGTGGAGACCTGCCGGGCCACACGGGAATGGTTCCAGGGCATTGCGGAGGCATCCGCGCGGGTAACGGCACCCGTCCCAGGAGCAGGGGGGGCAGGAGGGGACAGGCGAGCCCCCTGGCCCCACGCTGCTCCCCTGCCACAGGTGTGCCGGGAGCAGGACCTCCTCCTCTTCCTGCAGGACCACCCTGCCTTCGCCCTGGCCCTAGAGCAGCACTTCCAGCTCACCGGGGTGGAGGAGGTAGGTGGGGGGGAGACATTATGGCAGGGGGTACGGTACGCACAGCCAGCCCCTTCTCAGCCACCCTGTCCTCGCCCAGGTGTGCCTGCTGCCGCCGGGGGACGATGGGGCCAGCCTGGAGAAAGAGACACGGCGCTGGGCCACGCGGGTGGCTCGGGACTGCAAAAACAAGGCGCACAGCGAGGAGGTGGGTGCTGTCCTTCCCCACGGAGCACGGAGGGGCTCAAGGAGGGGCTTCCCCTGCCTGCCCCCAGCTCCCACCGCCCCACTGACCGGCGGGTGCCCACCAGGTGCTGCAGCGGCTGGAGGCCAGGCGGCAGCAGGTCCCCGAGGCAGAGGCGGCCGCCGTGGAGCGGCAGATGGAAGAAGCGAGGGAAAATATCCGGAAGGCGGAGGTGCGTTCCCCAGGCAGGAGGCTCGGGGTGGCATCGAGGTCTGTCACCCCTGGGGCGGGGGACTCAGGGATGGGGGGATGCTGTGCTGGGGATGCTCTGCCGCCATGGCAACCATGCTGGGGACCAAGAGCGAGGGGGCTTTCTGGGCTGTCCCCCACCCCATAGGTGTCCCCTTAGGCCTTGACAATATCCCCGCCCGGCTTCCCCAGGTCAGCCGGGTGAAGGCAGAGGCACGGCTGGTGCTGCTGCGGGCAGCAGGGCTGGACGTGGACACTTGGCTGGCGGGGGCCATGGTGGGGACGGGCGAGGAGGTGCCCACGGGGCTGGATCCAGCCGAATTCGACGACTACGAGGACAGTGACGAGCCAGACGAGAATGACGAGCCCAGCCCTGCAGCCCGCACCTACCCCTACACCTGCCGGGTGATCTTTGGGTACCAGGTATGGCTATGGCTGCCTGCTCCTCACCCTGCCTGCCCAGGGCCGGCACTCCCAGCCTCCCTGCCACTCTGTCACTTCGTCCTGTCCCCTGCAGGGCTGCCAGGCAGACGAGCTGTCCATCACCCAGGGCGAGGAGCTGGAGGTCATCGAGGACGGTGATGCGGAGGAGTGGGTGAAGGTGCGAGCGGGCTGAGACGCCCCTGCCCCAAGCTGGAGGGGGGGACACATTTCAGAGCTCCCCAGGGCTGTCCCTGCCCTAGGAGCTGGGATGATCACGCGGTTTCTGCCCCTCCAGGCTCGGAACAAGGCGGGCCAGGTTGGCTACGTCCCCGAAAAGTACCTGCTGTCGCTGGGTGGCGAGCCAGGGGCCGGGGTTGGCCCCCCAGGACCCTCTGCGTTGCACCGCCAGCTCTCCAGCATCATGGCGGCAGAGCTGGTGCTGGAGCCCGGAGGTGGGTGCTGGGATATCACCCCCACCCCGGAGAGGGGGACAGGTCTCTAGAGGGTGCTGAGCCCCTGCCCCATCCTCCCCGCAGCCTGGCTGGTACGAGCCCTGTATGACTACGAGGGGCAGAGCCCTGAGGAGCTGAGCTTCCCTGAGGGGGCCATCATCCGAGTGCTGCCCCGTGCCCCTGGCGAGGTGGACGACGGCTTCTGGACGGGCGACTTCGATGGCCGTGTCGGTGTCTTCCCCTCCCTGGTGGTGGAGGAGCTCACTGGGGCCCGGGGGGCAGCCGGGCAGGTCGGTGGTGGGAGGGTTGCTGCATCCCCTCGGCATGGGGCAGCCCCCCATCTTGTGCCATGGTTGCTGGGGGGAAGACCCCCTTCCTGCTCTTCCCATCCCTCTTGGCTGTGTCTTCCCAGGAGCTGCCGTCGCCGTCCCCACCACCCTTCTCCCCTCCTGGCCTGGTGTCCGGGGCCAGCTTGGCCCCCAGCCCCTCTCCTGAAACACTGCTGGGAGGTGAGTGCCAGGGAGGGGGGGACTGGGAAAGGGGCTGGGGGGGCATGTGGAGAGCTGGGCTGAGCTGCCGGGCCCTTCCAGCTTGCAGGCAGGATGGCACGGGCAGCGGGCAGAGCTCTCCAGACCTGGCAGCCACCCGCCTCCGGCCGGTAAGCAATGCTGTGCCCCCCAAACCTGCCCCTAGCCCTCCCATAACGGGGGACGGTGCCACCTGTGTGCTTTGGGGGGGTCTGAAGGAGGGTAAGCAGCCTGGGCATTTTGGCACTGCTTCTCCTCTCCTCTCTCCGCAGCTCCGTGCACCCCCCCCGCCTCCTGGCAGAGCCCCCGAGCCTGACCCCGACCCCCAGCTGCACTTCAGCTGACCCTGCAGGACCCCCATCCCTCCCTGCTCCCCAAAAAGCTTCGCCTGAGCAAGCCACCGCAGGCTTCTGTCCCAGTGGCAGGGTCTGGCATTGCCCTGTGCCCAGAGCTGGTCTCTCCAGGGGCCGCATCCTGCCCAGCACTGCTTGCGGAGTGGTCCTGCATCCCTATACAGCACAGGGCGTCCTGGCAGCCCCTTGATCGGGGTGCTCAGTGCCACGGCCAGGTCTCATCTCACCCAGAACTTGCCTCTGCCCCTTCTGCCTAGCATCGCCCATGCACCCCCAGTGCAGCCCTGGTTTCTCGGGGGGTGCTCAGCCCTGGGCCCTGCCTGCCCCCCAGGCATCTCCCCCCCAGCAGGAGCAGGCAGGTGGGGGCTGTGCCCCAATAAAGCCAGTTAACTCTGCCGAGGGATTCAGCAGCTTTAATGGTTTTAGCTTATCTATGTACAGTGCGGTTACACACCAAAGCTCGCCGTGGGCACCGGGGCTGCCCGCTGGCCCAGCCAGGGTGTGATCCTGCCCCCAGGGCCAGGCTTCTGCCCCTCCTGTGCCAGGACGGGGCTGGAGGCTCCTCTCTCCGCCAGCATCTCCCGGGGACCTGCAGGGTCCCTCGCCGGTGCAGGATTTGTGCCTGTGACCGCTCTGCGTGGCAGGGGTGCCCGGGTGGGCTGTGCTCTGCGGTGAACGTGCCGGGTGGGTGGGGGGGTGCTGCCCCCAGTCCCGGGGGAGCTCGAGCCGCTGCCTCCGTCCCTGCCCCTCGCTGCAGCCCCCTCTGATGCATCCTTCCCCCAGCGCTGGGGGGCTGCGGGGACCGGGTGGGCAGCAGGGACTGGGTGCTGTCCTGCCCCTGCTAGGCCCGAGGGTCCCCCGGGGGGGTCTCCGGGGCGGGTGCGGTGGGTGGGAGTCAGGTACCTATTGCCAATGGGATGAGGTCTGGCGCCGAGTGCAGTTGTCTGTAACATCGGCACGTCGCTCCGGCCATGCCAAGCGCGTAGCTGCTCGCCCGGGGCCAGCTGCCCCGTGGTCCCCCCACAGCAGAGCCCCCAGCCTGGCATGGGGGCCAGGGGCCACGCGCCTCCTGTCCATGCTCCAGCCAGGAGCGGAGAGGAGCTGCAGGGAGAGGGGCAGGATGGGGCTCATCCCCACAGCTGTGGCATCCCCTGCCAGCCGTGACCAGGCTGTCCTGGCCCCGTGTCTGCCCAGAGCTGGCATGGCTGCCCACGGGCATCACTGCTGGTGGCTGGGCACGTGGGCAAGAAGATCTGCCCATGCAGGACCCAATGCCTTGGGAACTGACCCTCCTGGAGAAGGGGTTCACCCTCTCTCCAACACCAGCCTGTGACCCACCAGGGCAGGGACACTGCCAGTGCCTTCCCGCCCCACCCCGGACATCACCCCAGGGGCTGGGGACGAGCACTCACGTCACACAGTTGCTCCTCGGTCCTGCACCACGATGCTGGGCTCCTGTGAGATGGAGGAGGGAGGTGGATGTCAGCACTCCCACAGGAGTGGGGTGCCGGGGTGGGGGGCCAGGTGTCCCTTGGCCACAGCAATGACCCATGGCCCAGTGGGCAGAACCCCGCTGAGGCTCCAGGAGCTGATGACAGCCCGAGTGCCATCTCTCTGCCCTTCCCCATCACCTGCAGGACACATTGAGCAGCAGCTAACAACCCTTTTGGTGGCCCTGGCTGGGACCTAAGGGATGAGGGAATGTCCAAGTGGTGCCAGGGCTTGGTGACAAACATCCCAGTGAGGTCTCATCACCGTTCTCCTGGGACCCCATGTTGTGGAACACACCAAAGCAACATGCCAAAGCCTGGCGCACGGTCCAAGGCAAGAGCCTGGCACCATAGAGAGGACAGACAACGAGGAGGAAAATCACCGTGTCCCTGGGCTTGCCCTGCGCCTAAGTGCTTCCCCAGTGATCAGAGGGACCACAGCCATCACCCAAGGCATAGTGGGCCATGGGAGGAAGGAGGACCTGTTGCCACCTCTCCAGGTCTCTGGAGAAGGGCTACAGCCCATCAGCTCTGTCCTGCGTGGCTGCCTGAGGCTGCCCTTCTCCATGAAACGGCTCAAACCTTCCAGCCTGGCCACCAGAAAGCAAAGAGGGAAACAATAAACACAGCAGGTTCCTGCTTTTTCCTTAGCCTACGTTCAGCTAGGCACCTTTCCCCAGGCTCTCCTACGCTGACCCAGTCCTGCTCCATCCCACCTCCCTGCCAGGGGCTGCTGGCATGTGCCTTGCCCGGCCCAGGAGATACCAGGGTGCTGGGAGCTCCAGCTAGGGTGGGCTGTCCTCATCTCTGAGCACAGCCATCACCAGCCCCTCTGGAGCAGGGAAGAACAACCAAGAAATGACCAGTTGGCTTCACCAGTTCCTAGACTTCAAGGCAAGAAAGGCTCCTGGAGACATCTGTCTCTGCCCGTATGTTGCTGGCAATGTTGAGCCCCAGCACTGCAGTGAGGCTACAGTTTTGGAGAGACCAAGCTATGTGCAGCGGCAGAGCTCCCCCAGGTCAAGAAAAAGTGATCCCAATGGATGTCCCTAAAGAGCCCGACCACAAAGGAAAATGCATCCCTTACCCAAGGGGCAGCTGGCAGCGGGTCTGCAGCATCCCCCATGCAAGTCAACCAGTGACCTGCGTTTTCCCCTGCAGTGTGGGTACCAGCAAGGTGGGAACTGTCATGGTGACTCTGCATGCCCCAGAGATTAGAAAGCAGATGGGAAAATGCAATCAAAAAAGGTACGCAGAAACAGGGTGGGCAGGACAGGGCAGATCCCACGCCGCAGTCAGCCCGGCACAAGGCTTGGCTCGCCTGTCCCCACTGCACAGCTCACACCACCACGCTTGGGCTGGTTGATCTTGTCAGCAGCAGGACTTGGGCTGCTGTGCCACAACCCTTCAAACCCAGGGGACCACATGGGGACAAGGAAGAGGAGGAACTTACCTGCTGCCCCATGTCCTCTGCTGCGGGCCATTTTCTGCTGCTGTCATCTCTTCCCAACTCATCAGCCTGTTCATGCAGACTCAGGCTCCCATGAATATCCGACACTTCATCTGCCGACCCCAGTCCGGTCTCCTCCAAGCAGATGCTGGCTCCTTCCTGCACCAGCTCTCCCGGGATGCTGGGACTTGACCCTCCCAGCACCCGATGGCTCAGGAGCTTCCTCTGGTGGCTTGCGCTCCCGGGAGCAGTGCCAGCATCCTGCAGTGAGCCTGCCACGCCGGACCCCTTGCCGGCCCGCCTGCTGTCACGAGTGCTGGAGCTGGCTGGTGTGTTCGGGGCTGGGGTGCTGGAGCGACTCTGCTCCCCACCCTTGCTGCTCGGGGCACCCTTCTGGACAGCTCCGTTCTGCAGGCCACCCGCGGGGACAGTCCCATTGCGAGCCTGCTCCCGCTGGAGCCGGTCGCTGCTGTGCTCCAGCTCCTCCGTGCTTGGCTCCCGGCTGCCGTCGGGCAGGGGACCATCCTGCTGCTCATGGAAAGTGGGTTTCTTTCCGATGTGTGTGACACGAAACCTGGAATGGGGGCAGGATGGATCAAAATCCCTTCCCTCCTCTCTCCCAGCTGTATTTCCAGCTTGTCTGCACCTCCAGCCTCGGTTGTCCTCTCTTTGTCATGGACTGGTGCTGATCTCCAACCTTTCAGACCCATTCAACACCACTGAACCCCACCCAAGCCATGCCCCCACTGACCTAACCCCATTTTTCCCTTCATTTTTGGCAAAACAAACAGAAAGAGAAGGATGAAAAGGTCAATCCAGATGTTGGCGGGTGCAGACCCTGCCAGCCCATCCTCCATGCAGCAAGATGGGTCACAGCTCTTAGAAATGTTCTGAGATGCAACCTCGACAAACAGGAGCTTGTACAGAAACTCAGGTGAAATGCAAATGGTCTGCGCCTGGTGAGGAAGGGACGGCTGTGTAGAGCCATGTGGATGTTGCACCCACTGACCAACCACCATCGGGGGAACGAGAGCCAGAGTTTTTGGCAGGCAGTGCACCCTAAGTGAAGGCAGGGGCAGGGTTTTGGTAGGGCAAGCTACATTTGGGTACAGGGATCAAAAGCCAGGAGGAGTTGTTTGGCTAAAATCTGCCAGAGCACCTTGTGCGCCATCCCCTGGAGTGATAGATGATACCTAGGTGGTTCACCAAGGCTCCACCATGTACCAGGTAACAGGTCAGAGCTCCAGGGTAGGCAAGAGAACAACTGCAGAAGCTGGTCTGACACCCACAAAGGGTGCATTTATAATCGGAGGTGATGCAATATTGCACCTGCAGAGAAGAGAGAAGTTAGGGATCTACCATAACTTTGGGATTTGTGAGAGGTAACGCGTAGGCAAAGCCTAAAAGTCTGAATTGCAAGGGAGATGGTTGTGACTAACGCTGTGATTCCTCTTCGTAAGCGATGCAAGCCAGTGCTGGACCAGCAGATGGGAAATCTCTTCCACGGTGAGCTGGTGTCCACCAGCCAAAGAACGCAGATCCCACCACAGAGACTTCATGCAGCCCATGACTCACCCAGCAACTGCTCTTCCTGCGCTTGAGTCACTCATGAAGAAGCTGCAGATGGCCCTGGCTCTGCTGAGGTTCAGCTGCGATTTCAGCAGCAAAGTTCAAGCACTGATGGGGTTGAAAGAAGAACAAGACCCAAAGGTCAAGCAAATGGCAGTACGGCATTCCTGAAGGAAGAAGCTGAGAAGAAAGGTCCAAGAGATAAGAACAGATCCCAGATGAGAAGCCAGAGATGAAGGAGACTGCCACCAGACTGAGGATTGGGCTACAGTCTGTGGACAATACAGACCACTCAGCATTGCAGTCAGAAGTGCTGCTCATGACCAGAAGGGTCAAGAAGAGACATGCTCCAGCTCTGGACTAGGTACCCACAGGACTGCTCAGGTCAGGCCAAGCAGCAGCAAATGTGACCTTTCAGGTCTATCCAGATATTTGGAGACATGGCACCAGCACTGCGATTCGGGAAGACCAGAGAACGTTCCAGTCCCGAGGAGGGATGGGGAGGAGGCATGAGTGGCAGGATTATTTCTTGGTAAAGCTATTGAGCAATGTCAGCCTGGAAGAGCTGGGAATGTATTCAAAGGAGCAGGCAGGTTTCGGACTGGAGGGGGCACAAGAGGTAACATAACCAACCTCTGGATCATGAGGGGAAAGACAGGAGAGCGTTGACAGGCTGCCTAGTCAGCATCGCTAAGGCATTTGCTTCAATAGGACATGACACGCTGCAGGTGATCAGGCTAAGGACGAAGGGTCAGACGCAGATGCTTTGGTGGACGAGCTCTGCCACTGGCAACTGGTTTAGGGAAAGCCCTGAGAGAGATGGTAAATCATTCAATAATACGAGAGTGCAGATCATATAACCCTGATTACCTCAGAAGTATAGAATAATTTAGGTGGGAAAAGGCTTTGGGAGGTCTCCCGTCCAACCCTCTGCTCAAAACTGGGCCACCTCCCACCCTCAATCAGGTTGCCCAGGACCCTGTCCAGTATGGTTTTGGAAATCTACAAGAATGGAGATCCCTCCACACCTCTGGGTCCTGTCCCTGGGCTGCATCATTCTCAGGGTGATAGTTTTTCCTTAAGTCTTATCCAGATTTCTCTTGTTGCAACTTGTGGCCGTTGCCTCTTGCCCTTCCCAGTGCACCTCTGAGAAGAGTCTAGCTCCGTCTCCATTTAAACTCCCCCCCACCCCTGTCAGTAGTTTTAGAGAGCAATTTGTTCCCCCCCTTAGACTTCTCCAGGCTAAACAAAGCCCGTTTTCTCAGCAGCTCCTCACATGCCACATTCTCCAGCCCCTGATGATCTTAGTGGACCTCCACTAATCTCACTCCTTTCCACTCCTTCAGCAATGAGCCTGTGCCTACCAGCTGGGGACCAGACTCAGTCAATGAGCCGTAGGTAATAGGGAAGGGAGATGGACTCTCAACCACTGTGTCCAAAACAAAAGCAAAAGCAAAAAAAAAGAGAGGTGCAAGACCTGAGGATTGCAACAGAAGAGCTGGGTTAAAGGAGCTTTCATATGTAGGATCAGTCATGAACCAAGGTACTTCGTGCAATGAGGATGTTCACAGTAAATAAGACACAGCAAGGGCAGTCCCAGAAAAGTCATCCGGGATCTGAGAGCAAAGGGGCCAGCTTGGAAACGAGAACCAGAATTTGGAGGAAGTTTTGTACCTCATGGGCACATAGGTCCCTTAGCTGCTGGACCTCACACCAAGGAGATTCAGGAAGCGGAAACTTTTAAAATATAACCTCGGAGAAATGTAATGGCTATCCCATGGAGAAGGCTGATGTGACACGGGATATTAAGTATAAAAAGAGGAAACCGAGATTTGAGGGAAAGTGCCTTTAGAAAAGAAGTCCACCTTCTCCAGCACTCCGAGGTGAGTGAGAGGAGACTGAGAAGAGCATGGACGAAGGACATAGAGGAGTGGATGGAGCTGGGTACTTGCCAGGGAATGAGATTAGCCTTGAACATGCAACTTTTGCAGAGATCTGGCTTACCAAACACCACCCCTTAAACCAAAGACAGCTGACAGCAACAGGCAAAGAGGAAGCCAGAAGCTATCGGTCTCCAGAAGGTGTGATCTTAGCTGGAGTCCGGTATGAGGAGGTCTGGCATGTCTCTCCCCTTTACCAGCTCCCCATATAGCTCCCAGTTCACCTTCCTGCTGAGACTCCTAGCTGTGATGGTGGAAAAACCCACACCCCCCGATGCCCACTCTGGCTCAGCATTGCCATGAACGGACTGTCACTCTGGACCACAACATGGAGCTGCATCAAGGCTCAGGCCCTGAATGAAGACCTGCTGCAGATCTGAGCACAGCAGAGCTTTGTGCCTCACCAGGGTGGCCATCCAGGGACCATCAGTTGCTTGTCACCCTGTCCCAGTCACCATGGTGGTATGGAGCTGAGCCCTGGAAGACCTTGCTAAAGGTCTTGTGCCTGCTTTCTGCTGGGGAATGGGGCAACCAGGGCAAGCCTGCAGATTATACTAAAGGTTACTGACTACACAGAGACCACAGGCGGCTCAGGAAGTCCCTTGAGGTGAGACCAGGTGGGGACTGGAAGAGTATTTGTGGGAAGTATTGGGTACACTCCCCTATTCTTATATTCCTCCCGTGGCATCTAATTACAGTCATCATTGGAGGCAACGACCTGGAGGAGCATAGCCACTCTTTCATTCTGAAGGTGGTGGCTGGTAAATTGCACCTGGGACCTGCTGTCACCTCCTCCCGCTCCTAATGAGATCCCTAAAACTGGGGTCACTGCCCCTGTTGGGCAGCAAGAGCCCTGCTCGCATGTAGCTGGGACAGCAGGCTTTAAAAAGACGTGGATTTGGGGCTCTGCCCAGCACTGAGTCAGCAGGACAAGCCAGGCTTGAGTCACCTTCCCGGAGAAGGAGGAGGGAAGCCACCCGTGCGTCATGACCTGCCACATACCACAGGCATTTCCAGGTGCGGGAGGCACCTGGGTCCTCGCGACTCCCAGCTGCAGAGCTACTACTGGGGCGTCTAAACAGGGAAGAGCAAGAGGGTGCCTGGCGTGGGGCAAGTGGGGAAGGGAATAGGGGAACTGAGAAGACTCTCCTCAATGCTTGGTCCATCAGAGCAGATGGGCCATGTCTGGCAAAGCTCATTTAAGTACCTGCCCACTGAGAAGACGGTGGTCTCTCCAGGATGCATCCTGCCTTTGCCATCCTTGGACCGTCCTTGCCGATGCAGTGGGTGCCTCTTCCTCTTGCTGCAGTGGATGCAGGGGGCCTGCGTGGAGCCCAGATGCACTGTGTGGTGATGTGGTGGGCCCCCATCCTGGCTGTTACGGTGAGGACAAAGGCTGCAATAGGAGAAGGACATGACAGGTCATGTTATCTGGAGGAGTCTTCCCAACCTTGGTGCAGCCTCACTGCGGCAAGCCCTGAGAAGCAGCAGCTCTGGAAGGGACCTCCTGTGAGGACAGGAATGAGAGGGCTATTCCCCTTGACAGTGGGGTGAAGCACTCATCACAACCCTCAGGGGAGCAGGACTTCTTCTTGGGAAGATTCTTTATAACAAGTTGCAAAGGGGCTGGCTGCAGAGTCTGCAGACCAAGGTGATACCCAAAGGCTGCTTCTCCCTTACTCTGCAAGAGTCAAAACCTGGTATAGGCTTCCCTCACCTGGGCACTGGCACTGGGATGTCCCCTTCATTGTCCCCCAGCATCTCCTTGAGGGCCTCCGCATTTGCTGAAGAGAGAGGAAAAAGGGAATGTGTCAGCCAAAGCGGTCAGCAAGTCTCTGGGCCAGCCCTAGGAAATGCTCACCTTCATTTTGGATGATGCATCTCACAATCTTCTCCACAGTGTCCTCGTTCAGCTCCTCTTCTTCATCTGAAAAGAGAAAACGTGGCACTGAGGGCTGGGATTCAGACACTCAGCTTGCCAGTCCCTCCCCAGGAGCAGCCACGTTGACAGAGAGGTCAGAGAAGCCTTGTGTCCCCCATCACGCCCGGAAGCTCCTGGGGAACAGCAGATCCCTCGCCCTGGAAGAGAAACCGCTGAAACAGCAGCCATGTGTGCAAGGAGAGGGGGGTTTGCTCCTTCAGAACTGGGGAGCATCATGGGATGCAGGTTCGAAACAAGTTGAAAGAGAAGGCTCCTTATGGGGACAGTCCAGCCCTGGAGCCCCTGGATGCAGGATGCTGCGGGTGCTAAAAGTCTCCAAGGGTAAATGGGACGAGTTCACAGAAAAGAAATCTGCTGGGGCCTGTTAAATACGGAGAAACCATCTCTGATGGAGAAAGCCCTGGAGCTACACACTGTTAGAAGCTTAAAAGAGTATGCTGGGGAAACTTGGCTCGGTGTCTGTTCCGTTGTGGTTTTCAACCCCAGCATTCATCGCAACCTGCTTCTGGCCACTGTTGGAGGCAGGAGGCTTGGCTGGCTGGACCTTCAGCCCAGTCTGCAGTGTTATATGTTCCTGCGAGCAGGTCAGAGTTGTGGTCTGGCAGGCAGCCGCCTCAGAGAGCACAGTCAGGGGCTGCCGCTGCGCTCCTGGAAGCCCACAGAGATGTTTCCCTGGGCTGTGGCAACTCCAACGGGCAAAGCCAGTCATGGAAGTTTCAGACGCTGTCTCCATGTCATGTGCAGCCAAGTCATTGAAGCCAGAGGAGCATATCCAAGGACACCTGGAAGTTCCCGCTGCATCCGTGGGCAAGCTGAGGGAGCCACGTTTCCCTCCCATGCACAAGAAGTGGCAGAGGGAGGTGCTGACCCTCCTGAGCGCTGACGGTGGCACAGAGGAGCTGGAGGAGTTATGTTGCACTATTTGGCTGTTTTCAGGCAAGGAAGCAGCCGGAGGAATGTGTCTTCTCCATTTCAGCAGAGACTATGAAAACGCTAAATGACAGAGCTTGCTTGGCCTGAGCTCTGGCTTGCACCCACGCTGAATGTTGCACTGACCTCCTAATCCTGCTACCCAAGAGCAGCTTACCACGGCCTGAAGCGATGGAAAAACCCCTAAAGGTCCCCTTTCAGCGCGGGGCAGCGAACCCAAAGGAAACATCCCTGTTCCTCTGGCCTGCATGAGCACAACAGGGACTATAAGAGCAGGTGACTGAGAGCAAACACCATGCTGGTCCCATGCCGGACCTCCTAATGCCAAAGGGGCAGAGGGACAGCTCGTGTCCTGGCTGGGGATGCATTCCTTGTAGGGGACATGGGTCAGGCGCTGGGGGTTCGGCAGGTTCTGGCTGTTGATCAGAATTACCTTTTGGTGGTAACACTGCTTTGAGAAGGGCCAGATGCTGGCTCCCACCTCCCTGGCACCACCAGCCTTCGCCAGCCTGCGGAGCCGGCAGATCAGAAGGCTCTCTGGGCCACATGCTTCCGATCCCCAGGGAACACCACGCTGCTCTCGCCACCCCATCCCTTTTTTCCAACCCAGCAGCACATGATGGGTAACCCTCCCACCCTCAGCCCGCGTCCCAGAAGCGTGTTTAAGGAGCATCGGTCCACACCAGCAAAAGGCAGCACCCTGCTGAGCCCCCATCACCCCAGCACTCACTGGCCTGGAGCTCTGCCAGCACATCTTTGTTATCTGGGTCGAGCTCGTCCCGGAAAGTCCGACACCGGTAACCCTTCTTCTTCAGGACATGGCAAATCAGGAAACCCACCAGCCCCATGATGAAGAAGACGAGGACGAGGAGGAAGACCATAGACAGGCTGTGCTGGGGGTCTGACTCCCCATTGTCGGTGCTGTTCTGGTCTGACATGCGGATCTACAAGAAGGGGTAAGGCAGATCAGAGACCCTGGTGCTCACCCCCCGCCAGGCTCCCTGTGCCCATCCGCCTCCTCCTCTTCCTCCCATCTGCCTTGGGCAAGAGCCAGCTCAGGGTGGGCTGCCAAGGGCTCATCTCTCTCCCTGCAAGGTCCAGCATGGCAGGGGCCCCGTGGAGGAGAGGGCAGGCTGGAGTCGGCTCTGCACCGTCTCCCAAGGACACCGCCACCCCACACGCACCCGGCAAGAGGCATCCCAAGGGCAGCAGCAGCGGCGGCAGCATCCCTGCAGGCCTGCCCGGCCCTGGGCTGCGGCGCTCCCCTGTCCCTTGCAGACAGCTTCCCAAGGGCACCGGTTCCCCGGCCTCCCCCAGGCTCTGCGGCGGGCAGCATCACCCTGCTCGCCCTTGCAGGGGGATGAGCATCCTCACCGCGCCGTGCCAGCCCGCTCCCCCTGCATCCCTCGCTACTCACAGCTGAGGGCCTCCGCCAGCAAAGGCAAAGGCAGGGCAGGCAGGGAGCCGCGGCAGCCGGGCTGACAGAGGGCCGAGCCGGCCGGTGGCTCCCGCATCATCCGCCCGCAGAACCGAGCTTGCTCCCTCCGCCCCGGCTCCCCTGGGCTTTCCCACTCTCCCTTCCCGGCGGCTCAGGGCTCGGCCACCCACTCGCCGGCTCTGCATCCCGGCGCAGGCAGCGTGTCCCCCAGCCGTCCCCCCATCCCCACTGCAGCGGCAATACCTGGGCCTGCGGTCCTCCGCAGCGCTCTCCTCTTCACCTTCACCTGCCTCCTAGCAACCCCGCATCCCCGCGGCTGGGGACCACGGCGAGCATCCTCTGGCCCCCCGGCTCCCGGCTGCCTTCCTTTCTCGGGAAGAAGCCAAGCTGCTTCTGGCTGCCGCGGCAGCCTGCCGCTGTCTGCCAGCGAGAGCACCCGCCTGTCTCGACCCCGGAAAAATCTCTCCGAAGCAGTTTCAGCGGATGAAGGTGCAGAGAGAAGCTCAGGGAAGCGCCGGCAGCTGCAGCAGGGAGCAAACAGGAGTGCCGCTCAGGGAAGCCCGTGCTGGCAAGCTGCTGCCCGCCCCGGGGTGAATAACCTCGCCCGCATGCAAGCCAGCCCCGATTTCCCCTGGCACCCTCTTTACCGAAGCACTCGGCGATTTTTAGAGCACTGAGCTGTGGCGATGGGAGAGCAGAAGGGTGAAAGGGAGTCTCAGCAAGACCAGGACTGGTCCCACACCAGGGTGTGCGGGGGGAGAGGGGTGCAGAAATCTGCACCATGATCCCAGCACCAAGGAGACAGTGGAAAAGGAGCACCGGGAGACCCCGCAGCCCAACACCATACCCCAGGCCAACTGCCTCTCCCTCCTGCCTGAAAAAGGGATGGATAAGTCATTCAAAATCTCCAGCCATGGTCGTCCCATGACCTCCTTCTCCATCTCCACCACATTATCCTCACTTTGGGAGGCTTCACGCAACCCTCCTTTGCTACACCAAATTAGGCTTGCTCCTCTCTGTCCTTTGCCCAGTGGCCAGTCCTCCACCCAAACCTTGAAAAGCACAGGCAACCCTTGAAATCCCTCCCACCCCATCTCTACTGAACTAAGTGTCTATCTATATAAATACTCATTTGTGAGAATTATCCCACCACACTCTGCATTGCTGTGAGGCAACTAGCAACTCCTCCATCAACTATGTGATGATGAGGGCTCCTGTCCCTCTCCACAAGTGGCCAAGAGTCAGCTCTCAGGAGCCCAGGACCCTCCTCCATCGTCATGAATTCAGGAGGTCACCTCATTGTAGGTGCCACCCTTCTGTCTGCTGTCCTGGCAGGGAGACAGGCCCTAAAACGGACCAACTGTAGCAAGAAAAAAGACCACAGGCAGCAAGACTTATAGCTCCTGTCATGCATTGCTAGGGCTGCAGGAGAGAAGAGGTCTCCTGATGCTGGACCAACAAGCTGCAACATCATGCGAGTCTCTGCTGATCGAGACCTTAAAGGCGGTTTACTCCTTGCGCTTGTTTCTTCGAAGGGGGGCACCTCACAGGTCTGGGTTCCTGCGGAGCCCCGAGGGGATGCAGTCATTGTGAACTTATTCCCATTTTTCCTCGTGCCCATGCATGCTGTCCTGCACAATAAATCGCTCTTTCTGCTCCCGGGAGTTTCCACCCATCCGACGCATTGCTGCACCCTACCCCCCTTCCAGCCTTCAGCCATGCCGGGCGAAATGAGCCCGGGTTGCTCAGCCCTCCCTGCTTTGAGAGAAGATTCCCATTTTCCCACAGCCTCTGGTGTTGAAGCATTTCCACAACCCAGGGACACAGGACGGAGAGAGGGAGGACGGCACAGCAGCCTGCCTGGGGACAAATCCTGGCCCTGTGTGGGGTGAACTGGGATAAGGAGGGGGCTCTGCTACCATCAAGCTGCTCCCATGCAGCTCCGCAGCTGGGTTATCCCAGCTGATCACATTTCTCCTCCCAATACTCCCCCCAGGCATCACGTGCCCCCAGTCTCCATCCTGCTTCCACCACCCCAGCCTCAGCATCCCTCTGGGCTGCTCAGTCCTTGTCCGGCTGCGGGACCCCGTTAGCACTTTTATGGCCAGGCCGTGAGCCTTGTCCCATGCAGTGCCTCGCAGGTGCCCCAAAAAAGACACCACAGCTTCTCTCTGCCCCGAGACCAGCCAGCATGGCAGGCATGAATCCACACAGCCGAGCTCTCCGTCCCAAACAGGCTGGCCGTGTCCATCCCAGCCAGTGGGGGTGGTCCCTGCATGGGGCTAAGCCCCACACCATGCCGGGGAGGTGCAAACACGGCTCTGGGTTGGATGCTCACGGCATGTCTAGTGGTTGGGCCCTGCATCCTCCGTCCCCTCCTGCCCCCATCCCAGCTCCTGTCCCCATCCTGTGCGACCCCACCAGCCAAGACGGCGCAAGCTGAGACACAACAGCAATCTGGCCAGAGCTCTGGGGCAGGCAGCTGCCTGCTTGCTGCCTGCCCGCTGCACTCACCACTGCCATCCCCCTGCCCTTCCGCCCTGGGTCACCCACTCAGGGGTCCCCGGTGGGTGCAGGTGTGAATCCTGGAGGGACCTTGGAGGCTTCGGTCCCTCTCGTGACATTGCCTGGAAGCCCTTAAATTTCAAGCCGCCAGGTTGAGAGGTGGCCAGGGAGGGAGGGGACAGAGCAACCGAGCAGCAACGGGTGTAGGGACATCACCATTCCCCATCGCCCTGTCCCGCGGCCGGCTCCGGTCCCAGCGTATCGCCACGTTACCTCTCGTCCACTCTCTTCCCGCGCCTCCTCCGCAGCCATTACAACAGACGTCACCCCACGAACAATGTGAACGCGCCCACTCGGGGGATCGTCCGCCCTGGCCCCGCTGTTGTCCACGTGGCAGCTAAACAGGCCAGATTGCACAGCTCCGGCAATCCCGTGGGCAGGCTCCTCCTGGGGTCTCTACTACGATGCTCAGCCCAGAAATTGCCATCATCTCTGCAAAAATGCTACATCCCATCGTGTCAAACACCTCACTGAATCTTAAGCCCTTAAGTTTTTCAAACATCCCCAGCAAGCTAATGGCCTTTAAACCACAGCGTGGTTTTACTCTCTGAGCACAAAGAGCATGTAAAAATATCCCTCTCCGATGCTTTCTTTGCACCTCTTCAAGACCCGTGAAGATGCCCGGAGCAGCAACCGGCTTCCAGAGAGCAAGCTCAGCTGGCAAAGTGATCCCCGCTGGAGGCAGGGACGTGTTTCTCCCCTCCTCGCCCCTTTCCCCCGGGCGGGTGGCTCGGCCATGCCGCTCGGGTGGCTCAGTGGCCCCAGCCGGACGCTATCTGGTGGCAGCACCTTGCGGAGCAGCGACCGGGCGATCGTCATGCCGAGTGAGCAGCCCCCTCTGAGACGTCAGTGCGCTCCACGCGTTTGCTGCTACACCCTTGTTTTTCAGCACGTTTAAAGCCTATTTATTTAAGATGGTGGGTGCTGGGCTCAGTGCTCACTGCGCCAGGGATCACAGCTCTTAGTGTCCCAGACCACAGCTGTGCCCTGTGGGGTCATGGCCAGAGGGTCCCGGCATCCCCGGGAGCATCCTCGCTCCATGCTTGGGAGCTGGCATCCTAAAGGGAAACATGCACGAGGAGCTGTGCGGAGGGACCAGCGTCCCCACAGTAAGTGGCAGAGCCAGCCAGAAGCATTATTTAATAGTTCCACAATTTAATCGCACCTTGACACTAGTTCTCTCACCTGCTTGCGGCCAGCACAGCACCCAAAATCCCATGCTGTCCTGCCATCATCTTGCTGCCCCACCAGCCCCATCTCACGCACTCCGGACCATGCACACGTGAAGCTCCCCGTGGTGCACGCCAAAGGGGTTTTCCTCCCGTAGGTTCATTGCCCAGAATCAAAATCCCATCGCAGAGAAGCCAGGGAACATCCAGCTGCTGACCTGCCATGGTCTCCATCCTCAGCCGGCTCTCGGTGTGCCCCTTGGGGATCCTTGCCCTTTGCCTGCTCCTCTCTGAGACCCTGTTTTATTGCAGGCAGTTTGGGCAGCCTGCCTCCAGCGTAGCATCCTTCTCCCCCAACCTCCTGCCCGCGGGAAGCGGGCATCGAAGGGATCGGGCAGGAGACCGGCAGGACCAGGTCCTTGCCAAGCACCGGTTTCGGCTAATTTGTTTTCCGAGCCTTTGGGCAAGACTACCTGCTCCTTTCATCCTTTCTTCTTTCCAGCCCACAGGGAAAAGTGTTTTGCTGCCGGCGTCACCCGTGGCACGGCCCCGGCCCCGTCCCTCGCTGGGTCCAGGTGAGGCTCAGGGTTTTTCCCCCGTTCCCCATGGCTGCTTTTTCTTACACGGCAATTTTCCGGCCAGCTTTTGTTTTCCACCTGCTTGGCGGTGCCTCCCTGTCCCCGCTCCCTGCCAACCCTGGCGGGTTATTTTCGAAGGCTGCCAGAGGTCAGGAGGACCTGCACCCTGGTGGGGTGGGACCTGGGAGGGCTGCTTGGCCGGGTGGCAGCCAGCGGTGGCGGTCCCCAACCCTCACAGCTCGGGGGGGCTGCTCCCGGGAAGGGGGCGAGTCCCACCGAGGTGTGGGCGCCCCATGGGGACCCCACTGCCCATCCCCTGTGCCCTCGGCGGGTGCGCTGTGGCAGCTGGGGGGTGACTGAGGGTGATTGGGGGGCAAGTGGGGGTATCTGGTGAGCAGCTGAGGGTGACTGGGAGGCAGCTGTAGAGTTACAGGAGAGAATCCAGTGGGCAGCTGGGAGTAACTGGGGGCAGCTGGGGGTAGGTGGGGAGCAGCTGGGGGTGCCTGGGGAGCAGATGTAGGGTTATTGGAGAGAATCCAGTGGGCAGCTGGGAGTAACTGGGGGCAACTGGGGGTAACTAGGAGCAGCTGGGTCTGATTGGGACACAAGTGGAGGTAACTGGTGAGGAGCTGGGGGTGCCTGAGGGCAGCTGGGTGTGACTGGGGGGCAGCTGTAGGGCTACAGAAGAGAATCCAGTGGGCAACTGGGATCGCCTGGGAGTAACTGGGGGCAGCCGGGGGTGCCTGTGTGTAGGTGAGGGGCAGTGAGGGGTGACTGGGGGCAGCTGAGAGTGACTGGAGAGCACATGTAGTGTTGTGGGAGAGAATCCAGCAGGCAACTGGGAGCAGCTGGGAGTAACTGGGGGCAGCTGGGAATGACTGGAGGCAGCTGGGGTAGGCAGGGGCAGCGAGGTGAGATGAGGGTGACTGGAGAGCAGATGTAGGGTTATGGGAGAGAATCCAGCAGGCAACTGGGAGCAGCTGGGGGTGACTGGGGGCAGCTGGGGGAGGACAGGAGCAGCGAGGTGAGACTGGGGTGCAACTCGAGGTAACTGTGGGTAGCTGAGAGTGCCTGGGGGCAGTTGGGGGTGATTGGAAGGCAGGTGGAGGTAAGTGCTGAGCAGGTCGGCGTGCCTGGGGGCAGCTGTAGGGCTACAGATAGAATCCAGCGTGCAACTGGGACCAGCCGGGAGTAGCTGGGGGCAGCTGGGGGGACGGCGGTGGGCGGTAGGACCGCGGGGGCGCCGCAGCGATGATGGCCCCGCCCCTCGCCCCCGGCCCCGCCCCCGAGCCCCGCCCCCGGCGCCGTCCGTCGCTCGCTGTCGGCGGCGCCGCGCAGGCGTGGGCTCACGGCGCGGTCGCGGTGTGATGACGTGAGCGGTAGCGCGCGGCGGCGGGTCCCGGCCTCTCCGCCATGGCGAAGACCGTGGCCTATTTCTACGACCCGGACGTGGGCAACTTCCACTACGGTGCGGGCTGGGGCGGCGGCGCCGGCGGAGGGGCCGGGCTGGGGCCGGTCCCGGCTCGGGGCGGGGGTATAGCCCAGCCCTGGCTCGCCAGCGCGGCCCGGGGTCGGTCCCCTCACCGCGTCCGGGGCCGAGCGGGCCCGGTGGGGGGTGGCTCGGTGGGTCCCGTCACAACCCCGGGGATGAGGGGCGGCTGGTGTTCCCCGCCACCCCCCCCACCCCCCCGGTGACTCCCCGTGTCGTTTCCTTTGCAGGAGCGGGGCACCCCATGAAGCCGCATCGGCTGGCGCTGACCCACAGCCTGGTCCTGCACTACGGGCTCTACAAGAAGATGATCGTAAGCGGCGCTTCTCCTGGGGCCCAACGGGGGCCCCCCCTCCGCCCAGGCGGCGGGGGAAGAGGGGGCTGCGGCAGGTGGCTTTGGGCAGGCAGCCACCAGAGTGGGTGGTTTAGGCTTCAGCATGTGTGAAAGGTGCTGGAGGCCTGTGCACCGTCCTGCTGACTTCAGTCGTGGCCTCCATGTTAAGGCTTGGCCTGTGTTACTAGGTTCTTCACAGCTTTCTTGTGTCGCTGCCTCTCCTTCAGCTCTGCTTTTGGCACAGCAGTTAACAGAGTTGTTGCAGACAAGGCTTTACGCAGTCTCAGGCATTCTCATCACCCTGAGCCCCCACCATACCACCCAGAGCTGCTTGGAAAGGCACTGTTGTTGGTTGTCAGTATCTTGTTCCAACTTGTGCATACAATGCCGTGCCTGGAGCTGCAGCAGTGCCACTGGGGACCGTGCATGAAATTTCTGTGTCTGTAGCCGCTGGTAGGAAGGACCCGGTGACCACTGTGGACCGTGTGGTCATAGAATAGTAAAGCTGAAAAAAAAACCCGTCAAGAGGCTTGCTAATTCACTTTGATGCCTTAACAGGATTCACTAATCCCATCTTACACCTGCTCAGTGATTGTCCAACCTGCTTTTCAAAGCCTTTGTTGCCTAGCCAGCTCAGTCAACCTAGTCCAGTGCGCTCTGGTTCCTAGCGTTAGAAATATTTTCTCTTCCTGAAATCTGGCCTTTGTAAACCTGATAAAACATAATCGGCACGTAGCGAAAATCAAGAAGACAACGTAAACCTTCGTCTTTCAAGAAGTTAACTAGTTTTGGGATGATGGAATATCATTATGAATGTGTGGCATCCCTCTTCGCTAGAATACTTGTTCACTTTTCTATCCGTTCTTGCAGCACAGAGCAAATGAAAAGCTCTCAGGAGTATAGGGCGTGTAACTTAATGCCTCATGATACAAGATGGAGGCAGGAATGGTAAAAGTCTTCTACCATGCTACCCCTTTTGAGATGGCTTTTGCCCATTTTGACATATAGAACGTGCTACCTGCAGCTGCTGAATTATTTTGGGGCCACTTGTTTTGTCTCCTCTTGGCTTATTCTGGCTTTTGGTGAGGCAGGATTGCTTCTGACCTGTTTCAGACCGTTGAGCCGTTTAATTCCTGGGCTGGCTGGCGCAGTTCCAGGTCGTGCTATCTGATCCAGAGGCTGGGTGTAGCTGCTGCCTATTGTCTCCACAGTCTGTGATCTGTTTGATGTGCCCTGGGGAAGGGCCCGTACCCAGAATGTTACTCTAAACTTCATAGGCTACAGCTCCGGGCACTTCTGGTTTTATGTACACATATGTATGTATTTATATATGTACATATATGGGCATACATAAATGCATTTATAGTGTCTTTTCATGGGAATTACCTCATTAAGAGTTGAAGAACGCTTCTGTCACAGTCATCATTGTGCATAGCTAGCAAACGGGGAGGGGAGGTGAAAGAAGGGCACTAAACCGTCATAGCTCTGATCTGTGAGGGATGTGACTTTCCCCCGTCCTTCCTCTTTATGTTCATGCCTCCCATGTGTGTTCCTTACCCTTCTGCAGTCGGGCTCTGCTCCGTGTGACACTCTGCAAACCAGCTGCTTCCCGTGTTACTCATGAGCCTGAACTGGATGACCCCAGAGGTTATGCAAAGGCATGTGCTTTCAGAATGATGGTAGAACTTGATCGTGGGTTGTTGCTTGCAATTGTAGAGGATTGCAAGTAACAGGCAACAGTTGGGCTTGTTTTGAGGCTGTGGAGAAGAAAGCGTGATCAACTTGTCTCAGTGATGTGTTCTCACATCTGCAGCATGCTTTAGGGATGAATCGTGAACTTCTGCAAAAACACAGTGATCGTGCAGAGCTGTCAGACGGAAAAGTGCAAATTCCAGTCCCTCTCCAGCTAGACTAGGCACTTCTCCAGACTATGGTTAGCTTCCCAGGCTCCCTCGTCCCCACTGTTAGACGTTAAGCAAAACTATAACCAACTTTGACTGCTCCCTTAAAGACCTAAGTAAATATTTAGTTGTTGTGATACCAAAAAAAGCCTGTCCTTAAAGGTCACTTCTCAAGCCCTTGACAATCGGGCAATGTTAACGTCAAAGTTGTATCACTGTGAGCGCAAGAGAGCAGGATTAGACAAGTGGTTTTAATTCTGTCATGCTTACAGTGTCTTCACTATATGGGCAGGACAAGGTGCAAAATTCATGCAAGCATGATAGCAATAGAGTTTTCCTGCTTTGTGTTTTTTAGAGCAAAGTCTGAACAGCCAAACCAATACAAGTGGGGCAGAGGGAAAGCTAGATCTCGGCTGCTTTGTACCTGCGTGTCTGTGCTGCACAACTGTATCATTATCTCTAGTGCTGTACAAGTGCCTGGTGTTTGGCACAAGCTCAAGTTCAAGCTCTTCCACTGCCAGCGTCTCTGCTTCTGTGGTGAGAGACTTGCGGATTAAGCAAAAGCAAATAGAAAATAAGCTGTCCCAAAACTAAAGCACAATATCAGTTTTTAAAGGGAGGTGCTAAAATGGACCAGTGGAACAGTTCCTTGATGCAATATATAAAATTAATTTGGTATGTTTAAACATTAGGAAAGCTTCCCTGTGTAATTAATCTAATTCACTAGTAAAATCGCATCCAGCCGTGGTGACCTGCTGTTGTGCTCGCAGGGGTGGGGGGGGGGAGGGGATGCAGCTGGAGTACATTCAGGGTATGTGGAATCTTTGCAGAATTTATCTCTAGATTTTTACTGTAAATGTATGAACTGCTATGAATAACTTCCCTAGAGTTGGGATTTTTCTTGCCGAAACAGCAAAAAGCATATTCTGACATAACACTTCTAAATGTCAAATCGATGTCTGAATGAGGCAGTAGGCAAAGCTGTACTCTTCACCATATTTTTAGTCTTGAAACCCTTTTTTGGGGGTTATATTTTCCACAAGATGCCGTCGTGAAGCTGAAAAACACAGAGGAAACTTCGTCATGAACAGTCAGTGACTGGCAAAGTTACGAGCAAATAAAAGCAGGAATTAAGGTCAGTTGTGACTATAAAAGGTCCTGTTAACTTCGCGTTAAGGTTACACCATTATCCGCCCTCTCTGCCTCCTCCAAATAAAAGGCTGCTATCCCATCAAGCTGGGTTTGCCTTTTCGCACCTTTCCCACCTTATCTGTGGCTGGGGCATGCAAGAACGCGGTGAACCCAGGCTCAGCGTTGCCGAAAGAGGGAGGATTGTCCTACTGCTCACCTTCCCTGCTCCTCTGCTGTGTCTTCCCGCTGCCTTTCTTCTGCTGCGTCTGGAAGCCGCTGGATCCCTGCGTGAACTGATGCAATTTAATAACTCGGCAAAGCTGGGAGAATTTTCTGTAGAGTTAGAAACAGCAGCGGACAGAGGGGGCTGAGTGCCAAAGCGTGCTTAGGAAGGTGGGTGGGATTGCTGGGAGCAGAGTGAAGGGTGGAAGGAGGCAGGTTTTTTCTTCTGCCAGCAGCTTAGTCAGTCTTGAGGACTTTGGTCTTTTTTTTTAACCCCCTTTCTGTTTTGAATCACACATCCCTACTTTTTGTTGTCCAGGAGAGCCTCTGAGTATCTGGTGAGAGCTATTTCTTCTCTGTGACGACTGTTAGCATTGGTTTTGGTCTTGTTTGATTTAATCAGCCATTTGGATTCCTGGGAGGTACCTGTGTGGAGCCCTCATGGGGAATAGGTCTTGCCTTCACCCTTAGCAGCTGCACTAAAGGCTCATGCTTGTGAGTTGCCTCATCCTCGTTTGAGTTGTCAGAGGCAGCAGCCTCCGAGACACACCGAACCCCATGCATCCATGTGGAAAACACCGTACCGCGTGCAGATCAATTTGGGAAAGGAAACGACATGTTTGTTAGGGTATATTGTGTCTCTGAAAATTAACATGTTTCCTGCTTAGTCCAGGAAACAGGCGTGTTGGTGCAGTTGCCCTGATAAATTTTCCCTTTGGAGACGAGCTCATACATCTTACTATTTTTTTCATGTTCCACTTTATAGAAAAAGTGCATGCTTTAATTAAGAGAGATTGGGAAATACAAACAAAATCTCCTCTTGATTTCAGTGCAACTTTAATTTCCTCTTGCCAGGTATGTGGTGTTAATTTTTAACTTCCTGTATATTGAGGTATGTGCGTTAAGTGCCAAACTGGCAAGCCTCTGTTGTCACAAGATCTTTAATTTGAATCCATCCAGTTCCCCCATCATTTTTCACTGGCTTTCCAAAGGAAACAAAGCTTATGCAACTCTTCCATCTGTCTGTGAGCTTTCTACAAATAACTTTTGAACCTATCAGCCCATTACAGGCAAATCTGTATCAAGGTCTTAAAATTGTATGAAAGCTGGTGACTGAGAAGGGAGTAGTGCTCCCCAGTGAAGAAAAAGCTGTAGTTTGAACTCATCTGTTTCATTCTGCTGGCTTGCCCAAGGAGGGGGATGTGTACAGTGGGGGAAGGAAGGCATCAGAGAGTATGTGGCAAGAGCTGCAGTTGTTATGAGAGGCGGGACATGGGTTTATGCCTGAAAGAGGAAAAATTGGTAGGAAAGCAGACTTCGTGGAGCAACTTGTTGAATTTAAATGAACACGAATGTCAGGAAGTCAATGTATTGGAACATTTTTTTATATACTTTGTGCAGGTTGTTTGTTGATTAGCTTGAGATTTCTTACAGCCAAAGCAAATGTGAGTTTGGATGAGCAATAAGCCTTGCCTTTCTCTCTTGAAGGTTTTCAAACCGTACCAGGCATCCCAGCATGACATGTGCCGATTCCACTCTGAGGACTACATAGACTTCCTCCAGAGAGTGAGCCCCAACAACATGCAGGGATTCACCAAGAGCCTCAATGCCTTCAACGTGGGTGATGACTGGTGAGTGCTCTGTGCTGCCTGTGAACACACAGTCAGAAAGGGTGCTCCTGCATTGCTCATGTCCAGAGAGCTCTTTTAGAATTTCCCATTTCTTACTTGTTTTTAACCAGAATGAGGTGCGTGTCCCTCCTGTGTACATTACTGGAAAATCCTTGATTCCTTTCCCTTCTCTTTAGATCTTGCAGTCCTCCTTTTTAGATCTATATTTAGGCTGTAAGCTTGGTGGGTTAGAGACTGTATCTCTGCTTGTTCTTGCAGAGCCTCCAGTTCTTCTTGAACATGCTAACTATTTTTTTAAATGATTGCCTGTCATTTTAGCTACCTGAATATGTGCATCTTAAATTCAAGACAGCTTTGAGAACCTGATTTTCAGGTAGAACTAAGGAGATGCTCATGCTTCTGTACAAAACTACATGAGATCCTGTTGAGAATATTCAATTCCAGTCTTTAATGCTCGTGAGAGATGAAACTTGAAAGAAACGTGTGGAAGGGCTCTGTGGGTGACTGAGGAAATAGCAATATGCCTTATCTGTTTGAGGATTATAAGGGCTGTCAGAGAGCAAGATTATTCTTACGTATTCTGTGGAGAGGAAAGCTGTAAGTACTAGCACGGGAGGAGTTATATTAGCTAGAGAACAGTGTTATCCCAAGAAGATGTTAATATAGCCTGTTTTTTAATATTTAGGCTGAGAATCAGAAGCCTGTTTTGTAACCTTGCTGCTCTGATCAGAAACCATCTTCTTATCAGAAGTGAAAGGGGAAATAAAACCCCACAGTCTTTAAGCCATTGCTTGTCCATGAATGAAATGTGTAATGTGATGCCAGCAAGCTGGTGACACAGGGGCTCCCTGTCCTGTATTTCTGTACTCTCCTGGGCTGGCTCTGTGTGGTGGGATGCATCAGACCTCAGCGCTGTCTTAGGAGCAGTGTTCATCTCTGGTTGCAGTATACTGCGTGCTGGGCTGTGCGCTTGGAAGCTGTATCTTCCAGATATAGCTGGGGGGAGATAGTGCAGGAGCAGACCAGTCCTCTCCTCTCCTGATGCCATGTCTCACATCATGTCCTTGCTCTGGGCACGTGTCAGCAGAGCTGCAGGACAGATGCCGGCATATGTTGTGAGCAGGGGAGCCTTTTCAGGACTAGCTTGGAAGCTTTGGTAATTAATCATTATCAAATTCACTGAATTTCCCATTGTGTTTGCGGCTAGATTGCTCGCCTGCTGGTACTCAGTGTGTTATAAGCAGGGTCAGAGTGATCCCAAATTAACTCTTTCACAGAGAATGAGTTTTGATCTTGCTCAGGTAATGTCCTTGAACAGTTTTATTCCTGGCTTTGCTCTGGAGAAAGGGGGAGGAATGAGAAGTTGTTGTGTGTTTGAATCATGGTTTCTTTTTCAGCCCAGTGTTTCCAGGCCTCTTTGAATTTTGCTCTCGTTATACTGGGGCCTCTCTGCAGGGAGCAACACAGCTGAACAACAAGGTAACCGAGCTGATGTGCTTGTCTTCTTGAAACACAGGCATAAGCCTACTGGTTTTCAATTTAAGGAGAACCTCATGGATGTATTTTGTAAAACAACACAGCAAGCACCGCTGTGTTGCAGTGTAAATACCTAGTGCTGTAGGGCTGTTAAGCTTGAGACCATTCCTGTACTGTCAGAGGCAACCATTTAGTAGGTGTTTAATCCAGAGGGAGTCACAGGATACTAACACTGGACATACTGAAGTCACAAAGTACTCTCGGCGCTGTAGAACGAACCTGGGGTCTTCAATGAAACGAGCTGCTGGGAGACCTCAAGGTTGCTGCTAGATTTCTGCTATGGAAATGCACTAAAAGAGATCCTGCAGAAGGTCTGAAGAAAAGGGTCCCTCGGGAGGGTATAAAAAAAAAAACTACAGAGGTTTGAGTCTTTTAGAGTCCTGAGAAAGGTCTAATGAGTGTCAAGAACAAGTGCAGGAGCAAACTGTATGTGCTAGGTGCTCTGCCTGCTGCTGGCTAGGGGGGGAGCCGTGGAGGTTGGAAATGATCTTTTCTGGTCTAACAAGGAATGTAGAGCACAGGACTAATCTGGTATGGACATGATGTAGCCAAAGCTGTTGGCTGGGCTAATGACCAAGATGGAGCTTTGTAAAGGCCTCTGTAGGAGAAGGAAAGGCCAGAAGGGTGTTTGTGGGTCACAGGTCTGGGCAGGTTGAAGTGGGTGCACTGGGGAGGTGGGTGCAAGGTGGTTGTTACCACATTGTCACCTTTAACTAACTTATCTTTCCTTTCTTAGATCTGCGATATTGCAATAAACTGGGCAGGAGGCCTGCATCACGCCAAAAAGTTTGAGGTAATGAGACAAAACTGCGTACTCCTCTGTCTTTTTTGAGGCCCAGGATCTGTGTTGATCCCATTCTAATGCTCTTCGGTTTCCTCTGTCTTGCAGGCTTCTGGGTTTTGTTATGTTAACGACATAGTTATCGGCATCCTGGAGCTGCTCAAGTAAGGACATGGGGCAAGTGCAGTGCTGTCCTGGCTGGCGTGTGCTTTCCCTCCACTGCTTCACTGTTCTCTCTCTCTCTGTTCCCCCCCTTATTTGCCTTTCTAGAGTCCAGGAAGGCCAACAACTTGATTTTTGTCCTGGCCTCTTTAGGCATAAGAAAGGGGGCTTAAGAATTGCAATATCTGACTTCAGTTTTGTTGCGTTTAGCTTAAGTGATGCAGAAAAGTTCTTCAATTCCATTTCTCCTTATTCATCTGTGAAATACTCATTTCAGGGTCTCCTGAGTCGCAGCGTTTTTGCCACAGCGAGCCTTTTGTAGGTAAATGCACGTTATGGCTCACTGGAGAATTAAATGACTCAAATATTTCTTGATTTGCTTGAGTGGCTTAAGAACAGGACTTGAGCAACACATGGATGATCAAAGGACACTTGCTTTGAGTAAAAAAGAGTCAGTTTGGGTTTTGAGGTTTGGTTATTGGGGGGTTTTTGGGTTTTGTTTTTGGTGGTGTTTTTTTTTTTTTAAATGAAAAATAAGTTTGGGATGGGAGGAAGAGTTACAGAAATGCCTTCCGTTTCTTGGATTGATCTGTGAATTTTTTTTTATTTTTGTACTCTGAAATGCCCTCCTTGTCACTGAATCTGAGACAAGATGTTACGGAATTATAAATATTTGAGGTCCACCAGACAATAGTTACATGCCTGGTGGCAAGCTTACTCACTGTCAAAGTCAGATTTACGGGATGTACTGGGGTTTCTTGTACCTCCTTCCTCTCTGCCAGTCTTCCCTGCTCTGTGTCTGGAACCTCAGGTCTTCACTGTGTATCTCCGCACACTCATTTTCTAGTCTCACGAGTCCTATATGGCAGAGGCTTCAAATACAGCCCAGTTACCCCTCATGGGAGATTATAATATGCCCCTATTCTTTTGCTCCCTGTTTTCAGGAGCCATTTCTGCAGCAGGTGGATGCATACTTGAGTTTGCTTCCCACCATGGGAGTACTGTGGTGCCTCTGCTCTTAGAAGATCCCTTTCTCCCTTTAACCAGTGTGCAAGGGCTGTGTGTACGCATCCCCTTTTTCTCCTTGCTGTCATTTGTCCATGGGATGAATAATCTGGGCTGTCTTAAATAACTTATGTCTCTCTTGAGAGACTGAGGCAAGGTACTGGTCTGCTCATCAGCATGGGTCAGCACCATCAACCAGTTTGATCAGATCACTGCAGACACACTTAAAGCCATGGTTCCAATGCAGATGACACAAGCCACATGCTCCTCCTCTCTGCTTCAATGTTGTCTTGTCTTTTCAGGTCCCTCCCCAGTCCCCTAGGATTTTGGCATGGATACCAGATCCCCTGCTGTTTGGGGACTGACCAGATGCAGTATTTCCTTGCAAAAAGTTGGAGAAGTTCTCTCCAGCCGAGCAGAGAGCTCTAGAGCTGGCAGGCAGGGATGGCTTAGGGCCATGTCTCCAGTGCTCGACAGCACATCAGCTTTGACCATTACCCCAGTGTATTTACTTTTGATGATCTCCCCTTCTTCACCCTCTGTCTCTGTGACCCAGCAGGCTCCTTCTCCAGTAAATTTAGTCCAGCCTGGTGTTCTTGGTGCTAGCCAGCTGGGACATCGTGCTGCCAGTAATCTGGCATGTGGAGGAAGTAAGTGTTCCTGCCTCCTCCTTGGCTAGATTACTTTTCACTTACGCAATGGTTAAAAATCGTTGGAGCTCTTAAAGATTAACTAACAGCAGGTTATTTGT
Organism: Gavia stellata; assembly: GCF_030936135.1. Lineage (NCBI taxonomy): Eukaryota > Metazoa > Chordata > Aves > Gaviiformes > Gaviidae > Gavia > Gavia stellata. The sequence goes on from NC_082609.1 coordinate 20,620,004, forward strand.
AGAAGAAACAAAACCCCACAACTTCCTAACCCCCAGGTGGTTAAAATAGGTTCTCTTTATCATGTGCTTTCCAAGATATTTCTGGTCCCATGTGAAAACACTTTTATTCTACTATCTCTTTCCAAGCAAAATGTTTTAGTGGTGGGGTGTGTTTGACTGTATACCAATGTCACGTATCTAAAGCCATTTGATATGCCTGGGGTGGGACAGGTGACTTATTTTGGCAAGTGGGCTTGCAGGTAGATGTTGGTGGTCATTTTCAGAGTGCCAGATGATACTGAGGCATGTGGAGAATAGTGAGGTTGGGTGTGGTGCAGACAGTAATGCTGTTTTGCCTCCTATATTCAATAGATATCACCCACGTGTTCTGTATATTGATATTGATATCCATCATGGAGACGGTGTACAGGAGGCTTTCTACCTGACGGACCGTGTCATGACAGTGTCATTTCATAAATATGGGAACTATTTCTTCCCTGGTACAGGTATGTATCTTCCCTTATAGTGTGAACCTGGCCTCGCTTTAGAATCCTTTGAAAGTTCTACTGGAGTATAAAAGTGTAAAATCACGAAATTAAGAGCTGCAGGGAGAAATGATGGAAAAGCAATTAGAGAGGAACAGAAGTATAATTACTTGTAAGAAAGAGGGATCCTAGCTAGGTTAAGAGATCTAAACCCAGACCAGATCTGGCCTTTCCACACATCTGAAGTCTCAGAGCTGTTGTGACTCTTCTGTCTTTCCCTGGCCAGGTGACATGTATGAAGTTGGTGCAGAGAGTGGTCGTTACTACTGTCTCAATGTGCCTCTACGAGATGGCATTGATGACCAAAGTAGGTGTTCCCTGCTGTTTCCCCTTGCTCAGACATTTGCTGGTCCTTCTGCTCTAGAGCCATGACAAATCTATCTTTCTCTCCAAAGGTTATAAACACCTCTTCCAGCCAGTCATTAACCAGGTGGTAGATTACTATCAGCCCACCTGCATAGTACTGCAGGTAAGAAAGCAAGCCTCTGTGCACATGTCCATCCCTTTCAGAAGCTGTAGGTTGGTGGGGGCTGCTATCGATGCATTACCTTCTGTTCCCAGGGGATTAGGGTTGGTGTGTCCTAGCTGAGCTTCCGTCTGTACCCTTTGGTGAATGCGGGTGGCCGGGGGTGGGGAAGCTGATGTGTGTCTGGAAAGCAATGCCTCCATAGCCAAAATTCAGTTGTTCTTTTTCTGTTCCCCAGTGCGGTGCTGACTCTCTGGGTTGCGACCGTTTGGGTTGTTTTAACCTCAGTATAAGAGGACATGGGTAAGTACAGCGATGCTGGGGCAGAGCAGTTAGTTGAAGGACCATCCTTTAGTCTGAAGGGCTTTAATGAGTCCTCTGCTGTGGGGCTTGAGCTTTGACTTTGGCCTTCCAGCAGCACCAGCAGTTTTTTGGGGTTTTTCTAACTCTTGTGTGACAGGAGGGGGTCTCGGAGTGAGGCTTTGTACAAGGCGCTGCAGAGTGGTGGTTCACAGAGTAGCACACAGTTCAGGCTCCCTGGGTGGAAGCCCTGAACTCCAAGTGTATCACACCAGCTGCAGTGGTGTTTGAGTGCACAGTGGCATTTCTGACACATGAATGTGTGCTGCAGTTAACAGCTCTGACATTTTTTTGTTTGGGGTTTCTAGGGAGTGCGTGGAGTATGTAAAGAGCTTCAACATCCCCTTGCTGGTACTGGGAGGAGGTGGTTACACAGTCCGCAACGTGGCACGATGCTGGTGAGTCTCTTCTGTGCTTGTTGAAGATCACTGGTTAAGCAGTTTCTGTGGGCTTTGTCCTTGCATGCACCATGTAGCTTTCTCTGGACTGAGCTCATCTTATTCCATGTTTTCAGGACTTACGAAACGTCATTGCTGGTAGATGAAGCAATTAGCGAAGAGCTCCCGTATAGTGGTAAGTTGGAGTTCCGTTTTCTCCTCATTAGCTGAGGTAAAGTATTTGTTTTATCAGCTGGAGAATTAACACTTCTATTCTGCATTGACCAGAGATAAGACCAGGGCCAAAGTGACAGCACTTTCTGAACTTGGAGATGGCCTTAGTCGTCTCCTACCACCCACTTGTGTGTCTGCCCAGCAAAGCCTACCCCTACTGTGTCATGTGTCATTTAATTTGGATTGTTTCCTCTTCAGTGACCTGAGCATTACTTTTGCTCGCTCTGTTGTTTCATATAATTCCTTGCGGTTGCAGAGCTGTATGTCACTGTGCTTTTTAAAGTCTGGTCACCCCTAGTGTGGTGGGAGAGTGAGCTCTGCTTCCCTGCAGAGCAGTTGGTGGCTGGGCTCCCTTGCCTCTCTGCTGCAACTCTCTTGCTTGTTCCATCACAGAGTACTTCGAATACTTCGCTCCAGACTTCACCCTTCATCCTGATGTCAGTACGAGGATTGAAAATCAGAATTCCAGGCAGGTAAGTGCTTGCAGCCTTAATGTGGTATCAGCTATGTACTCCCAAAACCCTGTGGTTGATGCTCTGTCCTGTGAAACCAGGTGGAGCCCACGCAAGGAACTCTTGCAGGGCAGAAAGCTGACTGAAAACAAGCAGAGCCTTTCCTCTGGGATATCAGAAAGTCTCATAGTGTTTGAGAACTTTGCTGGGTATTATCACTGTTTTCTATGTGCTTGATTATCAGTGATTGAGTTAAGCCTCCCACCTCCTCTGCTCAGATAAATAGCTTTTTGCACAAATGTGTTTCTTATGGCCACCACATAGGTGATGCAGACAGATAGCAGTGCTGACAGTTGTGACTCTGCAGACTGCCAGATCTCACTGTGGTGATCCCTCTGTTTTTTCTACATAGTATTTGGATCAGATCAGGCAGACGATATTTGAGAACCTGAAAATGCTGAACCATGCTCCCAGCGTGCAGATCCACGATGTCCCTTCTGACTTGCTTAGCTACGATCGCACAGATGAGCCTGATCCAGAGGAAAGAGGCTCTGAGGAAAACTACAGCAGGTACCAGCTCTTGTTCTGGAGAATTGGGCTTCCCTTTCCATCCTTGCTAGGATGGGCAGGTGATATATTGGAGACCGTCTGTTTCCTAGAACAAATACTGAGTCACTTCTGAGTCTCTGGTTTTATCCCAGAAGCCTCTCTCTAGAAACGCGTGGTCTCCTCACATAACATTTTGTGGGGTGTTTGGGTGCAGGGCATCTTCTGACCTTGGGCAGTGTGACCTAGACATTCTTCTCTGACCCCAAGGGTGTCAGGGCTCTCCTCACTGATGGTGATTGTCTTTCCCCCAGGCCTGAAGCTGCCAACGAGTTTTATGATGGTGACCACGATAACGACAAAGAGAGTGACGTTGAGATCTGAGGGCTCTAGTGTGGGGCTCTGGACTCTGGGGGGTCCCACATTGGACATGGGTGCTTCGGGCAGATAACTGGGCCACGCAGGAGCCAGTTAGCCCTCCCTTTATATTTGATTGCATGTGGTGGCAGCAGAAACAGCACCACTGCAGGCTTCTGCTACCTGGAGAGGCAGAGAGCAGTGAAATGTGTTCCTTACCTTCCACCACATGTCACGGTTCCAGCTGTCACCCCTCTGGGAGATGGAAATTCAAGTAGCGCTCGAATCTGTGCTGTGTACTGGCTGGCAACCGTGCGACTGCCTTCAGTCACCTTCATAACTCCTGTGTAGGCTTCTGCCAACAAGGTGGGAGCCGGAGCGGTTGTGCCTACGATCTCTGCCTCTCTTCAGCAGCGACGCCTGACACATCCTGCTCTCCCTGACCCTCTGCTCAGATACCCAGTTGACTGTCCTCTGAAGCCTGCACTGAGAGTTGCTTCCTGATATCCCTTCTAACCATCTGATGCTCCACAGCTCAAGGAAAACTATTTGAGAAGACAAGGCCAGTTGTGGGATAGGGGTCGGGAGTGTCCCTGGAGCAGGGAGCAGCTTGATGGAGCAGGATGGAAGAATGTATGCAGAGCTTAGTCTTGTATGTTCCCCCATACTCAGTTTTGCGTTCACAAACGAGTACTGCAACACTTTGCGGAGTTGGACCTAACTTACCTGTTTTCTTTATTCGTCGAGAGGCTAAAATCACTGTGGAACAGAGGTTTGGCTGCCAAGGTCAGTACATAGTGTGTCTTGCACCTCTAATGTAGCTTCCAGCTGTGTTTTCCAAGTTCACACGTGGCTCTTCTGTGTGTTAGCAAGAGATTTGAGCTGCTTGCTCAGAGTGGAAACCATTCCTTCTTGACTGTATGCAGGAGACATTGCTCTGCTCGTGGGTGAGGGAAGCTGCTTCCTCCAAGTCCTGTCATCTTGCCCTCATGCAGCAGAGATTTCTCTCGGCCATCCCTCAAATCCCAGACTTGACGACTCCTGAGAAGGAGCAGCAACCTGGTACCTGTTGTGTTTTGGAGTGTGCCATCTGGGGAGACGAGAGGGGTTTAGCCTCTGTCTGTACTGTTCTGTTTGTTTATTGATGTCTTTAAACATTAAATGAAGAGGCAGTATTTTTCTTACCTGACCTGTTGTTCGTCTGTTTAATGCTCACACCTTTGTGGCTCCTGTCCTCCCAAGGATTGAGAATGTGCGTGTCATCCCTGGCAGGGTACTGTCCTCTGCCATCTGACCTCTCTGAATGAATGGAGGGCATTCAGCTCCTTGAAGTGTATGCTGGTGAGTGTGTACTGATGCTCAAAAATAAGGAGAGACCCCTGAATTCCCTTACAAGAGGACATGTGGGCTGGTGGACACTCCTGCTTGTGCCTCTGATTCCAGTAAAAGCTTTGCAGGAAGCTGCAGAGCTGATTCAAGAAACCTTTCCTGCAATTGTTTTATATATCATGGTTTCTTTGAGTTGCAGTTTTGTAAGAGTCTGCTCCTGCAGTCTCGCTTTCCTAAAGCCCTTGTTGGTGACTATTTTTCGTCATTTTTAGACCTGCCACTAGCTCCCTTTTCATTCCCCTTCCCCAGGTCCATGACACTTGTCCTTTATCAAATAAGCTTGCGCTGGCCTGTCTGGATTCATGTTCCTCTTCCATCTAGTCTCCACCAATAAACCTGTGGAAAAATGAGAGATGTAGAAAAGAAAAAGGTATCTAACATGGTAGGTGAAGGTGAGAGGGAGACACCAACTTGACACGATCTGTTGATGTGTTCACAGGCGAGGCCTATTCCTGTTAGGACATATACACAACCGTCAGCGCAAGGCTTCAGCTTTTTGAGGAGGAGGTGACGCTTGGCCACAAGTGAGCTACAGTTCGTGTAACTACAGCGTGAAGCAGGCAGTAAGTCAGTCTTACTCCCACTAGGTGCCCAGAGAAGTAAGTTATGGTAGAATTAGACTAGGTGTGGAGAAGGATGATCAAAGGTACGGGACAGCTCCTGTATGAGGAATGACTCAATGGATGAGGATTCTTCAGCTGAGGAGAGAGAACTGAGCTGGGAAGGGATATTTGTAAGGTCTGTAAAACCGCAAGTGTCTGACAGGGTTTCTCCAAATACTAGAGGAGCATCAAATGAAACTTGCAAGTGGCCAGCTCAAAAGAAAGGTTGCTTTGCACAAAGCTAGTTGAGCTGTGCAAGCTTTTGCCACCAGGTAATGTGAATGTGGGTTCAAAAAGGGACTGGGGGGGGCGGAAATAATCAGGGTTGTTAATACAAAGATACTAGGTGCAAATTGTTGGTGATTGGGTGAGTGCTCTGGAGTATTGCTGCTCACCCTGTGCTTGTACCATTCCTGCATCTGCTGCTTGGCTCCTGCAGGGTGGGCACTGGGCTAAATGGACCTTACTCTGATCCCTCTTTGGTGAGCTGTGTTTGTTTCTAGTATTCTGTAGCCGAGAAAATGTTCTTTGCAAATCAGAAGACACAAAATGCTGCTCCAGCAACGAGCCAAACTTGGGGGGAAAAAGAAACCCTTGTGTCCGAATAGAAAATAAACTTGTTTTATTCCAGCTTGCCATCTTGCCTGGTGTCAGAGCTGGCTTGTCCCCTCTGCTGCTGTCGTCATGCCCTGTAGCAAAACTGGTTTACAGGGGGAATCCAGGCTCCTACCTTGGGTAGCAGGCAGTGTTTGCTTTTGGGGGATGGGGGAAAGGGAATTCCTCCCCTTGTAATTCTCTCTCAGCTGTGAAGATGGGGATGAACTTCCCTGGCAACTCTCCCAGCCAACTTTTCCTCTCGGCACTGTTCCAGCTTTCTCTTTTCAGAGCCCTGCTCTCTCCTGGGTTTTGAAACAGGGCTGGAAATCTGGAGTATCTTACCTGGGTTTGTAAAGGTGGATTTGTTTTCTTTTTAGAAAACGAGTTCAGTCTGTAGAGATATTTTTTTTTTTCCCCTTATAATTGTATTTTTGCAGTGCAGCAGAGTTGTCAAAAGAAAGAAAGTGCATACTACGCTCACTATCCAATATTGCAGGGCTACTGGAGCCGCCTTAGACCAGCGTTTATCCCTGGCATCGCCCGGTCGTGGATGCCTGGTGCCGGGGTGAGACAGGGATGAGCCCGATGCCCCCCGCACCGCCCTGATACCCCAGCTGAGGTGGCAAAGCTGCACCTCCTGGCTGCTGGCTCGCCATCCATCCCAGGCGCTGAATGACTGGTAGGCTGCTCCCTAAAACAGAGGATGGGCTGAACCTCAGTGAGGCCTGGTTTAATTATCCCTAGGGAACCTCTGGGAAGGCGCGTTCGCACACCTCTGTACAAGGAGGGCAGTTTCTAAGGTGCACTCCTGCCCTGAGTCGCAGTCATGGCTGCGCAGCGGGGCTCAGGGGAGGGTGAAAACGATTTTTGGGTGCTAGAGCGTGGGTTTTCCTGCCTCTCTTGCCCTTTTTTTCTTCCTCTTTGCCTCGTCGCCCAGCCCAGCCCCTCCGGCCCTGGAGTCCCGGGAGCGGCGCCAGGGATGCGCTCCCTGCCCGGGGGCGGGGAGAGCGCGGCGGGGTGGGCGGGGCCGGAAGGCGGCGCTTCATGAATATTCATGGCCGGCGGGGCGCTGCCTGCGCGGGCTCGTGGCGGCGGTGAGCGCGGCGGTCCCGGGGAACGGGGCGGGAGGGGGGGTCGGTCGCGGAGCGGGTCCCGGAGGGGGTCCCGGAGCCCGTGTCGCGGTTCCTCCGCCGTGGGCTCCCGGGTCAGCGTCCAGGGGAGGACGCGCAGCGGGCAGAGCCAGGCGGTCCCGCCGGCTCCTCCCGCGCTTCCAGCTTTTAAAGGAGCTAACAAAAACTCGGGGGGGTTTCCCTCTAAATTATCGCTGATCGATATAAAAACACTTATTGGACTATTCGGGGGCTTAGCTCAGGTTTAATTGCTGCTTGGGTGCTTGATGCAGGTCCCCGGGCTCGGCAAACTGCAGCGCTCTTTTCCTTTCTGCCAAAAAAAAATAGTATATTTCCATTTTATGTTTCCATTCTTACCCTTGAATTTTGTCTTTTCAGGAGACTCCAGAAATACTGAGTTTGGCCCTCGGTGTTGCTTGGTTTAGGTTAATCCCTCAGCCCGGGATCCCAAGGCTCTTTGCACATCAAAAGCTGGAGCAGGGAGTGTTTGCGCTCCTGTTGTAGCACCCGGCGGATGGATGGGATGAAAATCTGCCCTTCTGAGTCCATCAAAACCCAAAATGACTCTGGGAGCGTGTGGAGGACGTGAAGTTGTGCTTGTGCGTTTTGATAATCAAGTAATGCCGTTTCTTTTCAGGTTTTGGTGGATGGATGCTCCGAATGTGGGATCCAAAGCCTTTGAGGAGCTCCTCTGTCATGGAAAGCGGAGAGGCAAAGCCTGGCTCAATGGGTCCTGATTACAGGTCTGTGGTTTCTTTGTGCTTCTCGCTTCCCGGAGGTGCTGGGCTTTTGGAGTTAATGAGCCTCTTTGAAAGCTGCTGATTTTCCAGGCAGTGCTGGCTGTTAAACCTTTGTCCCCCACTAAGGAGGGGAATAAATGTTAATATCTTATCTCCTTCTCTAGTCTCCTGTTCGGCCTGTTAGTTAGTGAGAAAATTTCTGTCTTTTGCAGGAGTTTTCTCTTTGCTCCTGATATTATTAATATTACCCTTCCCCAAGGATAATATCAATATTATCCTTCCTGACTTCTGAACTCGGGTGAGGTGTGCAGGATTTTGGGAGTGCTGTGGCCGTTATTGATTCCAGAGTGTGTGATTGAGATCGTAAAAATCTCTCTCCCAGTCCCTGATACTGTTGGATTGGACAAAGGCTAACAATTATAGAGTAAATTTTCCTAACAGCATGCAGAGATGAAGGATGCTGCCTTGTTTTAACTCTCGGTCGGTAGCCTTTGATGTGAGCTATGACTCCTACTTTGGGGAGGATTTTTCTTTTTCTCCTCTCTGCAGCCTAACACGGGCTGGAAGGCAAGTTTCTTTCTTCTTTACTAATTTCATTTTTCAGGATGTGGAAAACAAACTCAAGCTCTTCCAGCCAAAACGCAGCCCTCTTAGGTGACGTCAGTGGTGGGGGAAGGCACGTTTTAAGCGTCTTTGGTCAATAGGTATGAAAAGTGCATCTTTTCCTATTTCAGACCCTTTGAGTAATGTCTGTGCTGGGTGATGCTCTTCCCTTCCAGCTCCACAAACAGAGGTGAGAGGGGCTGGGGTGCTCGGGGGGCTGTGCAAGCCTCAAGGGGTGAAGTGATGTCAGGAGAGCTTTGGTCCCCTGGCATCATTCGGCTCCAGCAGCCCTTCCTGGCCCTGGCATCACCCTTTGTCAGCCTTCTTCTTGTCCTTCTTGTCCCTTTTATTGAACTTGGATTGAAGGGAGACCTTTCCTTCCTCTTTAGTGCCTCAGGGGTTCACCTGAGGTATCTTGTGTTTGTTTAATTGCTTTTTATTTGCTGTGCTCTGTTTAAAAAGCTTATTGTAAGTCTTTGGATTGCTGTCAAGAAATTATGTAGCATTTTAGATGTCCAGCAAAGACTGTCCTTGTACGCTATCAGCAGCCTTCAGCCTAGTGAAACATTTAGTGTCTGTTTAATGATAATGTAACTCAAATGCCTCTTAAATATACAAGCTCTGCCCTTGTTCCTGCTCTGCCTGGGGGATAAATCCCAGCAGGTCATAAATGGTATGCTCTGCTGTGCTTTACCAGTTTAAAAAAATAAATAACCAGAAAGCCTTCTTTAGTTCCTACACAGGGCAAGAACCTGCAGCAGCAAGGGCATGGATGATTTTGGGCAGCTCCAGAGCCATGGGTAATTCTACTTGGGTCACCAAACTGATCCCTTGGTTAGTCCACAGGACTCCACACTTGCTCAGCATGGCAAAGCTTTTTCTGGATGGAGGTGGATGAAGTCAGTGTCCTGTATAAGCAGGTGTTATAACTGGCTAGGCAGCTTATCTACAGAAATCAAAAATTGCCTTCGACTGGAGCTGTATGTCTTTGAAGGGTGTTGCTTTTTCTTTTCTTGATCTCAGCATGGGCTACTGAGAGGCGTCTGGGGCAGGGAAAGTCGATTACCAGACATCATCAGCCTCAGGGTTTGTGGTCCTTGGTGGAGGCTGAACTGATGAGGACTATTTTGCTGGTATGCTGTTTCTAATTCTGCTCCTAGGTTTTCCCATTAATGTGTGCTATTTGGTCAATTAGCCTTTGTAGTGTTTTGTAAATATTTCCCATTCCTAGCTCTGAGTACCTTTGTGTTTTGTGGTTTTTTTAATGGTAGGTGAACTGCATGTTCCTTTCTTTGAAATCTCATAAACAGCTTTGGAGGAGCAATTTGCTTAGGACAGGGTTTAGGGAAAAGAGGAAAATAAACTTGCCTCAATGGGCTGAAAGCAGGTTTTGGGTAGAGCTGCATCTCTGGTTTCTCTCAGAGTGGATTTTAGCTTTCTAATGAGACTAAAATCCGAAGGCTATTTGATAAGCTTCATAGTAGTTGTATTTGCACCACACTTGTGTAATAGCTTGTGTTGGAAATTGTGCTCTGCTTGCTGAACTTGCTCACTCCACGAGTGTAGGTGTTTAAAAAACGGCATGCTTTTCTTCAACAGCTGGAGATGAACCTGAGCAAGGAGAAGCAGCAGCCTCTGAGGGAGAAGGACATGATGATCTGGGTGAGCTGGCATCCTGCAACCTGCAGCCAGTGCTGTAAGTATTCCTGACGCTCGCTGGGGTGACCAGGAGGAGATACTCCAGGCTCTGCAGCGGCAGCAAAGCAAAAACTCCAACCTGGCTTCTAAATACAAATTTTGAAAGCTTCTTAAATTAAACCAGGACCTAAAACAGAGTCTTTTGAATAAGTTGAAAGAAATGTATGTATCTAGACAGTACGTTAAACCTTACTGGCAGTAGTTTATCAAACCAGAGTTCTTTATTTGGTTGCTTACTGCAGCCTTGCAGGAAGCTTTCGGGGAAGTGGTTGATCAGGCAGTAATTAAGCCAACCTTAAATAGTAATAAAGATTCAGCTGTCCCTTGTTTCACCATTTGGCCAACTTCCATAGCTTGGTGTTAGAAGAACAGGGGGCTCTATGGAGTTCTGCAGCCAGCGATGGCATCTTTTCTTTTAATACAACTTTTTGAAAGCTCCTGAAGCTGCTCTTTGTTATTCAGACTAGAGTTTTTACTATAAAGAAAACCTTGATGCATTCTGAATGTTTTGTGTGTCTCTTGGTATGTTTAAAAATCTCTTTGCAAGAGAGAAAATTAGTGAAACTCCAGTTTCAGAAATTTTATGTATTAAATGTAGCTTTTATGTATTAAAAAAAAAGTAGCCCAATGATGGGCCCACTTGCACATGTTTAATTTGGGGTGAAGCCCCCTGCTATCTGCAGGCAAGTATCTTCTGCCCTAAACCTAAGTGCACCTTGACTGCTTTGAGATCCTTTCAAAACCTTTGCTGGAGATCTTTTTTTAGAGGGGGGAGAGGAAAAAAAGGTGTCTTGGAGCAGGATTTCCAGTGAAATTTCCCAGTAATTTCTGAGGCTGGGGACTAACATATGTGGCCATATTCTTTCTGAAGTTCACTTGATGCTTTTTTTGGCAGTCTCTCTGAGCAGTTTGCACTGAGATGTTGCATTTGTGAGCTGAGTGTTCCTATAGCTGCTTTCTTGACCTTCTCCACTTGACTGTTTTCAATTCCTCTGCTCCCTTATTACCCCAACTCTCCTCCTCTATAAACACTGTCTGAACAGGTTGCAGCTCAGCTCTTTCCTCCTACCCTCGTGCCTGGCAGTGCCTGCCTTTGGTTTCCTCTTGCTGCTCCTGCCACCCCAGCACTTGTGGTCTTTGCTTTTTCATGGCAACTGGTAACTTTCATGCATCTCTCCTGCAGTTCTTGGAGTTAACCTGCTGTCTTGGGATCCCCTCTTTTTTTTTTTTTTTGTACATGGGATTTCTGGAAAGTGCTAGGATTCATTATGCCAACATGGTACCCTGTTCATGGAAGAGCACCCTTTATTTTTTTCTTCTTCCCACCATGTCTTTTTGGGGCATCTCAGCTACTTCAAATCTGTGCTGAGATCTGTGTTTGGGATAGAGCTGAGGGATTCCTGTGTGTAGGGGCAGGCAGTTCATAGCAATATGAACATGGGCTGTATCAGAGCTCAGTCTGGTAGTTTCCTGCATAAACGACCTTTTCTCCTGTCTTTTCTCTGTAAGATGCAATTGAGGCAGGATCTTGATGTGGCTGCTAACAGCCTTGTTTGAGCCTTGCCGAGGAGCTCTGGAGGGGAGAGGGGATGTATTTTGTTCCATAAGTTTGTCAGCTGGCTGATTGTTTTCATCACAGCTTCTATGGGATGTGGAGCAGATGTGAGATCATCCGATGCCTGAAGGCTTTTGGGAACAACCAGGCAAAAGCCTTGTCCAGTGCCCAGAGACAACCAGCCCTAGCTTTTGCCATGTGGTGTCTGCGTGGGCACCTCCGGGCAGTCACTGAAACAAGCAGGGAAAATGGCGGTGCAAGCTTCTTCCTCTTTAGTAAATCCTTACTATCCCCACACTGCTTTGCTTTGCTTTTTCCCCTGCTGTACATTTTCTCATACCATCATCTCAATCATCTACTTGTCCTGGGGTGTACAAATACTTTCCATCTCCTTCTCCAGCCCTGTGGGACTGCAACTGCTCTGCCCTCTTTTTGTGGCTTACACTGCTCAGGTCTGATTATCTCTCTCAGCTTATCTATGAGGGCTTGATGCGCTTCAGTATTTCTTTCTTCCTTGTCTTTCTATGTGTCTGGGGTTTTTTTTTGTTTTGTTTTTCCACTGCTGTGCAGCAGAGACCTGTTTTCCCTTCCCTGGGAATGAGCTGGGGTTCTTTCTCGTCCCTGTGCATGCCCTTCCCTGCTCTCCTTGGGTCAACTGAGCATCTCTGCTTCCTCTCAAGTCTATACATTCCTTCTGTGGCTCTTGGAGTCTGAAGCTTCCCTGAAAGCCTTTCTTTTACTGGCAGGGTGGGGTTTGAGATGCATCCCTCCCCTCCCTTTCTGGTCCCTCCTCTGTCCCCTGGCAGCAAAAAGGGTAACAGATGTTTGAACAGGGCTTTGGAGCAAGTGTCTTAGTTTTGTCCCTCTGAGTGCTCTCACTTGGGAGGCATGCCCATCTCCCTCTGTTTTAGAGCTGGCTTGGTCCTTAATTTGGAACTAAAACACTGCTGGGCACAGAAGAGGGAATGCTTCTCCTGGCGAGATCTGTTGACCCAAAAGTCCCCTCCACGATGAAGGATGCTGTGAAGCTTCTGTCTATCCTCCGTGTCCTGCCTCAGTCCAACAACCTGTATGTGGGGGTAGAAATCCTGCCTCTTGCTGCTCTTGAGCTCTCCGCTGTTACTGGACTCTCTGTGGAGTCTCTCTTCTGACTCTGGTTCTTCTCTTCATTTTAGAGTCGGTCTCCACAGGCGTACTCCTATCCTGACTTGTGAGGGAGCTGCTGATCCTCTCTCACAGCTTGGATGAGTGGGCTCTGGAGGCATTGAGCAGGAATAGGTGAGGTGGAGCAATTCCAGCCTCTGTTGGATGGCCTGAAGAGTAGTGCCTCGGGGGCACTGAAGGTACTTAATTCCTCAGGTTTTGTGGACATGGCACTTGGAGTCTAGTGCAGAAGCTGGAGAGCTTGTAGCAGGATGGGTTTTGTATGGACGAAATGCCTTTGGCTTTGCCGCTTTTTTCTGCTGCAGCTTTGTGTGTGGTCTTCTGGCCTTGAAAGTCCTGAACCACTGACTTCCAGCTCATGGTCAGAAGTTTTCTCTCTTGATTTTTTTTGTTTTGTTTTTGTTTCATTGTTTTTTAGGTGGCCTGTGTGCAGCTGATCAATGCCACAATCAGCCCTTCTCATGAGCTGGACTTCAGAGTTGACATTCGTAGGGAGCTGATGTGTCCTGGATTTTAACACCTCCTTAAGGTGAGGAGCAGCTTGCTTCTCTACTCCACCTGGAAAATGGAGGAGGCAGCCGGTGGTTCCTGCCTGGCTTTGGCATGGGGTGGGCAAGAGTAAAGAAGTGAGTCAAGACCCTACTGTTGCTCTACTAACTCCCATGCCCTCCTTGTGGGCGAGAGACTCAACTGAAACCTTTCTATCCCTGCCCCAGAAGTGGCCCCTGCACTCTTTCCACTCGAAAATTAGTTCTGGTATCATTCCTTGAGGCACTAAATCGCCTCATTAGAAAACAGAACAGGAATTTTAGGGTTGTTTTTTGACAGGAAGGTGAGAGGTTTTGAGGAGAAGGTGGCAGGAGTCTGCTTGCATGCAACTCTGCTGTTGGCTCGGACCTGTAGCCCAAGAGCTGAGGTGGCCTCCTTCTGAGGGCTTTGGTCATGGCATGTATGTCTAGTGCTGCTTGGCTGTGCTCTGCAGCCAATTTGCTGCTGTTCTTACTCCAAATTAGTCTTAAAAACCAATTAACAAAATTGCTGTAATTCTTCTTGTGCCTTTGCCTGCAAAGAGCAGAAAAGAGAAAATTCATAAATTCTTTTTTTCACAGCTGTTCTGTTTTCCTTTTTTGTTAAAGTGGCTTTATTCTTTTCAGTTGTGAGGAAGACTTGCAAGATTAATATTTTTAGGGGGAAGAGAGAGAAAAGGAATATTATGCAGAGGATCCCCAGGGAAATCCTCAAATGCAAAAGGTATCCCCAAACTTGCAGACGCAGCAGCTGCTGGTACTGGAAGCATCTGCTTTGTGTTTCCCCTCTTCATTTCCAAGTTGAAGGCTGTTTTTCTGCATGCCCTGACCATTTTTTTTTTCCCCTAAGTTCCGTAGTCTGAGGTGTCCATAGGACTTGGGAGCCTGACAAACATTTTGCTACTGGGACGGAATTCATCTGCGTGAAGGAAAACCTACAGGTGTTTTCTGGCGGTCTGTGTTGGTGTACTCTAACCTGCAGGTGTTTAGGACAGGTAGGGTGGCACGCGATGTTTCTGCAGCAGAGTAGGGTGGTGCTTGTCCCGAAGGTGGTATTATTTCCATGTCAGACAGGTAAAACTCTTCCTCTCTGGGCAATTCGGGTCACGGTGCAGAGCTGCTTTTGGACACCAGGTGGCACATGGATGTCTTGGTTTTGCAGGGAAGCTTTGTGTCCCTGCTGCAGCCTGTGTTTACAGCCCTGCTTCAGAGACTGTGTGAGTGAACTTCCAGTCCTGGGTGTGGATTTTTGGGGGAGCAGAGTCCTGGCTGTGGCCTGGGAGAGGTCTGGGGGTGCCGGTGCACTGCAGCGCCTGCAGAGCCCGTTGGAGGCAGGTTTCTGGCACGACTATCACCAGGCTGCAGAGCAGCGGAGTGTGCTCACTGCTGCACGTCTGTGCCTTTGCTGCGTGAGCTTCCACGCTGTCCCAGAAATGCTCTGCCACCAAGAAAGAGTGTGGCCAGCTGGGTGACCAGAGCTGTGGCCAGGGTGGCCCGGCCCTTTCTCTGCGCTGACTCCAGCGGCAGAAGAGCCCTGTCACCCAGAGATCCCCTCCATGGGAGCAGTTCCTCTTCTTTCTTAATTGCTCATAAAGAATCAGACAAAATAACTTTCTTGCTTGTTTTGTGTGGTTGTTTACCTGCCCCAGCCCCGCAGAGCAGAGCCGTGCCCTGGGGCGATGCTTGCCCTGGCTGTGTTGGTAGCACAGTGCAGCCTGGGTGCTTCAGGCTCAGATGTGCTGCTCCAAACAACTCATTCAAGAGCGTGCAGTCATTTTCTGTATTGGGTTGTTTTCCATGTCAAGCAGCCTGTGGATGAAGCTCCTTCTGTATTGATGTGTTTTATTTTCTGGTGGGTGTAATCTAGAGAGGCAGGAGGTAGTAATACTGAGAGACCATAGGATGGTTTGGGTTGGAGGGACCTTCAAAGATCATCCAGTTCCAAGTCCCCTGTTCTATGGGCAGGGACATCCTTCACTCGATGAGGTTGCTCAAAGCCCCGTCTGAGCTGACCTTGAACCCTTCCAGGGATGGGGCAATTCAAATCCAGAATGGTGCTGTGTTTGGGCAGGGAGCGGTGTCAGGATTCAGTGGTTTATATTGACAGCAGTTTCCAGAAGAAACCATTATCCCTACAAGAAGGGCATGTTAGTCTTTGGGCAGAGGTTCTGCCGTAGCAGATAGTGGGCAGATGGGATTTTCTCAAGCACAAGGGCAGGGCACAGCCCTGCAGTGAGTGACGTGGGGCATCGTGAGGCTCGTGGGATGTATTGGAGAAGGAAAAGGGGAGTGTGTTTGCAGCAGTGCTTTTCTTAATTGTATTTCCCTTCCTTTTGTTTCTAGATAACTCGATTGATAAAACCAAGGTGGAGAAAATTGAAGCGGAGCGGTGGAACTGGAGACAAAGGTTTTTTGCTGATGTGGTTGGGTAAGAGGTTAGCAGGGATCAAACTAAAGCCTGTTCTACCTGATGCTGGACTACAAGCGCTGCCACTCACTTCTGCCGAATGGATTACCAGTGTACATGTTGTGCTTGCTCTTTCTGACAGAGCATGTGCTTACATCTTCATTTAAAAAAGAAAAACCCACCACAGGTTGCAGCTGTCACAGTGAGGGAAAACAACATTTGAGCTGTGGCCATGGGTCTCCCCTACCTCTTGAAGACGCAGGCAGTCAGATAGTCCCCTGCAGTTTCTGTCTGGTAGGAAATAATGGAAGCTGTGATGGGGTGGAATTGAACAATGCTGTTCCCATCACTGCGGTGCAGGCAGCTGCCTCCAGACTGTGCCGGATCTGTAGTGAATCCTTCCCAGCAAGAAAGGTGTCGCTGCCTGTGTTTCAGTGTGCATGTGTGCCTTGGGAAGCTTGTGGCCAGCGCTGCTGGACTGGAGATGGGCTGTTAGGAGGGTTTTTTGCCTCTTGGGTTAGGCAGAGGCATGAATCTTCATCTCTGGTTTTGACTGGAGTAGTGCATGAGGGCTTGGGTGGTCGAGGTTTTGCGAGGTTTTTAGGAAAAGAAAGGAAGCCCCACCATCCCTGTGTATACCCGTACTCCTTGTACGTCCCTGCTCAGCCCTGTTTGTTGCCTCTGCAGCTGGACTCGGAACTGATTGCATGGAAGAGCTGCAGATTGAAATGAAGAAGACAAAAAGGGACTCTGAGGAGAAACTACTTGATGCCTGTGCTGGGAAGGAGATGCTGGACGTGGAGAAGCAGCAGATGACTGCGGAGAAGTAGGAGCTGGCAAGCAAAGTCTCTCATCTGAGTGAGGAGGTCCTTCTCGGGCTGAGACGTGAGCTGATGAGTTGGGGATGGGGTACAGCAGGCCAGAGACTGCGTTCTCTTCAAAGAGCTCTGTCTCTCTGTGGGGAGAGGTGGCATTGGAAGGAAGAGAAACAGTGATGAGTCTCCCCTGGTCAGAGATTTGGGGAGTGCCCTCAGGAGGCTCTGAGCCACTTTTGCTTAGACAGGTAGAAGGAGGAGAAGGACGAAGAGGCTGAATGACACTAGGGCTGCTCCCTGCTTTCTTATACTCCTGGCGGTATCCATAGACATGAGGCCAGCAGGATCAGTCCACAGATGACTACCTTAATTTCTCCCTAGCCCAAAAGTAGTCTCTGGGTCGGCTTTCCTTGAGCTCATTCTCATCCTGTTCTTCTGCTCCACGGGCAGCTCTGGTCTTTTGTTGTGCTCTAAAGGGGTTTGAATCTTAGATTTAGTATGAATAGAGTTGTCTGCCTTGACTCTTTCCTCCTGTACTTTGTCCAGCATTCCCCTCGTACACGTCTTCCAGCTCAGCATCACCCAGATGTGCCCTGGAGAGACCTAGCATATGTGGGACTGACCCTAGAGAGTCTTGGCTTTTCCCTGAACACACAGATTCCTCCCAGAATTTGATAAGCATATCCTCAGAGTTGCTTTTTTGTATTAATAAAAGTGTGGGGGAGGAAAAAGCAGAAACATTGTGATCGTTGTTTTCAGGATGCCCGGTGTTAGCTGGCGTCCTCAGTTCAAGCAGTCTCCTATTGCTGCACCGAGTGCCATGCTCTGCCTGGAGCCCAGGCTGTGTGTGCGTACTTGTCTTTGCTCTCCAGAGAGCAAAACTCGAGCAGTTAAGGAAACTTTTGGATTTGAATGTGGATATTTCTGCTCCTAAGTCCCTTGTCTGATAGAATAGAAATTGCACACTGGTTATTTTTTTGGAAAAGTATTGAGTACTTTACCCCTGAGAAAAATAACAGAAAGCAAGATAAAGCTTCTTGCAATTGTTTATACAAAACAAATGGTCTTGAAATCAAAGTTTTACCGCAATCCCTTTCTTGGTGACTTTTGTAAGCAGCTCCTCTGATGGAGGAGAGGAAGAAAAACGTCTCTGTTATTGAACTTTCTCCCTCTGGCTGTTTACCTTTGACGAGATGAGAAAGCACAGATTGGAGGGAGGGAAACATTTGAGTAATTTTGCTGCAGTTCTTGGGCTGCTTGGGACTGGGCTGTTGGTTGTGGCAGCTCCTGCTCTGCCTCTCCCCCATCACGAGGCAGGAGCGAGCTGACCAGGGGACACCTCTCCTTTCTGAGATACTGGATACTGTGGGCAAGAGGTTTCATCTCACCAGGCTTGTAGTGCCTGATGCCCGGTCAGGTCAAAAGCTGAGAGAGGAGGGCACATGGTGAAAAGGGGTTGTGCAATGCAAGAGAAAGTCTGTCAGGGTCTCCGAGGTGTCAAACAGTGAGGGCTACGGGCTGACCGTGGTGTGGATGCCCCACCACAAGAGCACAGGCTCTGGCTGTCCTTTAGGTCCACAGACTTTCTCCCATTTTTCTCCTCCCTGACACTAGGATTAGCAGTTGATGGAGAGAATTGGTGTTTTCTTTCCATGTGTCTCTAGCACCCTGCTTGATTTTCAGGGACATAGATCACTGAGGAACTTTCATATATATTCACCAGCTTCCTAACAGTTGAGACAGGCTTAATAAACCACCAGACATCTCTGAGGCCTGTTTCAACCCCTGACTTGTGGGGTTGGGAGCAGACTCGACTGTGCTTCTAGCTGTGGCTTGCTTGCCAGAGCTCTTCTGCGGTCGCCCTGCTGCAGGAATGCATCTTTCCCTCTATCAGCTCATGGGAGGAGGACATCAAGTCCCCAGATGATCGTACAGGTCACCTGTTATGCTGCCTTCTGCTCGTTTTTCTTTGACAAGGGAAGTTGGCAGCATCTTGTGAGGGAAAGGATGGGGGTTTGAGGTAGACCTGATCACTTGGGATATGCTTCAGGGTGGTACCCTGTTTGCCCTGGGCAACTGAGCAGGAGCTGACCTGCGGCATGTTCTTGTTTCTGCTTCAGATGGAGAGGCTGCAAGAAGATCTTGAAGACACCAAGAGCGAAAATCCTTCAGGCTCTTCTTCCCTGCCTGCAGCTTTGTTTCCAGGCACTGCAGGGAACACCCAGCCACCACCACCCATCCGCTACCAGGGACTGTTTCTGGAGACATCCCACCAGCTCCTCCGCTCGTAGGTTGTTCTGGCATCCCACCACCTGCCTTTGGCTTTGGGTTCAGGGGAGCCTGTGCACCTCGACTGCTTCCGTGGGGATCGTCTCCAAAGGAGATTCTCAGCCAGCCATACAACGGCAAAGACCACCCTGGACTAAGGTAGGACCTGTATTTTAAAGGCCACCTTACACCTTGTTCTTTCACCCCAGCAAGCTCGTCCTTTCCCTTATGGCTCATCTCGCATCACCCTGGCTGAGGGGTTTCACGGCCCTGCTTTCTGTACTCCATAGAAACGGCAGTTTTCTGCAGAAGGAGGTGATTTCTTCTTTGCCTCGGCGTGCAGAGAGGGCAGGGCAGAGCCGACAGGGAGCTGAAGTGCTTGGTCCTCCTGAAACCGTGCGGGAGGCCCGGCTTGCAGCGTGCTGGCACGTGCTTTCCTCTGCCACCTTTGAGGGCTCTGGTGGACTGGAAGGTCTTCGTGGCTGAGCTGAGGTGTCTCTCCTGTGTAAGCCAGCTTAATAAGCTGGCTGTCCTTAGTAAGATCTCGTGATGACCTGGAGGCCCTTCCAGATGATGAGGTCCTCTTTAGCTATGAGGGGAGGGAGGGATCTCCTGGCTAAGCCGCGGCTGCACGATGCCTGCGTCTTGGTGTGACTCGCAAACAGCCTGCGAGGCAGAGCTGGGTCAGCTGTAGGCAGGGTTTGTGGCAGTGACAGGATGTTGTGGCACGTGTTGCACTGCTGCACCGTCTGTGCCTTGCATTCTCTTGAGTATGGATATTGTGCTTTCTGCACCATCTCTCTCACTTCTGCTTTGTTACCTGTCCCAATAGTTGTGTTAAGAGTAGGCTGCCTGGCAGAGATGTCTGCTTGGCACCGGGTACAGCCAGTTATGGCTTTTCTCACTGGTTTTCTCTCTGCTCCTTCCCCCTGCATTATCAGGTAGATGCAGGGGCTCTCATGGCCGGTCTCTGAGTGCTCTCTGTAACTTCTCTCTCGCTGTTAAACATCTAGGGAGCTATTTCCCCACCTTTGCACTGGAGGCAGGAGAGCAGCAGGACGCAGGCACTGTGTGTGTGCATCGCCTGGGTAGAGGGAGCGCTCCTGCCTGCACGCTCTCTGCCCTTCCCTCTGCCTGAATCTCCAGGCCCTGCCCTTTGGAGGGGACATGCCCCTACCCTGAGGACAGGGTTTGGGACTGTGTTATGTCCTAGCACTTAGGGCTGTGCAGTATAGGGGATGTATAAATAGGAAGGTGTGAAAGGTGATTAACACAGACATACCCAACCTTATGTTCCTTAAGAGGGTGGAAAGGGAGAAAAGGCTCGTGCCTTTGAGCTTTTCTTCTTGGTCAGGGGAAGACAACGGTGAGTTCATCGTAGAAATCTGTTCCTCCCCAAAAGTGCAAGGAGATGGCGGCAGGACAGACCACAGCCAAGAACAGGCTGCCTCGCAGTTGCCAGCAGGTGATGCTTGTGGTCTGGCTGCAGCCTCTTCCTCATGCTTGCTTCCCTGAATTCATTGCTTCCCCAGCACATCTGTCTCAGCTTCAGCCTCTGGGTATTTGCTCTAATCTCCAAAAACTTGTAACATCAAATCCTGAGCTCCACAAATGTGCTGTGAGGTCTTAGCGCATCACTTCACCTGTTCTGGTCCACGCGTGCACGCAGGAGTGACATGGCCAAAGGGCTTGGGAGGTCACGATGACCAGGAGGATTGCCTGCTGCGTCTTCAGGCACTAACGGAGCCCCGGCCGGTGTCCCACTCCCGGGCTAAGGTGCAGCAGAGCCGTGGTGGTGTCATCTTCTCCCCTCCTCTGATCTTTTAGGGACTGAGAGTTTGGGGAGCAGAGAAGTGGTTTAAAGTCATCTCCCTCCCTTTGTGCTGAGCGAAGGGACAACTAGGCAGGTGACAACCCACCAGGCGAATTCTGGTTACCTGTTTCGGTGGTGGGTGTGAGAGAGCTGTTTGTTCTCCAGAGCTGCCCTGGTCTCTGCCCTGCTTCTGCTGCAGGCAGGGCTCTCTGGAGAAAGAGACCTGGGTTTGGCCTGAGTGCTTTCCCCAATTGCCTCATTTTGTCCCGGTTATTCTGCTTTAAAACCACTTTTGCCTCCTTCCTTTAAGCTTCTGGGGCGTTGCCTTTAGCAGGCAGACACCACGGAGCATGTTCTGTTTCCTCCTTGAGGTTTGGGCAATGTAAGAGGGATGTGATGGGAGCAGAAGGTGTCCCTGGAGAATTTCTGAGGAGCAGAGTGGCTGTAGGACGGGTAAGGGCTGTGCATGACCCGTGGGGATGTTCTGGGAAGAGATGAAGGGTAGGGAGGGAGCAGTGGCCCATCTTGGTTGTCCTCTACTGTCCAACTGCCCCGAGAAGCAAGGCTGGCCTGCCAGAGGGTGAAGTTTCTGGAGATGCCCTGAGACCCGTATGCTGAGGATCAGCTCTGCAGCACCCACAGTTCCAGAAAAAGCGGGAAGCTGTTGTTGGGTGCTTTGCCCCAGGGCCAGCCCCGACTCTTCTGGCTGCTGAAGGGCACGGCCCGGGACCTGCTGGGTGGTGGCACCAGCTGCAGGGACAGCACGATTTCACTTTAAGGCCATTTTAGGCTCCTTTTTAATCAGCAGCCCCTTGCTCTGTTGCTGTGTGGTATCTTTAAGCTTGCAGTCGCAGCAGCTGCTGGTACTGGAAGCATCTGCTTCGTGTTTCCCCTCTTCATTTCCAAGTTGAAGGCTGTTTTTCTGCATGCCCTGACCATTTTTTTTTTCCCCCTAAGTTTTATAGTCTGAGGTGTCCATAGGACTTGGGAGCCTGACAAACATTTTGCTACTGGGACGGAATTCATCTGCGTGAAGGAAAACCTACAGGTGTTTTCTGGCGGTCTGTGTTGCTGTACTCTAACCTGCAGGTGTTTAGGACAGGTAGGGTGGCACGCGATGTTTCTGCAGCAGAGTAGGGTGGTGCTTGTCCCGAAGGTGGTATTATTTCCATGTCAGACAGGTAAAACTCTTCCTCTCTGGGCAATTCGGGTCACGGTGCAGAGCTGCTTTTGGACACCAGGTGGCACATGGATGTCTTGGTTTTGCAGGGAAGCTTTGTGTCCCTGCTGCAGCCTGTGTTTACAGCCCTGCTTCAGAGACTGTGTGAGTGAACTTCCAGTCCTGGGTGTGGATTTTTGGGGGAGCAGAGTCCTGGCTGTGGCCTGGGAGAGGTCTGGGGGTGCCGGTGCAATGCAGTGCCTGCAGAGCCCATTGGAGGCAGGTTTCTGGCACGACTGTCACCAGGCTGCAGAGCAGCGGAGTGTGCTCACTGCTGCACGTCTGTGCCTTTGCTGCGTGAGCTTCCATGCTGTCCCAGAAATCTTCTGCCACCAAGAGTGTGGCCAGCTGGGTGACCAGAGCTGTGGCCAGGGTGGCCCGGCCCTTTCTCTGCACTGACTCCAGCGGCAGAAGAGCCCTGTCACCCAGAGATCCCCTCCATGGGAGCAGTTCCTCTTCTTTCTTAATTGCTCGTAAAGAATCAGACAGAATAACTTTCTTGCTTGTTTTGTGTGGTTGTTTACCTGCCCCAGCCCCGCAGAGCAGAGCCGTGCCCTGGGGCAATGCTTGCCCTGGCTGTGTTGGTAGTACAGTGCAGCCTGGGTGCTTCAGGCTCAGATGTGCTGCTCCAAACAACTCATTCAAGAGCGTGCAGTCATTTTCTGTATTGGGTTGTTTTCCATGTCAAGCAGCCTGTGGATGGAGCTCCTTCTGTATTGATGTGTTTTATTTTCTTGTGGGTGTAATCTAGAGAGGCAGGAGGTAGTAATACTGAGAGACCATAGGATGGTTTGGGTTGGAGGGACCTTCAAAGATCATCCAGTTCCAAGTCCCCTTTGCTATGGGCAGGGACATCCTTCACTCGATGAGGTTGCTCACAAAGCCCTGTCTGAGCTGACCTTGAACCCTTCCAGGGATGGGGCAATTCAAATCCAGAATGGTGCTGTGTTTGGGCAGGGAGCGGTGTCAGGATTCAGTGGTTTATATTGACAGCAGTTTCCAGAAGAAACCATTATCCCTAAAAGAAGGGCATGTTAGTCTTTGGGCAGAGGTTCTGCCGTAGCAGATAGTGGGCAGATGGGATTTTCTCAAGCACAAGGGCAGGGCACAGCCCTGCAGTGAGTGACGTGGGGCATCGTGAGGCTCGTGGGATGTATTGGAGAAGGAAAAGGGGAGTGTGTTTGCAGCAGTGCTTTTCTTAATTGTATTTCCCTTCCTTTTGTTTCTAGATAACTCGATTGATAAAACCAAGGTGGAGAAAATTGAAGCGGAGCGGTGGAACTGGAGACAAAGGTTTTTTGCTGATGTGGTTGGGTAAGAGGTTAGCAGGGATCAAACTAAAGCCTGTTCTACCTGATGCTGGACTACAAGCGCTGCCACTCACTTCTGCCGAATGGATTACCAGTGTACATGTTGTGCTTGCTCTTTCTGACAGAGCATGTGCTTACATCTTCATTTAAAAAAGAAAAACCCACCACAGGTTGCAGCTGTCACAGTGAGGGAAAACAACATTTGAGCTGTGGCCATGGGTCTCCCCTACCTCTTGAAGACGCAGGCAGTCAGATAGTCCCCTGCAGTTTCTGTCTGGTAGGAAATAATGGAAGCTGTGATGGGGTGGAATTGAACAATGCTGTTCCCATCACTGCGGTGCAGGCAGCTGCCTCCAGACTGTGCCGGATCTGTAGTGAATCCTTCCCAGCAAGAAAGGTGTCGCTGCCTGTGTTTCAGTGTGCATGTGTGCCTTGGGAAGCTTGTGGCCAGCGCTGCTGGACTGGAGATGGGCTGTTAGGAGGGTTTTTTGCCTCTTGGGTTAGGCAGAGGCATGAATCTTCATCTCTGGTTTTGACTGGAGTAGTGCATGAGGGCTTGGGTGGTCGAGGTTTTGCGAGGTTTTTAGGAAAAGAAAGGAAGCCCCACCATCCCTGTGTATACCCGTACTCCTTGTACGTCCCTGCTCAGCCCTGTTTGTTGCCTCTGCAGCTGGACTCGGAACTGATTGCATGGAAGAGCTGCAGATTGAAATGAAGAAGACAAAAAGGGACTCTGAGGAGAAACTACTTGATGCCTGTGCTGGGAAGGAGATGCTGGACGTGGAGAAGCAGCAGATGACTGCGGAGAAGTAGGAGCTGGCAAGCAAAGTCTCTCATCTGAGTGAGGAGGTCCTTCTCGGGCTGAGACGTGAGCTGATGAGTTGGGGATGGGGTACAGCAGGCCAGAGACTGCGTTCTCCTCAAAGAGCTCTGTCCCTCTCTGGGGAGAGGTGGCATTGGAAGGAAGAGAAACAGTGATGAGTCTCCCCTGGTCAGAGATTTGGGGAGTGCCCTCAGGAGGCTCTGAGCCACTTTTGCTTAGACAGGTAGAAGGAGGAGAAGGCCGAAGAGGCTGAATGACACTAGGGCTGCTCCCTGCTTTCTTATTCTCCTGGCGGTATCCATAGACATGAGGCCAGCATGATCAGTCCACAGATGACTACCTTAATTTCTCCCTAGCCCAAAAGTAGTCTCTGGGTCGGCTTTCCTTGAGCTGATTCTCATCCTGTTCTTCTGCTCCACGGGCAGCTCTGGTCTTTTGTTGTGCTCTAAAGGGGTTTGAATCTTAGATTTAGTATGAATAGAGTTGTCTGCCTTGACTCTTTCCTCCTGTACTTTGTCCAGCATTCCCCTCGTACACGTCTTCCAGCTCAGCATCACCCAGATGTGCCCTGGAGAGACCGAGCATATGTGGGACTGACCCTAGAGAGTCTTGGCTTTTCCCTGAACACACAGATTCCTCCCAGAATTTGATAAGCATATCCTCAGAGTTGCTTTTTTCGTATTAATAAAAGTGTGGGGGAGGAAAAAGCTTGTGAGGGGAAGGATGGGGGTTTGAGGTAGACCTGATCACTTGGGACGTGCTTCAGGGTGGTACCCTGTTTGCTCTGGGCAACTGAGCCGGAGCTGACCTGCGGCATGTTCTTGTTTCTGCTTCAGATGGAGAGGCTGCAAGAAGATCTTGAAGACACCAAGAGAGAAATGGCTTCAGGCTCTTCTTCCCTGCCTGCAGCTTTGTTTCCAGGCACTGCAGGGAACACCCAGCCACCACCACCCATCCGCTACCAGGGACTGTTTCTGGAGACATCCCACCAGCTCCTCCGCTCGTAGGTTGTTCTGGCATCCCACCACCTGCCTTTGGCTTTGGGTTCAGGGGAGCCTGTGCACCTCGACTGCTTCCGTGGGGATCGTCTCCAAAGGAGATTCTCAGCCAGCCATACAACGGCAAAGACCACACTGGACTAAGGTAGGACCTACATTTTAAAGGCCACCTTACACCTTGTTCTTTCACCCCAGCAAGCTCGTCCTTTCCCTTATGGCTCATCTCACATCACCCTGGCTGAGGGGTTTCACGGCCCTGCTTTCTGTACTCCGTAGAAACGGCAGTTTTCTGCAGAAGGAGGTGATTTCCTCTTTGCCTCAGCGTGCAGAGAGGGCAGGGCAGAGCCGACAGGGAGCTGAAGTGCTTGGTCCTCCTGAAACCGTGCGGGAGGCCCGGCTTGCAGCGTGCTGGCACGTGCTTTCCTCTGCCACCTTTGAGGGCTCTGGTGGACTGGAAGGTCTTCGTGGCTGAGCTGAGGTGTCTCTCCTGTGTAAGCCAGCTTAATAAGCTGGCTGTCCTTAGTAAGATCTCGTGATGACCTGGAGGCCCTTCCAGATGATGAGGTCCTCTTTAGCTACGAGGGGAGGGAGGGATCTCCTGGCTAAGCCGCGGCTGCACGATGCCTGCGTCTTGGTGTGACTCGCAAACAGCCTGCGAGGCAGAGCTGGGTCAGCTGTAGGCAGGGTTTGTGGCAGTGACAGGATGTTGTGGCACGTGTTGCGGTGCTGCACCGTCTGTGCCTTGCATCCTCTTGAGTATGGATATTGTGCTTTCTGCACCATCTCTCTCACTTCTGCTTTGTTACCTGTCCCAACAGTTGTGTTAAGAGTAGGCTGCCTGGCAGAGATGTCTGCTTGGCACCGGGTACAGCCAGTTATGGCTTTTCTCACTGGTTTTCTCTCTGCTCCTTCCCCCTGCATTATCAGGTAGATGCAGGTGCTCTCA
This sequence comes from Gavia stellata, assembly GCF_030936135.1. NCBI lineage: Eukaryota > Metazoa > Chordata > Aves > Gaviiformes > Gaviidae > Gavia > Gavia stellata. The sequence goes on from NC_082609.1 coordinate 20,645,924, forward strand.
TGGCCGATTTCAGAGCAGAGTGGCTGTAGGACGAGTAAGGGCTGTGCATGACTCGTGGGGATGTTCTGGGAAGAGGTGAAGGGTAGGGAGGGAGCAGTGGCCCATCTTGGTTGTCCTCTACTGTCCAACTGCCCCGAGAAGCAAGGCTGGCCTGCCAGGGGGTGGTTTCTGGAGATGCCCTGAGACCCGTGTGCTGTGGATCAGCTCTGCAGCACCCACAGTTCCAGAAAAAGCGGGAAGCTGTTGTTGGGTGCTTTGCCCCAGGGCCAGCCCCGACTCTTCTGGCTGCTGAAGGGCATGGCCCGGGACCTGCTGGGTGGTGGCACCAGCTGCAGGGACAGCATGATTTCACTTTAAGGCCATTTTAGGCCGCTTTTTTGTCAGCAGCCCCTTGCTCTGTTGCTGTGCAGTATCCCCAAACTTGCAGTCGCAGCAGCTGCTGGTACTGTGGAAGCATCTGCTTCGTGTTTCCCCTCTTCATTTCCAAGTTGAAGGCTGTTTTTCTGCATGCCCTGACCATTTTTTTTTTTCCCCTAAGTTCCATAGTTTGAGGTGTCCATAGGACTTGGGAGCCTGACAAACATTTTGCTACTGGGACGGAATTCATCTGCGTGAAGGAAAACCTACAGGTGTTTTCTGGCGGTCTGTGTTGCTGTACTCTAACCTGCAGGTGTTTAGGACAGGTAGGGTGGCACGCGATGTTTCTGCAGCAGAGTAGGGTGGTGCTTGTCCCGAAGGTGGTATTATTTCCATGTCAGACAGGTAAAACTCTTCCTCTCTGGGCAATTCGGGTCACGGTGCAGAGCTGCTTTTGGACACCAGGTGGCACATGGATCTCTTGGTTTTGCAGGGAAGCTTTGTGTTCCTGCTGCAGCCTGTGTTTACAGCCCTGCTTCAGAGACTGTGTGAGTGAACTTCCAGTCCTGGGTGTGGATTTTTGGGGGAGCAGAGTCCTGGCTGTGCCCTGGGAGAGGTCTGGGGGTGCCGGTGCACTGCAGTGCCTGCAGAGCCCGTTGGAGGCAGGTTTCTGGCACGACTGTCACCAAGCTGCAGAGCAGCGGAGTGTACTCACTGCTGCACGTCTGTGCCTTTGCTGCGTGAGCTTCCACGCTGTCCCAGAAATCTTCTGCCACCAAGAAAGAGTGTGGCCAGCTGGGTGACCAGAGCTGTGGCCAGGGTGGCCCGGCCCTTTCTCTGCACTGACTCCAGCGGCAGAAGAGCCCTGTCACCCAGAGATCCCCTCCATGGGAGCAGTTCCTCTTCTTTCTTAATTGCTCGTAAAGAATCAGACAAAATAACTTTCTTGCTTGTTTACCTGCCCCAGCCCCGCAGAGCAGAGCCGTGCCCTGGGGCGATGCTTGCCCTGGCTGTGTTGGTAGCACAGTGCAGCCTGGGTGCTTCAGGCTCAGATGTGCTGCTCCAAACAACTCATTCAAGAGCATGCAGTCATTTTCTGTATTGGGTTGTTTTCCATGTCAAGCAGCCTGTGGATGGAGCTCCTTCTGTATTGATGTGTTTTATTTTCTGGTGGGTGTAATCTAGAGAGGCAGGAGGTAGTAATACTGAGAGACCACCGAATGGTTTGGGTTGGAGGGACCTTCAAAGATCATCCAGTTCCAAGTCCCCTTTGCTATGGGCAGGGACATCCTTCACTCGATGAGGTTGCTCAAAGCCCCGTCTGAGCTGACCTTGAACCCTTCCAGGGATGGGGCAATTCAAATCCAGAATGGTGCTGTGTTTGGGCAGGGAGCGGTGCCAGGATTCAGTGGTTTATATTGACAGCAGCTTCCAGAAGAAACCATTATCCCTAAAAGAAGGGCATGTTAGTCTTTGGGCAGAGGTTCTGCCGTAGCAGATAGTGGGCAGATGGGATTTTCTCAAGCAAGGGCAGGGCACAGCCCTGCAGTGAGTGGCGTGGGGCATCGTGAGGCTCGTGGGATGTATTGGAGAAGGAAAAGGGGAGTGTGTTTGCAGCAGTGCTTTTCTTAATTGTATTTCCCTTCCTTTTGTTTCTAGATAACTCGATTGATAAAACCAAGGTGGAGAAAATTGAAGCGGAGCGGTGGAACTGGAGACAAAGGTTTTTTGCTGATGTGGTTGGGTAACAGGTTAGCAGGGATCAAACTAAAGCCTGTTCTACCTGATGCTGGACTACAAGCGCTGCCACTCACTTCTGCCGAATGGATTACCAGTGTACATGTTGTGCTTGCTCTTTCTGACAGAGCATGTGCTTACATCTTCATTTAAAAAAGAAAAACCCACCACAGGTTGCAGCTGTCACAGTGAGGGAAAACAACATTTGAGCTGTGGCCATGGGTCTCCCCTACCTCTGGAAGACACAGGCAGTCAGATAGTCCCCTGCAGTTTCTGTCTGGTAGGAAATAATGGAAGCTGTGATGGGGTGGAATTGAACAATACTGTTCCCATCACTGCGGTGCAGGCAGCTGCCTCCAGACTGTGCCAGATCTCTAGTGAATCCTTCCCAGCAAGAAAGGTGTCGCTGCCTGTGTTTCAGCATGCATGTGTGCCTTGGGAAACTTGTGGCCAGCGCTGCTGGACTGGAGATGGGCTGTTAGGAGGGTTTTTTGCCTCTTGGGTTAGGCAGAGGCATGAATCTTCATCTCTGGTTTTGACTGGAGTAGTGCATGAGGGCTGGGTGGTCGAGGTTTTGCGAGGTTTTTAGGAAAAGAAAGGAAGCCCCACCATCCCTGTGTATACCCGTACTCCTTGTACGTCCCTGCTCAGCCCTGTTTGTTGCCTCTGCAGCTGGACTCGGAACTGATTGCATGGAAGAGCTGCAGATTGAAATGAAGAAGACAAAAAGGGACTCTGAGGAGAAACTACTTGATGCATGTGCTGGGAAGGAGATGCTGGACGTGGAGAAGCAGCAGATGACTGCGGAGAAGTAGGAGCTGGCAAGCAAAGTCTCTCATCTGAGTGAGGAGGTCCTTCTCGGGCTGAGACGTGAGCTGATGAGTTGGGGATGGGGTACAGCAGGCCAGAGACTGCGTTCTCCTCAAAGAGCTCTGTCCCTCTCTGGGGAGAGGTGGCATTGGAAGGAAGAGAAACAGTGATGAGTCTCCCCTGGTCAGAGATTTGGGGAGTGCCCTCAGGAGGCTCTGAGCCACTTTTGCTTAGACAGGTAGAAGGAGGAGAAGGCCGAAGAGGCTGAATGACACTAGGGCTGCTCCCTGCTTTCTTATTCTCCTGGCGGTATCCATAGACATGAGGCCAGCATGATCAGTCCACAGATGACTACCTTAATTTCTCCCTAGCCCAAAAGTAGTCTCTGGGTCGGCTTTCCTTGAGCTGATTCTCATCCTGTTCTTCTGCTCCACGGGCAGCTCTGGTCTTTTGTTGTGCTCTAAAGGGGTTTGAATCTTAGATTTAGTATGAATAGAGTTGTCTGCCTTGACTCTTTCCTCCTGTACTTTGTCCAGCATTCCCCTCGTACACGTCTTCCAGCTCAGCATCACCCAGATGTGCCCTGGAGAGACCGAGCATATGTGGGACTGACCCTAGAGAGTCTTGGCTTTTCCCTGAACACACAGATTCCTCCCAGAATTTGATAAGCATATCCTCAGAGTTGCTTTTTTCGTATTAATAAAAGTGTGGGGGAGGAAAAAGCTTGTGAGGGGAAGGATGGGGGTTTGAGGTAGACCTGATCACTTGGGACGTGCTTCAGGGTGGTACCCTGTTTGCTCTGGGCAACTGAGCAGGAGCTGACCTGCGGCATGTTCTTGTTTCTGCTTCAGATGGAGAGGCTGCAAGAAGATCTTGAAGACACCAAGAGAGAAATGGCTTCAGGCTCTTCTTCCCTGCCTGCAGCTTTGTTTCCAGGCACTGCAGGGAACACCCAGCCACCACCACCCATCCGCTACCAGGGACTGTTTCTGGAGACATCCCACCAGCTCCTCCGCTCCTAGGTTGTTCTGGCATCCCACCACCTGCCTTTGGCTTTGGGTTCAGGGGAGCCTGTGCACCTCGACTGCTTCCATGGGGATCGTCTCCAAAGGAGATTCTCAGCCAGCCATACAACGGCAAAGACCACCCTGGACTAAGGTAGGACCTGTATTTTAAAGGCCACCTTACACCTTGTTCTTTCACCCCAGCAAGCTCGTCCTTTCCCTTATGGCTCATCTCACATCACCCTGGCTGAGGGGTTTCACGGCCCTGCTTTCTGTACTCCATAGAAACGGCAGTTTTCTGCAGAAGGAGGTGATTTCTTCTTTGCCTCGGCGTGCAGAGAGGGCAGGGCAGAGCCGACAGGGAGCTGAAGTGCTTGGTCCTCCTGAAACCGTGCGGGAGGCCCGGCTTGCAGCGTGCTGGCACGTGCTTTCCTCTGCCACCTTTGAGGGCTCTGGTGGACTGGAAGGTCTTCATGGCTGAGCTGAGGTGTCTCTCCTGTGTAAGCCAGCTTAATAAGCTGGCTGCCCTTAGTAAGATCTCGTGATGACCTGGAGGCCCTTCCAGATGATGAGGTCCTCTTTAGCTACGAGGGGAGGGAGGGATCTCCTGGCTAAGCCGCGGCTGCACGATGCCTGCGTCTTGGTGTGACTCGCAAACAGCCTGCGAGTCAGAGCTGGGTCAGCTGTAGGCAGGGTTTGTGGCAGTGACAGGATGTTGTGGCACGTGTTGCGGTGCTGCACCGTCTGTGCCTTGCATCCTCTTGAGTATGGATATTGTGCTTTCTGCACCATCTCTCTCACTTCTGCTTTGTTACCTGTCCCAACAGTTGTGTTAAGAGTAGGCTGCCTGGCAGAGATGTCTGCTTGGCACCGGGTACAGCCAGTTATGGCTTTTCTCACTGGTTTTCTCTCTGCTCCTTCCCCCTGCATTATCAGGTAGATGCAGGTGCTCTCATGGCCGATTTCGGAGCAGAGTGGCTGTAGGACGAGTAAGGGCTGTGCATGACTCGTGGGGATGTTCTGGGAAGAGGTGAAGGGTAGGGAGGGAGCAGTGGCCCATCTTGGTTGTCCTCTACTGTCCAACTGCCCCGAGAAGCAAGGCTGGCCTGCCAGGGGGTGGTTTCTGGAGATGCCCTGAGACCCGTGTGCTGTGGATTAGCTCTGCAGCACCCACAGTTACAGAAAAAGCGGGAAGCTGTTGTTGGGTGCTTTGCCCCAGGGCCAGCCCCGACTCTTCTGGCTGCTGAAGGGCACGGCCCGGGACCTGCTGGGTGGTGGCACCAGCTGCAGGGACAGCATGATTTCACTTTAAGGCCATTTTAGGCTGCTTTTTTGTCAGCAGCCCCTTGCTCTGTTGCTGTGCAGTATCCCCAAACTTGCAGTCGCAGCAGCTGCTGGTACTGTGGAAGCATCTGCTTTGTGTTTCCCCTCTTCATTTCCAAGTTGAAGGCTGTTTTTCTGCAAGCCCTGATCATTTTTTTTTCCCTAAGTTCCATAGTCTGAGGTGTCCATAGGACTTGGGAGCCTGACAAATATTTTGCTACTGGGACGGAATTCATCTGTGTGAAGGAAAACCTACAGGTGTTTTCTGGCGGTCTGTGTTGGTGTACTCTAACCTGCAGGTGTTTAGGACAGGTAGGGTGGCACGCGATGTTTCTGCAGCAGAGTAGGGTGGTGCTTGTCCCGAAGGTGGTATTATTTCCATGTCAGACAGGTAAAACTCTTCCTCTCTGGGCAATTCGGGTCACGGTGCAGAGCTGCTTTTGGACACCAGGTGGCACATGGATGTCTTGGTTTTGCAGGGAAGCTTTGTGTCCCTGCTGCAGCCTGTGTTTACAGCCCTGCTTCAGAGGCTGTGTGAGTGAACTTCCAGTCCTGGGTGTGGATTTTTGGGGGGGCAGAGTCCTGGCTGTGGCCTGGGAGAGGTCTGGGGGTGCCGGTGCATGCAGTGCCTGCAGAGCCCATTGGAGGCAGGTTTCTGGCACGACTGTCACCAGGCTGCAGAGCAGCAGAGTGTGCTCACTGCTGCACATCTGTGCCTTTGCTGCGTGAGCTTCCACGCTGTCCCAGAAATCCTCTGCCACCGAGAAAGAGTGTGGCCAGCTGGGCGACCAGAGCTGTGGCCAGGGTGGCCCGGCCCTTTCTCTGCACTGACTCCAGCGGCAGAAGAGCCCTGTCACCCAGAGATCCCCTCCATGGGAGCAGTTCCTCTTCTTTCTTAATTGCTCGTAAAGAATCAGACAGAATAACTTTCTTGCTTGTTTTGTGTGCTTGTTTACCTGCCCCAGCCCCGCAGAGCAGAGCCATGCCCTGGGGCGATGCTTGCCCTGGCTGTGTTGGTAGCACAGTGCAGCCTGGGTGCTTCAGACTCAGATGTGCTGCTCCAAACAACTCATTCAAGAGCGTGCAGTCATTTTCTGTATTGGGTTGTTGTCGTGGTTTAAGCCCAGCCGGACTAATCACCACACAGCTGCTCACTCACTCCCCTTCCTCAGCTGGACAGGAGAGAGAAAATATGAAGAAAAGGCTCGTAGGTCAAGATAAGGACATAGGGAGATCACTCACCAATTACCATCATGGGCAAAACAGACTTAACTTGGGGAAATTAGTTTAATTTATTACCAATCAAAATCAGAGTAGGATAATGAGAAGTAAAACCAAATCTTAAAAAAACAACACCTTCCCCCCACCCCTCCCTTCTTCCCGGGCTCAACTTCACTCCTGAACCTCTTCCCCCCCCGAGCGGCGCAGGGGGACGGGGAATGGGGGTTGCGGTCAGTTCATCACACGTTGTTTCTGCCGCTCCTTCCTCCTCACACTCTTCCCCTGCTCCAGCGTGGGGTCCCTCCCACAGGAGACAGTTCTCCACGAACTTCTCCAACGTGGGTTCTTCCCACGGGCTGCAGTTCTTCACGAACTGCTCCAGCATGGGTCCGTTCCACGGGGTGCAGTCCTTCAGGAACAGACTGCTCCAGCGTGGGTCCCCCTCGGGATCGCAAGTCCTGCCAGCAAACCTGCTCCAGCGTGGGCTCCTCTCTCCACGGCTCCACAGGTTCTGCCAGGAGCCTGCTCCAGCATGGGCTTCCCACAGGATCACAGCCTCCTTCAGGCATCCACCTGCTCCAGCGTGGGGTCCTCCAGGGGCTGCAGGTGGATATCTGCTCCACCGTAGACCTCCATGGGCTGCAGGGGGACAACCTGCTTCACCATGGTCTTCACCACGGGCTGCAGGGGAATCTCTGCTCCGGCGCCTGGAGCACCTCCTCCCCCTCCTTCTTCACTGACCTTGGTGTCTGCAGAGTTGTTTCTCTCACATATTCTCACTCCTCTCTTCTCTGGCTGCCGCTTCCCGGTTTTTCCCCCTTCTTAAATATGTTATCACAGAGGCGCTACCACTGTCGCTGATTAGCTCAGCCTTAGCCAGTGGCAGGTCCGTCTTGGAGTCGGCTGGCATTGGCTCTATCAGATATAGGAGAAGCTTCTGGCAGCTTCTCGCAGAAGCCACCCATGTAGCCCCCCCTGCTACCAAAGCACTGCCACGAAAACCCAATACAGTTGTTTTCCATGTCAAGCAGCCTGTGGATGAAGCTCCTTCTGTATTGATGTGTTTTATTTTCTGGTGGGTGTAATCTAGAGAGGCAGGAGGTAGTAATACTGAGAGACCATAGGATGGTTTGGGTTGGAGGGACCTTCAAAGATCATCCAGTTCCAAGTCCCCTTTGCTATGGGCAGGGACATCCTTCACTAGATGAGGTTGCTCAAAGCCCCATCTGAGCTGACCTTGAACCATTCCAGGGATTGGGGCATCCACAACTTCTCTGGGCACCCTGTTCCAGTGTCTCCCCAACCTCATCATAAAACATTTCATCCTTCTGTCCAGTCTGAATGTCCCCTCTTTCAGTTTAAAACCCTTGCGCCTTGTTGTGTCACGACAGGCCCTGGTAAAAAGTCTCTCCCCATCTTTCTTATCATCCCCTTTCTATTATTGAAAGGCCGCAATAAGGTCTCCCCAGAACTTTCTCTTCTCCCAGCTGAACAACCTCAAGTCTCTCAGCCTCTCTCCACAGCAGAGCTGTTCCAGCTCTCTGACCATTTCTGTGGCCTCTACTGGACCCGCTCTCACAGGTCCATGTCTCTCTCATGCTGGGGGCTCCAGAGCTGCATGCAGTGGTCCAGGTGGGTCTCACAAGGGCAGAGCAGAGGGAGAGAATCCCCTCCCTCCACCCGCTGGCTACACTGCTGGTGATGCAGCCCAGGACACGATTGGCTTTCTGGGCTGCAAACGCACAGTGCAGGGTGCAGGCTCATGTCCCATTTGTCACCCACCAGTACCCCCAGTCCTCCTCCACAGGGCTGCTCTCCAACCATTTTTCCCTTCCTCTGTACTAATATTGGCAATTGCCCCAACCCAGGTGCAGGACCTTACACTTGGCCTTGTTGAACCTCATGAGGTGCACATGGGCCCGCTGCTCCAGCCTGTCCAGGTCCCTCTGGATGGCATCCCCTTCCCTCCAGCGAGTCAACTGCACCACTTAGCTTGGTGTTGTCTGCAAACTTGATGAGAGTGCACTTGATCCCACTGTTTATGTCATGAATTGTGATATTAAATATTATTGGTCCTGGAACAGACCCTTATGTGACACCACTCATTACTGGTTTCCATTTGGACATTGAGCCGTTGACTGTAACTCTTTGGATGCAGCCATCCAGCTAATTTCTTATCCATCTAATAAGATCCAGAGCTTTGCTAGAATTCAGTGACTCCTTAGCTCTAGAAGGCCAGGTCCAGAAGGGTATTTAGTTCCTAACACGTGGAAAGGTAAGATACCATTGCAGACAGCGGTACTTTATACACCTTGCTAGGGGTCACGGCCCTGAATACCTTGTGTGGACCCAAACCAGAGTTTCTCTTGAGAATGAAACTTTGGTTTTTTTCTGAAAATGCTGCTCAGCACTGTGGACTAGCTTGCAAAATGTCTGTTGCTGGTTTGCTGGGCCCTCCAGGTGCTCACAAATGCATTTAAAGGTTCCCCACATGCTCTTTGCATGTCCTCAGATTTCCAGGCTGCTAGGAGGCAGCGCGTCCTCTTGCTGCTCACAGATGTCTTGCTGCAGGGATCTCTGGCACAAGTGTCTTCTCTGTCCAATACCTCCCTCCCTTTTCCAGCCCAGTGTCCCCAGCTCCATCACCTCTCTCTGGTGAGGCAGAGGCCTTCAGGATTCTGCAGCTGTAGCTTCTCTCTTCCTCGACCATCCACATGTGTTGTGCCGATATTGGCTGAGAAACGGCAGTGAACATGGACAGAAACTTCTCTCTTCGCCTGTTGCTCAGGAACATTCTCGAACAGAATGGAGAAGTCTGTCCACAAACCTGGGAGCTGGTAAATCCTGGTTCAGAAGTTTCTGCCAATGAGAACAAATGGGGGAACTCACCAGGTGTCCTTCCAGCATCACAGAATGACTTAGATTGAAAGGCTCCTCTGGAGGTCTTGGCTCCAAAAGGGCTAACCCAGAAGTTGGAGATTGCTCACGGTCTTTTGTAGTTGTGTTTTTGAGTCTCTTGAAGGACAGAAATTGCCCCAGCTCTCGCTTCCTCAATTCTCTAGGAGTAGCGTTGGGGAACACACAGTAACAGCATCAGCATCCTTTGACGGGGCTCTGGGAGGAGTGCTGGTGGGAAACTGAACGTTCATTTGCTTTTCAAGAGTGGCAGAAGCTATTTGGAGAGCGTTCTCCCTAGATCTTTTATGTGATTCATCTCTGCAGATTATGTGGGCTATCCGTTCCCTGAATCATGTCCTAGGAGAGGGTTTTGAGCCTGTTCCCTGGAGTTTCTGGAAACTGAAGTTACTCTTCATCGCACGTATGCAATCTATAAGTAATCTACAATGTTGACTGGTCTGGGAGGTGTTTGCACATTCCGTCTGTTTCCCACCCATGTCTGTCAGAGTCTGGAGAGAAGAACCGCAACCATCTCACAAACTTTCTGTAGCACAGCCGTGTATTTTAGCAGTTGATGTTTTTATCTCGCAACAGGCGATGGTGTTGCCTGTGTGGCTTGGACTGACCTTTCCTTACACCTTAGGGCAAGCAGCATTTTTCCTGCTATTGCAGTGCCGTCCCCGGGGCACCCAGCCTGGTTCAGCTGCAGCAGACATCCTGGTGCGGATGTTTTGCCGGGTGGAGGTGATGTTTCTAACAGAGAACCTGTAGAAAAGTAAGTTGGAGCGAGGTTGGGCTGTGACCCAAGGGTGTCTTCTTGGGAGCGAGGAGCTGCTGCTGTCCCCGTCGGTGCTGGCACTGCCGGCGCAGCAGTCAGCTGCCAGCACTCGCTTTTGGGGGTGTTGCAGGTGATGGGTGAGCCCAGCTCTGGGGTGCAGCTCCTGCCTGTTCCAGGCTGCTGCCACGCTGCTGCTGCCACGAGAAGCACTTGAGATGCTACTGGTGGGCTCTCTGCAGGTGTGTGGTGCTTACTGGGAGATACTGGGAGCTGGACTGTGCCTGTAGTGCCCACAGTGCACATCCTTGGTGTTTGCACTGGGGTGTCAGCACTGGGCAGTGATTTTATTTGCAATTTGAGCTTCGAGAGGCCCCTGGGTGAACCCCAGGTTAGGGCTAGGGGTGCCCTAGGCTTTTTCTGGCCTCATGTGGGTGTTGGAGCTTTTCTGGCTTTAAAAACTGGGGGGTTTCTCTGTACTCCCCTTGCTGTGTGTTAATATTCCCAGGTCCCTTGCAGTGCTGTTTCCATCCGCCAGATGCGCGCAGTTGAGCTGCGTTGGCTCAGTTCCTGGGGATGAGGTCAGAAGATGGGGATTGGGAGAAGCGATCAGCTGCTTTTCTGACGAGGGGCTGACGCAGTCCTGCATCCTCCCCTGCATCCCCCCGTATCCCCCCCCCGTGACCTCCTTTTCCAGACAAAGAGAGGAAGTGCCGGCTGCGTGCGCATCCTGCCCTGCGCCGCTGGCAGCCCCAGCCCCCCTCCTTGTGCTGTGCCCCCCCCACCTCCGTCCCCGCTCTGAACCTAGAAAAAGCAGCTCAGCTCCCATTTCAAGGAGCCTTTGTCCTGGCAGACAGCTTTCTTTGGGAAATATGTCTTTCTTTTTTCTGCCTGTGACAAGACCATAATTAGGAAGGGGGTCTCCATCTGCTGCTGGGGGGAATGGGGGGGTCGCAGGGAGAAATCACCTGCCCTGGCACACAAAGGCAGCACTTACTCCCCAGCCAGCATCACCAGTCTTTTGGCTCCTTAGTTATTAGGCAGTTTGAGAGTAGGAGCAGAGATTAGCAGTGTTTCATCCCATTAAATAAAACAGGGATCTCTGGGGTTTTATGCCAGCCCCTCTCTACATCCCTCTGTTGCGGGACTCCCCGCATCTCTCCAGTGCACCCCATTCCTGCCCTGTGCTCGGAGCCATTGCTGTTGTGCTGGTGTAGTGCTCCTCTGTTCCTGCACCCCCCAAACCCCCTTCCCTGCTGATATTGCAGGCTCAGGTGGCTGCCCAGCAGTGCCAGCGTACCCCGGTCCTGGGCTCCCCCAGAACTCTGCCCATCTCCATCGCTCCTGCCCCATGGCACTGTCTTACCAGGCTGGGGTCCGCCCTGATGTCTCGCTTTCCCAGCCCTCCCAGACTGAGTCACCTAGGGTGTGCTGGGAAAACACCCATGTTTAGTAGCCCCAAAGCTATGTTTTGCAATTTTTTTCAGTCCCTCATTGCTCACAGGATGAGGTGTTCTGGCACCTCACCTTTTGATGCCCCTTTCTATGCAGCAACACTGCAAAAATACCCGCTTGTCACCACACCATGATACTGATCCCCCTGCCCTGCGCTGCTGTCCCAGTGCCAGCCTTGCTTGTCTCCTGCCATGCAGGGGGGACATGCCCGCAGTTTCTGCAGCTGCAGAGATGACAGTAAAATCAAGCCTCCCTGGGCATCCCATCCCGGGTGTCCCATGCTCTGCCTGCACTCAGGCATGCTGCTGCAGCAGGAGCATCACCGCAGAGCTCCAGCTCCAGGTCAGCCTCATCCCGATCCCACAAAAACAACTGTTCTCTCTCAGAAAAGGCCCTCAGAGGGTTTTTAGTGTAGTTAGTTATATAGCCAGCATGACTTCGTGTGCAGCTTTGTGGCATGTAAGTGCTGGTACCCCCAGAAGTGGCGCTTGCTGGGCTCTGTCCTTGCAGGCTGGGTGGGTGCAGCTATGGTGCTGAAATGTCTGCTGGGCACCCTGCTCCTGGCCGAATTTAATCTTTTGGTGTTAGGATATTACCTGTAGTCACCTATATAAGTGCTTTCTCTCTGTTTTTTCCTCTCATTTTTTTTTAAACTCCTTGCTTTTCTTCTTCATCCTCTTCTGCTTTTGTTTCAGTTGCTGCAAAGGGCTTGGGATCCTGGATCGATTTGTTTTGGTCTCGTAGCTCTCTTGGCCCATTTTGAGCTGATCCCAGGGAAAGTTCCTGCAAGATTCACACAGGAATTTAAGCCTCAGATTCAGCTGGATTTGGCCCTACGCTGATTTACTCCTGGCTTGAAAGTTGGATGCTCAGGGAGCGACTTGCAAGGTATGGTATGCTTGTGCTAGTTTTGCATGTACCCTTTGGTCCCTAAACTTTTCCTAGGGACAACATCTGGTCACCCCACTTCAGGTGGGTGCTGATTCTCCCCTCATGTCTGTCTTTAGCCCCTTCTCCCATCCCTGGGCCTGAGCATGTTCCCACGAGAGGTAACACCAGGCTTCGGGCGCTCACCCTGGTATGGAACGTAACACAGGTGAAATTTGGTGTGTTTTCTCAAACCTGAAAAATATATAAATGTGGAGGGTGGTGGCATTAGTTGTTGGGAGCTGTATGTGTGAAACATGCTGTTTTAATACAAAATACTATCCTTTTCCTAAGGATTGTAAATGTAACACAGTGAGGAAAAGCAGAATATAAAAAGGGTGGTGGGGAGAGGCAACCAGGAGAGCTCAGGAGACAACAAGGCTGCTGAAGGGTTTTAAGCAAATATTTTGGCTATAACAACAATTTAAGTGACCTGTAAGGGCTGGTTGGAGTCTCTTTTTTCGGGCTGGAGCAGGGCTGGAGAGCTGCCCCCCCCCTGCCCTGACCGGCTCATCCAGCAGCAGAGGGTGCTCGTGTACTGCTGTGCAAATCCTTCTTCTTCCTCAGCCATCTTAGGCAAAGTGTTTTCCTTCCCTGCAGTCTCCATTTTATGTTTCTGACGCAGAAAATAAAAAGGTCGGCAAAGGGGGGGAGGGTGGGGGGGAGCGGGACGTGCCGAGGCAAAGCTTGGCCGCGGCTTTCTCGGTGCCGGGGCTGCGGCGGAGGGAGGCAGTGAGCCCCAACTCATACCCAGGGGGATGCAGAGTGAGGGGCTCTCTTGCGGGGGGGATGCCAGAATTGGAGAGGGGAGTGGTCTGTAGAGAGAGCTGGTGTTTCAGATGAAATACTGCTCGGAGCCCCCCTGCCTGCCCCTGCCAGCCGCTGAGGCTGGATGGTGCCCACCCTCCCTCCCTCCCTCGCTGTCGCAGGATGCTCTAGCTGCAATGTTCCTTTTTTTTAACCCACATCTCCATAGGAGGCTGAGCAGACCCCACAAACTGCCTGGAAGCAGGATGGAGCTGAGGCTTTGCTGCAGAGCTGCTCTTGTCCAGGCTCCCCAGAGAAGAGGGACTTTCCTGTTTTCATTGTTCAGGACACTGAGATCTATTCTTGCTCCTTTTTTCCTTCCTGCCTGTGCAGGTTGGTGCAGTGGCTTGTTGCCCCAGGTTTGTTACGAACAAATCCTGGCAGCGGCACCTTTGCCAGCTGTGTGGAGAGCCCCAGGAGAGCTGCTAGCATCTGATATTGAGTAACTATTGTCAGCGTCTCTATTTGTAGTAACCATTTTTATGCTGTTTGTCACTACATCCTTCGTGTTATGCAGTGGAGCACTTAGGGGCGAGCAGACATTTCCCAATCCAGGATATGAAGCAAGCCGGCAGTCCAAACTGCTGGAGGCTTCTCCAACAGTGAACTTCACTGAACCAACCAAACAAGGGTTCTGCGGGCTCGGAGATGGACTCGTGCATCTGAGGTCTGGTCCCAGGCTCTTGTTCTGCAATGAGCACAGCACATCTCTCCCTTCCATGAGAGCCAGTTGGCAGGAGGCGGTTTTGTGAACCTCTGTAGGGCTCCTGGGTTGGTTTGGGGTGTTTTTCAGACTAAGGAGTGCACTTTAAGGGTTTTCTTTTGTGGCATTTGTTGTTCCAATACCTGAGAACCAAATTGCTATATCCTCACCCTTACAGGTATGTGCATAGAGACAGTAGCTGGCGTAAATACATCCAACTAACTTCAAACCAGCTGAAGCTGCCAGCTCCAAAACCTGCCGGAGGTGCGGATTAAATACTTTGCAATCTGGTCCAAGTCCATGAGCAAACTTGAACAAAAATCCGTTGGAAAGCTGACTTGTTTAATGTCTGTTTAGGTGAGTCTGCACAAGCAGCTCATCCAGCAGTGACAGGGAGGTGGGGGACATTCCTGCAGGACTGCTCAGTCACTCCTTTTTATAGACATTTGTTCCTTCCACGTAGGTGAGTCCTGGTTGCTCTTGTGCTTATCAAGTCCTAGACCCAGTTTATTCTCAAGTTCTTACATCCCTTTTTGTTGCTTTCCTAGAAATGTGATTTTGCAGCTTAATGGAGCTTTTTGTTTTGCTTTTACTCAACTGCTCTATGCTTCTTTTTTTTTTTTCTTCCCACAGCCATGCACAAGGATGCTTCTCGGGAAGATAATAAACGTCATAAGAGCTGCTGTGGTTTCTGGGGATAGTTAGATGAGTATCTTTTCCTTTAAATATCCTAAGCTAAAGCGCCCTTTGTTTGTGATCTTGTGCATGCCCGCATCTACGAAAATAGGTCAGCGATTCTGTGCCGACAGCAGCCGTGCTGTCTGCTCGCTGGCCCGGGGCGTCAGCGCGTCTGCGGGAGGAGGCACGGAGGAGCGGCACAGCCATAGGTCAGCTCCGAGGGAGGGATGCTCGTCCTCCCCTGCCTTGTTACTGGGCAGCGTGCTGCCTCCGGGACTGGCGAGCAGGGTGGGGGGCAGTGCTGGGGGTGCTGCAGGCTCCTGCAACCCCCTTGCCCGAGCTGTCGAAGGGGGAGCGCCCTGCGGAGCAGGTCAGGGTTGGGTTTCTGTGCTGCTTCTCCCCCTCCCTATGGTTGGGGTACAGCAGGAAGGGGTGTCTTGGCTTTCATGGTGGGCCTGGGATGGGCACAGACCCCCTTGCTTGTTCCAGCCCGTGCTGAAGCAGTGAGTTTTTAGGCGTCTAAGCATCGGGCATCCCTCTCGTGGTGTGGAGCTGGCAGAGGCAGTTGGAGTCGCAGGACAGGGGGCGAACCCTTTCCACGCTCCTCTGTGTGAGTCCCAGGAGGGTTGGTGGGACTGTTCATGCTCCTGGAGAAGGGGATGTTGGTAACAGCCTGACTCCGGTGCAACGCAGAGGAGGGGGCTGTTAACAAGGGGCAAGAAAGTCTAGGGACTGTGATGATGTTGGGCAGCTTTCAGTCACTCTTCTAGCACCAAACCTGCAAACACGTTACCTGAAACATTTCCCCTCGTGCTGCTCCACGAATCCTTTGGCGTTCAGTGTCTCACACTGAGCTTTGATATGCGGGTCGATATTGTCAGGCCTGAAGTCGCTGCATTAATTTAAGGCAATAGATGTCTTTAGCGAGTTATCTCGCTCTTTGTGGGAGAGTTGCCTGTGTCCGTATCTGTGAACACCAGGGAGAGCAGTGCTCTGATCTTTCCCTACCCCTTTTGTAAAGACATTTGTTGCATGGGGCAGCCAGAGCTTTTGATGCTTATTAGGAGGGCAGTTCTGGTCAGCTGTTGTGTGAAGAAAAGCTGCATGGTTACCCAAGGGATAACTCCTTCAACAGCTTGTGGCTTACCTGGGTTTGCTGTACTCAGAAAAGAACAACCAGGAGGACGAGAGAAGGAAGAACCTCCAAAGAAAATAGGGGAAGGAGCCACACTTGTTGAGTTTGGACAACCCTCTGCCAGTAGGACCAAATCAGAAACCGCTTCTCTTTGGTGCTCCTCAGGGGGTTGTCCCTAAGCTTGACCAGTGCTTCTTCCTGGGCCCTGGCAAATGTTTTCCTGGGGTTTCTCCGCTTGCCTTATGAAAAGATCAAGACTGTGGTGCTGGAGCTGGACGAGACTGTGCTGAGTGCTAGCGTAGAGCAGCTGAGTTTCTGTGCCTGCCCTTTTGTGTAAGGATGGGAGAGGCATATAGTCAGGGAGCTGTTTGTACTCTGCATCTCTTGGACTTCGCCCTGGTGTGGGTCCAGGCAGCTCTGTCCCACTAGTTTGTGCTCTTCTCTTGCAGAACTTGCTCAAGCTGCTGCCACAGCTGGTGAAACTCAGAAGAATGCAGGTCTGGCAGAGTATGAGCAGTTTGGGGTTCTGGTAAGTGACTTTTCCTGTAGTTAGAGAAATAGGTATCACATCAGCATCTTCCCCTAGCAGAAAACTTGCATTTTTCACTGTTTTGTTCCTTGTGTGATGCCCCATTCCACCTCCCGCTTCATGCTCCTTGCAGTGTCTCTGCGTTTCCCCTGTCTAGTGATGCACAGAAGAGGACGAGACAGGCTAACACGCACACAGATTTATTCTCAGGATCTGGTGCTAGTGATAAACATGAACTACAGCAGTAAAAGTTCCTTTTTTTTTTTTTGGGGGGGGGGGGGGGGGGGGGTGGGGTGGTGAATAAATGGGAGAAAAGAGAGAAAAGGGAAAGGGAAAACTCTCCCCAGTGGCCGCCTGGGATGAGAAACAGCAGGAGTCTCCCTGAATAAGCACTTTCTCCAGTGCAGCAAGGAGTCCCCCAAATACTTTTCCTACAGGAACTCTTTGGACTCTTCAGGTCTTGCTCAGTCTCCCGTTGTCACTCCTTAGACTGAGAGTGTTGACTGGAGCAGGCTTTGATTAGGTGCAGATGTTGCAGCGCTAATTGCCCATTAGGCTTTGTGCTGTCCATCCTTGGGTGATGTTTCGTTGCTTTAATGACCGTTGTCTCCTGCTGTTGTCTGCTGAGGGCCCTGGTACAAGGTTACAGCTCACAGCACAAAGCGAGGGCAGGAAAAGGAAGATCAGCTCTCCGATCAGTAGTAATTAACTATTCTATTCTAATTGCTTCCCATTGCAACACGCGGCTGTAAGTGAAAAGACAATTTAGGGGAGCTGAAGGAGAGGCTTCAGAGTTACACAGGTTATGGCACAATGTGGGCTCAGGGTTAGGCTCAGGTCTAGGTCTAGTTTTGTAAGCTCTTACATGCTCTCAGGGTAAATAACTCTGGAAAGTCTCCTCCGCCCGGTCTGTCTGCTACATACCCTGTCTTACAGTAGGGACTTTATTTCTGTAGTCTCCTTATCTTCATCCTGCTTCTTGATAATGTTTTTTAGCATCCTTATGACCAAACAGTGATGAATTTAAATTCTGTGCTTAATTTGTCAAAAAAAGGCTATGAATGTCTTTAACCTGCTTGGACAGCAGTAATTCTCTTTGGGTTGTTTAGTACCAGCTTTATTACCGAAGTTTCCAAATAGATTAACTCAGCTGCTGTAGAGAAGGCAGCGTTATCATCTCACTTGGATTTGGGGGGAGTCTAAATGAGGAAATTTTCAACTTGGTGGATTTTTAAGATCCAAACAATATCTGTCCTTATATCTGTGTTCTAGAAAATCGACGCTCCCTGTCCTTGTTCCTTGTGTACAAGCTTTTATAAAGTGTGTGATTACTTGGGTTCATACCCCGCCCCCCCCCCCCCCCCCCCGCCCCCCATCCCTGCTTTCTTTTAAAGGCAAGAAAAATAAATGACGAGTTAGGAGCTCCCTGTTTGTCTTCCCTGAACACTTTGAGAAGGTCTCAGTTGTCCTGTTTTTGAGACAAAGAACTCTGGGCTGTCCGCATAGGAGAAATCTGATGTTTGAAATGCAAAGGCATCTGGTGAAACTCCAACAGAATAAGTAATTTTCTCCTGCCACGTTTAATTCCAAAAAAATAAAAATTTGGCCATGCAATGACAGTAGGAAACTCCCATCAGGAATTTTTTCTTTTTTTTTCCCCTTTCTTCGGTGCAAGAAGTCTTCAAATTGTCAGATCTAAAAAGCATCCTTTAGCAGAACCATTAAGTTTTCACAGTCCCATTTAGCCTTGCTGCAGGATAACGGGCAAGAAGAGAGCGAGGTGGGGAACGGGAAGAGCAGGACCTTGGGTCTGATGAATCCTGCACCGAGGAGGGTGGGCTCTCTAGGAGTTAAGACCACGACCTCAAATGAGAGCGCTGCCGCTTGTCAGAAACAGGGGAGTGGAAAATAAATCTGGTCTTGTTACCAAGGCTGGAGCCTTTATAAAACTTGAGAAGTCCAGGAAGGATGAAATACTTCAGAAATGCCTGTTCATGTAATTTTTTACTTTTATTGATCGGAGTACTATTTTTAGAGTTAAGATGCACTTTGGGCTTAGAAGAAGGACCTTCTCCAGGAAGGATGATGATTCTGCCATTGCTCGGCCCTTGCCAGCGCTCTTTCTGGAAGCATCTCCTCCTGTGCCCAGCTGTGTGTAACCTGTCTAGTGTCTGCAGCCTGAACTTAGTCTCCTTCTTCCTCCTCCAGCTCCTGGATAACCTTATAAGCCCATTCCTGGCCACAATAATGTACAGTCGGTCTGAGGGTAAATTTAGGTTAGATATTAGGAAGAAATTCTTTACTGTGAGGGTGGTGAGACACTGGAACAGATTGCCCAGAGAAGTTGTGGATGCCCCAACCCTGGAAGTGTTCAAGGCCAGGGTGGACGGGGCTTTGAGCAACCTGGTCTGGTGGAAGGTGTCCTTCCCCATGGCAGGGGGTTGGAACTAGGATGGTCTTTAAGGTCCTTTCCACCCTGAACCATTCTATGATTCTCCTTCCCGATAGCTTGCCAAAGGATGGGATCTGAATGCAAAACTGCTCTGGAGACAGAACCTGCCCATTCAGAAAATCGCTCTGGTTGCTCTAACAGGCTGGGAAGCAGCACAAGTAACAAGCAGTCTTTTTTCAGTAACTGCCTGTATTCAGTTGTGTGGGAGTCCAAAAAGCAGAAGGTCTCGCCTAGCAAGCTGCTTCAAAGACATGCCTGTGCTGCTGCAGGACCCTGTGGCACGGATGTGCTCGGTGACGGTACCTTGAGACTCGGTCAGTCGGTGCTCGTCTTGGGAAGCATCTCTTCATCTCTGTTTAAACACACCTTTCTGCCTTACCCTCCTGCTGATTTCTGTGCTTGTCGCTGTGTTGGACTCTGACTCAGGTCAGCAGGAAACAAGTTCTTGATAGGTCTGAAGTCTGTGGGACTGTAGGCATCACTTTAATGCTTTCTGCATTTGATCTTACCAGTGGGAGCTGGCGATGGCAAAGAAAAAGATTGCTGCCTGCCAGTCCTAGTGCCTACGCGCATCCTGCACCTACTCGCTTACCGGCTGCCTCTGGCACTAAGGCTTAATTTATATTCTTTGCTTGGTAAAGTGAGACGGAGCGTGATACGGTGTGTGGACTCAATCTCTTCAGCTAAAAGCAGGATCTAACATGTGTGTCCCTGAGGGGTGATTGCTCTGGGATAGCTTGGGGACTCTGGGGCGGGTCTGTACAGAACTAGAGAAATCAGCTCTCTGCAAGGCGAGTGCTTTTCGGTGGGCAGCTCGGGGAGCTGATTGCTACCCACTGGGTTTATTTCCCAGCCACCTGCATGTGGGTGGCTAGGAAATAACACCCAGAGGATTTCCAGCACCTGGAAATACCTGCTGGCTAGGCTTTCAGTGCCTTCTGTACGGTCCTCTTTTCCTGACCAGTTTTTCTCATGACCAGCTCTGAGACACAAAACCCTGGGACCAGAAGTGATCCCAGTGAGGGCAAGATGTTTGCTGTGCATCGGAGACAGGGGTTTGGATCTCAGCTGCTCTTAGCAAAGACAGTTTTGGCTCCTTGATGTGCCTGTGGCTGCAAAGCCTGAGGCTGCATCCCAAATATGCCTTATTTGTGGTGTTCTAGTAGAAGCCTCTTTGCTGTTAGAGCTGCGGCTGTGCTGTACTGCGCAGGGTGGCAAAGAAAAGAAACATCGATGAAACAAGCGGATGCGATGCCTGGAAGGAAGGATACCTATTGTTTTGTCCGGTGATAAAAGGCTGGTTGTGCTGAGTCAGTGTCCAGGGAGGAAGGAAAGAAAGAGGCAGCAGCAGGATGCGGACTGCAGATGTATCCGTCGCTCAGAGGATAAAAGCTCTCTGCTGAATGCCTGACTGCTGCCCCCCCATGCACCGTGGTGCTCTGCTCTTTGTCTTACCTGGTCTAATATTTACCTACAGCTAATAAGCCTCCTTCTAACATATAGTAATATCTCCAGTATAACTCCATCCCATCCCTTGTCACAGGCTGCTGAGCCAACCCTGCTGCGTTGCACTAGAGTTGGGCAGGTCGCTTCACGGAGTCTTTGCACCCTTCTCTGGGGCTGTCAGTCTTTAAACAGCTTTAAACAATAGGTCCAAAGAAATCGCCTTTTTATCTCATTTTAGAGACTGGAGATTCTTAAAGCGTGCAGACCTTTCCTGTTGTGTGTGTGTCCCCCATACCAAAATAGTGCAAAAAAAGAGGGGGGAGAGCCTTGGTGCTAGTTTCTTTTGTATTTACGCTGCAGAGGTCTCTCATCTGCCTGTGAAATGCACATGAGTATGTGTATGAGTGAGCTTTGCCCACCATCCAGAAGCAAAAAGGAGCATATTTCCTGGGAGATCTGTTGCTGAGGCTTCAGGAGCACTGAGGTGTTGCCTGAAGCAGTTAATTATTAGTAGGGGGGTGATTTGCCTGGATTTAAACAGGGGGTGAATCACACTTCTGGCAGTGAGGTCAAAGGCATTTTCAGGGGGTACGTCTGGAGTCCTGATGACAGTTGCAGGGTAGAAACTATGCTCCTGCTTGAAGCAAATATTTTAGGAATGTCCTTCTCTTTTTTTATGTTGTCTTTTTTTTTTTTTTTAGCATCTGCTGAGAACTTGAAGAAAAGCTTAAACATGACAAAAGGACAGATTTTGAATGTGCAATGTAGTATTCTGAAATTTCCAGCTGACACAGATGAGAGTCACAAATTTGTGGGAAAAAATGACAGTGTCCTTTTGCTTTTAGGAAGAAAAATGTTTCAAAGTGGATGTGAGCTATGGCAGAAGGGATTCATGGGTCTCGGCAAAGTTCGGAGAGGGAGGGAGCAGAAGGGCCCATCGTGGGAAAAGGCATTTCTGTTGTTGTGTGGACCATGGAGTGTTCCTCTACAGCTTTGGGGGAGATCTTGCAGTGCTGCAGGGATGCTTTTTGCCATCAGCAGGGGATCTCTGCCATTCTGAGCCTCCTTGACAGCTTTGGGCAAAGGGATTGCTGCTCTGTTCAGTTGTTGTCTAAAAGTGAGTTACCTGACTGTATTCCTGGAGTTTCTGGACTGATTCAAAGTTGGTGGTTTGCTGGGAGTGCTGTGTGCTTGCCAAGGGACACCCCGAGTTGCTGGGTGTTGTGTTGCTGTGATGGACTTTGAGCAGTTGGGGCTGTACCATGAAATCTTGCTTTTGCCAGAGGTGCTTGCAGATGAGTACCACGGGGCTGTCATCCTACCTGCGAGGTGGAGCATAAGCAAGATACTGCTTATTTGCCAGCTGCATATTCCTTCTTTTTGCCTTTGACATAGGAGGTGTAAGCCTCACCCAAAGACTGAGCAGATTAGGCCGGATTCATCTCAGCATCACGGTCTGGTGATGGTGGCATCTGTGCTACTGCCAGAACCTTTGAGTGGAGAGGAACCACAGATGAGGTTGAATGCTGCGGTACTCCGTCTGTTGCTCGCTCTGATGTTTTCTGCCTGATGCTTCGTTTGTGGTCCTTGACTTCTGGGTTTCACAGCTTTGTTAAGGATGCCAAGACATAGTATGAGAAGCTGCAAATGATGTGCTCAAACAAGGAAGACCTGTAAACGGTACTGGGCCAGTACTTTCTGTTTGACCTCCTGACTATTGATAGCATCTTCATAGAACTGAATAACTTTAGAAATAGGTTTCTGTTGAGCAAGATGCCCTTTCCTCCTCTTGTTTCCTTCATTGCCCAGATCTTGCTTCTTACTCCCCCTCTTCCAAAGAGGGATGTTAACTGCTTTTGTGCATGTTTTTTTTCCCCCACCCAACCACCCTGCAGCCCCTAAGCAGCTGTTTCTCCTGTTCTGCAGCAAGCTGTCAGGGAGAATCAGGAACGGCATGGAACAGATGATAAGCTGTGCAACGCTGGCGAAGGAGAATGCAGAGAAGAAATGCCGGGAGCGACAGCAGCAGAGAGAACAGCTGGTAGACACGAATGCAGGTATGAGGTGCAATTGGGTGTTTGGGACAGCAGAACTTTTGGACTGTCTCAAAGCCCTACTAATAACGTGTGCAGAGAGCTACAGGTGAAGAGAGAAATGCTGTGGAGTTGGATTCCCAGGGACTGGGGATAGCGTGAGTGATACTACTGTCATCTTTACTGAGAAGGTAAGTCTTGAGAGCAGCAATTAGCAGGTTTATCTGCAGAGCTTTAAACATAGGTGTTGGACGAGTCATGGTAAACCCATCTTCAGCAATGTGCAAAGCTGAAGGTGCAGAGAACCTTGTCAACTTTGAGGTCCTTCTTGAGAGGCTTTTTGTCTATATAAAATGCAGCAGTTTGCATGACACACCAAAAGCCTGTACGGGCCATTCAGTGCTGTAGTCCTGCACTCCGTCTCCTCCCTTGTTTTCTTGGGAGGCCCAGAGGGTATTGGCGTCAGAGCTCCTCTCCCCACTTCCCAAACTGTGATGCTGTGCTCTGTTAGTGCAGGAGTCTGGCATTAGGCTCCTCTATTCCAACCACATATGTTTCGGATTTCTTTGCAAATGTTTTTAAAAGGGGGAGGGGGAGAGGCCATAAACAGTCTACGAGCTTTCCCAGTGCTGTAGCCTGAACCTGGGAGCACCTAAACCAGACACAGCTCTGTGGGACAGCCTTGCAATGACTGTGCAGACTCAGGTTTCTCATTCATCACCCCCTCTGTGCCCTTACCTCTGAGTGAGTGAATCCTACAATAGCAGGTACTCCTGCACCACAGCTGTGCTGCTTTCTGGGAGCAGAGTGGACCTGACATCCCTCCCTTTGCCAGGTGAATGGCAAAATCATGTTCTGATGTTACTGTTGTCCACTTCCTTTCCCAGCTCCATACATGCTCAGGGTCGTGGGTGTAATCTAACCCTGTCACTTTGTTAATAAAACAGCCACTTCCTTCACCTTTTTGCAACGTTAACTGTTACATTAGGCTGTTAAGGAGTTTAAGGTTGGAAGCCTCCTGACCTGCAGCTACTTCAGGCGCAGACGTGAAAGCCCACACAAGTGACAAGTGACCCGTCTCAGCAGTCGTGGTTAGTCTGAATTCAACCTTCTGCTTGGTCCAGGAGGTTAACGTGACTCTGCGAGCGCCCTGCGCTGTCCCCACAGCATGGGCTTTCTCCCTTAGTCTGCTCCCTGCTACCAGATGCATTCTTTCCTTCCAACATATGGACTCAATTACTGTCCCTCTCCCTTGATTTCCTGCCTCTTTGGGTTTCCTGAAACGCATCCCCTCCTCCTGGCAGCTTGAACTCCCGCAGTGAGATGCTTTGCAAGCTCTCACATTTCTCCCTCCCTCCCTCCCGCTGCTTTGCTGCCTCTAACAAGGTGGTCGTGATCCAGAGCACGCACAGAAAAGGCTGCAGACCCACGCTGTCGCTATGGCTGAGCCCAGGACCCTCAAGGGCTTGGCTTCCCGTAGCAAAACTAGCCAGCCCACTAAATGCACATTCAGTGTCTGGCAGGGCTGTGTCCCAGCTCCTCTTGACAGAGGTTCCCCACCCTGCTTCAGCATCATTCCTAGATCATCCTGTAGTTTTCAGCCAACTGCTTCATTTGCAAGACTTCAGGCTTTTTTCCTATTCCCTTCTGAGGCCGTGGGCTTTCTGAGCCTTCGCGCTTTGAAAGGAGCATCAAACTGCTCCGGGTTTCTCCTGGGTTCTGTTTGGCTTCTTTCCTGGACATCTACTCCTGCAGAAAAGCCGTATGCCCATGGCTTCTGCCTTTAAAAGCATTTTGAGGAGGGGAGAGGGAGCCCCGTCATCTCTGTTAATGGTTCTCTTGAGCCCTGCCTGCTGCTGTGGGGGAGCAGCAGCATCGGGGTGCTGGAATCTTAAGAAATCTGAGCTCGTTCAAGGGGCAGGGGGAGATGGAAACGGTTAAATCATGCAAACGAACAACTTAATGATTTCCATCCCCTTGCTGGCATGTTTCAGTTTTCGGAAGGGGGTCTGGCCAGCAGCTGTGCCAGCAATTGTAGCTGAAAAAAGAGTATTTTATTTCTGTGTCGGCTTTCATCCGTGGCCCCTTTGGATTCCCCTGACTCCCACAGATGCCAGAGTTTCCAGGGCTCCTGCTGCTGCAAGTCTCTGTGACTGTTTTCCCTCCCGTGCATGGCGATAAAGTTAGATGATGGGGGGGTAAAAAAGGCACTGTTTCCTCCCTGCTTGCTTCCTGCCCCAATCTTCCCCAAGCAGAGGCGAGAGGCTTTTTCCCAGGACCCAAGTAACTCGGCTGCACTTGAAAATGGAAGGAAAAGCTGTAGCTTCTGCGCCTCTGAACCCAGGAGCTCAGGGGAGCAACTTAGCGTACAGCTCGGGGGAAGATCCAACAAATATCTGCAGCTGAGCAGTCCTGCAGTCAGCTTCAGATGCAGGATCCTTATTGTATAATAAGGCTTACATATTGTTATATATATGGCTTATATATTATTATATATTGTCTAATAAGCCTGGGCAGTGTGTCCAGGTTCTGGCATCTAAGGTTCTCTCCCAGACCACTTCCCCCATGAGGAGTAGGGGGATCCCTTAGGATCTCCTGAGTGCCAGAGCCCTGTTTGCCTGGTGCCCAGAGAGCCCTTTGTGTGATATCAGACTAAACTCGGTGCTGCTTTTCTTGCCCGCAGCAGGAATGCGTTGGTTGAGCTCTGCCATCAGGAGCATCACCTTAAATGTGTAGCACCTCCCTACCTTCCTACTCGCCTTCTCCTGATGCCTTTTCCTCTTGCAGGCAGTGGTGGAAACATGGAGAGGGAAAAGCCCGAGCTTCTCGAATCAGGTAAAATATAAAGGGTGTTCAGAAGTCCTTGAGTACGCTAAAGCTGGAGGGCAGTAAATGAAGCACAGAGGCGAGGCAGGGACCCCAACTACCAGTGTCCCGGCATCCTTCCTCAGCCTTCCAGTCCTGTTGTCTGGCTTGGGCTGAGTTCAGTCTGAAGTCCCCGTTGGGCCACCACCCTGCCTCATCCTCAGAGACCCTTCACAGCAGCCCAGACCCTCCACTTGGGCCTGGCACAAGCAGATGGGTAACTGTAAGAAACTAGAAAGCTGTAACAGATGCCAGTGGCTTACCGCTGTCGCTCAAACCTGCCCTCGAAACTTTGAGAGCCCCATGGGTGAATTTGGACTGGTTTGCTCCGAGAGGAGCATCTCTGGCAGCCAAAGTCACAGTGATGGGTGTTGTGTCCCTCCTAGGAGCTCCCCAAGGCTCCGCTGACTTGTAGGCTGTATATCTGCACCCTCAATCCTCGCAGGCTCCCTTCGCTAGCCCAAAAGCCACGTCTGGTAGCCAGGTTTCATGCCCCAGGCTTCCCCCCTCAGCATGCTGGTGCTGTCCCCGCTCCCCTCAGCTGTGTTTCCTATCTGGGGTGCTGGGTGCCGCCAGCTCTGCCCCGGTCTGGGCGATGCGGGTCAGCCTGGCCCGGGGTAGGTTGCCGGCAGGTGGCAGCCTGTGCAGGCAGCGCAGGCAGGCTCTGCAGATGTTTAATAGGATTTTATAGCTCTGGGTTTCATCCGGAGCTGTTGTCACGGAAACGGAGATCTGCAGAGAGCCTGTGTATTCGGCGTTAACCGCTTCGGTGCCGTGCCGGTGGCCAAGGAGGAGGAGGATGCGCAGGGAAGCCAGCAGCCCTGGGAAGCTCCTCTTAAAGGCGTGTGGTGAGTGATTTGTGCCTGGAGCTCACAATCTCTGCCTGGCTTTGCAGAGGCAGTGGGAATGTGCTGTTTTATTTAGGATTGGGGTTTTAATTGCCTTTTAAAATCTGCTCCTGTGCCATTGGAGGGTGCAGGGGGGCTCCATCCTCTGCCTGTGTGTCCTGGCCCTCTTGTTTTCAAGCTTCCCACACAAGCAAGAGGGGACAGCAAGTGGGGACGGGTGCAGGTCTCCCAGGTTCCCAGCTTGTGGGGGGGGAAATGTCCTACAGATGCTTTGTCCCAGCACATCACATCCTACGTGTCAGCTCAGGCACCTCCTCTGTGTCTGTGGCTGGACAGGAGAGGGCACCGGAGCCGCACTGCCACTGGGGTGGTGGCAGCACATGTGTCACCCCTGCACATGGCTCCCCGAGGGGTGACATCCCTGTTGCTAGGGAGGGTGAGCAGCTGAGGCCAGGCTAATCTCCTTAGTGTCCTGAGCACCATCACGAGAGTGAAAGGGAGATTAGAGGGCAGGGTGGCATTAGCAAACCCGGATGCTCATTGGAGAGGAGCAAGGAGACAACTGAGCCAAGCAGAGAGGGAGAAGACCCTGGGGGAGATCAGCGGAGGAGCCAGAGAGGCCTCCATAGGCAGCAAATAACCCAACAGCTGGGATCTCTGAGGAAGTGAAAGGCTTTAGACAGCATGCCCAAAAATCCTGGCGGAGCCGTCCCCACCCCCTCCTCCCCGGGGAAGGTGTTGCCAGGCAGTCTGCATCCTAATCCATTCCCTCCCATCCAGAGAGGGGGAGGTGGATGCCTTCCCACCCCCCCCCGTCATACCCACGGGGCATGAAAACATGCCCTCAAAGCATATACAGAGTGAAGACCCACTGGATTTTACCCCATACCCGAGAGGCACAGAGGAATAGGACGTGGAATATTTATTGTCCCTTTCTATGACACAAGAAGCAAAAGACACTATTTTCTGTAGCAGAGTAGGGTGTGAGGCTGTTGCTCACAAAGCTTCCGTGAAGAAGTCCAGGTGCTGAGCTCTGTTCCCTGTTCCTGCCACGTGGCTGTCACCGGGTCCTGTGTTTTCTTTGCACGTGGCTAACGGGGCCGGAGTGATGGACGTTTTACAGGAAGTTTTGCAGTCCAGTGGCCTGTCCTGCCGGAGCAGGGGAACATGGCAGGATAGGTGCTGCTTGCTGGGCTGTGCCGCCTCGGCGCTTCTTCCCATGGGGAGTTCCAGGGCTGGTAAGGGAAGGAAAAAAATGGTGCCTACTATTACTAATCAATGTTTGTTCCTTCTTCTCAGCTGTCAAGGAAACCATGGCATGGTTCACATACCCAGCTGGTATTGCTGCAGTTGCTGGCGTGTTACGTCCTTTTAATCCATATCCAAAACAGTTTCTCCACCCCTCTGTTCGTGCTGGCTTACACAGCACCTTTCACTGTGTACTCCTGCCTGACATCGTCTGTTCTCCCGCCCAGTGACGCGGGCCAGGACGCCAGACTTTTTCTTAGAATCATAGAATTGTTTGGGTTATAAGGGACCTTTAAAGGTCATCTAGTCCAACCCCCCTGCTATGAGCAGGGACATCTTCAACTACATCAGGTTGCTCAGAGCCCCGTCCAGCCTGACCTTGAATGTTTCCAGGGATGGGGCATCTACTACCTCTCTAGGCAACCTGTGCCAGTGTTTCACCACCCTCATTGTAAAAAAAATTCCTCACATCTAGTCTGAATCTACCTTCTTTTAGTTTAAAACCATTGCCCTTTGTCCTATCACAACAGGCCCTACTAAAAAGTCTCCTTCCAGGCTGAGGAAGCAGAATTGTACCTTTTACGTGCATGAGTGTGGTCAAGGCAGGACTGTTACACTTCTGCCAGAAAGACTTGCAAAGAGATGGAAAGAGTTGAGGTAGCAGTGGGATATATGGAGATACCCCCAGGTGCCAGCAGCTACAGGAAGACAGAGAGAAAGGGCTCATGCCATGTTAGGGGCAGAAGGAAGAGAGATCAAGAGGGTTTGGAAAAGGAGACAGCTTGGAAGCAGGTTCAGAAATCAGAGTTTGAGGAGAACAGTGTGAAGAGATGTTAGAGCAGCTTATGTGCTGCTGAAAGTGGTCCCTGTCTGGGATATTCTGGGTAGAGGGGATGTGATGTGCTCAGGGTGGAAAAGAAAGCAGAGAAAAATAGGACTCAAAGTGGGAGTGAGGACATGCGGTGCTAGATCTGTACCACAGAAGTGACCACAAGCCGGTGACCAGACCAGAAGAGCAGGGGAGGAAGATCTCTCAGCCAAGCATTTGGAAAAAGGAAACCAGAGTAGAGATGTAGAAGAGATGAAGCTACAACTTTTCTGTCTCAAATATAGGAGGAGGAAGGTCAGGAGAAGCATGGAAAGAAATCTCCAACTCACTTTCAGCAGCCTACAGTAGCAGGGGGATGTTTGCTCATCTTTTACATGCAGAAAAGGGCAGGGATTTAAAGTAACGGGCTGTTCTGCCTTTTGGCCTCAGGAGGGCCCAAGGCTAATGCATGGTTAGCATAGCCTTGCTGCCCCACCAGCCCCTGATCAGCTTGGTGTCTGCGTGGCAGACGTGTCTTGGTGCTGTTGGACGTGCAGGGTGCCTGTGGCCCTCCACCAGTGACGGGACCGTGGCTGTGAGCGGCAGCAGCCCATAATCTGTAGGTACATATGAGCACAGCACCACATGTGCTCCCGTATGCTGCCTCGGCTGTTGCTGACGGCGTGCCCTGTATCCCATTGACGTCTCCCCGACTTGGTTTCATCCCTCCGGCCCTTTCCCAGAGGAGCACTGTGTGCTCTGATCACAGGAAGCTCTCCTGCTGTAATCAAAACCTGGGGGGGACACTCGCTGCCTTTGCAGCTGTTTCAGACCCAGCTTCCCTTGGAGGGGGCGGATTTCCCTTTCCACACCTGCAAAAACAAGGGGCCCTGACTTACTGCCTACAGGGTGCAAGGGCCAAGAGGGCTCCCCTTATGCCATGCTCACGGGGGTAGGAGTGGGGAGGGAGGTACCGGGCACACAAGCCTGAACTCTGCCTGTCACCATGGGATTTCCTTCCCCTGCCCTCTGGCTTTTCCCCTTTTTTGCTCTTTTCAGAAAGTGATTTCAGTACAGCGCAGTATCCATGTGGTCCTGTCATGGTTTAATCCCGGTGGGCAACTAAACACCACCAGCCACTAAATGGCTGAAGACCTGCTGCTGGGAAGTGGTGAATGAATTCCTTTTTTTTGCTTTGCTTGCACATTCAGCTGTTGCTTTACCTATCAAACTACCTTTATCTCAACCCTTACCCTTCAATTCTGCCTCCCATCCCGCTGGGGAGGAGTGAGCGAGTGGCTGTGCGGGGCTGAGCTGCCCACCGGGGTTAACACACACCAGGTCCCAAGCCTGTGCTGGTTTTGGCATTGCCACGTGGCGCTCTGAGAGCGTGTTTTTGCAGAGGATCCTACTGGAGCCGGCGCTTCCGAGTCCTCCTGCCCGATGCTTTGCAGTCCCCAGGCGCTCTCCCAGTGGGACGTGTTGTGCTTCTCCATCGCCCCGCTACCAGTTGTCAGAACATTTCTCCATCCCCCATCACAGCTGCCGAGGAAGAGAGGAGCTCAGCGTGTGAGCCTTGTCGGCTCTGATCTCCGACTCCTGTCCTGCCCAGGCAGCTGTGTCTATTCAGCCACGAGCAGCTCCATCCCTAGACTGTAAAGGAATGGGAAAAGCCACTGGGCTTCTGCTTAATAGCTTAAAGGACCCATTGTGGGGGAGCGAGGTCAGCGAAAGGGGAGTGCTGCAACCAGCTCCTTGAGAAAGGGGTGCAGACCACAGCAGGGCATGCACACAATAGCTCAGTGTCCTCCTCCGGTCTGGCTCGGCGCTTGTCCTACCCTCAGAGCTTCAGCCAGATGATTCAGAATTGGTTTGTGGTTGAAGTGACTCAACCGGTGTCCTTTTCTGTCACCTCAACGTCACATGTATGCCACACAGCAAAGTGAAGGCAGAAAATCAATTGTGAATCCATCCCTCCTGCCCCGAGCTCGCTGCTGGCCTGGGTATCCAAAGGAAAAAGAGCAAGGGTTGAGCCGGGCTGGATGCGAGCGGACTCTTCTTCCTCAAACAGGATGAAGCTGTCACATAGAGAGCAGACACGTACCCCCTTGCCCCGTTGCTCAGGCTGGTGCCTGTTTTATGGGATGGAAGAAGATGCTCATCTTTAACCCCGGTGATGCTAACCACAAACCGAGCAGGAGTTGGGTTGTGGCCTTTGCCAGTGGGTGCAATCATACCACAGCAAAAGTCTGTGCGTGCTGTGGGAGGAGGAAGCGCTTTCCAAGTCTTTCTGAAATGTTTTGCCAGTCCTCTGCAAGGTACTGCAATCTCAGCTCGGGTCTGCTGGGGATGACTAAAAATATGCATCTTTGTGCATGGGTTTCCAGGCCGGCGATCCCTCAGTCAAGCCATAAATGCTCATTGCTCAAAATACTGTTAACGGTCGGTAGCTCCAGCATCATACTGCTGATGAAGATGGCTTGAGGACCAAGTTGATAAAGCCCTCCTGGATTTCCAAAGGGGTCTCTTGCAGTTCTATAGGGTCTCCTGAAGAAGCTAAGCTCCTGTGGGATGAGAGGGCAGGTCCCCACATGACTGTAAACCTGCTATGTAACAGGCTAAAAGGCAGGAAACAATACATTGGGAAGACAGTGAATAGTAGGAATATTTCTGAAAATAGTAGAAAAAAAGACTAACTGTGAAGGGCTGCAGAAGAACCTCACCTGGATGCTCGGTGGCTTACAGCATCTCAAAGGGGTTGTCTTGCCCCGTGTGCCTTTCCCTTTTAACAATCCCATGAGCAGGGGGATGCTCCAAGCTGACCATTGCCACTTGGAGCGAGACATGGGCTTTACAGGGTGTCCATGGCAATGTCAGCCTAGTGCTCTGCAGTAGTTAAAACCCCAAAATCCCCATCCGAGATCTAGGAATCCCTGGGAAAGGAAGGAGAAGAAGGAAAAGCAACCACAACAGTGGCTTTTTTTGTTTTAAATGTGTTGTGTTGCTTGCAGTTCGTAAGGTGCCTGGGGCTGCTTAATCCGGAAAAGGGGGCATGAAGGAGGCATATGAAATTATAAACTGGACATGTTTGTGTCTCTTCTGCAAGAGCTTGAATGAAGCTGGAGGGGCAGGCTTAAATGCCAAGCTGTAGTTTCACAGCCCTCCTCTTTACAGGATGTTGCAGATGCTTACGGTTTACATGAGTTAAAAAAAGCAAGTGAATACATTTATGGAAGAAAAAGGTGGGAGGATGTGAGAAAATTCACTGGCTGAGAAAGATGAGCGAGTGTCAGTGGGGGTGTGAGGGAATATTTGGGACCCGCAAGGTGCGGAGGTGGAGGTGGAGGGAGGGAGCAGTCTGCTGGGTTCAGGCTGTGTGTTGGGAAGGGCTTTGGCCCAGGGGAGAGCCGGGCTGCGGGAGGAGGATGACTCTGCCCGGAGGAGCGAGACGGTTCTGCGGGTTGGGGCTCGGGAGAGGGGTTGGGGGACGTGAAAGAGCCTGGGGGGAGAAGGGACTGCTGGATCAGAGTGGGACTTTTTGGGATGAGAGGCTTTGCTGAGGGATGAAGATGACAAGAAGTGCATTGAGTACAGGCTCCTGCTTTCTTTTGGCTCTCTCTAGCTATGCTACAGTACAGCTGGCAGCTGGGGGGACATCCCTCACCCCCCCCTCCTTTCTGCTGTAGCCCTGAGGGGATCGGTGCACAAAGCCTGGCAGCTCTGAATGCTCCCTGTGTTGTCTGCGCAAACCAAATGCTTTGTCCCTACTCTCGCTGCCCGACTGATATGGGAGGGCAGCTCTGGGCCAGCTCTCATGCAGCTCAGCAGCAGGAACCTGAGACCACCCAGAGGGGCTGATCAGCAGCACCCACACAGAGTCCACATGCCAGGGTCCAGCACCAAAAAATGCCCACCCTGCACAGGGGACATGTTGCCAGCAGACCTGGAAGGGGAAGGGAGATGGTCAGTGTCTGGGTTTGGAGGCTGTCAGTCCCTTCCCAGCCAGGCTCTGTGCATGATGTGCTGTCCTAGCCCTCTCTGGTGCACAGCCCGTGTTTCTCTTGCTTTTCTGGTTTGAGGGGGTGAGGGACAGACCCATAAGTGATGTCTCCTGCCTGCTGTGGCACTGGCAAAATGGACACCGCATGGGGCTGTGCTGGGGAGCGGGGCAGGGAGAGGTGAGGGGTAGTTTCAGGGGTGCTCCAGGGCATGGAGAGGGTGAGAGGGGGTTTAGCAGAGTCTCTGAAAGGCTTTTAAATCCTGCACAGGAGCCTGTAGCTTGTCTCCTTTGTGCGGTTTTGTGTGCCTGCCCTTGGTGTTTCAGAAGCTAGGGTGACAGCATGAAAGGTTTTCAGTCCTGAAAGAGTTAATTTCTCATGCTTGCAGCCTCTGGGCTGTAATTCAGCTGCTACTTTATATTCCTGAGCCGGTCCCCTCCCTTCTGCCCTCCCCTCGAAATCATAAAAATACATCTTTCAGAGGCGCTGAAGGCAGGAGCTTGTGCAGGCAGGGCCGGGTGGCTGTGACGGTGCCTGCCCCAACATCCCCCGGCTGCAGCCATGCCGGTGGCGGTGCTCAGATTGCCACACTCGCCGGCCACCGAGTGCCCCGGTGCTTGGTGGCTGCTCTAATTCGGGGCTGTTGTCTTGAGCGTGGCGTCGTGAGCTGGATGAGCTCAGGCCTTAAGCTATAAAGGCTTATTAAGGGTAGGTGCTGTCTGGGCATTGTTATGGGGATGCCGAGAGCTTGGCGGGCGGTATCCTCCATTACACCGCCGCTGTCCTCTCCCATGGGGTGCATGGAGGCCTCCTAAGGGTGTTGTGTCCTGAGGTGTGGAGTCCCATTTGGCTTGTGGTGTTGCCTGTTGGGGAGCTACGCCTGCTGTCTGGAGTTGGGGTGAAGACAAGCAGAGGCCTGAACCCTTAACGTGGTGCGTTTTGCAGCCCTGGCCCCCATGGTGGGAACTTCTCGATTCCCCAGTGTCCTGAGGTCAGGTAGCTCCTCCAGCCCAGCCAGCCACTGCCCCTGAGGAAGGTTGCCTGTACCAGAGCTGGCCTGGAGGTGCTTCTCTCCCCTGTTTTTAACAATGCCTTGTTTTCAGAACCAAGCAAGACCAGCAAAGCCAGCGAGATGATAAGAGATGGAGGCATCCTTGAGGAGACCACGGAGATCATCGGCTGCTCAAGCTAGATGTTGCCCCTGGACAAAGGCAGAAAACTGCTGGACCTGCAAGAGCTTTCAGTAAGTAAAATAAAGTTTCACTCTGGGATCTGTGCATGGCTATGAAGGGTAAATTATTTTCCTTCTTGCCCTTGGGGCTGTTTGTGCCAGTTCTTGTGTCATTTTAACCCTCCTGTCCAATCTTTGGTCTGCCCCTGTAGGCAACTGAAGGGTCAAAGGCTTCAGCCAAGGGGAGGAACATCATCTGCAGTTCTCGTGCTGGAGCAGACTGGGCAGAAAGGCAGGGACAGAGGGTAAAGCTACAGCCCTCCCTACACACAGCTCAGTGCTGGGGTGCCAAAGCAGGGACCCCAGGTCTTGTCTTGCAGGGTACTGGGTCTTGGTGCAATAGTTTACAGTGGGAATGGCTCTGCCCCAGCTTGCAGCTTCCAGGCGCTGAGTTGTGTTCTTGTCTAATTTAACATATCTGTAACATTGAAGTAATGGAGTCATCCATAACAGCCCAGCATCATCTGGGACTGGCACACAGCTTGGCTGCTGTCACATCCCTGTGGAGGAGGCAGGCTGATCCCAGCCCAGGTAGGAGCTGGGGTACCAGGAGGGTGGAGAAGGAAACAGGGTGGCTGGGGATGCTCTCAGAGAGAAGGCAGGTTGGCACTCTCCGATCTGAGAGAGCCAGCCAGGGAGGGGTGAGCCAGCACATGTGGTGCAGCAGGGTCTGGGGGCCTTTCAGCATGGCTGAGGTTACCCAGCATAGGGCAGGCTCTTTCCTGTGGGAGACTGTGCCCACCCGAGCACTACTGTGAGCACTGGTCCCTCCTGGGGTCAGGCTGTGCCTTTGCAGCTTTTAGTTTTAATGTGCTTTTATGTTCAATAATACAATTCTATTTTCCTTAACATTTTAAGTGTTCCTGGGGTTTGTTATCACATCACGGGTTGGAAGCACTAATAAAAAGCTGGGTGAGCCGAGGAGAGCGTGTGCCCCTGTGCCAGGTCAGCCCAGCAGCCCCATGTGGCACGTGGCACAGCCGCCGGTCACCTTGTGGTGGTGGCTGCGCTCGGCGGGGCTCTTTGTGCGGGGCACGATGCCTGCTCCCTGTTTTAAATGCACTTCGTGTCTATTATCTCGCTCCCATCCCAGGTGTTCAGCTCCAGCATGCAAACCCAGCGGTGCATGAACCGGAGAGAATAACAGCGAGCGAGCAGCTGCAGATGGGCCCTTGGGAAGAGGTAGGTGCGTGCCTGTGCACAAGAGGTTTGTGCTTGAACGAGAAAAATGCTGATTGTAGAGGGGAGAAGAGCTGCTACGGTTCAGCCTCGAGCAGCTGGTCAGGCAGGATGGTGCTGGCCGCAGTCCAGGGGCTCCCCGCATTCAAACCTGGGTGAACCAGGAGCCCACT
Source organism: Gavia stellata (assembly GCF_030936135.1). Classification (NCBI taxonomy): domain Eukaryota; kingdom Metazoa; phylum Chordata; class Aves; order Gaviiformes; family Gaviidae; genus Gavia; species Gavia stellata. Next base: position 20,680,564 of record NC_082609.1, read on the forward strand.
AGAAGCAAGGCTTGACCCCTTCCCATGCCCCCCCACCGGGAAGGGAGTCATAAAGGGTAGGTAGGACAATGAAGGCATTGGTCCCTCTGCCTTCTCGGTGCTTGGGGCATCAGAGGGCTCCTTGTGGGGCAAAGGGCTGTGCCACCCTCACGTCAGGGTGGTGGCGGGCTCTGCCAGGCTGGTCAGTGCAGGCAGGGGTTGCCTTTGTGCAGCCAAATGCCCACGGCTGCATTTAGCAGCCCCGGAAAGCTGCAAAATGAAAGAGAAATCGGGATACATGACCTGCATCTGGGCCAGCCTGGAGCCTTGCCTGGGAGCTTTTATTTTCTTGTAACGGTTCCCGTAATATAAAGCCTTTTTCATGACTGCAGCTGTGGGCAAGTGATTCTCTGGTAGCACCATGACAGTTTGTATGTACAAAAGATGGAGAAATAAACATTATTTTTGGTAAGAAAGTGTGATCTTACCTCTATATTGTAACTTTGCTGGTGCAGAGACGAACCTGGAGCCTTGTGGCACTGAGCCTCAGGGACTATCCGGCTGGAGTGGGCTGCTGGGGAGCTGGAGCAGTATCGGGGCTGCCTGCAGTGGGCTGGGTGCTGCCACCACGTCCCAGGAGGAGGCTGGATGTCCTGCTCCCTGCATGGAAAATCCACCTTGGGAAAGCTGGTCTGGTGCCTGAGAGCCCAGACGTGGAGTGGGCTCTGGGTGATGGGGGTGTTCCCACTGCCCAAACATCACCCAGGCTGAAAGCTGGGCAGGTGGGAAGCTGGTGAGGACAGGAGCCACCCCCATTATCCAAATACTTGCTGTGATGGATATTACCTGGGGATAAAACAGTAAGCAGAGTCTTGGTCACACCGCTCAAGCCGTTCTTGTCCCCAAAGGTGTGGCACCACCCATGTGGCAGCTCTGTGCCAGCAGTATCTCTCCCGGTGACCCCGCGGCGGGGTCCTCCTGCCCTTGCTCTCAAGGGAGCAGCACCAGCCTGGCCACCGGCTGAGTTTAGAGGTCAACACAGCCAGAAATCAGCCGGGCTGCAGCTCCCTGCTGCTCTGCTGGGATGAAGGATGCTTTCTCCCAGATGGCCGCTTCAGAGGGACAAAAGCTTTGCCATGTGCTGGTGGCCCTGGCTTGATCCAGGAAGAGTTTGTCCTTGCGACTGATTCTGTCTACGGGGCTGGAGCTGACTGCAAAAGGCTGCGTCCTTCATGCATGGACAACCGAACCCAGGCTGTGTTCCTCATCCCAGGGCCAAGCGCAGGTTGCAGCAGCTGTTCTGCTGCTGAAGTCCTGCTGGCATCTCATGGCAGGTACCCCACAGGGTGTCCGAATCCCACCTGCAGTCAGCCCCGGCCCCTCCTGCCCAGGGTGGTCCTCCTTTTACCCCCTGCCTGCGGTGGGGAGCAGCCCCTGCTCCCCTCCCTGCCACCGTGGGTTTAGAAAGGGGGTGGTGGAACATCACCAAGGGCGTCCTTGGTGTCCCCTGGAGCTGCTCCAGCCCCTCCTGCTGTAGCGAGATGCCACCAGCATCTCTTCCCCATCCCCCATCCTCCTCCATGCCTTCCCCCTCCCCCCACAGCCACAGTCTTGGGGGGACATGGCCATGAGCCAGGCCTGTGCCCCAAAATATCCCTGCCTCTTCCCCAACCCCCTTTCTGCTTCAAGGCATCCCCATTGCTGCAGCGGGTGCGGGATGGGGTCAGACAGCCAGTGCGTGTCCCACGGGGTTTTCAGGAGCTGGTCCCTGCCAGCATGGATGCTGGGGACTGCAGGGGTAATTTGAAAATGAGGACAGAGACCTGATTATTGCCCTAGTTTGTGTCAAATCTCCTTAGTCCTTTTTTTTCTTTTTTTTTTTAACAGCCTTTTGATGAGCTCATCAATGACAAGTTGCTAATTGGGGAGCAGGAGGCCCTGAATTGGGGTGGTGGAGCGGGGTCTCCCGGGGTGCCCCACGGCTCAATGCCCCCATGTTATCCTGTGAAAACGGAGAAAAAAAGAGCCATGATAAAATAATCGTCTAAACCTGGCACTGGGCCTGACCAGAGGGACCAGGGGGATGGAGGAAAGCCAGGCTGGGGCAGCCTCAAAGGGGCATGGACTGGTGCTCACTTAGGGGGTGGGAACACCCCAAAGCTCTGCAGGGGCCAGCAGAGACCTCGTGGGCTTCAGCAGGGAGAGGTGCCACGTTACCCTGGAGTGCTGAAGTGGTGGTGGGGGGAATTTCTGGTTTCTAACAAAGTGAGGCACCCACCAGCATCATGTAGAGCAGTGGGCTCCACATTTTTTGATTGCACCACCCCCCCAATACATTTATTGATTTATAAATTTCCTACACGTACTACTGGGCTAACATGTACATTGTAAAGCAGAAATTAAAATAGAAATTAAGAAAGGATGGGGTAGAGATGAAATAAGCACTATTTTAAAAGTATTTTATTTATTAACAGTACAAAAAATATTTTCTTCCCGCACCCCCCTGGGCAACCCCAGTGCACACCACTCTGGGGACCACAGGGTCAGAGAGAGCCAGCCCAGCCCCCCCCTTGTCTGGCACCAGTGGGCCCCTTCCTCTCCCCCCACCCCGGACACTGCCCCACACAAAGCAGCTTTGTCTGCCTCTTCCTCCCCTCCCATCTGGCCGCTCTCCCTCCCTGGCTCCTGTCCCACCTCCTTCTGCAGCACAAGGACCCTCCTTCTCTATTTATCTCCTGGGAGGGGGTCCAAGCCCCCACTGTTGCCCCATTGCAGCTCACGGGGAACCCTCCTGGCTGCGCCCTGCTCGGGAGCTGATGGGGACAATGGCGGGGTCCCCACCCCACCAGCCCTGGCACCCGTCCACATCCTGAGGACCTGTTGTGCAGCTGCCACAGGGATGAGCGGTGGGTGCCACTCCCCGAAGCCCTTTGGAGCCGGGGTGGCACGGGGGGCCCTTTCCCTCTGGCATGGCACGGGTTCACCAGCTGCTTTCCCTTCCCCTTTCCAGCAGGGCTGTGTCACCCGGGAGGGGTCCCCTCAAATCCCATGTGTCGTGAGCCCTGTGGGAGAGGAGGGGAGGTCCCCGGGACATGTCTCTGCTTGCCACTCCAAAACTGGCAGCAGCTTCCAAACCTCGGCCAGCGGGATGTCCCTGGCACTGTGCCACCTATGTCCCTGTCCCCTGCAAGGGGGACATGCCCCAACACAGCCCTCTCCAGTCCCCTTCCTGCTCCCAGCCACCCTGGCAAAGCCCTGGGTGTGGTTTGGCTCAGCATCACTGCTCATTTGAGTGCAGGGGGTGCGGAAAACCCCCTCCCCACACCACACATGGCCACTTGCGGCATGTGCCAAAGGGAGAAAGGTTGGGCAAGCAGCGGTGGGCAAGAGCAGCCCCTGCCCGTTGCTGTGTGTGCTGCCGGAGGGACATTCTGGCCACCGGTGGCTTTTCTTGACTTCTTTGGTTTTGGGTGGGGGTTTCCCAAACCACTGCCTCTGCCCGAACTCCCTGGGGACCAATGTGGGCTGGGTGCATCCACGAGGGAATTAGCCCTGCCTGGCTGTGTGCCCCCAGGGACTCCCCAGGATGGGTTTGGGGGGGCCAGCACTGGGTTCCGGGGGAGTGGAGGGGTGTTCCTGACTGCAGAGGCAGCGTCAGACCCAGGGGCCAGGTGCATGGGCTGGCTCCTCCATCAGCAGCTCAGTGACAGTGACCCTGGCAGGTCTCACCCACAGCATTGCCAGGGCCCCAGCAAGTTCCAGCGGAGCATGTGGGCTCCCGGGGAGTGGGGGCCAGCAGTATCCCCTCAGAGCTGAGCCCTTCCAGCCACACTGTGGCCCGACAGCAGTGCCCGCAGCATCTCGCCCCTCTGCCCAGTTTGCCTTTGTCCCACCTGGCATCCTTCTCCTTCCCCTGCCTGCCCCTCCCTGCCCTCCCCTCTCCCCAGCTTGATGACTTCAGGTCTTGGCCGCTGCTGCCGTTGGCTCCCCGGGGCCAAGATCCTCTGTCACCCAGCCACTAGCATGACCGGGGCAAGGGCTCTGCTGCCTCTGCCCCACAGGGAAGGACGGACAGGCAGACAGAGCGGGCTCCAAGCAGCTCATGCCACTGCACAGCAGAGGCCACCGCAAGGTCACGCAGGCTGCAAAAGGGTGAAATCCCACCACGTCCTATTTTGCCTTGTCTCCTGCAGCCCGGAGAGTGGCTGAGGGCTGGCCCTGTTCCTCTGCGTGATGGATGAGCTCTTGGCAGCCAGCGAGCCCCAGCAGGGCCGGCAAGGGGCAGGCAGTGCCCTCCCTCCACCCTCTCCTTCACCGCAGTCACAAGGTTTCAGCCAGCAAAAGGCAAATTTTATTCTGTCTCCGCACGCTGGGCTTAAGCTCTTAAAAAAAATAATGACATAAATCAATGCTTCAGGAAGTGGTTTTATGGAGCAGGAAGGTACGCAGAGGATGGTGAAACACCTCTCGTTCCCACCGGGGAATGTGAGGCTGTGAGAGGAGCCAGCTGCATCAGGAGGATATAAAATTCCAGGGGATGTTACACCAAGGGTCTCGTGGGGAGCGGGGTGGCGTGGGCTGCAAGAAGGGCTTTCCCACCACGCCACCCTGCTACAGACACCCACTCTCCTTGCCTGGCCCATTTGCACCCGCTGCACTGGTGAGTCCCTTTTAGACCTCTTCTATCCCAAGCACCAAGATTTCTAAGTGCTTTTTGATGGCCTCAGCTGCCCTCCCCGTTGATGCATTTATGGGAGAGGAAGCCCCACACTGCCACCAGCTCCCTGGGGTTTCTTCTGCTCAGGGCAGGCTCAAAATCCAGCTGCATGCTCTTGGCATGGGAATGCACAAAGCCCCGCTTAACCCTGAAGCTCCCAGTGTCTGTGTCAGACCCGGGGCCACCTCCTGACTGCCTTTGGGACCCCCAAAGGAGAGGGCAAGAGGGAGCTGTGTGAAAACTCAGCTTTTTTGGTGATTTTTTTTTCCCCCCACTCTTTGCTGGGTGAGGTCACGGCTGGAGATGCTGCCTGGAGGGACTCAGCCTGTGACCGCAGCCTGATGCCAAGGAACACGTCAGTGAGCAGGATGCCAGCTCCGCACCAAGCCCTCTCTGGGGCCGAGCAATCACGGGTCAGCTCAGCTCACAAATCCAGCAGAAAACTGCGTTTGCTCAATTCCTTTTTTTTTCCTGTTGTTGTTTCGGTTCGATTTTCAAGGTCGACTGGCCAAAAAAAGTGACTGCTGCGAACAAGGGCCCTGGAAGCTGGTGACATGGAGCCATCACTGCCTGCGGCATCTGCAGGCTCCAGGCCCACCGGGAGCTGGCAGTGAGTTGGGAACAATCCCTGAGGGAACAAGAACAGGAGCTCCATCCCTGGTGTGTCCTCTTCCTGCACCACCAAGGGCTTCCAGCTCAACTGCCTGCGGAGAAGCCAAGGGCTCCCCTGGTCCCATGCCATGGATGTACCTGGGAGAGTGACAAGGGACAGCAGGAGGCAGGGAAGAGGTGCTGAGCTGCTCTCAATGTGGTGGGGGGAGAAGGAGATGGAGGAGGAGGAGAAGCAGAGCGAAGCAGCAGCAGGAGGGGACCAGGGTGGAGGAGGATACTCCTGGCTGTTGAGGGATGTTCAGAGCATCCCAGCATGGACCCTCGCCTGCCTGATACCCCAGCCTGGACCCAAGGCTCCCCTCTGCTCGCCGGCTGGGCCACCTCAAAGTTTGCTGGTGAATACACATGCACCCACACGCACACCTGCTTTGTTGGTGGGGGGATACAGCCACTCACTCCCCCCAGCAACCAGCACCAGGCACACGGGCTGTAACCTGCAGTCCCACTCCAGCCGCAGAGTCCCTCAGTCCCTCCCATGGCTGGAGGTGAAAGACACCCCCCCACACCCGCTCACTCACTCCCATCCCGCATCCAGGATTGTCCCCTCCTTTCCAAGGTCAAGTCACCCTTCCCAGGAGCGATGCCTCTAATCCTGCAATGGCCACTCAGCCCGAGCAGCTGCCGGGGGCTCAGTCTTGTCACCCTCTTTGCATCCCTTTTGTCAGGGCTGTGACTTGGGTTCTGTTTCTGTTGGCCTCCTTTTTCTCATCACCTCAGCTCAGGAAGTCCTCCATCGGTTAACCATGCTGCAATGAGTATGTTCCCGCTCCAGCGTGTCCCTGTTAATTATTGCGGCTGACCGGGTTCCCTTCATCAGCACTAATTGGCCAGGTTTGTGTCGCTGTGCCTTTCCCTTCCTGGTTTTTGCAGTGCCCTTGGGTGATTCTAGTGCAACAGAGAGAAGAAATTAAATGAAACTAAATAAGCACCCTCACATTGCACGCATCCTGCACAGGCACCAGCAGCTGGGGACACAGGGACACAGGGACACCGCGGGGCTCAGGGCATCAGGGAGGCTGTGGGCTCCTGAAGCCAGACCCACACCCGCAGGTCTGCAAAGCCTCTTCGCTCCTTGCTGGCGGTGGCCGTCACCCGGTGGGGACCCATGGGCCTGACCCTCCCCTCTTCCTCCACTCACAGCCCCCATCGCCCTGCTCCAGGTGCCCGGTGGCATCACCAACAAAGGGGGCAGCGATGCCCGGTGCCCTGGGACTATGTCACCCCGGCTAGGGCAGGTGCTGGGGACAGCCCGTGGGTGGCACCTGGAGTGCTCAGCCCTGCTCCCCGTTAGTGGTGGGTCGATGTGATTGATCCCCATCGTCGTCCCCCTGGAGCTACCCCTAATGTGCTCCAGGGTGAGAGGGACAGTGGCCCCGGGGCTGGGGAGGGCAGAGGGCACTGCGTGACAGGGGTCCCACAGCAGCAGCTGCTCTGCCCCTGTCCCCTCCACTCTCCTCCTCACATCTAGGCAGCAGCTTATTTTTTCCTCTGAGGCTGCGACACCCCGAGTCACGGGACGTTTCTCCCCGGCCTGTGTTGGACCCCCCCGCAGGGAAAGAGTGGGGTGCTCGTCCTGGCCAGGGGATCGTGGGCACAGAGCCTGACACCCCCCCCCCCCCTTCTCGCCCCCCCCCCGCCAAGCACAGAGAGGGGAGCCAGGCACCACAAAAAGCGAATTAGCCCAGGGTTGGAGAAGGGAAAATGGATCCCTGCTGGTGATGGGGAAGGGTGACTGGATCCCCACTGGCTCTGGGGAAGGATGACCAGATCCCCCCAAGATTGGGAAAGGGTGACCAGATACCTGCCAGTGGTGGGGAAGGGCGACTGGATCCCCCCGGGACTGGGGAAGGGGCTGTAGCCCTGGACACCATGGTTTCCTCGGTGGGGTGTGCCAGGGTCTGCCCTGCCCATCCCCAAAAATGCCAGCCGGGAGCACACTGGTGCCACCCATGGCCATGTCACCCTCTGCCCAAAGACCGGGGTGACCTGATGATGGGGGTGCCCCAAGAGCATCCCCGCTGCCAGAGCCAGGCTGGGGCTGAACCGTCCCCCTGCCAGCAGCCTGGGTGCAGTGGCAGCATCGGGATGGACAGGCCCCATCTGTGCCCCACCTCTTCCCATCAGAATAAATACTATTTATTCAGAAGAAACCATTTTATTATTTTTTTTTCCCAAAGAAAAAAAGCAATATAAATATTAGAGTATAAAACTTGCGTGTAACACATTGACATTGGTCTATATGGGTATAAGAAGGATATAAGCATATATATAATATATAAGTATAATTCAATATTAGACACATTGAAAGGGCAAACGTGTTTCATTTCACGTACACTCGGAGCACAGACCACATGGAAAGAAGATACAGAGAAAGATTGAAAATACTGGTGTCCACAAGTTAGTTACCGAGATTAAAAATAACACGCCACTAAATACACGACACTCACTACGCTACCTCAGATTGCAGATTAAAAAGAAATATAAAGACTACGATTCAGCTACAGCATTTCTAGAGGGGGGGCAGGTGGCAGCTGCAGGGGACAGGGTGGGAACCGCTCCCAGTGCAGCCGGCGCTGGAGGTGGCCGGATCTGGATGAAACACGGCGGATGCTCCTGTTGCCCTGGGTTTGGGGAGGGGATGGCGGTGGGCTGACCACTGCCATGCCGGACCCTGGCTGAGAGGGCTGGATCTGCTCGGGCGAGTTATGTGTTAGTGATTAAAAAGGGAAAAAAACAACGCACAAGCCCTGGGAAATCCGGCGTGGCCCCTTCCTGGCCACTCCGCAGCCCCTCTCCTCACCCTGGCTACACAAAGCTGCTCTCTGCCTCCCTGGGGGGGCTCAGAGGTGCTTTGATATGGAAAGCCAGGCTGGTGCAAGGGAGATGGGCACATGGAGAAACTCTATTCCTCATCCTTCGATTCGCTCCGCGGGGTGGAAAGCCCAAAGCCAGCAGGAGCATCACCTCCTCTGGGCTGGCCCGGTGTGGTCCCATGTAACCCCCCCTCCTTGTCACTCCAGCTCGACGGCTTTGCAGCATCCCCCCATGCTCACCCCCAGCTCTCAGGTCCACCCTCCAGGTCTGGTCCCCAAGCGCCACCAAACCAACTGTCACTTACTCGGTCGCCAACTCTGCCCCAAAGCCATGCGCCAGCAGCTCCGCGGATCTCACCCCTTTGGGTAAGACCCCCAAATAATCCCCTTACTGGGGTCCGCACCCCAAAAAAGAAGCGATGAGTCTCCCTATCCCACTTGACCGTCCCACCCCCCACCCCCCCACCCCCAGGCAGCCCCAGCACGGAGGCTCGGGCGGCTGCCGGCGCGTTCACACCACACTGCGTGGGCATGCGAGGACTTCTCTGGGTCCGTGGAGCTAACTGTGCTAGTGCAGGTGTGAGGTGAAGGACGTGCATGCAGATGCGGTGTGCAGAAACGTGAAGCATCATCCCCCAGTCCCCTTGGCAGGGACTTGGCCAGATGGCTGCCTGGCCACAGGGGAGCAAGACTCTCTTAGCTTTAATTCCAGAAGAACATTGACTGTACATATAAATATTTACTGCAAAGAAGGGATGAGATGTGTCTGCTCTTCGGAGACCCCTAGAACTGCCAGGGCAGCTGCCGCACACCTCAGCATGCTCCTCATTGAATTCCCTACCTCTCAGACATCAGGAGGGGGGGGTTGTCTCATATTTCAGGCCATCAGTGGTTGCAGTTTTTAAAAAAAAAAAAGATGTTAGGATGCAGTTTTGCCATATTCCCTTTGACTCATGCAATATAAACACTTACTTTTTTTCCAGGTAACAGGTAAGCAGGAACTGAAGCACTCCCTACCAACTTCTCAGCAACAAATCCAGCGCTATCATTAACTGGGGGTGAATTTTACTAATGGAAAGTTTAAGAGCAAAGATCTGGAGCATGGGCTCTACGCTAGGAACTGCCTTTTCCTTTCCAAAAAATCATCAAAGGTCTATAAATTAAAAGATCCGTGTTAAAATTATTTACACTGGGCAAAGCCGAGCACAAGCCTTGTGCCTTTCTTAGACTATCTGGGAGCAAATCGGATCCAAAGATGTGGCAGAAGACCTTCCGCCCTTGCATATTCTAATACCCAAGGGATCATATAAAACATTAGCAAGTATTCACAGGGCACTTGTTTGTGTTCAGTTTAGCTTCCGGATTGGTTTTCATCATGAGATCTAACAGCAGAGAGCCCCTGCTCCTAGCTCTGATGATGATGAGATACATTCGCAGCGTTTCCTACTTTTTGCATCACAAAAAAATTCACATTCGTCCTCCGGCCTGGGCTGTGGTTTGGGGGAGTGCTGGAGCCAGCTGCCCTGTAGCTCTAAGGTCTCCTTCTTCTTCCCTACTTCTTCTCCTTCTTCCCGGATTTCTTCTTGTTGCCTCCCGAGGAGCTGGCGCCCTTGGCATCGCGCTTGCTGGCGGCGTTGGTAAGGGTGGCAGTGCTGCCCGGGATGTAGACGTTCTGCCGGTAATCGGGGACGTGCTGCAGGGTGAATTGGGGGCCGTAGCGGGCGCTCAGCCCCATGGTGCCCGTCCCCCCGCCCAGGGTCGAGTTGCCGTCAGCAGCTTCTGTGGGGCACACCGGGGGGAGGTGGGGGGGTGGCAAAAGAGAAGGGCAGGTTGTTAGTGCTGACCAGAGCCCACCCCAAGCCCCAGCAGCCCCGAAAGGCTCTCACTGGGTGTCAAACCCAGACCCCAGTGCCACCAACCTTCGCCCCCAGCCCTCACTACCCTTCGGCGCTATCGCTCCACGGGGTGGCTGTAATGTGTGTGCTGGGGAGCACGGCGCAGCCGGCACTGAAATCCCTTGTTTTCGTCTCACATCATTGCCAAAGGTTTGGGATCTGGGGCTGGAGGCTGGCCAGGGTAGGGCAACCTCTCCTGCTCTGCCCTCGGCAGCGATGGGACTGCCTGTCCGTGCCGGCCTGCCTGACCCTGTCTGCTCTGCCCCCCTCCCCGGCTGCTGCCTCTGCAGAAAAACACACACACCCCCCCGCCGAAAGCAGCCCATTACAAACATATTGTACAGCCACAACCATTACTAATGCATTAAGGGAAATCCAATATTATTTTTTTTTCCACTGCATTTAAAACCCTGCCCCCAGTATTTCTCCAGCCAGGTTTATTCAGGGAGCAGAGCACATGAGATGAGAAAGAAAACCCCTCCCCTGCAGTACCACAAAATGGCTCTAGGAAGCCGAGCACAAAGCAAATCAACACCGAAGCGCGTCCGATGGTCCAGATCTGGGAGCAGGGGGAGGGGAAAGCAAATTCATTCCTGTCTCTCTGCAAATCCCCAGCACGGAGAGAGCAAGCGCAGGCGTGGGGAAGGGCGCTGAGCCCCCCGGGATGCTGGGGCACTGCTGGAAGGTAGAGACCCGTTGGAGACGGAGGGGATGCAAGGAGGCAGGGGGAGAAATGAACATGGGGGGACGGCGGGGCACAAGTGATGCTGTTGTCATGAACTGCTGCGTGACCCCACTCCAGCATGACTGCCCATGCACAGCCCACGGTGGGATCCTTGCACAGCTCTGCTCAGAAATGGTTTGCTAAACCCATGTCTTTGCATCGGGTACTGTGGATCCCATCTCAGCCTTTTAACAGCTTCATGCATGTGACTATGGATACGCTCTCCTGGAGGTTGGAGAAACCCAGCAAGGGCACCTGAAGGGCCCAAGGCAGAGTCTGGGACTGCTACTCCCTCCTTCCACAGGCAGAGAGACTGTGGGAATATAGAAAAACAATGAGCAGAGAACACTGGCTAGTCCCCTCGTGTTTTTCCTCACTCCAGACCACATCTGGGCACGCCTCCGTGTTGCCTCTGCCTTCCCCTGAGCAGATGGAGGTGGCTAAGCCAGCCAGAAAGCTAGGCAAAAAGCTGGGCCACATACCACTAACCCCCTGGAATATTGCTGTGTACACATCCCCTTGCAGAGGTCGGAAGTATGAAGCAACCACAGTTTGAAATGTTACAGCTGCTCTGCTGGAGCAGGCAGAGGAAAACACACAGCAAGTCCGAAAACAGGCGGGATATTGTGCACCGAGGCCGGGGGACACGCAGGATGGTGTACAAACACATTGAACCAGTGTGGGGAAATGCCATTTTGCTTTCCGCTGTGGAAGCATTCACCGGAAGGAGAATTTTTCTACAGTCATTAAATGGGTCCCAGACCTGGCAGGGTTTTGAGGACCTTGGGCTGGAAGAGGGCTGGAGGAGATGTGCGTATACAGTTAGTGATACTTATTGCTAATCCTCGCTCGCCTCATCAGTAGCTCGTTTCATTAACAAGCAACTCAACCCCACACCCATAGGGGTGTTACGAACCAGGATGGGACAGCTGGAGATGTGCTGTCAGGCCAGGCTGCAGCCAGGGACCGGCTCGCAGGTGGACTACAGCCTCTGGCAGCGGGGGAAATATTTTTTTCCTGGGCTTTCCCAGCTGGGAACAGCCCGGTTGGGGGCTTGGTGGGCTTGTGCACCTCCTCCTCTGCCCTGGGTGCCACTGACCTGCTTCCCCCCTGGGCCATCCCAGCTGCACCAGGGCTCTAAGCAGTGAGGGGGCTGGGGGCTGCTAGCACCATCCAGGACAACTGGTCCCCATGAACTAGTTTGCAGTCACAGCACAGCTTTCACGGGGGAGAAAAAAGGCGCCCGTGAAGTTCCCAGCCTGCCAGTTGGTCCCGGGTAAGAGCAAAGGGCTGTTTCTAGGTAACATTGACATTAAGGCTGAAAAGAAGAGAGAACAGGGACAATAGAGGTTTATAAATGGGCACCGAGCTGCTCTTGCCAAGCAGGACACTTCAGCTCTTGTTGCTGGAAAGGTTATGCTCAGCCTTTACCAGCAGCCAGCCGTTATCCCAAATGCTCCTGAGGAGGAAGACAAGAATTTGGGCTTTGGCAGAAATAACCAGCTAGTGGCTCCATCGCCCTCATGGGCAGAGGGGAGGAGAGGCCGGCCGGAGGCAGCCCCAGAGCACGTGCTGCTGCAGCTGCTGGTGGGGCTTTCAGAAGAACCCAATATAGTGCGTCTGCCCCTGCCTGTGGGCAGTGGAGCTGGGGAGAAGGACCTCCTCAGGCTGCCTTTCTGTCTGCTCTCCCACCATCTCATGTCACCCCTATAAATTCTCGCTGGAAGCCAGAGTATTTTAAGGACAGGATGTCTGCCCTTTAGTGTCTGGTGTCCTGGAGCATCTGTGCTCCTTGGTCTGTCTTAGCAGCTGCCTCTGGCCCTTCAGATGTCTCAAAACACTGGCTTTTCATGTTGTTCCCAGCTGCAAGGGAGGAAGATCCTGAGGAAGGGAGCCCAGGAAGGGAGACAGAAGCCCTACAGCAGGGTCACAGCCCTGAGGGGGGAACCAGCTCCCTAGGCACTCTGGCTTGGGAAGGTGATTTAATCATTGGGCAAGCGATTTAATTCTCAAAGCAACTGGATCACGCAGGCGTGGCATGGCAGGGCCAGCTCTGCCTCTAGCTGCAAGGAAGGATAACCCCCCAGCATGGGGTAGGGATGCAGGCAGGGCATCACCAGCCCCTTCCAGATGCTTGTGGAGCAGAGCATCATTAAAGGAGCTTCTGCCTCCCCGGGTGGTCTCTGCTCGGCACAGACTCGAGCATGGGCTTGATGCGGCGCAAGTCAGCATCGACGGCTCTGTGCGGGAGCAGCTCACACTCGGAGGAGCAGGTGAGCGAAGGGCAAGCAGTGCCATCACCCGTGTCACTGTGTCCCGCTTCCCACCCCGGAGCTCAAACAGAGCTCAGCAGGTGACAGTAAGAGATAAGGATCGTTTAAATAGCCAGGAAACATTACCCAAGGATGGGCAGCACAAAGTTTGATGGGCAATTAGCACTGCCCCTAATCAAAGCCTGCTCCAATCAACACTATTAGCTTAATGAGTGAGAGCAGAAAAGGGGCGGGACAGAGAGCAGGGGAGATATGAAAACACAGTGCTGGTGCAAAAAGCTTGAGTTGTGTCCCCATCCATCCATCCATGCAGTGCAGCAAGGGACCAGCATGGGCAAGAAAAGGATGGAGCGCATGGAGCCATCCTCTCCCTGGGGCTGCAGCAGGGACAGCCCTTATCTAGTGGATGGATCTGATTTAAATTAACTCCCTGGGCGGACTGAAGCTGTGGGAGAGGTTAGGACTGTTTGAGATTTGTGGATTGGGGGACATTTGCTGCAATAGGGCCTGAGGCTACGGGGAAGTCGGTGCTTAACCTGGAAGGGACCTGCTCAGATCCCGGGGACTGCTGGAGTGGCAGTCAGAAAAACAGCTTTATTTGCGAGCAAGGAAACCAGATCTGGAGGCACCGGGTGATGATAACCACATGCACCCCCAGAGGCTATTTTTCCATGGTCGTTTTTCAGAGTAGGGACACATTTTCGCATTGTTTCTTTCCCTTGAGTGTAAACAACTCCTTTCGTCCCCTTCCCTGGCCACAGCAGCTGTGTCTCCAGGCTGCCCAGTGTCTGCAGAGCGGCAAAGTTCAGCTGCAGGAGCTTTCCAAGAAAGCAACACCAAAGCCATCCCTCCTCCCCCAGATTCCTTCTCTCCCAACAGCTCAAAGGAAACATCCTAAGCATTTTGCACAGGGTTTTATGGCTGTGCTGTTGCTTCTATTTTTAAATCAAGGGGGAAAAGACTTGGAGGTATTTATAAATAAAGGCTGTATGAAAACCAGACTCTTTATCCATAGTGCTGTGCAGAGTCATAATTGCACTTCTTTTATATAAAGCCATGGAGACCATGGGTGCATGGGAACACCCCTCCCTGCCCACTGCTTTCACACGGCACAGCCATATACCAGAACAAACCAACCCAAAAAGACCCCAAACCAAACCCGTGACTACAGCTGCAAAGAGCCAGCAGCAGCCGGTGAGGCAAAGCTCAGCGAGCCCATGGCTTGGTGGAGGGACCTGGCATGAGCAGGGAGCACGCGCCAGCGTCTCTGGACATGAGGTTTGTTGGGGATACTGAGTCAGCCATTTACTGTATTTCTGTCCCAGCCTCTAGCCACAAGCAAGTCTTCCAGGCTCCCTATCTCCTTGCCTTACAGCAAGTTGCAACACAGCAGACATTTCATTTACTGTGATCTTCTGCAACCAAGTAGTTTACAAGACATCATCTGAAGACTGCCTCTTTCATGCAACACAACCACATTCATGAGCCAGATAATGTTCTGTCCAGTACACAGATAATAAATATCCTTTGGGTGGAAGAGGTACCCCTGTCTACAGCATGCCTGCTGCTGATGGCTATCTGGCATCTCCTCTGCCTGAATCCTTCCCAACCCCTCTCCTCTGCAGGGTAACACAGACAGCAGTGCTTTTCCACCAGCAACTGTTGAAGAAGGACTTTTGAAGCCACCCCAGTTAACCCAGATACATCAATCCCACCAGCATCTTATCTAACAGCATGCATCTGAGATGTCTGCACGAGAGCAAGTGCCATGGTTTTCCCACATGCAATGGAGACGAACCGTTTGCTGAAGCTAGGATCATGGCTTGGAGCATCTCCGTGTCAAACTGATTGTTCGGCCAGGCCCCACCTTCCTCTCCATTCTGGGAGCTACAGGAAAAGAAAAGAAACAGCAAGTTACTGCAGCTCAGTCAGGAGGAGCGGGCTAGTCAGAGAGCATGAGAAGCCAAGGCTGCGGGCTCATCTGCTCGCGGAGAGAAGTTTGCAGGCTTTAAATCCTTCTGTTAAATAACACTCAAGAGGCAAGACACTTTCAGAGGTCTCCATCCCTCACCAGGCTTTTGAAGAATAACCACCAATACCAAAAACACTTCGACGCTCAGTGGTGTTTCCAGCAACACCTACCTAACTCCTGCTGACTTCAGAGACAGCCAGCACCTCATCAGTTCAAAATCCCACCAATATAATGTGAAGTGTTCCCACCAATATAATGTAATACCACGAAAAATGCTGGTCCCAAAGCCCCAGAGGTGCATGCACCCTTGTACGACCAGGTCCTCTGTTCCTTTTGCAGGTCATGTGAGTGGATGCACCTTTCAAGCTATTTCAGGCTACGACTCCATTCTGCAGCTTCATTTGTAAGACAGGAGGGTGAGAAAACCCCATGGCGTGGTGGGCTTTGGGATCAGCATGGAGCCAGCTGCCCGGCACCGCAAAACTTGCTCTGAAGGGAGTCCAAGAGCAGCCGCCAGCTCTGCAGAGCTGGCAGCAAACAGTCCTGGGGAGGCTGGAGCTACAGGGAGAGGAGAGAAGGGAGGTGGGCACATGCCTCGCTTCCCAGGGACTGGCTGATGCAGGGCTGAGCACCACAGATCCGCCTGGGAAATCTCAGGGCATGCTGTCAGACTTCAGCTAAGGAGGTTTTGTGACCGAGGTTACAATCAGCAGTCTGTGTGCGGTCTAACAAGCCCTGCTTTCACGTTTGCCAGGTGCCAACTGTGCTCGGCCGCTGCTCACTGGTGGTGGCACCTTCCCTTTGGAGAGGCCAGGGCTGTGCTCCCAGAGCCCCTCCAGAGCCTCTCCACTTCCAGCAGAGAGACTTAAACATCTCACCAGCTTCCTGGGTCCTCCTCTGTTCTGATCCTAAGTGACCACATCACTCACACCACTGGTCTCCCCTCTCCCAGCTGAGTGCTCTGACCACCAGCAGCTCTTGCCGCCTGCTGGGATGCCAGGATCTGCCCCTTGGCTGTGTGCTGGCTCACCTGGGACAAGGGCTGCCCTGCTCTTATAGCTGGGAGCTCTCCAGAAGTGAGATGGAGTGGGGGTTGAAAGCCCTTCCTCTTGGAGAGAGCTGAGCCCGTCTCCCAGGCAAGTGTTCAAACCACCAGGCTGCAAGTCACAGAGGTGGCCTCCTCCTCCACTGCTGTGGTCCCAGCCCTTACACCCAGGAGCTGCCAGACCCCGAAGCCCTGCTCAGACCCCAAAGCCCTGCTCAGACATCCTCAGACAGCTGAGATCTCCCCCAGCTCTGGAGTCTCCTGCCGGCAGCTCCGTGCTTGAGCGCTCGGCACCCCGCACACTGCAAATGCCAGCACAGGCACTGCCAGTGCCAACTCAATGCCGCATGCTGGGTGGCAGATGGGCTCTTCACCACCATGCTGAGCATCCTGCTGCCCGAGCCGCCCCGCTGGTTGCACCCGCTGCAGCCCTCATACACAGGACAGGTTCAATATGGCTATTACAGAAATGGGGCAGACCCACAGGCACATCCTTGAAGGTTATATCTGCCATGGTGATCTTGTAGCATGGGCAGCTCCCTGTCTAGGTCACTGCCCCAGCTGCATCAAAGCTCTGCAAGGAGGGAAGCCCTGAATGCACAAAAGCTTTCTCTGTCCTCCCTGTGCAAACATCCTGCACACAGGAAGGAAATCTGCAGATGCATGGGATGGATAAGAGTGTCCATGAGCTCTGATCAGGCCCCAGACAGCCCTGCTCGGTCACACAGGTTGGTATGAAGCCAGTGAAGGGTATATATGGGCAAACTCCCTTTGAAAAACAAGATCTGTGTGTAAGGATGTGTGTGTGGACACTCCCAGGTACTCTGCAAAAAATCTGGTCTAAAGCAACTTGTCCAAAGACACGCAGGACCTGTGCCAGGACCACACGACCATCAGTCCCTTCCCCTTCGGTACTGCCTGTCTAATCCATCCCCAGCCAGGTGCAGGGCACTGCTCTCACCCCGGTTTATCTGTGGAGGATGCAAACAATCCCTAATGCAGCAGAGGCTGCCCCGGCACGACACTGCCAACAGCACTGCTTCTGAAATACCTGCCGTCTGCTGCAACCCAGGGCACCCTGAAAACTATTTATATCCATCCTCCGCGACGTGTGTGGTGGCACAGTTTCAAGAAGACCAGAAGTGAGGCTTGCTCACCTCACAAACTGCTTTCAGCACTTGCATGATGGCTGTGCTGAGACTCCTCGGCCATGGGTACCACTGCCCTGCACTTGGTGGTGTGCCAGCGAGCAGGGTGCAGGCAGTCCAGGCAGCGAGGACAAGGAGGGGACAGCCCTGGGGCTGCAGTGACCTGTTAATGTCACAAGCAGGGCTGGGAATAGAGCCCTGGGCTAGATCCAATAAAGGACTTAGGAACCTAAACCTCATCGCAAACCACAACCCATTCAGCCACCAGTTAACCCCAGCAGCTCCTGCCCCACCAGCTGCCCCACCGGCTGGCAGCTGAGGTTCCCAGGTTTTTCAGGGCTGCAGGAAAGCTGCTGAGAAACACCCTAGTGCCTCCCAGCCACTGCTCCTGGCTCTGGGGGCTGCCCCGGCACGCTGATGGGATCTGGGGATGGGGAAAGGGCAGTGAAGGGTGACCCTGCATCACCAGTGAGGTTTGTTCCCGGAGGATGGGGAGATGGGCAGTGTTTCAGACCCTTTTCCTTTCTTCTGGTCTTAGAGAGGGAGTGAACACATGTGAACTCATGTGGTGGACTTCACTGGCCCCTGCATTACGGTTATACCCCAGTGTCAGGGGGACAGCCAAAGCCCTACATCCCCTTAATGCCCTGTGGGATCATAAAATCACAGACTGATTCAGATGAAGAGGGACATGAAGCACCCAGCCTAACAAAGGTGGGAAGGTCTCTGGTCCAACACCCCACGCAAAGCAGGGCCAAGCTTTCAGCTGGATCCAACTTCATATCAGACGCTCAGGGTTCTGAGCAGCCACATTTTGAGTATAAGAATTCTCTATCTCCCTGGCCTCCTGTTCCACTGTTGACCACCCTCAGGTGAAAAATGCTTCCTAACATCTACTGCAAATTTGTCTTGTTGCAACATGTGCCCATTGACTGCCATCCTTTCACTGTGCACCTTTGAAGACAGCAATGAGACCCTTCTCCCAGCTCTTATGCCTCCAAGCTGAAGGAGCGCTCTCAGCCTCTCCTCCCCTGCCACGAGCTCCAGACCTCCGATAATTTTGGTGGCTGTCATATGGTCATGTCTTTGTTGCAGTGGGAAGCCCAAAAACTGGACACAGTGCTCCAGCTGTGGTTCTGTAAGTGCCGAATTGAGGGCAACCATCTCTTCTCTTGACCTGCTGACTACAATCTTACCAGTAAAACCCAGTATACAGTGGCTTTTCATCACAGCAAGGCTGCACTGGTGACTCATGTTCAACCTGATGGCCCCCAGGTCCTTTTCTGCAAATCTACTGCACCCAGTGTTCCCAAATTTTGCACAAGCAACCCCAAAGCTGTGTGCCTGCTCCCCATGATGACCTGCAGAAAAGCTATTTTAGAAATGCCTTAGAGTTGCAAAAAAACGGTATTGAGCTCACTTCTCTAAGCAGGAAATTCAAGTGCCTCAATTACTTGCAGTGCAATCATCCAGGATTCAGAGGCACAGAAAAAAACAAGTGCTGTAATCTAAAAACACCCAAAAATAACTTCTTGCATTGGAAAAAGGCACACAGCTGACGGCCAGATCTGGCCGTCTTCCCCAGCTATAGGATGGAGTTATGAATCAGAGCTGTGAATCACTGATTCAACAGCAAGCAGCCTGCCCTGCCCTGCTCCCCCTGCCTGGGGCACGCAGACCTTGGAGCCCCCCCTCGCAGCACTGCTCCCCGCTCGGCCACAGCCTTGGGCACTGCTGCAGGGAGGCTGCCCGGAGAGGGAGGGCTGGTTCCTATGGAAATGACTCCAAGGACTTGCTGGTTTTAATACAAATACCGTTGACTCAATAGGATTTTTTCCTAAAAACCCATCCCCCATAGGATAGATTATTTTCTTCTCTGTTCAATTCTACTCTACACTTCAAAGCTCAGAAAAGAGCTGGCTTTCATTTTCGGGAACGTTTCCAATGCAGCTAGGACTGGAAGGAAGGAAGCAAACCCACGTTTGAGACAAACCCAGGGATGCAGCATCTTAGGGGGCTCAGGGCATGGTGGACACGGAGCACGGGACGGGGGCTGTGCCAGTAGCAGCAGGTACAGCCAGTTCACATCCTGCAAATGCCTTCGTTAAACCTGGCTACGTGGAAATCAGGAAATGCTGAAACAAAAGGCTTGCCCTGCAGTCTTGACACAGCCCCACTGCATGCTGCATCGCCAGGCTGCCCCATTACAGAGGGCTTCCACAAGCACCCACCCGAGCAGCACAGGGTGGACCTGGGTGCTTTGCTGACCAGCTATTTTGCGGAACCCCTGGCCACCACATCCCTTTTTAACTTTCACTTGAAGCACAGAATTATTCATTTCCTTGCGGGGTTGCTATGGAGCTTGTCACTATGGCAGCCAAAGGCCTCGCAAACATTTATTTGCACAACTGCCCGGTGGATTCCTGAAAAATTGTTTTCCTTGCTCTGCAGCTGGAAACATGAGCTGTAGCATCACCACAACAAACTGGAAAAGTTTATTCACGCCAGAGCGGTGCTGTCAGAGCCCCAGAGGCTGGAGAGGACAGCCCAGCGCCATGCGAATGAGACCCCAGCACCCTGGGGTGCCTGGCAGGGCTGCGGGCACCGCTTGGCCTGGGGATTTTCCCGGGACACCCTCAGCATTCTCCCTGCTCTCTCGTTTGTGGCTTTCTGGCTCCTACGGCAGTGGCCCCCCAGCCAGCACCTCTCCCACCCCACTGCCCCAGCTGATCCCAGGCTTCTCCCCTCTGGGGAGGGGGATGTGGCTGGGGTTTGCTTCTCCTCCTGGCCTCTTCCCCTTTGGCTCCCCAGCTCCGGCTGCTGCTCCCACCCTCCCATCACCTCCCCTGGCAGCCTGGCTGGGGCAGTGCTCTGCCTTCCCCTCCCCACCCAGCTCCCAGGGCCAGGGGGTATCTTCAAGCCCATTCCTCCGCCCCATTCCCAAGCAGCCCCTGGTCCCCCCAGGCTGCCCCCCCCAGCCTAACTCCCCCTCCATGGCTGTTTCCTCTCTCTCAGCTTCCTCCAAGGCCTCACCGACCCCCGCCACCTCCCCCACACAGCTCCAGCCAGAGGCAGCAGCAGAAGTAAAATCTCAGCCTGTGCGTTTCTCGGCTGGCAAAATGACAAGCAAGAGGGAACAGATTTGTCCCTGACGGTGCTGAGTCTCCGCCTCACTCAAGGAGTGCTGGTGAGACAGCCCCACAGCTGGGGACGCAGCCCCACGGTCAGCATCGCCCTGTCCTACTGCCCACGCCAGCCTCCTGCAGCCCCAGCCCACCACCCTCCTGCCTCCCCCAGCCTCCAAGAAAACAGAACCAGCTCCAAAATTGCCACTATTTCCTGCCCTTCTCCCTTCCTTAACAGAGGATGCTGCCGGCCCTTCCCCCATTCTCCCCCGGCTCCACACATTCCCTGCTGCTTTTGTAATGCAATTACAAGGGCTGAAGAAGGCCTGGATGAGGCCCAGCTTTAAGATCATGACTTTGCAAAGATGGGATTGAAAAATGTTAGCAGGCAAGCAGGGGGAAGATTTGCAGCCTCCCAAAGTACCAACGACTCGTTACGTCCAGCCACCGTAGCTGCTGGGATGCTGCTCTGTCAAGCAGAGACAGAACAAAAGGCCACGATGTCTCTAAAATGGGGACCGGGGGCAGTCCCCCCTTCCAGGAACTCTTCCAGCCCTCCTGGATGAACTGGTGCTGAGATCAGTAGTATCTCACCCAGCCCATCCTGCCGCCATCCATGCCCCAAACACGCTGCGAAGGATATTTTAGGAAATTCTTTGGAAAGCTTATTGTGCCTATTTGTCAGATCCCTGTGCCTCTGCAGCCGGCCGTGGCATGTGCTCAGCTGCGCAGGAAGCAGATGGAGGCAGAAAAATTAAACTAATACACATAGCACCTGCTAAATTACCTAAAATAGTGTTTCTATACATAACGCTGGGATGATGAAATTCCTGATATTCTGGGGGCTTTCTCGAATGAGAAACGCATCCCATTACTAGGATATTTCCCCTTCTCCATAAAAGACTCTCCAGCTTTTGTCCCACCTGGCAGGATCTGGGTATCTCAGACTTCAAGGGCCATGACAAATGCAGATAAAGGGATTATTGGCCCAGAGTGGTCAATAAGGGAAGGAAACATTCAGCTGAAGAGGGCTACTTGATGTAGAAAGAAGCCCATATAAGTGAATTTGCTGAGATTTGGGCTGTTAATAGACAAAAGGGTGAACTCTGCAAGCAGGAGTGCTCACCAGCATTGTGCACAGCATGGGGGACCAGCTCTGTGGCTATGGAAGGGGAAGTGGTGCGGGACCAGGACACACCGCTACAAAACCTTCATTTTCCAGTCCCAGGATTGGCTCAGCTCCACAGGAAGGGGGGAAAGGAGAGCAGTTATCCAGAGACAACTCCTGCTCCCAGCATCAAAACAGCTCCTGCCTACCCCAGCACCCCAAAGCCACCCCAAAATTGCACCATGGGGCTGCAGCCCACGCTCAGAGCAAAGCCAGGCTCTGAGCAGCTTCATAATGCTTTAAAGCAGAGTTTTCTCCGCAGCATTTGATAGGAAAACACAGTCCCACCTAAAGCCGCGAGCTGCTGAGTGGTCTTCAACCTTTCCTGTTTCAACACCCACCAGGGCAACCCCAAACCTGGCAGATGCAACCGTCTGGCCCTTGCTGGGCTTCCATGGTTTCATCCAAGGTCTTTGCTGAGCAAAAGACACACAAACAGGCTGGGGGCTGGTGTGGGCTGCATCATCGGGCATGAACAACCACCTCAAATACTCCCCAAAAAGGAAACTTCTCTCCCAGGCTCCCCAGGACCTGGCACAAGCTGGTGATTTGAGCTCTGCAGCCCTAGAGACTTCGGCAGGGGGAAAACCCTCCCTTCAGTGCAGAGCCCCTTTACTAGCACAACTCCTCCTTCACTCAGGGGTCCGTAGCCCACACTAAAGAGCAGCAGCTCTCAATCTTAGGAGAGCGCTGTGTCACTTAGATTATGGCTGTTCCTGCAAAGCAATGACCCCAAATGGATTTACAGAGGGTGCTGTGATTTTTCAGGCTGCTGGGCTCCACTCACACCTTCCCGAGGCCCTGGGGTGGCAGCTGAGAGCAGCTCCACACTCTGCATACTGCAGGAGCAGTGGAGGAATCACTCGATACTCAAGCATCTGAACAGGCAGATGAATGCAAACCAGCCAGAAGCAGCAGTAATTTTAGCCCAAAGACAGCTGCACCTCTTTTGATTCACCTGCAAAACATGTGGAACCTCACCTGGCAAAGCGAATACCTCTGCTGGCTTCAACCCTTGAGTGTGTTTGGGATGGAATCCCAAGAATTACAATTATTTCCTACATTTCCCAGGGTGGCAGTTATTTCTGCTGCTCCTCCTGCCCCTGTCAATGAGGACCTGAGGGTGGGAAGCCTGCACAGCCCAGAAGTGCCCACAGTTGCTCCCAAGGCTCCTGACCTTCCCCAGGAACTGTGGTGACATCAGCTGCAGTGCGTGTCCCGCTGGCTGCACGTTCTCCAGGTGACACCTGTCCTGATGACTGCCTCCTTTTCCCTTTTTCAACCTATTTTCCCCATGCTGCCTATCCACTTCTTCAATTACACCTGGATTCTGGAAGCTGCTGAGTGGTTTCAACCAGATCTGATGGCCAGGTGGAAGTTTCTGATATACTACTCTTCTACCATTTGCATGAAAATCAACAGAGAAAGACCCTCACTGGTGTATCCTACTAGGGAAAGGCTCAGTTACCAGCCACGCTTGGCCCTCTAGCTCGCCTGTCACTGCCCATCATTACACACGTGGCTGAAAATTGCAAAAGCTGCTTGTTCTGCTTCTGCTTCAGAGCTGGGCACAGCCTGGGATGCTGTGTGGGATGACAATGGTGCTGGGGAGGGGCTCAGAGAAAGCAGGAGGCTGGAGATTTGGTGGGGAATGGGGAAGAGGAGCATAGGGAGACCCACGCTGCATAGTGCACAGGAGGGCAGACAAGAGCTTGACAGGCTGGAGGAGTGGGCCCATGTGAACCTCATGAAGTTCAACAAGGCCAAGTGTAAGGTATGCACCTGGGTTGCAATTGCCAATATCAGTACAGACTGGGGGATGAAGGGATTGAGAGCAGCCCTGCAGAGAAGGACTGGGGGTACTGATGGGTGAAAAATGGAACATGAGCTGGCAACGTGCGCTCGCAGCCCAGAAAGCCAATCGTGTCCTGGGCTGCATCACCAGTAGCGTAGCCAGCAGGTCGAGGGGGGGGATTCTCTCCCTCTGCTCCACTCACCTGAGACCCCCCAAAGCCCTCCATTCAGCTCTGGGGCACCCAGCATGAGACAGACATGGACCTGTGAGAGCAGGTCCAGAGGAAGCCACGGAAATGGTCAGAGGGCTGGAACAGCTCTGCTATAGAGAGAGGCTGCAGCTGCAGCCTGAAGAGCCATGGTGGGGCATGAGAGGGACGGAGGGGTCACAGTCACAGGGACCTGGCTCTGCAACCCAGCGGTAGCACTGGAGGGCAGGGAGAGGACTGCTGCAGGCTGCAGCTTGGCCAGTGCCTCTGCCCAGCACGTGCTGGTTTTTACATTTTCAATCAAAGAGTGGACAAAAGGTAAATCCGTCAGTGTTTACCCGGACATCCCTTTATAGCACTTGCTACTGTAGCCACTATAAAATTACACAAACTTGCAACGTAAATTCCTATGGGGTTACAACACCCACAGACACCCCTGTGGCTGCTGGGTTAGCAAGTATTTTTTTTTTAGGAAGGACGTGCTAAAGCCTGCATCTGTGGCCAGTTGTCTTTCTGCTGGGGGTCCGCCCCCACCCTGCGTAAGGCCGTGAATGTCCGCGTCTCCCTCTGCCTCTGTCCTCTCGTCCCAGCTGCTGCGTGCTCTGAGACGTCCCACCCAGACACCCTATATGGGGTCCCCTTGGCGGGAGTGTGTCCTGGTATACCAGGGTGCTGCTGTCACACGGGACCTCCTGACCACCCCAAACACACACTAGAAGCACCCCGAGCTGCAGCCACCCTTTGGCAGTACCTGCACCCCCTGAATGCCAAGAATGCTCCTGAGAGCTTTAAGGACTATCCTTGGAAGACCTTTTTTCCCCTCCCTATCCCCCACCATGCACACACAGGCTGTTGTTAGTCCTGCAAGCCCAACTCTTGGAGCTCAGTCGTGAAAACAAAACAAAGAATGAAAAAACCTTCCTTTCCTTCCTATCTCTTTTATGTGCACCTCCACTGTCAGCCGCAAATCTCTTTTGCTGCACTCTCCTTCCTCCCTCTGCACAGCCTGGGTGATGATGGCTGGGGTCAGACAGGGCAGCTGTGATGCTGTTTAACAGGCGAGTGAAGCGAACATCACTATTGACTGTGTTCGCCCTGGGAGGGGGACTCTGACTCGCAACAGTGTTGGAAACCAGTAGCACAGGGAAATTTAGGATTAGAGAAAACAAATGGGGGTGTGTGGGTGTGAAATGACACTCTATATCTTCTTTGCATGCTTTGTTCCTCCCTGCCCTGGAGTGACCGGGGATTCCCACACTGCCCCCCACCTCCTTGTGAGTCCCCGGCCACGGTCTCTGGGATGCCTCCTGCCTGGGATCTCCTTCTAGCCTACCCACACAGCCTGAGATTGCCCCCACTCCTCCCACAAGCTGCCCAGGACATACCGGGTCTTCCCAGCCCGTGATGTTTCACCCTCCCGTGCCCACCTGTGAGTAACACAGAACGCTCCCTATTCCTCCAGGAAGGAAATCCTGACTTGAGCCCAGTGTTTTCCTGAATAAACCATCACACAGAGATCAAAACAAAGAGCTACCAGGGTCAGGCAAGTACCATGAACATGCAGGACACAAGCTCAGTCTCTGTTCCTTGGACGACTAGTGAAAAAGCAGCAAGATGGGTCCCTGTACCAGTCCCAGTCCCTGTGTTCTCCCACCCGTACGCCACCCCCCTCCCAGGGAGACCCCATGGTGACAATCCCACAGGGATGTCCTGCAATGCTGCCGGACTGTACGTTGGACAATACATTTCTGTAATCTCCACTACAGCCACTGATCTGATTTGTCTGGGAATGGCATCTGCTGCTCAGTATCATTCTGTATTCATTTACATTTGCCCAGAGATAGCATGAGTGCTTTTTTTTTTTTTTTTTTAGAAAACAAAATACAAACATCATTAAATGAATTGATCTATTTTCCTGTTTCTCCCAAGCAAGATTAATTGAGAATCGCTCTACTCAGGTCTGTCTCCCTACCACATTTTCAAAGGATATTGTCTGAGCTCTTATTCCCTGAGCGTGTGCACCAGAACTCTCCTGTGTTTCAGAACAAAGAACAAATTCACTTTGTTGTCCCCTAACAGTGTTCTGAATGCAGTGATGTACGAGATCAAGAGACGATCCCTGCCTTATCGAGCTTACCCTGAGTTTTGCCTGGTTCCAGGTGCTCGGAGGCATGTGGGATTTGTTTCGGTGGGCAGGGCTACGCTGACAAAAGACAGGATTGTTCCCTTCTCCAACTCCCATGAAGATGGCAAAGGGGAAATCACAATATGGGTTTAAGCCCGCTTTCTGGCTTTGGGTCCGTGCCGGACTCCCTCTGGGATCCATTCAAACTGCTAGCTAAGCTGCCTTGTGATTATTGCTATTTAATTTGGGTCAGGCAAATGCAGTTAAGAGCACATCCCTTCTTTTTCTTTTCAGCTAAGAGGTGGCCTGTGTTACTCAAGCACCAAGCAGAGCCCTGCAGTTCAGAGAGCTCACAGTGCTAGAGAGGTTCACCTGTCAGCAGGAGACACAGTTGTACATGAGCAAACACTGGGAAAAGTAACAGTGGGCAGAGATCAGGCAGCTGCCCTTGCACCCTCTTTAATACCTGTACTACCAACTGGTGCCTGGGGAATTCACACAACAGACATTAAAATGCTGGGAAGAGCACGGGAAGAGCGCAACGGGAAGTGGACTGCTCTCCAGGATTTGCCTGTATGATCAGCAGAGAGATGTCAGGGCTGGGCACTGAATGTATGATAGCACTTTCTATTTCCGTCCTTGAGTATTGTAACACAGGTTTAGAATAAAAACATCTCCATTGATTTAACTTAAAACAGGATAAAAGAAACAGGAAAAAAAAAAAATCAGCAAGAGCTGTTTCATTGCAAATGTGGAATCCGCACACAGACAGGTGGGGAAAACCAGTAGGAATTAAAATCCCCTGAGTTATTTCAGTACCAGCCTGTGCTTGGGCAAAGCCCCTCTCCAAACCCCGGGGGCCAGCCTGGGCAGCCCGTGCTATGGGAACCCCTGCCACAACTGGCACTGACACGAGCTGCTGGTGGCTGTTTCAGGGACTACCGTGGGCACCCTGGTCACAGATCATCGGGGGGTAACATCACGGCTCGTGCACCAGAACCAGCATGTTGTACTACTTCAGCTCCCCACAAACAGACTCTGAAGCTGCCTTCCCTCCTGCCCTCTCTCTTCCCACCCCATGTGCTGCTGCTCCAACTCAGGCACTGGGAAGGGGCTGGAGCTTGTAAAGAGCTTCAGGCAGAGGCTGGGGGCTGGGGTGAGGGTCACTGTCCCATGACCTCAGAAAAGGTCCCTGACACTGAGTTCAGTAGGTCTGCACTGCATCAGTGCTGCGCCTTGAAGAGCTCCAGCATGATCCTAGAAGAGGGAGCAATAGAGCTTGCTCTGAGGGGGTTCATTTACTTGCTTCTCGTAACAAAACTATTACAGCAGCTCTGCAGCACTTCTGCATTAACAGGGCTTTCCAGTTAATTGTCATTTGAACTAGAGCATAAATGGTTAGAAAGATTTTTCTTGATTAAAACGTTGTCAGTGATGGGGAATTCAACAGAGCTCTGAGAAAACTGTTCCAGCAATAGCCTTGTTTTAAAGTCCATGGCTGGTTTCTAGTGGGAATGCTTTACACACTTTACATCAAACCCTCACTCCATTTTGCCTTTGTCAGCTAGAAGAGCCTAGTAACAAAGTTTAATTGCTGCAACAAGTTAGCTATAGTAGTCTCTTAATTTTCGGTTGAGCTAAATTATCGAGCCAGACCCAGGGAAAGACTCAGACACAACCAGCTGCTGCAGATGTTCAACTGCAAGCTCCGACACCAAAACCCAGGACCCGACGCTCCCTGTGACACCATTTAAACCGCTACGGGACCTGCCCAAGCGGCCACCAGGAACGACAAAGCACAGATGCGTGAGCTCCTCTCTTTTCCACGGAGATATGGTGCCTGACCCAGCCAGCCAAGGAAGCACAGCATCCGAATTTACTCCTGGATGCTCCAAGGGTATAATCCTTGGGTATGCCCCAAGAGATATAATCTTTTCACATACAAATTATCTGGGAGCCAGCTTTCTCAAACACAGCAACATCTGGTTGGGGTATTCACAGAGGAAGGTGGACTCCCAATTTAAGCCCCTTCTTACCCTCATGGTACTCAGGAAGTTCACCCTCTGAAGAGGATCCCTGCCTATGAACCAGGAAGAAAGACGGGAGAGGTGAAGGGCACCTGTTCAATATTTTCTTGTCAATGCTTTCTCACCATGTATCAAGTAAAGCAAACTTTGCTGGGCCAAAGGCAAGAGCGTGCACAGTCAAGAGAGGAGTACTCACTTGGGAGGCAGGTCTCTGCTCTGCTGCCAGGGCTTCTTATGTTTTTGATGTTGCATGCAAATTGGCAAAAATTCAGCCATGGTTTTGAGAGCAAGACCAGACCTTAGGAGACCTCCTTCCTTTGAGTCTCCTGACCCATTAGGTTTAATTTCTTCTTCCTTAGCCTCCCTCTGGCCAGTTTCCCAGCTCCAGTGGAAGCGTGCAGAGTGCCCCTCACCTGGATGAACCGATGAACCACCCCATGTTGATGACGGCACTTCCCAAGGAATGCAAGAAAGGTTCCAAACTCCCCAACAAATGGAGTTGGATTCAGGGCTCCCAACCCTGATTCAGCCAGATTAGCCCACAGGAGAAAGCACAAACAGTGGCATTTCATGAGGGACCTGCTCCTGCTGATGCTAGATGTGGCTGGGACACATTTCTCTAGAGGAGCCTTTGGGCACCTGGGGCTCATCTACTCAACTTCTGGCTGCCACGGGGGCTTACACAGTGGTTTGGCACTAGGTGCTGAAGCCAGAGCAGGCAATACGCTTCAGCAGCACAGAGCTCGAGGCTCCATGGCTGGTAAAGGGAATCACACAATGATTTCCAGTGGCCTCCATGAAGGGAGGAATCATAATTTTGGACTCAGAATCTGCCTAGATCTAGTCTTAATGCTCAAAAATCTGCTTTGGGTAACAAGCCTTTCACTGAGAAGCATTGTTTTCCAGTCCTTTAACAATCTCACAAATTCACCTGGAGTTCCCTCTGGTTCCTGACTGTCCTCCTTGAGCTGTAGACACCAAAACCAGACACACCATTGCACACAACAGCTGCCACACCACCACCAGAGTTGACACAGAAGCAGCCCTATTTCTGACTCTTTGGCTGGACAATTCTGTCAATGAAAGGGAACACCCATCCTCAGAGCTGCCAGTCGAGGACTTTCCAGCACTGAAAGTGGCATGCAAAGGAAAGAAACCTTCACCAGACACATACATGAAGAAAGAGGCACTTACCCACTCGTACCAGGTCTCTGGGTCTGAGAGAAGCGCCAGTCTGTGTTAGGCTGAGCTTGCTGCAGAGAAAATAGAAGAGTTTTAATAACTCCATTCTTGTCTTTGAAAATGAAAGCGAACTGATCCTGGATTACTTCAGTCTGGAATATCAGCGTGTTCTTTCCAAGTAAAGCAAATCAATTAGAACAAAAAGAAAGCTTCCCCTCCCCCTCTCTTGAGTATTTCTGAACTAGCATGAATACTAAAAAGCATGACAAAAACTATTCAGCGAATAATCTTCCAAAGCAGCTCAGGAAACCAGGCTGTGAAAGAAATGAAGCATGAAATAAACTGATAAGGGCATCAATTCAGCAGGAGCAATGGTACCAAAGTAATGAGCTTGGGGGAGTGTGGGGGTGGGGGTGGCAGAGTTAATTGATACTGAGAAAGATGCTTTTAATGCCAGAAGGTAAAACGATAACAGACCTTCCTAATCTGTCCTTCTTCCCTTAAAAAAGCCTGCCTGAGATCTTGATTTCACACATTGCATTTGAATGACTTTTCCTAGATGCTACAGCCTCGGAGCACTACAATATTTTTTCTGTCCGTAGAGAAAAGAATAAACTTCCGACAGCAAAAGAAAAGAGCATTATTTGTTTAGGAGACACAATAAACTTCGGACACAGCAGCACACTTTGTAACTTCATTAGTAAGCCCCCATATCGCCTTTTGCCCATGTTATTTTACCATTAGACAATGGACATTTTGTAAATAAGGAAGGACATGAAGCAGGCTTGCATATTCCTGTTTGAATCACGCCTTTGTGAAAACACTAAATAGCAGAACTGTTTTCTGTCTGGAAGACGCATACTTCCGAAAATCGTAATCTTCTTAATTAACTCCAGAATGATAACATGCTACCTGGAAAGAACAACATTTCTCTCAGTTACCTTAGGAATGAGCAGTTCATAGTCCATACAGTGGAACATCAGTTTTACAGGATTATTCTGCTTGTACATGCAATTACTAAGGAAAAGTGAAGACGGGTACAGCTGACCTAGATTTTTATTTAGTAGATGTGATTTCACTAATTTCGCCACAGCTTTGATGATTTTCATGAAAGAATAGATTAGAATAAATTACTCCCCTAAAATAGAGGCCCCACTGGTACCCACGCTGCATGCAAATTAAGCTGTTTAAATACTTGCCCTCCAGATTTCAGATACACATTTTTGCACACGCTGACACACAATCCTGCACTAGATAAGTCCTTCCCAATCTGTTTTTTGAATTCCTGTTGTAATTACCACTTTCAAATTTAGGGCAGGTATTTATGACACAAAATTACTTTACTTTTTATAGCCCAAAGTTATAAAAGCTACAGCTAAATACAGTCACCTCCATCCATATTTAGACATCTGAATACAAGTGGCTAAAGTTTTCAAAGCACGCCGCTGCCTAGGTCTCTGCAAGGCCAAGGGCACGTAAGGTCACCAGGATCTTCGCGAAAAGTGTCGCTACGTTCAGTGCTGAACAGTGAATTCAGCCCCTCACTCGAAACAACGAAGCTGGAAAATGATCCCTTGCTGGGGCACAATCAGTAAGTAGTAACACTTGGGGAGTTAAGAAATGAGAAATTTCTACAATGCACCTCTAAAACAGAGCAAAAAGAAACACCGACAAGCTTGCTTTCAGATAACCTCCTCCCACGTCACAGTTCGTATGCCATGGAGAATAAAGGGGTTAAACAGAATCAAGAAGTTAAACACCAAAAAAATATGTTCCTGACCATGCTAAGAATCACTTTAAAAAGGAAAGAGTACGAACGGGGCTAAGGGAAGACTCTCCACTTCTACGAACACAAAGTATTTGATTTTAAAGTGCCACCCAGCCCCTTCCCCCGCCCTCCATCAAGCTGAGCCAAAGCTTTCACCTGCCACCTCCCAGGAGGTGACAGTGACACACCTTCCCTGAAGCCACCTTCTTAGGTGGAAGGACAGAGAACAGCCAACTGGCCTGGATTTTACGGACCGTTGCGCTTAGCAGACAGGACAGTAAGAAATACACATCTCTTACCCCATCGCAGGGACTCGCTAAGGTGCTGGTCACCTGCTCATAGGCAGCCACGGTCTCCGCAGTGCTAGAATGGCTGAAAGGTTTTACAAAGAGGAAATCGCTCTGGTCAGACATGGGCGAGAAACAAGAGGTGTAATTCTGTGCCTGGGAGGTCAAGCCCGCTCCTCCCACATCCAGGTACTTGATGAAGCCATCTGGCTTCATCTGCCCATGGAAATGGGAGGCGGGCTTGCGGCCAGTCCCTCGACAGCAATCCGCAAAGGTCCAGCTGGCAGCGCCAGCTTTGAGACACCGGGCAGCCACCACAGCAAACATCACAAAGGACACAAGGGAAATGGACACCAAGGAGATGATGAGGTAAAGCGTTAGGTTGGTATCCTTGGGAGAAGATTTGGGGAGCTCCAAGGACTTGGCGAAGTCCTGCACACTGTTTTCCTCTGGAGAAATGACTATTACCACAGAGGCCGAGAGGGACGGTGTCCCATTGTCCCTCACTTCGACCACCAGCCTGTGGGGATCTTCTGACTCCCTGAGAGCCTGTGCAACCCTTATCTCTCCAGAGCGGCGTTCCACTTGGAAAGGCAAAGCCTCAGCGGTCTCCTGCAGCTGGTAGGACAGCCAGGCATTATGACCACTATCAGCATCAACAGCTACAATTTTGGTGACCAGATAGCCAGGTTCTGCCAAGGCCGGAATGGTTTGATGGAAGGCAGAGCCCTTGGGGACGGATGGGTAGACAATGGTTGGGGCATTGTCGTTCTCATCCAGGATGAACACATGGACCACAGCAGTGCTACTCAGCACAGGAGACCCAGCATCCTTCACCTCCACAGGCACCTGGAACACCTTGTCCTGCTCGTAGTCCAGAGCCCGCACAGTGTAGATGGTGCCGTTGTCCTGGTCTATCCGGAAGTAGGTTGAGATGGGTACATCCTGCATCCCATTGTCCAGGATGGAGTAAGACAGCTTGGCGTTGCTACCCTCATCAGGATCAGATGCTGACACTGAAAAGACAGAAGTTCCAGGAAGGGAGTTTTCCTGAACGTGAGCTGTATCAAAAGGGCTGGAGAAATTCGGTGCATTATCATTCACGTCAGCAATTCGGAGATAAAAGGTTTTTTGCGTGGCCCTCTGTGGGGACCCTGAATCCACAGCCCTCACTGTGATGTTGTATCCACTGGCCTTCTCACGATCAAGGGGACCATCTGTGACCAGTGAGAAATGCTCTTTAAAAGACGACACCAGTTTAAATGGGAGTTCTTTCGCTATCTGCAGGCGGACCTGCCCATTGTCACCAGAATCGCTGTCCTTCACACCAATGAGGGCAATCACAGTTCCTGGGGTTGCGTCCTCCTGCACTGGGCTGGAGAGAGAGGTCAGCACGATCTCTGGACTGTTATCGTTTATATCGATTAATTCCACTCGCAGGTGACAGTGCCCTTCCATGGCTGGGGATCCCTTGTCCCTGGCTCGAACCGCAATCTC
The DNA here is from genome assembly GCF_030936135.1 of Gavia stellata. Lineage (NCBI taxonomy): Eukaryota > Metazoa > Chordata > Aves > Gaviiformes > Gaviidae > Gavia > Gavia stellata. Next base: position 20,712,984 of record NC_082609.1, read on the forward strand.
GTAAGCACTGGATTCCTCATAATCCAGCGGGGCTTTAGTTCTGATCTCCCCTGTCCGGGGATCTAAGGAGAACAGCTTGGTGAATTTACCAGGTGCGTTATTGCTAATTTTGAAAGAATATTCCACGTCCCCGTTGGGACCTTCATCCAGGTCGGTGACATTTAACTTGGTGACCAGAGTGCCCACTGGCACGTTCTCCTCCAGATGTACCTTGGATATGGGTGGGTCGCAGACAGGAGGGTTGTCATTTGCATCCAGGACATGGATGGTAACCTTGGCAGTGCCAGATTTCACCGGATTCCCTCCATCGAGGGCTGTCAGTGTTAGGTGATGAACAGCCACTTTCTCTCTATCCAGTGGTTTTTCAAGTACGATCTCAGGCATTTTAACACCATCTCCTCTCACGTTGATACTCAGGGCGAAATGCTCACTGGGGCTGAGCTCATAGGTGGAGATGGAGTTGGAGCCCATATCCGGGTCTTCTGCTACTTCCAGGGGTAGCCGAGTCCCAGGGTTGGCTACCTCAGTGATCTCCAAGACCACCTCTGGCTTGGGGAACTGAGGCGCGTTGTCGTTGACGTCGAGGACGTCCACCTCGACGCGATGGAGCTGGAGGGGATTCTCCATAACGAGTTGGAGGTGCAGGGAGCACGTGGGGCTCTGCCCGCACAGTGCCTCCCGGTCCAGCCTGCTGTCGAGGAGCAGCACACCTGCCGCCAGGTCCACCTGGAAGTGCCGCTGCCCACCCTCGCTCACCAGGCGCAGGTTGCGGGCGGCCAGGCTCCGCAAGTCCACCCCCAGGTCCTTGGCCAGGTCGCCCACCGAGGAGCCCGGCTCGCGGTTCTCGGGCACGGAATAGTGGAGCTGGGCGCTGCTGGGAGCCGGCAGGCAGGAGAGGGCTGCGAGCAGCAGCGGGAGCTGCCATAGCAAACTCCGTCCCCCGAGCATCCCGTGCCGGGTGTGCGAGCGGAGCAGCGCGGAGCGGCGCGGAGCAGCGCGGAGCGGCGGCGGCTCCGAGCAGCCTCCCCCGCCTCCCGGCCCCCGCTGCCGGCCCCGGGAGCCGCCGCCGCGCCGGAACCCCCGCGCCCCCGGGGGGGTGGTTCCGAGAGGGTTGCGCAGGGAGGAAGTCGCCGCCGGAGCCGGGCAGGGAGGGATGGAGGGGGCGGGGAGGGGGGCGATCACAAACCGGCCGGCTGAGCCGCTCCTCGGCACGCAAAGGCACACAAAGTCGGCGAGCGGAGGGGATGGACCGAGTGACAGTTTTACGTCTCTCCACAGCCCCCTCCTCCTCCTCCTCCTCCTTTTTCTCTCCCTCCTCCTCCTCCGCCGCCTCCCCCAAAATACGCACGGCGTAGCTTTCCCCCCCTCCCCGCCGCCGCCACTCCACCTCCGCAGCGCCGGGAGGGCGCCGGGGACTCCCGGCAGCGGGAACCCCCGCTCCGCCCCGCCCGGCTGCTGGGAGCGGGAACCGGCGGGCACCCCCTCCCTAAAGCCGGCTGGGGGTGCCGCATCCCGAACCGGTTCGGTGCCGAGCCCCACAGGCGCTGGGGCTGCGGTCAGGCTGGGGGACAGGCTCCCGAGCTCACCTCGCTGCACAGGGTGGGATCCGGCGGGTTGGCACCGGCTGGACCCGCGGAGGGTTTCACAAACATGAACTCGCTGATGTCCGAGACCGGCGAAAAGCAGGAGCGGTAACGCGGGGCTGGGGGTGCCGTGGCCGTCACCTGGACGCCCATCACCGTGTCCCCTTGCTTAGGCTCATAGTGCAAGTGCCCAAAAATGTGGCTGGGAGGGGGCTGAAGCGTGTTCACGCTCTCCACGCAGCAGCCCTGGTTGGCAGGCGCAGAGCCCCGCCGGAGGCACCGCACGCCCAGCGCTGCCAGTCCCACCAGCGAGACAGTGGAGATGAGCACTAGGGACACGATCAGATAAAGCGTAATCGTGGGTAAGCCCCCACCGTCGGTGGCCCGAGCCTCGGAGCCCTGCAAAGCCTCTGGGCCCTTCTCCTCCACCAGCACCACCAGCGTGATGCCTGTGGAGAGTGGAGGGTCCCCGGCGTCCCGGACCACAACCAGCAGTTCGTGCGCAGAAGCATCTGTCTCCTGCAGGGCCCGTGTGATCCGGATCTCCCCAGAGCGCAGGGCCACGCTGAAAAGCCCCGGGTCTGTGGCTTCCACGAGGTGGTAGGAGAGCCAGGCATTGCGCCCCGAGTCCGCATCTATGGCCACCACCTTGGTGATAAGAGCAGGAGGGGCAGTGGAGGGGGAGATTCGGAATTGGGTAGCGGAGTCCTCCCCGGCCCTGGGGAAATGCACCTGCGGGGCATTGTCGTTCTGGTCCACTATAAAAACATGAACCAGCGTCCTGTTCCTCAGGGCCGGGGAGCCACCATCAGAGACCTCCACATGGAATTGGAGATAGGTGGTTTGCTCATAGTCAAAGGGGAGTTTGGCAGAGACCTGCCCACTCGTGGGATGTATGGAGAGGTAGCGAGTCGGATCCAGGCCTGGATCTGTCCCACCAGCTTGCAGGATGGAGTAGGAAAGGCGGGAATTCTGCTCTGAGTCAGGGTCGGCAGCAGAGACTGTAACCAGCAAGCTGCCCACCGGGTTGTTTTCTGCCACCAGCACTTCGTAGGACGCTTGCTCAAATTGGGGTGCGTTGTCGTTGACATCTGCCAGGGCAATTGGCAAGATGGTATGTCGGGAGAGTGGGGGACTGCCCAGGTCTGAAGCAGAGACGGTGACATTGTAGTAAGCAACATGCTCCCGGTCCAAACGGGTGCTGGTTAGCAGCGAGTACTGGTGCTCGTAGTCCTTACGCAGCCGGAAGGGAAGATCTGGAGACACGTGACACTGGACCTTGCCCTGCTCACCCGAGTCCCTGTCTCTGACATGTATTACGGCCACCACTGTGCCCGGGGGTGCATCCTCGCTCAGGGAGCTGGAGAAGGAGGTAAGAATGACCTCAGGGGCATTGTCGTTCACATCAGTGATTTCCACCACCACGCTGCAGTGCTCCTCCATTGTGGGTGACCCCATGTCCTTGGCCTCCACTTCGATCTCATACACTGTCGCCTCCTCGAAGTCCAGGTTGCCCTGGACGCGAATCTCCCCACTTTGCTCATCGATGGCAAAGATCTGGCGTAAGGCAGCTGAGTTGTGGCTGCTGAGGGAGTAGCGGATGTCTCCGTTGGGCCCTTCGTCCACATCGGTGGCATTTAACTTCACCACGAGGGTACCCAGTGGTGAGTTCTCCACCAAGCGGGCTCCGTACGATGGTCTGTCAAAGACCGGGTGGTTGTCATTGGCATCCAGAACCTGAATAGTGATGCGTGTCTTGCTGGACTTGGGGGGAGAGCCCCCATCTTCGGCAGTCAGGACCAGGTGGTGGAAAGCTCTGAGTTCCCGGTCCAGGGCCCTCTCCAGCACCAGCTCAGGGAACTTCCCACCATCTGTGCGTGCCTTGACGTTGAGGTTGAAGTTCTCATTGGCACTCAGGTGATAGATCTGCAAGGTGTTGGTGCCCACGTCGGGGTCCTGGGCGGGCTGGATGGGGAAGCGGGCACCCAGGGACGCCAGCTCGTAGATGCGCAAGGAAACCTCGTCACTGGGGAACTCCGGGGGGTTGTCATTGATATCCAGGATCTCCACCTCAATGCGGTAAAACTCCACTGGGTTCTCGATGGCAAGTTTCAGGTGGAGGAAGCAGCGGGGGTTCTGCCCGCAGAGCTGCTCCCGGTCTATCCGTTCGCTGACCATTATAACGCCAGTGTTCACATTGACCGAGAAGTACTGGGAATCCGAATCGGACAGTACCTGCAGATTAGCTGCCGCCAGTTTCGCCACATCGGTGCCCAGGTCCTTCGCGATATTGCCCACGAAGGCGCCCCGGGTGAGCTCCTCCGGGATGCTGTACCGGATCTGAGCAGAGGAGCTGTGCAAGAACAAACAGAAAGAGAAGACACGCGGCAGTCCCAGGGACCGGCCCGCCTTCCCTGCCCTCGGCATCCTTGCCGGCTGGGCGGCCGGGGAGCGATGCCCTCCGCGCTGCGGGGCCGCGCTCAGCGCTCGCCGCTCCCATTCATTGTTTGGGGCGGACGCGGTTCGACGCGGGCGGGGGGCTCCGGGGCTCCGCGCAGCCGCCTCGCCATTGGCTCCGAGCCCCGCGCCGCTCCTCCAATCGCCGCGCTCCTTTCCCAGGACAGCAACACCGGCGCCAATCGCAACCCGCCGGCGGTTGCCGCGCGGCGCGAACCTGCGGCGCTTCCCCGAGCAGCGGCGGCGGCCCCGCGCCCCCCGCGCCGGGCCGGGGACCAAGGGCGGCCCCGGGGGAAGGCGCGGTCCGGCCCCCCGGCCGGCGCCGCGCCGGCCCCGCCTTCCCCTGCCCCTAGGCTCTCACCTGGCCGGGGTCCCGCAGCGTACCGGCAGCGGAGAGGAAAGCCCCCGTTTCCCTCGGTAGGGTGGCGGGGGGCGGGCAAGGCCGCAGGAAGGTGAAGTCGCTCCGGTCGGAGCCGGGGGAGAAGCAGGTGCTGTAGCACTGGGACTGGGAGTCGGTGGGTCGCAGGGTGACCTCCATGTACTTAAGGGTGCCGTCGGAGCTGAGCTGGAGCTTGGGGCTGGAGTGCTTGAAGAAGTCCCGGGAGGGCGACTCGCTGAGCCAGCAGCAGCAGCAGGGCGAGGCGGCGGCACGGCCTCTGCGCCGGAGGCACCGGGCGGCCAGGAGGGTGACGGTGGCAAGTGCCACGGTGCTAACGGCTGCCAGCGCGATGATCAGGTAGAGGGTCAGGTCCGGCTTCTCCTTGGCACCAGCCAGGAAATCCCGAGTCTTGTAGCTCTCCTCCAGGGACGCCTCCTCCAGGGCCACGGTGATGGTGACAGTGGTGGAGAGCGGTGGGTCGCCGTTGTCCATCACCTGGACAATGAGCTGCTGCGCTGCCACATCAGTATCCTGGAGGGCACGCGCCGTCCGCACCTCCCCGGTGTACAGCGACACGTGGAACAAGGAGGGATCGGTGGACTGCGGCAGCAGTCGGTATGAGAGCCAAGCATTGTGCCCGGCATCCGCGTCCACTGCTGTCACCTTGGTGACCAGGTAGCCCGGTGGGGCAGACAGCGGGACCCTGTGGGGTGCCGGGATGTCGCTGTCACTGGCAGGGTGCAGGATGGTGGGGGGGTGGTCATTCTGGTCCAACACAAAAATGTAGACAGTAACGTTGGTGTGGAGTGGGGGGGACCCGGAGTCCCGCACAGCCACAGAGACCGGCAGAACCTGCAGCAGCTCGAAGTCAAAGGTGCGCTGAGCATAAAGGTTGCCATTGTCAGGGTTGATGTGAATGAAGGAAGAGGTGGGAGCACCCTGCACTTGGCTGCTCTCTATGGAGTAAACGAGACGGGAATTATCCCCGTCATCGGGGTCTGAGGCAGAGACAGTGCACAGTAGGGAGCCAGGTGGGTTGTTCTCTGGGAGAAAGGCATCATAGAAGGGCTGCAAGAAGCGGGGGGGGTTGTCATTCACATCAGATATGTTGAGGAGCAGCGTGAGCGTTGTGGTGAGGGCAGGAGACCCCCCATCCTGGGCGATCAGCTCCACTACGTACTGTGAGGTGGACTCTCGGTCCAGGGTCTCCCGGGTGACCAGAGAGAAGTGGTTCTGAAGGGACCTGATGGTGAAAGGCACATCGGGGGAGATCTCTAAGCTCACATCCCCATTGGCCCCTGAGTCTCGGTCCCGTACATTGAAGAGCCCCACAACGGTCTCTGGTGGGGTGTCTTCCGGCACCGGGTTCAGCAGGGAAGTGAGCAGCACTTCTGGGGGGTTGTCATTGGCGTCCTCCACTTCCACCTGCAGTACGCAGTGGCCCTCCATCTCCGGGACCCCACCATCATGGGCTCGCACGTAGATCTCATAGAAAGGTGATTCCTCAAAGTCCAGGGCCCCACTCACCCGGACCTCGCCGCTGCGGGGATCCAGGGTGAAGAGCTTCCGGACCGAGTCAGAGGTGTGAACCCCGAAGGAGTACTGCGTCTCCCCGTTGGGGCCCTCATCAGGGTCAGATGCGTTGAGCTGGAGGAGCAGGGCCCCCATGGGCGTGTTTTCCGGGACTTGCACCTTGTATGTGGCACGGTCAAAGGTGGGCGCGTTGTCATTGACATCCAGGACCAGGACCGTTATCTGCGCTGTGCCCGAGCGGGCTGGGCTTCCCCCGTCCACGGCCGTCAGCACCAGCTGCAGTTCTGGCTGCTCTTCCCGGTCCAGGGCACGCTCCAGCACCAGCTCCGGGAAGAGTTTGCCATCCTGCTGCTGCTTGACGTCCAGGGAGAAGTGGGAGTTGGGGCTCAGCCGGTAAGAGCCCACAGCATTGGAGCCCACATCGGGGTCCTGCGCACTCTCCAGGGGGAAGCGCATGGCCACTGTGGCAGACTCAGCGACGCGCAGGGTGCGATGAGCAGTGGGGAAACTCGGTGAGTTGTCATTTAGGTCCAGGATCTCCACTTCCAGGCGGAAGAGCTGCAGGGGGTTCTCTGTCACCACCTGCACCGACAGCACGCAGCTGGCAGCCGCTCCGCACAGACGCTCCCGGTCCAGCTGCTGGCTCACCACCAGTGCACCACTGTCCAGGCGCACAGCGAAGTGGCGCAGGCTCTCCTCTGAGCCCAGGCGCAGCCTGCGACCCGGCAGCTCCTCCACCTTCAAGCCCAGGTCCCGGGCCACGTTCCCCACCACGGTTCCCACCTCTGACTCCTCAACCACCGAGTAGCGGATCTGCCCAGAGACCCAGCCCCAGAGCGAAAACAAACTCAGTACTTGCCATTTCCAGGCGGGTCGCTGGAGGCTGACGCTCTCCATGTCCGCACGCGTCCGGCCCGGGACGCAGCAGGCGCTGGGGAGCCGCGAAAAAATCCCTGGGTCTCTCTTCCACGGCTTGGAAAACAGCTCCCGGGCTCCGGCAGGCTGCGGCTCCGGCTGTCAGCTTCCAAGCAGAGGGGGTGGGCTGGGGGAGGGGAACTGAATCACAGCCCCAGCGCGGAGGTGGAAGGGGGGGGAGAAGCAGATTTCCCCCCCCTGCTTCAGATCAGCGCCCAATTGGCCGAGAGCTCCGTCCCCTCTCGGCCAGCAGTGGCTCCCCGGAGGTGCGCGAAGCGGGGGCCCCGAGCCGGTATCAGTGGGGCTGCCACCCCCGGCCTCCCCTCTGCCAGCCTGAGTCACTTGCTCCGACAGCTCGCTTCCCGTTTGCAGGGAAACTGCACGTCCTGGCAGCCTGGAAGCTAGGTACAAGCCCTCCCTGTGCGCTCCCCCTTCCACAATGGTGGCTTCACATCTCGCCCACAGACAAAGGGCAGCTGTCATGAATGCAGGCCAAAGGACTTTTCATGCCCGATGAAAAGGTGCTTGTTAGAGCCCTGAGGTGCCAGGGGCTCTTCTCCCACCACTTTTCTCCCCCCAGCTAATGCTTTGGCTGCTGTCTGCACCCCATGATTGCCTCTATAAGTGAGGCATCACTGCCACCAGTACCACCAACAGCCAGGAGAGCTCGCACCGAGACAGGGATGCCCACACCTGCCAGGCCCCCATGGGTGTCGGAGGCAGAAAGTGGGAAGGCAGAGACGGGTGAGCCATTCAAAGCTGGAATGCAATTGCTCCCCACGCACACCCAGCTGGATGCCCCTTCCCCACCCTGGGACAAGGAAGGGGTCAACCTTCACAGTATCCAAGTCACTGCAAACGCATGGAGCCAGCCAAAAAGCCCAGGAGACCACCACCGTATCGCAACATCAGGTCAGGACATCAGACCGGGCAAGACGCCCAAGCCTCTCACCTGGCAGACACATGTACCGACATTTTGCAGCAGACACAGCTTTGAGCAATGTCCCGGAGGGCAAAAGCAGGGGGCTCAGCCTCCCCAGGGGGGAGTGGAGCAGTCATTTCCCCCTCTCCCTGTCCCAGAGGATGATGGCAGGCTGCAGGGTGTTAGCTTGGTTCACATCCCTGCAGAAGCCCCGCGCAGTCATGCCCTGGAATCCTGTGCTCGGTGCACTCAAGGCCGCCCTGACATCCCTTGGGTGCACACAGACCCTGCAGGGCAGGCGTGGCAGGCAGGGGAGCCTGCTCCTGCTGGGCACCCTGCCCATCCCCACCACCCAGGCACCAAGGGGACCTGGGGGAATAGGTGAGAGAGGCTGGGGGCACCCATGCCTGGCAGGGATGGTGACAGGGACAACAACATCTTTCTGGGCAAGGACAGAATTGGTTTAGTTGCTGCCATCGAGGGGCCTCCCCCTCTCTGCAGCCCCTCCCTGCCCGTTCCAAAAGCCATGGGGTGGGACCACCCTGCTGCCAGTCAGGAAGAGACGGAGCAAGGAACCTCGTAATTGGTGCAGAACATTGCCCGGGTCCCACCTACTGCCTGCTCCAGGGGAGGGGAGAAGGCGTTCTTAAAGGGCCAACCCAGGAAAATACTGGACAAGTGGATTCCCCAGCGTCCAGAGACCGATACCTGCTTGGACGTACTCACTCCCCCAGGGCTTCCAATGGTGCCACCAGCAGGAAGCTGTGGCAGTAACCTTAACTCTGGGATGTGCCCTGTCCCCATGCCAGGCAGAGCCCCAGACAAGGCAGCTGGGTGACAGACATTGCCGCTGGCAACATGGGGTGCTGCGCCCCTGGGAATGGGTTTGGTGCTGCCACAGTGCCTCAGCAGAAGCCCCCTCTGAAGCCCACATGGCCTGGGAAAATCCGCTCAGTGTCCCAAGGTGGCTCGCTCACCAAGGGTCTGGAGCAAGGGATGGGCTTCACACAGGGGATCGTGCTGTTGCTCGGGTCTGCCAAAGCCCAGAATGGGAATGGTGGCAAGGCAGGAAGAGTATGCGGTGTCTAGGATGGAGAAGGAGATGTCCCTGTTGCAGAGGGCCAGAGCTCACACTGTGGAAAGGCTCTCACCCAGACCACCCAGGGAGCTGAGGGATCACTGGAAATCCTACAGGGTAGGATCCCTTGTGGCAAGACATGCCACCTGCCACAGATGGGACCAGCACCATCCCCACTGCATCAGTTTTGGGGTCTGGCTGTTGCCCTGCAGAGCCAGAAGAGGTGTGAAGCCTTTGCAGGCTTGATACGGTCCATGGCATTGGGCTGAATCTTCTTTGACCACAAAGACTGAAAATCCAGGGCCCAGTACCAGTCCAGCTGGTTTCTCACTGCCAGTACCTTTCCAGTGTAGTACCGGGGAGTAGGAGAGAGCCATGACTAAGGCTCAGGCTTACTGCCTGCCCGATATCACCTCCTTCCATCCCCACTCTCAAACCATTTACTGTCCCCACCCCCAGAGGCATCTTGCCAGGACCCTTTGGTGGCGGGGACAGCCTTGTCCCCAGCTGCAGCATAACCCACACAATGCAGAGGAACACTTGCTCCTGCAGCTGCTGCAGCCATTCCCACCTGCCACAGATCAGAAGTGCTGAGTCTGAGCAGCGACGCAAGAGGGAAAAAAAAAAAAAGGGCATAAAATAATTCTGGGAGGTTTCTGCCTCCGCCTGTGATTCAGCTACAGTGAGCAGGCAGTACACGCAGCTCTACACCCGTGCACAGCTTCCGCTGCACCTCACTTCCTTCTGCTCCGAGGAACCAGTCGCTCCTACTCACAGTCTCCCGGGAAGGGACACATTACCAGCACCAACCGCCTTGGAAACTCATCAGATCCGCCCCCCCTCCGCTGGATCCACTACCCAGCCTCACCTCTGAGGATCGAAGCATTTCTGTAGTTGAAAGCTCTCAAATTAAGCTGCACAATTCCCACCGGGGAAGAAGCACAGAAGCTGCCTGCCATGCGCAAACGCCTTCCTGGCTGCAGTTTGTTCAGTCAGGACATTAGACATCACCCAGAGATAGCATATTACAAATCGTGCAGGGCTTGTAATAGGGTTGTTAAAACAACACCTGGGTGGAGGACTCACCATCCTGCTCAAAGCTACAGCCCAGCTCAGCGGACCCTGCAAGCGGCTGGGGTAGTCTGCAATCCCACCCCCGACATCCCGAAGCAAACATCATCACAAAGCTTCCACAGAAACAAAACCGGAACCATCAGGAGTCAAAGATGAAGTGAGACATGGATGGGAGGGCCTGCTCTGTGTCAGACGGAGGAACCAGCATCATCCTTCAGCTTTGCATACAACACTGTGGGAAGCGACGCCCCTGTCCCCCACTGGCAGCTGGTGGCTCCCAGCCCCATTTGCACCACCATCTTCTCAGCCCACACCGGCGCACGACACAGGGGGGCTGCGTTCCCCTCCCAGTGCCTGACCCCGCAACTGTTCCTCTCAGCTCTCATTTTGCAAAGGGAAGGAAATACCATTAGCAGCAAACTTTCTGCCAAGGATTTGCAAGTGTCTGCAAGCTGACGTCAGCCTCCGCTGGTTACCCACGCAAGGCGTACCCAAAACTGCATCCGAAAAACCTGAGCAAACTGACTCACTTGATCCTGCTCACCACAGTGCAAATCGACACTCAGGACGGCTCATTTGACTCTGAAGAAGACCTGTTCAGCTATAGCTGATCACTCTTTAGAGGCATGGCACAACTGGATATTTCCCCCAGCTCCAATCCACTACCATATTCACGTGGCACAAATGAATCATGGCTCTGCCCAGCACTGGGACATGCCAAGGAAGGAGCTACATTACCTCGGCAGGCACAGGGAGCCTGCTGGCAGTGCCCACAATCTGGTGGTACAGCCCTGGCTCACCATTCCTCATGGTGCTCTGGTGGCTCCCCAGGGGGCTGGAAGTGAAGGGCTTTTTACACAGGAGATCACTCTGGCGAGAGTCCGTGGTGAGATAGACCTGGTGGTAGAAGTTGGGTGGTGTGAAGCCGCCCCGCACAGCGTCAATGTGCTGGAAGGGCCCTGGTGTCCTGTACAGGGTGCTCCTGGAGCTGTTGAACAGCTCCTTTGACTGCCTCCACTTGTAGCACTTGAAGATGCCCACTGACAACATGGTGATGAAGAAAGCTGCTGACACCAAAATCACAGCCAGGATGAGATAGAAAGTCACATGCCTTCTGGGATCATTGGCAGGTGCCACATCAGTGAGGTCAGTGAGCACCTCCTTGACCATCTCAGCCACAGAGATGGAGACAGTGGCACTGGCAGACAGCACAGGCTCCCCATGGTCTTTCAGCAGGATAACTAGTGTGTGCTGGGGAGCGTCATCCTCCCGGAGCTGGCGGGCCGTGAAGATCTCCCCACTGTGCAGCCCAACTGAGAAGAGGCTGGGGTCAGTGGCCTGCAACAGGGTATAGGAGATCCAGGCATTGTACCCTGCATCCGCATCCACCGCCACCACCTTGGTGACTATGTGCCCGGCAGGAGTGCCTGGTGCCACCACATCGGTATAGGTGGTGGTGGTGTTGGGATGAGGGTACAGCACGGTTGGGGCATTGTCATTGAGGTCAGTGACAAACACACTGACTGAAATGTTAGTGGCCAGAGGCGGAGAGCCGCCATCCTGGACCTGCACCGTCATGCTGAACTCCACCTGGTCCTCGTGGTCCAGGGAGGTGAGCAGGTAGAGGGTGCCATTCTCCTGGTTGATGGAGAAGAGGTGGCCTACAGTGGGGTCACCCTGCAAGAGGGTATAGGAGAGATGGGCGTTGCGCCCAAGGTCTGGGTCTGTGGCGCTCACGTTCAGGATGGGGATGCCAGGCATGTTGTTCTCAAGAACATACACATCATAGGAGTCCTGGGAAGACTTGGGCGCGTTGTCGTTGACATCTGACACCTGAACCAGGATCTGTTTTACTGCAGACAAGGGTGGTGAGCCTGAGTCCCTGGCGGTGATAGTGATGTTATACTCTGATGCCTTTTCCCGGTCCAGAACTGTTTTTGTTTTCAATGTGTAGTAATTTTTGAGGGAGGAGCTGAGCATGAACGGGATCCCAGGGGAAATGAAGCAGTTCACCAGACCGTTGTCATGGGAGTCCAAGTCCGTTACACTCAGCAGAGCTACAACCGTCCCTGGGGCTGCATCTTCAGGCACAGGGCTGTACACAGAAGTCACTGTCACCTCTGGAGCATTGTCGTTCACATCCACGACTTCCACCAGCACTTTGCAATGAGCCACGCCAGGAACGGCACCCTTGTCTTTAGCCTGTAAGTAAATCTCATACAGCTTCGTTTCCTCGTAGTCCAGCTGCCCCTTGACCCTCAACTCCCCTGTGGCCGAGTCCAGAGCAAAGAGTTCTCGTACCTTGGCAGGCGTGTGGCTGCTGAAGGAATAGACGATGTCTCCGTTGGGCCCATCATCCAGATCGTACGCACGGATCCTGGCGACCAGGGTACCGCTGGGCGTGTTCTCCCTCACGCTTGCCTTGTAGGTGGACTGGTTGAAGACCGGGGCATTATCATTGGCATCCACAACGTCAATGTGGATCTGCACGTGGGCCGACCGTGGCGGGCTGCCTCCATCCAGTGCAGTCAAGACCAAGTGAAGCTCCCGTTGCTCCTCCCTGTCCAGCTCCTTCTCTAGCACCAGCTCCGCGTACTTGCTGCCATCCACCCTCGTCTGCACGTCGAGCGCAAAGTGCGGGTTGGCGCTGAGCTGGTAGGTCTGCAAAGAGTTAATCCCCACATCGGGGTCTTGCGCGCTCTCTAGCGGGAAGCGCGCTCCGGCCGCCACCGACTCGCTGATTTCCAGCCTCGCCTGGCTGCTGGGAAAAACCGGGTCGTTGTCATTGATGTCTTGGATCTCCACGGCGCCGCTGTACAGCTCCAGCGGGTTTTCCACCACGATCTCAAAGCTGAGCGAGCAGGGAGAGAGCGTGCCGCAGAGCTCCTCCCGGTCTATCCGCTCGCTCACCAGCAGCGCGCCGCTCGTCAGATCCACCCCGAAGTACTTCTTGCTGCCGCCGGACACCACCCGCAGCCGGCGTCCCGGCAGCCGCCCGAGGTCCAACGCCAGGTCGGCTACCACGTTCCCCACCGCGGAGCCTCTCCGCGCCTCCTCGGGAATCGCATAGCGAATCGCGGCGGAAACCCAGTCGGAAACGCCGAACAAAAGCAAGAGGCTCAGTACCTGCCCCGTCGTCACCCCGCGGCTCCTTACAGCAACGCCGTTCATCGCACAGGACGGCCGCGCTCTCCGCTTCGCCCCCCCCCCGCCCGGGCTAGAAATCCTCAACTCGCCCCGTCATGCCGCTGCCCAGCGCGCCCCGGGAAGCGGCGTCCGGCGGGGAGACGGGCATTGCTCTGCGGGCTCGGCGCTGACTCACTCCCAAGCTCTCTCTCAGACCGTCTGCGCCTCATCCCGGCTCCGAGCGGGGCCGGGCCGCCAGATCCCCCCCGCTCCATCATTGGCCGACAGCGGCACACAGAGTCCCGGCCAATAACTGCACGGAGCGCAGGGCTGCCGGAGCCCCGCCGCGGGGCAGCCGCCCGCCGAGCACCGCCGGGAGGGAGCGCGGCGGCCCTGGCCCGAGGGCAGCGGGGCCCAAGCCGGCTGACCCTGAAGGGAGAGCACAGCCCTGCGAGAAACCCAGCTAATAAGGACAGCCGGGCTGGGACAGCGCGGGCAGAGGCAGCGTAGATCGGGGACGGGGAGTCGTGTGCGGGCAGGAAGGTGTAAGAGTTTGCGGAGGGGATGACGCCAAAAGGGGCGATATGGAAACAGGGGTGACGGTGTTCCCCGGGAAAACCTCGTTGGAAGGAGGCAGCGGGAGCAAGAAGGGGAGATGGAGCGGGCAGGGGGAGGGGTGGGGAGGGTCGGCCGGGGCAGGCAGGGCCCCGGGGAGAGCCAGCTCCGGCAAGACGCGCCAGCTCCGAGCGTCCCTCGGGACCTTCGGAATGCCGGTCTTCCCACCCAAGTGCTTGGTCAGCCCCTTCCTGACATCCCACGGCGTCGCGACGTTGCGCCTCTGTGTGCCACCAAAGCAGCGTCGCCGGCAAAAAGACACAGCTTTCGTGCTGCCGAGTTAGGAGCAGCTCCTCCGGCCGCACAGTCACCCGCCGCAGGGTTCCCAGCATCATCGCCCCTCCTGCTCCCCACCGCCACCACTGTCCCAGCAGACACCTTCCCCGACAAATGGTAGAAATCTCGGTTTAATACGTTCTCCTGCTCTCTCCACCTCCCAGCTTGCTCCCCGGTACCTGTTACCACCAGCCAGACGCAGGGAAATCACGGTCTGCGACGTGCTGGTTCACCGGGGGCAGGAGCGGTTCCCCTTCCCGTGCAGCAACAGCCCGGCAGGTCACGGCACCAAGCAGACCACGGCACCGGCAGCGCCTGGGCGAGAAACGGCCAATTCCCAGGCTGCCTGCCTGCGTTTGGGGTTATTGCTGTCAACAACTCGTGATATGTCGGGTTTTCCGACGTTTCGAGCGCCCATGCGGATACAACTACCGCAGTTTCGGCGTTCGTTGTCCGTCACCCGTGCAACTGCTCAGCTCTCACGGTGCGATGGGAAGGGGCCAAGGAAGCTTGATAAGGGAACGCCAAGAGCCCTGTCAAAACCCGGCTGTGGCCGAGCAACACAGCATCCAGGTGTCTTCCCATAGCCTAGCCTCGTAAGGAAGGGACGGCGATGTCTGGGAAAGAAACCGGACTGGAAATTCCGGATAAGCGTTCATTCGCTTATCGAGAGAAACGACACGGCTCTCCATGCCCTGCAGAACTAGCTCGGAAATGTTGCGGCTGGTTATCCGTTAGCCCGCTGTTTGTCGTGGCTGGGCACGTTGTGGAAGGGCTGCAAATCACCAACGTGGCAGACGCGACACTCGCCAGAGCGACAAGGACCTCGGCTCCGGCTACGTGTCCTCGCCCTGCACCGTCCTGTCAACTGCCGTGAGCACACGGGATCCACCCAGAAGGACAATATGTGAAGAGCCAACGACATCAAACGGGTCGACACAGTCTTTACATGCTCAGCTATTTCCTCTCCTACCGAAAAATCGTTGCCGAAAGATAAACCGTATCAGCGTTGCTTACCATTCTTATCACCAGACCACAGAACGTGATAAAAGTATAGTCTTCACACCGATAAGATCCAACGCTAGTCATTTGTTCGTATTTTAATAGAATTCAATTCTGAAGCAATTTAAAGACTGAGAAGGAAAACGATATGCTTCACCCACCGCCGCTGCCTCCTGCACGTAAGTACACTATGCCTCTCTGTCCGTTTTGGAGCACTTCTCTAACAAACCGTCTCTGGAGGCTCACAATACTGGGAGAGGATTTTTTTCTCATAGGCCATTACCAAATCCCAATTACCTTTCTTTCTTACATATTATCTAAAAAGAAAAAATCCACAGCTCTCTTGGAAATAAATCTTGAAACAGGCTTCAGCCATTTATCTTCTCTGAAATAAGCTCTGGATCTTTTTTCCCCACCACTGCCCATTTCGTGTCTTTCCTGAACTCTGTTTACTGAGTGATTTCTCTAACGTGCATATCGCAATTCTTAAGGAGTTTCTCTTTACATGAGTGCACACACGATCCATTTTCAGAATACCTTGTCCGCTTAATCCCAGCAGCAGTAGGACGGCCAAGCAGCGGAGAGCTTAGTACAGAGAAGAGATCCCGGGAAAGGTATGGAAGACTGAACATTTCCATCTCCCGTATTTCGACTGATCTGAAGACATTACGGCTCCTTCATTTTGATGGGAAGCCCCAACATTGAAGGTGACGCCTCGGAGCACCTCAAAGCACCATTTGCAGGGAGAAGAGTGGAAACGTGCGACAGCTAAGGAGAAAGGCGCCCTTCCCCTGCACCAGGAATTCCTTCGGGGACGGGTTCAAGCCAAACCCCAGCCAGAGCCGCTCACTCCGGCGCTATTCCCGGCTCTGCACAGAGGAGCCTGTGGCAGCAGCGGGCCCATTGCACTGTCTGCTCGGCTCGGGGCTCGGAGCTGCAGTGAGGCACCAGCCCCGGCTCCCCAGTCGGAGGGGAAATGTTAACTCACGGGTGTACACATCTTCCTTTTGAGGGGTTCAGAGTATGAAAAGAACCGAGCTGGAAGGGAAAACAGAGAACTACAGAGTCGCTGCTCTCACTGATTGAACAGGCCGGGATAGATCATCTATCGTTATGACAGGAAAGCGCTCGCGTCTGGCAGAGACAATATATGAAGACAATAAATGAAGCAGTCACTAGACCAAGACGAAAGGGTTGTCTCAGCTTCGGACCCCACGACACTTTTGCCCCCACTCCACCCGTGTCCACACCACCACCCCAGCTCAGTGAAACTCGCACGCGAAGCAGGACAGACAGACAGCAGTACTGACAACATAGCGTAGCTCCTCGGGGCACAATCTACAATTTGTGGATGACACTGGGCAGGTAAAAAGGAAGAGTGAAGATCACACCCACACACCCCCAACCCCGAGCTATTGAGCAGTGCGCCGGGAGACGACGTTGAGCCCTGCGGGTTGCCCGCCGGTTCCCCAAGGCAGAAGAGGGGAAGAAAAAGATTCACGCAAGTCCGCACAGTGGGACAGAAGCTCACCTGTGCCGAGCTCCTGGGGCTAGGAGGGTCCTTCCCGGAGTGAGTGCCTGAGCCGGGTTCCCCGGCCAAGACACGGTCAGACAGCGCTGCCGCCCCTGGTCTCAGAAATGTGAAGTCCTTCTGGCCCGACTCGGAGGCTAAACACACCTCGTAGGAGTAGGGCAAAGGCAGCGTGCTGCTGCAGTAGTTGTACAGTGCTTTTGAACCCAGACTGGAATACAGTTCTTTATCAGAAGTTATAAAAACGGGAGGGCTCCTCGACCGTCGACATTTAAAGAACAATACCAAAATGACTGTGGAAACGAATACCAAGGACACAACACCGAGAGCCACTACAAGAATGAGGTTTAGATCAGACGTCAGCTCGGATACAGCGTCTGTGTCACTCAGCTCCGGCAGCGCCTCCTGCAAGCTCTCGGCCAGCACCACGTGCAGCGTGGCCGTGGCCGACAGCGCCGGCTGCCCGTGGTCCTTCACCACGGCCACCAGCCGCTGCTTCGCCGCGTCCCTCTCCGACACGGCCCGCGCCGTCCGCACCTCGCCGCTGTGCAGCCCCACGCGGAACAGCGCCGGCTCCGACGCCTGCACCAGCTCGTACGACAGCCACGCGTTGCGCCCCGCGTCCGCGTCCACCGCCACCACCTTGGCCACCAGGTACCCGGCCTCGGCCGACCGCGGCACCACCTCGAAGGGCGCCGCGCCCGCCCCCGCGCCCGCCGCCGGCCACAGCACCCGCGGCGCGTTGTCGTTGCGGTCCAGCACGAAGACGCGCACCGTCGCCGTCGAGCTCCGCGACGGCGCCCCGCCGTCCTGCGCCCGCACCGCCACCGCGAACTCGCGGCACTGCTCGTAGTCGAAGGAGCGCTGCGCGTACACCGCGCCGCTCCGCGCCTCCACCGACACGTACGCCGCCGCGCCCGCGCTGCCGCCCGCCAGCCAGTAGCTCACGCGCCCGTTGGCGCCCGCGTCCGCGTCCCGCGCGCGCACGCGCACCACCGCCGCGCCCGCCGCGTTGTTCTCCGCCACGTAGGCGCTGTAGGAGGCCTCCTCGAACACCGGCGCGTTGTCGTTCACGTCCGACACCTCCAGCACCAGCGCCGTGCGGCTGGAGAGCGACGGGCTGCCCCGGTCCCTGGCCACCACCGTCACCCGGTGCTCGGGCGCCTGCTCCCGGTCCAGCGCGCTCGCCGTCACCACCTTGTACGAGCCGCCCGACGACGCCACGAGCGACAGCGGCGCCTCGCCCGACAGCTCGCACCACACCTGACCGTTCTCCCCGGAATCCGGGTCGTTCACGTTCAGGAGGGCCACCACCGTGCCGGACGGCGCGTCCTCGGGCACCGGGCTCGACACCGACAGCACCGTGATCTCGGGTGCGTTGTCGTTCACGTCCAGCACCTCCACTTCCACCTTGCAGTGCGCCACCAGACCGCCCCCGTCCCTCGCCTCCACCAGCAGCGTGTAGCCCCGCGTGTCCTCGAAGTCCAGCGCTTCCTGCAGCGTGATTGTCCCGCTCTCCACGTCCACCACGAACTTCTGAAGCACCTTGGACGGCATTTTCCCGAAGCCGTAGGTGACGCGCGCGTTGGTGCCGGCGTCCGCGTCGGAGGCCGAGACGTTCAGCACCATCGAGCCCAGCGGCACGTCCTCGCGCAGGCTCGCGCGGTACCGGTCCTGCGCGAACACGGGTGGGTTGTCGTTGGCGTCGGTGACGTTGATGCAGAGCTGGGCGGTGCCGCTGAGGGGCGGCTCGCCGCCGTCCAGCGCCGTCAGCACCAGCCGCAGGCTCTGCTCGCTCTCCCGGTCCAGCGCACGGCGCAGCACCAGCTCCGCGAACTTGCTGCCGTCCGGGCTCTCCTTCACCTCCACCGCGAAGTACCCGTTGGCCTCCAGCTCGTAGCCCTGGAGCGAGTTGCTGCCCACGTCCGCGTCTTCCGCCATGCCCAAGGCAAAACGGGCGCCGGGAGAAGTTAACTCGTTGATCTCCAGCTGGAAATTGTCTTGCAGGAAGCGCGGCGCGTTATCGTTGACGTCCTGGATGGCCACCTCGACGTGGAAAACGTTGAGCGGGTTCTGCACCAGCGCCTCGAAGCTGACGGCGCAGGACGCCGACTCGCCGCACATCTCCTCCCGGTCCAGCCGCTCGCTCACGTACAGGTTCCCGCTCTCCCCGCTCACCGTGAAGTATTTCAGCTGCCTTTTAGCCGCAGACGCCACCCGCAGCTTGCGTGCCGGCAGCTCCGCCGGGCTCAGCCCCAGGTCCCGCGCCAGCGGCCCCACCAGCGAGCCTCTGCCCAGCTCCTCGGGGATGGCGTAGCGGAGCCGCTCCGGCGCCGCCCGGCAGCACAAGCACAGCAGCAACGCGGGCAGCAGCACTCGCCCGCCGGCTCGCCGGCGGCTCTGCCTCTGCCTGCCCGCCATGCTCGGCAGCGCTCGCCGCGCTCCTCCCTCCTGCCGCTGCCCTCCCGCCCTTCCAGCCCCTCTCCGCAGCGAGCGAGCGCAGGGGCCGCCGCAGGGCAGCGATCTCGGCGCCGGCTCGGACGCCGCTGCTCCCCGCGCCGCGCCGCCTCTCGCCTCTGCTGCCCGGGCCGCTGCCGCTCTGGCCGGCGCCGGGCGAGCGAGCAGCCTGCGGGGGCAGGACGCTGCGGCGGCTCCGGCTGCGGCTCCGGCTCCGGCGCCGCTCCGCGTCGGCCAACAGCGGCACCCGGAGGCGCCGCGACGACACCGCAGCCGGCTGAGCGCGTGCGGCGCTGGCGTCTCTGCGCTCTCAGCTGCGCTGTCGGCAGCTGCCGGGAGTCGGCGCCGTCGGCTACCGAAAAGCGCGATTCAGCTTTCAGTTCGGCGAGTTTTCTCATACCCGCGTGAAGGTGAGCCAAGCAGCTCTGTTCAGTAGTGGAGAGACTGGCTGGGGAACGTGTTACGGAGCGGTGGAGGAGCGCGCAGACTTCGGACAGCAGGTGAGTACAGGTAAGTACAAGCAGATACACAGTACAGCAAATGTCTGACGTATTCCAACAGCTTCTACTATTGCTGAGGGTAGTCTTTCCCCAGCTCTTTTATTTCATTTCTACGAGCTCTGACAAGCAGCAGCTACAAAATACTTCAGAGGAGAAGTCCTGGTATAAAAGAAGGACCAAACCCGCCATTTTCTTTGAGGAGATTCTTGTTTGTATGCCTTTTATACACCTCTCAGAGTGACTGAGACTGGGAGAAAATGACAAGCCTTATTCTCTACAACAGCACTATCAATATATGGTCTTAGTTTTACGAATCACGGAGATCACCACAACTTCTAGCTCTAAAACTGGGAACATAGACCTGTTAAAGCATTTCTTCAAAACTGCTTCTTTTACTGAACGGGGTAAGTAAGTAGATAAAAAAAACGTGGACAGGCAGCAAGAAGCTACCCGTGCGCCCAGGGTACTTCAATTACCGGTGTGCAATTCCGAGAATTGTAAAGATGATTGGTATAGTCCTCCGTGGTGATGCCCGAGGTGCCGGCAACATGTCAGCTACCTTTCTCAGGACAGTCAGAGACGTGTAGAAAAAAGACAGCAAGAAAAAAAAGTCCCAAGGAGAAAAGTCAGAAGGGCAGCACTAGTCAGAAGGCACTTTACCCATGAGACAAACACAGCTACGTGTATTTTGCACCGACAATACCCAGAACACTCCAGGCATAGGGTGGTCTGAAAATGGAAAGGGTAAAACCCTCTTGAGTGGAATGCCAACGAAAAATTACTTGATCCTCCTCAGTGCCTCTTTCTACGATAACACCCCCTCTCAGCAACACTCAAAGGAAACCACGGAACGCAAGACTCTCTGCAAACCAACAAATCTTGGGTCATGGCCTTGGGGAGAGCAGGGCACGCTATGACCAGCTGAATCATTCCAAGCTCTACACAGACCACAAGTTTGGAAACTATAGGTACAGCAGATTTTCCTAACACTCCAATTGCTCCAGACAAGCGATGTCTTCATGGCTGACTGCCGTGCCCATTCACAGGGTCCTGGTGATAACTCAGTTCCCGGTTATGCCACTGTCGCTGCTCCCTCAAAAGATACAAAAACACGGACTACAGGACTGTTTCTCTTTCACAAGCTTCTTCCACTGTAGGAGTCATTAGCAAAGGATCGCTCGGCCACAACGTTGCTGTGAGAAGAGGCTCTTCCTCGCCAACAAGACCATTCTCACAAAGAAGTAGCCACACTCTACTTCACATAGAAAGACACATACGAGATGGTCACCCACCCACACTGAGCGGGTATTCACGCAGAATCTTGCCCTTCCTCAACGTTTGTGGTTGCATTACTAAGGTACTGCTTACAGGCATTTCAAATAATTAATGTTAAATGAAAACTCTGTGTTTCAAGACAACAGTGATAAATAAAGCAACGAACGATAGACTTTAGAAAAACCTTCAACTAATATGCAGTTCATGATGGAAATACCTGTGTATGTCTAATAGTCCAATCCTGTGAGTAACGCTGCCGAGCAACAAATGAAAATTATATCGGCACTAGGACATACTGTCGCTACACCCTCGGCTACACTGCTACCCCTAACTACACCTCTCTATAAAAGACATGGCGACGAACAGGAAAGCAGATGAAAAGTGCCCATAGGACAGTAACGATCCCTTGGAGACTAACCCTCCTTTGGCAGAAGAGGCCACGGGGTTGCTGCGTCAACAGGCAAGGCCATTCTCACAAAATCATTCCAGGTGCACTAAGATTCTGGATGTGCTCGTCGGCTGGGAAGGAGCACAGAAGAAAACAAACTTTCTAACCAGTAGCGCTAGTAAGAATGCATGCTACCCTGCTCTTCACACACTGTTTAATTTTAAACACTCAGCATCGAAAGATCAACGAGGGATAATGCTATGAAACAAACTGTAAGGCGACATCAAAAGCATAAATTAATAACCCTTCAAAGCAAGAAGATCTCGACATTTCTTGAAGCGCCATGCCATCTGGAATGCACCCCAGCAGAAAGTGTGACAATACTCTCTACTTTCTAGCACTTCACCCACAGTTTGAAGGCCTAAGAAGACGCTTACAGAGTCTAGAAGCACAACATTCAGTCTGAAAACATCCAGTTCTTCAACTCCACTCCATCTTTGGAAGAGCACAGCCGTAGATCACCACCGAGGTGACCAACCAGTGCTCAGGTCTGCACATGTATTTGAGAATTTAAAACTTACCAACAAGTAATTTCGCTCCTCTTCCACCCTCTTCCTCAATCCAGATCTTGGAGTTCACTTCTGACCCAACCAAGGAACTTCCCACAAGCAACAAGGAATTCGCAGGAACACCTGGAAAGGATCTCCCGGCTGAGGAAGAAGTACGTCCAGCGTGGAAAGCACACACTGCATTCTCGTACACAAACTTGACACTGCTGTCACTACGGGCTGAGGAACAGGCTGTATGAGGAACTTCCACACGAGGCAAGTACAAGACCCGCCCCAGATCAGGCACAAGCGGCACTACGTTCATTTCCAATAACGGCTTACATTCATCCTAAATAACGACTGTTAAATAACAAAGCTGTTTTAGAAGGGAAGAGTGATAAATAGGCGAACCAAAGACGGACTTGAAAAAAACACCTCAGTTAACACGCCGTTCATGATAAAAGTAATTTTGTATTTGTAATACACCCATCCTATAAGTGAAACTGCTCACTGGCTGCTAAGGAGCACAGTAAAAGACAAGAAGCTTTCTAACGAGTACCGCTGTTAAGAATACATAGTGCTCTCTTCCTCACACACTGGTTTCAATGACAATAAATACTAAACAATGTAAGATCAAGTGCTACTACGTGCGAGCAGATCATGATACGGAACAAGCAATAGGGCTGTATAAAAAGTACAAACGATTAACCCGTCATGGACAGTTACACATGGGGTCATTAACATTCCGTTTCCAGACAATCTCAATATACTCAATCACAATTGCTGCCGGGAAGATATCTGACCCTGATAATAACGCAAACTTCCGTTTGCTAAAAATGCAAAAAAATACGTTGAGAAGAGCTAATACTAACAGGAAAAACGGCATTGCACATGTCAGGGGAAAAAGTCAGAAACGACCTGTAGCATGACAAAACCTCAAAGCCCCGCAAAACTCCAGCCAACAGCAGCCTCACCTCTCCTGCCTCCCGCAACAGCTCTAACGCTGAGCAACAATCCCACGTTCACCTCCCCGGAGCAAGAGTCAGCAACACACCGCGCGTTGCTGAGCGAAGCTGTGCCTTCCTTGGGACCAAAGCTCCTGAGGCGGCACAGCGAAGCCGTGGGGAAGGAAGGGCAGAGGAGCAGCAGAGGGAGGCGTGGCGGAGAAAGCCTGCTCGCAGGAACTCACCGGGGCGGTGGCGGCGGGGTCCTCCCCGAGCAGCGGCGCGGGCTCGTCGGGCGGCGGCCGGGCCGGGAGGGTGTCGCAGCAGCTGCCGCCCGAGCAGCGGAGCTGGCTCTTGCGCGAGTCGGCGGTGAGCGACACCTCGTGCGAGTAGGAGTGCAGGAAGGCGCGGACGCCGTCGATGCCCACGAAGTGCGAGGCCGGGACGCCGCGCAAGGCGCCGCTGCCCGCCGCCAGCAGCTGCGAGCGGCGCCAGCGCCGCAGGCGCAGCGCCAGCAGCAGCAGCAGGAAGGCGAGGAAGAGGCAGGACACGGCCGCCACGGCCACCACCAGCCACCGCGTCAGGCTGCCGGCCGGCTCGCCCGGCGCCGCCGCCGCGCTGCCCAGCTCCGACAGCAGCTCGGCCACGCTCTCGGCCAGCACCACCGTCAGCGTGGCCGTGGCCGACAGCGCCGGCCGCCCGTGGTCCTTCACCACCACCACCAGGCTCTGCCGCGCCGCGTCGCGGGCCAGCGGGAAGCGCGCCGTGCGCACCTCGCCGCTGTGCAGCCCCACGCGGAACAGCCCCGGCTCCGTCGCCTTGGCCAGCTCGTACGACAGCCACGCGTTCTGCCCCGCGTCCGCGTCCACCGCCACCACCTTGGCCACCAGCGCCCCGGGCTCCGCCGAGCGCGGCGCCAGCTCCACGCCCGCCCAGCCCGCGCCCGACGACGACGACGACGACGCCGGCGGCGGGTACAGCACCTGCGGCGCGTTGTCGTTCTCGTCCACGATCACGAGCCGCACCGACACGTTGCTGCTCAGCGGGGGCGCGCCGCCGTCCTCCGCCCGCACCCACAGCCCCACCTCGCGCACCTCCTCGTAGTCGAAGGAGCGCAGCGCGTACAGCGCGCCCGTCTCCGCCTGCACCGACACGTAGGACGAGAGCGGCGCGCCCCGCACCCGCCCCTCCGACAGCCGGTACCGCACGCGCGCGTTCTGCCCCCAGTCCGCGTCCGCCGCCCGCACCGTCAGCACCAGCGCGCCCGCCGCGTTGTTCTCGGGCAGCCGGGCGCTGTAGCGCGCCTCCGCGAACACCGGCGCGTTGTCGTTCACGTCCAGCACCCGCAGCGCCAGCACCGCGCTGCTCCACAGCGCCGGCGACCCGCCGTCCCTCGCCCGCACCGTCACGTTGTACTCCGACACCTCCTCCCGGTCCAGCTCCCGCGCCGTCACCACGCGGTAGTAGTCCTCGAAGGACTTCTCCAGGCGGAACGGGAGGCTCTCGGCGATGCTGCACCGCACCTCGCCGTTCGCGCCCGAGTCCCGGTCCTGCACGTGCAGCAGGGCCACCACCGTCCCCGACGGCGCGTCCTCAGAGATCGCGCTCAGCGCCGACCGCACCGAAATCTCGGGCACGTTGTCGTTGACGTCGGTCGCGCCGATCAAGACTTTTGCCGTATCGGACAGGCCCCCGCCGTCCTCTGCCTGCACCTCCAGTTCGTAGGAGTCGCCTTCCTCGAAGTCCAGGCTCCGCACCAGCGTGATCGCTCCCGTCGCAGAGTCCAGCTGGAAAATCTGCGAGGCTTTCTCTGTGATTTTCTTCAGCGAGTATTTCACGTCGCCGTTCAGCCCCTCGTCGGCGTCGGTGGCCGTGACGGTGACGAGGGCGGAGCCCACGGGCACGTCCTCCGGCACACGCACCGTGTACTCCGCCTGCCTGAACACGGGCGCGTTGTCGTTCGCGTCCAGCACGGCCACGCGGATCCGCGCCGTGCCCGTCCGCGCCGGCTCTCCGCCGTCGCTCGCCCGCAGCACCAGCTCGTGAAACGCCGCCTCCTCCCGGTCCAGCGCCTTCGCCAGCACCAGCTCGGGACGCTGATCCCCACCGGGGCCCGCCCGCACGGCCAGCGAGAAGTGCTCGTCGCCGCTCAGCTCGTAGCTCTGCAGGGAATTCCGACCCACGTCCGGATCCTGAGCCTCCCGGAGAGGAAACCGCGACCCCGGCGATGTCGTCTCACTCATTCTCAGCTCCGTTTCTGCCTCTCGGAAGCTGGGCGCGTTGTCGTTAATGTCCGTGATCTCCACTTCGATTCCGTAAACCTGCATTTCCCCCTCCACGATCACCTCACAGCGCAGCACGCATTGCTCCACACTCTCGCAGAGATGCTCTCTGTCTATCCTCTCCGCCGTCACTAAATGGCCCGTCTGCCCGTGCAGGGAGAAATACTGCGTCCTGCCTTTGGAGACAACGCGCAGGCCGCGGCCGCGGAGCGCCGGCAGCTCCAGCCCCAGGTCCTTGGCCACGTCGCCCACGAACGAGCCCTTCGGCATCTCCTCGGGAACCGAGTAGCGCAGCTGCCCCCACGCCGCCTCCCACGCCGCCACCAGGACGCACCACAGCAGGGCTCGCTCCCGCCGGCCCCAGCGCCTCCCCGCCGCGCACATCGCCGCCGCGGCACCGCCGGCACCGCACCACCGCCGGCAGCTCCCCGCCTCCGCTCCGGCTCCCGCGCCCGCTCCGGTTCCTGCGCCGGCTGCGTCTCGCCGCTCCCGGCCGCTGCCGCCGGCCCCTCCGCCTCGCTGCAGTACGGCTCTGCACCGCGGGGACGCTCGCAGACCGCCCGGCCGCCGAGACACCCAGCCAGCGAGCGAGCGAGCCGGGCCGCAGCGGGCGGGGCTGCCTCCAGCGCTCCGGCCTTCCTCTCGCTCCTCCTCGGTCAACAGCGGCGCCCGCAGCCTCCTCCCGGCACTGCAGGCACCGAGCGCTGCCCAGCGCTGCCCGCCCTGCCTTGCCCACGCACGGGCAGCTCGCGGGGACGGGGCCGTCGCCACGCACACGTCCGTGCCCGTCCAGCGCCCATCTCCTGCCCTGGCTTTTCTCCAGCCGATCTCTTCTTTGGTCCTCCAGGCGATCGCGACCAGGAGGAGGACAGAGGCCTCGCGTGGCCGTGGTGTCTCCACGGCACGGCGAAAATGACTTGCTAATGGTGATATATGTAAAGTAGGATATTCTTTCTTAAGTCGACGTGCGGAATAGTATGAGCTTTATCCCATTTGTCCAAAAGCGCAAGCCCCACCACGAATTATTTTAGCAGTCATGCTTGAATGACTGCTACAAGGACAGCAAACGAAAGCAGGCTCTGAATTGCAACACGTGATATTCAGACACACAAACGCCCGGAGAACCAGAGGTTCTGAAGAAGGTGGGCTTCATCCCCCGAAACGGAGAATAGAAGCCCCCTGAGCCCGTACAGCTCCTGAGGAGAAGAGGATCAGGTACATCTGTCTCGGCTCCTGTGCCCCTTCTATGCCCCACTACAGCAACGGGGGGTGATCGCAGCCACACGACAGGGTTGGTTTCCTCCATATTTTTCTTCTACCTCTCTTTTCCCGATATTCGCCTATTCTGAACAGTATTTCAGAAGGGGATGAGAGCAATGCAATGCTTCAGTGAAGTCACTGGGCTAATGGCTACATCACGAAGCTGTTGGAATACCTAAAGATGTAGCTAATACTGAGAAAGGAAAGTTAACGGACTTTAACGCGCGATTTCCCTTTTCAATAGCGCACATCATTTTAGCGTTTGGACACTTTATAAACATTTACCTTGTCTTCCAGCTCAGGGATCTGAATACCCTGAGGATACCTGGTAGGTAGGTGCAAAGGACTGCAACTTGTTAATAAAGCATTCATCTAAGCCTTGAATCTTCATGTTGGTAGGACACCTTTTCAACCAAATACTGTACAAATGCGGGAGAAGACAAGCACAGCTGCGCGTACGAAACTACGCGGACCAGGTGTTAATGTGTATATGGACTTCAGTCGAGTGCCTAATCACTGTCATTTTGCCTATTCCCTTGTCGCTGTCGAGATGTTCTCAGGGTGGGTAGAGACCGTTAACCCACGGGGTTGTGTCCCGCTAGACGTTCAAAGTTCTCTTTGTATGACGAGCAGAACATTTCGAGTCTTACTCCGTTAGTCCCAAGGCACAATCTCCACCCCGAATTGCACGGCTTTGTGCAGCGGTCGTCCTTGAATGACTTTTCCCTCAGCCTATTTGCAGATCCAAACAGCGCCATGGAGTAGGGGAACTGCTCAGGAACAGTCGCGATGGGCAGTCCCCGCATCCCGCAGTACAGGGACTGCCCTTCACTCGGCACTTTGATTGCTTCTCACCTGCACATCGGAGGCTGCTCCGAACCAGCCTGCATTTCTCCCCCTTCCCCAGCCACCCTTTCGGAATTCTTGACTAGAGCCTCACACTACCGGCCGTACACGCAGGACGTAGTGCTCTCTTCTAGAGTAACTCAGCCGCAGGCAGCCATGCACATGCACTCGCTCTGGGAGTAGTACAAAAAAAAACCCAACCCAAAACCAGCATAAACTAGACTGTTCACGTTACACAAAGTACAAGTCTTCAGGAAAAGAGGGATACCAAAGGAAATACAAATCACGACCATTTTTTTTGGAGATTCCATTCTACGGCTTAGCCTCTTTAGAAAAAGACAGACCAGGATCGGAAAAAAAAAAAAAAAAAGGAAGAAAAGATGAGACATAGCTGCTCCAAAAAGTCAGAGAAACAATGCCTGGGTAAAATTAACCCGTCCCACGAGTGCAACCATTGCTGCAGCAGCCTTCCGTCAAAAGATTGGAGGGCACACGGCAGTGCCGGGGGAACGAACTCTCATTTTTGCATTCATGGAGCCACACGCACCTTTCCTTTGGGAGTCCAACACCGAAACACTATTAACTAACGGGTTCTTGATCAGCTATCAAGCAGGTCCAACCCCATCGCTTAAAAGGGGAAAAAGCGATCAGGAAGGGAAGATCTCCAACATCAAGGGCCAATCCCGAGGCTCTCCTGCAGAATCAGCGGGTCTCATTTTACACGCTAAGGACCTTCCTTCGCCGGTAATAACTCCTACGACTTCAGGCAACACAAGAGCTGGAGGCAAAACCTCTCCGCTGAACCTGAACCTGTGACCACCGAAGAACCAAGGAGCACCGCGGCCGCCTCCCTGCTCTGAACGGAAGGGAGTTACCGCGTCCCTTCATTCCTTCACGGAGAGACGGACCAGCACTCCCCATGCACACCAGCCGGGAAAAACCCAGGGGAAGAGGGACGGCGGTTCAGACAGGCTCAAGGAGACCAGCGGGAGCGCGCGGGCTTACAGACCTGCGGTGCGTCGGGGTCCGCGGGCGGCTCTCCCGCGCCGGCGCTGCTGCTCGGGCTCCGCTTCCCGCAGGGCTCCCCGCCGAGCAGCTCCTCCGCGGGCAGGCTGGGCAGCGGCGGCGGCGGCGGCAGCCAAGCGCCCTCGGCGACGGCGCGGCCCGGCGCCACGCACAGGTTGTAGGAGGAGGGCAAGGTGCCCTCGCAGAAGTCGGCCGGGAAGGCGGCGCCGGCCACCGAGAAGCGCTGCGCGCCCAGGCAGCGCAGGACGGCGGGCGGCCCGGCCCGGCGCACCCGCGCCAGCACGGCCAGCGCCACGCTCAGCAGGAACAGGGCGGAGAGGAGCGCCAGCGCCAGCACCAGGTAGAACTGCAGCTCCGCCGGCGAGTCGGCGCCCGCCGCCCGCTCGCTCAGCTCCGGCAGCGCCTCCTGCAAGCTCTCGGCCAGCACCACGTGCAGCGTGGCCGTGGCCGACAGCGCCGGCTGCCCGTGGTCCTTCACCACGGCCACCAGCCGCTGCTTCGCCGCGTCCCTCTCCGACACGGCCCGCGCCGTCCGCACCTCGCCGCTGTGCAGCCCCACGCGGAACAGCGCCGGCTCCGACGCCTGCACCAGCTCGTACGACAGCCACGCGTTGCGCCCCGCGTCCGCGTCCACCGCCACCACCTTGGCCACCAGGTACCCGGCCTCGGCCGACCGCGGCACCACCTCGAACGGCGCCGCGACCGCCCCCGCCGCCCCCGCCCCCGCGCCCGCCCCCGCGCCCGCCGCCGGCCACAGCACCCGCGGCGCGTTGTCGTTGCGGTCCAGCACGAAGACGCGCACCGTCGCCGTCGAGCTCCGCGACGGCGCCCCGCCGTCCTGCGCCCGCACCGCCACCGCGAACTCGCGGCACTGCTCGTAGTCGAAGGAGCGCTGCGCGTACACCGCGCCGCTCCGCGCCTCCACCGACACGTACGCCGCCGCGCCCGCGCTGCCGCCCGCCAGCCAGTAGCTCACGCGCCCGTTGGCGCCCGCGTCCGCGTCCCGCGCGCGCACGCGCACCACCGCCGCGCCCGCCGCGTTGTTCTCCGCCACGTAGGCGCTGTAGGCGGCCTCCTCGAACACCGGCGCGTTGTCGTTCACGTCCGACACCTCCAGCACCAGCGCCGTGCGGCTGGAGAGCGACGGGCTGCCCCGGTCCCTGGCCACCACCGTCACCCGGTGCTCGGGCGCCTGCTCCCGGTCCAGCGCGCTCGCCGTCACCACCTTGTACGAGCCGCCCGACGACGCCACGAGCGACAGCGGCGCCTCGCCCGACAGCTCGCACCACACCTGACCGTTCTCCCCGGAGTCCCGGTCCCGCACTTTCATCACGGCCACCACCGTGCCGGACGGCGCGTCCTCGGGCACCGGGCTCGACACCGACAGCACCGTGATTTCGGGCGCGTTGTCGTTCTCGTCCGTGATCTCTAGCTGCACTTCGCAGTGAGCCGTGAGCCCGCCGCCGTCCCTCGCCTCCAGGCCGAAGCTGTATCTGCTCTTCTCCTCGAAGTCCAGCGGCCCCGCCGTCCTGACCTCGCCGCTGTCGCTGCCGACGCTGAACAAGGCGCGGACGCCGTCCGGGACGTTGCCGAAGGAGTACGAGACCCGCCCGTTGGAGCCCGCGTCCGCATCCGTGGCTCGCACTCGCAGCACCAGCGACCCCGCCGGCACATTCTCCCGCACTCGCGCCTCGTAGACGCTTTCGCTGAACACGGGCGCGTTGTCGTTGGCGTCCGTCACGTTGACGCGAACCTGCACGGTCCCGGACCTCGCGGGGTCCCCGCCATCCACCGCCGTCAGCACCAGCTCAAAGGAGCTCTGCTTCTCCCGGTCCAACGCCCTCTCCAGCACTAGTTCCGGCTGCTTGCTTCCACCCGGGCTCTCCTTCACGGCCAGAGCGAAGGACGGGTTGCTACTGAGCTGGTAAGTCAGCAGCGAGTTGCTGCCCACGTCCGCGTCTCGTGCCATCTCCAGCGGAAAACGAGCACCGGGAAGTGTCCATTCACCGATCTCGAGGTCCAGAGCAGCCTTGCTGAAGGCCGGGGAGTTGTCGTTGACGTCCTGGATGGCCACCTCGACGTGGAAAACGTTGAGCGGGTTCTGCACCAGCGCCTCGAAGCTGACGGCGCAGGACGCCGACTCGCCGCACATCTCCTCCCGGTCCAGCCGCTCGCTCACGTACAGGTTCCCGCTCTCCCCGCTCACCGTGAAGTATGGCTTCTCCGCGCTGAGCCGCAGCTTGCGTGCCGGCAGCTCCGCCGGGCTCAGCCCCAGGTCCCGCGCCAGCGGCCCCACCAGCGAGCCTCTGCCCAGCTCCTCGGGGATGGCGTAGCGGAGCCGCTCCGGCGCCGCCCGGCAGCACAAGCACAGCAGCAACGCGGGCAGCAGCACTCGCCCGCCGGCTCGCCGGCGGCTCTGCCTCTGCCTGCCCGCCATGCTCGGCAGCGCTCGCCGCGCTCCTCCCTCCTGCCGCTGCCCTCCCGCCCTTCCAGCCCCTCTCCGCAGCGAGCGAGCGCAGGGGCCGCCGCAGGGCAGCGATCTCGGCGCCGGCTCGGACGCCGCTGCTCCCCGCGCCGCGCCGCCTCTCGCCTCTGCTGCCCGGGCCGCTGCCGCTCTGGCCGGCGCCGGGCGAGCGAGCAGCCTGCGGGGGCAGGACGCTGCGGCGGCTCCGGCTCCGGCTCCGGCTCCGGCTCCGGCTCCGGCTCCGCTCCGCGTCGGCCAACAGCGGCACCCGGAGGCGCCGCGACGCCACCGCAGCCGCCTGACGGCCGCGCTCCCAGGGGCCCCGGCTCTGCTCCGGCTTTTGTGGGCTGCGCCCAGCAATAAATACAGGAGCTCAGCTGCTCTTCATACACTCAAGAGGGCTCTAGAAGAGCGATATACTAGTTTATAGCACGGAAGACTTTATGTTGAATTCTGCTTTCATACCTGGGACAAACACCAAGACGCAAATATTCCTCATGGAGTAATCCATGTGTAATCACAAATGGCAAACCTGTCACGCTGGTCCTGCAAAGGCTTTCCATCTGCCCTGCATTTCTTCCTTCTGCTCATACAAGTCCCTGATATTTCTCCCACCGTGGATTTTTCTTGTAGGGAGAAGAACAATCACACTGAGAAATGTATCACCCTAGGGGTAACGTGTATGGTTCTATGCTAAGATAACAGAATAAACTTTATTGTTTTGTTTCGGAGTCACAAGAGAAGTTTTGCATCTCCATACTGGAGGGGCTGACAATGGGAAAGTGCAAGGCCAGGTCAAGTCTTTCACAGATTCATATAACGGTTTGCGTTGGGAGATACCTTTCAAGATCATCTAATCCACCCCTCTGACAAAGGAAGGCACATCCTTCACTAGGTCAGCTTGCTCAAAGCCCCGTCCAAGCTGACCTTGAACCCTTTCAATGGTGGCGCATCCACAACTTCTCCGGGGAATCTGTTCCAGTGTCTCACCACCATCAGCATAAAACATATCTTCCTTATGTCCAATCCAAACCTTCCCTCGTTCAGTTTAAAACCATTGCCCCTTATCCTGTCATGACAGGCCCTGGTAAAAACTCTTTCTCCATCCTTCTTATAAGCCCCATTTATACATTGAAAAGCCACAATAAGGTCTCCCCAGAGTCTTCTCTTCTCCAGGCTGAAGAACCTCAAATTCTCCAGCCCGTCTTCACAGCAGAGGTCTTTCCAGCCCTTTGACCATTGTTGCGGCTCCTCTCAGGAACAGCTTTAATAGGTCCATGTCTTTATTGTAGTGTGGGCACCAGGGCTGTATGCAGTACTCCAGGTGGGGTCTCATGAAAGCGGAGTAGGAGACAACTACCACGCCTCTTCTTATTCAGCCCACGGTATGATTGGATTTTGGGGCAGCAAGTGCACATTGCCCAATCTTGTCCCATTTTTCACCCAGCAGTACCCCCAAGTCCTTCTCTGCAGGGCTGCTCTCAATCCATTCATCCCACAGTCTGTACTGAAACTGGGAATGGTCCTGACCCAGGTGCAGGACCTTGCAGTTGGCCTTCCTCAACTTCATGAGCTTCGCACAGGCTTGCTTCTCCAGCCTGTCAAGGTCCCTCCAGATTACATCCCTGCTCTCAAGAGAATCAACAGCACCACTCAGCTTCGTGTTGTCTGCAAACTTGCTGAGGGTGCACACGACCCCACTGTCTAGGAAGACACTAAATAGGATTGGTGCAAGTACCTCGAGGAACACGACACATTATAGGTTTCTGTTTGGACATTGAGCCATTGACTGTGACTCTTTGGACGCAGCCATCAGCCACTTCCTCATCCATCTAACAGTCCCCCTGTCAAACCCATATCTCTCCAATGGAGCAGCCACCATGTCATGGAGGACTGAGTGGGGGACATCCTGCACATGTTCTCCCACAGGCCCCTAGTCATGGAAACCCTGAGGTTTAGCCGTAGCTCATGACAACCAGCAAGGCAAGAGTTAGAAACATACAGAAAGGAATGGGTCAGGAGGAATAACAATTACAACTAAACCTACCTACATATGAAATCAGGTAGAGAAACCCAAAATCATGAATCAGACAAGCAAGGCAAGGAAGCTTCAGAGGACAAAGTGTTGTTCCCATAATAGGCAAAACCACATCATCAGAGGATAATGCATTACGATCACAGCAAGAAGGGAGCTACATTTGTCTGCTCACCACCATTCTCAGAAGAAACACAAGGATTCTAAGCACACGAATGATGAAAGGCCAAACAAAAAGAGGAGCGGTTATCCAACAGAGAATGGGTCATCAAGACATCAGCTTAGGGGGAATCTCCTCCCCTCTTTTATCACACGCACTCTTCCACAGAGATGCAACTTCTACTAAGGTCGTGTTTACATCTGTTCCCCCTAAACAATCACAGGACACAAAGCTACCCTCACATCTCCTGCCTTTGACACCTGCTGTAGCATGAGGAAGAGGCACTAACACACGGCGCATTGCTGAACGGAAGTATGCTGAAAATTACAAGTAAACCTACCTACATATGAGACAAGATAGAGAAACCCAAAACCATAAATCAGACAACCAAGGCAAGGAAGCTTCAGAGGACAAAGTGTTGTCAGAGAAACTCACCGGGAAGTCTTCTTGGTTTTCACTGCGGGTGTTGAAATTCATCCCTGAGGGCACCTGGAAGTCACTGAGGTCTCAAGCACAAGTGCGGCCCTAAAGTCATACTCCGGACTACATAGCAGGAGGTTTCAGTTTGAGAAATAATCAAGGTAAGTCTACTAAGACATTACAGCAGATTCTCTTTTAGATTCTGCTTCATTTTCCTCACACACAAAATTCTGTCTTACATGGCTGAAGTAACTATTCGATGCAAAAGAACACTCAACAGTTTCAAATGCAAAACCAATATCCACAAATGGGGAAAAGGAACCACGAGTCACCAGGAAACAAACGCATGAAGGAAACTGTAATTACAACTATGAAGAAACTCTGCATCACAATGTTACAGGGAGATGGAGACAGATAAAGGAGATTTCACATGGGAATTATGAGCCGTTCTACCCATGCATCATCGTTCTACATACACAGTTATTGCACAATTGTCATTGCCTTTCAGGATAGGGAATCCAGGACGACAGCATCAGTGGCAGAGACCTTGGCACCAGGCGTGAAAACAAACCATTGGTCAGCCAAAATCACATGGACCCACTGATTTTCCTAGTTTGAAGCCAGACTCTCACCCTCCTTGCTCTGCATTCACAGCCTTTACTTGTACCACGGACAATATCCAGTGTTTTGGCCGTATGTCGGCCACAGGCAAAAAAGCATTTCATGCAGTGACATTTTAGGGAAACAGAAGTATATCCAACTCTTTGTCTTGGCAGCTGAGCACCTTCAAGGTGTGGATGGAAACTGCTTCCTCAGCCCAACAGTTAGAAGAGAGCTTTTAATGTTTTCAGGGTTACCCACCACAACAAAGCCCAACTTTAGACCTAGACAACAAACAAGGCAAGAACGGGAAACCTAGAGAAGTGAAGGAGTCATAGCTTAACACTTCAGATTATGTCAACTGTAGAAGGTACACAAGAAGGGTAGCTAGTTGGTAGAAAGTCCACAGGAGGCTCACACAGGAGATCACACCTTTGACCATAGCCACAGTTCCTCCATGCAATTTCTTTGGACAATAAAATAGGGAAAACGCATGGAAACACAACTCTGCGCCCCATAGAACAACTAGGAGAAAATGAACCTGCAAAATTTTAAGTTGTACCACAGCAAAGTTTTTCACCTGCCCTGTCTCTGGACAGACAGAACTTTTCAACCTGCCCAACCATCACACAACAGGAAAGAGACCTTTGCAGACAGACACCACTGAAAGGAAAGTTGCACATGCAACTTCTCCTTATCTGAGAACAAGCATCACAACATGGACGCATGCAAAGACATTTCTCTGCTCCTCACACTAATTCAAAGAACCGTACAACGTTCTCACGGGCATTAACAATATGCAGCTCCAATAAAGACCCAGTCGTCAAAGTATCACCACAAAATCACCGTCATCCTTCTTCAGCACATTGGGCAACTTGGAAGATACATGGCTCTCGAATCTTGACCTAAGGTGTAACCTATGCTCAATAACTACCATTCACAGGGAACAGCATGCGAGAGGAAAGCAAACTGATGAACCCACAGCTTGGCCAGCTGGAATCTGGGCAGTGTGATATCCAAAACTAAGACATCTTCAGACTCATTTTCAGAAGGCCAGCAATGAACCCTGGGAATCGACAAAACACAGGCCATGTCTCCACCTGCACCTCCTCACACACAGCACCCCCAAGACTCTCCTCAAACCCTTCACAGATTGCACGGTTGCCGTTGATCTTCATCATTTCCAGATAGACTCCATCCAAAGCAAAGTTGCACAGACAGCTTCTCCTTACCATGGATAGTATTAGACTTCTCAGCATGCGTATGTGACAAGCAAAAGCATTTCTTTTTCCAGTAACATTTTAAGGAAACACCTCTATGAAAATCTTGCTCTTTACAGCTGTAAACGTGAAAGGCATATATGGGACAGTCAGAGAAATAACAAATGGGATCTTCCACACATTAGCAGAGACAAAGGCCCACCTTCAGATCATTACAACCAGCAAGGCAAGAAGTTAACACCTGCAGAAAGGAAGGGACCATAGCATACTCTTCTAGAATATGGCACTTAGGGTATGCACCTCATTCAGGTGTATAGTAGGTAGTGAATACACAGATTGCTCTTCCCAGCGCTCCCATTATGGTATTTGTCAGAAGTATGTAATTAAGCTGTTACTTAAGAACTGATGACAACCTCTAAACACAGAGGAACTATGTCCTAGGGCTCCCAATAGAGCTGGAGTAACATGTCTTCTAGCAAAAATTTTTTGGGAAGATGAAATTCCCATTGCATGACACCACAGATGGGCACTGAACAGGGAGAGGAGAAAACAATCTCTCTTGTGTCCTTCAACAGCCCCTCAGCACAGCTCCCATGACTCTCTTCTCCAATTCTTCACAATTTACTTGGTGTTCTTGGAGCCCCCCTAATTGTCAAGCACATACCATCAAAGGGCCAGTTGCCCACACCATGCCTCTGTAACATGCACCACTGTCATGCCTTGGAAGCATAGCAAGAAGGGAGGTGCATTGCTCGGCAAGGTTCTCCAGCAGGGACTGGGGCCTGAACTTCAGCAAAGGAGGAATCTCCACCCTCCTTAAAACACATGCACTGCTCCACGCATACGTGCCTCTTCTACTACGACCATGTTTACATCTATTGCCCTGCGACAATCACAGGACACAAAGCTACCCTCACATCTCCTGCCTTTCACACCCGCTGTAGCGTGAGCAAGAGGCATTAACACAGGCGCATTGCTGAATGAAGCTATGCTCAACATTACAAGTAAACCTACATATATATGAGACCAGGTAGAGAAAAACAAAACCATAAATCAGACAAGGCAAGGAAACATTAGAGGACAAAGTGTTGTCAGAGAAACTCACCGGGAAGTCTTCTTGGTCTTCACTGCAGGTGTGGAAATTCAGCCCTGAGAGCACCTGGAAGTCATGGACATCTCAAGGTGCAAGGGGAGCCCTAAAGTCTTATTCTGGACTACATAGCAGGGGGCGTCAGTTTGAAAAACAGTCATCAGCTCATGTGGCCTGCTCATCTCCCGCAAATACGAAGCCAGAAATGTGAACACCTCATGGGTGTCTTTCTCAAGCTAAGTCTTCTGAGAAATTACAACAGATTCTCTTTTAGATTCTGCTTCATTTTCCCCACACACAAAAGTCTGTCTGACATGGATGAAGTAAGTAGTTGCTGCAAAACAACACGCACAGTTTCAAAGGCAAAAGCACTGTCCAGAAATGGGGAAAAGAAACCACGGCCTTCTAGGAAACAAAGGCCTGAAAGTAAGTCTATTTACAACTATGAAGAACCTCTACATCGCAACGTTACAGGGAGATATAATTGAGATAAAGGAGGTCTCCCACAGGAATTATAAGCCGTTCTACCCTTGCATCATCATTCTAGGTACACGCTTATGCTCCAACTTTTGGCCACCTATCAGCCACAGGCAAAAGAGCGTATCATTCAGCAACAGTTTAGGGATTAAGACTTCAGATTATGTCCACTGTAGAAGGTACACAAGAAGGGTATCTAGTCAGTAGAAAGTCTACAGGAGACTGACACAGGACATCACACCATTTTCCATAGCCACAGTTCTCAAAGTAATTTCTTTGGACAACAAGAAAAGGAAAATGCACAGAACCACAACTAGCTGAGAAACTGAACACTGACACCTAGTTTTAGACATCTCAGGCTATACCACAGTGAACTCTTCCACCCGCCCTGTCTCTGTGCGGACAGAATGCTTCAACGTCCTCAAACATCACACAACAGGGAAGCTGTCTTTGCAGACAGACGTCCTTGAAAGAAATGCTGCGCACACAATCTCACCTTACACAGAACAAGGATCACAACACGGGTGCATGCATAGAGACTTCTCTGCTCATCACACTCCTTTGAGGAAATGTAGAATGTTCGAAAGGGCTTAAGTGATATGCAGCTCTGTTAAAGCCTCAGTCATTAGTTTCAGCTCAAAGACTACATCACTACCTTCAGCACATGGGCAATTTGGAAGATACGTGACTCGGCAACTGTTAATGTAATGCTTACATCCACACACAAGAACTAGAAATTGGAAATATGAACTTTCACGCAGCACTTCCTAGAAATAGTACTCCCGAAGCATGTTTGCACTTCCATGGCTATTGCTTGCAGATAAATTCCTCAGAGGATTGTCATCCACTTTCAGGACGCGGGAAAGGGACCTAAGTGTAAGTGGCACAGTCTTTGGCACTAAGCACAATACTAAAGCATACCCAGCCAGACGGAGCAAGAAATGGAACAAGGCAAGAAGTTAAAACTCGTATCTCCTTCCTAACTCAACAGCTCCCACAGTTCTCCTGTCCAACTCTTCACAACTTCCATGGTGTTCTTTCACTCTCATAGTTTGCAAGAACATCTTATCACAAGACCAGTTGCCAGGACCAATTCCCTCTAACAGTATCCGCCCGCGGCACCAGGATCAGGCCATGGATGGGTACCAGGAGGGGAGGGGCATTTTCTGAGACCTTTGAAAGCACAGAAATGATACACACCCAGATGCGCCTCTGCTACTACATTTACAGCGACTTCACATTTACTTTCCCCCACAAGAAAAACGACAGAACACCAAAGCACCCTCACTTCTCCTGCCTTCCCCACCACCGATAAGGCCCACGAAAACTCCAGCAAA
Organism: Gavia stellata; assembly: GCF_030936135.1. Classification (NCBI taxonomy): domain Eukaryota; kingdom Metazoa; phylum Chordata; class Aves; order Gaviiformes; family Gaviidae; genus Gavia; species Gavia stellata. Next base: position 20,750,804 of record NC_082609.1, read on the forward strand.
TACCCTCAATGAGAAACGGGCACCAACACTCAGAGTCTCTGTACACGAAGCTATGCCTCGTCTCACCTGCATGCGCAGAGGAAAGGTGAGGGGAAAGAGGAACAATCCAGACTACCGGGAGGGGAAAGGCAGGGGAAGCACACAGCGCGTTGCTGAGCGAAGCTGTGCCTTCCTTGGGACCAAAGCTCCCGAGGCGGCACAGCGAAGTCGGGGGGAAGGAAGGGCAGAGGAGCAGCAGAGGGAGGCGTGGCGGAGAAAGCCTGCTCGCAGGAACTCACCGGGGCGGTGGCGGCGGGGTCCTCCCCGAGCAGCGGCGCGGGCTCGTCGGGCGGCGGCCGGGCCGGGAGGGTGTCGCAGCAGCTGCCGCCCGAGCAGCGGAGCTGGCTCTTGCGCGAGTCGGCGGTGAGCGACACCTCGTGCGAGTAGGAGTGCAGGAAGGCGCGGACGCCGTCGATGCCCACGAAGTGCGAGGCCGGGACGCCGCGCAAGGCGCCGCTGCCCGCCGCCAGCAGCTGCGAGCGGCGCCAGCGCCGCAGGCGCAGCGCCAGCAGCAGCAGCAGGAAGGCGAGGAAGAGGCAGGACACGGCCGCCACGGCCACCACCAGCCACCGCGTCAGGCTGCCGGCCGGCTCGCCCGGCGCCGCCGCCGCGCTGCCCAGCTCCGACAGCAGCTCGGCCACGCTCTCGGCCAGCACCACCGTCAGCGTGGCCGTGGCCGACAGCGCCGGCCGCCCGTGGTCCTTCACCACCACCACCAGGCTCTGCCGCGCCGCGTCGCGGGCCAGCGGGAAGCGCGCCGTGCGCACCTCGCCGCTGTGCAGCCCCACGCGGAACAGCCCCGGCTCCGTCGCCTTGGCCAGCTCGTACGACAGCCACGCGTTCTGCCCCGCGTCCGCGTCCACCGCCACCACCTTGGCCACCAGCGCCCCGGGCTCCGCCGAGCGCGGCGCCAGCTCCACGCCCGCCCAGCCCGCGCCCGACGACGACGGCGACGACGACGACGCCGGCGGCGGGTACAGCACCTGCGGCGCGTTGTCGTTCTCGTCCACGATCACGAGCCGCACCGACACGTTGCTGCTCAGCGGGGGCGCGCCGCCGTCCTCCGCCCGCACCCACAGCCCCACCTCGCGCACCTCCTCGTAGTCGAAGGAGCGCAGCGCGTACAGCGCGCCCGTCTCCGCCTGCACCGACACGTAGGACGAGAGCGGCGCGCCCCGCACCCGCCCCTCCGACAGCCGGTACCGCACGCGCGCGTTCTGCCCCCAGTCCGCGTCCGCCGCCCGCACCGTCAGCACCAGCGCGCCCGCCGCGTTGTTCTCGGGCAGCCGGGCGCTGTAGCGCGCCTCCGCGAACACCGGCGCGTTGTCGTTCACGTCCAGCACCCGCAGCGCCAGCACCGCGCTGCTCCACAGCGCCGGCGACCCGCCGTCCCTCGCCCGCACCGTCACGTTGTACTCCGACACCTCCTCCCGGTCCAGCTCCCTCGCCGTCACCACGCGGTAGTAGCTGCCCTGCGAGCTCCGCAGCTCGAACGGGACGCCCCCGTCCAGCGAGCACCGCACCTCGCCGTTCGCGCCCGAGTCCCGGTCCTGCACGTGCAGCAGGGCCACCACCGTCCCCGACGGCGCATCCTCAGAGATCGCGCTCAGCGCCGACCGCACCGAAATCTCGGGCACGTTGTCGTTGACGTCTGTCACGGTGATCAAGACTTTCGCTGTGTCGGAAAGGCCCCCGCCGTCCCGTGCCTGCACCTCCAGTTCGTAGGAGTCGCCTTCCTCGAAGTCCAGGCTCCGCACCAGCGTGATCGCTCCCGTCGCAGAGTCCAGCTGGAAAATCTGCGAGGTTTTCTCCGTGATTTTCTTCAGCGAGTATTTCACGTCGCCGTTCAGCCCCTCGTCGGCGTCGGCGGCCGCGACGGTGACGAGGGCGGAGCCCACGGGCACGTCCTCCGGCACTCGCACCGTGTACTCCGCCTGCCTGAACACGGGCGCGTTGTCGTTCGCGTCCAGCACGGCCACGCGGATCCGCGCCGTGCCCGTCCGCGCCGGCTCTCCGCCGTCGCTCGCCCGCAGCACCAGCTCGTGAAACGCCGCCTCCTCCCGGTCCAGCGCCTTCGCCAGCACCAGCTCGGGACGCTGATCCCCGCCGGGGCCCGCCCGCACGGCCAGCGAGAAATGCTCGTCGCCGCTCAGCTCGTAGCTCTGCAGGGAATTCCGACCCACGTCCGGGTCGTGAGCCTCGGCCAGGGGAAACCGCGACCCCAGCGATGTCGTCTCGCTTATTCTCTCCTCCACCTCAACATCTTTGAAGCTAGGCGCGTTGTCGTTAATGTCCGTGATCTCCACTTCGATTCCGTAAACCTGCATTTCCCCCTCCACGATCACCTCACAGCGCAGCACGCATTGCTCCACACTCTCGCAGAGATGCTCTCTGTCTATCCTCTCCGCCGTCACTAAATGGCCCGTCGGCCCGTGCAGGGAGAAATACTGCGTCCTACCTTCGGAGACAACGCGGAGGCCGCGGTCGCGGAGCGCCGGCAGCTCCAGCCCCAGGTCCTTGGCCACGTCGCCCACGAACGAGCCCTTCGGCATCTCCTCGGGAACCGAGTAGCGCAGCTGCCCCCACGCCGCCTCCCACGCCGCCACCAGGACGCACCACAGCACGGCTCGCTCCCGCCGGCCCCAGCACCTCCCCGCCGCGCACATCGCCGCCGCGGCACCGCACCACCGCCGGCAGCTCCTCGCCGCCGCTCCGGCTCCCGCGCCCGCTCCGGTTCCTGCTCCGGCTGCGTCTCGCCGCTCCCGGCCGCTGTCGCCGGCCCCTCCGTCTCGCTGCAGCACGGCTCCGCACCGCGGGGACGCTCGCAGACCGCCCGGCCGCCGAGACACCCAGCCAGCGAGCGAGCGAGCCGGGCCGCAGCGGGCGGGGCTGCCTCCAGCGCTCCGGCCTTCCTCTCGCTCCTCCTCGGTCAACAGCGGCGCCCGCAGCCTCCTCCCGGCACTGCAGGCACCGAGCGCTGCCCAGCGCTGCCCGCCCTGCCTTGCCCACGCACGGGCAGCTCGCGGGGACGGGGCCGTCGCCACGCACACGTCCGTGCCCGTCCAGCGCCCATCTCCTGCCCTGGCTTTTCTCCAGCCGATCTCTTCTTTGGTCCTCCAGGCGATCGCGACCAGGAGGAAGGCAGAGGCCTCGCGTGGCCGTGGTGTTTCCACGGCACCGAGAAAATGACTTGCTAATGGTGATATATGTAAAGTAGGATATTTTTTCTTAAGTCGACGTGCAGAATAGTATGAGCTTTATCCCGTTTGTCCAAAAGCACAAGCCCCACCACGAATTTTTTTAGCAGTCATGCTTGAATGACTGCTACAAGGACGGCAAAAGAAAACAGGCTCTGAAATGCAACTCGTGGTATTCAGACACACAAACGCACGGAGAACCAGAGGTTCTGAAGAAGGTGGGCTCCATCCACCGACACAGAGAATCGAAGTCCCCTGCGCCCGTACAGCTCCCGAGGAGAAGAGGGTCAGGTACATCTGTCTCGGCTCCTGTGCCCCTTCTATGCCTCACAACAACAAAGTGGTTGATCGCAGCCGCACAGCAGCTTCGCTTTGCTCCACATTTTTCTTGTACCTCTCTTTTCCCGATATTCGCCTATTCTGAACAGTATTTCAGAACGGGATAAGAGCAATGCAATGCTTCAGTGAAGTCACTGGGCTAATGGCTACATCACGAAGCTGTTAGAACACCTAGAACGCAGCTAATACTGAGAAAGGAAAGTTAACGCACGATTTCCGGTTTTAATATCCCACATCAATTTAGCGTTTGGATACTTTATGAACGTTTACATTTAATCAACTAATTCGACAGCTTGAACGACGAAGAAGGGGCTTGCCTTTTGGCAGAAATCAAGATGTAAAGGATTGCAACTTGTTAATAAGGCATTCATCTAAGCCTTGAATCTTCATGTTGGTAGGACACTATTTCAACCAAATACTCTACAACAGCAGGAGACGACAAGTACAGCTGCGCACCCGAAACTACGCGGACCAGGTGTTAATGTGCAAATGGACTTCAGTCGAGTGCCTAATTGCCGTCATTTTGCCTATTCCCTTGCCGCTGCCGAGATGTTCTCAGGGTGGGTAGAGCCCATTAACCGCCGGAGTTGTGTCCGGCTAGAGGTACAAAGTTCTCTTTGAATGATGAGCATATACATTCATTGCTTCTCACGTGCACATCGGAGGCTGCTCCGAACCAGCCTGCATTTCTCCCCCTTCCCCTACTACCCCTTCGCAATTCTTGACTAGAGCCTCACACTACAGGCCGTACACGCAGGACGTAGTGCTCTCTTCCAGAGTAACTCAGCCGCAGGCAGCCACGCACATGCACTCGCTCTGGGAGTAGTACAAAAAAAAACCCAACCCAAAACCAGCATAAACTAGACTGTTCACATTACACAAAGTACAAGTCTTCAGGAAAAGAGGGATACCAAAGGAAATACAAATCACGACCATTTTTTTAGAGATTCCATTCTACGGCTTAGCCTCTTTAGAAGAAGACAGATCAGGAACCGGAAAAAGAAAATGAGGGAACAAAAGAGGAGAAATAGCTGCTCCAGAAAGTCAGAGAAATAGTGCCTGGATAAAATTAACCCGTCCCACAAGTACAACCATTCCTGCAGCAGCCTTCCCTCAAAAGACGGGAGGGTACACGGCAGAGGGAGTTACCGCGTTCCTTCATTCCTTCACGGAGACACGGACCAGCACTCCCCATGCACACCAGCCGGGAAAAACCCAGGGGAAGAGGGACGGCGGTTCAGACAGGCTCAAGGAGACCAGCGGGAGCGCGCGGGCTTACAGACCTGCGGTGCGTCGGGGTCCGCGGGCGGCTCTCCCGCGCCGGCGCTGCTGCTCGGGCTCCGCTTCCCGCAGGGCTCCCCGCCGAGCAGCTCCTCCGCGGGCAGGCTGGGCAGCGGCGGCGGCGGCGGCAGCCAAGCGCCCTCGGCGACGGCGCGGCCCGGCGCCACGCACAGGTTGTAGGAGGAGGGCAAGGTGCCCTCGCAGAAGTCGGCCGGGAAGGCGGCGCCGGCCACCGAGAAGCGCTGCGCGCCCAGGCAGCGCAGGACGGCGGGCGGCCCGGCCCGGCGCACCCGCGCCAGCACGGCCAGCGCCACGCTCAGCAGGAACAGGGCGGAGAGGAGCGCCAGCGCCAGCACCAGGTAGAACTGCAGCTCCGCCGGCGAGTCGGCGCCCGCCGCCCGCTCGCTCAGCTCCGGCAGCGCCTCCTGCAAGCTCTCGGCCAGCACCACGTGCAGCGTGGCCGTGGCCGACAGCGCCGGCTGCCCGTGGTCCTTCACCACGGCCACCAGCCGCTGCTTCGCCGCGTCCCTCTCCGACACGGCCCGCGCCGTCCGCACCTCGCCGCTGTGCAGCCCCACGCGGAACAGCGCCGGCTCCGACGCCTGCACCAGCTCGTACGACAGCCACGCGTTGCGCCCCGCGTCCGCGTCCACCGCCACCACCTTGGCCACCAGGTACCCGGCCTCGGCCGACCGCGGCACCACCTCGAACGGCGCCCCCACCGCCCCCACCGCCCCCGCCCCCGCGCCCGCCCCCGCGCCCGCCGCCGGCCACAGCACCCGCGGCGCGTTGTCGTTGCGGTCCAGCACGAAGACGCGCACCGTCGCCGTCGAGCTCCGCGACGGCGCCCCGCCGTCCTGCGCCCGCACCGCCACCGCGAACTCGCGGCACTGCTCGTAGTCGAAGGAGCGCTGCGCGTACACCGCGCCGCTCCGCGCCTCCACCGACACGTACGCCGCCGCGCCCGCGCTGCCGCCCGCCAGCCAGTAGCTCACGCGCCCGTTGGCGCCCGCGTCCGCGTCCCGCGCGCGCACGCGCACCACCGCCGCGCCCGCCGCGTTGTTCTCCGCCACGTAGGCGCTGTAGGCGGCCTCCTCGAACACCGGCGCGTTGTCGTTCACGTCCGACACCTCCAGCACCAGCGCCGTGCGGCTGGAGAGCGACGGGCTGCCCCGGTCCCTGGCCACCACCGTCACCCGGTGCTCGGGCGCCTGCTCCCGGTCCAGCGCGCTCGCCGTCACCACCTTGTACGAGCCGCCCGACGACGCCACGAGCGACAGCGGCGCCTCGCCCGACAGCTCGCACCACACCTGACCGTTCTCCCCGGAGTCCGGGTCGTTCACGTTCAGGAGGGCCACCACCGTGCCGGACGGCGCGTCCTCGGGCACCGGGCTCGACACCGACAGCACCGTGATCTCGGGCGCGTTGTCGTTCACGTCCAGCACCTCCACTTCCACCTTGCAGTGCGCCACCAGACCGCCCCCGTCCCTCGCCTCCACGGCCAGGCTGAACGCGCGAGTGTCCTCGAAGTCCAGCGCCTCCTGCAGCGTGATCGTCCCGCTCTCCGCGTCCACCACGAACTTCTGAAGCACTTTGGCCGGCATTTTCCCGAAGCCGTAGGTGACGCGCGCGTTGGTGCCGGCGTCTGCGTCGGAGGCCGAGACGTTCAGCACCATCGAGCCCGGCGGCGCGTCCTCGCGCAGGCTCGCGCGGTACCGGTCCTGCGCGAACACGGGTGGGTTGTCGTTGGCGTCGGTGACGTTGATGCAGAGCTGGGCGGTGCCGCTGCGGGGCGGCTCGCCGCCGTCCAGCGCCGTCAGCACCAGCCGCAGGCTCTGCTCGCTCTCCCGGTCCAGCGCACGGCGCAGCACCAGCTCCGCGAACTTGCTGCCGTCCGGGCTCTCCTTCACCTCCACCGCGAAGTACCCGTTGGCCTCCAGCTCGTAGCCCTGGAGCGAGTTGCTGCCCACGTCCGCGTCTTCAGCCATGCCCAAGTAAAACCGGGCGCCGGGAGAAGTTAACTCGTTGATCTCCAGCTGGAAATTGTCTTGCAGGAAGCGCGGCGCGTTGTCGTTGACGTCCTGGATGGCCACCTCGACGTGGAAAACGTTGAGCGGGTTCTGCACCAGCGCCTCGAAGCTGACGGCGCAGGACGCCGACTCGCCGCACATCTCCTCCCGGTCCAGCCGCTCGCTCACGTACAAGTTCCCGCTCTCCCCGCTCACCGTGAAGTATTTCAGCTGCCTTTTAGCCGCAGACGCCACCCGCAGCTTGCGTGCCGGCAGCTCCGCCGGGCTCAGCCCCAGGTCCCGCGCCAGCGGCCCCACCAGCGAGCCTCTGCCCAGCTCCTCGGGGATGGCGTAGCGGAGCCGCTCCGGCGCCGCCCGGCAGCACAAGCACAGCAGCAACGCGGGCAGCAGCACTCGCCCGCCGGCTCGCCGGCGGCTCTGCCTCTGCCTGCCCGCCATGCTCGGCAGCGCTCGCCGCGCTCCTCCCTCCTGCCGCTGCCCTCCCGCCCTTCCAGCCCCTCTCCGCAGCGAGCGAGCGCAGGGGCCGCCGCAGGGCAGCGATCTCGGCGCCGGCTCGGACGCCGCTGCTCCCCGCGCCGCGCCGCCTCTCGCCTCTGCTGCCCGGGCCGCTGCCGCTCTGGCCGGCGCCGGGCGAGCGAGCAGCCTGCGGGGGCAGGACGCTGCGGCGGCTCCGGCTCCGGCTCCGGCTCCGGCTCCGGCTCCGGCTCCGGCTCCGCTCCGCGTCGGCCAACAGCGGCACCCGGAGGCGTCGCGACGCCACCGCAGCCGCCTGACGGCCGCGCTCCCAAGGGCCCCGGCTCTGCTCCGGCTTTTGTGGGCTGCGCCCAGCAATAAATACAGGAGCGCAGCTTTCCATCTTCCCTGCATTTCTTCCTTTTGCTCATACAAGTCCCTGTCATTTCTCCCACTGTTGATTTTTCTTGTAGGGAGAAGAACAATCACACTGAGAAATGTGTCACCCTAGGGGTAATGTGTATGGCCCTATGATAAGACAACAAAATTAAATTTATTACTTTGTTTTGGATTCACAAGAGAAGTTTTGCATCTCCATACTGGAGGGGCTGACAATGGGAAAGTGCAAGGCCAGGTCAAGCCTTTCACAGATTCATTCAAGATCATCCAAGCAGACCTTGAACCCTTTCAATGGTGGCGCATCCACAACTTCTCCGGGGAATCTGTTCCAGTGTCTCACCACCATCAGCATAAACCATTTCTTCCTTATGTCCAATCCAAACCTTCCCTCGTTCAGTTTAAAACCATTGCCCCTTATCCTGTCATGACAGGCCCTGGTAAAAAGTCTTTCTCCATCCTTCTTATAAGCCCCATTTATACAGTGAAAAGACACAATATGGTCTCCCCAGAGCCTTCTCTTCTCCAGGCTGAAGAACCTCAACTTCTCCAGCCCGTCTTCACAGCAGAGGTCTTTCCAGCCCTTTGACCATTGTTGCGGCTCCTCTCTGGAACAGCTTTAACAGGTCCATGTCTTTGTTGTAGTGTGGGCCCCAGGGATGTATGCAGTACTCCAGGTGGGGTCTCATGAAAGCGGAGTAGGAAAGAACTACCACGCTACTTCTTATTCAGCCCACGATATGATTGGATTTCAGGGCAGCAAGCGCAAATTGCCCAATTTTGTCCCATTTTTCACCCCGCAGTACCCCCAAGTCCTTCTTTGCAGGGCTGCTCTCAATCCATTCATCCCACAGTCTGTACTGAAACTGGGAATGGTCCTGACCTAGGTGCAGGACCTTGCAGTTGGCCTTCCTCAACTTCATGAGCTTCGCACAGGCTTGCTTCTCCAGCCTGTCAAGGTCCCTCCAGATGGCATCCCTGCCCTCAAGAGAATCAATGGCACCACTCAGCTTCGTGTTGTCTGCAAACTTGCTGAGGCTGCACACGACCCCACTCTCTAGGAAGACACTAAATAGGATTGGTGCAAGTACCTTGAGGAACACCACACATTATAGGTTTCTGTTTGGACATTGAGCCATTGACTGTGACTCTTTGGACGCAGCCATCCAGCCACTTCCTCATCCATCTAACAGTCCCCCTGTCAAACCCATATCTCTCCAATGGAGCGGCCACAATGTCATGGAGGACTGAGTGGGGGACATCCTGCACATGTTCTCCCACTGGCCCCTAGTCATGGAAACCCTGAGGTCTAGCCGTAGCTCATGACAACAAGCAAGGCAAGAGTTAGAAACATACAGAAAGGAATGGATCAGGAGGAATAACAATTACAAGTAAACCTACCTACATATGAAATCAGGTAGAGAAACCCAAAATCATAACTCAGACAAGCAAGGCAAGGAAGCTTCAGAGGACAAAGTGTTGTCAGAGAAACTCACCGGGAAGTCTTCTTGGTCTTCACTGCGGGTGTTGAAATTCATCCCTGAGGGCACCTGGAAGTCACTGAGGTCTCAAGCACAAGTGCGGCCCTAAAGTCATACTCCGGACTACATAGCAGGAGGTTTCAGTTTGAGAAATAATCAAGGTAAGTCTACTAAGACATTACAGCAGATTCTCTTTTAGATTCTGCTTCATTTTCCTCACACACAAAATTCTGTCTTACATGGCTGAAGTAAGTATTTGCTGCAAAACACCACTCAACAGTTTCAAATGCAAAACCAATACCCACAAATGGGGAAAAGGAACCACGACCCACCAGGAAACAAATGCATGAAGGAAACTGTAATTACAACTATGAAGAAACTCTGCATCACAATGTTACAGGGTGGTAAAGATGGAAAAAGGAGATTTCACATGGGAATTATGAGCTGTTCTACCCATGCATCATCGTTCTACATACACAGTTATTGCACAACTGTAATTGTGTTTCAGGACAGGGAATCCAGAATGACAGCATCAGTGGAAGAGGCCTTGGCACCAGGCATGAAAACAAACCATTGGTCAGCCAAAATCACATGGACCCACTGATTTTCCTAGTTTGAAGCCAGACTCTCACCCTCCTTGCTCTGCATTCACAGCCTTTACTTGCACCATGGACAATATCCAGTGTTTTGGCCGTATGTCAGCCACAGGCAAAAAAGCATTTCATGCAGTGACATTTTAGGGAAACAGAAGTATATCCAACTCTTTGTCTTGGCAGCTGAGCACCTTCAAGGTATGGATGGAAACTGCTTCCTCAGCCCAACAGTTAGAAGAGATCTTTTAATGTTTTCAGGGTTACCCACCACAACAAAGCCCAAATTTAGACCCAGACAACAAACAAGGCAAGAACGGGAAACCTAGAGAAATGAAGGAATCATAGTTTAACACTTCAGATTATGTCCACTACAGAAGGTACACAAGAAGGGTAGCTAGTTGGTAGAAAGTCCACAGGAGGTTCACACAAGAGATCACACCTTTGACCATAGCCACAGTTCCTCCATGCAATTTCTTTGGACAATAAAATAGGGAAAACGCATGGAAACACAACTCTGGGCCCCACAGAACAACTAGGAGAAAATGAACCTGTAAACTTTAAAGTTGTACCACAGCAAAGTTTTTCACCTGCCCTGTCTCTGGACAGACAGAACTTTTCACCCTGCCCAACCATCACACAACAGGAAAGCGACCTTTGCAGACAGACACCACTGAAAGGAAAGTTGCACACGCAACTTCTCCTTATCTGAGAACAAGGATCACAACATGGACGCATACAAAGACATTTCTCTGCTCCTCACACTAATTCAAAGAACCGTACAACGTTCTCATTGGCATTAACAATATGCAGCTCCAATAAAGACCCAGTCGTCAAAGTATCACCGCAAAATCACCGTCATCCTTCTTCAGCACATTGGGCAACGTGGAAATACATGGCTCTCGAATCTTGACCTAAGGTGTAACCTATGCTCAATAACTACCATTCACAGGGAACAGCATGCGAGAGGAAAGCAAACTGATGAACCCACAGCTTGGCCAGCTGGAATCTGAGCAGTGTGATATCCAAAACTAAGACATCTTCAGACTCATTTTCAGAAGGCCAGCAATGAACCCTGGGAATCGACAAAACACAGGCCATGTCTCCACCTGCACCTCCTCACACACAGCACCCCCAAGACTCTCCTCAAACCCTTCACAGATTGCACGGTTGCCGTTGATCTTCATCATTTCCAGATAGACTCCATCCAAAGCAAAGTTGCACAGACAGCTTCTCCTTACCATGGATAATATTAGACTTCTCAGCACGCGTATGTGACAAGCAAGAGCATTTCTTCTTCCAGTAACATTTTAAGGAAACACCTCTATGAAAATCTTTCTCTTTACAGCTGTAAACATGAAAGGCATATATGGGACAGTCAGAGAAATAACAAATGGGATCTTCCACACATTAGCAGAGACAAAGGCCCACCTTCAGATCATTACAACCAGCAAGGCAAGAAGTTAACACCTGCAGAAAGGAAGGGACCATAGCATACTCTTCTAGAATATGGCACTTAGGGTATGTACCTCATTCAGGTGTATAGTAGGTAGTGAATACACAGATTGCTCCTCCCAATGCTCCCATTATGGTATTTGTCAGAAGTATGTAATTAAGCTGTTACTTAAGAACTGATGACAACCTCTAAACACAGAGGAACTATGTCCTAGGGCTCCCAATAGAGCTGGAGTAACATGTCTTCTAGCAAAAATTTTTTGGGAAGATGAAATTCCCATTGCATGACACCACAGATGGGCACTGAACAGGGAAAGGAGAAAACAATCTCTCTTGTGTCCTTCAACAGCCCCTCAGCACAGCTCCCATGACTCTCTTCTCCAATTCTTCACAATATACTTGGTGTTCTTGGAGCCCCCCTAATTGTCAAGCACATACCATCAAAGGGCCAGCTGCCTACACCATGCCTCTGTAACATGCACCACTGTCATGCCTTGGAAGCATAGCAAGAAGGGAGGTGCATTGCTCAGCAAGGTTCTCCAGCAGGGACTGGGGCCTGAACTTCAGCAAAGCAGGAATCTCCACCCTCCTTAAAACACATGCACTGCTCCACGCATACGTGCCTCTTCTACTACGACCATGTTTACATCTATTCCCCCCCGACAATCACAGGACACAAAGCTACCCTCACATCTCCTTCCTTTCACACCCGCTGTAGCATGAGTAAGAGGCACTAACACACGGCGCATTGCTGAATGAAGCTATGCTCAACATTACAAGTAAACCTACATATATATGACACCAGGTAGAGAAAAAAAAGACCATAAATCAGACAAGCAAGGCAAGGAAACATTAGAGGACAAAGAGTTGTCAGAGAAACTCACCGGGAAGTCTTCTTGGTCTTCACTGCAGGTGTGGAAATTCAGCCCTGAGAGCACCTGGAAGTCATGGACATCTCAAGGTGCAAGGGGAGGCCTGAAGTCTTATTCTGGACTACATAGCAGGGGGCGTCAGTTTGAAAAACAGTCATCAGCTCATGTGGCCTGCTCATCTCCCACAAATATGAAGCCAGAAATGTGAACACCTTCTCATGGGCGTCTTTCTCAAGCTAAGTCTTCTGAGAAATTACAACAGATTCTCTTTCAGATTCTGCTTCATTTTCCCCACACACAAAAGTCTGTCTGACATGGATGAAGTAAGTAGTTGCTGCAAAACAACACGCACAGTTTCAAAGGCAAAAGCACTGTCCAGAAATGGGGAAAAGAAACCACGGCCTTCTAGGAAACAAAGGCCTGAAAGTAAGTCTATTTACAACTATGGAGAACCTCTACATCGCAACGTTACAGGGAGATATAATTGAGATAAAGGAGGTCTCCCACAGGAATTATAAGCCCTTCTACCCTTGCATCATCATTCTAGGTACACGCTTATGCTCCAGCTTCTGGCCACCTATCAGCCACAGGCAAAAGTGCATATCATTCAGCAACAGTTTAGGGATTAAGACTTCAGATTATGTCCACTGTAGAAGGTACACAAGAAGGGTATCTAGTCAGTAGAAAGTCTACAGGAGACTGACACAGGACATCACACCATTTTCCATAGCCACAGTTCTCAAAGTAATTTATGTGGACAACAAGAAAAGGAAAATGCACAGAACCACAACTAGCTGAGAAACTGAACACTGACACCTAGTTTTAGACATCTCAGGCTATACCACAGTGAACTCTTCCACCCGCCCTGTCTCTGTGCGGACAGAATGCTTCAACGTCCTCAAACATCACACAACAGGGAAGCTGTCTTTGCAGACAGACGTCCTTGAAAGAAATGCTGCGCACACAATTTCACCTTACAGAGAACAACGATCACAAAACGGGTGCATGCATAGAGACTTCTCTGCTCATCACACTCCTTTGAGGAAACATAGAATGTTCGAAAGGGCTTAAGTGATATGCAGCTCTGTTAAAGCCTCAGTCATCAGTTTCAGCTCAGAGACTCCATCACCACCTTCAGCACATGGGCAATTTGGAAGATACGTGACTCGGCAACCGTTAATGTAATGCTTACATCCACACACAAGAACTAGAAATTGGAAATATGAACTTTCACACAGCACTTCCTAGAAATAGTACTCCCAAAGCATGTTTGCACTTCCATGGCTATTGCTTGCAGATAAATTCCTCAGAGGATTGTCATCCCCTTTCAGGACGCGGGAAAAGGGGCCCAAGTGTAAGTGGCAGAGTCTTTGGCACTAAAGCACAATACTAAAGCATACCCAGCCAGACGGAGCAAGAAAAGGAACAAGGCAAGAAGTTAAAACTCATACTGCATCAAAGTACAGCTGGGCAATGAACAGGAAAAAAGAGCAAACCATATCTCCTACCTAACACAACAGCTCCCACAGTTCTCCTCTCCAACCCTTCACAACTTCCATGGTGTTCCTTGACCCTCAGAATTTGCAAGAACATCTTATCACAAGACCAGTTGCCAGGACCAATTCCCTCTAACAGTATCTGTCCACGTACCATGATCAGGCCAATGAATGGGTACCAGGAGGGGAGGGGCATTTTCTGAGACCTTTGAAAGCACAGAAATGATACACACCCAGATGCGCCTCTGCTACTACATTTACAGCGACTTCACATTTACTTTCCCCCACAAGAAAAACGACAGAACACCAAAGCACCCTCACTTCTCCTGCCTTCCCCACCACCGATAAGGCCCACGAAAACTCCAGCAAATGCCCTCAATGAGAAACGGGCACCAACACTCAGAGTCTCTGTACACGAAGCTATGCCTCGTCTCACCTGCATGCGCAGAGCAAAGGTGAGGGGAAAGAGGAACAATCCAGACTACCGGGAGGGGAAAGGCAGGGGAAGCACACAGCGCGTTGCTGAGCGAAGCTGTGCCTTCCTTGGGACCAAAGCTCCCGAGGCGGCACAGCGAAGTCGGGGGGAAGGAAGGGCAGAGGAGCAGCAGAGGGAGGCGTGGCGGAGAAAGCCTGCTCGCAGGAACTCACCGGGGCGGTGGCGGCGGGGTCCTTCCCGAGCAGCGGCGCGGGCTCGTCGGGCGGCGGCCGGGCCGGGAGGGTGTCGCAGCAGCTGCCGCCCGAGCAGCGGAGCTGGCTCTTGCGCGAGTCGGCGGTGAGCGACACCTCGTGCGAGTAGGAGTGCAGGAAGGCGCGGACGCCGTCGATGCCCACGAAGTGCGAGGCCGGGACGCCGCGCAAGGCGCCGCTGCCCGCCGCCAGCAGCTGCGAGCGGCGCCAGCGCCGCAGGCGCAGCGCCAGCAGCAGCAGCAGGAAGGCGAGGAAGAGGCAGGACACGGCCGCCACGGCCACCACCAGCCACCGCGTCAGGCTGCCGGCCGGCTCGCCCGGCGCCGCCGCCGCGCTGCCCAGCTCCGACAGCAGCTCGGCCACGCTCTCGGCCAGCACCACCGTCAGCGTGGCCGTGGCCGACAGCGCCGGCCGCCCGTGGTCCTTCACCACCACCACCAGGCTCTGCCGCGCCGCGTCGCGGGCCAGCGGGAAGCGCGCCGTGCGCACCTCGCCGCTGTGCAGCCCCACGCGGAACAGCCCCGGCTCCGTCGCCTTGGCCAGCTCGTACGACAGCCACGCGTTCTGCCCCGCGTCCGCGTCCACCGCCACCACCTTGGCCACCAGCGCCCCCGGCTCCGCCGAGCGCGGCGCCAGCTCCACGCCCGCCCAGCCCGCGCCCGACGACGACGACGACGACGCCGGCGGCGGGTACAGCACCTGCGGCGCGTTGTCGTTCTCGTCCACGATCACGAGCCGCACCGACACGTTGCTGCTCAGCGGGGGCGCGCCGCCGTCCTCCGCCCGCACCCACAGCCCCACCTCGCGCACCTCCTCGTAGTCGAAGGAGCGCAGCGCGTACAGCGCGCCCGTCTCCGCCTGCACCGACACGTAGGACGAGAGCGGCGCGCCCCGCACCCGCCCCTCCGACAGCCGGTACCGCACGCGCGCGTTCTGCCCCCAGTCCGCGTCCGCCGCCCGCACCGTCAGCACCAGCGCGCCCGCCGCGTTGTTCTCGGGCAGCCGGGTGCTGTAGCGCGCCTCCGCGAACACCGGCGCGTTGTCGTTCACGTCCAGCACCCGCAGCGCCAGCACCGCGCTGCTCCACAGCGCCGGCGACCCGCCGTCCCTCGCCCGCACCGTCACGTTGTACTCCGACACCTCCTCCCGGTCCAGCTCCCGCGCCGTCACCACGCGGTAGTAGTCCTCGAAGGACTTCTCCAGGCGGAACGGGAGGCTCTCGGCGATGCTGCACCGCACCTCACCGTTCGCGCCCGAGTCCCGGTCCTGCACGTGCAGCAGGGCCACCACCGTCCCCGACGGCGCGTCCTCAGAGATCGCGCTGAGCTGAGAAGTCACTGTCAGTTCGGGCGCGTTGTCGTTGACATCTGTCACGGTGATCAAGACTTTCGCTGTGTCGAAAAGCTCTCCTCCGTCCCGTGCCTGCACCTCCAGTTCGTAGGAGTCGCCTTCCTCGAAGTCCAGGCTCCGCACCAGCGTGATCTCTCCCGTCGCAGAGTCCAGGTGGAATATCTCCGATGCCATGTCCGACACTTTCTTCAGCGAGTATTTCACGTCGCCGTTCAGCCCCTCGTCGGCGTCGGTGGCCGTGACGGTGACGAGGGCGGAGCCCACGGGCACGTCCTCCGGCACTCGCACCGTGTACTCCGCCTGCCTGAACACGGGCGCGTTGTCGTTCGCGTCCAGCACGGCCACGCGGATCCGTGCCGTGCCCGTCCGCGCCGGCTCTCCGCCGTCGCTCGCCCGCAGCACCAGCTCGTGAAACGCCGCCTCCTCCCGGTCCAGCGCCTTCGCCAGCACCAGCTCGGGACGCTGATCCCCGCCGGGGCCCGCCCGCACGGCCAGCGAGAAGTGCTCGTCGCCGCTTAGCTCGTAGCTCTGCAGGGAATTCCGACCCACGTCCGGGTCATGAGCCTCGGCCAGGGGAAACCGCGACCCCGGCGATGTCGTCTCGCTTATTCTCTCCTCCAGTACAAGTTCCTTGAAGCTGGGCGCGTTGTCGTTAATGTCCGTGATCTCCACTTCGATTCCGTAAACCTGCATTTCCCCCTCCACGATCACCTCACAGCGCAGCACGCATTGCTCCACCATTCGGCACAGCTGCTCTCTGTCTATCCTCTCCGCCGTCACTAAATGGCCCGTCTGCCCGTGCAGGGAGAAATACTGCGTCCTGCCTCTGTCTATGATGCGGAGGTCGCGGTCGCGGAGCGCCGGCAGCTCCAGCCCCAGGTCCTTGGCCACGTCGCCCACGAACGAGCCCTTCGGCATCTCCTCGGGAACCGAGTAGCGCAGCTGCCCCCACGCCGCCTCCCACGCCGCCACCAGGACGCACCACAGCAGGGCTCGCTCCCGCCGGCCCCAGCGCCTCCCCGCCGCGCACATCGCCGCCGCGGCACCGCCGGCACCGCACCACCGCCGGCAGCTCCCCGCCGCCGCCCGACGAACCGCCTCCGCTCCGGCTCCCGCTCCGGGTTCGCCGCTCCCGGCCGCTGTCGCCGGCCCCTACGCCTCGCTGCAGCACGGCTCTGCACCGCGGGGACGCTCGCAGACCGCCCGGCCGCCGAGACACCCAGCCAGCGAGCGAGCGAGCTGGGCCGCAGCGGGCGGGGCTGCCTCCAGCGCTCCGGCCTTCCTCTCGCTCCTCCTCGGTCAACAGCGGCGCCCGCAGCCTCCTCCCGGCACTGCAGGCACCGAGCGCTGCCCAGCGCTGCCCGCCCTGCCTTGCCCACACACGGGCAGCTCGCGGGGACGGGGCCGTCGCCACGCACACGTCCGTTCCCGTCCAGCGCCCACCTCCTGCCCTGGCTTTTCTCCAGCCGATCTCTTCTTTGGTCCTCCAGGCGATCGCGACCAGGAGGAAGGCAGAGGCCTCGCGTGGCCGTGGTCTTTCCTAATTACTTCCTAACGGCGATATATGTAAAGTCAAATAATTTTTCTTAGTATGACGTCCAGAATATTACGACTCGGAGTCCATTACTCCAAAAGCACAATCTGTACCACGATCTTCTGTAGCTGTCTGCCGCCAATGCATAAGAAAACAGTTTGTGAACTACAAAATGCGACACAACCTCCGCCCCAGGGAGAACCAGAGGTAACAGGCTCATCACCGGAGGCAGCAGGAACTCTTCTTTAAATACTTCCCTTGAGGTGGAACACGCTCCCGATTAACTGCTCCACCACCACTGACCGAGATCAGACATTGAAGGGCTGAGGAAGGTGGGCTCCAGCCACCGAAACGGAGAATCGAAGCCGCCTGAGCTCGCACAGCTCCTGAGGAGGGGGCGTTGCTCAGGCTCCCGGCGCGGGCTCCGGCATTTCTCCCTGGAAGACCTTCCTGAGAAGCCAGTACAGGAGGAGGCTCCCCGACTGCTCGACAGTTATTCTCCCCCAGCCACCCCCGTGTCAGCCTGTAGGTGACTTGGTCCCTTCGCACTGACTGTGCTACAGCCGCCCCGGAGGCAGGAGGCACCTGAGGGAACCTGGCCAGAAGCGCCTGCTCGGCTCCCCGCAAACTGCGGGGAAAATGGCTTTGCGAGTACGGCGAGAGGAACAACAGGTACACCTGCCTTGGCTCCTGTGCCACACAACAGCAAAGGGGGGTGACTACAGCCACACGACAGGGTTGGTGTGCTGTTCTCAACAATATTTTTGAACTGGATGAGAGCGACTGCGTTGCATGAAAATGTTGGTACATCTGAAGATACAACTAATACTGGAAAAGGGAAGTTGAACGACTTCAAGGAGTGATATCCCTTTTTAGCAGCCCACGTAATGTTGGGTTTCGATACTTCACTCACATTTACATTTAATCAACGAATTCGATACCTTGAACGACGAGGAAGGGGCTTGTCTTTTGGCAGAAATCAAGGTGTAAAGGATTGCAACTTGTTAATAAAGCATTCATCTAAGCCTTGTCTCCTCATGTTGGTAGGACACCTTTTAAACCAAATACTGTACACAGCAGGAGAAGACCATTCACAGGGAACAGCATGCAAGAGGAAAGCAAACTGATGAACCCACAGCTTGGCCAGCTGGAATCTGAGCAGTGTGGTATCCAAAAATATGACACCTTCAGACAGCTTTCCATCCCACTAATGTTATCTTTTCGGCAGCAGCCTTCCTCCAAAATCTGGGAGGGCTGATGCTGAGACTCCTTTCTTTCTTTACCCAGAACAAACTCAGTTTCTCTACACATGAATCCGCACGCTCGTTTCCCTTGGGAGTCCATTACCAAAACAGCAATACCCAACAACTATCTGTCCAATGCCATCAATCAGGTCCACGTGCATGACATTGGGAAAAAGCGTTCAGAAGGGAAAACAAGCTCTGCAACACTACCCTGATCCTGTTGCAGAATCTTTCTGAAGAGTCAGGTGATTTCACTAGAAATCAAAAGGTTTCAGGTTTACCAGTTTTACCTTCTACCGTTTTACTCAGCACAAACTGAATGGCCACAAACTCTCCACTGAGCCTACACGTAATTTGGCCATATGCCGACCACAGGCATAAAAGAGTTTAATTCAGTGGTGTTTTAGGGAAACAGAAGTGTATCAAAGTAATTGTCTTGTGCACTGCGTTTGCGTGGCAAGGCTTTGGTAGCAGGGGGGCGACAGAGGTGGCTTCTGTGAGAAGATGCCTGAAGCTTCCCCCATGTATGACAGAGCCAGTTCCAGCTGGCTCCAAGATGGACCCACCACTGGCCAAACTGAGCCAAGCAGCGACAGTGGTAGCACCTCTGTGATAAAATAAAGCACCTCTTAAATAAAGAAGGGCTAAAACCTGCTGCACAACAGCAGCTGCGAGGCAGGAGTGAGAATATGTGAGAGAACAACTGTGCAGACACCAAGGTCAGTGAAGAAGGAGGTGCTCCAGCCGCCGGAGCACAGATTCCCCTGCAGCCCGTGATGAAGACCATGGTGAGGCAGGTTGTCCCCCTCCAGCACATGGAGATCCATGCTGGAGCACACAGCCACCCTGCACCCTGCGGAGGACACCATGTCGGAGCAGGTGGATGTGCCCTGCAGGAGGCTGTGACCCCATGGAGAGCCCACACTGGAGCAGGCTCTTGGAAGAACATGTGGCCCCATGGAGAGGAGCCCATGCTAGAGCAGGTCTTCTGGTAGGACCTCTGTCCCCTGTGGGTGACCACGCTGGAGCAGTCCATTCTGCTCCCCCAGCCTGATCATTGTATCAGCTCTCTACTTTGAAGGACTATCAGCCAAACTGAGGCCCAGTTTTAGAACATGAGAAGAAACAAGGAAGGAATGGGAAGCGTAGAGAAGTGAAGGCATCACAGGTTAAGATTTCAGATTATGTCAACTGTAGAACGTACACAACAAGGGTATCAGGTCAGTAAATAGTCCACAGGAGGATCACACAGGAGTTTACACCAAAGACCATAGGCCCAGATCTCAAGGTAATTTCTTGAAATACTGTACTTCCGCTTACGGAGAACAAGGATCACAACAGGGATGCATGCATAGAGACTTCTGTGCTCATCACACTCCTTTGAAGAAACATAGAATGTTCTAAAGGGCATAAGCAATACACAGCCCAGGTATAGCCTCAGTCATCAGTATCAGCTCAGAGACATCATCTCCCTCTTCAGCACGGGGGCAATTTGGAAAATATGTGACTCTGAAACTGTTAATTCAAAGCTTACTTCTACGCCCAATAACTGCCATTCACAAGAAAAGCTGTAGCCAACACGTCAATGCATAAATTTAGTAACTTCCTTGCATGCGTTTTGAAAAACAAGCCCCAAACCCACAAATTCCTGACTAAAATACGCTCTCATCCCCTACATTCACACCAATTTTAATACCAACAAAACATCAGCGGTTACTTCATATGAGCAAGAGCCATTAACAACATCTGAAGGTTGGTCAAGGCTGGGAACAGCTTAACACAACCATCATGAAACTCTACATCACAGTCTTACAAGGACATACAGCTGCAAAATTGAAGTTGCACATGGCACTTCCTAGAAATAGTACCCCCGAAGCCTGTTTGCACTTCCATGGCTATTGCTTGCAGACAAATTCCTCAGAGGATTGTCATCCCCTTTCAGGACGTGGGAAAAGGGGCCTAAGTGTAGAATGGCAGAGTCTTTGGCACTTGGAACAGTATTAAAGCTCACCCAGCCAGACGGAGCAAGAATAAAAGCAAGGCAAGAACTTAAAACATGCAAAACCAAAAGGATCATACCATCCTCTTCTAGATTAGGGCACTTAGAGTAGGTACATAATTCAGGTCTTGAGTAGGGAATGAATACACTGTTGGCTCCTCCCAAAGCTCCCCTTATGGCACTTCTCCTAAGTACATCATTCAGCTCTTAATTAAGACACAACAACCTGCAAACCTCCCAGGGCTCCCAATACAGCCAAAATAATGTGTCTTAGGCCAAAATTATGTGGGAAGATGAAACTCATATTGCATGAAAGTACAGCTGGACACTGAACAGGGAAAGGGGCAAACCATACCTCCTTCCTAACTCAACAGCTCCCACAGTTCTCCTCTCCAACCCTTCACAGCTTGCATAGTGTTCTTTAACCCTCATAATTTGCAAGACTCTTTTTATGTAGTCCAGCAATGAAGCCCGGGAATTAACAAAGCACATGCCTTGTTTCCACCAGTACCTCGTCACACACAGCACCCCCAAGACTCCTCAAACCCTTCACAGATTGCGTGGGTGTCACTGATCGTCATCACTTGAAGACAGACTCCGTTAAAAGAAAACTTGCACAGAGAACATCTCCTTTACCATGAACAATATATGGCTTCTTACCATGAGTATTTGGCAACCAAGAGCATTTCTTCCCCTAACATTTTAAGGAAACATCTCCATGAAAGTGTGATCTTCCACACATTATGAGAGAAAACGGCCCACCTTCCCATCATTACAACAGGCATGGCAAGAAGTTCAAACATGCAAAAAAGAAAAGATCATAACATGCTCTTCTAGAATATGGCACTTAGAGTAGGTACATAATTCAGGTGTTGAGTAGGTAGGGAATACACAGTTTGATCTTCCCAAGTCTCCCATTATGGCATTTGACATAAGTACATAATTAAGCTGTCAGAATTGATGACAACATGCAAACACACAGCAAGAACCTCCAAGGGCTCCAATCATAGCTGGAATAACCTGTCCTCTAGCCAAACTTTTTTGGAAGACAAAATTCACCTTGCATGATACTAGAGCTGGACGATGAACAGGGAAAGGAGCAAACCATATCTCCTTCCTAAGTCAAGAACTCTTCACACACATCTTCCACAGCTTCCTCTCCAACCTTTCCCAACTTCCATGGTATTCTTTCGCTCTCATAATTTACAAGAACATCTTATCACAAGACCAGTCACTCAGATCGCTTCCCTCCAACAGGTACCACGATCAGGCCGTGGATGGATACCAGGAGGGGAGGGGCATTTTCTGAGACCTTTGAAAGCACAGAAATTATACACACCCAGATGCGCCTCTGCTGCTACATTTACAGCGACTTCACATCTCCTTCCCCCACCAGAAAAACGACAGAACACCAAAGCACCCTCACTTCTCCTGCCTTCCCCACCACCGATAAGGCCCACGAAAACTCCAGCAAATGCCCTCAATGAGCAACGTGCACCAACACTCAGAGCCTCTGTACACGAAGCTATGCCTCGCCTCACCTGCATGCCCAGAGGAAAGGGGACGGAAAGAGGAACAATCCAGACTACCGGGAGGAGAAAGGCAGGGGAGGCACACAGCGCGTTGCTGAGGCTCCGAGGCTCCCGAGGCGGCACAGCGAAGCCGTGGGGAAGGAAGGGCAGAGGCGCAGCAGAGGGAGGCGTGCGGAGAAAGCCTGCTCGCAGGAACTCACCGGGGCGGCGGCGGCGGGGTCCTTCCCGAGCAGCGGCGCGGGCTCGTCGGGCGGCGGCCGGGCCGGGAGGGTGTCGCAGCAGCTGCCGCCCGAGCAGCGGAGCTGGCTCTTGCGCGAGTCGGCGGTGAGCGACACCTCGTGCGAGTAGGAGTGCAGGAAGGCGCGGACGCCGTCGATGCCCACGAAGTGCGAGGCCGGGACGCCGCGCAAGGCGCCGCTGCCCGCCGCCAGCAGCTGCGAGCGGCGCCAGCGCCGCAGGCGCAGCGCCAGCAGCAGCAGCAGGAAGGCGAGGAAGAGGCAGGACACGGCCGCCACGGCCACCACCAGCCACCGCGTCAGGCTGCCGGCCGGCTCGCCCGGCGCCGCCGCCGCGCTGCCCAGCTCCGACAGCAGCTCGGCCACGCTCTCGGCCAGCACCACCGTCAGCGTGGCCGTGGCCGACAGCGCCGGCCGCCCGTGGTCCTTCACCACCACCACCAGGCTCTGCCGCGCCGCGTCGCGGGCCAGCGGGAAGCGCGCCGTGCGCACCTCGCCGCTGTGCAGCCCCACGCGGAACAGCCCCGGCTCCGTCGCCTTGGCCAGCTCGTACGACAGCCACGCGTTCTGCCCCGCGTCCGCGTCCACCGCCACCACCTTGGCCACCAGCGCCCCGGGCTCCGCCGAGCGCGGCGCCAGCTCCACGCCCGCCCAGCCCGCGCCCGACGACGACGACGACGACGCCGGCGGCGGCGGGTACAGCACCTGCGGCGCGTTGTCGTTCTCGTCCACGATCACGAGCCGCACCGACACGTTGCTGCTCAGCGGGGGCGCGCCGCCGTCCTCCGCCCGCACCCACAGCCCCACCTCGCGCACCTCCTCGTAGTCGAAGGAGCGCAGCGCGTACAGCGCGCCCGTCTCCGCCTGCACCGACACGTAGGACGAGAGCGGCGCGCCCCGCACCCGCCCCTCCGACAGCCGGTACCGCACGCGCGCGTTCTGCCCCCAGTCCGCGTCCGCCGCCCGCACCGTCAGCACCAGCGCGCCCGCCGCGTTGTTCTCGGGCAGCCGGGCGCTGTAGCGCGCCTCCGCGAACACCGGCGCGTTGTCGTTCACGTCCAGCACCCGCAGCGCCAGCACCGCGCTGCTCCACAGCGCCGGCGACCCGCCGTCCCTCGCCCGCACCGTCACGTTGTACTCCGACACCTCCTCCCGGTCCAGCTCCGTCGCCGTCACCACGCGGTAGTAGCTGCCCTGCGAGCTTCGCAGCTCGAACGGGACGCCCCCGTCCAGCGAGCACCGCACCTCGCCGTTCGCGCCCGAGTCCCGGTCCTGCACGTGCAGCAGGGCCACCACCGTCCCCGACGGCGCGTCCTCAGAGATCGCGCTCAGCGACGATGACACTGTCAGTTCGGGCGCGTTGTCGTTGACGTCTGTCACAGTGATCGCGATTATTGCCGTATCGAAAAGGCCTCCGCGATCATGTGCCTGCACTTCCACCTGATGTGAGGAGATATCCTCAAAGTCCAAATCGTCCTTAAGGGTTAGTTCTCCTGACTCCGTGTCAAGGTGAAAAAGTTCTGACGCCCGGTCTGAAATTTTCTTAAAACTGTACTTCACGTGCCCGTTCAGCCCCTCGTCAGCGTCGGTGGCCGCGACGGTGACGAGGGCGGAGCCCACGGGTACGTCCTCCGGCACCCGCACCGTGTACTCCGCCTGCCTGAACACGGGCGCGTTGTCGTTCGCGTCCAGCACGGCCACACGGATCCGCGCCGTGCCCGTCCGCGCCGGCTCTCCGCCGTCGCTCGCCCGCAGCACCAGCTCGTGAAACGCCGCCTCCTCCCGGTCCAGCGCCTTCGCCAGCACCAGCTCGGGACGCTGATCCCCGCCGGGGCCCGCCCGCACGGCCAGCGAGAAGTGCTCGTCGCCGCTCAGCTCGTAGCTCTGCAGGGAATTCCGACCCACGTCCGGGTCCTGCGCGTCCCGGAGAGGAAACCGCGACCCCGGCGATGTCGTCTCACTCATTCTCAGCTCCGTTTCTGCCTCTCGGAAGCTGGGCGCGTTGTCGTTAATGTCCGTGATCTCCACTTCGATTTCATAAACCTGCATTTCCCCGTCCACGATCACCTCACAGCGCAGCACGCATTGCTCCACCATTCGGCACAGCTGCTCTCTGTCTATCCTCTCCGCCGTCACTAAATGGCCCGTCTGCCCGTGCAGGGAGAAATACTGCGTCCTGCCTTTGTCCAAGATGCGGAGGCCGCGGTCGCGGAGCGCCGGCAGCTCCAGCCCCAGGTCCTTGGCCACGTCGCCCACGAACGAGCCCTTCGGCATCTCCTCGGGAACCGAGTAGCGCAGCTGCCCCCACGCCGCCTCCCACGCCGCCACCAGGACGCACCACAGCAGGGCTCGCTCCCGCCGGCCCCAGCGCCTCCCCGCCGCGCACATCGCCGCCGCGGCACCGCCGGCACCGCACCACCGCCGGCAGCTCCCCGCCGCCGCCCGACGAACCGCCTCCGCTCCGGCTCCCGCTGCGGGTTCGCCGCTCCCGGCCGCTGTCGCCGGCCCCTCCGCCTCGCTGCAGCACGGCTCCGCACCGCGGGGACGCTCGCAGACCGCCCGGCCGCCGAGACACCCAGCCAGCGAGCGAGCGAGCCGGGCCGCAGCGGGCGGGGCTGCCTCCAGCGCTCCGGCCTTCCTCTCGCTCCTCCTCGGTCAACAGCGGCGCCCGCAGCCTCCTCCCGGCACTGCAGGCACCGAGCGCTGCCCGCCCTGCCTTGCCCACGCACGGGCAGCTCGCGGGGACGGGGCCGTCGCCACGCACACGTCCGTTCCCGTCCAGCGCCCACCTCCTGCCCTGGCTTTTCTCCAGCCGATCTCTTCTTTGGTCCTCCAGGCGATCGCGACCAGGAGGGAGGCAGAGGCCTCGCGTGGCCGTGGTGTTTCCACGGCATGGGGACAGTGACTCGGTAATGGCGATATATGTAAAGTAGAATATTTTTTCTTAAGTCGACGTGCAGAATAGTATGAGCTTTATCCCATTTGTCCAAAAGCACAAGCCCCACCATGAATTTTTTTAGCAGTCATGCTTGAATGACTGCTACAAGGACAGCAAAAGAGAACAGGCTCTGAATTGCAACACGTGATATTCAGACACACAAACGCCCGGAGAACCAGAGGTTCTGAAGAAGGTTGGCTCCATCCACCGAAACGGAGAATCGAAGCCCCCCGAGCCCGTACAGCTCTCCTGAAGAGAAGAGCATCAGGTATATCTGTCTCGCCCTTTCTGTGCCCCACTACAGCAAAGCGGGTTGATAGCAGCCGTACAACAGCTTCGCTTTGCTCCACATTTTTCTTGTACCTCTCTTTTCCCGATATTCGCCTAATCTCGACAGTATTCCAGAAGGGGATGAGAGCAATGCAATGCTTCAGTGAAGTCACTGGGCTAATGGCTACATCACGAAGCTGTTGGAACACCTAAAGATGTAGCTAATACTGAGAAAGGACAGTTAACGGACTTTAACGCGTGATTTCCCTTTTCAATAGCCCACATCAATTTAGCGTTTGGATACTTTATAAGCATTTACCTTGTCTTCCAGCTCAGGGAGCTGAATACCCTGAGGATACCTGGTAGGTAGGTGCAAAGGACTGTAACTTGTTAATAAAGCATTCATCTAAGCCTTGAATCTTCATGTTGGTAGGACACCTTTTCAACCAAATACTGTACAACAGCAGAAGACAAGTACAGCTGCGCACCCGAAACTACGCGGACCAGGTGTTAATGTGCAAATGGACTTCAGCCGAGCGCCTAATTGCTGTCATTTTGCCTATTCCCTTGCCTCTGTCGAGATGTTCTCAGGGTGGGTAGAGACCATTAACCCCCGGGGTTGTGTCCGGCTAGAGGTACGAAGTTCTCTTTTATGACAGGCAGAACATTTCGACTCTTACTCCGTTAGTCCCAAGGCACAATCTCCACCCCGAATTGCACGGCTTTGTGCAGCGGTCGTCCTTGAATGACTTTTCCCTCAGCCTATCTGCAGATCCAAACAGCGCCATGGAGTAGGGGAACTGCTCAGCAACAGTCGCGATGGTCAGTCCCCGCATCCCGCAGTACAGGGACTGCCCTTCACTCGGCACTTTGATTGCTTCTCACCTGCACATCGGAGGCTGCTCCGAAGCAGCCTGCATTTCTCCCCCTTCCCCAGCCACCCTTTCGGAATTCTTGACTAGAGCCTCACACTACCGGCCGTACACGCAGGACGTAGTGCTCTCTTCTAGAGTAACTCAGCCGCAGGCAGCCATGCACATGCACTCGCTCTCGGCGGTAGTACAAAAAAACCCCAAAAAACCAGCATAAAGTAGACTCTTCACGTTACACAATGTACAACTCTTCGGGAAAAGAGGGATACCAAAGGAAATACAAATCACGGCCTTTTTTTTGGAGATTCCATTCTACGGCTTAGCCTCTGTAGAAGAAGACAGATCAAGAACGGGAGAAAAAAAAAAAAAAAGAGGGAAGAGAAGATGAGAAATAGCTGCACAAAAAAACCCAGAGAAACAGTGCCTGGGTAAAATTAACCCGTCCCACGAGTGCAACCATTGCTGCAGCAGCCTTCCCTCAAAAGATTGGAGGGCACACGGCAGAGCCGGAGGAATAACCTCTCACTTTTCCATTCATGGAGCCACACGCACCTTTCCTTTGGGAGTCCAACACCGAAACACTATTAACTAACGGGTTCTTGATCAGCTATCAAGCAGGTCCAACCCCATCGCTTAAAAGGGAAAAAAGCGATCAGGAAGGGAAAACCTCCAGCATCAAGGGCCAATCCCGAGGCTCTCCTGCAGAATCAGCGGGTCTCATTTTACACGCTAAGGACCTTCCTTCGCCGTTATCAACTCCTACGACTTCAGGCAACACAAGAGCTGGAGGCAAAACCTCTCCGCTGAACCTGAACCTGTGACCACCAAAGAACCACGGAGCACCGCGGCCGCCTCCCTGCTCTGAACGGAAGGGAGTTACCGCGTCCCTTCACGGAGAGACGGACCAGCACTCCCCATGCACACCAGCCGGGAAAAACCCAGGGGAAGAGGGACGGCGGTTCAGACAGGCTCAAGGAGACCAGCGGGAGCGCGCGGGTTTACAGACCTGCGGTGCGTCGGGGTCCGCGGGCGGCTCTCCCGCGCCGGCGCTGCTGCTCGGGCTCCGCTTCCCGCAGGGCTCCCCGCCGAGCAGCTCCTCCGCGGGCAGGCTGGGCAGCGGCGGCGGCGGCGGCAGCCAAGCGCCCTCGGCGACGGCGCGGCCCGGCGCCACGCACAGGTTGTAGGAGGAGGGCAAGGTGCCCTCGCAGAAGTCGGCCGGGAAGGCGGCGCCGGCCACCGAGAAGCGCTGCGCGCCCAGGCAGCGCAGGACGGCGGGCGGCCCGGCCCGGCGCACCCGCGCCAGCACGGCCAGCGCCACGCTCAGCAGGAACAGGGCGGAGAGGAGCGCCAGCGCCAGCACCAGGTAGAACTGCAGCTCCGCCGGCGAGTCGGCGCCCGCCGCCCGCTCGCTCAGCTCCGGCAGCGCCTCCTGCAAGCTCTCGGCCAGCACCACGTGCAGCGTGGCCGTGGCCGACAGCGCCGGCTGCCCGTGGTCCTTCACCACGGCCACCAGCCGCTGCTTCGCCGCGTCCCTCTCCGACACGGCCCGCGCCGTCCGCACCTCGCCGCTGTGCAGCCCCACGCGGAACAGCGCCGGCTCCGACGCCTGCACCAGCTCGTACGACAGCCACGCGTTGCGCCCCGCGTCCGCGTCCACCGCCACCACCTTGGCCACCAGGTACCCGGCCTCGGCCGACCGCGGCACCACCTCGAACGGCGCCGCGACCGCCCCCGCCGCCCCCGCCCCCGCGCCCGCCCCTGCGCCCGCCGCCGGCCACAGCACCCGCGGCGCGTTGTCGTTGCGGTCCAGCACGAAGACGCGCACCGTCGCCGTCGAGCTCCGCGACGGCGCCCCGCCGTCCTGCGCCCGCACCGCCACCGCGAACTCGCGGCACTGCTCGTAGTCGAAGGAGCGCTGCGCGTACACCGCGCCGCTCCGCGCCTCCACCGACACGTACGCCGCCGCGCCCGCGCTGCCGCCCGCCAGCCAATAGCTCACGCGCCCGTTGGCGCCCGCGTCCGCGTCCCGCGCGCGCACGCGCACCACCGCCGCGCCCGCCGCGTTGTTCTCCGCCACGTAGGCGCTGTAGGAGGCCTCCTCGAACACCGGCGCATTGTCGTTCACGTCCGACACCTCCAGCACCAGCGCCGTGCGGCTGGAGAGCGACGGGCTGCCCCGGTCCCTGGCCACCACCGTCACCCGGTGCTCGGGCGCCTGCTCCCGGTCCAGCGCGCTCGCCGTCACCACCTTGTACGAGCCGCCCGACGACGCCACGAGCGACAGCGGCGCCTCGCCCGACAGCTCGCACCACACCTGACCGTTCTCCCCGGAGTCCCGGTCCCGCACTTTCAACACGGCCACCACCGTGCCCGACGGCGCGTCCTCGGGCACCGGGCTCGACACCGACGTAAGTGTCACCTCGGGCGCGTTGTCGTTCACGTCCAGCACCTCCACTTCCACCTTGCAGTGCGCCACCAGACCGCCCCCGTCCCTAGCCTCCACCAGCAGCGTGTAGCCTCGCGTGTCCTCGAAGTCCAGCGCTTCCTGCAGCGTGATCGTCCCGCTCTCCGCGTCCACCACGAACTTCTGAAGCACCTTGGACGGCGTTTTCCCGAAGCCGTAGGTGACGCGCGCGTTGGTGCCGGCGTCTGCGTCGGAGGCCGAGACGTTCAGCACCATCGAGCCCGGCGGCGCGTCCTCGCGCAGGCTCGCGCGGTACCGGTCCTGTGCGAACACGGGTGGGTTGTCGTTGGCGTCGGTGACGTTGATGCAGAGCTGGGCGGTGCCGCTGCGGGGCGGCTCGCCGCCGTCCAGCGCCGTCAGCACCAGCCGCAGGCTCTGCTCGCTCTCCCGGTCCAGCGCACGGCGCAGCACCAGCTCCGCGAACTTGCTGCCGTCCGGGCTCTCCTTCACCTCCACCGCGAAGTACCCGTTGGCCTCCAGCTCGTAGCCCTGGAGCGAGTTGCTGCCCACGTCGGTGTCTTCCGCCATGCCCAAGGCAAAACGGGCGCCGGGAGAAGTTAACTCGTTGATCTCCAGCTGGAAATTGTCTTGCAGGAAGCGCGGCGCGTTGTCGTTGACGTCCTGGATGGCCACCTCGACGTGGAAAACGTTGAGCGGGTTCTGCACCAGCGCCTCGAAGCTGACGGCGCAGGACGCCGACTCGCCGCACATCTCCTCCCGGTCCAGCCGCTCGCTCACGTACAGGTTCCCGCTCTCCCCGCTCACCGTGAAGTATGGCTTCTCCGCGCTGAGCCGCAGCTTGCGTGCCGGCAGCTCCGCCGGGCTCAGCCCCAGGTCCCGCGCCAGCGGCCCCACCAGCGAGCCTCTGCCCAGCTCCTCGGGGATGGCGTAGCGGAGCCGCTCCGGCGCCGCCCGGCAGCACAAGCACAGCAGCAACGCGGGCAGCAGCACTCGCCCGCCGGCTCGCCGGCGGCTCTGCCTCTGCCTGCCCGCCATGCTCGGCAGCGCTGGCCGCGCTCCTCCCTCCTGCCGCTGCCCTCCCGCCCTTCCAGCCCCTCTCCGCAGCGAGCGAGCGCAGGGGCCGCCGCAGGGCAGCGATCTCGGCGCCGGCTCGGACGCCGCTGCTCCCCGCGCCGCGCCGCCTCTCGCCTCTGCTGCCCGGGCCGCTGCCGCTCTGGCCGGCACCGGGCGAGCGAGCAGCCTGCGGGGGCAGGACGCTGCGGCGGCTCCGGCTCCGGCTCCGCTCCGCGTCGGCCAACAGCGGCACCCGGAGGCGCCGCGACGCCACCGCAGCCGCCTGACGGCCGCGCTCCCAGGGGCCCCGGCTCTGCTCCGGCTTTTGTGGGCTGCGCCCAGCAATAAATACAGGAGCTCAGCTGCTCTTCATACACTCAAGAGGGCTCTAGAAGAGCGATATACTAGTTTATAGCACGGAAGACTTTATGTTGAATTCTGCTTTCATCCCTGGGACGAACACCAAGACGCAAATATTCCTCATGGAGTAATCCATATGTAATCACAAACGGCAAACCTGTCACGCTGGTCCTGCAAAGGACTTCCATCTGCCCTGCATTTCTTCCTTCTGCTCATACAAGTCCCTGACATTTCTCCCACTGTTGATTTTTCTTGTAGGGAGAAGAACAATCAAACTGAGAAATGTATCACCCTAGGGGTAATGTGTATGGTTCTATGCTAAGACAACAGAATAAACTTTATTGTTTTGTTTCGGAGTCACAAGAGAAGTTTTACATCTCCATACTGGAGGGGCTGACAATGGGAAAGTGCAAGGCCAGGTCAAGTCTTTCACAGATTCATAGAATGGTTTGAGTTGGGAGATACCTTTCAAGATCATCCAAGCTAATCTTGAACCCTTTCAATGGTGGAGCATCCACAACTTCTCCGGGGAATCTGTTCCAGGGTCTCACCACCATCAGCATAAAACATTTCTTTCTAATGTCCAATCCAAACCTCCCCTCGTTCAGTTTAAAACCATTGCCCCTTATCCTGTCATGACAGGCCCTGGTAAAAACTCTTTCTCCATCCTTCTGATAACCACCATTGAAAAGCCACAACAAGGTCTCCCCAGAGCCTTCTCTTCTCCAGGCTGAAGAACCTCAACTTCTCCAGCCCATCTTCACAGCAGAGGTCTTTCCAGCCCTTTGACCATTGTTGCGGCTCCTCTCTGGAACAGCTTTAACAGGTCCATGTCTTTGTTGTAGTGTGGGCCCCAGGGCTGTATGCAGTACTCCAGGTCAGGTCTCATGAAAGCGGAGTAGGAAAGAACTACCACGCTACTTCTTATTCAGCCCACGATATGATTGGATTTCGGGGCAGCAAGCGCAAATTGCCCAATCTTGTCTCATTTTTCACCCAGCAGTACCCCCAAGTCCTTCTCTGCAGGACTGCTCTCAATCCATTCATCCCACAGTCTGTACTGAAACTGGGAATGGTCCTGACCCAGGTGCAGGACCTTGCACTTCACCTTCCTCAACTTCATGAGCTTCGCACGGGCCCGCTTCTCCAGCCTGTCAAGGTCCCTCCAGATGGCATCCCTGCCCTCGAGAGAATCAATGGCACCACTCAGCTTGGTGTTGCCTGCAAACTTGCTGAGGGTGCACACGACCCCACTCTCTAAGAAGACACTAAATAGCATTGGTGCAAGTACCTTGAGGAACACGACACATTATTGGTTTCTGTTTGGACATTGAGCCATTGACTGTGACTCTTTGGACGCAGCCATCCAGACACTTCCTCATCCTTCTAACAGTCCCCCTGTCAAACCCATATCTCTCCAATGCAGCGGCCACCATGTCATGGGGGACTGAGTGGGGGACACCCTACACGTGTTCTCCCACTGGCCCCTAGTCACGGAAACCCTGAGGTCTAGCCATAGCTCATGACAACCAGCAAGGCAAGAGTTAGAAACATACAGAAAGGAAGGGATCAGGAGGAATAACATCTCTTAAGCCAAACTTACTGAGCAGAAGTAACTCAAACTGCATGGTAGTCCATTAGGCACACACTTGTGTTAACTGACAAGGAGGGAAATGACCATCTGATCTTCTATATACCCCCCACAGAGCTCCCCCTTCTTCTCTCCAACCCTACACAACTGGCACGTTTGCTTCTGACCTTCTCATAATTGGCAAAAACATATCATTAGTGGGTAATGCAGTATGATCACAGCAAGAAGGGAGCTACATTTGTCTGCTCACCACCATTCTCAGAAGAAACACAAGGATTCTAAGCACACGAATGATGAAGGGCCAAACAAAAAGAGGAGCAGTCATCCAACAGAGAATGGGTCATCAAGACATCACCTTGGAAGGAATCTCCTCCCCTCTTTTATCATAGGCACTCTTCCACAGAGATGCGACTTCTACTAAGGTCGTGTTTACATCTGTTCCCCCTAACAATCACAGGACACAAAGCTACCCTCACATC
This sequence comes from Gavia stellata, assembly GCF_030936135.1. NCBI lineage: Eukaryota > Metazoa > Chordata > Aves > Gaviiformes > Gaviidae > Gavia > Gavia stellata. The sequence continues at coordinate 20,783,003 of NC_082609.1, forward strand.
TCCTGCCTTTGACACCTGCTGTAGCATGAGCAAGAGGCACTAACACACGGCACATTGCTGGACGAAGCTATGCTGAAAATTACTGAGGTCTCAAGCACAAGTGCGTCCCTTAAGTCTTACTCTGGATTATTTAGCAGGAGGGGTTGCAGTTTGAGAAACAGTCATCAGCTCTTGGCAATTTTTGTACTTTGTGGCCTGCTCATGTCCCACAGATATGAAGCCATGAGCACATAGATCTTATCATCAGCCTCTTTCTCAAGCTAAGTCTTCATTTTTCTCGCACACAATCTTCCGTGTTACATGGCTGTTTCAAATGCAAAACCAATATCCACAAATGGGGAAAAGGAACCACGACCCACCAGGAAACAAAGGCATGAAGGGAAATGTAATTACAATTATGAAGAAGCTCTGCATCGCAGTGTTACAGGGAGACACAGATGGATAAAGGAGGTTTCACACGGGAATTATGAGCCGTTCTACCCATGCATCATCATTCTACATACACCATTATTGTACATATACTTTGCGGTTGGAGAACTGTCATTGCCTTTGAGGACAGGGAATCGAGGACGACAGCGTCAATGGCAGAGGCCTTGGCACCAGGCATGAAAACAAGCCACTGCTCAGCCAAAATCACATGGACACACCAATTTTCCTAGTTCAAACCCAGCCTCTCACCCTCCTTGCTCTGCATTCACAGCCTTTACTTGTACCACGGACAATATCCAGTGTTTTGGCCGTATGTCCACCACAGGCAAAAGAGCATTTCATGCAGTGACATTTTAGGGAAACAGAAGTATATCCAACTCTTTGTCTTGGCAGCTGAGCACCTTCAAGCTATGGATGGAAACTGCTTCCCCAGCCCAACAGTTAGAAGAGAGCTTTTAACGTTTTCAGGGTTACCCACCACAACAAAGCCCAGCTTTAGACCCAAACAACAAACAAGGCAAGAATGGGAAACCTAGAGAAATGAAGGAGTCATAGCTTAACACTTCAGATTATGTCAACTGTAGAAGGTACACGAGAAGAGTATATAGTTGGTAGAGAGTCCACAGGAGGCTCACACAGGAGACCACACCTTTGACCATAGCCACAGTTCCTCCATGCAATTTCTTTGGACAATAAAATAGAGAAAATGCATGGAACAACAACTCTGGAGACCAGGTAGAGAAAAACAAAACCATAAATCAGACAAGCAAGGCAAGGAAGCTTCAGAGGAGAAAGTGTTGTCAGAGAAACTCACCAGGAAGTCTTCCTGGTCTTCACTGCATGTGTTAAAATTCATCCCTGAGAGCACCTGGAAGTCATGGACATCTGAAGGTGTAAGTGCAGCCCTAAAGTCTTACTCTGGACTACACAGCAGGGGGTTTCAGTTTGAGAAACAGTAATCAGCTCATGTGGCCTGCTTATCTCCCACAAATATGAAGCCAGAAGTGTAAACACCTTCTTGTGGGCCTCTTTCTCAAGCTAAGTCTTCTGAGAAATTATAAGAAATGCTCTTTTAGCTTCCGCTTCATTTTCCGCATAGACAAAATTCTGTCTTATGTGGCTGAAGTGAGCATTTGCTGCAGAACAACACGCACAGTTTCAAAGGCAAAAGCACTGACCAGAAATGGGGAAAAGAAACCACGGCCTTGCAGACCACAAAGGCCTGAAAAAAGTCTATTTACACCTATGAAGAAACTCTGCATCGCAATGTTACAGGGAGATATAATTCGGATAAAGGAGGTTTCCCACAGGAATTATAAGCCATTCTACAATTGCATCATCATTCTAGGTACACACTTATGCTCCAACTTTTGGCCATCTTTCAGCAACAGGCAAAATAGCATTTCATTCAGCAACAGTTTAGGGAAACGTAACTCTGCCAAAGTCTTTCTCTGGGCAGCTGAACACCTTCAAGGTATAGATGGAAACTGCTCCCCCAGCCTCACCATTTTATCAGCTCTCTACTTTGAAGGGCTATCAGCCAAAGTGAGGCCCAGTTTTAGAACACGAGAAGGAACAACGAGAACATCACAACAGCCTGCAAACACACAGGAAGAACCACCCAGAGCTCCCAGTACAGCCAGAAGAATGTGTCTTAGGCCAAACTTATGTGGGAAGATGAAACTCCTATAACATGAAAGTACAGCTGGGCACTGAACAGGGAAAGGAGCAATCCATAGCTCCTTCCTAAGTCAACAGCTCCCACAGTTCTCCTCTCCAACCCTTCACAACTTCCATGATGTTCTTTGACCCTCAGAATTTGCAAGAACATCTTATCACAAGACCAGTTGCCAGGACCAATTCCCTCTAACAGTATCCACCCGCGGTACCATAATCAGGCCATGGATAGGTACCAGGAGGGGAGGGGCATTTTCTGAGACCTTTGAAAGCACAGAAATGATACACACCCAGATGCGCCTCTGCTACTACATTCACAGCGATTTCGCATCTACTTCCCCCACCAGAAAAAGGGCAACCCAGACTACCGGGAGGGGAAAGGAAGGGAAAGCACACAGCGCGTTGCTGAGCGAAGCTGTGCCTTCCTTGGGACCAAAGCTCCCGAGGCGGCACAGCGAAGCCGGGGGGAAGGAAGGGCAGAGGAGCAGCAGAGGGAGGCGTGGCGGAGAAAGCCTGCTCGCAGGAACTCACCGGGGCGGCGGCGGCGGGGTCCTTCCCGAGCAGCGGCGCGGGCTCGTCGGGCGGCGGCCGGGCCGGGAGGGTGTCGCAGCAGCTGCCGCCCGAGCAGCGGAGCTGGCTCTTGCGCGAGTCGGCGGTGAGCGACACCTCGTGCGAGTAGGAGTGCAGGAAGGCGCGGACGCCGTCGATGCCCACGAAGTGCGAGGCCGGGACGCCGCGCAAGGCGCCGCTGCCCGCCGCCAGCAGCTGCGAGCGGCGCCAGCGCCGCAGGCGCAGCGCCAGCAGCAGCAGCAGGAAGGCGAGGAAGAGGCAGGACACGGCCGCCACGGCCACCACCAGCCACCGCGTCAGGCTGCCGGCCGGCTCGCCCGGCGCCGCCGCCGCGCTGCCCAGCTCCGACAGCAGCTCGGCCACGCTCTCGGCCAGCACCACCGTCAGCGTGGCCGTGGCCGACAGCGCCGGCCGCCCGTGGTCCTTCACCACCACCACCAGGCTCTGCCGCGCCGCGTCGCGGGCCAGCGGGAAGCGCGCCGTGCGCACCTCGCCGCTGTGCAGCCCCACGCGGAACAGCCCCGGCTCCGTCGCCTTGGCCAGCTCGTACGACAGCCACGCGTTCTGCCCCGCGTCCGCGTCCACCGCCACCACCTTGGCCACCAGCGCCCCGGGCTCCGCCGAGCGCGGCGCCAGCTCCACGCCCGCCCAGCCCGCGCCCGACGACGACGACGACGACGCCGGCGGCGGGTACAGCACCTGCGGCGCGTTGTCGTTCTCGTCCACGATCACGAGCCGCACCGACACGTTGCTGCTCAGCGGGGGCGCGCCGCCGTCCTCCGCCCGCACCCACAGCCCCACCTCGCGCACCTCCTCGTAGTCGAAGGAGCGCAGCGCGTACAGCGCGCCCGTCTCCGCCTGCACCGACACGTAGGACGAGAGCGGCGCGCCCCGCACCCGCCCCTCCGACAGCCGGTACCGCACGCGCGCGTTCTGCCCCCAGTCCGCGTCCGCCGCCCGCACCGTCAGCACCAGCGCGCCCGCCGCGTTGTTCTCGGGCAGCCGGGCGCTGTAGCGCGCCTCCGCGAACACCGGCGCGTTGTCGTTCACGTCCAGCACCCGCAGCGCCAGCACCGCGCTGCTCCACAGCGCCGGCGACCCGCCGTCCCTCGCCCGCACCGTCACGTTGTACTCCGACACCTCCTCCCGGTCCAGCTCCCTCGCCGTCACCACGCGGTAGTAGTCCTCGAAGGACTTCTCCAGGCGGAACGGGAGGCTCTCGGCGATGCTGCACCGCACCTCGCCGTTCGCGCCCGAGTCCCGGTCCTGCACGTGCAGCAGGGCCACCACCGTCCCCGACGGCGCGTCCTCAGAGATCGCGCTCAGCGACGATGACACTGTCAGTTCGGGCGCGTTGTCATTGACGTCTGTCACGGTGATCAAGACTTTCGCTGTGTCGAAAAGCTCTCCTCCGTCCCGTGCCTGCACCTCCAGTTCGTAGGAGTCCCCTTCCTCGAAGTCCAGGCTCCGCACCAGCGTGATCGCTCCCGTCGCAGAGTCCAGCTGGAAAATCTGCGAGGCTTTCTCCGTGATTTTCTTCAGCGAGTATTTCACGTCGCCGTTCAGCCCCTCGTCGGCGTCGGTGGCCGTGACGGTGACGAGGGCGGAGCCCACGGGCACGTCCTCCGGCACTCGCACCGTGTACTCCGCCTGCCTGAACACGGGCGCGTTGTCGTTCGCGTCCAGCACGGCCACACGGATCCGTGCCGTGCCCGTCCGCGCCGGCTCTCCGCCGTCGCTCGCCCGCAGCACCAGCTCGTGAAACGCCGCCTCCTCCCGGTCCAGCGCCTTCGCCAGCACCAGCTCGGGACGCTGATCCCCGCCGGGGCCCGCCCGCACGGCCAGCGAGAAGTGCTCGTCGCCGCTCAGCTCGTAGCTCTGCAGGGAATTCCGACCCACGTCCGGGTCATGAGCCTCGGCCAGGGGAAACCGCGACCCCGGCGATGTCGTCTCGCTTATTCTCTCCTCCACCTCAACATCTTTGAAGCTAGGCGCGTTGTCGTTAATGTCGGTGATCTCCACTTCGATTCCGTAAACCTGCATTTCCCCGTCCACGATCACCTCACAGCGCAGCACGCATTGCTCCACACTCTCGCAGAGATGCTCTCTGTCTATCCTCTCCGCCGTCACTAAATGGCCCGTCTGCCCGTGCAGGGAGAAATACTGCGTCCTGCCTTTGTCCAAGATGCGGAGGCCGCGGTCGCGGAGCGCCGGCAGCTCCAGCCCCAGGTCCTTGGCCACGTCGCCCACGAAGGAGCCCTTCGGCATCTCCTCGGGAACCGAGTAGCGCAGCTGCCCCCACGCCGCCTCCCACGCCGCCACCAGGACGCACCACAGCAGGGCTCGCTCCCGCCGGCCCCAGCGCCTCCCCGCCGCGCACATCGCCGCCGCGGCACCGCACCACCGCCGGCAGCTCCCCGCCGCCGCCCGACGAACCGCCTCTGCTCCGGCTCCGGCTCCCGCTCCGGGTTCGCCGCTCCCGGCCGCTGCCGCCGGCCCCTCCGCCTCGCTGCAGCACGGCTCTGCACCGCGGGGACGCTCGCAGACCGCCCGGCCGCCGAGACACCCAGCCAGCGAGCGAGCGAGCCGGGCCGCAGCGGGCGGGGCTGCCTCCAGCGCTCCGGCCTTCCTCTCGCTCCTCCTCGGTCAACAGCGGCGCCCGCAGCCTCCTCCCGGCACTGCAGGCACCGAGCGCTGCCCAGCGATGCCCGCCCTGCCTTGCCCACACACGGGCAGCTCGCGGGGACGGGGCCATCGCCACGCACACGTCCGTGCCCGTCCAGCGCCCACCTCCTGCCCTGGCTTTTCTCCAGCCGATCTCTTCTTTGGTCCTCCAGGCGATCGTGGCCAGGAGGAAGGCAGACGCCTCGCGTGATCGTGGTGTTTCCACGGCACGGCGAAAATGACTTGCTAATGGTGATATATGTAAAGTAGAATATTTTTTCTTAAGTCGACGTGCAGAATAGTATGAGCTTTATCCAGTTTGTCCAAAAGCACAAGCCCCACCACGAATTTTTTTAGCAGTCATGCTTGAATGACTGCTACAAGGACGGCAAAAGAAAACAGGCTCTGAAATGCAACTCGTGGTATTCAGACACACAAACGCCCGGAGAACCAGAGGTTCTGAAGAAGGTGGGCTCCATCCACCGACACGGAGAATCGAAGTCCCCTGCGCCCGTACAGCTCCCGAGGAGAAGAGGGTCAGGTACATCTGTCTCGGCTCCTGTGCCCCTTCTGTGCCTTACAACAGCAAAGCGGTTGATCGCAGCCGCACAGCAGCTTCGCTTTGCTCCACATTTTTCTTGTACCTCTCTTTTCCCGACATTCGCCTATTCTGAACAGTATTTCAGAACGGGATAAGAGCAAGGCAATGCTTCAGTGAAGTCACTGGGCTAATGGCTACATCACGAAGCTGTTAGAACACCTAAAGACGCAGCTAATACTGAGAAGGGAAAGTTAACGGGCTTTATCGCACGATTTCCGGTTTTAATATCCCACATCAATTTAGCGTTTGGATACTTTATGAACGTTTACATTTAATCAACTAATTCGACAGCTTGAACGACGAGGAAGGGGCTTGCCTTTTGGCAGAAATCAAGGTGTAAAGGATTGCAACTTGTTAATAAAGCATTCATCTAGGCCTTGAATCTTCATGTTGGTAGGACACTATTTCAACCAAATACTCTACAACAGCAGGAGACGACAAGTACAGCTGCGCACCCGAAACTACGCGGACCAGGTGTTAATGTGCAAATGGACTTCAGTCGAGTGCCTAATTGCTGTCATTTTGCCTATTCCCTTGCCGCTGCCGAGATGTTCTCAGGGTGGGTAGAGCCCATTAACCGCCGGAGTTGTGTCCGGCTAGAGGTACAAAGTTCTCTTTGAATGATGACCATATACATTCATTGCTTCTCACGTGCACATCGGAGGCTGCTCCGAACCAGCCTGCATTTCTCCCCCTTCCCCTACTACCCCTTCGCAATTCTTGACTAGAGCCTCACACTACAGGCCGTACACGCAGGACGTAGTGCTCTCTTCCAGAGTAACTCAGCCGCAGGCAGCCACGCACATGCACTCGCTCTGGGGGTAGTACAAAAAAAAAACCCAACCCAAAACCAGCATAAACTAGACTGTTCACGTCACACAAAATACAAGTCTTCAGGAAAAGAGGGATACCAAAGGAAATACAAATCACGACCATTTTTTTAGAGATTCCATTCTACGGCTTAGAAAATGAGGGAACAAAAGAGGAGAAATAGCTGCTCCAGAAAGTCAGAGAAATAATGCATGGATAAAATTAACCCGTCCCACAAGTACAACCATTCCTGCAGCAGCCTTCCCTCAAAAGACGGGAGGGTACACGGCAGAGGGAGTTACCGCGTTCCTTCATTCCTTCACGGAGACACGGACCAGCACTCCCCATGCACACCAGCCGGGAAAAACCCAGGGGAAGAGGGACGGCGGTTCACACAGGCTCAAGGAGACCAGTGGGAGCGCGCGGGCTTACAGACCTGCGGTGCGTCGGGGTCCGCGGGCGGCTCTCCCGCGCCGGCGCTGCTGCTCGGGCTCCGCTTCCCGCAGGGCTCCCCGCCGAGCAGCTCCTCCGCGGGCAGGCTGGGCAGCGGCGGTGGCAGCGGCAGCCAAGCGCCCTCGGCGACGGCGCGGCCCGGCGCCACGCACAGGTTGTAGGAGGAGGGCAAGGTGCCCTCGCAGAAGTCGGCCGGGAAGGCGGCGCCGGCCACCGAGAAGCGCTGCGCGCCCAGGCAGCGCAGGACGGCGGGCGGCCCGGCCCGGCGCACCCGCGCCAGCACGGCCAGCGCCACGCTCAGCAGGAACAGGGCGGAGAGGAGCGCCAGCGCCAGCACCAGGTAGAACTGCAGCTCCGCCGGCGAGTCGGCGCCCGCCGCCCGCTCGCTCAGCTCCGGCAGCGCCTCCTGCAAGCTCTCGGCCAGCACCACGTGCAGCGTGGCCGTGGCCGACAGCGCCGGCTGCCCGTGGTCCTTCACCACGGCCACCAGCCGCTGCTTCGCCGCGTCCCTCTCCGACACGGCCCGCGCCGTCCGCACCTCGCCGCTGTGCAGCCCCACGCGGAACAGCGCCGGCTCCGACGCCTGCACCAGCTCGTACGACAGCCACGCGTTGCGCCCCGCGTCCGCGTCCACCGCCACCACCTTGGCCACCAGGTACCCGGCCTCGGCCGACCGCGGCACCACCTCGAACGGCGCCCCCACCGCCCCCACCGCCCCCGCCCCCGCGCCCGCCCCCGCGCCCGCCGCCGGCCACAGCACCCGCGGCGCGTTGTCGTTGCGGTCCAGCACGAAGACGCGCACCGTCGCCGTCGAGCTCCGCGACGGCGCCCCGCCGTCCTGCGCCCGCACCGCCACCGCGAACTCGCGGCACTGCTCGTAGTCGAAGGAGCGCTGCGCGTACACCGCGCCGCTCCGCGCCTCCACCGACACGTACGCCGCCGCGCCCACCGCGCCCGCGCTGCCGCCCGCCAGCCAGTAGCTCACGCGCCCGTTGGCGCCCGCGTCCGCGTCCCGCGCGCGCACGCGCACCACCGCCGCGCCCGCCGCGTTGTTCTCCGCCACGTAGGCGCTGTAGGCGGCCTCCTCGAACACCGGCGCGTTGTCGTTCACGTCCGACACCTCCAGCACCAGCGCCGTGCGGCTGGAGAGCGACGGGCTGCCCCGGTCCCTGGCCACCACCGTCACCCGGTGCTCGGGCGCCTGCTCCCGGTCCAGCGCGCTCGCCGTCACCACCTTGTACGAGCCGCCCGACGACGCCACGAGCGACAGCGGCGCCTCGCCCGACAGCTCGCACCACACCTGACCGTTCTCCCCGGAGTCCGGGTCGTTCACGTTCAGGAGGGCCACCACCGTGCCCGACGGCGCGTCCTCGGGCACCGGGCTCGACACCGACAGCACCGTGATCTCGGGCGCGTTGTCGTTCTCGTCCGTGATCTCTAGCTGCACCTTGCAGTGAGCAGTGAGCCCGCCGCCGTCCCGCGCCTCCAGGCCGAAGCTGTATCTGCTCTTCTCCTCGAAGTCCAGCGGTCCCGCCGTCCTGACCTCGCCGCTGTCGCTGCCGACGCTGAACAAGGCGCGGACGCCGTCCGGGACGTTGCCGAAGGAGTACGAGACCCGCCCGTTGGAGCCCGCGTCCGCATCCGTGGCTCGCACTCGCAACACCAGCGACCCCGCCGGCACATTCTCCCGCACTCGCGCCTCGTAGACGCTTCGCTGAACACGGGCGCGTTGTCGTTGGCGTCCGTCACGTTGACGCGAACCTGCACGGTCCCGGACCTCGCGGGGTCCCCGCCATCCACCGCCGTCAGCACCAGCTCAAAGGAGCTCTGCTTCTCCCGGTCCAACGCCCTCTCCAGAACTAATTCCGGCTGCTTGCTTCCATCTGGGCTCTCCTTCACGGCCAGAGCGAAGGACGGGTTGCTACTGAGCTGGTAAGTCAGCAGCGAGTTGCTGCCCACGTCCGCGTCTCGTGCCATCTCCAGCGGAAAACGAGCACCGGGAAGTGTTAGCTCTGTGATCTCGAGGTCCAGAGTAGCCTTGCTGAAGGCCGGGGAGTTGTCGTTGACGTCCTGGATGGCCACCTCGACGTGGAAAACGTTGAGCGGGTTCTGCACCAGCACCTCGAAGCTGACGGCGCAGGACGCCGACTCGCCGCACATCTCCTCCCGGTCCAGCCGCTCGCTCACGTACAGGTTCCCGCTCTCCCCGCTCACCGTGAAGTATTTCAGCTGCCTTTTAGCCGCAGACGCCACCCGCAGCTTGCGTGCCGGCAGCTCCGCCGGGCTCAGCCCCAGGTCCCGCGCCAGCGGCCCCACCAGCGAGCCTCTGCCCAGCTCCTCGGGGATGGCGTAGCGGAGCCGCTCCGGCGCCGCCCGGCAGCACAAGCACAGCAGCAACGCGGGCAGCAGCACTCGCCCGCCGGCTCGCCGGTGGCTCTGTCTCTGCCTGCCCGCCATGCTCGGCAGCGCTCGCCGCGCTCCTCCCTCCTGCCGCTGCCCTCCCGCCCTTCCAGCCCCTCTCCGCAGCGAGCGAGCGCAGGGGCCGCCGCAGGGCAGCGATCTCGGCGCCGGCTCGGACGCCGCTGCTCCCCGCGCCGCGCCGCCTCTCGCCTCTGCTGCCCGGGCCGCTGCCGCTCTGGCCGGCGCCGGGCGAGCGAGCAGCCTGCGGGGGCAGGACGCTGCGGCGGCTCCGGCTCCGGCTCCGCTCCGCGTCGGCCAACAGCGGCACCCGGAGGCGCCGCGACGCCACCGCAGCCGCCTGACGGCAGCGCTCCCAGGGGCCCCGGCTCTGCTCCGGCTTTTGTGGGCTGCGCCCAGCAATAAATACAGGAGCGCACCTTTCCATCTGCCCTGCATTTCTTCCTTTTGCTCCCACAAGTCCCTGACATTTCTCCCACGGTTGATTTTTCTTGTAGGGAGAAGAACAATCACACTGAGAAATGTATCACCCTAGGGGTAATGTGTATGGTTCTATGCTAAGAGAACAAAATAATCTTTATTACCTTGTTTTGGATTCACAAGAGAAGTTTTGCATCTCCATACTGGAGGGGCTGACAATGGGAAAGTGCAAGGCCAGGTCAAGTCTTTCACAGATTCATAGAATGGTTTGAGTTGGGAGATACCTTTCAAGATCATCTAATCCACCCCTCTGACAAAGGAAGGCACATCCTTCACTAGGTCAGCTTGCTCAAAGCCCCGTCTAAGCTGACTTTGAACCCTTTCAATGGTGGCGCATCCACAACTTCTCCTGGGAATCTGTTCCAGTGTCTCACCACCATAGGCATAAAACATTTCTTTCGTATGTCCAATCCAAACCTCCCCTCGTTCAGTTTAAAACCATTGCCCCTTATCCTGTCATGACAGGCCCTGGTAAAAACTCTTTCTCCATCCTTCTTATAAGCCCCATTTATACAGTGAAAAGCCACAATAAGGTCTCCCCAGAGCCTTCTCTTCTCCAGGCTGAAGAACCTCAACTTCTCCAGCCCATCTTCACAGCAGAGGTCTTTCCAGCCCTTTGACCATTGTTGCGGCTCCTCTCTGGAACAGCTTTAACAGGTCCATGTCTTTGTTGTAGTGTGGGCCCCAGGGATGTATGCAGTACTCCAGGTGGGGTCTCATGAAAGTGGAGTAGGAAAGAACTACCATGCTACTTCTTATTCAGCCCACGATATGATTGGATTTCAGGGCAGCAAGTGCAAATTGCCCAATCTTGTCCCATTTTTCACCCCGCAGTACCCCCAAGTCCTTTGCAGGGCTGCTCTCAATCCATTCATCCCACAGTCTGTACTGAAACTGGGAATGGTCCTGACCCAGGTGCAGGACCTTGCACTTCGCCTTCTTCAACTTCATGAGCTTCGCACGGGCCCGCTTCTCCAGCCTGTCAAGGTCCCTCCAGATTCACCCCTTCCTTTGAGAGAATCAACGGCACCAGTCAGCTTGGTGTTGCCTGCAAACTTGCTGAGGGTGCACACGACCCCACTCTCTAGGAAGACACTAAATAGGATTGGTACAAGTACCTTGAGGAACACCACACATTATAGGTTTCTGTTTGGACATTGAGCCATTGACTGTGACTCTTTGGACGCAGCCATCCAGCCACTTCCTCATCCATCTAACAGTCCCCCTGTCAAACCCATATCTCTCCAATGGAGCAGCCACCATGTCATGGGGGACTGAATGAGGGACACCCTACACGTGTTCTCCCACTGGCCCCTAGTCACGGAAACCCTGAGGTCTAGCCATAGCTCATGACAACCAGCAAGGCAAGAGTTAGAAACATACAGAAAGGAAGGGATCAGGAGGAATAACATCTCTTAAGCCAAACTTACTGAGCAGAAGTAACTCAAACTGCATGGTAGTCCATTAGGCACACACTTGTGTTAACTGACAAGGAGGGAAATGACCATCTGATCTTCTATACACCCCCCACAGAGCTCCCCCTTCTTCTCTCCAACCCTACACAACTGGCACGTTTGCTTCTGACCTTCTCATAATTGGCAAAAACATATCATTAGTGGGTAATGCAGTATGATCACAGCAAGAAGGGAGCTACATTTGTCTGCTCACCACCATTCTCAGAAGAAACACAAGGATTCTAAGCACACGAATGATGAAGGGCCAAACAAAAAGAGGAGCAGTCATCCAACAGAGAATGGGTCATCAAGACATCACCTTGGAAGGAATCTCCTCCCCTCTTTTATCATAGGCACTCTTCCACAGAGATGCGACTTCTACTAAGGTCGTGTTTACATCTGTTCCCCCTAACAATCACAGGACACAAAGCTACCCTCACATCTCCTGCCTTTGACACCTGCTGTAGCATGAGCAAGAGGCACTAACACACGGCACATTGCTGGACGAAGCTATGCTGAAAATTACTGAGGTCTCAAGCACAAGTGCGTCCCTTAAGTCTTACTCTGGATTATTTAGCAGGAGGGGTTGCAGTTTGAGAAACAGTCATCAGCTCTTGGCAATTTTTGTACTTTGTGGCCTGCTCATGTCCCACAGATATGAAGCCATGAGCACATAGATCTTATCATCAGCCTCTTTCTCAAGCTAAGTCTTCTGAGAAATTACAACTGATTCTCTTTTAGATTCTGCTTCATTTTTCTCACACACAATCTTCTGTGTTACATGGCTGTTTCAAATGCAAAACCAATACCCACAAATGGGGAAAAGGAACCACGACCCACCAGGAAACAAAGGCATGAAGGGAAATGTAATTACAATTATGAAGAAACTCTGCATCGCAGTGTTACAGGGAGACACAGATGGATAAAGGAGGTTTCACACGGGAATTATGAGCCGTTCTACCCATGCATCATCATTCTACATACACCATTATTGTACATATACTTTGCGGTTGGAGAACTGTCATTGCCTTTGAGGACAGGGAATCCTGGACGACAGCATCAATGGCAGAGGCCTTGGCACCAGGCATGAAAACAAACCACTGCTCAGCCAAAATCACATGGACACACCAATTTTCCTAGTTCAAACCCAGCCTCTCACCCTCCTTGCTCTGCATTCACAGCCTTTACTTGTACCACGGACAATATCCAGTGTTTTGGCCGTATGTCCACCACAGGCAAAAGAGCATTTCATGCAGTGACATTTTAGGGAAACAGAAGTATATCCAACTCTTTGTCTTGGCAGCTGAGCACCTTCAAGGTATGGATGGAAACTGCTTCCCCAGCCCAACAATTAGAAGAGAGCTTTTAACGTTTTCAGGGTTACCCACCACAAAGAAGCCCAGCTTTAGACCCAAACAACAAACAAGGCAAGAATGGGAAACCTAGAGAAATGAAGGAGTCATAGCTTAACACTTCAGATTATGTCAACTGTAGAAGGTACACGAGAAGAGTATATAGTTGGTAGAGAGTCCACAGGAGGATCACACAGGAGACCACACCTTTGACCATAGCCACAGTTCCTCCATGCAATTTCTTTGGACAATAAAATAGAGAAAATGCATGGAACAACAACTCTGGAGACCAGGTAGAGAAAAACAAAACCATAAATCAGACAAGCAAGGCAAGGAAGCTTCAGAGGAGAAAGTGTTGTCAGAGAAACTCACCAGGAATTCTTCCTGGTCTTCACTGCATGTGTTAAAATTCATCCCTGAGAGCACCTGGAAGTCATGGACGTCTCAAGGTTCAAGTGCAGCCCTCAAGTCTGTCTGTAGCTTCTGCTACATTTTTCTCACATATAAAATTCTGTCTTATGTGGCTGAAGCGAGTAGTTGCTGAAAAACAACACTCACAGTTTCAAAGGCAAAAGCACTGACCAGAAATGGGGAAAAGAAACCACAGCCTTCCAGAAAACAAAGGCCTGAAGGAACTCTATTTACACCTATGAAGAAACTCTGCATCGCAATGTTACAGGGAGATATAATTCGGATAAAGGAGGTTTCCCACAGGAATTATAAGCCATTCTACAATTGCATCATCATTCTAGGTACACACTTATGCTCCAACTTTTGGCCATCTTTCAGCAACAGGCAAAATAGCATTTCATTCAGCAACAGTTTAGGGAAACGTAACTCTGCCAAAGTCTTTCTCTGGGCAGCTGAACACCTTCAAGGTATAGATGGAAACTGCTCCCCCAGCCTGACCATTTTATCAGCTCTCTACTTTGAAGGGCTATCAGCCAAAGTGAGGCCCAGTTTTAGAACACGAGAAGGAACAACGAAGTAATGGGAAACGTAGAGAAGTGAAGGCATCATAGCTTAAGATTTCAGATTATGTCAACTGTAGGAGGTACACAAGAAGTCGGTAGAAAGTCTACAGGAGACCGACACAGGAGATCACGCCATTTTCCATAGCCACAGTTGTCAAAGTAATTTATGTGGACAACAAGAAAAGGAAAATGCACAGAACCACAACTAGGTGAGAAACTGAACATTGACACCCACCCTTTAGACATTGGAAGCTATACCACAGCCAACTCTTCCACCTGGCCTGTCCCTGTGCAGACAGAATGCTTCAACGTCCTCAAACATCACGCAACAGGGAAGCTGTCTTTGCAGACAGGCGTCCTTGAAAGAAATGTTGCACACACAATTTCACCTTACACAGAACAAGGATCATAAAACAGGTGCTTGCATAGAGACTCATCACACTCCTTTGAGGAAACATAGAATGTTCTAAAGGGCATAAGCGATACACAGCTCAGGTAAAGCCTCAGGCATCAGTATCAGCTCAGAGACACCATCTCCTTCTTCAGCACATGGGCAATTTGAAAGATACGTGACACTGGAACAGTGACTGTAATGCTTACATCCATGCCCAATAACTACCATTCAAAAGGAAAGCTTATCCAACATGTCAGTGCATAAATTAGGTAACTTCCTTGTATGTCCTTCAAAAAAACAAGCCCCAAACCCACAAATTCCTGACTAAAATACCCTCCCATCCCCTGCATTCACACCAATTTTAATACCAACAAAACATCAGCGGTTACTTCATATGAGCAAGAGCCATTAATAACATCTGAAGGTTGGTCAAGGCTCGGAACAGCTTAACACAACCACCATGAAACTCTACATCACAGTCTTACAAGGACATACAGCTGCAAAAATTATGTTGCACACGGCACTTCCTAGAAATAGTACCCCCGAAGCCTGTTTGCACTGCCATGGCTACTGCTTGCAGACAAATTCCTCAGAGGATTGTCATCCCCTTTCAGGATGCTGGAAAAGGGGCCTAAGTGTAAGTGGCAAGAGTCCTTGGCACTAGGCACGATATTAAAGCACACCCAGCAAGAAAAGGACAAAGGCAAGAACTTAAAACATGCAAAACCAAAAGGATAATACCATCCTCTTCCGGGTTATGTCACTTTAGGTACATAATGCAGGTCTTGAGTAGGGAATGAATAAACTGTTGGCTCTTCCAAAAGCTCCCGTTATGGGACTTCTCCTAAGTACATAATTGCGCTCTTAATTAAGAACATCACAAAAACCTGCAAACACACAGGCAGAACCTCCCAGGGCTCCCAGTACAGCCGGAATAATGTGTCTTAGGCCAAACTTCTGTGGGAAGATGAAACTCATACTGCATGAAACTACAGCTGGGCAATGAACAGAGAAAAGAGCAAACCATAGCTCCTACCTAACTCAACAGCTCCCACAGTTCTCCTCTCCAACCCTTCACAACTTCCACGGTGTTCCTTGACCCTCAGAATTTGCAAGAACATCTTATCACAAGACCAGTTGCCAGGACCAATTCCCTCTAACAGTATCCGCCCGCGGTACCATGATCAAGCCATGGATGGGTACCAGGAGGGGAGGGGCATTTTCTGAGACCTTTGAAAGCACAGAAATGATACACACCCAGATGCGCCTTTGCTACTACATTTACAGCGACTTCACATTTACTTTCCCCCACCAGAAAAACGATAGAACACCAAAGCACCCTCACTTCTCCTGCCTTCCCCACCACCGATAAGGCCCACGAAAACTCCAGCAAATGCCCTCAATGAGAAACGGGCACCAACACTCAGAGTCTCTGTACACGAAGCTATGCCTCGTCTCACCTGCATGCGCAGAGCAAAGGTGAGGGGAAAGAGGAACAATCCAGACTACCGGGAGGGGAAAGGCAGGGGAAGCACACAGCGCGTTGCTGAGGCTCCGAGGCTCCCGAGGCGGCACAGCGAAGCCGGGGGGAAGGAAGGGCAGAGGAGCAGCAGAGGGAGGCGTGGCGGAGAAAGCCTGCTCGCAGGAACTCACCGGGGCGGTGGCGGCGGGGTCCTCCCCGAGCAGCGGCGCGGGCTCGTCGGGCGGCGGCCGGGCCGGGAGGGTGTCGCAGCAGCTGCCGCCCGAGCAGCGGAGCTGGCTCTTGCGCGAGTCGGCGGTGAGCGACACCTCGTGCGAGTAGGAGTGCAGGAAGGCGCGGACGCCGTCGATGCCCACGAAGTGCGAGGCCGGGACGCCGCGCAAGGCGCCGCTGCCCGCCGCCAGCAGCTGCGAGCGGCGCCAGCGCCGCAGGCGCAGCGCCAGCAGCAGCAGCAGGAAGGCGAGGAAGAGGCAGGACACGGCCGCCACGGCCACCACCAGCCACCGCGTCAGGCTGCCGGCCGGCTCGCCCGGCGCCGCCGCCGCGCTGCCCAGCTCCGACAGCAGCTCGGCCACGCTCTCGGCCAGCACCACCGTCAGCGTGGCCGTGGCCGACAGCGCCGGCCGCCCGTGGTCCTTCACCACCACCACCAGGCTCTGCCGCGCCGCGTCGCGGGCCAGCGGGAAGCGCGCCGTGCGCACCTCGCCGCTGTGCAGCCCCACGCGGAACAGCCCCGGCTCCGTCGCCTTGGCCAGCTCGTACGACAGCCACGCGTTCTGCCCCGCGTCCGCGTCCACCGCCACCACCTTGGCCACCAGCGCCCCCGGCTCCGCCGAGCGCGGCGCCAGCTCCACGCCCGCCCAGCCCGCGCCCGACGACGACGACGACGACGCCGGCGGCGGGTACAGCACCTGCGGCGCGTTGTCGTTCTCGTCCACGATCACGAGCCGCACCGACACGTTGCTGCTCAGCGGGGGCGCGCCGCCGTCCTCCGCCCGCACCCACAGCCCCACCTCGCGCACCTCCTCGTAGTCGAAGGAGCGCAGCGCGTACAGCGCGCCCGTCTCCGCCTGCACCGACACGTAGGACGAGAGCGGCGCGCCCCGCACCCGCCCCTCCGACAGCCGGTACCGCACGCGCGCGTTCTGCCCCCAGTCCGCGTCTGCCGCCCGCACCGTCAGCACCAGCGCGCCCGCCGCGTTGTTCTCGGGCAGCCGGGCGCTGTAGCGCGCCTCCGCGAACACCGGCGCGTTGTCGTTCACGTCCAGCACCCGCAGCGCCAGCACCGCGCTGCTCCACAGCGCCGGCGACCCGCCGTCCCTCGCCCGCACCGTCACGTTGTACTCCGACACCTCCTCCCGGTCCAGCTCCCTCGCCGTCACCACGCGGTAGTAGTCCTCGAAGGACTTCTCCAGGCGGAACGGGAGGCTCTCGGCGATGCTGCACCGCACCTCGCCGTTCGCGCCCGAGTCCCGGTCCTGCACGTGCAGCAGGGCCACCACCGTCCCCGACGGCGCGTCCTCAGAGATCGCGCTGAGCTGAGAAGTCACTGTCAGTTCGGGCGCGTTGTCGTTGACGTCTGCCACGGTGATCAAGACTTTCGCTCTGTCGGAAAGGCCCCCGCCGTCCTCTGCCTGCACCTCCAGTTCGTAGGAGTCCCCTTCCTCGAAGTCCAGGCTCCGCACCAGCGTGATCGCTCCCGTCGCAGAGTCCAGCTGCAATATCTCCGATGCCATGTCCGACACATGCTTCAGCGAGTATTTCACGTCGCCGTTCAGCCCCTCGTCGGCGTCGGCGGCCGTGACGGTGACGAGGGCGGAGCCCACGGGCACGTCCTCCGGCACTCGCACCGTGTACTCCGCCTGCCTGAACACGGGCGCGTTGTCGTTCGCGTCCAGCACGGCCACGCGGATCCGCGCCGTGCCCGTCCGCGCCGGCTCTCCGCCGTCGCTCGCCCGCAGCACCAGCTCGTGAAACGCCGCCTCCTCCCGGTCCAGCGCCTTCGCCAGCACCAGCTCGGGACGCTGATCCCCGCCGGGGCCCGCCCGCACGGCCAGCGAGAAGTGCTCGTCGCCGCTCAGCTCGTAGCTTTGCAGGGAATTCCGACCCACGTCCGGGTCCTGCGCGCCGCGGAGATGAAACCGCGACCCCGGCGATGTCGTCTCGCTTATTCTCAGCTCCGTTTCTGCCTCTCGGAAGCTGGGCGCGTTGTCGTTAATGTCCGTGATCTCCACTTCGATTCCGTAAACCTGCATTTCCCCGTCCACGATCACCTCACAGCGCAGCACGCATTGCTCCACCATTCGGCACAGCTGCTCTCTGTCTATCCTCTCCGCCGTCACCAAATGGCCCGTCTGCCCGTGCAGGGAGAAATACTGCGTCCTGCCTTTGTCCAAGATGCGGAGGCCGCGGTCGCGGAGCGCCAGCAGCTCCAGCCCCAGGTCCTTGGCCACGTCGCCCACGAAGGAGCCCTTCGGCATCTCCTCGGGAACCGAGTAGCGCAGCTGCCCCCACGCCGCCTCCCACGCCGCCACCAGGACGCACCACAGCAGGGCTCGCTCCCGCCGGCCCCAGCGCCTCCCCGCCGCGCACATCTCCGCCGCGGCACCGCCGGCACCGCACCACCGCCGGCAGCTCCCCGCCGCCGCCCGACGAACCGCCTCCGCTCCGGCTCCGGCTCCCGCTGCGGGTTCGCCGCTCCCGGCCGCTGCCGCCGGCCCCTCCGCCTCGCTGCAGCACGGCTCCGCACCGCGGGGACGCTCGCAGACCGCCCGGCCGCCGAGACACCCAGCCAGCGAGCGAGCGAGCCGGGCCGCAGCGGGCGGGGCTGCCTCCAGCGCTCCGGCCTTCCTCTCGCTCCTCCTCGGTCAACAGCGGCGCCCGCAGCCTCCTCCCGGCACTGCAGGCACCGAGCGCTGCCCAGCGCTGCCCGCCCTGCCTTGCCCACGCACGGGCAGCTCGCGGGGACGGGGCCATCGCCACGCACACGTCCGTGCCCGTCCAGCGCCCACCTCCTGCCCTGGCTTTTCTCCAGCCGATCTCTTCTTTGGTCCTCCAGGCGATCGCGACCAGGAGGAAGGCAGAGGCCTCGCGTGGCCGTGGTCTTTCCTAATTACTTCCTAACGGCGATATATGTAAAGTCAAATAATTTTTCTTAATATGACGTCCAGAATATTACAACTCGGAGTCCATTACTCCAAAAGCACAATCTGTACCACGATCTTCTGTAGCTGTCTGCCGCCAATGCATAAGAAAACAGTTTGTGAACTACAAAATGCGACACAACCTCCGCCCCAGGGAGAACCAGAGGTATCAGGCTCATCACCGGAGGCAGCAGGAACTCTTCTTTAAATACTTCCCTTGAGGTGGAACACGCTCCCGATTAACTGCTCCACCACCACTGACCGAGATCAGACATTGAAGGGCTGAGGAAGGTGGGCTCCAGCCACCGAAACGGAGAATCGAAGCCGCCTGAGCTCGCACAGCTCCTGAGGAGGGGGCGTTGCTCAGGCTCCCGGCGCGGGCTCCGGCATTTCTCCCTGGAAGACCTTCCTGAGAAGCCAGTACAGGAGGAGGCTCCCCGACTGCTCGACAGTTATTCTCCCCCAGCCACCCCCGTGTCAGCCTGTAGGTGACTTGGTCCCTTCGCACTGACTGTGCTACAGCCGCCCCGGAGGCAGGAGGCACCTGAGGGAACCTGGCCAGAAGCGCCTGCTCGGCTCCCCGCAAACTGCGGGGAAAATGGCTTTGCGAGTACGGCGAGAGGAACAACAGGTACACCTGCCTTGGCTCCTGTGCCGCACAACAGCAAAGGGGGGTGACTACAGCCACACGACAGGGTTGGTGTGCTGTTCTCAACAATATTTTTGAACTGGATGAGAGCGACTGCGTTGCATGAAAATGTTGGTACATCTGAAGATACAACTAATACTGGAAAAGGGAAGTTGAACGACTTCAAGGAGTGATATCCCTTTTTAGCAGCCCACGTAATGTTGGGTTTCGATACTTCACTCACATTTACATTTAATCAACGAATTCGATACCTTGAACGACGAGGAAGGGGCTTGTCTTTTGACAGAAATCAAGGTGTAAAGGATTGCAACTTGTTAATAAAGCATTCATCTAAGCCTTGTCTCCTCATGTTGGTAGGACACCTTTTAAACCAAATACTGTACACAGCAGGAGAAGACCATTCACAGGGAACAGCATGCAAGAGGAAAGCAAACTGATGAACCCACAGCTTGGCCAGCTGGAATCTGAGCAGTGTGGTATCCAAAAATATGACACCTTGAGACAGCTTTCCATCCCACTAATGTTATCTTTTCGGCAGCAGCCTTCCTCCAAAATCTGGGAGGGCTGATGCTGAGACTCCTTTCTTTCTTTACCCAGAACAAACTCAGTTTCTCTACACATGAATCCGCACGCTCGTTTCCCTTGGGAGTCCATTACCAAAACAGCAATACCCAACAACTATCTGTCCAATGCCATCAATCAGGTCCACGTGCATGACATTGGGAAAAAGCGTTCAGAAGGGAAAACAAGCTCTGCAACACTACCCTGATCCTGTTGCAGAATCTTTCTGAAGAGTCAGGTGATTTCACTAGAAATCAAAAGGTTTCAGGTTTACCAGTTTTACCTTCTACCGTTTTACTCAGCACAAACTGAATGGCCACAAACTCTCCACTGAGCCTACACGTAATTTGGCCATATGCCGACCACAGGCATAAAAGAGTTTAATTCAGTGGTGTTTTAGGGAAACAGAAGTGTATCAAAGTAATTGTCTTGTGCACTGCGTTTGCGTGGCAAGGCTTTGGTAGCAGGGGGGCGACAGAGGTGGCTTCTGTGAGAAGATGCCTGAAGCTTCCCCCATGTATGACAGAGCCAGTTCCAGCTGGCTCCAAGATGGACCCACCACTGGCCAAACTGAGCCAAGCAGCGACAGTGGTAGCACCTCTGTGATAAAATAAAGCACCTCTTAAATAAAGAAGGGCTAAAACCTGCTGCACAACAGCAGCTGCGAGGCAGGAGTGAGAATATGTGAGAGAACAACTGTGCAGACACCAAGGTCAGTGAAGAAGGAGGTGCTCCAGCCGCCGGAGCACAGATTCCCCTGCAGCCCGTGATGAAGACCATGGTGAGGCAGGTTGTCCCCCTCCAGCACATGGAGATCCATGCTGGAGCACACAGCCACCCTGCACCCTGCGGAGGACACCATGTCGGAGCAGATGGATGTGCCCTGCAGGAGGCTGTGACCCCATGGAGAGCCCACACTGGAGCAGGCTCTTGGAAGAACATGTGGCCCCATGGAGAGGAGCCCATGCTAGAGCAGGTCTTCTGGTAGGACCTCTGTCCCCTGTGGGTGACCCACGCTGGAGCAGTCCATTCTGCTCCCCCAGCCTGATCATTGTATCAGCTCTCTACTTTGAAGGACTATCAGCCAAACTGAGGCCCAGTTTTAGAACACGAGAAGAAACAAGGAAGGAATGGGAAGTGTAGAGAAGTGAAGGCATCACAGGTTAAGATTTCAGATTATGTCAACTGTAGAACGTACACAACAAGGGTATCAGGTCAGTAAATAGTCCACAGGAGGATCACACAGGAGTTTACACCAAAGACCATAGGCCCAGATCTCAAGGTAATTTCTTGAAATACTGTACACACAACTTCCGCTTACGGAGAACAAGGATCACAACAGGGATGCATGCATAGAGACTTCTGTGCTCATCACACTCCTTTGAAGAAACATAGAATGTTCTAAAGGGCATAAGCAATACACAGCCCAGGTATAGCCTCAGTCATCAGTATCAGCTCAGAGACATCATCTCCCTCTTCAGCACGGGGGCAATTTGGAAAATATGTGACTCTGAAACTGTTAATTCAAAGCTTACTTCTACGCCCAATAACTGCCATTCACAAGAAAAGCTGTAGCCAACACGTCAATGCATAAATTTAGTAACTTCCTTGCATGCGTTTTGAAAAACAAGCCCCAAACCCACAAATTCCTGACTAAAATACGCTCTCATCCCCTACATTCACACCAATTTTAATACCAACAAAACATCAGCGGTTACTTCATATGAGCAAGAGCCATTAATAACATCTGAAGGTTGGTCAAGGCTGGGAACAGCTTAACACAACCATCATGAAACTCTACATCACAGTCTTACAAGGACATACAGCTGCAAAATTGATGTTGCACATGGCACTTCCTAGAAATAGTACCCCCGAAGCATGTTTGCACTTCCATGGCTATTGCTTGCAGACAAATTCCTCAGAGGATTGTCATCCCCTTTCAGGACGTGGGAAAAGGGGCCTAAGTGTAGAATGGCAGAGTCTTTGGCACTTGGAACAGTATTAAAGCTCACCCAGCCAGACGGAGCAAGAATAAAAGCAAGGCAAGAACTTAAAACATGCAAAACCAAAAGGATCATACCATCCTCTTCTAGATTAGGGCACTTAGAGTAGGTACATAATTCAGGTCTTGAGTAGGGAATGAATACACTGTTGGCTCCTCCCAAAGCTCCCCTTATGGCACTTCTCCTAAGTACATCATTCAGCTCTTAATTAAGACACAACAACCTGCAAACCTCCCAGGGCTCCCAGTACAGCCGGAATAATATGTCTTAGGCCAAACTTATGTGGGAAGATGAAACTCATATTGCATGAAAGTACAGCTGGACACTGAACAGGGAAAGGGGCAAACCATACCTCCTTCGTAACTCAACAGCTCCCACAGTTCTCCTCTCCAACCCTTCACAGCTTGCATGGTGTTCTTTAACCCTCATAATTTGCAAGACTCTTTTTATGTAGTCCAGCAATGAAGCCCGGGAATTAACAAAGCACATGCCTTGTTTCCACCAGTACCACCTCACACACAGCACCCCCAAGACTCCTCAAACCCTTCACAGATTGCGTGGGTGTCACTGATCGTCATCACTTGCAGACAGACTCCATTAAAAGAAAACTTGCATAGAGAACATCTCCTTTACCATGAACAATATATGGCTTCTTACCATGTGTATTTGGCAACCAAGAGCATTTCTTCCCCTAACATTTTAAGGAAACATCTCCATGAAAGTGTGATCTTCCACACATTATCAGAGAAAACGGTCCACCTTCCCATCATTACAACGAGCATGGCAAGAAGTTCAAACATGCAAAACCGAAAAGATCATAACATGCTCTTCTAGATTATGGCACTTAGAGTAGGTACATAATTCAGGTGTTGAGTAGGTAGGGAATACACAGTTTGATCTTCCCAAGTCTCCCATTATGGCATTTGACATAAGTACATAATTAAGCTGTCAGAATTGATGACAACATGCAAACACACAGCAAGAACCTCCAAGGGCTCCAATCATAGCTGGAATAACCTGTCCTCTAGCCAAACTTTTTTGGAAGACAAAATTCACCTTGCATGATACTAGAGCTGGACGATGAACAGGGAAAGGAGCAAACCATATCTCCTTCCTAAGTCAAGAACTCTTCACACACATCTTCCACAGCTTCCTCTCCAACCTTTCCCAACTTCCATGGTATTCTTTCGCTCTCATAATTTACAAGAACATCTTATCACAAGACCAGTCACTCAGATCGCTTCCCTCCAACAGGTACCACGATCAGGCCGTGGATGGATACCAGGAGGGGAGGGGCATTTTCTGAGACCTTTGAAAGCACAGAAATGATACACACCCAGATGCGCCTCTGCTGCTACATTTACAGCGACTTCACATCTCCTTCCCCCACCAGAAAAACGACAGAACACCAAAGCACCCTCACTTCTCCTGCCTTCCCCACCACCGATAAGGCCCACGAAAACTCCAGCAAATGCCCTCAATGAGCAACGTGCACCAACACTCAGAGCCTCTGTACACGAAGCTATGCCTCGTCTCACCTGCATGCGCAGAGGAAAGGGGACAGAAAGAGTAACAATCCAGACTACCGGGAGGGGAAAGACAGGGGAAGCACACAGCGCGTTGCTGAGTCTCCGAGGCTCCCGAGGCGGCACAGCGAAGCCGGGGGGAAGGAAGGGCAGAGGAGCAGCAGAGGGAGGCGTGGCGGAGAAAGCCTGCTCGCAGGAACTCACCGGGGCGGTGGCGGCGGGGTCCTCCCCGAGCAGCGGCGCGGGCTCGTCGGGCGGCGGCCGGGCCGGGAGGGTGTCGCAGCAGCTGCCGCCCGAGCAGCGGAGCTGGCTCTTGCGCGAGTCGGCGGTGAGCGACACCTCGTGCGAGTAGGAGTGCAGGAAGGCGCGGACGCCGTCGATGCCCACGAAGTGCGAGGCCGGGACGCCGCGCAAGGCGCCGCTGCCCGCCGCCAGCAGCTGCGAGCGGCGCCAGCGCCGCAGGCGCAGCGCCAGCAGCAGCAGCAGGAAGGCGAGGAAGAGGCAGGACACGGCCGCCACGGCCACCACCAGCCACCGCGTCAGGCTGCCGGCCGGCTCGCCCGGCGCCGCCGCCGCGCTGCCCAGCTCCGACAGCAGCTCGGCCACGCTCTCGGCCAGCACCACCGTCAGCGTGGCCGTGGCCGACAGCGCCGGCCGCCCGTGGTCCTTCACCACCACCACCAGGCTCTGCCGCGCCGCGTCGCGGGCCAGCGGGAAGCGCGCCGTGCGCACCTCGCCGCTGTGCAGCCCCACGCGGAACAGCCCCGGCTCCGTCGCCTTGGCCAGCTCGTACGACAGCCACGCGTTCTGCCCCGCGTCCGCGTCCACCGCCACCACCTTGGCCACCAGCGCCCCCGGCTCCGCCGAGCGCGGCGCCAGCTCCACGCCCGCCCAGCCCGCGCCCGACGACGACGACGCCGGCGGCGGGTACAGCACCTGCGGCGCGTTGTCGTTCTCGTCCACGATCACGAGCCGCACCGACACGTTGCTGCTCAGCGGGGGCGCGCCGCCGTCCTCCGCCCGCACCCACAGCCCCACCTCGCGCACCTCCTCGTAGTCGAAGGAGCGCAGCGCGTACAGCGCGCCCGTCTCCGCCTGCACCGACACGTAGGACGAGAGCGGCGCGCCCCGCACCCGCCCCTCCGACAGCCGGTACCGCACGCGCGCGTTCTGCCCCCAGTCCGCGTCTGCCGCCCGCACCGTCAGCACCAGCGCGCCCGCCGCGTTGTTCTCGGGCAGCCGGGCGCTGTAGCGCGCCTCCGCGAACACCGGCGCGTTGTCGTTCACGTCCAGCACCCGCAGCGCCAGCACCGCGCTGCTCCACAGCGCCGGCGACCCGCCGTCCCTCGCCCGCACCGTCACGTTGTACTCCGACACCTCCTCCCGGTCCAGCTCCCTCGCCGTCACCACGCGGTAGTAGCTGCCCTGCGAGCTCCGCAGTTCGAACGGGACGCCCCCGTCCAGCGCGCATCGCACCTCGCCGTTCGCGCCCGAGTCCCGGTCCTGCACGTGCAGCAGGGCCACCACCGTCCCCGACGGCGCGTCCTCAGAGATCGCGCTCAGCGCCGACCGCACCGAAATCTCGGGCGCGTTGTCGTTGACGTCTGTCACGGTGATCAAGACTTTCGCTGTGTCGAAAAGCTCTCCTCCGTCCCGTGCCTGCACCTCCAGTTCATGTGCGGAGATTTCTTCGAAGTCCAAACCGTCCTTAAGGGATATTTCTCCTCTGTCAGAATCCAGGTCAAAAATTTCGGATGATCGGTCTGAAATTTTATTGAAACTGTACTTCACCTGCCCGTTCAGCCCCTCGTCGGCATCGGTGGCCGCGACGGTGACGAGGGCGGAGCCCACGGGTACGTCCTCCGGCACTCGCACCGTGTACTCCGCCTGCCTGAACACGGGCGCGTTGTCGTTCGCGTCCAGCACGGCCACGCGGATCCGCGCCGTGCCCGTCCGCGCCGGCTCTCCGCCGTCGCTCGCCCGCAGCACCAGCTCGTGAAACGCCGCCTCCTCCCGGTCCAGCGCCTTCGCCAGCACCAGCTCGGGACGCTGATCCCCGCCGGGGCCCGCCCGCACGGCCAGCGAGAAGTGCTCGTCGCCGCTCAGCTCGTAGCTTTGCAGGGAATTCCGACCCACATCCGGGTCCTGCGCGTCCTGGAGGGGAAACCGCGATCCCGGCGATGTCGTCTCGCTCATTCTCAGTTGTTTTTCGGCATCTCGGAAGCTGGGCGCGTTGTCGTTAATGTCCGTGATCTCCACTTCGATTCCGTAAACCTGCATTTCCCCGTCCACGATCACCTCACAGCGCAGCACGCATTGCTCCACCATTCGGCACAGCTGCTCTCTGTCTATCCTCTCCGCCGTCACTAAATGGCCCGTCTGCCCTTGCAGGGAGAAATACTGCGTCCTACCTTCGGAGACAACGCGCAGGCCGCGGTCGCGGAGCGCCGGCAGCTCCAGCCCCAGGTCCTTGGCCACGTCGCCCACGAAGGAGCCCTTCGGCATCTCCTCGGGAACCGAGTAGCGCAGCTGCCCCCACGCCGCCTCCCACGCCGCCACCAGGACGCACCACAGCAGGGCTCGCTCCCGCCGGCCCCAGCGCTTCCCCGCCGCGCACATCGCCGCCGCGGCACCGCCGGCACCGCACCACCGCCGGCAGCTCCCCGCCGCCGCCCGACGAACCGCCTCCGCTCCGGCTCCGGCTCCCGCTGCGGGTTCGCCGCTCCCGGCCGCTGCCGCCGTCCCCTCCGTCTCGCTGCAGCACGGCTCCGCACCGCGGGGACGCTCGCAGACCGCCCGGCCGCCGAGACACCCAGCCAGCGAGCAAGCGAGCCGGGCCGCAGCGGGCGGGGCTGCCTCCAGCGCTCCGGCCTTCCTCTCGCTCCTCCTCGGTCAACAGCGGCGCCCGCAGCCTCCTCCCGGCACTGCAGGCACCGAGCGCTGCCCAGCGCTGCCCGCCCTGCCTTGCCCACGCACGGGCAGCTCGCGGGGACGGGGCCGTCGCCACGCACACGTCCGTGCCCGTCCAGCGCCCACCTCCTGCCCTGGCTTTTCTCCAGCCGATCTCTTCTTTGGTCCTCCAGGCGATCGCGACCAGGAGGAAGGCAGAGGCCTCGGGTGGCCGTGGTGTTTCCACGGCACGGCGAAAATGACTTGCTAATGGTGATATATGTAAAGTAGAATATTTTTTCTTAAGTCGACGTGCAGAATAGTATGAGCTTTATCCCGTTTGTCCAAAGGCACAAGCCCCACCACGAATTTTTTAACAGTCATGCTTGAATGACTGCTACAAGGACAGCAAAAGAAAACAGGCTCTGAATTGCAACACGTGATATTCAGACACACAAACGCCCGGAGAACCAGAGGTTCTGAAGAAGGCGGGCTCCATCCACCGAAATGGAGAATCGAAGCCCCCCGAGCCCGTACAGCTCCCGAGGAGAAGAGGATCAGGTACATCTGCCTGGGCTCCTGTGCCCCTTCTGTGCCCCACTACAGCAAAGGGGGGTGATCGCAGCCGTACAACAGCTTCGCTTTCCTCCACATTTTTCTTGTGCCTCTCTTTTCCCGATATTCGCCTATTCTCGACAGTATTTCAGAACGGGATGAGAGCAATGCAATGCTTCAGTGAAGTCACTGGGCTAATGGCTACATCACGAAGCCTAAAGACACCTAAAGACGCAGCTAATACTGAGAAGGGAAAGTTAACGGAATTTAAAGCGTGATTTCCCTTTTTAACAGCCCACACCAATTTAGCTTTTGGATACTTTATAAACGTTTGCATTTAATCAACTAATTCGATGGCTTGAACAACGAGGAAGGGGCTTGCCTTTTGGCAGAAAAAAGCTGTAAAAGATTGCAACTTGTTAATAAAGCATTCATCTAAGCCTTGAATCTTCATGTTGGTAGGACACCTTTTCATCCAAATACTGTACAACAGCAGGAGAAGACAAATACAGCTGCGCACCCGAAACTACGCGGACCAGGTGTTAATGTGCAAATGGACTTCAGTCGAGTGCCTAATTGCTGTCATTTTGCCTATTCCCTGGCCTCTGTCGAGATGTTCTCAGGGTCGGTAGAGCCCATTAACCGCCGGAGTTGTGTCCGGCTAGAGGTACAAAGTTCTCTTTGTATGAGGAGCATATGTATAGATTGCTTCTCACCTGCACATCAGAGTCTGCTCTGAACCAGCCTGCATTTCTCCCCCTTCCCCAATCACCCTTTCAGAACTCTTGACTAGAGCCTCACACTACAGGCCGTACACGCAGGATGTAGTGCTCTCTTCCTGAATAACTCAGCCGCAGGCAGCCGTGCACATGCACTCACTCTTGGCGGTAGTACAAAAAAAAAAAAAAAGACAAAAACCCAACATAAACTATACGATTCACGTTACACAAAGTACATCTCTTCGGGAAAAGAGGGATACGAAAAGAAATACAAATCACGACCATTTTTTTGGAGATTCCATTCTATGGCTTAGCCTCTGTAGAAAAGGATAGATCAGGAACCGGAAAAAGAAAATGAGGGAAGAAAATATGAGAAATAGCTGCTCCAAAAGTCAGAGAAATAATGCCTGGATAAAATTAACCCATCCCATGAGTACAACCACTGCTGCAGGAGCCTTCCCTCAAAAGATGGGAGGGCACACGGCAGAGGGATTTACCGCGTTCCTTCATTACTTCACGGAGATACGAACCAGCACTCCACATGCACACCAGCCGGGAAAAACCCAGGGGAAGAGGGACGGCGGTTCAGACAGGCTCAAGGAGACCAGCGGGAGTAGGAGAGAACTACCACGCTACTTCTTATTCAGCCCACGATACGATTGGATTTCGGGGCAGCAAGCGCAAATTGCCCAATCTTGTCTCGTTTTTCACCCAGCAGTACCCCCAAGTCCTTCTCTGCAGGACTGCTCTCAATCCATTCATCCCACAGTCTGTACTGAAACTGGGAATGATACCGACCCAGGTGCAGGACCTTGCACTTGGCCTTCCTCAACTTCATGAGCTTCGCATGGGACCGCTTCTCCAGCCTGTCAAGGTCCCTCCGGATGGCATCCCTTCCCTCAAGAGAATCAACAGCACCACACAGCTTGGTGTTGTCTGCAAACTTGCTGAGGGTGCACACGACCCCACTGTCTAGGAAGACACTAAATAGCATTGGTGCAAGTACCTTGAGGTATATGACACATTACAGGTTTCTGTTTGGACATTGAGCCATTGACTGTGACTCTTTGGACGCAGCCATCCAGCCACTTCCTCATCCATCTAACAGTCCCCCTGTCAAACCCATACCTCTCCAATGGAGCAGCCACCATGTTATGGGGGACTGTGTGGGGAACACCCTGCACATGTTCTCCCACTGGTCCCTAGTCATGGAAACCCTGAGGTCTAGCCATAGCTCATGACAACAAGCAAGGCAAGAGTTAGAAACATACAGAAAGGAATGGATCAGGAGGAATAACGTCTCTTAGGCCAAACTTACTGAGCAGAAGTAACTCAAATTGCATGGTAGTTCGTTATGTACACAGTTGTATTAACTGTGACAAGCAGGGAAATGATCATTTGATCTTCTATACACCCCCCACAGAGCTCCCCCTTCTTCTCTCCAACCCTACAAAACTGGTACGTTTGCTTCTGACCTTCTCATAATTGGGAAAAACATATCATTAGAGGATAATGCAGTATGATCACAGCAAGAAGGGAGCTACTTTTCTCTGCTCACCACCATTCTCAGAAGAAACAAAAGAATTCTAAGCACACGAATGATGACGGGCCAAACAAAAAGAGGAGTAGTCATCCAACAGAGAATGGGTCATCAAAATATCAGCTTAGGGGGAATCTCCTCCCCTCTTGTATCACACGCACTCTTCCACAGAGATGCGACTTCTACTAAGGTCATGTTTACATCTATTGCCCGCAACAATCACAGGACAATCACAAAGCTACCCTCACATCTCCTGCCTTTGACACCTGCTGTAGCATGAGCAAGAGGCACTAACACACGGTCCATTGCTGAATGAAGCTATGCTGAAAAATACAAGTATACCTACCTACATATGAGACCAGGTAGAGAAACCGAAAACCATAAATCTGACAAGCAAGGCAAGGAAGCTTCGGAGGACAAAGTGTTGTCAGAGAAACTCACCAGGAAGTCTTCTTGGTCTTCACTGCAGCCCTAAAGTCATACTCCGGACTACATAGCAGGAGGTTTCAGTTTAAGAAATAATCATCAGCTCTCGGCAATTTTTGTACTTTGTGGCCTGCTCATGTCCCACAGATATGAAGCCATAAGCGTTAGCCCCTTATCATCGGCCTCTTTCTCAAGGGAAGTCTTCTGAGAAATTACAGCAGATTTTCTTTTAGATTGTGCTTCATTTTTCTCACACACAAAATTCTGTCTTACATGGCTGAAGTAACTATTTGATGCAAAAGAACACTCAACAGTTTCAAATGCAAAACCAATATCCAGAAATGGGGAAAAGGAACAACAACCTTACAAAAACAAAGGCATGAAGGGAACTGTAATTGCAACTATGAAGAAACCCTACATCACAATGTTACAGGGAGACACAGATGGATAAAGGAGGTTTCACACAGGAATTACAAGCCGTTCTACGCATGCATCATCATTCTACATACATCATTATTGCGGTAATACTTTGCGGTTGGACTGTCATTGCCTTTCAGGACAGGGAATCCAAGACGACAGCGTCAATGGCCTTGGCACCAGGCATGAAAACAAACCATTGCTCAGCCAAAATCACATTGACCCACCGATTTTCCTAGTTTGAAGCCAGACTCTCACCCTCCTTGCTCTGCAGTCAGAGCCTTTACTTGCACCATGGACAATATCCAGTGTTTTGGCCGTATGTCCACCACAGGCAAAAGAGCATTTCATGCAGTGACATTTTAGGGAAACAGAAGTATATCCAAGTCTTTGTCTCGGCAGCTGAGCACCTTCAAGTTATGGATGGAAACTGCTTCCCCAGCCCAACAATTAGAAGAGAGCTTTTAACGTTTTCAGGGTTACCCACCACAACGAAGCCCAGCTTTAGACCCAGGCAACAAACAAGCCAAGAACGGGAAATATAGAGAAGTGAAGGAGTCATAGCTTAACGCTTCAGATTATGTCAACTGTAGAAGGTACACAAGAAGGGTATCTAGTTGGTAGAAAGTCCACAGGAGGATCACACAGGAGACCACACCTTTGACCATAGCCACAGTTCCTCCATGCAATTTGTCTGGACAAGAAAATAGGGAAAACGCATGGAAGCACAACTCTGGAGACCAGGTAGAGAAAAACAAAACCATAAATCAGACAAGCAAGGCAAGGAAACTTCAGAGGAGAAAGTGTTGTCAGAGAAACTCACCGGGAAGTCTTCTTGCTCTTCACTGCATGTCTTGAAATTCATCACTGAGAGCACCTGGAAGTCATGGACATGGAAACACAACTCTGGCTCCACAGAACAACTAGGACAAAATGAACCCACAAACTTTTAAGTTATACCACAGCAAAGTTCTTCACCTGCCCTGTCTCTGGACAGACAGAGCTTTTCACCCTGCCCAACCATCACACAACAGGAAAGCGACCTTTGCAGACAGACAGCACTGAAAGGAAAGTTGCACACGCAACTTCTTCTTTTCTGAAAAAAAAGATCAGAATACGGACGCATGCAAAGACATTTCTCCTCTCGTCACACTAATTCAAAGAACCATACAATGTTCTCCCGGGCATAAGCGATATGCAGCACCAATAAAGACCCAGTCGTTAAAGTTGTCACCTCAAAGTCACCGTCATCCTTCTTCAGCACATTGGGCAACTTGGAAGATACATGGCTCTCAAACATTGACCTAAAGTGTAACCTATGCTCAATAACTACCATTCACAGGGAACAGCATGCGAGAGGAAAGCAAACTGATGAACCCACAGCATGGCCAGCTGGAATCTGAGCAGTGTGATATCCAAAACTAAGACATCTTCAGACTCATTTTCAGAAGGCCAGCAATGAACCCTGGGAATCCACAAAACACAGGCCATGTCTCCACCTGCACCTCCTCACACACAGCACCCCCAAGACTCTCCTCAAACCTTTCACAGATTGAACAGTTGCCGTTGATCTTCATCATTTCCAGATAGACTCCATCCAAAGCAAAGTTGCACAGACAGCTTCTCCTTACCATGGATAGTATTAGACTTCTCAGCACGCGTATGTGACAGCAAAAGCATTTCTTCTTCCAGTAACATTTTAAGGAAACACCTCTATGAAAATCTTGCTCTTTACAGCTGTAAACATGAAAGGCATATATGGGACAGTCAGAGAAATAACAAATGGGATCTTCCACACATTAGCAGAGACAAAGGCCCACCTTCAGATCATTACAACCAGCAAGGCAAGAAGTTAACACCTGCAGAAAGGAAGGGACCATAGCATACTCTTCTAGAATATGGCACTTAGGGTATGCACCTCATTCAGGTGTATAGTAGGTAGTGAATACACAGATTGCTCTTCCCAATGCTCCCATTATGGTATTTGTCAGAAGTATGTAATTAAGCTGTTACTTAAGAACTGATGACAACCTCTAAACACAGAGGAACTATGTCCTAGGGCTCCCAATAGAGCTGGAGTAACATGTCTTCTAGCAAAAATTTTTTGGGAAGATGAAATTCCCATTGCATGACACTACACCTGGGCACTGAACAGGGAAAGGAGAAAACAGTCTCTCTTCTGCCCTTCAACAGCCCCTCAGCACAGCTCCCATGACTCTCTTCTCCAACCCTTCACAATATACTTGGTGTTCTTGGAGCCCCCTAATTGTCAAGCACATACCATCAAAGGGCCAGTTGCCCACACCATGCCTCTGTAACATGCACCATTGTCATGCCTTGGAAGCATAGCAAGAAGGGAGGTGCATTGCTCAGCAAGGTTCTCCAGCAGGGACTGGGGCCTGAACTTCAGCAAAGGAGGAATCTCCACCCTCCTTAAAACACATGCACTGCTCCACGCATACGTGCCTCTTCTACTACGACCATGTTTACATCTATTGCCCTGCGACAATCACAGGACACAAAGCTACCCTCATATCTCCTTCCTTTCACACCCGCTGTAGCATGAGTAAGAGGCACTAACACACGGCGCATTGCTGAATGAAGCTATGCTCAACATTACAAGTAAACCTACATATATATGACACCAGGTAGAGAAAAACAAGACCATAACTCAGACAAGCAAGGCAAGGAAACATTAGAGGACAAAGAGTTGTCAGAGAAACTCACTGGGAGGTCTTCTTAGTCTTCACAGCAGGTGTGGAAATTCAGCCCTGAGAGCACCTGGAAGTCATGGACATCTCAAGGTGCAAGGGGAGCCCTAAAGTCTTATTCTGGACTACATAGCAGGGGGGTTCAGTCTGAGAAACAGTCATCAACTCATGTGGCTTGCTCATCTCCCACAAATACGAAGCCAGAAATGTGAACACCTTCTCATGGGTGTCTTTCTCAAGCTAAGTCTTCTGAGAAATTACAACAGATTCTCCTTCAGATTCTGCTTCATTTTCCCCACACACAAAAGTCTGTCTGACATGGATGAAGTAAATAGTTGCTGCAAAACAACACGCATAGTTTCAAAGGCAAAAGCACTGTCCACAAACGGGGAAAAGAAACCACGGCCTTCTAGGAAACAAAGGCCTGAAAGAAAGTCTATTTACAACTATGAAGAAAGGGAGATATAATTGAGATAAAGGAGGTTTCCCACAGGAATTATAAGCCGTTCTACCCTTGCATCATCATTCTAGGTACACGCTTATGCTCCAACTTTTGGCCACCTATCAGCCACAGGCAAAAGAGCGTATCATTCAGCAACAGTTTAGGGATTAAGATTTCAGATTATGTCCACTGTAGAAGGCACACAAGAAGGGTATCTAGTCAGTAGAAAGTCTACAGGAGACTGACACAGGACATCACACCATTTTCCACAGCCACAGTTCTCAAAGTAATTTCTTTGGACAACAAGAAAAGCAAAAATGCACACAACCACAACTAGGTGAGAAACTGAACACTGACACCTAGTTTTAGACATCTCAAGCTATACCACAGCGAACACTTCCACCTGCCCTGTCTCTGTGCGGACAGAATGCTTCAACATCCTCAAACATCACACAACAGGGAAGCTGTCTTTGCAGACAGACGTCCTTGAAAGAAATGTTGCGCACACAATTTCACCTTACAGAGAACAAGGATCACAACACGAGTGCATGCATAGAGACTTCTCTGCTCATCACACTCCTTTGAGGAAATGTAGAATGTTCGAAAGGGCTTAAGCGATATACAGCTCTGTTAAAGCCTCAGTCATCAGTTTCAGCTCAGAGACTCCATCACCACCTTCAGCACATGGGCAATTTGGAAGATACGAGACTCTGCAACCGTAAATGTAATGCTTACATCCACACCCAAGAAATAGAAACTGGAAATACGACGTTTCACGCAGCACTTCCTAGAAATAGTACCCCCGAAGCATGTTTGCACTTCCATGGCTATTGCTTGCAGATAAATTCCTCAGAAGATTGTCATCCCCTTTCAGGACGTGGGAAAAGGGGCCTAAGTGTAAGTGGCACAGTCTTTGGCTCTAGGCATGATACTAAAGCACACCCAGCCAGACGGACCAAGAAAAGGAAGAAGGCAAGAAGTTAAAACTCATACTGCATCAAAGTACAGCTGGGCAATGAACAGGAAAAAGAGCAAACCATATCTCCTTCCTAACTCAAGAGCTCCCACAGTTCTCCTCTCCAACCCTTCAAAACTTCCATGGTGTTCCTTGACCCTCAGAATTTGCAAGAACATCTTATCACAAGACCAGTTGCCAGGACCAATTCCCTCTAACAGTATCTGTCCACGGTACCATGATCAGGCCATGGATAGGTACCAGGAGGGGAGGGGCATTTTCTGAGACCTTTGAAAGCACAGAAATGATACACACGCAGATGCGCCTTTGCTACTACATTCACAGCGACTTCGCATCTACTTCCCCCACCAGAAAAAGGGCAACCCAGACTACCAGGAGGGGAAAGGAAGGGAAAGCACACAGCACGTTGCTGAGCGAAGCTGTGCCTTCCTTGGGACCAAAGCTCCCGAGGCGGCACAGCGAAGCCGGAGGGAAGGAAGGGCAGAGGAGCAGCAGAGGGAGGCGTGGCGGAGAAAGCCTGCTCGCAGGAACTCACCGGGGCGGCGGCGGCGGGGTCCTTCCCGAGCAGCGGCGCGGGCTCGTCGGGCGGCGGCCGGGCCGGGAGGGTGTCGCAGCAGCTGCCGCCCGAGCAGCGGAGCTGGCTCTTGCGCGAGTCGGCGGTGAGCGACACCTCGTGCGAGTAGGAGCGCAGGAAGGCGCGGACGCCGTCGATGCCCACGAAGTGCGAGGCCGGGACGCCGCGCAAGGCGCCGCTGCCCGCCGCCAGCAGCTGCGAGCGGCGCCAGCGCCGCAGGCGCAGCGCCAGCAGCAGCAGCAGGAAGGCGAGGAAGAGGCAGGACACGGCCGCCACGGCCACCACCAGCCACCGCGTCAGGCTGCCGGCCGGCTCGCCCGGCGCCGCCGCCGCGCTGCCCAGCTCCGACAGCAGCTCGGCCACGCTCTCGGCCAGCACCACCGTCAGCGTGGCCGTGGCCGACAGCGCCGGCCGCCCGTGGTCCTTCACCACCACCACCAGGCTCTGCCGCGCCGCGTCGCGGGCCAGCGGGAAGCGCGCCGTGCGCACCTCGCCGCTGTGCAGCCCCACGCGGAACAGCCCCGGCTCCGTCGCCTTGGCCAGCTCGTACGACAGCCACGCGTTCTGCCCCGCGTCCGCGTCCACCGCCACCACCTTGGCCACCAGCGCCCCGGGCTCCGCCGAGCGCGGCGCCAGCTCCACGCCCGCCCAGCCCGCGCCCGACGACGACGACGACGACGCCGGCGGCGGGTACAGCACCTGCGGCGCGTTGTCGTTCTCGTCCACGATCACGAGCCGCACCGACACGTTGCTGCTCAGCGGGGGCGCGCCGCCGTCCTCCGCCCGCACCCACAGCCCCACCTCGCGCACCTCCTCGTAGTCGAAGGAGCGCAGCGCGTACAGCGCGCCCGTCTCCGCCTGCACCGACACGTAGGACGAGAGCGGCGCGCCCCGCACCCGCCCCTCCGACAGCCGGTACCGCACGCGCGCGTTCTGCCCCCAGTCCGCGTCCGCCGCCCGCACCGTCAGCACCAGCGCGCCCGCCGCGTTGTTCTCGGGCAGCCGGGCGCTGTAGCGCGCCTCCGCGAACACCGGCGCGTTGTCGTTCACGTCCAGCACCCGCAGCGCCAGCACCGCGCTGCTCCACAGCGCCGGCGACCCGCCGTCCCTCGCCCGCACCGTCACGTTGTACTCCGACACCTCCTCCCGGTCCAGCTCCCTCGCCGTCACCACGCGGTAGTAGTCCTCGAAGGACTTCTCCAGGCGGAACGGGAGGCTCTCGGCGATGCTGCACCGCACCTCGCCGTTCGCGCCCGAGTCCCGGTCCTGCACGTGCAGCAGCGCCACCACCGTCCCCGACGGCGCGTCCTCAGAGATCGCGCTGAGCTGAGAAGTCACTGTCAGTTCGGGCGCGTTGTCGTTGACATCTGTCACGGTGATCAAGACTTTCGCTCTGTCGGAAAGGCCCCCGCCGTCCTCTGCCTGCACCTCCAGTTCGTAGGAGTCCCCTTCCTCGAAGTCCAGGCTCCGCACCAGCGTGATCGCTCCCGTCGCAGAGTCCAGCTGGAATATCTCCGATGCCACGTGCTTCGCTTTCTTCAGCGAGTATTTCACGTCGCCGTTCAGCCCCTCGTCGGCGTCGGTGGCCGTGACGGTGACGAGGGCGGAGCCCACGGGCACGTCCTCCGGCACTCGCACCGTGTACTCCGCCTGCCTGAACACGGGCGCGTTGTCGTTCGCGTCCAGCACGGCCACGCGGATCCGCGCCGTGCCCGTCCGCGCCGGCTCTCCGCCGTCGCTCGCCCGCAGCACCAGCTCGTGAAACGCCGCCTCCTCCCGGTCCAGCGCCTTCGCCAGCACCAGCTCGGGACGCTGATCCCCACCGGGGCCCGCCCGCACGGCCAGCGAGAAGTGCTCGTCGCCGCTCAGCTCGTAGCTCTGCAGGGAATTCCGACCCACGTCCGGGTCGTGAGCCTCGGCCAGGGGAAACCGCGACCCCGGCGATGTCGTCTCGCTTATTCTCAGCTCCGTTTCTGCCTCTTGGAAGCTGGGCGCGTTGTCGTTAATGTCGGTGATCTCCACTTCGATTCCGTAAACCTGCATTTCCCCGTCCACGATCACCTCACAGCGCAGCACGCATTGCTCCACACTCTCGCAGAGATGCTCTCTGTCTATCCTCTCCGCCGTCACTAAATGGCCCGTCTGCCCGTGCAGGGAGAAATACTGCGTCCTGCCTCTGTCTATGATGCGGAGGCCGCGGTCGCGGAGCGCCGGCAGCTCCAGCGCCAGGTCCTTGGCCACGTCGCCCACGAACGAGCCCTTCGGCATCTCCTCGGGAACCGAGTAGCGCAGCTGCCCCCACGCCGCCTCCCACGCCGCCACCAGGACGCACCACAGCAGGGCTCGCTCCCGCCGGCCCCAGCGCCTCCCCGCCGCGCACATCTCCGCCGCGGCACCGCCGGCACCGCACCACCGCCGGCAGCTCCCCGGCTCCGCTCCGGCTCCCTCGCCCGCTCCGGTTCCCGCTCCGGCTGCGTCTCGCCGCTCCCGGCCGCTGCCGCCGGCCCCTCCGCCTCGCTGCAGCACGGCTCCGCACCGCGGGGACGCTCGCAGACCGCCCGGCCGCCGAGACACCCAGCCAGCGAGCAAGCGAGCCGGGCCGCAGCGGGCGGGGCTGCCTCCAGCGCTCCGGCCTTCCTCTCGCTCCTCCTCGGTCAACAGCGGCGCCCGCAGCCTCCTCCCGGCACTGCAGGCACCGAGCGCTGCCCAGCGCTGCCCGCCCTGCCTCGCCCACACACGGGCAGCTCGCGGGGACGGGGCCGTCGCCACGCACACGTCCGTGCCCGTCCAGCGCCCACCTCCTGCCCTGGCTTTTCTCCAGCCGATCTCTTCTTTGGTCCTCCAGGCGATCGCGACCAGGAGGAAGGCAGAGGCCTCGGGTGGCCGTGGTGTTTCCACGGCACGGCGAAAATGACTTGCTAATGGTGATATATGTAAAGTAGAATATTTTTTCTTAAGTCGACGTGCAGAATAGTATGAGCTTTATCCCATTTGTCCAAAGGCACAAGCCCCACCACGAATTTTTTAACAGTCATGCTTGAATGACTGCTACAAGGACAGCAAAAGAAAACAGGCTCTGAATTGCAACACGTGATATTCAGACACACAAACGCCCGGAGAACCAGAGGTTCTGAAGAAGGCGGGCTCCATCCACCGAAATGGAGAATCGAAGCCCCCCGAGCCCGTACAGCTCCCGAGGAGAAGAGGATCAGGTACATCTGCCTGGGCTCCTGTGCCCCTTCTGTGCCCCACTACAGCAAAGGGGGGTGATCGCAGCCGTACAACAGCTTCGCTTTCCTCCACATTTTTCTTGTGCCTCTCTTTTCCCGATATTCGCCTATTCTCGACAGTATTTCAGAACGGGATGAGAGCAATGCAATGCTTCAGTGAAGTCACTGGGCTAATGGCTACATCACGAAGCCTAAAGACACCTAAAGACGCAGCTAATACTGAGAAGGGAAAGTTAACGGAATTTAAAGCGTGATTTCCCTTTTTAACAGCCCACACCAATTTAGCTTTTGGATACTTTATAAACGTTTGCATTTAATCAACTAATTCGATGGCTTGAACAACGAGGAAGGGGCTTGCCTTTTGGCAGAAAAAAGCTGTAAAAGATTGCAACTTGTTAATAAAGCATTCATCTAAGCCTTGAATCTTCATGTTGGTAGGACACCTTTTCATCCAAATACTGTACAACAGCAGGAGAAGACAAATACAGCTGCGCACCCGAAACTACGCGGACCAGGTGTTAATGTGCAAATGGACTTCAGTCGAGTGCCTAATTGCTGTCATTTTGCCTATTCCCTGGCCTCTGTCGAGATGTTCTCAGGGTCGGTAGAGCCCATTAACCGCCGGAGTTGTGTCCGGCTAGAGGTACAAAGTTCTCTTTGTATGAGGAGCATATGTATAGATTGCTTCTCACCTGCACATCAGAGTCTGCTCTGAACCAGCCTGCATTTCTCCCCCTTCCCCAATCACCCTTTCAGAACTCTTGACTAGAGCCTCACACTACAGGCCGTACACGCAGGATGTAGTGCTCTCTTCCTGAATAACTCAGCCGCAGGCAGCCGTGCACATGCACTCACTCTTGGCGGTAGTACAAAAAAAAAACCAGCCTGCTCTGAACCAGCCTGTATTTCTCCCCCTTCCCCAACTACCCTTTCGGAATTCTTGACTAGAGCCTCACACTACAGGCCGTACACGCAGGACGTAGTGCTCTCTTCCAGAGGAACTCAGCCGCAGGCAGCCATGCACATTAAAAAAAAAAAAAAAAAAAAAAAGACAAAAAACCAGCATAAACTACACGCTTCACGTTACACAAAGTACAACTCTTTGTTAAAAGAGGGATAAAAAAAAAATTACAAATCACTTTCTTTGGAGATTCTATTCTATGCTTAGCCTCTGTAGAAAAAGAAAGATCAAGAACGGGGAGAAAAAAAGAAAAAAGAGGGAAGAAAAGATGAGAAATAGCTGCTCCAAAAAGTCAGAGAAATAATGCCTGGATAAAATTAACCCGTCCCACGAGTACAACCATTCCTGCAGCAGCCTTCCCTCAAAAGACGTGAGGGCACACGGCAGAGGGAGTTACCGCGTTCCTTCATTCCTTCACGGAGACACGGACCAGCACTCCCCATGCACACCAGCCGGGAAAAACCCAGGGGAAGAGGGACGGCGGTTCAGGCAGGCTCAAGGAGATCAGCGGGAGCGCGCGGTTTTACAGACCTGCGGTGCGTCGGGGTCCGCGGGCGGCTCTCCCGCGCCGGCGCTGCTGCTCGGGCTCCGCTTCCCGCAGGGCTCCCCGCCGAGCAGCTCCTCCGCGGGCAGGCTGGGCAGCGGCGGCGGCAGCCAAGCGCCCTCGGCGACGGCGCGGCCCGGCGCCACGCACAGGTTGTAGGAGGAGGGCAAGGTGCCCTCGCAGAAGTCGGCCGGGAAGGCGGCGCCGGCCACCGAGAAGCGCTGCGCGCCCAGGCAGCGCAGGACGGCGGGCGGCCCGGCCCGGCGCACCCGCGCCAGCACGGCCAGCGCCACGCTCAGCAGGAACAGGGCGGAGAGGAGCGCCAGCGCCAGCACCAGGTAGAACTGCAGCTCCGCCGGCGAGTCGGCGCCCGCCGCCCGCTCGCTCAGCTCCGGCAGCGCCTCCTGCAAGCTCTCGGCCAGCACCACGTGCAGCGTGGCCGTGGCCGACAGCGCCGGCTGCCCGTGGTCCTTCACCACGGCCACCAGCCGCTGCTTCGCCGCGTCCCTCTCCGACACGGCCCGCGCCGTCCGCACCTCGCCGCTGTGCAGCCCCACGCGGAACAGCGCCGGCTCCGACGCCTGCACCAGCTCGTACGACAGCCACGCGTTGCGCCCCGCGTCCGCGTCCACCGCCACCACCTTGGCCACCAGGTACCCGGCCTCGGCCGACCGCGGCACCACCTCGAACGGCGCCGCGACCGCCCCCACCGCCCCCGCCCCCGCGCCCGCCCCCGCGCCCGCCGCCGGCCACAGCACCCGCGGCGCGTTGTCGTTGCGGTCCAGCACGAAGACGCGCACCGTCGCCGTCGAGCTCCGCGACGGCGCCCCGCCGTCCTGCGCCCGCACCGCCACCGCGAACTCGCGGCACTGCTCGTAGTCGAAGGAGCGCTGCGCGTACACCGCGCCGCTCCGCGCCTCCACCGACACGTACGCCGCCGCGCCCGCGCTGCCGCCCGCCAGCCAGTAGCTCACGCGCCCGTTGGCGCCCGCGTCCGCGTCCCGCGCGCGCACGCGCACCACCGCCGCGCCCGCCGCGTTGTTCTCCGCCACGTAGGCGCTGTAGGCGGCCTCCTCGAACACCGGCGCGTTGTCGTTCACGTCCGACACCTCCAGCACCAGCGCCGTGCGGCTGGAGAGCGACGGGCTGCCCCGGTCCCTGGCCACCACCGTCACCCGGTGCTCGGGCGCCTGCTCCCGGTCCAGCGCGCTCGCCGTCACCACCTTGTACGAGCCGCCCGACGACGCCACGAGCGACAGCGGCGCCTCGCCCGACAGCTCGCACCACACCTGACCGTTCTCCCCGGAGTCCCGGTCCCGCACTTTCAACACGGCCACCACCGTGCCCGACGGCGCGTCCTCGGGCACCGGGCTCGACACCGACGTAAGTGTCACCTCGGGCGCGTTGTCGTTCACGTCCAGCACCTCCACTTCCACCTTGCAGTGCGCCACCAGACCGCCCCCGTCCCTCGCCTCCACGGCCAGGCTGAACGTGCGAGTGTCCTCGAAGTCCAGCGCCTCCTGCAGCGTGATCGTCCCGCTCTCCGCGTCCACCACGAACTTCTGAAGCACCTTGGACGGCGTTTTCCCGAAGCCGTAGGTGACGCGCGCGTTGGTGCCGGCGTCCGCGTCGGAGGCCGAGACGTTCAGCACCATCGAGCCCGGCGGCACGTCCTCGCGCAGGCTCGCGCGGTACCGGTCCTGTGCGAACACGGGTGCGTTGTCGTTGGCGTCGGTGACGTTGATGCAGAGCTGGGCGGTGCCGCTGCGGGGTGGCTCGCCGCCGTCCAGCGCCGTCAGCACCAGCCGCAGGCTCTGCTCGCTCTCCCGGTCCAGCGCACAGCGCAGCACCAGCTCCGCGAACTTGCTGCCGTCCGGGCTCTCCTTCACCTCCACCGCGAAGTACCCGTTGGCCTCCAGCTCGTAGCCCTGGAGCGAGTTGCTGCCCACGTCGGTGTCTTCCGCCATGCCCAAGTAAAACCGGGCGCCGGGAGAAGTTAACTCGTTGATCTCCAGCTGGAAATTGTCTTGCAGGAAGCGCGGCGCGTTGTCGTTGACGTCCTGGATGGCCACCTCGACGTGGAAAACGTTGAGCGGGTTCTGCACCAGCGCCTCGAAGCTGACGGCGCAGGACGCCGACTCGCCGCACATCTCCTCCCGGTCCAGCCGCTCGCTCACGTACAGGTTCCCGCTCTCCCCGCTCACCGTGAAGTATGGCTTCTCCGCGCTGAGCCGCAGCTTGCGTGCCGGCAGCTCCGCCGGGCTCAGCCCCAGGTCCCGCGCCAGCGGCCCCACCAGCGAGCCTCTGCCCAGCTCCTCGGGGATGGCGTAGCGGAGCCGCTCCGGCGCCGCCCGGCAGCACAAGCACAGCAGCAACGCGGGCAGCAGCACTCGCCCGCCGGCTCGCCGGCGGCTCTGCCTCTGCCTGCCCGCCATGCTCGGCAGCGCTGGCCGCGCTCCTCCCTCCTGCCGCTGCCCTCCCGCCCTTCCAGCCCCTCTCCGCAGCGAGCGAGCGCAGGGGCCGCCGCAGGGCAGCGATCTCGGCGCCGGCTCGGACGCCGCTGCTCCCCGCGCCGCGCCGCCTCTCGCCTCTGCTGCCCGGGCCGCTGCCGCTCTGGCCGGCGCCGGGCGAGCGAGCAGCCTGCGGGGGCAGGACGCTGCGGCGGCTCCGGCTGCGGCTCCGGCTCCGGCGCCGCTCCGCGTCGGCCAACAGCGGCACCCGGAGGCGCCGCGACGCCACCGCAGCCGGCTGACGGCCGCGCTCCCAGGGGCCCCGGCTCTGCTCCGGCTTTTGTGGGCTGCGCCCAGCAATAAATACAGGAGCTCAGCTGCTCTTCATACACTCAAGAGGGCTCTAGAAGAGCGATATACTAGTTTATAGCACGGAAGACTTTATGTTGAATTCTGCTTTCACACCTGGGGCGAACACCAAGACGCAAATATTCCTCATGGAGTAATCCATATGTAATCACAAACGGCAAACCTGTCACGCTGGTCCTGCAAAGGACTTCCATCTGCCCTGCATTTCTTCCTTC